>NC_137286.1:98962500-100430000 GCF_054371585.1 Giraffa tippelskirchi | reverse complement strand
CAGGAGACTGCCTCTGAACAGCCTCTCAGTGCCTATGTTCCCATTCTGAACACAACTGTACTGTGTTTGCTGTTATATTGCTTTGTAAACATTCTTAAGCACTTCATATGTCTGTGCAGGGTTGCTAGTTACAACAAAACTTTCCTCAGGGACATGTGTGCAGTTTCCATTTCTTTGATGTCCTCCTTCCATGCCCAAAGGCAAGCAGCACAGGATTCCTCTAACGCTGACAAATAAAGATTTACATCTGTAGGAAATATGTACCATGTCCTCAACTTCCTCCTCACCCCCATTAACCTCCAGTAAAATGATATATGGAATATTTAATTCAAATTTTTTTTTCATTTAGAAATGTTGTAATATCTCTTAAAATTAATTGGAAGTCCCAAATTGCCAAAAATAAAAATCATATGATACTGTGTCTTAAAACCAAGATAGAACAAATGTTGTGCTAAGTCAAGAAGCCTGAATAAGAACAGGACTCGGCTACTAGCATAGAGCTGGTGGAAAGATTATTTAAACAGGATGAGAACACTTTGGAAAGAGCAAGCCAGTACCTCTGAAGTGTCCTCATTTCCTTCCACGTGTTGTACAGAACACACGGACTCAGTGGTATGCTAGTAAATTGGCTCCCCAGGAGAAAAAAGACCCCAAGCTATAGCATCTACTGACTTCTGTGGTATAAATACTCCCGCCGTGGTGGTGGTGCAGTGGTAAGGAATCCACCTGCCAGTGCAGGAGACGCAAAAGATGTGGGCTTGATCCCTGGGTCAGGACTCCAGCTTTCTCGCCTGGAGAATTCCATGAACAGAGGAACCTGGCAGGCTACAGTCCATGGGGTTGCAAAGAGTTAGACATGACTGAGCAGGACATTAGATCATTTAGGTATGACCTAAATCAAATCCCTTACAATTATACAGGGGAAGTGACAAACAGATATAAGGGATTAGATCTAATAGACCGAGTGCTTGAAGAACTATGGATGGAGGTTCTTGACATTGTACAGGAGACAGGGATCAAGACATCCCCAAGAAAAAGAAATGCAAAAAGGCAAAATGGTTGTCTGAGGAGGGCTTACAAATAGTTATGAAAAGAGAAGCAAAAGGCAAGGAGAAAAGGAAAGGTATACTCATTTGAATGCAGAGTTCCAAAGAATATCAAAGAGATAAGAAAGCCTTCCTCAGTGATCAGTGCAAAGAAATAGAGGAAAACAATAGAATGGGAAAGACTAGAGATCTCTTCAAGAAAAGTAGAGATACCAAGGGAGCATTTCATGCAAAGATGGGCACAATAAAGGACAGAAATGGTATGGACCTAACAGAGGCAGAGGATATTAAGAAGAGGTGGCAAGAATACACAGAAGAACTACACAAAAAAGATCTTGATGACCCAGATAACCACAATGGTGTGATCACTCACCTAGAGCCAGACATCCTGGAATGTGAAGTCAAGTGGGCCTTAGGAAGCATCACTATGAACAAAGCTAGTGGAGGTGATGGAATTCCAGTTGAGCTATTTCAAATCCTAAAAGATGATGCTGTGAAAGTGCTGCATTCAACATGCCAGCAAATCTGGAAAACTCAGCAGTGGCCACAGGACTGGAAAAGGTCAGTTTTCATTCCAATCCCCAGGGAAGGCAATGCCAAAGAATGTTCAAACTACTGTACAATTGCATTCATCTCACACACTAGCAAAGTAATGCTCAAAACTCTCCAAGCCAGGCTTCAACAGTACATGAACCATGAAATTCCAGATGTTCAAGCTGGTTTTAGAAAAGGCAGAGGAACCAGAGATCAAATTGCCAACATCTGTTGGATCATTGAAAAAAGAAGAGAGTTCCAGAAAAACATACACTTATGCTTTATTGACTATGCCAAAACCTTTGACTGTGTGGATCACAACAAACTGTGGAAAGAGACGGGAATACCAGACCACCTGATCTGCCTCTTGAGAAATCTGTATGGCGGTCAAGAAACAACAGTTAGAACTGGACATGGAACAACAGACTGGTTCCAAATCAGGAAAGGAGTACGTCAAGGCTGTATATTGTCATCCTGTTTAGTTAACTTACATGCAGAGTACATCATGAGAAATTCTGGACTGGATGAAGCACAAACTGGAATCAAGACTGCCAAGAGAAATATCAATAACCTCAGATATGCAGATGACATCACACTTATGGCAGAAAGTGGAGAAGAACTAAAGAGCCTCTTGATGAAAGTGAAAGAGGAGACTGAAAAAGTTGGCTTATACCTCACCATTCAGAAAACGAAGATCATGCCATCTGGTCCCATCACTTCATGGCAAATAGATGAGGAAACAATGGAAACAGTGACAGACTTTATTTTTCTGGGCTCCAAAATCACTGCCGATTGTGACTGCAGCTATGAAACTAAAAGACACTTGCTCCTTGGAAGGAAAGTTGTGACCAACCTAGACAGCATATTTAAGAGCAGAGACATTACTTTGCCAACAAAGGTCCATCTAGTCAAGGCTATGGTTTTTCCGGTAGTCATGTATGGGTGTGAGAGTTGGACTATAAAGAAAGCTGAGCACTGAAGAATTGATGCTTTTGAACTGTGGTGTTGGAGAAGACTCTTGAGAGTCCCTTGGACTGTAAGGAGATCAAACCAGTCAACATGCACTGGATATATAGCAGGGTAGAAAGTATTTCTCCAAAACCCACTGAATTAAATGGAATAATACAACCCTACTGCACAAAGTGAACCACTCCTGCTTTTTCAGTCCCTGGCCCTAAACATAAGTTTTCTTACCTGAACTTTGATTTTCATATTATTGTGAATTTCCTATGCCTAGGACTTCACATTGTTTTCTTTAGTTACACCAAGACCAAGAGAAGAATAAAGTAAACATTAAGTGGTAAGCAGATTGGTAAGGAGGGTCATGGTGCAGATTTGGGGGAGAGGTCTGCTTTTTTTAACAAATATTGGTTTACAGAGTAGAGGTTTAGAGGATTGGGAGTTGGAGATAAATTTTACAGCAGAACAGAACTTCTGAAAGGCTAAGGTGCAATTATATTTTCCCAAGGAAACAGCTGAGAAAAACTGCTGGAAGAGACTACATAAGTGGTATCAATACATTACCTTTAATTAACGGCTACAGAAAAAGAAAGCAGTTGTGAAAAATTGCTTATCATCCTGGTATCTCATGCCCTGTTTGAAACTTCTCTATATAAAATGGAAGGAGTTGGGAAGATTGGGGCTCAAGGTGCCCTAGAGGAGGACCCAACCCATCTTTTACTTTGTGGAACTGTTAGGGGAAACACACTGACTGAAACCGCCCGCCCTGGCGAGGCACCAGAGTAACCAGTTGTATGAGCTATTATACGACAGGAGGTCCCGGTAAGGAACACAGAACTAACAAGCCACCACCAACTGGACGAACACAAGAAAGGTCAAAAGGAGACGCCATGTGTCCTGCCACCTCCCAGCATCCTTCTTCCTGGCATCCATCTCGGCTGAGCAATATGTGCACCACAAGGAAGGACCCTGCGTCAGAATGACTGGCCAGAGACAACCTGCAAACTAATCCCATCACCATAAAACCAAGACTGAGAGCCACGTGGCACAGCAGTCCTCCTGGGTTCCCCTACTCTCCTGCTCTCTGCCCCGGTGTCCCTTCCCAGTAAAGTCTGTTGCTTTGTCAGCACGTGGGCTTCCCAGATGGCACTAGCAGTAAAGGACCCGCCTGCTAATGCAGGAAAGGTAAGAGATGCAGGTTCGATCCCTGGGTTGGGAAGATTCCCTAGAGGAGCGCATGGCAACCCACTCCAGTATTCTTGCCTGGAGTATACTATGGACAAAGTAGCCTGGCGGGCTACAGTCCATGGGGTCACAAAGAATCGGACATGACTGAGGTGTCTTAGCAGCATACACGTGTCTCCTCAGAAAATTCATTTCTGAGTGTTAGACAAAAGCCCCCTTTCGGACCCTGGAAGGGGTCTCCCTTTCTACAACAGAAGGATCCCCTACACTTCTTCAATGCACACCAGTGAAATGTTTTCCTGGCTATACATGTAATGCGAGTTGCCTGGAACCGTTCTGCAAGCAACCATAGTTCAGAAAGTTTGATTTGCCTTGAGATTTATCTGAGCCTGCACCACTGCAAGCAATAGCAAGGTTTAATTCTAGTGGTATTTTAAAAACTGTCTCTTCTAACATGAAAAGATGCTCAACACTGCTAATCATCAGGTCACTGCAAATTAAAATCACAGATATTACCTCCCAGCGGTCACAATGGCTATCATCAAAAAGAACACAAATAACAAATGCCGGCATGGACACACAGAAAAGGGAACCCTCAAAACTCTCACACACTGTTGGTTTGGGTATAAATTGGTATAGCCACTATGGAAAACAGTACAAAGGTTTCTCAACAAACTAAAAACAGAAGTACTTTATGATCTGCAATTGCACTCCCAGGTATATATTGGAAAAAACCAAAACCATTCATTTGAAAGAACTATCTACCCCCATGTTCATAGCACCATTATTGACAATTGCCGAGACACAGAAGCAACCCAAGTGTCCATCAACACATGAATGGATAAAGATGTGGTATGCATACACAACGGAATATTACCACAAAAAGAATAAAATTTTGCTGTTTGAAACAACATAGGTGGACTTGGAGGGAATTATGATAAGTGAAATAAGTCAGAGGAAGACAAATACTGGTATGGCATCACTTACATGTGGAATCTAAAAAATACAGCAAACTAGTGAATATAACAAAAAAAGAAGCAAACTCACAGATATAGAGAACAAACTAGTGGTTCCCAGTGGGGAGACGGACAAAGAAGGGTAGGAGACTAAGAGATACAAGCTATTATATATGAAATAAGCTACAAGGATATATGTGCAACACAGGGAATATAGCCAATACTGTATAATAGCTGTAAATGGAGCATAACCTTTACAAATTGTGAATCACTATATTGTACAACTTATATAATATTATTTACCATCTATACTTCAATAAAAAATTAAAATTTTTTTTAAATTTAAAAAATTTAAAATTGCCAGGTCTAGACAATGATCTCTGCTTCCTCCTTCTTTCTTTTAACAATCTTATTTTAGAGTTATGAAATTCCTAAAACTATTTTTGGAAGAAAACAATTATATATTAATAATCAAAAAAAAGCAATTCAGTCTATACCATAAGACTTTTCCCTATTTAGTTTCTGAGTTTCAGAAATACTTGATTAGTAGTTGCAAGTCCTAAGGGAACAATGAAAGAAAGAAGTACTGAGCAGTATGGGTAAAAATAAATGTTTTAATTTGAGTCTTTCTGGTTCAGTTAGGGACAAAGGCAATTTAAGTACCAATGCAGTATTATACATTATGGAACTACATAAACATGAAAGTTTTTTAAAAACATTTCCAGTTATAGAAGAGGTTTTTATATGCTGAATGCTAAATTATAATTTGTAACTTATTTCCATTTTTATTTTGTTTAGCTTTTCTAATTTTTAATGTTTCTTAATGCAATACATGCACAATGTTAAAACAATAAATGAGGCTTGGCACATGATTGGTATTCAATAAGGTTCTGTTTAATGAGTGCATGTGTGTGTGTTCAGTCGCTCATTCATGTCCAACTCTTTGTGACCCCATGGTCTGTAGCCTGCCAGGCTTCTCTGTCCATGGAATTTCCCAAGCAAGAATACGGGGATCAAACCTGTGTCTCTGGCGTCTCTTGCATTGGCAGGAGGATTCTTTACCACTGTGGCACCTGGGAAGCCCATGAATGCATGGATTAAAGAATTATAAGCCCTTTCTTAGCCCTAATGAGTTCCAGTTCCCAAAGACAATACTTTAAAAAAAATTTGTTTTTTAAGACTTCATTTTTCTTAGAGACGTTTTAGGTTTACAGAAAAATTGAGATAATAAAAAGATTTCCCTTATACCTACTCCCACCCATGCACAGCCTCTTTACCAGATGGTACATTTATTACAACTGATAAACCTACACTGACACATCATAGCCACCCACAAAACATAGTTTACATTATTGTTCACTCGGAGTGTTATACATTCTATGGGTCTGGACAAACATATAATGGCATGTATCTATCATGCTGAAATATTTTCACTGTCCAAAAAATCCTCTGCGCTCTACCTATTCATCTGTTCCCCTTCTTCCCCATCCTCTACCCCAAGGAGATACTCATGTTTTTTCTTTAATTTTTATTTAAAATTAAAAAATGTTTTGTACAATTTTTAAAAGTTACTTTCTATTTACAGGACTTCCCAGGTGGTGCTAGTGGTAAAGAATCCATCTGCCAATGCAGGAGACTCAGGAAATGCAGGTCCCATCCCTGGGCCAGGAAAGTTCCCTGGAGAAGGAAATGGCAACCCACTCCAGTATTCTTGCCTGGAGAATGGACAGAGGAGCCTGGCGGGCTACAGTCCATGAGGCTGCAAAGAGTCGGACACGACTGAGCACACACACACACACACACACACACTTCCCATTTACAGTTATTACAAAATATTGGCTATATTCCCTGTGTTGTACAATACTTGAGGCTAGCTTGCACCCAGTAATTTGTGCCTTCCACTCCCTCACTTCTTTTCTGCCCCTTCTCCATTCTTTATATCTGTGAGTCTGCCTCTTTTCTGTTATATTCACTAGCTTGTTGTACTTTTTAGATTTCACATATACATGATACCATACAGTATTTGTCTTTCTGCCTGATTTCACTTAGCATAATGCCCTCCAAATCCATTCATGTTGCTGCAAATGGCAAAATTTAGTTCTTTTTTATTTGCATAATGACCCGTTGGTCATTTGCATTTTCTCTTTGGAAAAGTGTCTACTTAGTTCTTCTGCTCATTTTTAAACTGAGCTATTTGTTTTGCTGTTGAATTGTGTGAACTGTTTATAAATGCTGGCCATTAATCCTTTATTGGTCATATCATTTGCAAATATTTTCTCTCATTCTGTAGGTCATCTTTTCACTATGTCAAGGGTTTTCTTTGTTATGCAAAAGCTTTTAGGTTTAATTAGGTTCCATTTGCTTATTTTTGCTTTTATTCCCACTACTCTAGGAGACAAATCCAAAAAATATTTCTGTGATTTATGTCCAAGAGTGTTTTGCCTATGTTTTCCTCTGGGAGTTTTATAGTATACAATCCTTCTTTTGGATTTTTAATCATTTTGAGTTTATTTTTGTATAGGTATTACAGAATGTTCTAATTTTATTCTTTTTCAGGTAGCTGTTCAGTTTTCCTAGCACCATTTCCTGAAGAGACTGTCTTTTCAACATTGTACATTCTTGCTTCCTTTGTTGTAGATAAATTGACCATAAGGGTAAATTTATTTCTGGGCTGTCTATCCTATTCCATTGATCTATGTGTCTGTTTTCACTGTCTCCATAGTTTTGTCTTTCCCAGAATGTCATAGTTACAATTATACAGTTTGTAGCCTTTTCAGATTGGCAGCGGTATCTCGTTTTGGTTTTACTTTGCATTTCCCTCATGATTCATGATTCTTAACATATTTTTATGTACTTATTAGCTACTCATAATAGCTTCTTTGGTGAAATGTCTATTGAAATCCTTTGTGCAGTATGAAAAGCAGTGGGAACCCTGGCATAGTTGTGCCAGTTCCCCTTGTCCCCGAGTCCCATGGGTGATACAATGGGCCCAGAAAGAAGCTCTGCCTGCAGTGCGCTGCACAGGAGTGGAGGAACCCAGGACTTAGGGTTCAGCATCTTTTGTAACAAGCAGCCAATAAATCAGTAGCAGCTCTGGAGCATGAGTGGCTATGTGGTCATCTTTCAGTGGTGCTTCCACTTAGTGGCTTTAAGAACTGCTGCTTTCTATTCCTTCTACTTTAATTTCTTTCTCTTCCACACTTTCCTTTTTATTTTATTTTTTTTAAGTGTTTAAGCTGAGAGGGCCTGCTTGCATTTAATGTCTCGATTATCTTTTAAATCACTTTTGGAAACATTTTTCCTTCCCTTTCAGAAACATTCCAGGGACAGTACGTTTTACCTTTTATTTAGATACTGTGTTTACTCTGTTGGATTTCCCCCTCCATCACCAAAGATAAATGAGTAACTCCCATACCTCAGTGGTAACTGATAAAAAGACAGGTGTAAATTTCAGTAAGAAAAAAAAAAAACAGGGAAAAGAGAGGAGGAAAGGAAGGACAGGGGAGAGGAGAGGAGGAAAGGGAAGAAGGAAGAAAGAGAAAGATTTCTTATAGTTGTAGGAATTAAGATTCTCTGTAGATCCTCTTCTGGCACTGTATTCAAGGGATCTTAGGAGAATTCTTAGTTTCCTGTGGTAAACAGGGGAAAACACAAGATTTTCTTGAAAGATGTCATGGATGACAAAAAGGTTGTTAGAATCCTACTCCTACGATAGCTTCATCAACAGCAATGCAAGTCTCTCCTCCTCCCTCTTGTTCAAGGCCAGCTGCTCTCGAACAATGGAAGGCTAGGTACGTGGAATAACTCTGCAACAAGTTCTCAGTCCTGACACCAAAGAAGTTCTTTATTAATGCAATGAACTGAATTCTAACTTAATAATTCAAATGTCTTTATCTCAACAAATATTTACTCACTGGTGATACAGTTGCTCCTGAAGGAAAAACACACCTTGACCAAGTGAATAGGTTCTGTAGATTTTAATAATAGGAAAAGCAGCAGATTCACAGATATAGAAGACATACCAGTGATTACCAGTGGGGGGAGTGTCGGGGGGAGGGACAATATAGGTGTAGGAAGAAAAAAGAGGCTACTATTTAATTATATGAAATCATGTGTATGAAATTTTTTAAAGCTGTAAAGCACCACAGAATTTATAGCATCTTTCACTCAATAAAACATCAAAATAGAAGATCCATACTCTGAACCTCTTTTGTGCTATAATCAAGAGATGCATCCTTGAATGACTCTGTGTGTACTTCAATACAGTAGGCACGGATAGAGGAAAAACTGAAATAAAAGAAACCTGGGGAAGACTGCAGATCTAAGCATCGTGGCCAAGGTGTTGGCAGCCAAAAATGAACGTAAGAGAATGTAATGGACAATGTCTGCTTTAGAGGCTATTCTCAGAGCTACCTTGTTTTATCTTAAGTGACTCATGCATAGAAAAAATATTCCAGCTCCAAGGGTGCATGTGTTCTGGCTTCACAACCTTCAGGATCTGTAACTCTACTAAGGACACACACTTCTCAGAGCCTCAGTTTCCATGTTCCTTAATCAAGTATGACTTGATTATGGACTTGAGTTTTGAGGGCAGACAGAATTCAAGTCCGATTCCATCGTACATCAACGACTTAAATATGGATATGTTACTTAGCTGAAGCCTTTTTCAATATTTGTTTTTATTTTGTCCTTAAGCTGCGAAATGAGAATTACAAAAATACATACTGCAAAGAGTTGTGAGACTGAATTAATTTAATCTATTTAAAGCACTCAGCCTCAAATTCTGGACAAATTGCCCTTAAGTGTTACTGTTATAATTATTATCTCAAGTTTCTAGTATTCTGTCATAATATCTGAAGATCAGTTATAATAATAATGATAAAAAATTAAACATTCATTAGAGGTGATCAACAGCAAGAGTCTAGGTAATTATGAGCTATTTTTCCTCATCCATTTTTAAAATGTTGGAATAAAATGGTCTTAACCAAGTATCCTTGAGGTTATCTATGCTTAACATTTAAAGAGAAGAGGTGATTTGTGGTGGGCCTTCCTGGGTCTCACCAAAACTGAGTTCTTTTGTATTCCTGGGACTTTATGTCTTTCTAATAAAGACTTTATTTCTAGCTACCAACTTGCTCCTTGGAAGAAAAGCTATGACCAACCTAGACAGCATATTAAAAAGCAGGGACATTACTTTGCCAACAAAAGTCCATCTAGTCAAAGCTATGGTTTTTCCAGTAGTCAGGTATGGATGTGAGAATTGGACCATAAAGAAAGCTAAGTGCCGAAGAGCTGATGCTTTTGAACTGTGGTGTTAGAGAAGACTGTTGAGAGTCCCTTGGACTGCAAGGAGATCCAACCAGTCAATCCTAAAGGAAATCAGTCCTGAATGTTCATTGGAAGGATTGATGCTGAAGCTGAAACTCCAATACTTTGGCCACCTGATGCGAAGAACTGACTCATTGGAAAAGACCCCGAAACTGGGAAAGATTGAAGGCGGGAGGAGAAGGGGAAGACAGAGGATGAGAGGTTGAATGGCATCACCGACGTGATGGACATGAGTTTGAGTAGGCTCCAGGAGTTGGTGATGGACAGGGAAGCCTGGTATGCTGTAGTCCATGGGGTCGCAAACAGTCAGACACGACTGAGCAACTGAACTGAACCGAATTGAGCAGGCAGGTGGGGGCATGTGACTTGTTCTACTCAATGACACATAAGTAGAAATACAGTGTCTCATGGTTAGAAGCAGATTCTGTGGGTCTCTCACTCACGATAAATGATGAAACCAGAGGATCTAAGCAGGTTGGATTAGTGGTCACTGAGTGGAGAGCAGCTGATTTGAAGAGTCAGCCATACTCAGGGTGAACTGTGAGTGAAAACCTTTTACTGTGTAAAGCGCTGAGATGATGGGGCTGTTTGTTACAGCTGCATAACACAGGCAATCCTCATTAATACATTATGAAGCTCAAAGTTACTCTATTTTTCATACTTTAAATTCAGAACACCTGATGCAAAGAGCCAACTCAATGGAAAAGACCATGACGCTGGGAAAAACTGAGGGCAGGAGGAGAAGGGGGCAACAGAGGACGAGATGGTTGGATGGCATCACCGATTCAATGGAAAAAACCCTAGGAGATAGTGAAGGATAGGGAAGCCTGGCATGTTGCAGTCTGTGGGGGTGCAAAGAGTCGGACACAACTGAGCAACTGAACAACAACAAAATGTTGTTATATAACACAGAGGTCACCCAAGTGGTGGCAGAGCTCAGACTAAAATCCTGTTTCCACATTTCCTTCTACTACACTGGTCTATGATAGTCTAGACCCACAAACATGATTTGCAGGACTACTGTAAAAAACATAGGCAAGGTAAATAAGGTGCCTAGCATGAGACCTGTCCCATGGCAAACAATTTAAAAAATGGTAACTAATGTTTAGATTCCCTGTTTTCAAAACCTATTTTATATTGCTCTATGTTCCTGCCTGTGCCAAACATGCTGATTAATGACCTTTAATTCTGAACCCCTATTAAACTAGGAATTGATAATGTATCTCAATTTGGGAGCAATTACATTTTTATAGCTTAGATTGCTGGGATGGAATCTATACTTCACTCCATTTATTAATACATCTACTTAACGCATGAGAAATGCCTATCCATTTTTCAAACAATGACAGAAAATTCATTCACATTATATGCAGAAACTTTGAGAGTTTATAGAAGCAGAAGCCAAATTCCTGGGAATTATTTTATCATCATCACTTTTTGGTCTTAATTCCTGTAACCATGTATCTCCTCTAATCTTCCTTATCCTTACTGGTGACTTTTTTGTTGTCCCTCTTGTCTTTTGAAAGATGCATTATCACATCACTGTAAATTCCTTTTGGCACATCTAAGATAACATCTGGCTCTGGCATAATTCAAGGACATCAGAAAGCATTCAAACTATTAATAGAAATATACTGCCTTCAGTTTAGAAGGGGTCTTGGAGGTCATCCAATGCAGAGTCCTGAATTCTCATCCAAACAAATGCCTCAAAAATGTTGATTCTTAACACTCCCCACTAATAGTTTCAGCTCCCACTTGATTCTGCAATCATCCCTACAAACCCCTCTGGAAAATTTTTTCCTACTATTACACATATTATTCTCAACTTGACACTGTTACCCATTATATTAGCTATCTGTTTCTTTATCTAGAGCTTCATATCATCCATAGAGATGATAAATTGGAGTGTTTAACTTCTTAACTGAAATGTTGAACTGGGGAGAGACCCTAGCCCTGACAGAATCAAGGACAGAGATAGCCATTAGGCCAAGAGGTCTCCCTTCAGATTTTCATTAATAATGAGTAAATAATAGTTTCTATGTACACCCATTTTCTACTGTTAATAATCTACTTCTAAAATTGACAGTAGCAGTGTTTTAAAATGAAAGCCAACGCTAAGGCATTTTGAAAACTTTTATTACAGTTTGTTTTAAGGCTGAAAAAATCGTCCAGAGTTTAATTATAGTTAATTTGTTACTCAGAAATTCAACGGAAGCAAGTAGGCTGAAGTGGAAACATTTATTGCAGCCTTATTCATAACAGCCCTAAACCAAAAACAAATCAAACGTCATGTCAACAGGAGAATGGATAAACAAACTGTGGTATATTCAAATACTGGAATACTACTCAGTCAAAAAGAGGACAGAACTAATGACATGTGCAATGATGTGGATAAATCTCAAAAGCATTTCACTGAGTGACGTAAGCCTGATCCCGTCTGTATGACTTTTAAGAAGAGACAAGACAATTTCTGGTGATATAAGATAAAAAAATTTTGCCTTGGCATGAGGAAGACTACACGGAAGGAGGCACAAGGCAATGTTCTTGGATAATGGGAAAATTTCGTATCTTGATTTTGGATAGACTTACATGAGTATGAACACTAAACTGAACATTAAAGGTCTATGTGTTGTATGTGAATTACACCTACACAACAGCAGTAGCAACAAATACAGTAGTACACACAAATTTGGAAAAGCCTGAGATGAAAAATAGAGACAGTATCACTGACATATCACAAACTTCATGGAATGTCTACCCCAATATATAGTTTGGATGGTGCAACACTTAGATTATAAAGATCTTATACACCATCCTCTTCTCTTAGAAAAGAAGTTTTGTACAGGTAGGAGAAGTACTAGTAAGCCTCCACTATCGCTTGGTTACTACTAGGAACACTGCAAAGAACAGACTGTGGACCTACCACTTAACTTGCAGCCAGAGCTGCAAGGACATGAAAATTCAATTCAAATACAGAAGCCACATGTGTAGAGAATCAGGAAAACCAAGCATGGGAAGGTAGGACAGGAATGAGGTATCTCTACTACAGCTACTTGCACCCCCTTTCCCAATACCCAGGAGAACTGGTTAAGCCTCAAGTTTCTTCTATGAAGACTTGAATGGGTATCTCAATTAATTTCTTACTGACTTCAGCTCAATTACTACATCAGTATGGTCCAATATTTTTAGTATGCTGACTATATTGATGGCCTCCAAATACGAAACCTAGAAACAATAAACAAACAGAAACATGCTTTACAGATCAAAATAAAGAAAACCTTATTCTAAAAATTGAGACTGTACTTCCTTTTAAGAAAACAAAAAAAACAATAAAAAGATAACTCTGGTGGAATTTTCAAAGATTAAAGGAAGATTCAAGAATCAGCCAGGAGAAAATGTCCAGGTTACAAACAAAGAGAAACAAATCAAGTAGGTCCCAGAGTGAACCTCAAAAACAATGAATGCTAGCAGGTGATGGAGCAAAATCTAAAGCTCCCAACAGAAAAAGACTGTGACTGAAGTTGATGTGTGAGGACCACAGAACACTGTTCTCAGATGGTCCAGGAACGGAAACAAATTTAAAGATGTCAAACTTAGTGTAAAGCTATATGTGACAAATGCTATATGTTGGCTCATTCAATGTTGATTTCAATCACCTTTGTCTTCTAATTTACAGAGGCTATAAAAACAAAACACGCAAACAAAAATCCCTAAAACCCTCCTGTAGTTTTGTGAACTCTCTTGCTGTAAAGATGAGCCTGTAGCCTAGACACTTAACGCCTCTTCCTGTTTTTCCATCTTCATGCAAATGAGTGTGTACTGGCTGGAGCTGCAGAAGCCATTACGTTTGATGGAGCAAGAAGAGAAGAATTCTGAGTTTCTGACAGTATCACGAGCAGCTGAAACATCCCTGGGTTACCCATTCCTTGACTTCTTATTGAGTGAATAAAATAATGCCTTCCTTGTGGTAAGGATTTTTGTTACAGTTAAATACCATCCAAACTGATATATTACAACATTAAAGTTGCCTACATCTGATATAAGAAAAGATATAGATCTACTGGGCAGAAATACAATCCAGAAAACCCCAAAACGTACCTTGCTATATATAATAGACTATATATTCTTAGAGAGGGATGACTTAATAGGAATCATTTCCACTGGGTAAAAGTATCTGAGCTGTATATAACATACGTTAAGTTCATCAAAGTGATACACATAAATTATAAAATTATAAGAAAAATACATTAAAAAATTCAATATACACTAAATGTTTTTTCTAATCTGATCCCAAACTGGAAAAAGAACTTCCCAAATATAAAATCACTGAAAAAAAACTCACCAAAAAATTTATTTATTTGACTCCTTGAACATATATGACTATTTTGTATACACACATAAACCTAAGTCTAAAAGTCAAACAATATACCAGAAATATATTTGCCTCGAATGTTACAAGCAAATGCTACTTTTTCTTAATATATAAGGAAAAATGAACAGAGGCCATTTCTAGGACAATTCATAGAAGAAGAAATGCAAATGACCAATAAGCACAAAGCACGTTCAATTTTACTAATAAAAAAAGACATCTGAGATAAAACAAGGTAATGAGTTGCTTTGGGTTTTAGGTTATCAAAGAATGTGCCATAAAAAAATAATTAGAAGTAGGAACCAAAATTTATATACGTCTGATTGCCACCTCAGTTGAGTTATTTTTATTGGACTTGTATAAGCAGTGATTTTAACATAAATTTGAATTGCAAAGTACTGCTTTCAATGTCTTAAAATTATTCTAGGTGCATACTTCAAACAAAAACTACTTTGCATGCAGAAGATTTCCTGCCATGCACTTGGTCACACACTAGGTGATGGCAATAAAGTCTACAGAAATTACCCTGGTTGGTCTTCAAAATTTCAAAACTAGGAAAGATGGCATGACCAAGTGAGCATTGTGAAGCACTTTTGCTCAGGCCTGAATATCTACATGTCAAGAGCTCTGACCGAGGACCAAGAGGAACTGCATAAGGAAAAACTTGGACTAACTTTAATCAAATAGGAAATAAAGAAAAATCCTGATATCTCAAAAATAAATCTCAAAGGTATATTTTCAGTTTCATAAGGGATGAAGCAGTAATGATCACAGGCATGTCCCCCTGCTGCAAGGGATCGCTGCTAATAATAGCACAGAGTAATTTATAACAATATTTAAATTAAAGCAGAGGCTTACAGGAATGCATTATGTATCTCATATATATATATATTTCTTTTAATCTGTTTTCAATTTGTTAAAAGGAAAAATTTTTCTTTCTCTTTTCTCGGTAAAAATATTGTTAAATTGATAATGTGTCTTAAAAACAAAAGCTTCCAAGATCAAGGAAATAAGATACACACCCAGAGATAGGTCCCTAGGAGGACAAACAGCAAAATGTTAATTATAGTCATTTTGGGGTTATAGGATAATGATTACACAATGTTTTCTCTTTCCTACTTTCTTTTCTTTCCCAACTTGTCATGATGAAATTTTTCTTTAAAAAAATCAGGGTAAGGAAAAATATTTCTAAGTGACTGAAATCATCTATAAACCACTTAATTTTTATTCTGGGTAAAGCGAATATTCGGAACTAACCTGTAGTGTTGTTATTATTATCATTATTGTTTACCATTTTTATATTTCAAGGCTGAGTCTTTATTTCTGGCTTCTGTTTGTTGGCTTATAAATGGTTAAGTTCCCAACTCAGATCAGTTGCTTTACATAATCTTTATAAATATTCCTTTACTGTAGTTTTCTTCTGTTGGCACTGATCTCCAACGTGCTCCAAAATATTATTTCTGTGTCACCCAAACTTGTGTTTACTCTCTTTATCACAACTCAACATTTCAGTTTCTCCTGCCAGATTCTTCTCATTAATTTCATGCCTTTTTTAATGTACTTCTTCTTCATTTATATCAATGGATATAAATAAGATGTGTAGATAAAGATACAGGTACAGATACAGATATGGATAGAGAGTCACCACGTACCACTGAACCAAACAGACTGCCAGAGATTTCTCTAGAAAAGATGGGTTTGTTCAAGATCAGCAGAGAATTGCAATTTGGGGTCTACAATTTGGGGTGAGTGAACCACACGCATACACAAAGGAAGCAGAATGCTTTTATAGGGAGGGAAAGGAAGTTGGGAGGGCTAAGTAAACAAAGAACCCATGGTTTTTCATTGGGTAAGTCCTTGCCAGGAAAGAAGTGTCTTTCTTCTTCCTGTTGGGCTCACCAGTGCTGCAGGGCATGAGAGCTCCCCCTTCTGGTCTCCTAAGTACATCTAATTTAGGATTCTCTTCATTCATTTCTTACAAGTAATACAGTCCCAGTGCAATGTAGGTAACTGATGGACAGGCTGCTGCAGTCCATAGGGTTGCAAGGAGTCAGATACATCTGAGCAACTGAACTGAATACAGTCCTCATGCAATGTAGGTAATTCTCAACATCTAACTAGTGGGGCTGAGTTTAATTTAATTTCTCTGGGGTGAGGCCTGGGCATCAATCTTTTAGATTCTATTGTTCCAGAGTTGAGAACAACTGAACTGATTCATCTCTATCAAAGTAGCCCCCATCTCTATCAAAGTAGCCTCCTTATTCTACAACACTTGTCATGCTTTCATGTACAAAGAAATCACCAGAGATGCTGTTAAGATGCAGATTCTGATTCAGCCAAGTCAGATCTGAGAGTCCACATTTCTAACAATTTTCCAAGTGATATGATGGTACTGGTTTACAGACCACATTCTGCAAGGAGGTAGACCACACTACAGAAATGCAAAGAAATCACATGAGACATGGTAAAGATGGCATTTAAAAGATTGTGACAAGATGGAAATTATTCCTCCATAGGGACATTATTTATTCATGTCAAGTATTATTGGATGATAGCTCATTAGTCACTCATTGAGTCATTCAGAAATACTGGTTGAGAGCCTACTGTGTGCCAGACACTGTGCTAAAACACATCTAAGACAATTATTAGGAAGATCATCTAAGTGTTTACGACTAAGACACTGTGCTCTAAGAATCAAGTCTGGAATGATGACAGGCACAGATTTACCTGCTATTATATGATATGCCAGGCTGGATCAATCAAGGGCTGGAATCAAAATTGCAGGGAGGAATATCAATAACCTCAGATATGCAGATGATACCACCCTAATGGCAGAAAGTGAAGAGGAACTAAAGAGCCTCTGATGAAAGTGAAAGAGGAGAGTGAAAAAGCTGGCTTAAAACTCAACATTCAAAAAATGAAGATCATGGCATCTGGTCCCACCACTTCATGTCAAATAGATGGGTAAAAAGTGGAAGCAGTGACAGACTTTATTTTCTTGGGCTCAAAAATCACTGCTGATGGTGACTGCAGCCATGAGATTAAAAGACACTTGCTCTTTGGAAGAAAAGCTATGACCAACCTAGACAGCATATTAAAAAGCAGAGACATTACTTTGCTGACAAAGGTCCATCTAGTCAAGGCTATGGTTTTTCCAGTAGTCATGTATGGATGTGAGAGTTGGACTATAAAGAAAGCTGAGTGACGAAGAATTGATGCTTTTGAACTGTGGTGTTGGAGAAGACTCTTGAGAGTCCCTTGGACTGCAAGGAGATCCAACCAGCCCATCCTAAAGGAAATCAGTTCTGAATATTCATTGGAAGGACTGATGCTGAAGCTGAAACTCCAATCCTTTGGCCACCTGATGCGAAGACCTGACTCCTTGGAAAAGAACCTGATGCTGGGAAAGATTGAAGGCAGGAGGAGAAGGGGACGACAGAGGATGAGATGGTTGGATGGCATCACCGACTCAACGGACATGAGTTTGAGTAAATTCTGGGAGTTGGTGATGGGCTGGGAGCCCTGGTGTGCTGCAGTCCATGGGGTCGCAAAGAGTCGGACACAACTGAGCGACTGAACTGAGTATCCGTCAAAGCCTTTAGTTATTGGGCTGCCCATCTTCCACAAAGCCATTCAGACACCAAATCACTATTTTCGTCTTATGTACCACCGTTCCTCAAGGGTACTGATCTCATTCATCTAAGGGAGTTGGGTCACCACCTTGTTCCTGTCTCAATCCCAGGGATGTGGAGGACAAATGATTTATTTTTTAGTAAGAGACAAAGGAAAAGTGTATCTTGCTTTCCCTTACATTCCACAATCTAAAATATTTTCTCAGGTAGTATGAGAAAATACTGAGAAAATTTTCTCAGGTAGTGTGAGAATATGGTATAATCTCACAACACTAGCTTAACAGAGGCTGCACACATGATCTGGGATGAAATGTCCACTAAGTCCCCCCCATTCTTTGTACTCCAAAGATGAGAAAACCGCCTACTTAAAGAATTCATCAGTGAGAAACCAGCCCCATATAGCATATTCACTGCTACATCCAACAGTAAGAGAAACTGAGAAATGTAGTCTCTAGATACACAGCCATGAACCAACTTAAGATGAATCACTATGGGAAAAAGGGAGAATTAACCTGGGAGAACAGATAGTAGCCTGTCATAAACAGTAAGTATCCACAGATTTTATAAACATGCATTTTCCCTCAGCTAAAAAGATAAGAAAGACTCAGCGCATAACTAAGGTTTAGTCCCAGCTTCCAGGGACAGTGAAATTGACAGACTAGTAAATATGTATTCACACAGACATAACGAGGTCACAATGTTCTGATGAAATCAGAACTCTGTATTTGCATTTTATTTCCACATGACGTTCTTCTTGACAGATAAGGAGAAAGCTGATTTATTCTTCCGGGTGCAAGAACAATGCAAACAATTAACATACAACAACTTAACATCTGGAAAACATACATTTAAACATAAATATAATTCATTCACTGTAGCACTTAGGTTTCCTTGGAGACTTTAACCCAAGGTCTACATGAATCAAGGAAAACATTTTAGATTGAACAACACTGTACAAAAACCAGGGGTAAGTCTTTCTGTCCTAATGCTATTCACTCAAATACACAGCGATTAGATTACTCAGGGAGGCCACTCTCTTTGTTTATTGCCAGCATTTCCTTCATTAAGATCAAATCAGTAATCAAAAACTCAGCTTCATCTTGTGTACTTTATCTCATACCTAGGAACACAACAATTCACTATCAGGCATGATGTTGAATATACTGCAAAATGCAAACTGTCAAAATTTTCTATGGGCTTATTAATTCCTGTTATTTTGGCATGTCTCTGTTGTTTACATATGACTGCTCAGAGTGAAGCTGTTTTTACATTAGTTCACATATGCTGGTTAACAGAAGCATAAAGAGCTTAAGAAGCATTAAGCTTCTACTTAATAAAAATGATTAAGATGGTAAATTTTATATGTATTTCATTGCAATAAAAAACAGAATAAGTGTTTTAAGTTCCTGAGTTTACTGCAACTTGTTATACAGCAATAGAAAATAAATACAATTACTACATTTTCTTAGATGAATAAACTGCTTAGAGTGTAAACAACTTATTTAAGTTTAAATGGCTGATCAGTTGACAGAGATGGGGTTTGGACCCAGATAGTCAGAGGAAGAGTCCAAGATTTTAATCTCCCAATATGTATGCCTGTCTTTTAAAAAATGTTGTAAGTAGAGTAGAGAAGGTAGTTTAATCTTCAAAAAAGGTCATGACTTTAATAATTCACCATTTTTAAGACAGGATATTAAACACATTTTCTTCTGCCTTCAGTATGTTTTGTATCTATCTATTCATGAGGATGGGTTTTTAAAGTTTTATAATAATAAATTATTTTGCTTTCATAGGACATTATTCATAATGGGATCCAAGTAGATTAAAAAACCACACAGTGTTTTTTAAAAATAGTAGCAGTGGAGGCGGGGCTAAGATGGCGGAGGAATAGGACGGGGAGACCACTCTCTCCTCCACAAATTTATCGAAAGAACATCTGAACGCTGAGCAAACTTCACAAAACTACTTCTGAAGGCTGGCAGAGGACGTCAGGCTTCCACAAAGACAGCGCATTATCTTCACAAGAGGTAGGAGAAATTATAAAAGATAAAAAGAGAGACGAAAGAGTTAGGGACGGAGACCTGTCCAGGGGAGGGAGTCGTAAAAGAGGAGAAATTTCCAAGCACCAGGAAACCCTCTCACCGGCGGGTGTGGGGGAAGATTTCTTATCTCGGAGGGCAACGTAACTGGGAGGAAAAAATAAATAAAACCCACAGATTACGTGCCTAAAGCAACTCCCAGTAAAGAACCCCAGACGCTCGCATCATCCGCCACCAGCAAGTGGGGGCTGAACGGAGAGGAGCGGGCGGCACTGCCTAGGGTAAGGACCGGGCCCGAGTGCCCTGAGGGCAATCTGAGGGAGCTAACGTGAGATAGTAACCTAAACTGTGGGACAGCCAGAGAGAGAGAACTATCCCGCGAAAAGCCCAACTCTTAAGGCACTGCCGGCCCGCTCACAGAACAAAGAACTGAGCGATACCAGAGGAGAGCTAGCCGGCTGCGGACCGCCCCATCCCCCGCCGGACACAGCAGGCAGGCGGGGCCCGCCAGAGCCGGAAAGGGGCAAACTCGGCCCCAGAGAGGGCACCCCCTACCAAACTGCAAACAGCCTCCCAGTTTCTAAGCAAAGACTGCCTGAGATCCCGGAGGGTCGACAGCCGCCGGGAGGGTCGCAGCCAGAGACCAGCTCCCCAGAACCGACACAAAGCACACCGGAGCCGGGCGCGCCCGTAAACCGAGGCGGGGACCAGGGAGGTGATAAGCCGCACCGCCCCAACAGGGGAGAGCGCGCTCGCCAAACTCCTGGCTGCCTGAGCAGCTCCGACCGGGAACGGCACAAGCCGTGGGCGAAACCGAGTCTGCGCCTTTGTGGAGTAACCGGGAGCCTGAACCTGAGCGGCCTAGACCTGGGAAGTGCACGCATCTCAGGGCCCACTCCCCGGCCCACTCCCTGGCTGAGTAACCTGAAGCCTGAGCAGGGTAGACGGGGAAAGCACACACGCCGTGAGCGGCTGAGACACTGCGAGCTCACCACACACACGCCAGGTTTGCAGTGTTCCTTCCTCCCCACAGCACGATTGAACAAGCAAACCTAAAGAGACCACCTCCACCCCTTTGTTGCAGGGCGGAAATTAGATACTGAAGAGATCTCCAAACAGAAGCCAAATAAACAGAGGGAAGCGCTTTGGAAGTGACAGGCCAACAGATTAAAATCCCTGTAGTTAATACCGACTCCATTGAAAAGGACCTATAGATCTTGAAAAGTATAAGCAGGAACAAGGATCTATCTGAAACTGAGCAGACCCCACACTGCCCACAACAGCTCCAGAGAAAGTCCAGGATATATATACTTTTTACTATTATTATTATTATTATTTTTTTTAATATTTTGAAAAAAAATATTTTTTTAATTAAAAAAAATTTTTTTCTCTTCTTTCCTTTTTCTTCAAGTCCTCTATTACACCTTTAACTTTCATTTTCATAACCCACTATTAACTTGCAAAAAAAAAAACCCTATTTTTGAAGCAAACTGCATACATATATCTTATACCTTTTGTGTTTTCTTTTTTTACTGTTTTTCTCCTGTTTTACATTTTTTACTGTTTCTTTTTTTACTGTTTTACTGGTTTTTTTTTTCTTTTTACACTGTTTCCTTTTTTCCTTTTTTTTTTATATTGTAAGTTTTATAAGAGTCTAACCTCTACTCTAGATTTTTAATCTTTGTTTTACATATTTGATATCAATTTTGTACATTTAAGAACCCAATCTTTAGGACCCATTTTTACTCAGGAGTGTGATCACTGGCCTGATTACTCTCTCCCCCTATTGATGCTCTTTCTTCTCCCCCAGGGAACCTCTATCTCCCACCCTCCTCCTTCTCTTTTCAACCCAATTCTGTGAATCTCTGAGGGTGTTCTGGGTACCGGAGAACACTTTGGGAACAGAATACTGCCCAGATCTCTCTCTCCCCTCCTGATCCCCCCCTATCTACTCATGCTCACCTCTATTACATTCCTCCCCCCTCTCTATGTATCTCTGTGAACCACTCTGAGGGTTCCAAACTGTGGAAAGCACAGAGGGAAGTGCTTACTGGCTAGATTGCTCTCTCCACATTTGAATTCCCCTCTTCCCCTCCTGGTCACCTCAACACCCCCCCCCCCACCTCATCTCTCCATGTAACTCAGTGAACCTTTCTGGGTATCCCTCACTGTGGAGAATCTTTTCACCATTAACCTAAAAGTTTTATTATTGATGCTGTATGGAAGAAGTCTTGAAGCTACTGCAAGAATAAGACTGAAAGCCAGGGGAAACATTAATTAATAAGAGACCATCCAATAGCTTCCACATATACACTGAAACCAAGCTCCACCCAAGAGCCAATAAGTTCCAGAGCTAGACATACCACACAAATTCTCCAGCAATGCAGGAACATAGCCCTGAGCATCAATATACAGGCTGCCCAGAGGCACACCAAATCCATAGACATCTCAAAATTAATACTGGTCACTCCACTGCACTCTAGAGAGCAGAAATCCAGCTCCACCCACCAGAACACCGACACAAGCTCCCCCAACCAGGAAGCCTTGACAAGCCACCTGTCCAACCCCAACCACAGTGAGGAACCTCCACAATAAAGAGGAACTTCATACTACCAGAATACAGAAGGGCCACGCCTAACACAGCAATCTAAACGAGATGAAAAGGCAGAGAAATACTTAGCAAGTAAAGGAAAATGAGAAATGCCCACAAAACCAAACAAAAGAGGAGGAGATAGGGAATCTATCTGAAAAAGAATTTAGAATAATGATAATAAAAATGATCCAAAATCTTGAAAGCAAAATGGAGTTACAGATAAATAGCCTGGAGACAAGGATTGAGAAGATGCAAGAAATGTTTATCAAGGACTTAGAAGAAATAAAAAGGAATCAATATAGAATGAATAATGAAATAAAGGAGATAAAAGACACTCTGGAGGGAACCAACAGTAGAATAATGGAGGCAGAAGATAGGATAAGTGAGGTAGAAGATAGAATGATGGAAATAAATGAAGCAGAGAGGAAAAAAGAAAAAAGAATCAAAAGAAATGAGGAAAACCTCAGGGACCTCTGGGACAATATGAAACGCCCCAACATTCGAATCATAGGAGTCCCAGAAGAAGAAGATAAAAGGAAAGGCCATGAAAAAATACTCGAGGAGATAATAGTTGAAAATTTCCCTAAAATGAGGAAAGAAATAGTCACAGAAGTCCAAGAAACCCAGAGAGTTCCAAACAGGATAAACCCAAGGCGAAACACCCCAAGACACATATTAATCAAATTAACAAAGATCAAACACAAAGAACAAATATTAAAAGCAGCAAGGGAAAAACAACAAATAACACACAAGGGGATCCCCATAAGGATAACAGCTGATCTTTCAATAGAAACCCTTCAGGCTAGAAGGGAATGGCAGGACATACTTAAAGTAATGAAAGAGAATAATCTACAACCCAGATTACTGTACCCAGCAAGGATCTCATTCAGATATGAAGGAGAATTCAAAAGCTTTACAGACAAGCAAGAGCTGAGGGAATTCAGCACCACCAAACCAGCTCTCCAACAAATGCTAAAGGATCTTCTCTAAACAGGAAACACAGAAAGGATGTTTCAACACGAACTCAAAACAACAAAGTAAATGGCAACGGGATCATACTTATCAATAATTACCTTAAATGTAAATGGGTTGAATGCCCCAACCAAAAGACAAAGGCTTGCTGAATGGATACAAAAACAAGACCCCTATATATGCTGTCTACAAGAGACCCACCTCAAAACTAGGGACACACACAGGCTGAAAGTGAAGGGATGGGAAAATCATATTTCATGCAAACGGAGACCAAAAGAAAGCAGGAGTCACAATACTCATTTCAGATAAAATAGACTTTAAAATAAAGGATGTGAAAAGGGACAAAGAAGGACACTACATAAAGATCAAAGGCTCAATCCAAGAAGAAGACGTAACAATCATAAATATATATGCACCCAACATAGGAGCACCACAATATATAAGGCAAATACTAACAAGTATGAAAGGGGAAATTAACAATAACACAATAATAGTGGGAGACTTTAATACTCCACTCACGCATATGGATAGATCAACTAAACAGAAAATTAACAAGGAAACACAAACTTTAAATGATACAATAGACAAATTAGATTTAATTGATATTTACAGGACTTTCCACCCCAAAACAATCAATTTTACCTTTTTCTCAAGTGCACATGGAACTTTCTCCAGGATAGATCACATCCTGGGCCATAAATCTAGCCTTGGTAAATTCAAAAATATTGAAATCATCCCAGCCATCTTCTCTGACCACAATGCAGTAAGATTAGACCTCAATTACAGGAAAAAAACTATTAAAAATTCCAACATATGGAGGCTAAACAACACGCTTCTGAATAACCAACAAATCACAGAAGAAATCAAAAAAGAAATCAAATTATGCATAGAAACGAATGAAAATGAAAACACAACAACCCAAAACCTATGGGACACTGTGAAAGCAATACTAAGGGGAAGGTTCATAGCAATACAGGCGTACCTCAAGAAACAAGAAAAAAATCAAATAAATCAACTAACTCTACACCTAAAGCAACTAGAGAAGGAAGAAATGAAGAACCCCAGGGTCAGTAGAAGGAAAGAAATCTTAAAAATTAGGGCAGAAATAAATGCAAAAGAAACAAAAGAGACCATAGCAAAAATCAACAAAACTAAAAGCTGGTTTTTCGAGAAGATAAACAAAATTGACAAGCCATTAGCCAGACTCATCAAGAAACAAAGGGAGAAGAATCAGATCAACAAAATTAGAAATGAAAATGGAGAGATCACAACAGACTCCACAGAAATACAAAGGATCATAAGAGACTACTACCAACAGCTATATGCCAATAAAATGGACAACTTGGAAGAAATGGACAAATTTTTAGAAAAGTATAACTTTCCAAAACTGAACCAGGAAGAAATAGAAGATCTTAACAGACCCATCACAAGCACGGAAATCGAAACTGTAATCAGAAATCTTCCAGCAAACAAAAGCCCAGGACCAGACGGCTTCACAGCGGAATTCTACCAAAAATTTAGAGAAGAGCTAACACCTATCCTACTCAAACTCTTCCAGAAAATTGCAGAAGATGGTAAACTTCCAAACTCATTCTATGAGGCCACCATCACCCTAATTCCAAAACCAGACAAAGATGTCACAAAAAAAGGAAAACTACAGGCCAATATCACTGATGAACATAGATGCAAAAATCCTTAATAAAATTCTAGCAAACAGAATCCAACATCATATTAAAAAGATCATACATCATGACCAGGTGGGCTTTATCCCAGGAATGCAAGGTTTTTTTAACATCTGCAAATCAATCAATGTAACACACCACATTAACAAATTGAAAGAAAAAAACCATATGGTTATCTCAATAGATGCAGAAAAAGCCTTTGACAAAATTCAGCATCCGTTTATGATAAAAACCCTCCAGAAAGCAGGAATAGAAGGAACATATCTCAACATAATAAAAGCTATATATGACAAACCCACAGCAAACATTATCCTCAATGGTGAAAAATTGAAAGCATTTCCCCTAAAGTCAGGAACAAGGCAAGGATGCCCACTTTCACCACTACTATTCAACATAGTTTTGGAAGTTTTGGCCACAGCAATCAGAGCTGAAAAAGAAATAAAAGGAATACAGATAGGAAAAGAAGAAGTAAAACTCTCACTGTTTGCAGATGACATGATCCTCTACATAGAAAACTCTAAAGACTCTACTAGAAAATTACTCGAGTTAATCAATGAATATAGTAAAGTTGCAGGATATAAAATTAACACACAGAAATCCCTTGCATTCCTATACTCCAATAATGAGAAAACAGAAAGAGAAATTAAGGAAACAATACCATTCACCATTGCAACAAAAAGAATAAAATACTTACGAATATATCTACCTAAAGAAAAAAAAGACTTATATATAGAAAACTATAAAACACTGATGAAAGAAATCAAAGAGGACACAAACAGATGGAGAAATATACCGTGTTCATGGATCGGAAGAATTAATATAGTGAAAATGAGCATACTACCCAAAGCAATCTATAGATTCAATGCAATCCCTATCAAGCTACCAATGGTATTTTTCACAGAACTAGAACAAATCATCTCACAATTTGTATGGAAATATAAGAAACCTCGAATAGCCAAAGCAATCTTGAGGAAGAAGAATGGAACTGGAGGAATCAACCTGCCTGACTTCAGGCTCTACTACAAAGCCACAGTCATCAAGACAGTATGGTACTGGCACAAAGATAGAAATATAGATCAATGGAACAAAATAGAAAGCCCAGAGATAAACCCACGCACATACGGACACCTTATCTTCAACAAAGGAGGCAAGAATATACAATGGACAAAAGACAATCTCTTTAACAAGTGGTGCTGGGAAAACTGGTCAACCACTTGTAAAAGAATGAAACTAGAACACTTCCTAACACCATACACAAAAATAAACTCAAAATGGATTAAAGATCTAAACGTAAGACCAGAAACTATAAAACTCCTAGAGGAAAACATAGGCAAAACACTCTCCGACATAAATCACAGCAGGATCCTCCATGACCCACCTCCCAGAATATTGGAAATAAAAGCAAAAATAAACAAATGGGACCTAATTAAAATTAAAAGCTTTTGCACAACAAAGGAAACTATAAGCAAGGTGAAAAGACAGCCTTCAGAATGGGAGAAAATAATAGCAAATGAAGCAACAGACAAACAATTAATCTCAAAAATATACAAGCAACTTCTGCAGCTGAATTCCAGAAAAATAAACGACCCAATCAAAAAATGGGCCAAAGAACTAAACAGACATTTCTCCAAAGAAGACATACAGATGGCTAACAAACACATGAAAAGATGCTCAACATCACTCATTATTAGAGAAATGCAAATCAAAACCACAATGAGGTATCATTTCACACCAGTCAGAATGGCTGCTATCCAAAAGTCTACAAGCAGTAAATGCTGGAGAGGGTGTGGAGAAAAGGGAACCCTCTTACACTGTTGGTGGGAATGCAAACTAGTACAGCCACTATGGAGAACAGTGTGGAGATTCCTTAAAAAACTGGGAATAGAACTGCCATATGACCCAGCAATCCCACTGCTGGGCATATACACCGAGGAAACCAGAATTGAAAGAGACGCATGTAACCCAATGTTCATCGCAGCACTGTTTACAATAGCCAGGACATGGAAGCAACCTAGATGTCCATCAGCAGACGAATGGATAAGGAAGCTGTGGTACATATACACAATGGAATATTACTCAGCCATTAAAAAAAATACATTTGAATCGGTTCTACTGAGATGGATGAAACTGGAGCCCATTATACAGAGTGAAGTAAGCCAGAAAGAAAAACAACAATACAGTATACTAATGCATATATATGGAATTTGAAAGATGGCAACGATAACCCTATATGCGAGACAGAATAAGAGACACAGATGCATAGAACAATTTTATGGACTCTGAGGGAGAAGGTGAGGGTGGGACGTTCTGGGAGAATAGCATTGAAACATGTATATTATCATATGTGAAACAGAACACCATTCCATGTTCGACGCATGAGACAAGGGCTCAGGGCCGGGGCAATGGGAAGACCCAGAGGGATGGGATGGGGAGGGAGGTGTGTGGGGGGTCCAGGAAGGGGAACACATGTAAACCCATGGCTGATTCATGTCAATGTATGGCAAAAACTATTACAATATTGTAAAGTAATTAGCCCCCAACTAAAATAAATAAATTTATAAAAAATAAAAAAATAAAAAAAATAAAAATAGTAGTAGTGTAATGAGATAAAAACTGTCTCAAAGGTAAGTGCCAGATGATATAGGGCAAAGTATCTCTTCTCACTCAAGGAATAAAGTTATTATGGTTGTTTACATATTGAAGGAGCACATATTAAAACCCTACAATTGCTCCCTCTTGCACACTGAATAAAGTATAATTCCCCAGTCAGTCACGATATGCAGTTTCAGCTTTACTTTCAACAACTTGTCTTCATAAGCCTTCTATTCCTGACTACTAATGATTCCAAAATACCTGGTGCTTTTCTGTGTCTATACCTCTGCTCACACTACAGCCAAATGAAATTAGCTTCCTCTTCGCCTCTGCCTCTATAATTTATTCTTTAAAATTCTTTAAAGCAGAGCTCAAACTCTACCATGTTGGTAAAGCACTTTAGCACAAAAACCCCTGCTGGAAATGGTTTATCTCTCCCCCATCTCTGTGGATATTCACTCCCTACACAGATTCATCATTTACTTTGTAAAATTATTAGTATTCAATTCAATTTCTTGAATATTTATGGAATTTTCAGACATGGTGCCAAACTGCATGGAAAGCAGTGAATGACACACAGACTCTGCCTTCGAAGAGTTATCTCTCAGTTGATTAATAGCTATTTGAACAACAAGCACCTAAGATTTCAAAGTAACTTTTAAAAATACAAATTAGGCTTTAAAATAGGAAAATCTTTCACAATTTAACGTGAATAACAAACATTTACCTTAAAAATAAAGTCTGACTTTTAAACAAAATAAACACAACTCTCTTACAGAACAAAAAATAGACCCAAGGGCTCTCAACCTATGCTCACAAGGTCAGTACTCTCCTCAGAGTCAACAAAAATTGAAAGGAAAAATATCTGGGACTGGGACACAAAATCCGAACAGGTTAGGGTTGAAACAGAAAGTGTCAGATGAGGAAATAGATTACGTTAAAAAAAATCTTTATTCATTAAAGGTGATAAAAAAATAAGGAGGATTCATTATCAAAATATCTCAAGTCTCCCAAAATCTATGTATGTAAAAGCAGCAATGGGTGTTTTTCTAGAGCTACTGAGGTGGATTCTAAATTTCATGTAGAAAAGAAATTAAAGAGGTTGTCTCTACCAGATAAAAAGCCAATCATAAACTTTGTAATTACCCGACATTTAGAACAGAAAGCCCAGAACATATTATCTTGAATCAATGAGGAAAATACCAACTTCTCAAATGTGGATTTTGTTTGACTAGATGGCCACCTGGAAAACAACTAAAGTTGAGTACCTATTAACTACTCACAAAGACAAACTCCAAAGGGTCTGTGATTTACATGTAAAAAATGAGATTATAGCTCTGCTCAAGGAAGATAGAATAGATGTACTTTGCCCTATTCCTCTTCCTAAGTGCAACTAGAAACCTTCCACATTATATACCAAAGCAAACAGAGGACAACTCTGAGAGGTGGAGACAGGAGGCAGACCAGCTAGGGAATTGGGGACCAATGGAATGAAACAGAGGCATGTTTCATGGATTTTCTTTTTGCCTCATATATTCTAGACTTGGAGTTAATGAAGCTGGCAACCCAGAAACACCAATGACTTCAGACAAATAAAAAAAAATCCCAACAAAAGCCCACTCTCCTGCCAAAGGATCAGGACACAGGCAGCCTAGCAAGATCAAAAACCTGTCAGATAATAACTGCTCTACTCCGTCCTAACACCACGGAAAATACTGTGCCCCCTCTCCCACCCACGACAGCAGAGGCTGAGGGGAATTTAGGCTCCCATCCTTGCCGGGCTACGAAGAGGTATTGTCAGGGAATGCTCAACAGGGAGCTGGGACTTCCAGCTCCACCCTATGGTAACACAGGCTCCAAAGCCCCAAGATGTCAGTGGGAACCACCACAGGGAGACTGGAATTCCACCTCCACCTGGAAGTAACTAAGTTCCCTCCCTACCCCCTCCACTGCACAGGGCTAGTGTCAGGGGAGGCCGAGGAGAGAATGAATACGCTTACCACTGCCCAGTCCCCTGTGATGCAACTGGAGTCCATGTGGGGAGCAGAAATGAGGCCCTCTTACCCTAAGAGGGTCAATTTATCAAGATGATATAATAATTATAAACATGTGCACACCAAACAGTAGAGCCCCACAGTATATAAAGCAAACACTGGCAAAGGTGAAGGGAGAAACGGGCTTACAGTAATGTATTACCACTGTCAATAAGGTACAAAACTTCTATGCAGGTTAGTAAAGAACCGGAAGACCTGAATAACACTACTCAATCAACTCCAACACCCAATAACAGCAGAATACACATTCTTCTCAAGTTCACATGGGACATACTCCAGCACAGATGGTATGTTAAGTCATAAAATGAGTCTCAATAAATTTAAAAACTTAACTCAGTATCTTCTCTAACCACAATGGAACAAAGCTAGGTAAAAACAAAGCTATATAAAAACCAGAAAACTCACAAACATGTGGAAATTAAATAACAAATTAAATAATAAATTAAATAACAAATTAAATAATAAATTAAATAATTTAATTAATTAAACAACCAGTGGGCCAAAGAATAAATCACAAGGGGTATTAGAAAATACTGTGAGACAAATAAAAACAAGACAGAACTTACCGGAATTTATGGGAATCGGTGAAAGCAGTGCTCAGAGGGAAGTTCGTAGTTGTAAACACCTGCATTAAAAGAAGAAGAAGAAGAAAGAGCTCAAATCAATAACTTTACCCCAAAGGAACTAGAAGAAAAACAGCAAACTAAATACGTGATGGCAACAACATTTGCTGGGAGAGGCGTACCCCTTTGTACAGCACTCGGGGAAATCTTATTCTAATGACCACGATTACTGTCTAAATACTCATGGCCCCATATAAAGCCTAATACTCTTCTACCTGTGGTCTCTCACATAAAAATGCTGCTTGAGTGCTGTCATTGATCACAACTGGATAAGTTCAGTTCAGTTCAGTTTAGTTCAGTCGCTCAGTCGTGTCCAACTCTTTGCGACCCCATGAACTGTAGCACACCAGGCCTCCCTGTCCATCACTAACTCCCGGAGTCCACCAAACCCATGTCCATTGAGTCAGTGATGCCATCCAGCCATCTCATCCTCTGTCGTCCCCTTCTCCTTCTGCCCTCAATCTTTCCCAGCATCAAGGTCTTTTCAAATGAGTCAGCTCTTTGCATCAGGTGGCCAAAGGATTGGAGTTTCAGCTTCAACATCAGTCCTTCCAATGAACACCCAGGACTGATCTCCTTTAGGATGGATTGGTTGGATCTCCTTGCAGTCCAAGGGACTCTCAAGAGTCTTCTCCAGCACCACAGTTCAAAAGCATCAATTCTTCGGCACTCAGCTTTCTTTATAGTCCAACTCTCACATCCATACATGACTACTGGAAAAACCATAGCCTTGACTACACAGACCTTTGTTGGCAAAGTAATGTCTCTGCTTTTTAATATGCTGTCTAGGTTAGTCATAACTTTCCTTCCAAGGAGTAAGCATCTTTTTTAATAAGTTAAGTTAGTGGTTAGCAAACTAAAAGGAGGCCCACAGTATGCTTCTGTATGGTCCCTGAGTTAAGACTGGGTTTTTACATTTTTAAAGAGTTATTAACAACAAACAAACAAAAAAAACAAAACAAAAACCAAGAAGTACATGTGCCAGAGAGTGTATGTGGTCTGAGACAACTAAAGTATTTACTATTTGGCCCTTTGAAGAACAAGTCTGCCACTTCCTTGGCCATGTTATATTTTGCTGACAACCTTCAAGTCTTGGTGGCTTATAAAAACAAAGGTTTCCTTTTCACTGAGTTTATATGTCAGTGATGGGACAGTTATGGTGCAGCTCTTCATTCTACGTGCCTTCTTCATTCTGGGATCCAAGGTGTAAGAGCAGAGCCTATCTGGCAAAGGGAATCAAGCAAAGGCTGAACCAATGTTGACTCTTACTGTTTCCATACTTAGATGGGGCACAAATTCCCTTGGTCAAAGCAGGTCACAAGGCCAAGTTTTATGTCACTGCAGCAGGAGAAATACACCTCCTCTCCAAGAAGCATCATCTGGAAGAGGCTTTTACTACGGGGCTCAATAGAGAGAGGGCAGTGAATAACCAAAAGCAACCACACAGCCTATTGCAAAAGGTTAAGTGGAGACAGCGTTAAAAGTATGCTAGTTGCTCAGTCATGTCCAACTCTTGTAACCCCAAGGACCGTAGCCCACTAGGCTCCTCTGTCCATGGGATTCTCCAGGCCAGAATAATGGAGTGGGTTGCCTTCTCCAGGGGATTTTCCTGACCCAGGATCAAACCAAGTCTCCTGCCTTGCAGCTGGATTCTTAACTGTCTAAGCCAGCAGGGAAGCCCAAGTGGATATAAAGCCTGCTCAAGTCACCACATTTTGTAGAAGGGTAAGTGCAGTAAGTAACTTTAGACATCAGTAAGCTAAATACACATGTAATTTCCAGGGTAGCAACTAAACAAACAGAAACAGACAAAACTTCTAAACCAGTAAATATTTAAATGACAAAAATAAAATAAAAAGCAGTTTAGAAAAAAGGAAAAGAAACAACAAATATGTCAAATGTACAAAGTAAGACAGAAAATTTAGGTCCAAATTCTCGGGGATTACTTTAAATGTAAATGTGCTAAATGTTCCAGTTAAGGGACAGTCTCCACCAGTGCTGTTTCTCCCTTGGGGTCTGAACAAAGCTACAGTTCAATGGACACTGTGTAGCTGTGAGCAATTTATATTAGTGGAAGTCTGATTATTGTGCACCAGTGAAAACCATAGTTAATATTTATTATATTTATCAATCATCTATAGCAGGCACTACATTAAACATGAATTAACTCACAGCAACCTTATGTGGCTACCATCCCCATTTTATAAATGAAGAAACTGATACTTGTAAGTTGGAGTCCCTAGCCCAGATTCACCCACAGAACCTGAGATAGGTTTGAGCCCAGGCAGTCTGCGCAAGAGCTCATATTGTAGCTACCATGCTCTGCTGCTCACATATCTTCTAAGCTTGTGGTTCTCAAAAGAGGGCACACATCAGAATCTCAGGAAGGCTTTCTCAAACATCCCCACGGCTCCTAATTCAGTAGATGTGGAGCAGACCCTGAGAATCTGTACTTCTGTTGTATCCAGGGATGCTGCTGACGCTGGTCCGGGGACCAGCTTTGAGACCACTTTGAGAACAGCTGCTCAAAGGATGCAGGAGCGAGCTCTAGCTCAGATCTGTGGTTCTCCCTTCACCTCCTGACCCAGGTGTCTGTGTAATCACGCACACTAAGTCACTTCAGTCGTGTCCGACTCTTTGTGACCCCCTGGACTGTAGCCCACCAGGCTCCTCTGTCCATGGGATTCTCCAGGGAAAGATACTGGAGTGGGTAGCCATTTCCTCCTCCAGGGGATCTTCCCAACCCAGGGATTGAACCCGAGTCTTTTAGTCTCCTGCATTGGCAGGCAGGTTCTTGACCACTTGGGCCACCTAGGGAAGCTGCATAATCATATTCACCCCCAAACAACCAGCTAAATGCAAACCTGGCAAAAAAAAAAAAATCATATTCACATTCAGCCCATGACTGGGTGCCATATGGCTCTTGTTTTCTCTTCTCTAACATTATTGATAATTAACGGTTACATAATGACTTGTTAATACTCCTAACAGCGTACAGCAGTGGAGCAACTCCTGTTTTCAGCACCTGGCCCCTTTCAAGTTCCTGCAGCTCAAGTCTCCACGCTGTTTAAGTACAGGTGGACCCCTGAAGCACAGCAAAGCGACAGGTATCAGGTACGAAGAGAAGCTTGTCTGCCTTTCCAATACTGCTTTTCCACGGAGCCTGGCACTTCTCTTCTTCCTCTGGGGCACAGAAGCCTCACAAGTATCTCCACCGGGGCCGCTGTGTGACTTCTGAAATAATTTATTTCAGACAAGTTAGCAAAGGGCTCCTCTGGTCAGCAGACTTTTGCTGACACCACTGCTCACTCTGACACCTCACCACCTACTCTTCTTAGTTCTTCCTCCCTTTTCTGAGAAATAAATGAGACCACAGAGATTTACTGGCCTAAGTTCTGCATGCTGTCCCCCTTGCCTCTGCTTCTCACTGATGCTTCTTCTTAAAGAAGCCCACTGCTTTTGTTCACTGAATCCTCTGCTTACATGATGAACAGAATAACTGCAAAGTGACTGACTGCAGGGCTACAAGCTTACACTTCTGTGCTGACAGTTTCTGCTTTTAGACTAATGGTGTCTGCAACACATTGCTGACCTGGCACACAGGTACCATACACCTGCACTGAGTGTTTTAAACAGTTCACATGTTGATTCTCATTTCTCATTTACCCAAAGGTCTGTATAGTCAAAGCTATGGTTTTTCCAGTAGTTACATACAGATGTGAGAGTTGGACCGGAAAGAAGGCTGAGTGCCAAAGTTGTGGTGCTGGAGAAGACTCTTAAGACTCCCTTGGACAGCAAGGAGATCAAACCAGTCAATCCTAAAGGAAATCAGTCCTGAATGTTCATTGGAAGGACTGATGCTGAAGCTCCAGTTCTTCGGCCACCTGATGTGAAGAGCTAACTCACTGGAAAAGACCGTGATACTTGAGGGCAGGAGGAGAAGGGGGTGGCAGAGGATGAGATGGTTGGATAGCATCACTGACTCAATGAGTTTGAGCAAGCTCCAAGAGACAGTAAGGATAGGGAAGCCTGGCATGCTGCAGTCCACGGGGTCACAAAGAGCTGGACAAGATTTAGCGACTGAACAACAACAATTACCCTATCAGGTAGGTACTACTATGTCAATTTTACAGATGAAGAAATCAAGGCTTGGAAAGATTTAGTAACCAAGGTCACACACCTAAACAGCAAAACAAGGTTGAAAACCCAATGAAAACCTAAATACATTTTACTCCAGAGCACTCAACTGCTTCTCATTTAACTGCTGGCCCCATTAGCCATGAACTCACACAGTCACTGTCTACACACTGACTCCAAATTCTGAAGCATCTTAAAACTGCCCTCTCTTTCCATTTCATCGTCATTGCCATTTCAATGTTTAGGGCAGGGACTTTCACATCTACATACAAAGATGTAGGTGGGGAAAGTGACTCCACTTATTAACATTACGGCTCCCCTAGGACCACGTACAATTCTGTCCCCTCCTTATTCCCCGTATCCTCTGAAGGCTTCATCTGGCCATGACAACAGAACTGCTGATTTCAGTCTCCTGCCTTCAAATATTCTAGCCCCATGGGCCAGCGGCTGTTGATTTCCCACTCTTGGAGGTTTCTGACAACCCTGTTTGCTGGTGCTTCTCTAGATGGGGAAGGGAGGAAATCGATCCTGAATTTTTTAGAAGGGCCTTTAATTGGTTTCATATCTACGTTGACATTATTCATTTTTCCTTAGCAAAATTACATGTTGCTGGCAGGCAGGTAGAGGAGGAAGCTGCCTGGGCCTCTCATTTTGGTTATTCGCTCTGTTTCCCAGAGACCCAGTTTCATGTTTTCAAAACTTGAATAGTAAAAATCAAACTTACCAGGAAACACAACACCTTTAAAAGAAAAGAACCAGGGGAAACCAGATAGCTTCCTTTGCAATGGGATTTCACCAAGTTTCCTGATTGTGTCTGATTTCAACTTTTAAAAGCCACCATAGATTGCAGTGTTTATTTTCCATATTTCCATTTCTGACATATGACCTTCACTTGGGTGAAAAATAAGCTTTCTTTCTTGTCCCTTTGAGTGAGCCTCTTTCTGCTACTACAAAAGACAAATGAGGAAAAATGGGCTATATTCATGATCAAAACTGAGAACATGCATAAAATCATGCTGTTTTGTATAAGCTTGTATTCTACAATTTCTTAACCCTTCATTGAAGTAAAACACACACAGAAAATGCACAAAATGTAAACCAGTATTTTAATGCATTATCAGAAAAGAAAAGCCTGTGTCCTCACCAAGACCTAGAACACAGCCAATCTCTTATGTTCTCCCCACTTACCACCCCTCCTCTCCTTCCCAAAGGTACTCAGATCTTGACCTCTGCTAATGTAATTTAGTTTTGCTGGTTTTGAACTTTATAAAAATTGAACCTTATAATGTGCATTCTTTTGTGTCTCCCTTCTTTCACTCGGGAATGTATCTGTGAGATGTATCACACTCACAAATGTTACAGTTGTAGTAATTCATTTTTACTCCAGTACAGCATTTTGTTGCTGATCACACACTTTATTTATCCAGTCTGATGCTGAATGATATCAGGGTTGTTTCCTGTTTAAGGTTCACCCTAGTGATAATGCCATGAACATCCTGGCACCTGTTCTTGGCTCATGTTTGTATGTATTACCACAAGGTGTACATCGGGAGTGGAACTGCTGGGTTCTAGAGAATCTGTGCACACAACTTTATCAAATAGTCTGGAACTGTTTCCCAAAAGATCAGACCAATTTACACACCCACTGGTAGGTATGAGCGTTCCCCTTATGCCACATCATTACCAACATTTAATACTGCTGTTCCCAGGTGCTGGAAGGGATCTTTCACTTTGATATCAAACTGACGTTTACGGAGCCTCTGCTCTACGTGACAACAGGAAGAACAGCCTTTGTATGAGTCCTTTCCCGAGTAATTTCAGAGACTCCAAGGAATGCTTTGTACATCTTATGCATATTTCATGGTTGTCAATGAGTGAAAGATGGCCTACATCTTTCTTTAGACTAGCCCTCCCTCTACACCCTGCAGGTCTCCTCTTTTGCAACCCCAAGGACTGTAGCCTGCCAGCCTCCCTCTGTCCATGGAATTTTCCAGGCAAGAATACTGCAGTGGGTTGCCATTTCCTATTCTAGGGCATCTTTCCTACCCAGAGATCGAATCTGTGTCTCTTGCATCTCCTGCATTGAAAAGTGGATTCTTTACCTCTGTGCCACCTGAGAAGCCCAACATTCTGTACTCAAAGTGTATTTCAAAATTCCTGTGGTTTGAGAGATGTCTTTATCCAGCTTGATAACAGGAACCCCTTTAAAGCAATTTGCTTCTCATCTCTTATAACCTTCATGCTCATACATACTTATCACCTTGAAGAGCCAACCAATTTCCTACCAGACTCAGGAATGACAGACCTTCCACGGGAAAGGGGAAGACTGAAATCCACTATTGTTTTATCTGTGTGGTTTCCGTGAGACGAGGACGACACGTGACAGCAGGTGCCCTGATGCAAACTGGCTCTGGTGCGACAGCACTAGTGGCAGCCGCTGTGGGTGTGCAGGGATGTTTGAAATCGGAAATGAATACAGAGTGCCTAACAGGTATTGTCTAAGTGACTGTGACATAATTTATGCTCCAACTGTGAAACTCCAATAAAGCCCATAAATCCAGGCCAGCGGCAAGGAAGCCCCAGACGCAGGGCCACTCCGCCCACTAAGTACACAGGCCTCAGTGAATTTATGGTGGCTTTGTCACTGACTCCTTTCTCCCATTCTGGAGATTAGTTCCTCTCTTTAATTCTATCCTGCAAAATGTGCAGGCTAAAACTGCCTCACAACCTTATCCATCATTAATCCTCAGATTAATTTCAGCATTTGGAAATGCTAAGATGCCAGAACTTAAAAAAAAAAATACAACTTTGCTGTCTGTTTTATTCATCACTGGCATGTTCGTCTCCAGAGATAAGTGCAACATTAATCATAAGTTCAGGGAAGCATTTTCCATGTTGATTTAAGTGGGTTTATGGGGGTCACTTATAAAAAAAAGTATGAAACATTTGCTCATTATTCTGCATATAGTAAGTTGCTAAAAAGTTATTTTTCATTTTATGGTCTTATAACTCAGGCCATAGTTTTAGTCCTTAATTAAAGAGTGATTAAGCAACACACAACAGTTTCTCATTCACAGGAAAAATTGACGCAATTTACTTATACAAAATTGTTTTATAAATGCAAACAGTACAAAGGGAGGGCAAGAGAAAGGAAAATTTGACAATGCATTCTGCACGCCAAGTCTCATAGAACAAATCCTGAATGAATGAATGAAAGAAAAGTCTCATGGAGACACAGGCTGTAGAATTCTGTGTTTTACACTGAGCAAAGTCAAGTCTCAGGATGACAGTTTTCTCTTTAGCAATCAAATTTGCAACTTGGTGATCACTGTCTGATGAATTACCTAAATCACAGGGTCTCCAACAGGCTTCCCTGGTGGCTCAGACTGTAAAGAATTTGACTGCAATGTGGGAGACCCGGGTTTGATCTCTGGGTCGGGAAGATCCCCTGGAGAAGGAAATGGCAATTCCAGTATTCTTGCCTGGAGAGTCCCATGGACAGAGGAGCCTGGTGGGCTACAGTCAGGGGGTTGCAAAGAAGCAGACACAACTGAGCGACTAGCACACATCCAACAGGTATAGCCATTGGAGTAAAGATAATTTAATAAATATAATTGTACTAAAATAATTAAGTGTAAGCAATTATCACTAACAACTGATAAAGTTTCTCATTTCTAAAGAAGAGTACAGATAGGATTGCTGATTTTTAGGTATCAATTTAATTGAAAATTTATAGGAATAGGTTTAGGTTCAGCCTGAAAGAAATAGGATGAATTTCCTTGTCATCCGACTTTGGTTCCAGCACATCTTTCTCACAACCCTCACCAAGCCGTTTGTCAGAAGGGTGCTCAATTCTGTCTCACCATCCATAAAACCAAGCAGGTCACAGGACTGCCATGAATCAGCACTAAGTAACACCACCGAATGGTTTTCTGCAGGACACAGAGGTCATGCTCCTACAGACTTGGAACCGGTGCTTCAGATCAATCAAGAGCCTGCAATGTCCCTGGTCAGACATGTTTCCTACATACTTGTGTTCCCGGAGATGCCTAACGAGATGCTCAGTGCAGAGCTATTGCTGAATAAACAGTTATGGGTGAAGAGGCCAATGCAGGGTTTTATGTCTATTTGGGTTTTGATCTTTGTTTTCTTTCCTCTCTACACATAAGGGGAAAAAACTGCAAATATGTGATTAGAACAATCTGATACTTTTTAAAAAAAATCAATGGTTGAAATGACAGCAGGTAAGATTATCTATTGTGTAAACCTTTGCCACCAAAGTCATTTCTAGCCACAGTGAAAGACTGTTAGAAGCTGTGAGGGATTTTTATTCTCGGACAAAAGCCCAAGCGACTCACAATTAGACTCTTTCTCTATCTGTGTAATTTTAATCTTAATTAATTTGCCTACCTATGGGGGAAAGAGGAACAAGCCACATCACAGTTTGTTCACATCACGCAATTCTACCTTCATTAGTGAAGCTATTTATTTAGTCTGCTGCATCTGTGCTTTGAGAAAAACTCAAGAAAAACACAAAATATGGAGCAGGAGAGGGAGGCAGAATAACACACCAGATAAGAGCCAGAAAACTTAGGCTCAAATATGGCTCTGCTGTGTGACCTTGGGTGAATTACTTCACTTCTCTGTGGCTTCACAGTTCCTTAGTTGAAGATACGGATGACAATAATATTCGTTAACTCACAGGATGTTGTGGGGATTGAATGAGTGTATATATGAAGTGTCTAAATGTGCCTGGTACATAATAAATTACAGAGAAATACCCACCATTTTGGTACCGAGCTTCAGAGTTAAGTATAAATGATGGGAAGAACAATTCACTTACCAAAAATGGCAACAATTTCATGAATATGAGAATATTATATACCAGAGAAACAACACAGGAGAGTGTCTTTCAACAACACATGTCAAAGAAAAAATATTTTACAAATCTGTAAGTACTGAATTTACTATTCTAAAATCAGGCATACTGGTGGCATGATGAAGAAAAAAAAAAAATTCCAGGGAGAGTTCCAATAAACAATGACTTAGCACAGTGATCTTTACTCTCCATTCATGTTAGAACATCTTGGGGAAAGCTGTCAGCTTCATACTGGGGGCCTAGATCTCTGCAATTTTGAGAAAATCTCTATGTGGGGCTTCCCTGGTGGCCCAAATGGTAAAGAATCTGCCTGCAATGCAAGAGACCTGGGTTTGATTCCTGGGTCAAGAAGACTCCCGAGGAGGGAATGGCAATCCACTCCAGTATTCTTGCCCGGAGAATTCCATGGACAGAGGAGCCTGGCAGGCTGTAGTCCATGAGGTCACAGAGAGTTTGACATGACTGACCAGCTAACACTTTCACTTTTTTCTAGGCAATTATGATGTCAAATGAAGACAGAGAGGATTCTTAGAGAATGAAGGGGAGCCAAAGATCAGATTCTGGAGTGGGAATGGGATTTGGATAAGCTGCTCAGGCAGCTGGGACCACAGCAAATTTCACTCAGCATTAGTAAGCCACAAACTTGTTACTGTGTGTTTCTGTTTGGGGTTCATCTATAAAAGGTGTTTAGTTTCAAATCTACTATGATCTTCTGCTTTGACATAGGGTGAGAGGAATTGGTTTCTGTAAAGGAAGTTAAAGCCCTAGGCAGCAACTCTTTCATCACAGTCAGTCTTACTAAAAACACTGGTAACGTGTCTCATTTTCTTCTGGTTAGACAATCTTTATATATATACACACATTTTCTGAGTCTTCTGGCAGTAGATGATTCAAAATATTGAAGAAAGAAAAGCTTGAAACATAAAACCTCTCCAGCGCCTACCCTTCTCTCTCATTAAACTGCTTTGGAAGGATAAGATAGAGACAAAACAAGGAAAACGTTTTAATTCAGTGAGTGAATAAATTCAAACTTTGTAGAAAGTTTCAAAGGCTGAACTAAGCCTCAGTCTTTACAAGGGACACTGATCAGATTAAACTGACTTGTCTCATTTCCTGAGATCAGGCCCTATCTGAAAGTAAAGTGAGTTTTCCTGAAACACTGATGAAGATTAAGGCTACCACAGAAGGAGAAGCTATGCAAACGGTAGAGAAAACAAAACACCAGGTATATCCACTTCCTAAGGATTTTAAAGAATGGGTCATAATTGGGGAAGATTTGAAAGTGGAGATGTCATCTTTTTTGATATTTGGTCTTACCAAACTCCCGGAATGGAGGTATTGGGTTGGCCAAAAGGTTCGTCCATGTTTTCCACACCATCATATGAAAACCCTGAACAAGCCTTTTGGCCAACCCAACGTTTCTCTCCCAGTACTCAGTGTTTCCTATCTCGGCTGGTTTTCCCCCCACATCTCTAACCATGAACCCAGTGTTACAGTCTTTAAAACCTCTCATTTCCTCTCCAATTTGGGATGTCATTTTGAATTCTTATATATATGTATATATATACACACTAAGCTGCACTGAAGGTTTAATTATTTTAGACATATGTATACATGTCAGGCTGTTCCTAAACTACCTATTTTGTGACATTGATTTATCTCTGTTTCTGCATCAGTATTAAGCTCGATTTCTAGGATGTATTTTAGTATCTGGCCAGCTAAATTCCCTGGCCTTCCTCTTCCTGTTCAAAATCTAGCTATTTTCCTGTTTGCTAACTGAGCCTTAAAACAATTTTATTTTATTTATTTATTTTTTTATTTTTTAATAAATTTATTTATTTTAGTTGGGGGCTAATTACTTTACAATATTGTAGTAGTTTTTGCCATACATTGACATGAATCAGCCATGGGTTTACATGTGTTCCCCATCCTGGACCCCCCTCCCACCTCCCTCCCTATCCCATCCCTCTGGGTCATCCCATTGACCCAGCCCTGAGCATTTGTCTCATGCATGGAACATGGAATGGTGTTCTGTTTCACATATGATAATAAACATGTTTCAATGCTATTGTCCCAGAATGTCCCACCCTCACCTTCTCCCTCAGAGTCGATAAGACTAAAACAATTTTAAATACCCTGTCAGGATGCCTATTGAAACAATACACTTTTAAGTTGTTTTGGAAACAATGTTTTCATCATCAAATCCACCCATCAGAGAACACAGTGTTCTTCTGCAGAGAGTGGTTGCTCAGCACTCTCAGGAGAGTGTAGTATGCTTACTGTTTAGGAGATTGCTGGCTGCCTGCTGACTTTTGGAGCTATTGGTGAAAGGCATCTTCTAACTCATTACTGTCGGCATAAGCGAGTTTTCTATTTCTATTTTCATATGGTTTAGCAATACTTGTAAAGGTTCTCTTTCAATAAATTTACATGTTGGTTTTGTGTGTTGCCTTAGGGGAAACTTCTATATGACATGTTGAATAATAAGACCATACCAGGAATTTTGGTTTTGTTCTGAGCTTTATTGCAGCTTTCTCTAGGATTTCCATTTTAACTTAGACGTTGTCGATGGCTTAAAATAGATGTAATTTATATTATCTTATGAAAAACTATTGGGATAGCCAGCCTCTAAAGACTCTTGGCCTCAGGGAGTCACATCTCTGTACAGTCAGTCTCCTCCCACACTGATTAAGGCTGATCTGTGCAACCAATAGGTATATTACAGAAATGATGTTTTGTTGACTTCTGGGCTAGTTCATAGAAAACAATGAGACTTTTGCCTGGTGATTTTTTTTCCTGATCACTCACCCAGAGGGAGTCCGCTGCCATGCAGTAAGGACTCTCAGGCAGTGCCACAGTGGTCAGGAGTGGAGGCCTCCCGTCCCACCAGCACTAACTCGCTAGGCCTGTGTGTGGTCACCTTAGAGGCAGAGACTCTGGCTCACACTAGCCTTCAGATGACCGCAGTCCTGGTTGGCGTCGTGGGTGCAACCTCATGAAAGCCCCTGAACCAGAATCATGCAACTCAGCTGCTCTTGAATTCTTCACCCACAAAAACTTTGTGAAATAATAAATGCTTAATGATTTAAACTGCTAATTTGGGGTAATTTGTTATCCAGCAACAGGAGGCTAACATGCTTTCAAAAACTCATTGGAAAAGACCCTGATGTGGGAAAGATTTGAACACAAAAGAAGAAGAGGGTGGCAGAGGATGAGATGGTTGGATGGCATCACCAACTCAATGGACACGAATCTGAGCAAACTCTGGGAGACAGTGCACAACAGGGAAGCCTGAACTGCTGCAGTGCATGGGGTCATGAAGAGTCGGACGTGACTTAGTGACTGAACAACAACAATTTAAATCAGTAATGGTAACAACTACATTGAATATCTTTTCAATATCTATTGAGGTGTTTCATTTTTGTCTCATATTTTATCAATCAAATGATGTTTTATTTCATTAGCTTGCCTACTATTGATCCTTTCTTTTCTTTCTAAATAAAATCTTTGTTGCCAAAATAATGGCAGATTATTATTCTAATATTATTCTATTATTGTTATTCTAACATTATTATTACTCTCTAATTTTATTTTCTAGTCATTTACTTGAAATTTTAGTTATGCATTTTAACAAATGAGATTGGCCTACACCTTTCTTTTCATTAAAATAAGGATTATCTTGCTTTTATAAAATCATTTTTTTCTCTATACTGTTACTAGTTTTAACTTTAGGGAATCCCCTTTAGGGAATCACCTGTTTTTTGAAGGCTTAAAAGAGCTAGACCATGCAAACCTTTCAGCCCATGACCTCTGGTTGTACTTTTTTCCATAACTCTCTCAAATCTCATCATAGCCAGTGGTCTATACTGTTTATACTTGAATCAACTTTTAAGGTTTATGTGTTACAGAAAACGTTAACTAAACCACTCAGATTACTGGCCTATATATCTATTTACTTTCAGTGTCATTTGTCTTATGGTTTTTAAAAAAACTTCCTGAAATAAGAAATGAATGTGAAGAAACTGAATTCATGGGCAGAACTGAACATCCAATGGGAGGGTGGTCAAGAGTAGAAACCAGCCTCGGGAAATGGTTTAGCTGTCTTGCCCGGGTAAAAAATGGATTCAACAAACAAATGAAAGTTTCAGAAGGAACTGGATCGGTGGGGTTCTTGGAAAGCTGGGAAGCTAAACTAAGAAGGCACACTTATATATCTTGCTCACTACTCACTCCCCAAAAGAAACAAGCTTTTGTTACTGACAGTTGAAGTAACTTATATGGACACATCAGGCTCCTGAGAGGAATTAGCTGTATGGACGCCAGCAAGCTTACTACTGTGGGGCACCAAATTAGGAGGAAAATGGAAAGTATTTTGGTTGTATCCCTTACAGGATGGGTGACGTCTGCGCTCATTCCTGTCCCACCAGTCTTCTGCTCACAGCTCAATCCTGGACAGCTTACACCACATTCACTCTTCCCACTAAGATCTCAGCTGATCTGAAATAAAGATTTCTCCTTGGCCTGTGGAGTTTAGAGCTATTTGCGTCCTGAATGGTTTGGACTGGCTGCACTTGGTCGTTTGCCCAGCACTTGCAGCTATGCTGAGAAAGGTTTTTGACAGAGTCATAGAGTTTCCCTCCCATTTATAACCATCCTGAGAAGTTCATCAAAGGAGAACCTCAGTTTAAACAGAAGTAGCCCTCCCTGCCCCTGGAACCCACCGCACTTGGCATTTCAAGTTCCCAGGCTGAGGCACCGACTCACGGGACACACGCTCCAAAGTCTTTCTGACCCTGAAGTGCTTTCTCATTTTCTGACATTCTTTCCCCCAGCAAGACACAAAGACACAGCCTCCTCCTTCAGCTTCTGTGGACTGGCCTTGGACCCTGATGAATGAGCCCCTCTCTTCCCCATCTCTGCCAGCACTTCCACACCTGGACTTCCCTTGAAGGCATCCTATTTCCCTAACTTGTCAGTGATAAAACTTCCTATGTTCTCTGCTCATAGCTGCGGTGGAAACGGCACACAGTTCTTCCCCTTGACTGTGCATTCTCCCAAGGCATTGAGTGATAAGGTTCTCCTTTGTTCCTGAGGCCCAAGGCTTTAGAAAAGCTGTTGTTTCACCATTCAAGACCAACAAATGATTTTAAAAACCAGCCACTTAGGGGTCTTGTGGTCACCACAATACACGCTAGTTCATTTCTTAAGCTCTGCACCACCTGGTAAGAACTTGAAATGCTAACACTTAGGTGATGCCGGAGGGCCTGGCAATGCAGGACATGAAACAGACACGGATTCATCCCCTGGGTCAGGAAGATCCCCTGGAAGACAGCATGGCAACCCACTCTAGTATTCTTTACTGGAAAATTTCATGGACAGAGGAGCCTGGTATATAGCCCATGGGGTCGCAAAGAATGGGACTCAACTGAGCACACATCACCACCACGCAGCATCAAATCACCGCCATGACTCTAAGATTTCCTTAAAATTCCTGGGCCTATTTTCTCATGGCCTCTTACCAATCAACTTGATTAGTACCTTTCTGAGGAACCCATCCTGAAGAGCCTGCCATTGCAAACCATGTCCAACAGTGTCTCTGCAGAAATGACTTCTCTTCCTGCAGGTCCAAACAATCTGCTTATGTTATTGGCTACTGACATCCTTCACTCTTTACTGAACAAGTCCTTGTGACTGAGGTCACTGGCATGTTCTCCAAGCAGCAGAGAAGCCAGGCAGGAGGGCCATGAGGTGTTCGGACAGAACCGGGAGCATGGACTTGGACTCAGATTCTGACTCTACTGCTCACCAGTCAACAAGTGTCCTTGGGGAGTTTATGTCCTCTCTCTCATCCTGAGTTTCCATGACTATAAAGTGCCATGATGATAATAATACTTATCTCCCAGGGTTGCTTTTTCTTTTTTTTTAATATAAAATGACACACTCGAAAGTGATTTTAGAAATCATAAAACATCAGAGGATAACTACTCCTCAGCTTCTGCTCTTGCAGAGGAAGATGGAAACACTACGTGCCTTTGTTTATGTGCCATGTTCACAGATTCTGCTCCCTGGAGAGAGTTCTAGACATGCCTTATGTTAGGCTACAGCACCACAGATCTAATAGATGAGTTTGTGTTTTTATCCTCTTTCTTGGATGTGGGCCTGAAGTCTTGCCCAGGGCACGGCTGATTCAGCCACAGAATGTCTTATAATAAATTCTTCATCTCTGGGGTGGTTATGTTCTCTTTCTCATTTTTACTTTAGTTTGCTTTGTGTTCATGCTTTGCTATTTTTTTATTAAGTTTTCTAGAAATTTTATTTTAATAAAATTAAAAATAATCAGCTTTTGGTTCCATGTATTTTACTTTCAGTTTTTTGCTAATTTTTCCAGCTTTAATTTTTTTTCTTCCCTGTGTTTTTAAAATGATTTGAATGTTTAATTATTTTCCTCCAAAGGCATTTAGTCTTTCCTAAACTAATAAATAATCTTAAAATCACAATTAAACATAAGATACTTATATTTGCAAATAATTGTTCTTTCCTGTTATAGTCATAAGACATGACATATGTAATAATATCCCTGTTGTCTTATGGGAAATCTATAGGATATTAAAAAGTGAGTTCCACAATGATCTTTAGCAAGAAAGATCACTGCTTAAACTTGTTTTCTGTCCAGTACTAAGTTTTTCTGGGGGACTATAAAACAATATCTTGACAAACTGCAGCTATCATCCCTTTCCTTTTTTTCTGTGTCAGGTCACTCTTCACTGTTGAATTTGCATTCTCCAGCCCATGCATGACATTTAGAATAGCAAATACAGTTAGCCCTCCCTATCTTCAGGTTCTGCATCTGTGGATTCAATCAACTGTGGACTGGGATTCTTTTTTTTTTTTAGTTCTAGAAAGTTCCAAAAAAACCAAAATTTGAATTTGCCACACACTAGTGATAACTTATGTAGCATTTACATTATATTAGGTATTATAAGTCATCTAGAGATGATTTAAAGTATACAGGAGGATGTTTGTACGTTATATGCAAATACTACACCACTAGCCACGTGAACATCCATGGACTTTGGTATCTGTGGGTTTCCTGAAACCAATCCCACATGGATACTGAGGGTCAACTATGCAGTTCAAATACAAACTGCCACAAAAGTAAGAAAAGGTGCTAATTCTCATTATTAGTAGGAAAATGTGAAGGTAGCCTGTTTTCGTTAGCAACTTTGGATTAACTTCCTTTGATTCTGTTACCAACAGATGACAGATGAAAATGTTAATCCATTTGGGTGAATTTGTACCTCTCAGTTATAAGGTGAAGGATATGCCTCCTTGTGCCATCTGTTTCATCATCAAAAAGCAATACAGGTATTGGGGAGTACGGAGTACAAACTATTGCATGTAAGATAAGCTATAGGGATGGACTGTACAATATGGGGAATATAGCTAATATTTTATAATAACTGTAAATATTTTGTAACCTTTAAAGCTGTATTAAAAAATAAAAATTTTTAAAAAGAGAAAAATATATATGGTCCTCAAGGAGGCAGAAAGTGTCATTTCTGCAAGGTTGCTCTGTTCTCTGTGTAATGTACTCACATTACAACAAGCCTTTTGGCTGCAGCACAAACAGAACTTACCACATGTCTTACACTCCTGATTCTGTTTTCTAAGACAGCTTCTGGCTGTTTAGCTACACATGAACACAAACAAGAAATGGGATCGCGTTCTGCCCTCGTTTAACCACATCCACCACATTAAAGAGAATAATTAGCTAGAATTATTAGCTGTCCAGTGAATTTTCTAAATTTCTTATAGAATCAGCAGTAACTGAGGCAAGGCATTGCTGACTCTCTGCCAAGGAAAACCTTTCACTGCTGCTGCTCCCCAGGAATCCTATTTCCGGGGTTTTCTGAGAGTTAGAAACAGGCCCTCCTGGTCCAAAATATTTCTTACACTGACCTGCAAATATGCCTGGAGGCCTGAACCGAATGTAGACCTTATGGTATCTGAAAGGAGTAACAAATGAGCTAGAATATTAGCTGGAGTTAATGGATCGCTCCTTTCTCCTTAAGGGCTTCCCTGGTGGCTCAGTGGTAAAGAACCTGCCTGTCAATGCAGGAGATGCAGGTTCCATCCCTGGGTCGGGAAGATCCCCGGGAGAAGGGAATGGCAACCCACTCCAGTATTCTTGCCAGGAGCATCCCACGGACAGAGAAGCCTGGGGGGAAGCTACAGTCCATGGGGTCACAAAGAGTCAGATACGACTGAGCAACTGAACAACAACAATTCCTTTCACCTTGGCAGAAGAGATGAGACTCAAAAGATTTTCAGGGCAGAAGTCGGCGAGCTCTGGAGCTTGGAGCAACTTGGGGTCAGGCCTGAAAGCTGTTTAACCATTGAGTTTACTAATCAAATGTTGCCCATCTATTGCATGCCAGAACTCTGTCAGGTGATGGGGTTACATCATTAAGTGTCATCAGGGGCCATGTCAGTAGCTTTGGTGATGGAGGGAGATGACACAGCTAACCAGCCACTCTGAAAAGTGTATGGGTTGAGAAGCGCGCCCCTGCATTTGTGCCTGAGGGCACCTGGCCAGGCTGGGGAGAGACTGGCCCTGAACAATCACCTCTTCCATCAGCAGGTGGTTTCTGGCTGTTGAATCCCCAACCCAAGTCCCAGCAGTGCCTCTCTGTACTTTTTGCTCACTTGCTTACCCTCAGCCAGAAACATCTATCCTAGAGTATCAGGACTGTACCTTTCTTCTTACCTCTGGGTTATTCACAAGAATGTTCAATTGAAAAAAAATCTATCAGAAACACTTTTTAGCGAGCTCACCACAAAATGGTGCTAATTCTTCCCAAACCTTCATGAAGCAAAGCACTATGATATCACCTTAATTAAAAATAAATTCTAATGAGATACTTGATGCAGATGCAGAAGTACCTCTTGGCGAAATTCACTCCAGGCTTTGAAATTAATTCCAAGGCCCACTGGCATTTATCTTTGATTTAGAAAGGGGAAAATTGCTTTCCTTTTTCTTCTTTAAAATTTATGTAACTATTACAGAGGGAAAATTAGAGTGCATGAAATATAAAAATTGAATTATAATCCAGTGCAGCACATTTCCTTTTCCAGAAAGTCAAATGTCATCTGCCTATGAGCTGATGAGCCTCCATTGGGATCCTTAGACTTTTTTTTCCTTTCTACCTATAGTCTTCAAAGTAAATTTTCATCATTTAAGGAACTCTAGTTGTTTTCCTTTAATGCAGGCTATGCCAAAACATAATGAGGTTCTCTGAGAAATAAGTAGGTTACATGAATATATTGCCAAGATAGGATTAGGTGCTCACCAAGAAATGGATGGAAATTACTGGGAAAATACAATTCAGGCATTTGATGATGGTGATGAAAACCCAATATTACCTAAAGTGGAGCATGAATCATTGGGTTTAGAAGGAGGCCACTGGTGACTTTTCTAAGGTAATAAAAGCATCTTTCTTTGATAGGATCATCTGAACCTTAAGTGTACTTTATATCAATTTTAATTTTTTTCTTATTGCAATTGGTGTTTTTAAAAAATGTATACAAAAGGGCTTGGCTCATCATATTCTAAAGCTATGAGAGAGAAGACTCAGTGAAGTTTGGTTTCTGTCTTCACATTGTTCAAAGTTTATTTTCTAGCCTGGCCTATAAAATTAGATTAAAATAATTAACTTCTGTTAATTATTTAATAATAATCTGTTTAATAATTTTAATCTGTTTCCTATGATAGAGTTTTTATTCACCATCTGCTAAGGTGTGTCCAAGAGAAACAGATTTTATTCAGTATTATTCCAATAGGGGAGAGAAGCTTCAAGAAAGCTGAGTTTAACTCCAAATACAGCAAAAACAGCTGGGGATTTGTAGCCAGGCAGAATGGGGGAGGGGGCAGTGGGTAGAAAATGACTAAGAGGCAAGAGTAGGGGGATTCTTGCTAAACTGGTCAAACAGGATTCTTGCTGAAGGAAGCCATCATCAGTGGTGTGGAGTGAGGAATTTAATCAGATATCAAACGTGTGGAGACTCTAGCTAAGCAAACTTAGCAGTATTTTTGCTAAAACTGGGCTTGGTAGGCCAAAGACAGGGACCAAGGAGGAAGCCTAGTTAAAAAGGAGCTCAGAGGAGCCTGCCTTAAAGTTTGGTCAAGGAGAGAGTCTGTAGGGTGGCAAGTAAATATCCTCTTCCTGGCCCACTGCAGTCAATTGATGGTGGTTGCCTAGGAGCACTTTAGAAGAATACTGGCGTTTTCCCTGGGTCTGGAGTTAATTAGCCCTGGTGCTTTCCGACTGTGGTGCTGGAGAAGACTTTTGAGAGCTCCTTGGACAGCAGGGAGATCAAACCAGTCAACCTTAAAGAAAAATCAACCCTGAATACTCATTGGAAGGACTGAAGCTGAAGCTCCAATACTTTGGCCACCTGATACGAAGAGTCAACTCATTGGAAAAGACCCTGATGCTGGGAAACATTGAGGGCAGGAGAAGGGTTCGACAGAGGATGAGATGGTTGGATGGCATCACCAATTCAATGCACGTGAACTTGGGCAAACTCCAGGAGATGGTGAGGGACAGGAAAGCCTGGTGTGCTGCAGTCCATGGGGTCCCAAGGAGTTGGACACGACTGAGTGACTGAACAACAGCAGCAAACGCTGATACAGCTGGGAGGCTGTGTTGTAGCCATGCGTTCTGGGAAACAAACTTACTCAGAAGGACAATGCAGGTAGTGGAGTGCAGTTTATTACACGGGTGGGCCCAAGGCAGAGTCTTCTCTTAGCCAAGGACCCTGACCAGCATTTGTGAAAATCTTTTACACCCCATGTGTACCTGTCCGAACTCATCACCCCAAGTTCCTTAAGACTTACATAAACAAAGGAAGGGTAAATACAATCACAACAATCTCATCATTCATGTATTATGTGTTCAAACAGTTAAACAAGTGGCCAATAATCAATAAGCCTGAGGTTACACTCTGATAGGTACAGAAAAATTTAGTGTATGTTTTCTCTTAGGCGATGAGTAACCTGGATACGATCTTCAAGGTTCCCCTGTCCGGAGGGGGTCTTATCCTTTTATTGTCGTTTTCATAGGCACTAAGCACCGAGTTTAGAGTCCATTAGAGAGGTGGCCGAGCATGATCAGCATGAACAGGCCTAAGATGGAGTCCAGCCCCTATGAATTCCCTCTTCAGCTGCAGCGCACACAACCCATATGGGTGGACTTCTGCTTCAAAAGAACATCAAATCTTTCATTCTAAAAGGGGCCACTGCTCACAAAGACTGGTTCTCCTTGTCCAGTGTTTCTCAAACCTGAGTGACAGTCAGAATCACCTGGAGGCCTGTTATTCAGGGAAGGCTGGACCAGCCCCCAGGGCTTCTGCTCCAGGAGGTCTGGGGGTGGGGCCCAAGATTCCACATCACTAGGAACTTCCAGGTGATGGTGATGCTGTTGCTTTGGGGAACCACTGCGCAGGGGCCTTTCTCCGCCTCAGCACCTCTCCTTGAACAAGCTGCTGGGAGTCAGCCCGAGGGCACCCGTATCTCTCCAGATACAACCCCCACCCACTAACTGCCCAGTGAGCGAGAGCAAGGTGTGTGCAGACACAAGCATTTGGGAGGTGGTGACTGGCAAGGGTATCTTTGCTAACAAACCATCCACTCCCTTTACTGGACAGGAAACAATGTGTGAAGCAGAAGTGGGTAGACATCTCCATGGAGTGCAGGGGGCTGTGTACCAACTACTCTACAAGTATTTTGCAGAAACGAGGTAGGTATGCTAATGTCAGGGGAAAATATGTGCCACATTGAAACAAACATGTGCCACATTCCTAGGGTGGAGCCAGCCAGCCCTACTGCCTGTGGACTAGGCTGCGTCCCTCCAGGACGTCAGTTCTCTTGAAGCGGAGGTGAGTTTAGAGCTGAGCTCTGTGGGGGAATTTTCCTAACCTTCTCCCTCACACATGGCCCACTGGGTCATTTATAGTTTGAATTGTCTGTTATTAGTCCCAGAAATAAAACTGGGATAAAGTCAAGCTGTCTCAGTTAACCCCTATGTCACATGTGTGGATATTTTAAGCTCATTCTGTTAAGCAGCCTTGAATTCTTATCCTAGAGCAATTTCTACCATATCTATTTGACAATAAGATTTGAACCCTGGATTATACTTCATAATCTAAAAGGCCACGGATTCATCCAAGGAGCTTTTATTATGAACCAGGCTTCAAAGACAGCTTTCACCTATTCTCTCCTTTCAAAATTCTTCCAAGGTATATATTAGAGCTTTTATTTATCTCCATGTGTCTTAATTGCACTTTCTTTTTATCCTCTCTGCTGTATTTTGGTTGATATTATACTTCTCTATAAATTTACTATTTTTCACTGTCTATACATCTATTTTTCTTTGAGCTTTTGTGTTCCAATGGCCATATGTTTAGTTTTAAGACCATCTTTTTGGTTCTGTCAAAGATTTGCTCTTTTTTTTCATGCTGTCAGTGTCTTATCCCATTTCTGTCTTTAAACATCTTAGGCTTGTTTTAAATTCCCTTTGATACGGTGCTATTGCCTTCCAGTCTTGGTAAAGCATATCCTCCAGCAATCTCTATATTCCTGATTCTCTTTGTTTTGCTTTCTTGTGTCACACTGTATTACTTTTTACTGTGAGAGTCTCTTCCTTGGGCTGTTTTCCGAGGGAATCCCCTGTGTGCTGGTTATGGCTTCATCCTTACAGAGCGTTTTGTGTTTCCCGTGTTGGGACCACAGTGCGCTCACTTCAGCCAGATCTCTTGTGTTAGGTTCTTAACCTGGTGTCCTTCCTATGTGAATGCAGACTTCACACTGATGTGCAGTGCAGGAGTGGGGTTCAGAATTCTCATGAGTGGTTATTTTTCTCTTGACCTCCTCCGGGAAGGCAAACTCCCTTTAACCTTCCTACACACACAGCAAGTTAAAGGGAGTGATGGGGACGCATACCCTGGGCTCAGAATTCACTCCCCACCGGCCCTCATCCCCACACATGGAATCAGTTCTCTGGCTTCAGTTTCCACTTACCTTTCTGACCTGGAGTTTCCTGTTCATTTCTAGGTTTTGAGCTGAGTGATGTATTACAAAAAAAATTTTTTTGGATCATATTCAGCATTTTTATGTTCTAAAGGGTTAAAAAGATGTTTTCTTTTTTCATCAGTGCATCAGTTCTGTCAACTTTACTGACCTCCAAGACCTGAAGTACTGGATCATCATCCATGTCATCCCTAACAAGGTTTGCTTCACTTAATATAAGGTGCAAAAATCCTGACACTAATGTTTCCTTCTTTTTGATTGTCTCTTCCACTTTCTCTCTTTTGCATTCTGCCCATATCACCCCAGATGGAGAGCCTTCCCTGGTATGTGTCTTTTAGTGGGGAGAATGATTTTCATTTCAATCTATCTGATAAAGGATTCTCCACTGGGCCAAACACATTTTCTGCCCTATTTAATATCACATCTTTCCTGGCAGCAGCAGCTCAGAGTTTTTTAACTTTTCATCCTTTCACATCCAATATGTGGTAAATGAGACTTCCATATACTTTTTCTCATTTGACCCTCTTAAAGTCTTGCATAGTTACTATTATCTTAATTTCATAGCTTGGAAAACTGGGCTTCAGGGGATAATTAACTTGTCCAAGGTTGGCAACTAACAAAGTTCCCCTTTCTCCACTGAGGAGGAACCCTACCTAGAAGGACAGCTTGCAGGGAGCTTTCCCAGCCCTACCCCTCTCCTGCTATTGTTGTTGTTCAGTCACTCAGTCGTGTCCAACTCTTTGTGACTCCATGGACTACAGCACACAGGGATTCCCTGTCCTTCACCATCTCTGAGAGCTTGCTCAAACTCATGTGCATTGAGTCAAGGATGCTATCCAACCATTTCATCCTCTGTCACCCACTTCTCCTCTTGCCATCAATCTTTCGCAGCATCAGGGTCTTTTCCAATGAGTCAGCTCTTTGCATCAGGTGGGCAAAGTATTGGAAGTTCAGCTTCAGCATCAGTTCTTCCAATGAATCTTCAGGATTGATTTCTTTTAGGATTGACTGGTTGAATCTCCTTGCAGTCCAAGAGCCTCTCAAAAGTCTTCTCCAACACCACAGTTCAAAAGCATCAATTCTTCAGCGCTTAGCCTTCTTTGCTCACATCCGTATATGACTACTGGAAACACCATAGCTTTGACTATACAGACCTTTGTAGGCAAAGTGATGTCTCTGCTTTTTAATACGTTTTTTTCTGTCACAAGCTTTTCCTCGACATGTAAGTGTACAGGGCTCCTCTCAGCCAGAGAACTTCTATTTGTAAACCTGCTCAGAGAAGCCTCTGTATGATTGTGCTCTTTGTTTTGCATATCTGAAGCAACACCAGAATTCCCTGCAGATGATTATGATAAAAAAATGATTCCGAGAAATGCATTCATTTGCTCTCTGGAAAGCTGTGTGTCGCAGTTTTAAGCTTCTTGGATTTATTATCTGAAATTTCTAAGCTTTATCTTTTGGCACTGACTGCTATAAAATTATAGAAAATGGCTTTAAAGACTCAATATATTTACACAAAGATGTGTTAGTGTGATAATTCTGTATCAAGGAATATTACATATTTTAATCTTCAGAAATTCAATTGGTATACTGATGTATCAAGGAATATTACATATTTTAATCCTCAGAAATTCAACTGGTATACTGATGTAGAATTCATAAAATTGAAATTGCTTTGGCTCTGATCTTCATAAAGAAAGTGTTGTGATGCCTTTAAAAAAACAGCATTAATTCCTATCTTGAGACCTCATTTCTCCTTGTCATCTTTGTCCCTCTCACCCTGCAATAACTGATCCCGGAAATGAGCCAATGTTGTGTGCCTTCTATCTTGTTTGTCTTGTGGAGTTAATAACCAAGGAGCTACAGGCAGCCTTGGGGGGCAGCTCCCATTTCTTTGTGGTGTTCTCAGGGTGCCTTATGAGGGTACTCCTCTGTCCTCTCCTTCCTTATTTTTTTACACAGAAAAGGGAACTTCAAGGTATTTTCACCCTCCCTGCATTGTTTTGTGGCTTAAATAATATGAAAACTAGAATTTTCATAACATGCAGCAGCAGGGTTTTTTATTTTAAGGAGACAGAAGACAAAAGAGGAAAAACACACAAACTGACAGTTAAACCCACAGCATACAGAAACCTTCGATTTTACTTCCCTTAAAAAGAGAAAGGTTCTCTGAAGGTTTTCACCTCTGGGTCTTAATGTACGAAGATGTTTTTGACACTTCAGAAGGGTTTGATGTTTCATAGTTACGGGTAGATTTCTGCAAACTGTTTTGTTCTAATACTTTATTCAATGTCAGTCTTCCTATCTGCAAGTTCAGTTAGAGCTACATGTTAACATTTTTTAGATCTTAAGAGCACTCATTGTTACAGACTGAATGTTTGTGTCCCCCACCCCCAATTCATGTTTGAAACCCAATCCCTGATGTAATAATAGTGTTTGGAGGTGGGACCTTTGAGAGATGATTAGGTCATGAGGGTAGAGCTCTCACTAATGGGATTAGTGCCCTAATGAAAGAAGCCACAGAGCACTCCCTTACCCCTTCTGCCAGGTGGTGGTAGTATTCAGTCGCTAAGTCATGTCCGACTCTTTACAACCCCATGGTCTGCAGCACACCAGGCTTCCCTGTCCTTCACTATCTCCTGGAGTGTGCTCAGACTCATGTCCATTGAGTTGGTGATGCCATCCAACCATCTCATTTGCTGCTAGGTGAGAACACAACAAAAGACAGTGGCTATGAACTAGACCTGGGGGTCTGTCTATAAGCAGACCCTCACCAGACACCTAATCTGCTAGTGAAACAAGAGAGAAGCCAGCAGAGCACAAACTGTAAAAGAATGATACAGCCTGAGGACATGACATAAATTGATTAGAACCAAACAGGTCCAAGATGGCAGATGAGTTGACTTCAGTACATGCTCACTGTATCACATCAGCTAAATGACACACCCACAAGCACCATGACAGTTTCAAGGTCGACTAAAGACCAAAAAGTGGGTGGTAGCCCAATTCCTGGAAGTTCCCTTCCCCGAAATAGTTGGAATACTCCTCCCACTCATTAGCCTATGAAATTACCCAGCCCGTGAAAACTAACTACACCATATTTTGAGGTTACTCTCGACTTCTGTAATGGCCCACACTCTGTCTGCGGAGTGCATTTCTCTCTAAACAAATCCACTTCTTTGTTGTTTAGTTGCTAAGTTGTGTCCAACTCTTTTGTGACCCCATGGACTGTGACCCACCAGGTTCCCCTGTCTGTAGGATTATTCAGGCAAGAATACTGGAGTGAGTTGCTATTTCCTCCTCCAGGGGATCTTCCCAACCCAGGGATTGAACCCAGGTCTCCTGCATTGCAGGTGGATTCTTTACTGCAGAGCCACCAGGGAAACCACTTCTTATCACTTTGTTTCTCACTGAATTCTTTCTGAGATGAGACATCAAGAACCTGAGCTTCATTAAGTCCTGAGACCAGGTGTGTGACCTCAGTTAGAAGACCATGAGTTCAAGTCCCAGGCTGGGGCGCACAGTTTCAGCTTCACCTTGATTTTGCAATTTTGCATTTCCCAGCCTTCCGAACTGTGGGAAATAAATTTCTTTTGTTTACAAGCCACTCAGTCTATAGTCCTTTTGGTATGGCAGCACAAATGGATAAAGACACTCACCCTGCTGCTCTAGGGAATTCAAATCTTACACAAGCTAAAAATTTCACCTAAATACCACTGACTAAGACTAGAGATCTCTTCAAGAAAATTAGAGATACCAAAGGAACATTTCATGCAAAGATAGGCTCGACAAAGGACAGAAATGGTATGGACCTAACAGAAGCAGAAGATATTAAGAAGAGATGGCAAGAATACACAGAAGAACTGTACAAAAAAGATCTTCACGACCCAGATAATCATGATGGTGTGATCACTCACCTAGAGCCAGACATCCTGGAATGTGAAGTCAAGTGGGCCTTAGAAAGCATCACTACGAACAAAGCTACTGGAGGTAATGGAATTCCAGTGGAGCTATTTCAAATCCTAAAAGGTGATGCTGTGAAAGTGCTGCACTCGATATGCCAGCAAATTTGGAAAACTCAGCAGTGGCCACAGGACTGGAAAAGGTCAGTTTTCGTTCCAATCCCAAAGAAAGGCAATGCCAAAGAATGCTCAAACTACCGCACAATTGCACTCATCTCACATGCTAGTAAAGTAATGCTCAAAATTTTCCAAGCCAGGCTTCAGCAATACGTGAATCGTGAACTTCCAGATGTTCAAGCTGGTTTTAGAAAAGGCAGAGGAACCAGAGATCAAACTGCCAATATCCGCTGGATCATCGAAAAAGCAAGAGAGTTCCAGAAAAACATCTATTTCTGCTTTATTGACTATGCCAAAGCCTTTGACTGTGTGGATCACAATAAAATGTGGAAAATTCTGAAAGAGATGGGAATACCAGACCATCTGACCTGTCTCTTGAGAAACCTGTATGCAGGTCAGGAAGCAACAGTTAGAATTGGACATGGAACAACAGACTGGTTCCAAATAGGAAAAGGAGTACGTCACGGCTGTATATTGTCACCCTGCTTATATAACTTATAGGCAGAGTACATCATGAGAAACGCTGGGCGTCAAGGCTGTATATTGTCACCCTGCTTATTTAACTTATATGCAGAGTACATCATGAGAAACGCTGGGCTGGAAGAAACACAAGCTGGAATCAAGATTGCCGGGAGAAATATCAATAACCTCAGATATGTGGATGACACCACCCTTATGGCAGAGAGTGAAGAAGAACTAAAGAGCCTCTTGATGAAGGTGAAGGAGGAGAGTGAAAAAGTTGGCTTAAAGCTCAACGTTCAGAAAACTAAGATCATGGCATCTGGTCCCATCACTCCATGGGAAATAGATGGGGAAACAGTGGAAACAGTGTCAGACTTTATTTTTTTGGGCTCCAGAATCACTGCTGATGGTGACTGCAGCCATGAAATTAAAAGATGCTTACTCCTTGGAAGGAAGGTTATGGCTAACCTAGATAGCATATTTAAAAGCAGAGACATTACTTTGCCAACAAAAGTACGTCTAGTCAAGGCTATGGTTTTTCCAGTGGTCATGTATGGATGTGAGAGTTGGACGGTGAAGAAAGCTGAGCGCCGAAGAATTGATGCTTTTGAACTGTGGTGTTGGAGAAGACTCTTGAGAGTCCCTTGGACTGCAAGGAGATCCAATCAATCCACCCTAAAAGAGATCAATCCTGGGCGTTCATTGGAAGGTCTGATGTTGAAGCTGAAACTCCAATACTTTGGCCACCTCATGCGAAGGGTTGACTCATTGGAAAAGACCCTAATGCTGGGTAGGATTGGGGGCGGGAGGAGAAGGGGACGACAGAGGATGAGATGGTTGGCTGGCATCACCGACTCGATGAACATGGGTTTGGGTAGACTCCGGGAGTTGGTGATGGACAGAGAGGCCTGACGTGCTGCAATTCATGGGGTCGCAAAGAGTCGGACACGACTGAGCGACTGAACTGAACTGAGATAAAGAAAAGAAACAGATGATGATCTTTAATTATTGCCTTCAGACGATGTTCGGCAACATTGGCCCACTCATTGTGCTGTAAAACGTTCTTAGGGCAGGGGGACTGTCTCCGCACTGTATGCTTACTCTGGTTAGTAAGATCGATTTATATGTACGTCTGTGTGTATTGTGCTACGCTCCCCAACTCCTTCTGTAAGCTTCTATTTCATTTTGTCAGCTCCAGGATATGTGTTCTCAAGAAAGGGAATTTGGGATGCCTGGTTTTTGCTCTGCATTTATTTTCTTACTATTAATCATTGGTGATTCTCCCTCTATGAATTTACTGAAAACATTGGGTAACACATTTGTATAGTATTGCTGAGAGAATTAAAATAATCCTTCAGAGGAAACATCTGACACACACACAAATATCTTAAGCCTCATTTGTAACAAGAAAAATAATTCCTTGAAAAAAGGTGAGGAAAGCACAGAAAAATAGCTTTTTGGACTCTGCCCAAGACAAATCAAACAAGAGAGATTAATTGTAAAGGTGTTTGATGGTTTCTGCATTAGAAAGGAAGAAATGGCCAGGTCAGAAGTGGTCCTCATTTTTGCAGGAACATACAGGAAGCAGTGACTTGCTCTGATTTTCTAGTTGTCTTTCCAAGTACTTTTTCTAGTGAATTCTCAGTAATTCACATGACTTCTGGCCCTCCTATTCTGTTCACTGGACGGCACACAGCCAGAATGAGTGTGGAGTCAGGTCAGTAAATCTGTGGTGGGCCGGGTCTTCAGTCCACGACCTTTAAATCATGCTCTGACTGATCTACAACCAAGGAGCTTGGCTTTTGCCATTTCAAAATACAGAGTATTGATTTCACAACCAATACCTCAGCAGTTAATCAAGAAATGATTATTTATGGAGCACCTTTAATTTGTTTTTCACCATTTGGGCCTTAGCAAGAGTATCCTTTATCTGTCCTCACATAGCTGAGGCTAATCTGACTGGAGAGGTGCATTGGTCAATATGTATTAGACACGAAGCAATGAGAGAGCTGTGCAAACCGACATCAATACAATCAATGTCGTAGAGAGGAAACTGTCTTTGGGGTTCACAGACAAGGGAGATCTAGGGGAATAGAGACTATCTAGGAAGGCTTCAGTCATGAAAGAGGTTCAATGAGCCAGGGGCAAAGAGAGATGCATTATTGGCCAGCCAAAACAAGTAAAAATATGCTGAGGCAAGATCTGTGGTGTGTGGTAGTAAAAACACAGCCTACTTAGGGAAAATAAGACTGAGGAGAAGTGTGGGCCATCCTACACCTTCACCCTCACGCACTGACACAAATCTCCACACAACTTAAGTTCAGCCATTTTTGGCTACTTGCCATTATCTTTATCCATTTATTTATTCATCTTCTCATTCAATCACTCGGGGAGTGTTTATAGAATGTTCACCTTATGCTGATATTATACCAGTCACTACGGGAGCAAGGGTGAGCAAGGGGTCATTCTATCACGTTGGTTACAGTCATGGGTTTTGTAGTAAAATAGACTTGATAAAGGTCTGGTTCTGCCAACTATCACCTGAAGAAATTATTTAATCTCTCAAAGCATCAGTTTTGTCATCAGGAAGTATGAATACCTTATGTGATTTTTTAAAGACTTTTTTTTTTAATGAGAACCATTTTTAAAATCTTTATTGAATTTATTACAATATTGTTTCTGTTTTATGTTTTGGTTTTTTGGCAGAGAAGCATGGGGATCTTAGCTCCCTGACCAGGGCTGGAACCTGCACCCCCTGCATCGGAAGGCAAATCCTTGACCAGTGGATCGCCAGGGAAGTTCCCCTTATGTGGTTTTATATTTAGTATGTTTTTGCCTAGCCTTCCTTTCTCCTTATCAAATTTCCTTTAGAACTGCAGACCAAGATGGTGATAAGGAGAATCCTGAACTTCCCTCATCCCTCAGATAAACCGAATGTATGGCTAACAGGCTGTAACTTCCTTTGAGAGAAATTCAGAAACTACTTTGGTGACGCCTATGCACTGGACCTAGCACAGAGACAAACAACTGGTAGGGGATCCCCAACTTCCAGCTTCCCCTTGAGGAGCACAGGGTTTGGACCACATGTCTCTTACCCCCACTTTTAAGGCTCCCACCCAAGGGACAGGACCCAAAAAAACCTAGCTCTGAAAGCCAACAGAGCTTGTGTTCAGGAGATCCACAGAACTTAAGCAGTGAAGCGGAAGTTCTCATCTCCTCTTCTGCCCACCAGATGAGATGGTTGGATAGCATCACCAATTCAATGGACATGAACCTGGGCAAACTCTGGGAGTAGTGAGGGACAGGGAGGCCTGGCATGCTGCAGTTCATGAGTCGGTGCAGAGTCAGATATGACTTAACAACTGAACAACAACAACAAAAAAGCAGCCTTAGTGAGGGCACAAGCATTCACTCTGGTTATTCCTGCCAGGGCTCAGTGCACAGGAAGTTGGCCGAAAAGTCCATCTCTCAGTCTCCCCTGGCAGAGTCAGCCTGCCTATGTTACATGCTGTTTTGCTAATTAGTGCCTATCCATCTGCTAGCAAAAATTCTCCCTGGCTCCCAGAAGGTCTGGTGGACATTTCCCTTGCCTTCTCTCTTGGGCTTGCTCTAACAATAAAATCAGGTCACCAGCAACTCTCTTGAAGGAGCTTGTCCAGGTATCAGTTCAGTTCAGTAGCTCAGTTGTGTCCAAATCTTTGCGACTCCATGAACCACACCACGCCAGGCTTCTCTGTCCATCACCAACTCCTGGACCTTACTAAAACTCATGTCCATCGAGTCGGTGATGCCATCCAACCATCTCATCCTCGGTCATCCCCTTCTCCTCCTGCTTTCAATGTTTCCCAGCATCATCAGGGTCTTTTCCAGAGAGTAAGTTCTTCACATCAGGTGGCCAAAGGATTGGAGTTTCTGCTTCAACATCAGTCCTTCCAATGAATATTCAGGAATGATTTCCTTTAGGATGGACTGGTTGGATCTCCTTGCAGTCCAAGGGACTCTCAAGAATCTTCTTCAACACTACAGTTCAAAAGCGTCAATTCTTTGGCGCTCAGCTTTCTTTATAGTCCAACTCTCACATCCATACACGACTACTGGAAAAACTATAGCTAGGACTAGACAGACCGTTGTTGGCAAAGTAATGTCTCTGCTTTTTAATATGCTGTCTAGGTTGGTCATAGCTTTTCTTCCAAAGAGAAAGTGTCTTTTAATTTCATGGCTGCAGTCACCATCTACAATGATTTTGGAGCCCCCAAAAATAAAACCTGTCACTGTTTCCATTTTTTCCCCATCTATTTGCCACAAAGTGATGGAACTGGATGCCATGATCTTAGTTTTCTGAATGATGAGCTCTAAGCCAACTTTTTCACTCTCCTCTTTCACTTTCATCAAGAGCCTCTTTAGTTCTTTTTCACTTTCTGCCATAAGAGTGGTGTCATCTGCATATCTGAGATTATTGATACTTCTCCCAGCAATCTTGATGTCAGCTTGTGTTTCATCCAGCCCAGAATTTCACATGATGTACTCTGCTTATAAGTTAAATAAGCAGGGTGACAATATACAGCCTTGAAGTACTCCTTTTCCAAGCTGGAACCAGTCTGTTGTTCCATGTACAGTTCTATCTGTTGCTTCTAGACCTGCATACAGATTTCTCAGGAGGCAGGTCAGGTGGTCTGGTATTCCCATCTCTTGAAGAATTTTCCACAATTTATTGTGATACACACAGTCAAAGGCTTTGGCATAGTCAATAGAGCAGAAGGAGATGTTTTTCTGGAACTGTCTTGCTTTTTTGATGATCCAATGGATGTTGGCAATTTGATCTCTGGTTCCTCTACCTTTTCTAAATGCAGCTTGAACAGCTGGAACTTCATGGTTCACCTACTATTGATGCCTAGCTTGGAGAATTTTGAGAATTACTGGGCTAGCGGGTAAGATGAGTGCAATTGTGCGGTAGTTTGAACATTCTTTGGCATTGCGTTTCTTTGGGATTGGAATGAAAACTGACCTTTCCCAGTTCTGTGGCCACTGCTGAGTTTTCCTAATTTGCTGGCATATTGAATGCAGCACTTTCACAGCATGGTCTTTTAGGATTTGAAACAGCTCGGCTGGAATTCCATCATCTCCACTAGCTTTGTTCGTAGTGATGCTTCCTAAGGCCACTTAACTTCACATTCCAGGATGTCTGGCTCTAGGTGAGTGATCACACCATCGTGATTATCTGGGTCATGAAGATCTTTTTTGTGTAGTTCTTCTGTGTATTCTTGCCACCTCTTCTTAATATCTTCTGCTTCTGTTATACCGTATCATTTCTGTCCTTTATTGTGCCCATCTTTGCATGAAATGATCCCTTGGCCATTCTAGTCTTTCCCATTCTATTGCTTTCCTCTATTTCTTTGCATTGATCACTGAGGAAGGCTTTCTTATCTCTCCTTTCTATTCCTTGGAACTCTGCATTCAAATGGGTATATCTTTCCTTTTCTCCTTTGCCTTTCATTTCTCTTCTTTTCACAGCTGGTCTCCTCGGACAACCATTTTGCCTTTTTGCATGTCTTCTCCTTGGGGATGGTCTTTATCACTGCCTCCTGTACAATGTCACGAACCTCTGTCCATAGGTCTTCAGGCACTCTTTCTATCAGATCTAGTCCCTTGAATCTATTTGTCACTTCCACTGTATATTCATAAGGGATCTGACTTAGGTCATACCTGAATGGTCTAGTGGTTTTCCCTAATTTCTTCAGTTTAAGTCCAGACATAGGTGATGAGAAACTGAAATAGAAAGATGAAAAGGAATGATGGGAAGAAGAGAAAAGGGCTGGAAGGGGGAGTTGCCCAGCTGTAAGGAAGGTAGGTAGAGACTAAGGCAGTGAGTACTGAGAATGAGACAAGAGACACTAGCAGGCATGGGGCATGACACAGGCAGCACATAAGCTCCTGTCTGGCTATAGAGACCTTAACTGATGTAAGTCTCTCCATGTGAAGTCATGGAGAGAAGCAAAGCCTATGTGACCAATACAATAGACTGAGGCAATGTACAGTAAATAGACAGTAGGAAAGTCACCCACAGAGCACCTGTCATGCATGCTAGGAGGCAGTACCAGTGATGCAGCTCGTTGGGTATCACTGTTCTCACAGAATCCATGTAGTTGTTCTACAGAATCTTGTGCTATATTTTACTCCATATTTATTTACTTTAATTCAGCTTTTTATTATGGGAAGCTCTGACCTTTTCCTGGGATTCCCAGGTGGAGCTACTGATAAAGAACCCCAGTGCCAATGCAGGAGACCTAAGAGACGTGGGTTCGATCCCTGGGTCAGGAAGCTCCCCTGGAGAAGGAAATGGCAACCCACTCCAGTGTTCTTGCCTGGAGAATTCCATGGACAGAGGATCCGGGTGGGCTACAGTCCATGGGGTCGCAGAGTCAGACATGACTGAAGCTATTTGGCATGCCCACGCATGCTGATCTTTTCCAGGTAATTTGGTTGATGGGATAGCTCTTCTCTGACTTCGGCTGGACCTACCTAATATGGGAGGTCTCAATATCTAGGGCTCCAGGGGTAGATATCATATATCTAATGCCCTTTGTTTTTTTTTTTTGTTTTTTTTTTTTTTTAATGTTTTGGCTTTTTTTTTTTTTTTTAATAAATTTATTTATTTTAGTTGGGGGCTAATTACTTTACAATATTGTAATAGTTTTTGCCATACATTGACATGAATCAGCCATGGGTTTACATGTGTTCCCCTTCCCGGACCCCCCACCCACCTCCCTCCCCATCCCATCCTTCTGGATCATCCCATTGCCCCGGCCCTGAGCCCTTGTCACATGCATCGAACATGGAATGGTGCTCTGTTTCACATATGACAATACACATGTCTCAATGCCATTCTCCCAGAACGTCCCACCCTCACCTTCTCCCTCAGAGTCCATAAAATTGTTCCATGCGTCTGTGTCTCTTATTCTGTCTCGCATATAGGGTTATCGTTACCATCTTTCAAATTCCATATATATGCATTAGTATACTGTATTGTTGTTTTTCTTTCTGGCTTACTTCACTCTGTATAATGGGCTCCAGTTTCATCCATCTCAGTAGAACCGATTCAAATGTATTTTTTTTAATGGCTGAGTAATATTCCATTGTGTATATGTACCACAGCTTCCTTATCCATTCGTCTGCTGATGGACATCTAGGTTGCTTCCATGTCCTGGCTATTGTAAACAGTGCTGCGATGAACATTGGGGTACACGCGTCTCTTTCAATTCTGGTCTCCTCGGAGTATATGCCCAGCAGTGGGATTGCTGGGTCATATGGCAGTTCTATTCCCAGTTTTTTAAGGAATCTCCACACTGTTCTCCATAGTGGCTGTACTAGTTTGCATTCCCACCAACAGTGTAAGAGGGTTCCCTTTTCTCCACACCCTCTCCAGCATTTATTGCTTGTAGACTTTTGGATAGCAGCCATTCTGACTGGTGTGAAATGATACCTCATTGAGGTTTTGATTTGCATTTCTCTAATAATGAGTGATGTTGAGCATCTTTTCATGTGTTTGTTAGCCATCTGTATGTCTTCTTTGGAGAAATGTCTGTTTAGTTCTTTGGCCCATTTTTTGATTGGGTCGTTTATTTTTCGGGAATTCAGCTGCAGAAGTTGCTTGTATATTTTTGAGATTAATTGTTTGTCTGTTGCTTCATTTGCTATTATTTTCTCCCATTCTGAAGGCTGTCTTTTCACCTTGTTTATAGTTTCCTTTGTTGTGCAAAAGCTTTTAATTTTAATTAGGTCCCATTTGTTTATTTTTGCTTTTAATTCCAATATTCTGGGAGGTGGGTCATGGAGGATCCTGCTGTGATTTATGTCGGAGAGTGTTTTGCCTATGTTTTCCTCTAGGAGTTTTATTGTTTCTGGTCTTACGTTTAGATCTTTAATCCATTTTGAGTTTATTTTTGTGTACGGTGTTAGGAAGTGTTCTAGTTTCATTCTTTTACAAGTGGTTGACCAGTTTTCCCAGCACCACTTGTTAAAGAGATTGTCTTTTCTCCATTGTATATTCTTGCCTCCTTTGTCGAAGATAAGGTGTCCATATGTGCGTGGGTTTATCTCTGGGCTTTCTATTTTGTTCCATTGATCTATATTTCTATCTTTGTGCCAATACCATACTGTCTTGATGACTGTGGCTTTGTAGTAGAGCCTGAAGTCAGGCAGGTTGATTCCTCCAGTTCCATTCTTCTTCCTCAAGATTGCTTTGGCTATTCGAGGTTTCTTATATTTCCATACAAATTGTGAGATGATTTGTTCTAGTTCTGTGAAAAATACCATTGGTAGCTTGATAGGGATTGCATTGAATCTGTAGATTGCTTTGGGTAGAATACTCATTTTCACTATATTAATTCTTCCAATCCATGAACACGGTATATTTCTCCATCTGCTTGTGTCCTCTTTGATTTCTTTCATCAGTGTTTTATAGTTTTCTATATATAAGTCTTTTGTTTCTTTAGGTAGATATATTCCTAAGTATTTTATTCTTTTTGATGCAATGGTGAATGGTATTGTTTCCTTAATTTCTCTTTCTGTTTTCTCATTATTGGAGTATAGGAATGCAAGGGATTTCTGTGTGTTAATTTTATATCCTGCAACTTTACTATATTCATTGATCAACTCTAGTAATTTTCTAGTAGAGTCTTTAGGGTTTTCTACGTAGAGGATCATGTCATCTGCAAACAGTGAGAGTTTTACTTCTTCTTTTCCTATCTGTATTCCTTTTATTTCTTTTTCAGCTCTGATTGCTGTGGCCAAAACTTCCAAAACTATGTTGAATAGTAGTGGTGAAAGTGGGCATCCTTGCCTTGTTCCTGACTTTAGGGGAAATGCTTTCAATTTTTCACCATTGAGGATAATGTTTGCTGTGGGTTTGTCATATATAGCTTTTATTATGTTGAGATATGTTCCTTCTATTCCTGCTTTCTGGAGGGTTTTAATCATAAATGGATGCTGAATTTTGTCAAAGGCTTTTTCTGCATCTATTGAGATAACCATATGGTTTTTTTCTTTCAATTTGTTAATGTGGTGTATTACATTGATTGATTTGCGGATGTTAAAAAAACCTTGCATTCCTGGGATAAAGCCCACCTGGTCATGATGTATGATCTTTTTAATATGATGTTGGATTCTGTTTGCTAGAATTTTATTAAGGATTTTTGCATCTATGTTCATCAGTCATATTGGCCTGTAGTTTTCCTTTTTTGTGACATCTTTGTCTGGTTTTGGAATTAGGGTGATGGTGGCCTCATAGAATGAGTTTGGAAGTTTACCATCTTCTGCAATTTTCTGGAAGAGTTTGAGTAGGATAGGTGTTAGCTCTTCTCTAAATTTTTGGTAGAATTCCGCTGTGAAGCCGTCTGGTCCTGGGCTTTTGTTTGCTGGAAGATTTCTGATTACAGTTTCGATTTCCGTGCTTGTGATGGGTCTGTTAAGATCTTCTATTTCTTCCTGGTTCAGTTTTGGAAAGTTATACTTTTCTAAGAATTTGTCCATTTCTTCCAAGTTGTCCATTTTATTGGCATATAGCTGTTGGTAGTAGTCTCTTATGATCCTTTGTATTTCTGTGGAGTCTGTTGTGATCTCTCCATTTTCATTTCTAATTTTGTTGATCTGATTCTTCTCCCTTTGTTTCTTGATGAGTCTGGCTAATGGCTTATCAATTTTGTTTATCTTCCCGAAAAACCAGCTTTTAGTTTTGTTGATTTTTGCTATGGTCTCTTTTGTTTCTTTTGCATTTATTTCTGCCCTAATTTTTAAGATTTCTTTCCTTCTACTGACCCTGGGGTTCTTCATTTCTTCCTTCTCTAGTTGCTTTAGGTGTAGAGTTAGTTGATTTATTTGATTTTTTTCTTGTTTCTTGAGGTACGCCTGTATTGCTATGAACCTTCCCCTTAGTATTGCTTTTACAGTGTCCCATAGGTTTTGGGTTGTTGTGTTTTCATTTTCATTCGTTTCTATGCATAATTTGATTTCTTTTTTGATTTCTTCTGTGATTTGTTGGTTATTCAGAAGCGTGTTGTTTAGCCTCCATATGTTGGAACTTTTAATAGTTTTTTTCCTGTAATTGAGGTCTAATCTTACTGCATTGTGGTCAGAGAAGATGGCTGGGATGATATCAATTTTTTTGAATTTACCAAGGCTAGATTTATGGCCCAGGATGTGATCTATCCTGGAGAAAGTTCCATGTGCACTTGAGAAAAAGGTAAAATTGATTGTTTTGGGGTGGAAAGTCCTGTAAATATCAATTAAATCTAATTTGTCTATTGTATCATTTAAGGTTTGTGTTTCCTTGTTAATTTTCTGTTTAGTTGATCTATCCATATGCGTGAGTGGAGTATTAAAGTCTCCCACTATTATTGTGTTATTGTTAATTTCCCCTTTCATACTTGTTAGTATTTGCCTTATATATTGTGGTGCTCCTATGTTGGGTGCATATATATTTATGATTGTTACGTCTTCTTCTTGAATTGATCCTTTGATCTTTATGTAGTGTCCTTCTTTGTCCCTTTTCACATCCTTTATTTTAAAGTCTATTTTATCTGAAATGAGTATTGCGACTCCTGCTTTCTTTTGGTCTCCGTTTGCATGGAATATGTTTTTCCATCCTTTCACTTTCAGCCTGTGTGTGTCCCTAGTTTTGAGGTGGGTCTCTTGTAGACAGCATATATAGGGGTCTTGTTTTTGTATCCATTCAGCAACCCTTTGTCTTTTGGTTGGGGCATTCAACCCATTTACATTTAAGGTAATTATTGATAAGTATGATCCCGTTGCCATTTACTTTGTTGTTTTGAGTTCGTGTTGAAACATCCTTTCTGTGTTTCCTGTTTAGAGAAGATCCTTTAGCATTTGCTGGAGAGCTGGTTTGGTGGTGCTGAATTCCCTCAGCTCTTGCTTGTCTGTAAAGCTTTTGAATTCTCCTTCATATCTGAATGAGATCCTTGCTGGGTACAGTAATCTGGGTTGTAGATTATTCTCTTTCATTACTTTAAGTATGTCCTGCCATTCCCTTCTAGCCTGAAGGGTTTCTATTGAAAGATCAGCTGTTATCCTTATGGGGATCCCCTTGTGTGTTATTTGTTGTTTTTCCCTTGCTGCTTTTAATATTTGTTCTTTGTGTTTGATCTTTGTTAATTTGATTAATATGTGTCTTGGGGTGTTTCGCCTTGGGTTTATCCTGTTTGGAACTCTCTGGGTTTCTTGGACTTCTGTGACTATTTCTTTCCTCAATTTAGGGAAATTCTCAACTATTATCTCCTCGAGTATTTTTTCATGGCCTTTCCTTTTATCTTCTTCTTCTGGGACTCCTATGATTCGAATGTTGGGGCGTTTCATATTGTCCCAGAGGTCCCGGAGGTTTTCCTCATTTCTTTTGATTCTTTTTTCTTTTTTCCTCTCTGCTTCGTTTATTTCCATCATTCTATCTTCTACCTCACTTATCCTATCTTCTGCCTCCGTTATTCTACTGTTGGTTCCCTCCAGAGTGTCTTTTATCTCCTTTATTTCATTATTCATTCTATATTGATTCCTTTTTATTTCTTCTAAGTCCTTGATAAACATTTCTTGCATCTTCTCAATCTTTGTCTCCAGGCTATTTATCTGTAACTCCATTTTGCTTTCAAGATTTTGGATCATTTTTATTATCATTATTCTAAATTCTTTTTCAGATAGAGTCCCTATCTCCTCCTCTTTTGTTTGGCTTTGTGGGCATTTCTCATTTTCCTTTACTTGCTGAGTATTTCTCTGCCTTTTCATCTTGTTTAGATTGCTGTGTTAGGCGTGGCCCTTCTGTATTCTGGTAGTATGAAGTTCCTCTTTCTTGTGGAGATTCCTCACTGCGGTTGGGGTTGGACAGGTGGCTTGTCAAGGTTTCCTGGTTGGGGGAGCTTGTGTCGGTGTTCTGGTAGGTGGAGCTGGATTTCTGCTCTCTAGAGTGTAATGGAGTGACCAGTATTAATTTTTGAGATGTCTATGGATTTGGTGTGCCTCTGGGCAGCCTGTATATTGATGCTCAGGTCTATGTTCCTGCATTGCTGGAGAATTTGCGTGGTATGTCTTGCTCTGGAACTTATTGTCTCTTGGGTGGAGCTTGGTTTCAGTGAATTTATGGAGGCTATTGGATGGTCTCTTATTAATTAATGTTTCCCCTGGTTTTCAGTCTTATTCTTGCAGTAGCCTCAAGACTTCTCCTTCCATACAGCCTCAATAATAAAACTTTTAGGTTAATGGTGAAAAGATTCTCCACAGTGAGGGATACCCAGAAAGGTTCACTGAGTTACATGGAGAGATGAGGTGGGGGGGTGGGTTGAGGAGACCAGGAGGGGAAGAGGGGAATTCAAATGTGGAGAGAGCAATCTAGCCAGTAAGCACTTCCCTCTGTGCTTTCCACAGTTTGGAACCCTCAGAGTGATTCACAGAGATACATAGAGAGGGGGGACGAAGGTAACAGAGGTGAGCATGAGTAGAAAGGGAGGAATTAAGAGGGGAGAGAGAGATCTGGGCAGTATCCTGTTCCTAAAGTGTTCTCCGGTACCCAGAACACCCTCAGAGATTCACAGAATTGGGTTGAAAAGAGAAGGAGGAGGGTGGGAGATAGAGGTTCCCTGGGGGAGAAGAAAGAGCATCAATAGGGGGAGAGAGTGATCAGGCCAGTGATCACACTCCTGAGTAAAAATGGGTCCTAAAGATTGGGTTCTTAAATGTACAAAGTTGATATCAAATATGTAAAACAAAGATTAAAAATCTAGAGTAGAGGTCAGACTCTTATAAAACTTACAATCTAAAAAAAAAAAAAAAGAAAAAAGGAAACAGTGTAAAAAGAAAAAAAACAGTAAAACAGTAAAAAAAGAAACAGTAAAAAAATGTAGAACAGGAAAAAAACATTAAAAAAAAAGAAAACACAAAAGGTATAAGATATATGTATGTAGTTTGCTTCAAAAATAGGTTTTTTTTTTTTTTTTGCAAGTTAATAGTGGATTATGAAAATGAAAGTTAAAGGTGTAATAGAGGACTTGAAGAAAAAGGAAAGAAGAGAAAAAAAAATTTTTTTTTAAATTAAAAAAAAATTAAAAAAAAAAAAAATAATAATAGTAAAAAATATATATATCCCGGACTTTCTCTGGAGCTGTTGTGAGCAGTGTGGGATCTGCTCAGTTTTAGATAGATCCTTATTCCTGCTTATACTTTTCAAGATCTATAGGTCCTTTTTAATGCAGTCGGTATTAACTACAGGGATCTTAATCTGTTGGCCTGTCCCTTCCAAAGCGCTTCCCTCTGTTTATTTGGCTTCTGTTTGGAGATCTCTTCAGTATCTAATTTCCGCCCTGCAACAAAGCGGTGGAGGTGATCTCTTTAGGTTCGCTTGTTCAATCGTGCTGTGGGGAGGAAGGAACACTGCAATTCTGGCGTGTGTGTGGTAAGCTCGCAGTGTCTCGGCCACACTGGGTTCGCCCCCGCTCACGGCGTGTGTGCTTTCCCCGTCTACCCTGCTCAGGCTTCAGGTTACTCGGCCGGGGAGCGGGCCCTGAGCTGCGTGCACTTCCCAGGTCTAAGCCGCTCAGGTTCAGGCTCCCGGTTACTCCACAAAGGCGCAGACTCGGTTTCGCCCGCGGCTTGTGCCGTTCCCGGTCGGAGCTGCCCAGGCGGCCAGGAGTTTGGCGAGGGCGCTGTCCCCTGTTGGGGCGGTGCGGCTTATCACCTCCCTGGTCCCCGCCTCGGTTTACGCGCGCGCCCGGCTCCGGTGTGCTTTGTGTCGGTTCTGGGGAGCTGGTCTCTGGCTGCGACCCTCCCGGCGGCTGTCGACCCTCTGGGATCTCAGGCAGTCTTTGCTTAGAAACTGGGAGCCTGTTTGCAGTTTGGTAGGGGGTGCCCTCTCTGGAGCCGAGTTTGCCCCTTTCCGGCTCTGGCGGGCCCCGCCTGCCCGCTGTGTCCGGCGGGGGATGGGGCGGTCCGCAGCCGGCTAGCTCTCCTCTGGTATCGCTCAGTCCTTTGTTCTGTGAGCGGGCCGGCAGTGCCTTAGAGTTGGGCTTTTCGCAGGATAGTTCTCTCTCTCTCTCGCTGTCCCACAGTTTAGGTTACTATCTCACGTTAGCTCCCTCAGATTGCCCTCGGGGCACTCGGGCCCGGTCCTTACCCTAGGCAATGCCGCCCGCTCCTCTCCGTTCAGCCCCCACTTGCTGGTGGCGGATGATGCGAGCGTCTGGGGTTCTTTGCTGGGAGTTGCTTTAGGCACGTAATCTGTGGATTTTATTTATTTTTTCCCTCCCAGTTACGTTGCCCTCCGAGAAAAAAAATCCTCCCCCACACCCGCCGGTGAGAGGGTTTCCTGGTGCTTGGAAATTCCTCCTCTTTTACGACTCCCTCCCCGGGACAGGTCTCCGTCCCTAACTCTTTTGTCTCTCTTTTTATCTTTTATAATTTCTCCTACCTCTTTTGAAGATAATGCGCAGTTTTTGTGAAAGCCTGACGTCCTCAGCCAGCCTTCAGAAGTAGTTTTGTGAAGTTTGGTCAGCGTTCAGATGTTCTTTCGATAAATTTGTGGAGGAGAGAGTGGTCTCCCCGTCCTATTCCTCCGCCATCTTAGCCCCGCCTCCCTCTAATGCCCTTTGTATTTAGGGTCAGATCAAAGCTTGACTCCCTGTATGCTCAAGAAATACTGATTCAATAGTATCCTTAGGAATCTTTATTATAATCTGTAGAGATTTAGAGAGGGGTGTGAAAACCAGACAGGAGAAAAGGTCTGAGGATGACATCAAAGTTTTACATTTGTCTAAAGAGATTGATTGTGTTTCTGGTAGAAGTGTAGACTCTGGGATAGGGATCAGGTTGCAGGGTGAGGGAAGACAGTGGGTCTCAGGATTACAGACCTTCCAATCTACACCATTTCCCCTTTAGTATTATCATGCCTCTCCATATTATCATTACTATCAAACTCTTATTTTCTTCCTGTGCTCGTTAAATGGCTAATAGTAGTGCCAGTGAATGGACAATGTTCTGAGTGGTGTTTTAGATTTTCAAATGGTCATAACCAGTTTCAGTTCACTTAATCATATTATAATCAGCAACAACAGGAAGAAAACAGAAAAATTGCTATTTCACATCTCAACAATTACACTGATTTCTTAATGGTGGATGTAGAACAGAAGATCCATGTTACAGGGAGAAAGTAATTTTAAAATAGCAGGTTTACTCTATGATCAGTTGTGTCCAGAATGATTTGCAGTAAATACAACTAAGGAACTATCATGAACTATCTCCTGTGTGTTTTTCACTTTTTGCAGTTATCTAAAACTTTTCCCTGAACAGTGCTGTTCACATAAATACGAAGGTTCACACTTTCAGACAATATCTTGTCATAAAGCTATTTGACATCATAAACCTTTATCTCTTTTCATTGAAAGGAAAGAAAGCAGGCACAGATACACTGGACACTGCTTAGTGATGTCACCAAAGGTCTCTGTTGAGTTTACGGTCACTCCTCAGTATCTGCTAGGAAGTGGTTCCAGGACCCCTGAGGATACCAAAATCCATGGATGCTCAAGCCCCTTACATAAAATGGCCCAGGATTTGCATGCAATGTAAGCACAATGTACTTCCTGTACACTTTAAATCTCCTCAAGATTTATAATAGCAAATACAATGTAAATAGTAAATAGTTGCCTGCACACAGCAAATTCAAGTTTTGCTTTTTTGGAACTTTCTAGAATTTCTTTTCCAAATATTGTTGATCCACAGTTGGTTGAATCTATGGATACAGAACCCCTGAAAATGGAGAGCCCACTGTACTAGACACTTTTTTCTTTCAGTTTTATTGAGAGTCAGTTTTTAAATCAGCAAATAGAAGGATGTACTTTTTCCATCCCAGAATCCTTAGCATATTTATAACGGCTGTTTTAAATTTTTGATCTGATACGTCCAACATCTCTGGCATATGAGTGTGGCTCTGATGTTTGCTTTGTCTCTCCAGCTTTTTTTTTTTTTTTTTGTCTTTTAGTATGCTTTGAGCTGAACATGATGTACTGGGTAAAAATAACTGAGGTAAATGAGCCTTTAGTGTGAGGTTCTTTGTATATCTAGGTAGGAGTAAGGCTGGGTTTACTGTTTGCTCTTTTCTGCAGCTGTTGGAGGCTGAGTTTTCCTCTGATGTCATTGTTTTTATCTCCCCTGTTGTCTTTTAGTTTCCCTATAGGTTTCTTCTTAAGTAAGATGAGGCATGCAGTTCTTCCATGTAATGGCCAGTTGTTATACATATGAGACCCCACTAATGCAGTGTTAAGGTGGACTGGCATACCTTTTATTGCACTTCGCTTTACTGTGCTTTGCAGATGATGTGGTTTTTACCAATTGATAGTCTATGTCAACCCTGTAACAAGCAAGTCTATGGGCATAAATTTTCCAACAACATTTGCTCACTTTGTGTCTCTGTGTTGCATTTTGGTAACTGTCACAATATTTCAAACTTTTTCATTATAATTATATATGTTATGGTGATCTGCGGTCAGTGATCTTTGATGTTACTATTGTAATTGTTTTGGGGAGCCACAAGTTGCACCCATATGAGGGGATGGACTTAATAAATGTTGGATGTGTTCTGACTGCTCCAACAACCAGCCATTTCCCCATCTCTCCCCCTCTCCTTGGGCCTCCCTATTCCCTGAGACACAACAATGAGAAATTACATCAACTAATAACCCTGCAACAGCCTCTAAGTGTTTAAATGAAAGGAAGAGTCACATGTCTCTCACTTTAAATCAAAAGCTAGAAATGATGAAGCTTAGTGAGGAAGGCAGGTTGAAAGCCAGATGGGTTGAAAGCTAGGTTTCTTGTGTCAAAAGTTACCCAAGATGAGAATGCAAAAGAACAGTAACTTGAAGGAAATTAAAAGTGTTACTGCAGTGAACACATGAATGATAAAGGGGAAAAAAAGCAGCCTTATTGTTGATATGGAAAGTTTAGTAGTCTGGGTAGATCAAACCAGCCACAACAGTCCCTTAAGCCAAAACGTAACGCAGAGCAAAGCCCTAACTCTCTTCAGTTCTAGAGTAGAAGGCGGCTGATGTTTCTGGGTGGCATCTGAATTCTGTTTAGGGTGAAAACAGTCCAGGGGTTAAGAATCTGCTTTGCAATGCAGGGGGCATGGGTTCGATCCCTGGTGGGGGAAGTAAGATCCACAAGCCAAGGAGCAACTAAGCCCACGTGCCATAGCTAGAGAGTCCGTCCATGTGATGCAATGAAAGATACGCGTGACGCAACGAAGATCTGGAATGCCACAACTAAGACCCAAAGCAGCCAAATAAATAAATACAGAAATATTTTTTGAAAATAAGTTTAAAAAATTTTAAATTAGTAAGACAGTAACCAGCTGACATGGTTTTTCTCCTATACTCTCTTTCTGCCTTACTGGAGCAGCAGTTATTTAAGTATCAGTGAGGTAACAGCCTGAGGTCAAAGGCTCACACACTGAAGGAAATGAAAAGACAGGTGGAAAGAACCCAGGTCTCTGAAAGTATCATTCAACAGCTGAACAAATATCAATAACCACCTACCCACAGAGCTGTTACGTAACACATGTGTGTGCATGCTAAGTCGCTTCAGTCATGTTCAACTCTTTGCAACCCCCTGAACTATAGCCTGCCAGGCTCCTCTTGTTCATGGGATTCTCCAGGCAAGAATACTGGAGTGAATTCCCAGGCCCTTCTCCAGGGGATCTTCCCAACCCAGGAACTAAACCGGCATCTCTTGTGTCTCCTGCATTAGCAGGCAGGTTCTTTACCACTAGAGTCACATATGAACAACAACAGATGGTATTCTTCTATTTGGCTCCATATATTCATAGATCAGTTTAGTTCAGTTGCTCAGTCATGTCCGACTCTTTGCGACCCCATGGACTGTAGCACGCCAGGCTTCCCTGTATATCACCAACTCCCAGAGCTTACTTAAACTCATGTCCATCGAGTCTGTCATGCCATCCAACATCTTAATCTCTGTTCTCCCCTTCTCCTCCTGCCTTCAATCTTTCCCAGCATCAGGGTTTTTTCCAATGAGTCAGTGCTTCTCATCAGGTGACCAAAGTATTGGAGTTTCAGCTTCAGCATCAGTCCTTCCAATGAATATTCAGGACTGATTTCCTTTAGGATGGACTAGTTGGATCTCCTTGCAATCTGAGGGACTCTCAAGAGTCTTCTCTAACACCACAGTTCAAAAGCATCAATTCTCATATATTCATAGACGACAGTGTACTATTCTCAGAAGCAACATGTTACAAGTTGGTTTCAAGCCATAGACTGTGGACAATGAGTAAACAAGAAGACAGAGCAGTCATAGGTGAAGATCCAAGCATTCCAGGTTGGAAAGCATTGGCCTGCACTATGCAGTGTCAAAATACTTGGCCAAACTGACATCTGCCGAATCTTGCTACACAGATTCTTTGCCAGGTTAGGCCAGAAATACTACGGAAAACATCAGCAAAAAAGGTGTTATACAGCACTTTCTCTGACTCTTAAAATCACCCACCCCATTTATTCTAACTGAATTAGTGGATGAAACATACATAAAATTCTATAAATTATAGATAATAAAATTAACTATTATTAGATTAGAAGAATTTACTTTAGCTACGTAAATTCTGAAGTGTAACTTAGAATCCAGCTTATCAAGTAAGAAACTGACCCCAGGGACAGCTTAGATTAGTGAATTTCTGTTTTTAGTTCTTGGGTAAGCTGGTATTTGCTTATCTGATTATTGATATCCTATAAGCATGCAGATGCTACATCTCCACCAACAGTTGGGCAGGCAGTGCTACCAATTAACTGTAGTGGTTGATAGCATTTTAGAAACGTGAGTCTCAGGAAAGAGGAATTCATCTTTCTGGTGAACTCATCTTTTGGCAATTTATCTTTTTCTGAGATCAGTGAATACGGCAGAAGATCCAAATCAACTCACTTGCCTGCTTGCTTGTCACCAGACACCTCTCAGAAAGACACCTCTGGAGAGAGGTAGAGAGGACAACACCGGTGCAGAACAATCTCCTCTACACACTGGTGTGTGTGCCACAGCCTAGGAGACTCAGCCACTTGAGGCAGTGCTGGACTGATGACCCATAGCACAAGGACTGGAGAAACAGGGCACAGAGCACAATGCAGCAGGCATGGGGCTTTCCCTAGGAGACTGCAGGGCAAGTCCATGAATAAACAAAAACCAAATGCTGATGTTCACCAGCCCCAGAGGAAAATGGACACTCAGTCTTAAATCAAAGAGTCAACAAAGCAGAAATTCAGCAAATTTGTTCTATTTCTGACTGGCTGCTCTTAATCAAGACAATTCAGTCTATCCATTTTGTCCTTGAGTTTGAGTAAGTCTCTGACACAGCAGGCGTTTATTACAATGGACTGGATTAAAATGCTACTGTGCTTTTTTGTTCTCATTTGTATGTAAATTCTTTTTTTTTTTTTTTTAATGGAGCATGTTTGAACCATGAGACAGGAAGAAGGTCAGAGACAGTCCTTATGAAAGTCAAGGAAAGAAGTAATTCTGAAACAAAGACGCTCACAACTGCATACTTTTCAATTTTAGTACATTTTGTACAACTTTGCATCAGTTATTGCCAAAAGATATTTTTCCTTCACCCTTTTAACAATTTCATTTATTCTTTACCCATCTTAGCCACTGATTGAGTAAAAATTCTTACCCATTTTCAGAATGAAACAAATACCATGACTAATGGATAGGACTTTTCTGGGCAGGAAGTAACTTGTATGCACTTCCGGTCAGGCTGATCACAGGAACGGAAAAGAGACTGCTGGCATTGTGCCCAGCAGATTATCCACCCTGCAATCCTGCTTCTGCTAGCTGGGATTTGAGTAGCTGATGGCACTGAACATTCAGCCATGTGAATTCTGTTATATCACAGATCCCCTCAGAGTCAAGAAAACACTTAAGATGATCAAGAAATGCTAAAGAGTCATGGAACCATTTTTAAAAGGTGATTGTGAGCACGGTGCATACCTTAACAAGAAAAAGAATATGTGAGTGCCCTGTAACTGGATGTTAAGTGGACTCTGAGTTTTCCACAAGGTAGAAAAGAGAAGAAGAATATGAGCAAGATAGTATTTTGACATTACTACGTGGATTTTTTTTCTTCTTTTCCCTCTGCCCTCTCAATTTCCAAGGGTTGACTCTGAGTTTATGGCTCTACTCAGGTGGTAGGGTAGGGTGGAGAACTAGCATTGCCTGGCAAATGTGTTTTCTTTTGGCCTGTATTTCCAAAACCCTAAGCTCAAAAGGAGAGGCTTCACCCATGTAGGATAAGAAATTCTCTGCAAAAGTAGGAGTGAATGTGGGGACCCTCACTCCAAGCCTGAAAGATTCTCCTTGAGATGACAGAGAGAGATACAGAGACATCTAGGGGTCCAGGGGGGCTTTCCAGATGGTTCGGTAGTAAAGAATTTGCCTGCCAATGCAGGAGATGCAGGTTCGATTACTGGGTTGGCAAGATCCCCAGGAGAAGGAAATGGCAACCCACTCCAGTATTCTTGCCTGGAGAATCTCAAGGATGGAGGAGCCTGGTGGGCTACAGTTCACGAGAAGTTGGACACGACAGAGCTTGAGCACTTAATGGACTTTTAATGGGGATTCAGAGAGCAGAGTTTCTCTGGACTCCATTTCTCACTAATTTCTCCAGAAAAAAAAAAAAAGCCTCTGAGGGATTGCTACATGGTTAGAAAGATGGGACCAGGCAATCAGAATGGTGCAAGGTGGCAGGGGGACTCGGTAGTTGGAAGCAGTGGAGTCTGCACGACAGTGACCGATGACCAGGGTGTCCCTGGCCCCCAGGGCTTCAGTGCTGCATTAGACCTGTGATGCCCAGAGGACCAAGAAACAAGATGAGCTCAAGGGCTTCAGATGCAGGAACAGAATGCACCAGACCTCTATCACCCTCCTGCCATGTTGCAACTGGTGCAGAATTTGTTTTGAGCCCTCCTGGGCAGCATGGCCTGTCCCTGTCCCATCCCCTATAAGGAAAGGTATTCGCCCTGTCCTTCCCCTGCCCCATGTAAGGAAAGCACATGTACCTCATCCAATCAACAAATGAGTCGCAAGGTTTCTACCCTGGTTCTTTGTTCCCGGCTATAAAGTCAGGCAACTGACCCATATTCAGGGTCTGTTCTCCTTGACTAGCAGGAAGCTGGCCTGCTGTCCCAGAAGTAGCCCCTATGCACAAATTCTATTGTCTTTCATTCTGTCTCATGTCTGGAAATTCTTTTCCAACACGCGCACAGACAGTGACAAGAACCATGTGGAGGGAATGAAGCACTGAGAGTATCTGGGACTCCACTAAGAGATTAGAAATTAATCTGTGTGCAGCAAAAAGTTCAACTTCTATTTCTTTCATCCAGAAACTTTTCACTCGTTTTATACCCAGAAAACTGTCCCCTCTCTGGGTATCCCTATAACCTCCACCTGCCCCCACCCTACCCCAGTCCTCAAACCCAAGGTAACCACTATTTCTGATTTCTAATTCCATCAATTGGTTTGGACCATTAGAGACTTTCTTATTAAAAGGCATCATACAATCTCTTCTCTTTCATGTCTAGCATCTATTCTACAATATTATGCTACAGTTCTGGTTTGTGATTTTTATTGTTAAGTACAATACCACTGTAATAATATACAATTTACTTGTCCATTCTATTGACGCTCCTTTGGGTTGTTCCCTATTTATGGCTTTATAAGATAAAGTGGGTTCAAAGATTTGTGTACATGTCTTTTGTTTAAAAATACAATCTTAAGTAAGTCACACATCAAAAAAGAAACTACAATGAATGATGAAGAAAGTCAAACTTGGAAGTGACTTACACTGAAAGCATTATGTAAAATTTGTGGGAATGCAATAAAAACAATGCTTTGAAGAAAATTGATAGCCTTATATGCTATAATTTATCATTTACAGCCACAGAAAAGGCTATAGGCTAAAAAATTAATGATTAGGGATTTAGTACTGGCCATGGAGGAGTAGCAAGTAACTAATTCTTCTGCTGTAAACAAGTATAAACCTGTATAAAATATGGGAAAGCAACCATTTTCAGGCAATGGACAATAAGCAGCACAAGGTTATGATCTTTGAGAAAAGGAAACACACAGTGAGCTCGATATTCGTGCTGCTTTCTGCTGGGGCACTTCCTAAACGGCAGCAGAGACATGATGTCGAAACAGAGGCTGTTGAGGGCGAGGCGGCCAACTCTGCTCTGGTGCTGCTGTGGGCAAGGCTATGGAAGACATAAGCCACACAAACAAAGAGCCCCAGGAAAGTGCACTGAAACGCCCTGGAGACTGCGAGCAGACAGACACTCAGCTGAGTGTGGGCAGAGAGAAACTCTGGCAGGTTTGGCAGAGAAAGGCAACAGGGGTGTTGGCGGGGGCTGGAGGCTCTGTGGTGGCACAGGGCGGGAGACACTGGAGTTCTGAGCAGCTTGTTAATGCTTTTCAGCCACTCTTGTAATTTCATACAGACGACACCTGTAAGGATTTATCTAAACATTCACCCTTTTACTGTCTACCCTTCGGTCTTGCAACCCCAACTGTCCTTTTGGAATCATTTTCCTTCTCTTTGAGGGCTTCCCTGATGGCTCAAACAGTAAAGAATTCTGTCTGCAACTCGGGAGACCTGGGTTTGACCCCTGGGTTGGGAAGACCTCCTGGAGAAAGGAAAGGTTACCCATTCCAGTCTTCTGGCCTGGAGAATCGCAGAGTCTTTTTGAAGTCAATAACGTAAGAGTTCTTTTGAAATAAGTTTCTTTGTAGTAGACATTCCCCTTTACAGATACTGTAAATTTATAAATAGCTTGTGTTGCTTTCTAAGGCCCACTTGACTTCACATTCCAAGATGTCTGGCTCTAGGTGAGTGATCACACCATCGTGATTATCTGTGTCGTGAAGATCTTTTTTGTACAGTTCTTCTGTGTATTCTTGCCACCTCTTCTTAATATCTTCTGCTTCTGTTAGGTCCATACCATTTCTGTCCTTTATCGAGCCTATCTTTGCGTGAAATGTTCCCTTGGTATCTCTAATTTTCTTGAAGAGGTCTCTAGTCTTTCCCAATCTGTTGTTTTCCTCTATTTGTTTGCACTGATCGCTGAGGAAGGCTTTCTTATCTCTCCTTGCTATTCTTTGGAACGCTGCATTCAGATGAGAATATCTTTCCTTTTCTCCTTTGCTTTTTGCTTCTCTTCTCTTCCCAGCTATCTGTAAGGCCTCCTCAGACAGCCATTTTGCTTTTTTGCATTTCCTTTCCATGGGGATTTTCTTGATCCCTGTCTCCTGTACAATGTCACGAACCTCTGTCCATAGTTCATCAGGCATTCTGTCTATCAGGTATAGTCCCTTAAATCTATTTTTCACTTCCACTGTATACTCATAAGGGATTTGATCTAGGTCATACCTGAATGGTCTAGTGGTTTTGCCTACTTTCTTCAATTTAAGTCTGAATTTGGCAATAAGCAGTTCATGATCTGAGCCACAGTCTGCTCCCGGTCTTGTTTTTGCTGACTGTATAGAGCTTCTCCATCTTTGGCTGCAAAGAATATAATCAATCTGATTTCGGTGTTGACCATCCGGTGATGTCCAGCTAGTGGAGGTGATGGAATTCCAGTTGAGCTATTTCAAATCCTCAAAGGTGATGCTGTGAAAGTGCTGCACTCGATATGCCAGCAAATTTGGAAAACTCAGCAGTGGCCACAGGACTGGAAGAGGTCAGTCTTCGTTCCAATCCCAAAGAAAGGCAATGCCAAAGAATGCTCCAACTACCGCACAATTGCACTCATCTCACATGCTAGTAAAGTAATGCTCAAAATTCTCCAAGCCAGGCTTCAGCAATACGTGAACCATGAACTTCCAGATGTTCAAGCTGGTTTTAGAAAAGGCAGAGGAACCAGAGATCAAATTGCCAATATCCGCTGGATCATCAAAAAAACAAGCGAGTTCCAGAAAAACATCTATTTCTGCTTTACTGACTATGCCAAAGCCTTTGACTGTGTGGATCACAATAAAATGTGGAAAATTCTGAAAGAGATGGGAATACCAGACCATCTGACCTGTCTCTTGAGAAACCTGTATGCAGGTCAGGAAGCAACAGTCAGAACTGGACATGGAACAACAGACTGGTTCCAAATAGGAAAAGGAGTACGTCAAGGCTGTATATTGTCACCCTGCTTATTTAACTTATATGCAGAGTGCATCATGAGAAACGCTGGGCTGGAAGAAACACAAGCTGGAATCAAGATTGCCGGGAGAAATATCAATAACCTCAGATATGCAGATGACACCACCCTTATGGCAGAAAGTGAAGAAGAACTAAAGAGCCTCTTGATGAAGGTGAAGGAGGAGAGTGAAAAAGTTGGCTTAAAGCTCAACATTCAGAAAACTAAGATCATGGCATCTGGTCCCATCACTCCATGGGAAATAGATGGGGAAACAGTGGAAACAGTGTCAGACTTTACTTTTTTGGGCTCCAGAATCACTGCTGATGGTGACTGCAGCCATGAAATTAAAAGACGCTTACTACTTGGAAGGAAGGTTATGGCCAACCTAGATAGTATGTTTAAAAGCAGAGACATTACTTTGCCAACAAAAGTCCGTCTAGTCAAGGCTATGGTTTTTCCAGTGGTCATGTATGGATGTGAGAGTTGGACGGTGAAGAAAGCTGAGCACCGAAGAATTGATGCTTTTGAACTGTGGTGTTGGAGAAGACTCTTGAGAGTTTCTTGGACTGCAAGGAGATCCAATCAATCCATCCTAAAAGAGATCAATCCTGGGTGTTCATTGGAAGGTCTGATGTTGAAGCTGAAGCTCCAATACTTTGGCCACCTCATGCGAAGGGTTGACTCATTGGAAAAGACCCTAATGCTGGGTAGGATTGGGGGCGGGAGGAGAAGGGGACGACAGAGGATGAGATGGTTGGATGGCATTACCAACTCGATGAACATGGGTTTGGGTAGACTCCGGGAGTTGGTGATGGACAGAGAGGCCTGGCGTGCTGCAATTCATGGGGTCGCAGAGAGTCAGACACGACTGAGCGACTGAACTGAACTGTGTTGCTTTTATTCCTGAGTTAGTATTGTGGAATGCTGGGTTCTGGCTGACTTATCCTCAATACATCTTGTAATTACATTGTATTTTAAGGTCCATTTTTGCCATTGCGAAGTCTGCTCTCATGACACCATAGTCTGTCCTCTCTCTGTAACTATTCCTAAAATCGTCTCCTCTCCTTTGGTGTTTGCAGATCCTCTGCAGTGTTTCCAGGTGTGGGCTTCTCTTTAGTATCCTTCTTGAGATACACTGTACTTCCTGAGTCCTTTTAGATGTCATTTAAGTTTTGCAGAATTTGCAGTCATTTTCATTTAAACTATTTCCTCTCAATTTTCTCCCTTTAACCTCCTGAGACACCAATTGCTTACATGTTAGAATTTTTCACTCTACCCTCTTTGCCCCTTAACCTTTCTTTCATATTTTCCTTCTTGTCATCTCTCTTCAGTAAATTCAGCTAAATTCTTCAGATACATCTTCTCTTTGGTTGTAACTAATCTGCTGGGGAACTCACGTACTGTGGTTTGACATTGACAATTCAGTTTTCCATTTCCTAAAGTTTTGATTCCAAGTTTTTTTCAAGTTTCTCTATTGATTCCTTGTATTTCTTTATAACTATGTCCTTTACATTTTTATACAACTCATAGCAACTGTTCTGCATTCTGTATTTGACTCCTCTAGTTCACAGATTTGGCGTAACCTAAATTGTCTGTTCACTGATTCTGCTATTTCCACTTGTAGCCTCTCTTCTCATGTATGTGGTAATTACTGTTTCTAAGGTCATGCTTGATTTTAGTCATTTAGGCCGGAGAAGAGAAACTGCACTCATATGGGAGACTGCTTCTTCTGATGGCAGCACCCTTCCCTCTGGCTCCTCATTGTCCCAGGGTCCCTTTTAGGAGAAGACACAATGAAACTTCTTCCAAGTGATCCACTGATCTTCTTTCAACAAATATTTATTAGCATCCATAATGTGCCTGGCACAGTTCGAGATGCTTGGCTTGTAAGAAGACCATTACAGGCCAAATGTTCAGTGCTTTGGGAAAAACTAAGGCAGGACAAGAGGACAGAATGTGCTTAGACTTGGAGAGATGTTTTGCGATCTTTGAATAGGGTCGGGGAAGTCCTGCGTGAGAAGACAACATCTGGCCTCAGTGAGAGGAGGGAGCCAGGCACACAGATGACTGAGAAGTGAGCATTCTGGTGGGAGCAGCAGCAGATGCCAAGGCCCTGAGATGGAAACACGTCTGGTGTGTTGGAACAGCTACAAAGAAATCCATATGGCTGCAAGGGAGTGAGGGGAAGAGTGGTAGGAGATGAGGTCAGAGAGGAAGGAACAGCAAGTCCTCAGGGCTTGGCAGGTCACTGCAGGAATGCAGACCTCTACTGTGCATGAGATGGGGAGGCACTAGAGGTTTTCAGTAGGACAGTGACGTGATCCATCAGGATCTAACAGGCTCACTCTGGGTTCTGTATTAGCAATCACTTGTGGAAAGTGTGAAAGGGTGAAGCAGGCAGAAGAGTTAAGGCCACAGTGATGACACAGGAGAGAGGACAGTGCCACTGGCCAGGGTGACAGCAGCAGCACCCGCAGGAAGCAGTCAGACTCTGGATACAGTCTGAAGACCGAGCCAACGAGCTGTGATGATGAACTGGACGTGAGCTGGGAGAGAAAAAGATTAAGACAGCTCGGAGGGTCTGAACGACTGTCAGATGGAGTTAACATCTCTTGAGAAGGCAGAGGCTGTAGGAGAAGCAGATACTGTTGTAGGGGAGAGAAAGGACAGATGAAGTTTGAACATGATACGTTAGAGATATTACTAGATATCCAAATGGAGGTATCAGGTAATTAGTCACATACATGAATCTAAAGATCAGGGAGAGGTCTGGGCTGGAGATATGAATCGGAGTCTTCAGCATATGATAGTATTTAAACCCAGTTCAGTTCAGTCGCTCAGTTGTTTCCCACTCTTTGCGACCCCATGGACTGCAGCACACCAGGCTTCCCTGTCCATCACCAACTCCCAGAGTTTTCTCAAACTCATGTCCATTGAGTCAGTGATGCCATCCAGCCATCTCATCCTCTGTCTTCCCCTTCTCCTCCAGCCTTCAATCTTTCCCAGCATCAGGGTCTTTTCGAATGAGTCAGGTCTTCGCATCAGGTGGCCAAAGTATTGGAATTTCAGCTTCAGCATCAGTCCTTCCAATGAATATTCAGGACTGATTTCCTTTAGGATGGACTGGTTGGATCTCCTTGCAGTCCAAGGGACTCTCAAGAGTATTCTTCAACACCACAGTTCAAAAGCATCAATTCTTTGGTGCTCAGCTTTCTTTATAGTCCAACTCTCACATCCATACCTGGCCACTGGAAAAATCATAGCCTTGACTAGACGGACCTTTGTTGGCAAAGTAACATCTCTGCTTTTTAATATGCTGTCTAGGTTGGTGATAACTTTTCTTCCAAGGAGCAACTGTCTTTTAATTTCATGGCTGCAGTCACCATCTGCAGTGATTTTGGAGCCCAGAAAAATAAAGCCTCTCACTGTTTCCATTGTTTCCTCATCTATTTGCCATGAAGTGATGGGACCAGATGCCATGATCTTCGTTTTCTGAATGATGAGGTGTAGGCCAACGTTTTCACTCTCCTCTTTCACTTTCATCAAGAGGCTCTTGTAGTTCTTCTTTGCTTTCTGCCATAAGGGTGGTGTCATCTGCATATCTGAGGTTAATGATATTTCTCCCGGCATTCTTGATTCCAGCTTGTGTTTCATCTAGCCCAGCGTTTCTTATGATGTACTCTGCATATAAGAGATCTCTAGTCCTTCCCATTCTATTGTTTTCTTCTATTTCTTTGCACTGATCACTGAGGAAGGCTTTCTTATCTCTCCTTGCTATTCTTTGGAATTCTGCATTCAAATGGGTATATCCTTCCTTTTCTCCTTTCCTTTTCACTTCTCTATTTGGAAGCCCTCCTCAGAAAGCCATTTTGCTTTTTTGCATTTCTTTTTCTTGGGAATGGTCTTGATCTCTGTCTCCTGTGCAGTGTCACGAATCTCTGTCCATAGTTCATCAGGCACTCTGTCTATCAGATCTAATCCCTTGAATCTATTTGTCACTTCCACTGTATAATCGTAAGGGATTTGATTTAGGTCATACCTGCATGGTGTAGTGGTTTTCCCTACTTTCTTCAATTTAAGTCTGAATTGGCAATAAGGAGTTCATGATCTGAGCCACAGTATGTTCCCAGTCTTGTTTTTGCTGACTGTACAGTGCTTCTCCATCTTTGGCCACAAAGAATATAATCAATCTGATTTCAGTATTGACCATCTGGAGATGTCCATGTGTAGAGTCTTCTCTTGTGTTGTTGGAAGCGGGTGTTTGCTATGACTAGTGCGTTCTTTTGGCAAAACTCTATTAGCCTTTGACCTGCTTCATTCTGTACTCCAAGGCCAAATTTGCCTGTTTCTCCAGGTGTTTCTTGACTTCCTACTTTTGCATTCCAGTCCCCTATAATGAAAAGGACATCTATTTTGGGTGTTAGTTGTAGAAGGTCTTGTAGGTTTTCATACAACCATTCAACTTCAGCTTCTTCAGCGTTACTAGTCAGGGCATAGACTTGGATTACTGTGATATTGAATGGTTTGCATTGGAAATGAACAGAGATCATTCTGTTGTTTTTGAGATTGCATCCAAGTACTGCATTTCAGATTCTTTTGTTGACCATGATGGCTACTCCATTTCTTCTAAGGGATTCTTGCCCATAGTATTAGATGTAACAGTCATCTGAATTAAATTCACCCATTTCAATCCATTTTCATTTGCTGAATCCTGGAATGTCAATGTTCACTCTTGCTATCTCCTGTTTGACCACTTCCAATTTGCCTTGATTCATGGACCTAACAATCCAGGTTCCTATGCAATATTGCTCTTTACAGCATCAGACTTTGCTTCTATCACCAGTCACATCCACAACTGGGTGTTGTTTTTGCTTTGGCTCTGTCTCTTCATTCTTTCTGGAGTTATTTCTCCACTGATCTCCAGTAGCATATCGGGCATCTACCAACCTGGGGAGTTCATCGTTCAGTGTCCTATCTTTTTGCCTTTTCATACTGTTCATGGGGTTCTCAAGGCAAGAAAATTGAAGTGGTTTGCCATTCCCTTCTCCAATGGACCACATTTTGTCAGAACTTTCCACCATGACCCATCTGTCTTGGGTGGCCCTACATGTTATGGCTCATGGTTTCATTGAGTTAGACAAGGCTGTGGTCATGTGATCAGATTGGTTGGTTTACTGTGCTTGTGGTTTTCAGTCTGTCTACCCTCTGATGGAGAAGGATAAGAGGCTTATGGAAGCTTCCTGATGGGAGAGACTGACTGAGAGGGAAACTTGGTCTTGTTCTGCTGGGCTTTAATCCAATTTTCTGTTGATGGGTGAAGCTGTGTTCTGTCCCTGCTATTTACCTGGGGCCAAACTATGGTGGAGGTGATGAAGATAATGGCGACCTCCTTCAAAAGGTTCCATGCACGCACTGTTACACTCAGTGCCCCCAACCCTGTAGCAGGCCACCACGGACCCATGGCTCTGCTGGAGATTCCTGGACATTCCTGGGCAAGTCTGGGTCAGTCTCTTGTGGGGTCACTGCTCCTTTCTCCTGGGTCCTGATGCACACAAGGTTCTGTTTGTGCCCTCCAAGAGACACTCAAACACTTTTCTGTATTAGTCTCTGTCTCTGGGTCCTGCTGCGCACAAGGTTTGTTTGAGCCCTCTGAGAATATATGGCAGGAATGGGGTTTGATTCTAAATGCAAATTAGCCCCTCCTACCGTCTTGTGGGGCTTCTCTGACCTGGACATGGGGTATCTCCTCACAGCTGCTCCAGCACCATGCAGCCCAAGATGGGTTTAAATCTGAAGATGGAATGCAGCTAGAGGGAGAATTTAGAAAAGAGAAGTAAGGACCAAACGGTTACACACTCCAAAATTAAGAGGTTGGGGAGATGAGCAGGAGCAGGTAAAGCAGACTGAGACTCAGTAGCTGTAATGGTAAGAGAAAAACTATGAGAAGGCCAGGAGGTAAGCAGATGGAACAGGAGAGTGTAGTTGGCAGAGAGGTCAAGTATAGTGAGGTCTGATATTTAACCTGCTGAGACTTCTTCAAGAGGAAATGGGAGAAGAGGAACTGGGCGAGGAGTTTAGACTATCTTAAAACTTCCTGTGCTTTCAAGGGGGGCAGAGAAAGGGAGTAATCTACTGGAAAATAGGGGTCGAGAGAAAGTTTTACTTTTTAAAGATGGATGAAATAATTGCACTTTGTTTATTGATGAGAATGATCCAGCAGAGATGGAGGGACAGAAGTAGAATTTCTGAAGTGATGTGACTGAGTAGAAGAGAGGAGACTGGCTCCTGTGTGGCTGCCAGGAGAAGAGCACAGCCCAGATGGAACAAGGACAGCTAATTCGTGGCATCAGCAGGGAGAGGAGGGCACAGAGGAGCAGATCCTGCGATACATGGTGATGGGAACTTGTGCAAGACTCCCTCTGAATCCTTAGAGTAAAAAGCAGTTTTGGGAGGAGGAACCAGTCTTTACGCAACGAAGGACTTAACTGGGTAAAAACGAGTGCTCATTGGCCAGATCAAAAGGGAGTCTCCCAGGCTGGTTCTGTTAGCATCAGGAACTTCAAACATGATACAGATAGATCCCTCTGCTGACTGGGAGGAGATACAGCTGTGAGGAAACACAGACAATGCGTGGCAGCTTAACTAGCTGGGCAGTGGTGAGGAGAAGAGCCACTGGGCACTGTACTTCCACCAGGAAGGATCAGGGGGTACTGAGGTAGCACCAGGCACACTTACTGTGGCTCTTAAGACATCCTGGACAGTGACATTGGTGAACTGGCTGTAAACACTAGTGCATCTCATCTTTCTAATAAAACTGCAATCTGCTACTTTGTCATCAGCATGTTTGCGAAAATATGTCATACGACTAGGATGTACTAAAGTGTTTATTTTTTTCACTTAGGCTTTCTGGATTGGGCTTGATACAAAAGAAGCAATATTATAAAAGAGGTAATTTAAGATATTTAGAGTACTATGACATTTCCAATAAAAATGAGACATGGGATTATGATCTATTGTTTAGAAAAGCACATATCAGATTCATCAGCATTAATAATTTCTAAAAAATCTTAATTCATAATTTTTCTAATGTAGCATTTTATTTCAGATTATACATTGGCACTTTAATTAGAGATTTAATTTTCCCTTTGGGAGATAATTCAAACATGACTAAAGGGTTTTAAGATTATAAGTATAAAATACAACAGCCATATAAAACCAAAGTCTATATGCGAGACAGAATAAGAGACACAGATGCATAGAACAATTTTATGGACTCTGAGGGAGAAGGTGAGGGTGGGACGTTCTGGGAGAATAGCATTGAAACATGTATATTATCATATGTGAAACAGAACACCATTCCATGTTCGATGCATGAGACAAGGGCTCAGGGCCGGGGCAATGGGATGACCCAGAGGGATGGGATGGGGAGGGAGGTGGGTGGGGGGTCCAGGAAGGGGAACACATGTAAACCCATGGCTGATTCATGTCAATGTATGGCAAAAACTATTACAATATTGTAAAGTAATTAGCCCCCAACTAAAATAAATAAATTTATTAAAAAAATAAAAATAAAAATAAATAAAACCAAAGTCTAATTTTACTAGTAAATTAAGAATTGACAGTCCAAGTCAATTCGCATGAATCAATCATTGCATGAGCTGCCAGTGCATTTGTGATAGTGAATCTAGATAATACAGGGTAGAAATGATGAAGAATTTTTTAGTTAGATTTGTTGTAAGAGTTCTTTCCAAAGGCATGCTGTTTTTTCTTTACTGACTTTTTTATTCTATTAAAAATACAAATCTTCTCATTTTTTGCACTGGAATAGTATCTCGGTAGGGAGGAGCACTGACCATTTAACACAGTACTGCCCACTACTAATCTCAACTTTCCCTTGGGATTCACTCATTTTAATTCCCAATACTTATGTCTCTGGGCCTTAGGTGTATATACATGTTTCTTTCCGTAATTCTCTATCCCCCTGTTGTCTAGTCTTGAGGAAAACCCTTTATTTTTTTCTGATTTTTATTATAGTTGATTTGTAATGTTGTGCTAGTTTCTGCTGTACAGCAAAGTGAATCATCTATATGTATATATATATCCCCTCTCTTTTAGATTCTTTTCCATATAGACTGTTAAAGAGTATTGAGTTCCCTGTGCTATACAGTAGGTCCTTATTTGTTATCTATTTTATATATAGTAGTATGTATTCGTCAACCCCAATATCCTTATTTATCCCTCCCCTTCACTCCCCCCTTTCTTCCCTGTAAGTTTGACTCTATTTAGTTTTTTTTTTTTTTTAAAAAGCTTCTTAATTTGACAGTACAAATTGAGATAACTGCCATTCTCAAAAGGCACTTCTGAAATTAAAAAAAAATAATTTAAAGAAAATGATCATAAACTCCTTGAAGCATAAATCCAGTCTAGCTTCTCAGTACATGCTTCTGATTCTATGATACTAGAGAGCTGATACTAGAAATGAGGGTTGGCTTCTGGAATGGCCACTTAAGAACCTCCAAAAATTTAATACTCCATAAAAGCAGTGAGAATACTAAAAAAACTGTCAAAATCAACCTTTCAGAACTCTGGAAAATAACTAAAGAACTACAGAAACCTCAGAAGCTGATATTCAAGAGAAATGGCTCAATCTTGTCAAGATTGTAAACTGTTTGTTTTCTTTTTTTATCCTGTTACCTAGTACAAGCACACTCTGCTCAAGGACTATGAATCCGAGAGATAGGGTTGAGGCAAGGAATACAAATTTATTTGGAAAGCTGAGAAGATGGCCAACTAATGTCTCAAAATAGCCATCTTATCTGGGTTTGGATGTCAGGTTCTTTTATGGATCAGAGATGGGGGGAGGTGAGGAAATAAAAAGGCCATTAATCTTGCAAATATCTCCTAAAATGGCAAACCTCGGGCACAGGGATGTGTCAGTTTCTTTCTCCCTGCAACCTACAGGTTGGACAGGGTTCTACACAGAGGCACTTTAGTTTAACAGGCAAAGGAGCACGGTCCTCTGAGGTAGGCTATTATGTATAAATGTACTAATAATAACAAAAGCGGCAAAAAAAAAAAAAAAGGTTAAAGTCAAGGAAACAGTTCTAGCATGGAATAGTCAAAATTGACTCTTCCTTGGCTTAAAGTTCAACATTCAGAAAACTAAGATCATGGCATCTGGTCTCATCACTTCATGGGAAATAGATGGGTAAACAGTGGAAACAGTGTCAGACTTTATTTTTTGGGGCTCCAAAATCACTGCAGATGGTGATTGAAGCCATGAAATTAAAAGACGCTTACTCCTTAGAAGGAAAGTTATGACCAACCTAGACAGCATACTAAAAAGCGGAGACATTACTTTGCCAACAAAGGTCTGTCTAGTCAAGGCTATGGTTTTTCCAGTAGTCATGTATGGATGTGAGAGTTGGAGTGTGAAGAAAGCTGAGCGACGACGAATTGATGCTTTTGAAATGTGGTGTTGGAGAAGACTCTTGAGAGTCCCTTGGACTGCAAGGAGATTCAACCAGTCCATCCTAAAGGAGATCAGTCCTGGGTGTTCTTTGGAAGGACTGATGTTGAAGCTGAAACTCCAATCCTTTGGCCACCTCATGCGAAGAGTTGACTCATTGGAAAAGACCCTAATGCTGGGAAGGATTGGGGGCAGGAGGAGAAGGGGACAACAGAGGATGAGGTGGTTGGATGGCATCACCGACTCGATGAACATGAGTTTGGGTAAACTCCGGGAGTTGGTGATGGACAGGGAGGCCTGACGTGCTGCGATTTATGGGGTCGCAAAGAGTCGGACACGACCGAGCGACTGAACTGAACTGTTACAATCTTGCTCTACTCCCACCAATTTCTCAGCTTTGCAGTAGCCTTGAAAACCAACAGCTCTGCAACTACAGTAGCTGTGAAAACCAGCAGCCTGTCAGCCATGGGAGGGACCAGAAGGAGTGGGGAGCTCCTCACAAGCCTGGTCTCTGGAGAACTGTCACTACTTGTCCTGTGACAACTCTCTGAAAGGCTCTATCATCAGAGATAGTCTTTACTTAATCTGACTCAAAGCTGGCTCTGTGCAAACAGCCTTAGCCCTAGGCATTTTTCGAAAACAATCAGTGGTAGTTGTTTAACATCACAGCTGCCTCAGGGAGAAATGCCACTTGAGGGTAACAAGAGGTTGACTAAAATACTTAAAAGGAAAAATTGGGGAGTGATGTGTACAGATGGAGCTTTGAAAACTCTGACATATTGCCAGGGATCTAGAAAACCGTGTCCAAATGTTGGTCTGTGTAAACCCCAGGAAGTTTGAGGGAAGGCCCTGATTTGTCACCTCCAGCTGACTTTGAGGCTTTGTGTGAGCCTAAAAGTGAAGGCTAAAGCAGAGCTACAGACTGCTGGAGAGTTGAAGACCTGCCAAACACAAATAAATAGCCCCACTGCAAAGGCTGATAGAGGCACTAGATCAAAATAGTTAAGGTGGTGTTTGTCCAGTTATTACCAGATCACCAGGCTACCCAAGCAGAGACATCACAGGACAGAACAAAGACGGAAGAACTGGTCCAGGAAAGTCACTAAACAAACAAATGGTAGCAACGACAAGAAACCCTAGGAGGAAGGGACTCTGATTTCCCGAACTGTCATTATTTTATAACTCAAAATATCTAGTTTTAATTGTTTTTGTATCCTTTTTATTCTAGTATTCAGAAACTAATGCTTTATTGATTTATTCATTTCAAAAGTAATACATACTCATGATAAAAAACTTCAATCAGTAGCAAAGGATGCAAAAATCTGTTGTTCCCACCCCATTTTCACATCCCAGAGGTAAATCCTGTTTATAGTCTATTGTGTATTATTCCAGTCTATTGTATATTATTTTAATCACCTACCTATATTAACCTGTATCTAATTCATTCTCTAACTTTTTTTTTCTCAAATGGAATATATGTCTATAACTATATATATGTATATTTCTTTATAGTTCTGTATAATTCAGCTTTAACAGCATTTTGAACACCTTTGAACAAAAATACACTTTGCTTTATTTTAACTGCTATGTAATTTTTCAAATTATAAATTAATAATGTGTTTAGTCAGTCCTCAGTTGATGGCCATTAAGATTACTGCCATTGTAGATTTTTGTGGTTGTGAGCTGAAGGAGTCTTTTGAGCCTAGAAAAGAAAACAACAGTCTCAAAGGCCCTTGCTGAATCATCTAACTTCAGAGAAAACAAAACAGAACTTTAGGTCCCACCTGATGCTCCAGGCTGGTTGCATCTATCTGAGATTTATCATCCCCTGTCCAGAAACCTTCCACCCCACTACACCTTCCCAGAAGACTTATCACCCCCTGTCCGAAAACCTTCCACCCCCTACACCTGCCCAGAAGACTTATCATCCCCTGTCCAGAAACCTTCAACAAACCCCCTATAAATATGGAGCCCCCCAATCCCTCTCGGCGCTCAGCCTGGTCGTTAGGCCGACTGTCACCCCTCCTTGCCTGAAGAAAGGTAACCTATTTCCATCGAGGTTGTCTTTCCTTTTCTGCCTCGCCTGAACTATACCCTACATGAGCTCCTCTGCACATACACTGTGTACTGCTGAGAGTAAATCTGAATGTTGAGAGTAAATGTGAAGGTTAAGTTCCCAGCAGTGATGTGGCAGCCACAGTTGCCCAGCGCCTACTCTTTCTCCCTTGCTAATCAAACCTCAATCTTTAGCAGGGTGACAAAGTGACCTGCTTTCAGTGCTCAGTTTCTTGGATTCCTTTATAGTTTGGGTGGCAGATGGCAAAGTGACCAAGGTGACAAAGCCACGGACATGCAAGTGCATGTGACAAGTTCTCCCTTCTAGGAAAGCTTGTTGTATAGGCCCCCCTAGACATGTTCCTTTTGCCATTTGTCCTTTTTACACTTTACTCTGGAATCTGTCTGGTAGAGAGATTTGTATCTTGCAATCATGAGGATAGAAGTCACATGCTAAGAACAGCTAAATGCTTTATTTCAGATTCCCTCCTTAGGACAAACATAAAGCTCTATTTGGTTAAGTCTCTAATCAGATTTCAGTTGTATGCAGCCAAATGCAATCCTGACTAGTACAAAAAGAAATTCTGGGTCAAATGGTACATGCTTTTAAAAGTTTTTATAGTATGCCCAAAATGTCCTCCAAAGTGTTGCTATGCTCCTTGGCATTCAATACAGGACTTCTGGACCCACCTCGCAAAGGTCAGTTTTTGCAGCTGAGCCATACCCCAATATTACTAGGTTTTTCTTTCTTTCCTGACACCAATGTCCTATGGGGCTGTTGGTTCAGCAAACCTCGTGCTTGTGTTGCTAAAGTTACAACATGAGGCACCTGATGGTCACAGCTGCTGCTGCTGCTAAGTCGCTTCAGTCGTGTCCGACTCTGTGCGACCCCAGAGACGGCAGCCTACCGGGCTCCTCCATCCCTGGGATTCTCCAGGCAAGAACATTGGAGTGGGTTGCCATTTCCTTCTCCAATGCATGAAAGTGAAAAGTGAAAGTGGAGTCGCTCAGTCGTGTTTGATTCTTCGTGACCCCATGGACTGCAGCCTACCAGGCTCCTCCGTCCATGGGATTCTCCAGGCAAGAGTACTGGAGTAGGTGGTCACAGCAGAGTCTGTTAAAGAAAAAATGTTAAATGACATTTTGTTTACATTCTTGATCTCATCAGTGAAACTAGTGGCTTTCTCTTTGGCGTAAAATGCAAGATGTTTAAAGATGAAGTGTACTTGTGGAAATACAAAAATGTTTCCATTCACTAATGACTATAATCAAGGCAAGGGATTTTACATAAAGTCGTATGGTTAGTTGGATAAACACAATTGCTAATTTAGCTTAATGATTTCTCCAGTTCTGTTAATGATAACATCAGGGGGAAGGCTTGGGCCCAGACTATTGAACTATATATAATGGCTGATATCATCAGTGTTAGGAATGAGATTAGGTTTAAAACCACAGCATTAAAGCTGAAGAAAAATCATGTTTTGCTTTATAAGGGTTGAAAACTGGGAGATTTCAGGCAAAGCAGCTTCTCAAAACTTCCAGTGCTTAAGGATATTGTTAAAATGCAGGTTCTGATTCAGTAGAAATGGTTTAATACCTACAGATCTAACGGCTCCAGTTTCCAAAAGGAGAACTCCTCCACTCGAGGACAGAAAGTCCCATCTAGGTTTAAGTATGGCTGCTGCTTAGTCACCTAGGCTTCTGTTGCCAAAAGACCAGCAAACAAAGAAGGAGAAGCCACTATCTTGGCAGGAGTAATGAATCCGATTATGAGGAGGGAAAGGTCTCCTTACACAGTGGTTGCAGAGGAAACATCTTCGGAATTTAGGAATGCACTGGAATAACTGTGTATTGCTCTGCCCAGTTTTTATGGCAAATGAACAAAGACAGTAACTATGACTTTGGAAGGACATAGTGACCAGGAGCTTAGACGCTAGGAATGGGGCTCTGAGTCATCCTACCAGGGAAGTTACTGATACCAGCAGAGGTACCATCCAAGAGAAAGAGAGATCTGGAATGAGTAGTAGAGGGTGATACTGAACACTAACTGTGGCTTTGAGACTGGTTGCAGTAACGGGGTAGAGGGGCAGTTAGATTTCATCCCAATAAACTTCCTTTTGAAAATTTCCAGGAAAAGAGACTACCAGAATCCTGGGGGAGCTATTCCTAAATGCATTAAACTTGGCATCTGAACAAAGTAGATCCAGTATTGTATAGCACAGAGAATTATAGCTGTTATCTTGTAATAACTTTTAACAGAGTATAATCTATAAAAATACTGCATCACTATGCTATGTACCTGAAACTAATATAATATTGTAAATCAAATATAAATAAATAAATAACAAAAAGAAGGAAAAAAAAAAGTGGATGCAAGTAGTGAGAAGGGGGGATATGGTCGCTGCTCTAAGACGTCACCCACACCTGGGCGTGTGACTCTCTGGGACTCTCCCTTGGCTGAATGTGGCTGCCTCAGCAGGATTACTCTCTGTTCCTAGGCATCGGTGACATCTCATGACTGACAACTGCTCACTGGCCAGACTCCCTTTCCTTGATTTGGATTGGCTGAGGCTGCTATTGCGACGATACCACAGTTCAAATTCTGCTCTTCAGTCCTCCTTCCTGTGTTCTCTCACCAGTTTTATTCCTGAGAATGCTGCCTGATCAACCCCTGAACTCAAATCTCAGAGTCTCAGGTATGTTTACCAGAGGAACACTCCCTCCCCTATGACAGCAGAAGACTTGGGTCCCAGATACATGGTTGGCAGACAGACCAAAGCATCATCTGAGACTCTGGCAATGCGGACAGCATCATCAAGACAGGTAGTCCTTGGGAATATATAGATTAGACCTAAGAGATGGTACTTAAAAGAACGGACTCCAAATCTAAACCTTGTGGTGGACCTCTCTCTCCAATATTCCCCTCTGGCAAAGAACTGGAAGAGGGGCAGAAATAGTGCCCACTCAGGAGTTTCCAAAGATGATAGGATAGGATAATATTTGATGCATATGCAGATTTCTTCAGACTTTTGAGGATCTCATGTGAGGAATCTAAAGTATCTATGGCCAGGGGGCAGCAGCAGCATACTAAGATGTGTTGCCAATTCTTGATACGCTGCCCAGAGAAAAGTGGGATGCATCTCTCCACCCTTTGAACTGCGCTTGGCATGTGACTGTGGTAACCAATGGAGGATGGCAGAAGTCACAACCACTCTGGCTCTAGCTTCTAAGAGGACCAGCAGCTCCTGCCTGGTATGTGGAAGCCCTGCCCTCTAATAAGTACAATCACCAGGGTGAAGAGGAGAGACCCTGAGGAGGAAGGCAAGAACCCAGCCAAGTTCAGACCTCAGATCACCACTAAAGCACCTGGCATGTCAGGAGGTCCTTTGGACCCTTCAGACCAGATTAGCCACTAGCTGAATACCATCAAGTGGCCCCTGCTGACATCACCTGGAGCAGAAGAATCTCCCAGCCCAGCTCTGTCCCCAAAGACCCATCAAATCTTAGAAGACAGAAAATGGTTGTGTTTAAAGTCACAGGTTTTGAGAATGGTTTTTGTTGCAACCGTGGATGCCCCCAAAGAAATGATTTGCCTTTGTTCTACTTTTGGCTAATTTCCACTGTATGGCCCTCCCAGGGGCAGAAATTCTGCATGCTCCGGACTTCTTAAATCTCTCCTCAGAGAATGATTTAATACCTACGACAGTAACCTGTTTTATTGCATGCACTCCAACAGCAATTGGGAAGATCCTGGGTGGGTCCCTGAAATTCAGTATTCTCTCCCAACTTCTCTAATCCTGGCCATATTAGTTTTATCCCAAAGGCTAAAGAATGTCACTTGGCTGCTTGACTGAAGGCACATTATGGTAAAAGAGCACTTTTCATTTAAAAGACAAGAATGTACACTGTAAATAAAGAGTGGTCTTTTAAGTTGGGCCTGTGGTCAAAGGCATTTTTTTCCTGTGGATTCATTGTGGCTTGGTGTGACATGGAATGATTATATTTTAAAAGCAGTTACTTCAAACAACTGTGCCAAATTTGTGCAGTTGTATACCATATGCCTTTCATTCTGCGATAATCTATTCTGAGATTTTTCCCATTTTCCTAGGTAGTTTTTCCTGAATTACTAGCTTATGAAGTGTTGAACTCATTCTTTAAAATTGAAGTGTAGGAGATGTACAGTAAGTTACAGGTATACAATACAGTGAGTCACAAATTTTTAAAGGTTATATTCCATTTATAGTTATTACAAGATACTGCCTATATTCCTCTTGAACTCATTTAAAATATTGTCTTCCTGGTATTTATTAAAGCCTTTACTTATTATTATCAAATTATGTGTAGTGACTTTTCCTTTGGAATTGTGTCATTACATTCAGAGGTTTCATCTATTATTAAAAGCATTAAAGTATGCATTTATGATTGGATTCCTAAGCTTCTCCCACAGTTACTGTGGGAAGAATCAGTTTTACTATAAGTCTTATTGATAATTGAGCTGTAGGTGGTCCAGGACAAGCCTGGAAGAGAAGGAATCACCTCATTCATTGCCACCCCTATATTTCAACTTGGGGCTTGATGTAAGAGTTCTGGTTTGGGGAGAGGAGGGTTGAGAGTGAGGACAGGCTCAACAGAGACCCCTCTCAGCACACACTCAGGACTGACCTAACTTCCTTCAGAATCACATAGGCAAATTAGGAAACTCAACTTAGTCTTGTCAGACAGCAGGATATGATTTATAAAACTAGTGCTGCTTGCAAGGATATGAAAATGCCCTTAATGTAGTCATTCTTAGAACAAGCTACAGAATCACTGGGGAGCTTCTAAAGGCTTTCATAGCCAGGCTACACCCCAGACCAATTAAATCAGAATCCCTGAGTGAGACACTGGCATTTTTAAAGGTCTCCTGGAGATTTTAATGAGCAGACAAGGTTGAGAACCATTTGAATGTCAACCTTAAGGAACTATAACATCTGCCCCTGATTTTTGGAATTAGTAGCAAAAATGACATGACATGCAGTATAGTCCACAGTGTGAACTGGCTGGGGAACACATGTTCCAATAGGAGCAATGCACCCACTGGGATGACCTAGCCAGTGTGTTTGAGGAGGGACGTGCAGGTGGCCCCAGGGTTCCAGGAATTATCACAGAATTTAAAACTTGAAGGGATCCTTAGGCTTCAATACTCTAATTGGCTGGTTTTACAAATGAGAAAAACCAGTGAATCCTGGGCAAGTCAGTGGCAGGATGTGACCTGAGATTCCAGCTCCTGTTCCCAGCAGATCCACTCTCACTCTGGGAGCTCATGGAACAACATGGACCTGGACCAGGTGGATTTAATTCCCTAGCTCACTCCCAGAGACACATTTTTATACAGAAGAAAATATGGGTCAATGTTTCATTCACATCTCCAGTTTTATTTCCCAGTTAAAAAGTATTTATACTTTAGTTAATGACAAATACTCTTTTTGCCCTTAGTCTTTTTTTTTTTTCATTCCAAACAGGACATTAGGGATTGGATTTTATTCCACTTGGTCCCTGTAATCTTTCAACACAACTTATAAGTTATTTCTTTTTTTTCTGATCTCTTATAGAATATGTCTTTTCATACTGTTCATAGGGTTCTCAACGCAAGAATACTTGAAGTGGTTTGCCATTCCCTTCTAGAGTACTTTGGACACCTGATGCAAAGAGTTGACTCATTAGAAAAGACCCTGAGGCTGGAAAAGACTGAAGGCAGGAGGAGAGAGGGATGACAGAGGACGAGATGGTTGGATGGCATCACCGACTCGATGGACATGAGTTTGAGCAGGCTCTGGGAGATGGTGAAGGACAGGGAGGCCTGGCGTGCTGTAGTCCATGGGGTCACAAAGAGTCAGACATGACTAAGTGACTGAACAATAGGATATGCATCTCTCACTCTTTTTTACTCTTTATTTAGTTCCCCATGTTAGTATCTATTTGCCCATATGTATATACAGGCAAATAGATTTGTTGGATTCTATTTTAATATCAATTCATTTTATAGTCCCATTTTCATATCCTGTTACAATGTGAGGGAAGAAAAAGGTTTTATATTGAAGAATAGACGACACTTAAGCTCTGAATCTGGCTTTCCCACTGCTTTCTGAACCATCCAGGGAACTTCAGCTTCTTTTTAAAAGCGTAGGTGCCAGGGAGCCTCTCATATTAAGCTATTGTCAGTGATGAGACATCTCTGTCATCCTAATTGTTCATTTGCCACCAACATCTTTCTACGAAACATCTTTCTTCCCTGAAAAATATAACGTTCGTGTCACTAGGATGTCAATTACAGTGACCACTGTCTCAGCAATCTGCTTCTACTGTAGCTTGGTGTAACGTTCTCGGGGGTTAGGGAGAAAGTGACCATACTTTCCAAGTGAAAAGTCAGCATGAACTAACAGGAGACTAGAATGCTGGGCCTTACACTCCCATGTTAAGATCCCTGGGGAGGCCTCAAATTACACGACACCTCGGTAAACACACCTGGCATCCTAATCTCCAAAACCCATTTACTAGTTTAAAGAACAAATTCTGTGTCTCAAAATAGTCCTCTTTGAAATTTGTATTTCTTGTCAAAATTTAGCTTGAGAAGGAATACTTCCTTAATTTCAGTTTCTTAAATTATCCTACTTGCTTTAATTAGAGATCTACTTAAGTCTTTGATTTCATAACTCCAAGTTATTAGACTGAATGAAAGTGAGTTTTTATGAAACAAACATTAAGACTCATTATATTAATATCACTACATTATATAGACTGTTTTATGTATATACTAATTCACAAAAAAACAAAAAGGAGCTACCAGATTCATTTACATGTAGGCAGTGGTGTGCTTTAAAACTTTAATGACTGGCTTTCCAAATAAAATTCCTTACTTGTAGAATTTGCCAGTTTCTGTGGTGTAAATACTCCTGTTATATATGATTTCAAATCACCAAATGACATCACTGAACATGGAGTTAGAAAGAGTGGTGAAAAACCAGTGTCTGTATGCCAGCTCCTATGTATCACTGCACAGTTCCATCAAAAGGTGTGTCCTACATCTTCTTATTAGAGAGATTTTTCATTATGTGATTATCACATCAGCAGCAAACACTTTAGAGACTGATTTGGTTATTTGGAGTTCTTTCTGATTCATATGAATTTTGGAGTTGCTTTTTCTGTTTCTATAAAAAATGTCACATGAATTTTGATAGGGACTGCAATGAAGTTGAAAATTGTTTTGTGCAATGTGGGCATTTTAACAATATTAAGTTTTTCAATCCATAAACACAGGATGTCTTCCCATTTGTTTCTGTCTTCTTTAATTTCCTTCATCACTGTTTTGTAGTTTTCAATGTAGAAGTCTTTCACCTTCTTATTTAAGCTTATTTGAAGTATTTTATTCTTTTTGATGCTGTTATAAGTGGGGCTGTTTACCTACTTTAATTTTCAGATAATTTATTGTTACTGTACAGAAATATAACAAATTTTTGCATGTTGATTTTGTATCTTACAACTTTACTAAGTTCATTTATTAGCTTTAACAGATTTTTGTGGAGTCCTTACACATATAATATATATATATATTATATATAAATATCTATTAATATATAAAAGATCATTTCATCTGCAAACAGGGAAAATTTTACTTCTTCCTTTCCAATTTGGTTGTCTTTTATTTCTTTTTTATTACCTAACTGCTCTGGCTAGGACTTTCAACACTATATTGAACAGAAGTGCTGAATGTGGGCAATCTTGCCTGCCACTGATCTTGGAGGAAAAGCTTTCAAACGGGACCACAAATAATTTTGAATAGCCAAAACTGTGTTGAGAAGAAAGAACAAAGCTAGTGGAATCACACGTCCTGGTTTCAAAATACATTAAAAAGCTACCTCAGATATGCAGATGACACCACCCTTATGGCAGAAAGCGAAGAAGAACTAAAGAGCCTCTTGATCAAAGTGAAAGAGGAGACTGAAAAAGTTGGCTTAAAACTCAGAAACTAAGATCATGGCATCTGGTTCCATCACTTCATGGCAAATAGATGGGGAAACAATGGAAACAGTGAGAGACTTTATTTTGGGGGGCTCCAAAATCACTGCAGATGGTGACTGCAGCCATGAAATAAAAGACGCTTGCTCCTTGGAAGGAAAGCTATGACCAACTTAGACAGCATATTAAAAAACAGAGACATTACTTTGCCAACAAAGGTCTGTCTAGTCAAAGCTATGGTTTTTCCAGTAGTCACGTATGGATGTGAGAGTTGGACCATAAAAAAAGCTGAGTGCTGAAGAACTGATGCTTTTGAACTGTGGTGTTGGAGAAGACTCTTGAGAGTCCCTTGGCCTGCAAGGAGATTCAACCAGTCTATCCTAAAGGAAATCAGTCCTGAATATTCATTGGAAGGACTGATGCTGAAGCTGAAACTCCAATACTTTGGCCACTTGATGCGAAGAACTGACTCATTAGAAAAGACCCTGATGCTGGGCAAGATTGAAGGCAGGAGGAGAAGGGGACGACAGAGGATAAGATAGTTGCATGGCATCACTGACTCAATGGACATGAGTTTGAGCAGGCTCCGGGAGTTGGTGATGGACAGGGAAACCTGGCGTGCTGCAGTCCACAGGGTCACAAAGAGTCGGTCACAACTGAACAACTGAACTGAACAGTAATTAAAAACAGTATGGTACTGGCATAAAGATAAGACAGATGGATCAATGAAAACATAAGACCTAAAACCATAAAACTCCTAGAAGAAAACATAGGATAAAAGCTTTAGGTCTTGGCAATACTTTCATGGATATGACACCAAAGGCACAGATAACAAGAATACAAAGCACAAATAAGAAAATGAAACTATATGAAAGGAAATAAAAGTGAAAAGGCAACCTATGAAATGGGAGAAACTGTGTGCTAATTATATCCAATAATGGGTTAATTTCCTAACTATATAATGAACTCCTACAATTCAACAGCAAATAGCCAATAACTCAATTTAAAAATGTGCTAAGGACTTGAACAGACATTTCTCCAAATACCAAAAAGCATACAAAAAGGCACTCAACATCACTAACCAGGGAAATGCAAGTGAAAATCACAATCAGTTACAATCTCATAATTCTTAGGATGACTATTTAAAAAAAAAAAAAGACAACAAGTGTTGGCAAGGTTGCAGGAACTCCTATATTCTGTTGGTGGGAATGCAAACTGGCACAGTTACTACAGAAAACAATATGGATCAGTTCGGTTCAGTTGCTCAGTCATGTCCGACTCTTTGAGATCCCATGAACGGTAGCACGCCAGGCCTCCCTGTCCATCACCAACTTCCGGAGTCCACCCAAACCCATGTCCCTTGAGTCAGTGATGCCATGCAACCATGTCATCCTCTGTCGTCCCCTTCTTCTCCTGCCCTCAATCTTTCCCAGCATCGGGGTATTTTCAAATGAGTCAGCTCTTTGCATCAGGTGGCCAAAGGACTGGAGTTTCAGCTTCAACATCAGTCCTTCCAATGAACACCCAGGACTGATCTCCGTTAGGACGGACTGGTTGGATCTCCTTGCAGTCCAAGGGACTCACAAGAGTCTTCTCCAACACTACAGTTCAAAAGCATCAATTCTTCGGTGCTCAGCTTTCTTTATAGTCCAACTCTTGCATCCACACATGACTACTGGAAAAACCATAGCCTTGAGTAGATGGACCTTTGTTGGCAAAGTAATGTCTCTGCTTTTTAATATGTTGTCTAGGTTGGTCATAACTTTCCTTCCAAGGAGTAAGCGTCTTTTAATTTCATGGCTGCAATCACCATCAGCAGTGATTTTGGAGCCCAGAAAGATGAAGTCTGCCACTGTTTCCACTGTTTCCCCATCTATTTGCCATGAAGTGATGGGACCAGATGCCATGATCTTAGTTTTCTGAATGTTGAGCTTTAAGCCAACTTTTTCACTCTCCTCTTTCACTTTCACCAAGAGGCTCTTTAGTTCTTTTTCACTTTCTGCCATAAGGGTGGTGTCATCTGCATATCTGAGGTTAATGATATTTCTCGCAGCAATCTTGACTCCAGCTTGTGCTTCCTCCAGCCCAGCGTTTCTCATGATGTACTCTGCATATAAGTTAAATAAGCCGGGTGACAATATACAGCCTTGACATACTCCTTTTTCTATTTGGAACCAGTCTGTTGTTCCATGTCCAGTTTAACTGTTGCTTCCTGACCTGCATACAGGTTTCTCAAGAGACAGGTCAGATGGTCTGGTATTCCCATCTCTTTCAGAATTTTCCACAGTTTGTTGTGATCCACACAGTCAAAGGCTTTGGCATAGTCAATAAAACAGAAATAGATGTTTTTCTGGAACTCTCTTGATTTTTCGATAATCCAGCAGATGTTGGCAATTTGATCTCTGGGTCCTCTGCCTTTTCTAAAACCAGCTTGAACATCTGGAAGTTCACATATTGCTGAAGCCTGGCTTGGAGAATTTTAAGCATTACTTTACTAGTGTGTGAGATGAGTGTAATTGTGTGGTAGTTTGAGCATTCTTTGGCATTGCCTTTCTTTGGGATTGGAATGAAAACTGACCTTTTCCAGTCTTGTGGCCACTGCTGAGTTTTCCAAATTTGCTGGCATATTGACTGGAGCACTTTCACAGCATCATCTTTTAGGATTTTAAATAGCTCAACTGGAATTCCATCACCTCCACTAACTTTGTTCATAGTGATGCTTCCCTAAGGCCCACTTGACTTCACATTCCAGGATGTCTGGCTCTAGGTGAGTGATCACACCATCGTGATTATCTGGGTCGTGAAGATCTTTTTTGTACAGTTCTTCAGTGTATTCTTGCCACCTCTTCTTAATATCTTCTGCTTCTATTAGGTCCCTACCATTTCTGTCCTTTATTGAGCCCATCTTTGCATAAAATGTTTCCTTGGTATCTCTAATTTTCTTGAAGAGATCTCTAGTCTTTCCGTTTCTATTGTTTTCCTCTATTTCTTCGCATCGATCACTGAGGAAGGCTTTCTTATCTCTCCTTGCTATTCTTTGGAATTCTGCATTGAAATGGGTATATCTTTCCTTTTCTCCTTTGCTTTTCACTTCCCTTCTTTTCACAGCTATTTGTAAGGCCTCCTCAGGGAGCCATTTTGCATTTTTGCATTTCTTTTTCTTGGGGATGGTCTTGATTCCTGTCTCCTGTACAATGTCACGAACCTCCGTCCATAGTTCTATTCCTAAAAAAATTAAAATTAGAAGTACCATTTTATCCTGCAAACTCACTTCTGGGTGTTTATCCAAAAGAACAAAAATCAGAATCTCAAAGAGATTTTAGTGTTCCCTCATACACTGTAGCACTATTCATGCTAATCAAGATGTAGGACTTAAACAGACTTAAACGTCCATTGATGTATGAATGAATTGAAATATGATATATATATACATACACAATGGAGTATTATTCTACCTTAAAAAAGAATATTTTTCCACCTTAATATTTTTTAAGATGGAATGTCATTCTATCTTAAAAAATAGTATTATGCTACAACGTGGATCAATCTTGAGTCACTGTATTGAATAAAATAAACAGGTCAATCCAAAATAGATAAAACCAAAATGGCATTTGTTTGCTGAAATCACTGGTAAATTCATTTTGTAACTTCAGGCACAGTTTGATGAAGATGTTCAAAAGATGTCATCAAGTATTTCTTCCTCTCTTACACTCTTTGTCCTCTCCCTCTCTCTCCATTTGTCAGCTCTATTTGCCTCTGCTTGTCATCACCTAATTGGAGGTCAGATTCTGTATAAAATGATGCTCATGACTGCTCAGCAGTTCTTTAAGGTGATGGCCTCAGAAAATGAGATCTCTCCTCCCTTGTTCCTTATTCTCAGCATGCGAATCAATCCCAGAATCATCCCTGTTGGATGAGATGCTCACTCTTACCCTGGGGGAAATGGCTGTGCCCATGGAGATAAAATATTCTATTGGCCAGTCTGAGTCATGTGTCCATAACTGTCATAGTCATAAGGAATTATTATACAATGCCAATACTACTGCTACTAATATCAGTTAATTTGTGTCCACAATCTCAATCAGGAACAATTTGGCCATAGAAATAAATTCCCTCTTATCAACAAATTGATAAAAGTATCAATGTCAAGAATATGTCAAAAATATCAAGAATATACATATGTGCTAGGGGGGACCTCAGAATAAAAATGAAAATACATATGATACGTTAACCAGACTTTGATGATTATTCTGTAATCATCAAAATACTTCTACTATTTTGACTGGGCATAATGAATTTCAAAAGAAAAGTAGGAATATGGTGCTGGTGCTACTTAGTCCTAATTTAAAGTTAGACTCTATTTTAGAACTCAGTTATCAATCATATCTGTGAAGTGAAGTGAAGTCACTCAGTCATGTCCGACTCTTTGCAACCCCATGGACTGTAGCCTACCACACTCCTCTGTCCATAGGATTTTCTAGGCAAGAGTACTGGAGTGGACTGCCATCATACTGTACATCTCACCAATTATTTTCAAAGGAGGAGACATTAGTGAGCAATATATTAGAACTGGAAAGGAAAAGTAACTCAGGTTCAACATCCCTCTTCCAAAACCCTTGGAGTCATAGGTGCCTTCATATTTAGAATTTTCCATCGTGTTCTAAAGCAGCATCAGGAATGAAATACATTAATAACTCTGCATAGAAAATGCATGAATATTTATACAAAGTGGGGATGAATCAAGACCAACTATAGCTTCATGTCAGCTAAGGTCAAATTTCACAGCCAAATGAGCTACAAAAAGATTTTCAATTTTCGAGCTTTATTTTTTACATCATGGAAATGCAGATAAGAGTTTGAGAACCTACACTGAAAAGGAGAACTTTGTTTTTCAAAAGCTCTACATTGTCATTGAGTGATTTTCTTTTGGGCTTTTACAATGGGATTTAAAATGATTGTAAAATGCTATAACTGACTTTCATTATAAAAAAACAAAACAGAAAAACTTCATTCTTTAAGGCCATCTAGCCTGTACAAATAGTAATATACAGAAAATTAGAACTATAAATTATGCACATTTTCAGCACATCAAAATCAGAAGAACATCAGTGTGGTTAAGATTTTCAGTCAGTTCAGTTCAGTCGCTCAGTCGTGTCCGACTCTTTGTGACCCCATGGACTGCAGAATTCCAAGCTTCCCTGTCCATTGCCAACTCATGGACTTTACTCAAACTCATGTCCACTGAGTCGGTGATGCCATCCAACCATCTCATCCTCTGTTGTGCCCTTCTCCTCCTGCCTTCAATCTTTCCCAGCATCAGGATCTTTTCTAATGAGTCAGTTCTTCACATCAGGTGGCCAAAGTATCGGAGTTTCAGCTCCAGCATCAGTCCTTCCAGTGAATATTCAAGACTGATTTCCTTTAGGATGGACTGGTTGGATCTCCTCGAAGTCCAAGGGACTCTCAAGGGTCTTCTCCAACACCACAGTTCAAAAGCATCAATTCAACAGGTTAAGATTTTGACTATCTACAGTTCCAAAGGGAGACTGCAGAAAAGTAGGAAATTATCTATGACTATGTTGTGTTTTGGGGTGTGCAAATGAGGCAGCTGTGAAGTAAATCTTTCCTTCTCTTTAATTCTATGGCACAAATTAAGATACTTTTCAGTTGCAGAAAATTAAAACATCCTAGCGACTCACTGCTAACAGCTATCATTTCTTTCACTCTTTCACTTGTCCCCCAACTCCAGACAATTATATACTTACCACCTATTCACATCCTCTCTCATTTGGGGGGAACTAGAAAAAGTCATCTAGACTTTTATCTGAAGCATTAAGCCATTCTGAAGCAATAAGTAGGACTGTCAGAAAAGTTCTGTGTGTGCAGTTAAAGAACGTCAGTCAGTTTCACGGGTAACAACTGAAAGATCTAGATAAAATCCCTCACTTAATGGTTCTTTCTTTTCAGTGTAAGTCAGTTCTCCCACTGGGGAACTTTATAATATGTATATAAAGCAAAAAGAACAATTCTTGGCAGTGAAATTTTATCAACTGCTTCTAAGCAATTTTGTTGAAGTGATGTGGGGCCATTTGGGGCATTTTTCTGAATCTCCAATATTTAACAAATATATCAGCTTGATACTGAGCTGGAAGTCAGGTCTAGAGAAGCTGCTATGTTCTTTGAAAGAAAGTTCACTTCAGTCACTCAGTTGTGACCGACTGTTTGCAACCCCATGGACTGCAGCACGCCAGGCTTCCCGTCCATCATCAACTCCTGGAGCTTACTCAAACTCATGTCCATAGAGTCGGTGATGCCATCCATCCATCTCATCCTCTGTCATCCTCTTCTTCTCCTGCCTTCAATCTTTCCCAGCATCAGGGTCGTTTCAAATGAGTCAGTTCTTGACCCCACACTATCCGTAAGAGCTCCAGAGAAAGTCCTAGATATATTTTTACTATTATCATTTTTTTTAATTTTTAAAACTTTTTTTATTATTTTTTAATTTTTTAAAATTTTACTTTATTTTCTTATTTTATTTTTAAGTCCCCTATTACTCCTTCAATTTTCATTTTTATAACCTACTATTATCTTGCAAAAAAAAAGACCTTATTTTTATTTCTATTTTTTAAGACCCTATTTTTAAAGCAAACTTCATATATATATATATATATATTATAATTTTTGTGACTCTCGTGGGTTTTTTCTTCTTTTTTTTCCTCTCTCTTTTTTTAATATGGTATTTTTGAGAACCTAACCTCTAGTCTAGATTTTTTTTTTCTTCTTTCTTTTAAAACTCCGCCTCAGCGCCACTGGTGCAGCCACCACAGCACCAGCAGCAGCAGCTCCCTGGCCGCGGCTGGTCGCCCGCGGTTTTCCCAGGCCCCGCCTCTACTCTAGATTTTTAATATTTGCTTTTTAGTATTTGTTATCAACTTTGTGTCTTCAAGAACCCAATCTTCAGCACCCATTTTTACTCGGGAGCGAGATCACTGGCTTGATTGCTCTCTCCCCCTTTTAACTCTCCTTTTTCTCCACCAGGTCACCTCCATCTCCCCACTCCCCCTTTTCTTCTCAACCCAACTCTGCAATCTCTTTGTGTGTTCTGGGCTGTGGAGAACACTTAGAGAACTGATTACTGGCTGGATCTGTCTCTCCCCTTCTGATTCCCCCTTTTCTCCTCCTGGCCACCTCTGTCTCCTTCCTCCCTCTTCTCTTCCCTGTGTAACTCCGTGAACATCTTTGAGAGATCCAGATGGTGGAGAGCACATAGGGAAGTGATTACTGGATAGCTTGCTCTCTCCCCTTTTGATTCCCCTCTTCTCCTCCTGGCCACCTCTATCTCCCTCCTCCCTCTTCTCTTCTCCATGTAACTCTGTGAACCTCTCCGACTGTCCTTCACTGTGAAGAAACTTTTCATCATTAACCTATATGTTTTATCATCAGTGCTGTATAGATAGAGAAGTCTTGAGGCTACTGTAAGAATAAGACTGAAAACCAGAGGCAGGAGGCTTAAGTCCAAATCCTGAGAACACCAGAGAACTCCTGAATCCAGGAAGCATTAAATGAGAGGAGCTCATCGAACGCCTCCATACCTACACTGAAACCAAGCACCACTCAAGGGCCAACAAGTTCCAGAGTAAGATATACCATGCAATTTCTCCAGCAACACAAGAACATAGCCCTGAGCTTCAATATACAAGCTGCCCAAAGTCACACCAAACCCACTGACATCTCAAAACTCATTACTGGACACTTCATTGCACTCCAGAGAGAAGAAATCAAGCTCCACCCACCAGAACACCGACACAAGCTTCCCCAACCAGGAAACCTTGACAAGCCACCCGTCTAACCTCACCCACAGTGAGGAACCTCCACAATAAAGAGGAACCACAAACTGCCAGAAAACAGAAAGGCCACCCAAAACACAGCAATATAAACAAGATGAAAAGGCAGAGAAACACCCAGCAGATAAAGGAACAGGATAAATGCCGTCCAAATCAAACAAATGAGGAAGAGATAGGGAATCTACCTGATAAAGAATTCCGAATAATGATAGTGAAAATCATCCAAAATCTGGAAAACAAATTGGAGTTACAGATAAATAACCTGGAGACAAGGATCGAGAAGATGCAAGAAAGGTTTAACAAGAACTTAGAAGAAATAAAAAAGAGTCAATATATAATGAATAATGCAATAAATGAGACCAAAAACACTCTGGAGGTAACCAACAGTAGAATAATGGAGGCAGAAGACAGGATAAGTGAGGTAGAAGATAGAATGATAGAAATAAATGAAACAGAGAGGAAAAAAGAAAAACGAATTAAAAGAAATGAGGACAACCTCAGAGACACCTGGGACAATGTTAAACACACCAACATTCAAATCATAGGAGTCCCAGAAGAAGAAGACAAAAAGAAAGACCATGAGAAAATACTCGAGGAGATAATATTTGGAAACTTCCCTAAAGTGGGGAAGGAAATAATCACCCAAGTCCAAGAAACCCAGACAGTCCCAAACAGGATAAACCCAAGGTGAAACACCCCAAGACACATAATAATCAAATTAACAAAGATCAAACACAAAGAACAAATATTAAAAGCAGCAAGGGAAAAGCAACAAATAACACACAAGGGGATTCCCATAAGGATAACAGCTGATCTTTCAATAGAAACTCTTCAGGACAGAAGGGAATGGCAGGACATACATAAAGTGATGAAAGAAAATAATCTACAGCCTAGATTACTGTATCCTGCAAGAATCTCATTCAAATACAAAGGAGAAATCAAAAGCTTTACAAACAAGCAAAAGCTCAGAGAATTCAGCACCGCCAAACCAGCTCTCCAACAAAGGCTAAAGGATCTTCTCTAGACAACAAACACAGAAAGGGTGTATAATCTTGAACCCATTACAATAAAGTAAATGGCAACGGGATCATACTTATCAATAATTACCTTAAATGTAAATGAGTTGAATGTCCCAACCAAAAGACAAAGACTGGCTGAATGGATACAGAAACAAGACCCCTATATATGTTGTCTACAAGAGACCCAACTTGAAACAAGGAACACATACAGACTGAAAGTGAAGGGCTGGAAAAAGATATTTCATGCAAATAGAGACCAAAAGAAAGCAGGAGTAGCAATACTCATATCAGATAAAATAGACTTTAAAACAAAGGTGGTGAAAAGAGACAAAGATGGACACTACATAATGATCAAAGGATCAATCCAAGAAGATATAACAATTACAAATATATATGCACCCAAGATAGGAGCACCACAACATGTAAGGCAAATAAATGCTAACAAGTATGAAATGGGAAATTAACAATAACACAATAATAGTGGGAGACTTTAATACCCCACTCACACCTATGGACAGATCAACTAAACAGAAAATTAACAAGGAAACACAAACTTTAAATGATACAATAGACCAGTTAGGCCTAATTGATATCTATAGGTCATTTCACCCCAAAACAATGAATTTCACCTTTTTCTCAAGCGCACACAGAACCTTCTCCAGAATAGATCACATCCTGGGCCATAAATCTAGTCTTGGTAAATTCAAAAAAGTTGAAATCATTCCAAGTATCTTTTCTGACCACAATGCAGTAAGATTAGATGTCAATTACAGGGGAAAAACTATTAAAAACTCCAACATATGGAGGCTGAACAACACACTGCTGAATGACCAACAAATCACAGAAGTAATTAAAAAAGAAATCAAAATATGCATAGAAACGAAAGAAAATGAAAACACAACAACCCAAAACCTATGGGACACTGTAAAAGCAATGCTAAGGGGAAGATTCATAGCAATACAGGCTCACCTCAAGAAACAAGAAAAAAGCCAAATAAATAACCTAACTCTCCACCTAACACAACTAGAAAAGGAAGAAATGAAGAACCTCAGTGTTAGTAGAAGGAAAGAAATCTTAAAAATTAGGGCAGAAATAAATGCAAAAGAAACAAAAGAGACCATAGCAAAAGTCAACAGAGCCAAAAGCTGGTTCCTTGAGAAGATAAATAAAATTGACAAGCCATTAGCCAGACTCATCAAGAAACAAAGGGAGAAGAATCAAATCAACAAAATTAGAAATGAAAACAGAGAGATCACAACAGACAACACAGAAATACAAAGGATCATAAGAGACTATTATCAGCAACTATATGCAAATAAAATGGACAACTTGGAAGAAATGGATAAATTCTTAGAAAAGTACGACTTTCCAAAACTGAACCAGGAAGAAATAGAAAATCTCAACAGACACATCACAAGCATGGAAATTCAAACTGTAATCAGAAATCTTCCAGCAAACAAAAGCCCAGGACCACATGCCTTCATAGCTGAATTCTACCAAAAATTTAGAGAAGAGCTAACACCTATCCTACTCAAACTCTTCCAGAAAATTGCAGAGGAAGGTAAACTTCCCAACTCATTCTATGAGGCCACCATCACCCTAATACCAAAACCTGACAAAGATGTCACAAAAAAAGAAAACTACAGGCCAATTTCACTGATGAACATAGATGCAAAAATCCTTAACAAAATCCTAGCAAACAGAATCCAACAACATATTAAAAAGATCATATACATCATGACCAAGTGGGCTTTATCCCAGGGATGCAAGGGTTCTTCAATATCCGCAAATCAATGTAATACATCACATAAACACATTGAAAAATAAAAACCATATGATTATTTCAATAGATGCAGAGAAAGTCTTTGACAAAATTCAACATCAATTTATGATAAAAACCCTCCAAAAAGCAGCAATAGAAGGAACATACCTCAACATAATAAAAGCTATATATGACAAACCCACAGCAAACATTATCTTAAATGGTGAAAAACTGAAAGCATTTCCCCTAAAGTAAGGAACAAGACAAGGGTGCCCACTCTCACCACTATTATTCAACATAGTTTTGGAAGTTTTGGCCACAGCAATCAGAGCAGAAAAAGAAATAAAAGGAATCCAGATTGGAAAAGAAGAAGTAAAACTCTCACTGTTTGCAGATGACATGATCCTCTACATAGAAAACCCTAAAGACTCCACCAGAAAATTACTAGAGCTAATCAATGAATATAGTAAAGTTGCAGGATATAAAATAAACACACAGAAATCCCTTGCATTCCTATACACTAACAACGAGAAAACAGAAAGAGAAATTAAGGAAACAATCCCATTCACCATCGCAACGAAAAGAATAAAATACTTAGGAATATATCTACCTAAAGAAACAAAAGACCTATATATTGAAAACTATAAAACACTGGTGAAAGAAATCAAAGAGGACACAAACAGATGGAGAAATATACTGTGTTCATGGATTGGAAGAATCAATATAGTGAAAATGAGTATACTACCCAAAGCAATCTATAGATTCAATGCAATCCCTATCAAGCTACCAACAGTATTCTTCAGAGAACTAGAACAAATAACTTCACAATTTGTATGGAAATACAAAAAAAAACCTCAAATAGTGAAAGCAATCTTGAGAAAGAAGAATGGAACTGGAGGAATCAACCTGCCTGACTTCAGGCTCTACTACAAAGCCACAGTCGTCAAGACAGTATGGTACTGGCACAAGGACAGAAATATAGATCAATGGAACAAAATAGAAAGCCCAGAGATAAATCCACGCACCTATGTACACCTTATCTTTGACAAAGGAGGCAAGAATATACAATGGACAAAAGACAATCTCTTTAACAAGTGGTGCTGGGAAAACTGGTCAACCACTTGTAAAAGAATGAAACTAGAACACTTTCTAACACCATACACAAAAATAAACTCAAAATGGATTAAAGATCTAAAGGTAAAACCAGAAACTATAAAACTTCTAGAAGAAAACATAGGCAAAACACTCTCTGACGTAAACCACAGCAGGATCCTCTATGACCCACCTCACTGAATATTGGAAATAAAAGCAAAAATAAACAAATGGGACCTAATTAAACTTAAAAGCTTTTGCACAACAAAGGAATCTATAAGCAAGGTGAAAAGAGAACCTTCAGAATGGGAGAAAATAATAGCAAACAAAGCAATGGACAAAAAATTAATCTCAAAAATATACAAGCAACTCCTGCAGCTGAATTCCAGAAAAATAAACGACCCAATCAAAAAGTGGGCCAAAGAACTAAACAGACACTTCTCCAAAGAAGACATACAGATGGCTAACAAACACATGAAAAGATGCTCAACATCACTCATTATCAGAGAAATGCAAATCAAAACCACAGTGAGGTACCATTTCACGCCCGTCAGAATGGCTGCTATCCAAAAGACTACAAGCAATAAATGCTGGAGAGGGTGTGGAGAAAAGGAAATCCTCTTACACTGTTGGTGGGAATGCAAACTAGTACAGCCACTATGGAGAACAGTGTGGAGATTCCTCAAAAAACTGGAAACAGAATTGCCATATGACCCAGCAGTCCCACTGCTGGCCATACACACTGAGGAAATCAGACTGGAAAGAGACACGTGTACCCCAATGTTCATTGCAGCACTGTTTATAATAGCCAGGACATGGAAGCAGCCTAGATGCCCATCAGCAGATGAATGAATAAGGAAGCTGTGGTACAGATACACAATGGAATATTACTCAGCCATTAAAAAGAATACATTTGAATCAGTTCTAATGAGGTGGATGAAACTGGAGCCTATTATACAGAGTGAAGTAAGCCAGAAAGAAAAACACCAATACAGTATACTAACACATATATATGGTATTTAGTCAATCGGTAAAGATAACCCTGCATGCGAGACATCAAAAGAGACACAGATAAGTAGAACAGTATTATGGACTCTATGGAGGAGGGCAAGGGCGGGATGATACGGCAAAATGGCATGGAAGCATGTAAATTATCATATGTGAAACGAATCGCCAGTGCAGGTTCAATGCATGATACAGGGTGCTCGGGGCTGGTGCACCGGGATGACCCGGAGGGATGGGATGGGGAGGGAGGTGGGAGGGGGGTTCTGGAAGGGGAAAACATGTACACCCATGGTGGATTCATGTCAATGTATGGCAAAACAAATACAATATTGTAAAGTTAAAAAATAGATAAATAAACTAATTAAAAAAAAAAATGAGTCAGTTCTTCGCATCACATGGCCAAAGTATTGGAGTTTCAGCTTCAGCATCAGTCTTTCCAATGAATATTCAGGACCGATTTCCTTTAGGATAGACTGGTTTGATCTCCTTGCAATCCAAGGGAACATCAAGAGTCTTCTCCAACACCACAATTCAAAAGCATCAGTTCTTCAGCGCTCAACTTTCTTTATGGTCTAACTCGCACATCCATACATGACTACTGGAAAAACCATAGCTTTGACTAGACAGACCTTTGTTGGCAAAGTAATGTCTCTGTTTTTTAATATGCTGTCTAGGTTGGTCATAGCTTTCCTTCCAAGTAGCAAGCGTCTTTTAATTTCATGGCTGCAATCACCATCTGCAGTGATTTTGGAGCCCCCCAAAATAAAGTCTCTCACTGTTTCCATTGTTTCCCCATCTATTTGCCACGAAGTGATGGGACCAGATGCCACGATCTTAGTTTCTGAATGTTGAGTTTTAAGCCAACTTTTTCACTCTCCTCTTTCACTTTCATCAAGAGGCTCTTTAGTTCTTCTTTACTTTCTGACATAAGGGTGGTGTCATCTGTGTTTCTGAGGTTATTGATATTTCTCCTGGCAATCTTGATTCCAGCTTCTGCTTTATCTAGCCTGGCATTGTGCATGATGTACTCTACATATAAGTTAAATAAGCAGGGTGACAATATAACAACCTTGTTGTACTCCTTTCCCGATTTGGAACCAGTCTGTTGTTCCATGTTCAGTTCTAACTGTTGCTTCTTGACCTGCATACAGATTTCTCAGGAGTCAGGTTAGGTGGTCTGGTATCCCCATCTCTTGAAGAATTTTCCCTAGTTTGTTGTGATCCCCACAGTCAAAGACTTTAGTGTAGTCAATAAAGGAGAAGGAGATGTTTTTCTGGAACTCTCTTGCTTTCTCCATGTTCCAATGGATGTTGGCAATTTGATCTCTGGTTCCTCTGCCTTTTCTAAATCCAGCTTGAACATCTGGAAGTCTCATTTCATGTACTGTTGAAGCCTACTTGGAGAATTTTGAGCATTACTTTGGGGGCATGTGAGATGAATGCAATTGCATGGTAGTTTGAACATTCTTTGGCATTTCCTCTCTTTGGGATTGGAATGAAAAAGTGACCTTTGAAAGAAAAGTGTTTAAATTCCAAACTGAAAACTGGGAGATGACTTCTGGAAAGCAAACATGTCAATAAATGAGACTTTAAAATATTTAAACCCCTCAGCCAGAAATGATAAAAATAGACAAAGATAGGGAGACAAATAAAGAGAGATGCTCCTCCTAGCATTATTTATAATAGCAAAAAGAACAAACGGCCCAAACGCAACAAAAGGAGAAGGCTTTTATAAGCATTATGTTCATCCCAGGTAATATAATACAGTTATTAAAAGTCATCTATAAAAATCAAAACAGGAAAATACTCATAATGTCAAGCAGAGAAAAACAGAACCCCAAATCTATAATAAAGTGTTACTTTAGTCATCAAATTTTCCCTCAGTCCTGGACTATTCCCACCAGCAAACACACCTGCTCTATTAAAATGACCAACTTAAAAAAAAAATCCCATAAGCCTCCACATCAAGCTCCCAAATCATTTCTCTGCTCTCCTTCACAGTAAATTTTCTTCAAAGCACTGTCTGAACTTGCTTTCTCTCCTGAACCTACTCCAATCCGTATTTTGCTTTCATTGTTCCACCAAAATCCACGCCCTCACCACTGTCAGGTCCACTCCTCTGGGGACACAGCCCACCAGCAGTGTCAGATACAAGGGCTAAGTTCCTCCTCCTCGACCTGCCCTCTCTTCTGGATTTTAGAACTCGCTGTCTCAATCCTCCTACTTTACTGGTCAGCCCTTCTCACTCTCCTATGCTGCATGAATCCTCTTCACCATCTGTCTTGCCATCTAAACACTGCAGTGCCCTGGGGCTCAGTCCTCCAGCTTCTTTTCTAATAAACACACATACTTCAGTTCATTGGGTCTTATGACTATAAGTGCCACCTAGGTGATGATTCTCTCCATGGACTACATGACATTCCTACTTACAGCTTCTACTTTCCTGACTAAATCTGATTCTCTCACGGTCTTCTCCATCTCAGGGAATGGTTTCTAATTGCTCAGGCCAACAACTCTGGATTCATTCTTGTCTCCTCTTTTCCTTATACCCCAATATCCACACCATCAGATGTGTTTGACTTTTTACTTTCAAACCACCCCTACCAAATCTTCCCACTCTTCTCACCTGCACCACTGCCTTCCAGGTGCGAGCCCAGCCCCTTAGCTCTCACCTATTATTTATGATATCCTCCAATGGATGCCCCTCATTTCCTGACCTTGTCCTCTCTTGCTCTCTCCTGAGGTCCTTTCCCAGAGATGCCACAGTGATCTTTGGAAAGATTAAGTCAAATCATGTCTTTGTTTCTCTGCTTAAACACTTAGAAATCTTCTCACCTGCACTTGATATTGTGGGTCGACACTCAACATTAACTCTGAACTTCTCCAGCACACAGGCCTTAAAACTACCTTGCAGTGATGTTCTGGACTCTGTTAGATTCTGCAGGTTAGGATGAAGCCAGATCCGACACAGAAGCTATCAATAACAGCCACTCCTTCCCTGCTGCTGGTAGAAAGCACTGTCGTGGGTGTGTTTTGTTTTTGTTGGGTTTTCTGCAGCGGCAGCTCAGTGTCGAGGGACCAGTGTGCTAGATGCAGATGGGCAGGTGCAGAAGCAGTAGCTTCTGGCTCCCTGATCCCAGTGCTGGCCGTGTGCTCCAGAGAAGAGCAGGTGCAGCGTCAGTGAGCCCCTGACTCCCTACCTTCCTGACCCTGGCAGAAGAGCAGTGTCCATGGCATGCCCTTGTGAAGGAGTTTTTCTGGAAGGTGCTCCCAGAGATCCACTGAGAACCCATTCCTCCAAACTTTCCAAAGATTTTATAAGCACCAAATCCACTGAATTATATCTTCTTTTCCCACGTAAAGAATGTGGCTGCCAATGCAGGAGATGCAAGAGACATAGGTTCAAATCCTGGATCAGGAAGATTCCCCGGAGTAGGAAATGGCAACCCTTTTCAGTATTCTTGCCTGGAAAATCCACGGACAGAGGAGCCTGGCGGGCTATAGTCCATGGGGTCACAGAGTTGGACAGGACTGAGCACACACATAGAACTCCTTAAATAAGCCAGAAATTTCCATTCTCTGAAATCAAATACAGCATCACACCACAATCAATTCCCAAATCTTTACTCTCGCCTGTGTGACTCTATGTCACCCCTCTGGTATAAGACCTTCCATGGTCCTTCTTGCTCATTCTACTCCAGAAACACATACAGAAAAATAAGCATACTGTTAAAAGAAAACAGAACAATTGAAGATTCAGCTACTGAGTTTCATTCTCAGTCACTTAACAAATACACCAGTATCCACAGTTTTGTCATAACCTCCAGGAATGCTAGGCTGTTCCCATCTAGAAGGGTAAAAGGCAGGTTCTAGGTCCAGGGGTAGGACTGAACCGGTGAGTGTGGTGAAGGCAGGAAAGGGAAAAGGGAGCAAAGGATGCTCCCAGGAAACAGCTGAGAGCCCTGGCTGCTGAGGGAAAGCAGCGTGGGCACGGGCTGGGAGGCGAGAGGAAGACGGCGGGATCCAGGAGCAGCAACCTGTGTGACAGCAGCAGAGGAACTGCAGAAAAAACAGTGAAACAAGGGGAAGAAATGTGGAGGCTGTGGTCTTTGCGAAAGTGTGGCCGAAATTCCGCCGCCTTGCATATCCATCCCCTCTTGCCTCCATGAGGATTCCCTTTTTAGTCTGGAGCATCGTCACTCACATCAAGTCTGCATTTCTCAGACTCCAACTTGGGCTCAGTCAGGCCAATGAAAGTGGTGTGGAAGCTTCTGGAAAAGGATGAAGTGAACCCTTTCTCTCTCCCACCTTTTACTCCCCACCCCGCATGAGAGGCCATCTTGGCCCCTGAGGCAACTCAGGAAGGCAGGTGAAGAGACACAAAAGAGCCTGCCTTGTCTCCTGCCTCTGGAATTTTCTGTTCTTATTTTGGTTTGTATGTGAGGAAGATATAAAGCCCTGTGTGGTTTTAAGTCATTGTTACTTTGGGATTTCTTAAACTTCCCAGCTGAACCTAAACCTAACACACAATGAGACACCGAGTTTAAAGATTTCTGAAGTGAACCCTTGTCAGGAGGTCCAGGCCCTGGCTGTGAGAAGCACAAGAAGTGTTAAGCATGTTTCTGACTATGGAAAGTTTTCAATTAGATTAAAATCCATGCCCCAGTAGCTTTCATTAGTTTCCTTAATCTTTCCCTAATATGTCATTCCAAAGAAACTTAGGTTTATTCTTTTTCCTCATGACACCTAAAAGCAGCAAGTCATCCTTTTTACAGGCTGCCCATTCCCTGGTTTGTGGAACTCTCTGAGTGCAAAGCTCTGCATCTCTGCACCATCCTGCATGAAACTTCCTCTGCACATGGTCCAGTGAGCCTGTTTCTGTCTTTGAGAGTGAGGTCTGGATGGGGACACAGGGTACAGGTGGGTGCGAGCAGGCTATTCTTTCCTTCCCTCCCTGACATGCTTCTATTATCATTGTCTCTGCCTTTTCCAGCAGAGACACCACATTTTCCATTCACATGAAACCAGTTTTGACTGGAAAGCATGTCCTCTCCACCCAAAATACTATTAAAGACATCGTCCCCAATCTCTACTTAAGTAGTTTTGATATTTTTCAAATTCAAGTGCACAGTCTTACGAAGCCAGCTCCATTAAATTTCACCTTGTAAGATCTGACTCATTGCTTCAGCCCAAGGAGCTTTCTGGAAATCTAATTCTTACACCCATTCCCTCTGGGTAAGCCTCATGCTACTGGCACCTTTGATAGGCCTGTTCTCCGGTTCTTCATCTGAACCTCGAATCAAAACACTGAACAAGACACCCTGTTCCTGGACAAAGGCCTTCCTCCCAGCTGTCATTCATCAACCAACTCAGAGTTTGAAGACTAATTTGCAGCGAGTGATTGTTCTCCTGATTGTATTCAGGATTTCTTAGCACAAGAAAAGGAAAGCTTAAGAAATATTCCTACAGGAAATCATTTGGCCACTCAAGCCTTTTTGGAGCTGCTGGGAGTTCTAGACTCCATGCCTGAGTGTCCCCAGAATTCTTACCGCAGTGTATGGAGGCAGTATGTGGAGGCGGGGCCTTTAGAAGGTAATCAAGTTTAGATGAGGTCACGAGGGTAGAAACTACATGATGGGATTAGTGCCCACAGAGGAAGAGCAAGAGACACCAGAGCTTCTGGTCTCTGCCTGTGAATATAGCAAGAAGGCAACCACCTGCAAGCCAGGAAGAGAGTCCTCACCAAAAAATCAACTCTGTTTCCTTGACCTTGGACTCCCCAGTCTCCAGAACCATGAAAATGTCTATTATCTAAACCACCCAGTCTATTACAATGGTCCCAAACTGACTAACAGGGGATTTCCAGCCAGTGACCTTCTCAAGGTGCCTATGGCTCTCTACTGTCCAAGCTCTGACGTGTCAAGGTCATTGGGAAACTGTTCCCTGTGACAGTGATGCACATATTAAGACGGGGTACTGAATGACATGCCTGAGTCCTGCAAGAGGCCCCAGGAACGGAACGTGTGCCCACGTAGGGGCAGTTGTAAAAGCTTATCCTATTTTAAGGCCTCACCCTGGAACTGTGCCAGTGATCACAGGACTATGCCAGGAATTTCTGCCTTTTCGTTTATATGCCCCATAGATTTGGATTCTTGTTCCTACTTTGTATTTCTGCCAAGAGAAGCCAAACTTAGGCATGTTTCGAAGGGTGTGGAATTTCAGTTTCACTAGCCTTTGTAAGGGAAAACCATTTGAAATTTACACAAATCATCATAAGGAACAGAATGTTAATTTTGGTCCCAGAAATGACATTCATGAAGAAAAACAGTTGCTTTTTCAAAGGCACTTATTCTACCCAAGCATTCTCATCTTTTAAAATGCTAAAACTGTTGAACTTTCTTATTTTGACACTGGAACAAATTTAATTTCATACACAGAGGGCTTGAACCCAAGAAGATTTCAAGGTAGTGTCAGTGATGCTGATGGCAGGGTGATGAACGTACCTTCTTCGCTGGCTCTCGGGGCATTCAGGCAAAAGAAGGTACGTTGGATGAAAACTAAGAGGCTGATAAGGAAACATCCTAGTTCCGTGTCCTCAAACAGTTGAGAGCATCAGGGATCCAGAAGCTGATCCTCTGACTATATCCCTATTCTAGGGCCCGCGGGACAGATGGAAAAGTGGCTCAGGCACAGAAGAGCTGGGCAGGAGATTCTCTGATCTGGGATTCCCTCTGGAACCCAATCTGGTACCAACCGTGATCCCAGCCCAAGGCTATAATGCGCGGAACCATTATTTAGGACTTTCTTTCATGTAAACTCTCCCGGAATCTCACCTTGAGCTCCTCTCAGGTCACATGTATCCTATGGTCTCCCAACAAATACTGGGTATGGCTGTACCTCACTCTGAACTATTCAAGCTAGTCAACTGTCAGGCACACAGATTTACTAATATGACCTCATTTAACAGAAGCCCTGTGAGGTGGCTATGATACAGGATGTGAAAGTCACATTGGTGAATCAGTCAGTCTTCTCAAGGTTACCCAACTAGAAGCAGGTAAGCAGATGAGCCAGGACATGGAGCCAGGACTTGACCCAGGACTGCTTGCTCCCAATCCTAGTTTCTTTCACCACACATGCTGCCTCCACTTGCTCTGAGCAGCAGTATTCTTCCATTTAAATTTTGCTCCTCGAATCTGGGAGGTCAGAGTAACCTTGAGAAGCAGACATATGGCCTAAAATATCTGTCTGGTCCTGCCGAGCATTTCTTTCTGACTCATGTATGCTTCCTTCTGAATCTCCTAACATAACTCAACTACCTCAAGGTCTGTAATCTTTGAGCTTTGACTCTGACCTGACCTGGAGGCTGATTCTGCTAAGGGGGATACAACCTGCTCCACCTCAAGGGGAATATGAGATTCTTTCCAGTTCATACACATTTGTAGTTACGTGTGTCCATTGGCTTGGTCAGTGTGCTGGCCATGGGTGAGTGGCCCACCTCCCTTCCAGAATGCCAGGACCAAAGGAAACTGGGATCAACGTGAATGTGGATTGAAAGTTCAAACAGAGACATATCAACGCACATTTTTTCATGGCATAACGGTATTTTGTTCTGAAAAACAAGGAGCTCCTCCTGACAGAACCATATAGACAGACATTAATTTCTGCAGTTGGGCTCTAGGAATAAAAACAGCAAAACCAAATGCTGAAAGAGGCAGTGGCTCCACGAGGCAAGGCTGAGCTGATGGGCTGTACCCACCAAGGAGACAGGGTCCTGGACAGTCTAAGAGCAGTCTTTCTTTCTCACAGTGATTCTGCTGCTCCTGTCCGATCTCCTTGGACCTAGAGCTGCATTTTTTTTTTTTTTTTCATTTGTCAAAACCTATTTTAAATGCTAACCAAATGGATTGTGGATTCTCAAAAACCTCTCTAATAGATGAATATCAGAAGTTTCAAGGAAGGAGACGTTACCAGTCACATTCAAATGGTTTCAAAATACATGGTGGGAAATGAAAAAGAAAATCTCACATGAGTTTTGAACTTGAAATCTACAAAGTAGATCCATCATGATAAATCAGACAAAAGAGAATTAGCCCAGCTTTTCCAAATCCTGGTTGAAAATAGGAATAAATCCAAACTTAGGAACCGTCTCCATTGCTTGGGCTGCCATCAAAAAGTACTTTTAGTCACTTAAATGACAGGAATGTATTGCCTCACAGTTCTGGGCTAAAAGCCTGAAAGCAAAGTGTCAGAAGGGTTGGTTACTTCAGAGGGCTGTGTGGAAGTTTTTATTCACCACAGTATTGGAAGTCCTAGCAATCAGACAAGAAAAGAAGCAAAAGGGATCCAAATTGGAAAGAAAGAAGCAAAACTATCACTGTTTGCAGATGACACTACAATATGAAATTCTAAAACTGTACCAAAAACTGCTAGAACTCATCGATGAATCCAGGAAAGTTGCAGGATATAAAATTAATATACAGAAATCTGTTGTGTTTCTATACACTAACAAGAAACTATCAGAAAGAGAAATTAAGAAAATAATCCCATTCACAATCACATAAAAAAATACCTGGGAATACATCTAACTAAGGAAGTAAACAAATCAGATTGGACTATTTTCTCATACCATATACAAAAATAAACTCAAAATGGATTAAAGACTTAAACGTAAGATGTGAACTATAAAACTTTCAGAAGAAAACACAGGCAGTATGGTCTCTGACATTGGTCTTAGAAATGTATTTTTTTGGATATGCCTCTTCAGGCAAGAGAAAAAAGAAAAGAAAGAAAGTCAAGTTGCTCAGTCGTGTCTGACTCTTTGCGACCCCATCGACTGTAGCCTACCAGGCTCTTCTGTCCATGGGATTTTCCAGGCAAGATGGGATGGGTTGCCATTTTCTTCTCCAGGAGATCTTCCTGAACCAGGGATTGAATCTGGGTCTCCCGCATTGTAGGCAGATGCTTTCCTGTCTGAGCCACCAGGGAAGAGAAGCAAAAGCAAAAATAAACAAATGGGACTACATCAAACTAAAATCCTTTTGCATAGCAAAAGAAAATCAACAAAACAGAAAGGCCACCTACTGAATAGGAGAATATATCTGCAAAAAATATACCCAACAAGGGGTTAATATCTAAAATGTACCATAACTCATACAACTAATCATCAAAATACGACCCAACCAAAAAATGGGCAGAGGACCTGAATAGATATTTTCCCAGGGAAGATATGCAGTTGGCCAACAGGCAAATGAGAAGATGCTCAACATCATTAAGAAAATGCAAATGAAAAGCACAATGAGTTATCACCTCACACCTGTCAGAACGGCTATTATCACCAAATAAAAAAGTGATGGCAAGAACATGGAGAAAAGGGCACCCTTGTACAGTGTTGCTGGGAATGTAAACTGGTGCAGTCACAGTGGGAAACAGTACAAGATTTCTCAAAATATTAAAAATATAACTACCATACTATCCACTAGTTAAAAATATAACTATCATACAATTCCACTTCTGGGTATTTATCTGAGGAAAATAAAAACACTAATTCAAAAATATATATCCACACCTATGTTCACTGCAGCATTAGTTACAATAGCCAAGTTATGAAAGCAATGTAAGTGCCCATCTAGAGATGACTGGATAAAGAAGATGTGATTACATATATATACATATATGTGTGTGTGTGTATACACATAATGGAATATTACTCAGCCATAAAAAAGAAATGAAATCATGCTATTTGCAACAACATGGAAGGACCTAAAGGGTATAATGCTAAGTGAAGTCAGAAAAACAAACAAATACTGTATGATTTCACCTATACATGGAATCTAAAAACAAAACAAATGAACAAATACAACTAAACAGAAACAAAGTCATAGATAGAGAGAACAGGTGGTTGCCAGAGGGGAAGGGGCTGGGGAAAAGAGAAATAGGTGAGGGAGATTACAGGGTGCAAACTTACTATAAAGTAAATGAACCACAGGTATGAAATGTGTGTATGAATATAGGAATAATTATCCAATATCTTTGTGTGGTGACAGATGACAATGAGACTTATGGTGATCATTTTGAAAAGTACAGAAACATCAAATCATTAAAATGTGTACCAGGAACTAACATAGTGAATATCAATTACACTTCAAAAACAAACTCATAGAAAAAGAGGCTAGATTTGTAGCTACCAGAAGTTGGGGGGGGGGAATGTTCATCCCACCACTGTTTACAATAGCCAGGACATGGAAGCAACCTAGATGTCCATTGGCAGATGAATGGATAAGAAAGCTGTGGTACATATACACAATGGAATATTACTCCGCTATTAAAAAGAATGCATTTGAATCATTTCTAATGAGGTGGTTGAAACTGGAGCCCATTATACAGAGCGAAGTAAGTCAGAAAGAAAAACACCAATACAGTATATTAACACGTATATATGGAATTTAGAAAGATGGTAACGATGACCCTATATGCGAGACAGCAAAAGAGACATAGATGTAAAGAACAGACTGTTGGACTCTGTGGGAGAAGGTGAGGGTGGGATGATTAGAGAGAATAGCACTGAAAGATGTATATTACCATATGTGAAATAGATTGCTAGTCGAGGTCCGATGAAAGACACGGTGCTCAGGGCTGGTGCATTGGGACGACCCTGAGGGATAGGATGGGGAGGGAGGTGGGAGGGAGGGTCAGGCTGGGCAGCACACGTACACCCATGGCTGATTCATGTCAATGTATGGCAAAACCCACCACAATAGTATAAGGTAATTAGCCTCCAATTAAAATAAATTAAAAAAAAAAGAATGGGAAAAAAAGTGTGGGGGATTAGTCAAAGGGGAAATGAATGAAGGAGGTCAAAAGGTATAAATTTCCAGTTATAAGATAATTAAACACTTCCTGGTGGCTCAGATGGTAAAGAATTTGCCTGCAATGCAGGAGACCTAGGTTTGATCCCTGGATTAGGAAGACCCCTGGAGAAGGGAATGGCAACCCACTCCAGTATCTTTGCCTGGAGAATATCATGGACAGAGGAGCCTGGCAGGTTACTGTCTATGGGGTCACAAAGAGTCAGACATGACTGAGCAACTAACACTTTCACTTTCAGTGATGTAAAACACAACATGATAAACAATACTCAGCATTGCTGTATGTTACACATGAGAGTTGTTAAGAGAGTAAATCCCATAAGTTTCCATCACAAAGAAAATGTATTCTTTTCTTTCTTTAATGTTGTGTCTAGGAGATGATGGATGTCCACTAACCCTACTGTGGTAAATATCTCACTATATAAGTAAGTCAACTCATTATGTTGTCCACATTAAACTTACACAGGGCTGTGTACCAATTATACCTCAATAAAACCGGAAGGAAAAAAAACAAAGTGAAGGTGAAAGTGAAAAAATAGATCAGAGGACATCAGGTACTCAGGCTATTGTTTACTGGGTACAGAGTTTCTTTAGGGACTAATGGAAAAGCTTTGAAAATAGTGGTGATGGTGTCACCATACAGTAACTGCAATTTATGCCACTGAATTGTATACTTAAAAATGGTGAAAATGGCCAAGTTTGAGTTATATATAGTTTACTATTTTTTTTTAATTTAAAGATACCTTAAGGAAGACACAGTAATCAATGTCCATGAGGGGTCAAAGTGGAGAGGGAGTACAATCATTACATATCTTTAGCTCTCAGTGGAAATAAGTAACGGTGTTCAAGTAACAGTATTTTATTATTTTATTACTATCATTACAATTATCATGCTCTTGCCTAACATCTGAGCTCATTACTCCAAACATTATGATGCTACACATACAATGGGCACTCCTGAATGTCCTCGTGGGAGGCCTTAACTGGGTCTGAATGATGGAAAGGAAGCAGTGAATGACAGTGAATTCTTTGCACAATGGAGCAGGGACATATATTTAGGAGAAAATCTAAGTTTTATGGTCCACCTAGTGAGTTGATAATAATGCTGAATAAGCAACTTACCTCTATTAACTAGTCCTGCGAGCTCTCTGCTTTTCCACACACAATTACCTCCATGAAATTCCCCTCACTTTTGTATTGATTTGGTCCCCTGCGTGGTTGCTAACTCCTTTCTGCTACTTTCTCAAAGGGGAACAGAAAATCAATTCAGAGTAGCTGGAAGACATTTGGCTTTTCTAAAAGTGATCGATGGCAATAAATTTCATCTTTGTTATTCTCTTGTTCCAAGAGGCTGAGCTTCAAAAAGCTTTGCAGAAAAGAAACAGATGGTGAAGAAAAACATAAGCTAATAGTTCCCTCCAGGGGAGGGGCTCAGAAGAGCTTTGTGGACCATTCAAGGGCGCGTTCAGAATGCAAATGGGAAAATAATCCGAGTTTTAGTGAGGACAAAGATTAAGAAGCCAAGGAAAGCAGAATGACTATTGTTTGTGTAATATGCGTTTTTCAAAACAGACTCAGTCGTGAGCCTTTAAAGCAAATAATCATGTTTGCTGGATGTTCACTGGACTGCCTGGTAACTGCCTTGGAAGCTTGGGAGATGGATGCTCCAGTTGGCATCTTTATATTTCCAAAGGTAGAGGGCATATTTCTTGGGAAAGAAGATCAGAAACATCACCTTGCTGTACACCTAAAACTAGCACAACACTGTAGTCAACTATACATCAACTACTTCAGGATTTCTGTAGCATATGATGAAAAAGTGATGCATCCAGGTAGTGAAATAAAATCCCTAATTTTCAATCCAAAGAGGAAAAGTAACAATCTTAGGCAAGTTAAACCAAGGATTTTGTATTAGGAAATCAGGCCAACTCTCATGACATTTGTTTGATTTAAACGCTTTATCACCAGTGACAAGATTGGACCACTCACACTGCTGGTGAGTCAGATATCACATAATGTCCAACTCTGCAATGCAGAGTCACCGCACCCCACAGTGTCTTCAGAAATGCACATCTCCTTCCTTGGGTGTGTTACTAATCAGACCCTGGAATGGGACCAACTAAAACTGTTGGCATTGAGAACAATTCACCCCTAGATAAAGAAGCTCTACTACTTCCAAGTTCTGGGACCCGGCAAAGATGCATGTGAACACGGAATGGTTTGCTTCTGGCTGCCTCTGACAGGTGGGAAACTTTCCTGAGGGGGAGATTCTTCGTGGAGTTGCCTGGGTGCTCTGTGTGTGAGCATCAGAGTGTGGGGATAGATTGTTCAACTACTAGCCTCTGCAGGAGGTTCACAGGTTTTTAAACTAGGAAGACCAGGGTTAAGTAGGGATTAGTGGTGCTCATCTGGCTTTCCCAGGTGGTGCAGTGGTAATGAATCTGCCTGCCAATGCAGGAGATGTGGATTTGACCTCTGGGTCGGGAAGATCCTCTGGAGAAGCAAATAGGCAACCCACTTTAGTATTCTTGCCTGGAGAATCCCATGGACTGAGGAGCCTGGAGGGTTACAGTCCACGGGGTCGCAAAGAGTTGGACATGACTTAGCAACTAAACAACAACAAAACAAAAATGGTACTCATCAGTTTCACGTGCTGTGGAGAACAGGAGGATCTGCTCTCGGAAAAAGTGGAAAGATACTGAGAATAATTCTGCTAAGCTTGGGGAAGGCAATCCCATCTCCTTGAACATGAAGGAGTAGCCAACAAGGAAAAGAGAATGGAATAAATTTAGAGGGAATAGAGGGAAATCAAACAAAGGTGGAAGAATACAGTACCTACAAGAAACAGAAGGCTCTCACTGTCACAACAACCTCTGGGGCTATGCATCAGGCAAAAGGCTCTGCCCTCAGAGGTGATTAAGACCTCCAAAGAGAAAGCTATGGTTTAAATAACATGGAATACTAAGAGGAAGAGGTGAGGAGGGTTTCTCTCACAAAAGACAGAGAGGAGAAACAGATGAGTCAGGGCTGCTGGTGACTCCAGAGAGATGGCTTCAAATAGCCAGGCTTGGCCAATCAAGGGACTTGTGAGAACACTGGGCTCAGTTTCCTTCTTTTATACATGAGGAACAGAGGAACGCCTGAAGTCTTGTGAGCTCAGTGGGCACAAACCTATAATCACTTAATCCTTGCTAATTTGTCTCAACAACCCTGCCTTGGTTTTACCACTGGACTCACAGGGAGCTCCTTTTAAGGTGTATGTACCTTGTAGGGATCAAGACCATCCCTAAGAAAAAGAAATGCAAAAAGGCAAAATGGCTGTCTGGGGAGGGCTTACAAATAGCTGAGAAAAGAAGAGAAGTGAAAGGCAAAGGAGAAAAGGAAAGATGTACCCATCTGAATGCAGAGTCTGAAAGAATAGCAAGGAGAGATAAGAAAACCTTCCTCAGTGATCAATGCAAAGAAATAGAGGAAAAAAACAGACTAGGAAAGACTAGAGATCTCTTCAAGAAAATTAGAGATACCAAGGGAACATTTCATGCAAAGATGGGCACGGTAAAGGACAGAAATGGTATGGTATACCAGAAACAGAAGATATTAAGAGGTGGCAAGAATATACAGAAGAACTACACAAAAAAGACCCAGATAACCATGATGGTGTGATCACTCACCTAGAGCCAGACATCCTGGAATGTGAAGTCAGGGGGCCTTAGGAAGCATCACTACGAACAAAGCTAGTGGAGATGATGGAATTCCAGCTGAGCTATTTCAAATCCTAAAAGATGATGCTGTGAAAGTGTTGCACTCAATATGCCAGCAAATCTGGAAAACTCAACAGTGGCCACAGTGACTGGAAAAGGTCAGTTTTCATTCCAATCCCCAAAAAGGGCAATGCCAAAGAATGTTCAAACTACCACACAATTGCACTCATCTCACACGCTAGTAAAGTAATGCTCAAAATTCTCCAAGCCAGGCTTCAATAGTAGGTGAACTGTGAACTTCCAGATGTTCAAACTAGATTTAGAAAAGGCAGAGGAACCAGAGATCAACTTGTCAACATGCGTTGGATCATCAAAAAAGCAAGAGAATTCTAGAAAAATGTCTACTTCTGCTTTATTGACTATGCCAAAGCCTTTGACTGTGTGGATCACAACAAATTGTGGAAAGTTTTCAAGTGATGGGAATACCAGACCACTTGACCTGCCTCCTGAGAAATCTGTATCCAGGTCAAGAAGCAACAGTTAGAACCGGACATGGAATAACAGACTGGTTCCAAATTGGGAAAGGAGTGTGTCAAGGCTGTATATTGTCACCCTGCTTATTTAACTTATATGCAGAGTACATCATGTGAAATGCTGGACTGGATGAAGTAGAAGCTGGAATCAAGATTGCCAGGAGAAATATCAATAACCTCAGATACATAGAAGACACCACCCTTATGTCAGAAAGTAAAGAGGAACTAAAGAGCCTCTTGATGAAAGTAAAAGAGGAGAGTGAAAAAGCTGGCTTAAAACTCAACATTCAAAAAACGAAGATCATGACATCTGGTCCCATCACTTAATGGCAAATAGATGGGGAAACAATGGAAACAGTGACAGACTTTATTTTGGGGGGCTCCAAAATCACTGCAGATGGTGACTGCAGCCATGAAATTTTAAAAGATGCTTGCTCCTTGGAAGGAAAGCTATGACCAACCTAGACAGCTTAAAAAGCAGGGACATTACTTTGCCGACAAAGGTCCATCTAGTCAAAGCTATGGTTTTTCCAGTAGTCATGTATGGATGTAACAGCTGGACTATAAAGAAAGCTGAGCACCAAAGAATTGATGGTTTTGAACTGTGGTGTTGGAGAAGACTCTTGAGAATCCTTTGGACTGTTAGTATATCAAACCAGTCAATTCTAAAGGAAATCAGTGCTGAATGTTCATTGGAAGGACTGATGCTAAAGCTGAAACTCCAATCCTTTGGCCACCTGATGTGAAGAACTGACTCATTAGAAAAGACCCTGATGCTTAGAAAGATTGAAGGCAAGAGAAGGGGATGACAGAGGATGAGATGGTTGGATGGCATCACCGACTCGATGGACATGAGTTTGAGCAGGCTCCAGGAGCTGGTGATAGACAGGGAAGCCGGGCGGCTGCAGTCCATGAGGTTGTAAAGAGTAGGACACGACTGAACAACTGAACTGAAGTGAACCTGTAGGGAAGAATGGCACCTCTATCTGCCAAATATTCCTAGAGCATGTAAGAATCACAGCTCATCCCAACTGAGCTGTCAGTGCTGCCAGGCACTGTTTCAGGCACTTTTACATATGTTATTTCATTTCATCCTCACAATAAACCTATCAAAAGGTTACTATTATTATTCTCTTTTTTAGGAAACCTGGGGTATATGCCAGGAGCTAGGGATAGAAAAGATTAATTTTGCCAGCACCTTTTGATTATAAAGGGAGGTTTTGTTTAAAGTATTCTTGCAACATACAGAAGTTGCCATTTTCTCAAAGTGTTTGATCATGCCACGAAAATCACATAACCAAGTAACTGTATTAAAAAGAACCAATTACTACAGCCATAAAATTCATTTCATCACAGTAAAAGAGCCACATTCAAGCATATTTGGAAATAGCATAGCTCCTTCTGTAGCTATATTCTTTACTGCATTTGTTTTCTGAGCCTGACTTCACTTTCATATTTTAGATACACTAATTGTGCCTTTCACTTTCATCAAGAGGCTCTTTAGTTCTTCTTCACTTTCTGCCATAAGGGTGGTGTCGTCTGCATATCTGAGGTTATTGATATTTCTCCCGGCAATCTTGATTCCAGCTTGTGTTTCTTCCAGCCCAGCGTTTCTCATGATGTACTCTGCATATAAGTTAAATAAGCAGGGTGACAATATACAGCCTTGACGTACACCTTTTCCTATTTGGAACCAGTCTATTGTTCCATGTCCAGTTCTAACTGTTGTTTCCTGACCTGCATACAGGTGGACATGGGTTTGGGTAAACTCCAGGAGCTGGTGATGGACAGGGAGGCCTGGCGTGCTGCGATTCATGGGGTCGCAAAGAGTCGGACACGACTGAGCGACTGAACTGAACTGAACTGAATTGTGCCTCGGGGGGTTGAAGCCATAAAGTAGAATATCTATCATTTTCCAAGCAAGAACATCCTTTAAAAAATGTTACTAATTGCTAAATGGTCACATTTATTTCTCGCAAAATTACTCAGTAATAAATTCAAGCCAAACACTTGGAGGAAAAAAGGGGGCTAGAGTTCTTCCACTTAATATTTTAGTGGTTGTATGCAAGTCTTTTACCTGGACTTCCCTGGTGGCTCAGTGGTCAAGAACCTGCTTGCCAATGCAGGAGACACAGGTTTGATCCCTGGGTCAGGAAGATCCCCCAGAGAAGGAAATTGCAACCCACCCCAGGTTCTTGCCTGGAGAATTCCACGGACAGAGGAGCCTGGCTACAGTCCATGGGGTTGCCAAAGAGTCAGACATGACTTAGTGACTAAACAACAACAATGCAAGTCTTTTAGGCAGTATAAGCCCACGACCCTTCCCCCATCCACTTTCTGCTTCCCTATGAGGCAAATGTCAGCAGAGAAAATTTTGAGGACTAGTCTGATCCAGCAGCCATGGATTGGGTGGGCACTTTAGAAGAGGCACTACTTACTTCTCTCCATCCCTGTGGCAGAACTTGATTTGGTAGCTCTCAATGAACCTTGCTCCTGGTATTCACACCCTATGTGCCCATCCCCAATGGGCTTAACTATTTATCTAGTTTTGGCTAATGGGACATTAGCAAGTATGAAAAACATGGAGATCTGATAAGCTCCTGCACTTGGGGCTTATACTCTGAATATACTGCTATTTGAAATCCAACCACCATACTGTAAGGAAGACCAAGAAGACACATGAAAGGAAATATGTGGAGAACTGAGCTCTCTGATTGAAAGCTCCATCTGGGGTTCCAGTCTGTGGCCTACACCAACTGCCACCCACATGAGGGAGGTCATTCAGACCTTCCAGCCATTCCCAAGCCACAGTGGACACTGTGTCATGCAGAAGAACCAAGCACTCAACGCACAGAAACACAAGGAATAAAATGTTCTTTATTTAAGCCAGTGAGTTTTGCAGTAGATTTTTACACACCAATGGGTAACTCAGACGAGCCTTCTTGCACCCTGCTAATCCAGACCATCAGTAATTCATTCTGGACTACTGTCATAATTTGGGAAAAAACTCCATAAATCAAGCTACTCCAATGTATAATCCAAACTCTAACCAGAATAATCTTTCTAAAAACCATCAATTGCTCCCTAGGGTCTTTAATATAAATTTGAGGACTTCCCTGGTAGTCCAGTGGTTAAGAATTCACCTGCCAATGCAGGACACACAGGTTCAATCCCTGATCCAGGAGGACTCCACTTGCCATGAAGAAACTAAACCCACACACCACAATTACTGAGCCTATACTCTAGAGCCTGGGAGCCGCAACAACTGAAGCCTGTGTTCCACAACAAGAGAAACCACTGCAATGAGAAGCCCATGCACCACAACTAAGGGCAGCCCCCAGTCACCACAACCAGACAAAGCTCCTGCATAGCAACAAAGACCTGTGCATCCATAAATAAATAAACAATAATATAATATAAATACATAAAGTCTAGCCTATAACATGGAACATGATTATGCTATGACCCTTACTCATCTCTCCAGTCTAGCCTATTACTTCACTTCAGCCCATTCTTCCTGTTCCAGTAACAGTGAACTGGGCACCTTGCTCTACCAAGGGCCAGGCTCTCAGGAACCATCCTTCCCACTTTCACCTTTGCAGTTCAGGACTTGGACTGTGTGCATCTCCCCAGGATTCTTTAGCACTCAGCTTACATCCACTCTGCTTACAGCTGCACTGCAACTATATCCTTTCTTGTTTCTCTTCTTACTAAACCATAGACTATTTGAAGACCAGGAATATGTATTTTCTTTGGTCTGAATGTCTGTGTCCCCCCTAATATTCATATATTGAAATCTTAATGTCCAATGTGATGCCATTAGGAGGTTCTTAGGTTATGAGAATGGAGCCCTCACAAACAGGGTTAACTCATCTTATAAAAGAGATCCCAGTGAGCTCTCGAGCCTATGTCTACACACCAAGAAGGCACTGGCTATGAACTAGAAGAGGGCTTACACCAGAGTGCTGGTGCCCTGCTTTTGGACTTTCCAGGGGAAGGCATGAGATAGAATCAGATTTCCCTCCTGACAATAGGTGATGCCAGAAACCCAGATGTGATGGGTGATGTGTGAGGGGACCAAACTGTTGAGAATAATAAGAAATGTTCAGTCTAACTGCCAGTAAAAAATATGAAGAGGCTTCAAGACTGGAACTCCAAAGAGTTAGGAACTAAGACAATGAAACCAAGTGAAAACAGAATCAAACAGGTAGACCTGGTGCATCTGAGCTTTTGCACCAAATTCTGGCTGATGTTGAGACTTTGGCTTTGTCTACTGTAGAATGGCAAGAAATAAGGGGGGGTGGGGGGGAACTCGGCTTCAAGGACAGGGGTAGGTCAGCTGCTATCAGACAGCTTAAATACACAATGAAGAAAATTATAAGGCTCGTGGTCTAAGAAGGAATAGATCTGGGGATCAACGGGGCAAATTTTTAGACCTGGAGAATATTTAGATACTATAATTATATGAGGTCACTCTTGGAAAAAAATGCTTTGAAGGCTTATCTCTATTAATTGCATCTTAAATGCTCCAATTAGAGACTTCCCAGGCTACTAATGATGCTGTTTCTTTAGGATTAGGGGCATCTAAAAAGACTTAAATGGGTGTGTCTCAAAAGTGTCTGGAGATCAATCCTGGGTGTTCATTGGAAGGTCTGCTGTTGAAGCTGAAACTCCAATACTTTGGCCACCTCATGCGAAGGGTTGACTCATTGGAAAAGACCCTAATGCTGGGTAGGATTGGGGGCAGGAGGAGAAGGGGACGACAGAGGATGAGATGGTTGGATGGCATAACCGACTCAATGGACATGGGTTTGGGTAGACTCTGGGAGTTGGTGATGGACAGAGAGGCCTGGCGTGCTGCAGTTCATGGGGTCGCAAAGAGTCGGACATGACTGAGCGACTGAACTGAACTGAATCCTAACCACTAGACCACCAAGGAACTTTGGAAAGCTAATTAGAAATGCAAATTCTAGGACTTCATTCAATGAGCTTTGAGCTTCACAGTGAGTAGGGAATCTTCATTAACACTCCAGGCAATCTTGATACAGGACATTTTTGAGAAACAGTGACTTAATACTTAATAAGATTTTCTGACACAAGAGCTTTTGAAATTCATTAGCATTTATGAAGGCATACATGGATAAACAATTCTATATTCCTGTATCCCTCCCAATTCAATCCTCTTTACCATGCAGCTGGGGTAGCACGGTTTTACATTATACTTTTTTCTTGCTAAAAATCTCACTTTGTTCTGGAATACATCATGGAAGAGGGAATTAATTTCATTTCCACTTTTACCAACTGAGAATGAGACACATGACAATCCAGCTTCCCCAAACCTTTCCAGAAAAGGTCTGGAGAATACACAGAGAAGCACACAGACACACCAGCTATTTAAAATACAAATGTTAAAGAATCTTTCTAGAAGGTCGTTTTTCACTTTTAACCCATGAAATTCCACCAAGATGAGGACTAGAATATTTCCTGCCCTATCAGTAAACAAGGATGTCACAGTCATCAGCTATTCCAGCCCTCCAGGGCACTCAGGAAGGAGAAGAATCCCTACCTTCAGTAGCCATCAGGCTGCAACCACCCCCTACAATGAGCCCCAAGGGAGTTGAGGATGTGAAAAACACAGAAAGCTGGCAGCTGAGATGCAAATGAAAGGAATGATTTCAGTGAGCCCAGACTCTTGCATCTTCCCATACATACTAAATTCCTTAATTTGGGATATCTGGTTTTCTTTAATTAACAATCATCTTTTGATGTTCAGACTACCGGCCCTTTGTTGCAAAACTTCTATATATCCTAGCTTCTCACCCATCTCCTTGGAGCAGTTCTCTCAGGGTTACTTGAGATGCTGTTTCCTGATTTTAAAGTCCTAAAAATTCCCACTGAATAAAACATAACTCTCAACTTTTAGGTTGTGACTATTTTTTAAGTCAACAAAGACAAGGTTCGCTTTTATGAGTCAACTCACGTCAACACGGGCAACTAGACGCAGAAATGTCAGTGAAGACTGCAAAATTAAGGAATTCATGCAGAATACTATACTTTGGGTGCAAAAGGAAAAGGAAGCAGATGCTGAAAGGAGGCAGAGAGGGCTACATCACCGTCACACAGAACTGAGGCCTATATGACACATGCAGTCAGCATTTCAAAGCCAGGGACACAGGACGGTTGCTTAGCAACTGCTGTTCTTCCTTCACTCCCAAGTGGCACGTGTTTTTTGTGAGTTCATTTCCCATCCTTTCTCCTGTCTACAGACCAATCATTTAGAAATTGTGCTCTGCAATAACTCTAACAGTACATCAAAAATAACTTTTACATGATCCTTTAGTCAAGGAGAATAGAGTAGAAGACTTTGTTCACTTATGCAAGGGATCTGTGATGGAAACCATTCTTGAAATGTGTACTATATTCAGTTCTGCTCACAACAGTTTAACCAAGAAGAATAGTGACAAACTGAAAGATGAAGTGGGGAGTTATTAAAATTGTTTTAAGTATGAGAAATGTCTGAGAAAGTAGAGTGTGCATATGTATATATACATATATATATACACACACACACACACGTATACACGCACACATTTAATCTTTAAAATGCTATTATGAAATGGATTATTTCAAGAATTCTAAGATGTATTTTTTTTTTACATTTCAATGATCTGAGATCATTCAAAGAGCTGCTGCTGCTGCTAAGTCGCTTCAGTCGTAGCCGACTCTGTGCGACCCCATAGACGGAAGCCCACCAGTCTCCTCTGTCCCTGGGATTCTCCAGGCAAGAACACTGGAGTGGGCTGCCATTTCCTTCTCCAACGCATGAAAGTGAAAAGTGAAAGTGAAGTCCCTCAGTCATGTCCGACTCTCAGCGACCCCATGGACTGCTGCCTACCAGGCCCCTCCATCCATGGGATTTTCCAGGCAAGAGTACTATTCAAAGACCAATGACTCATTAATAAACAGAAAACCAGTATCACTGAGGCTCTTGTGTGACTCATCTGGGTTACATGCCACTCTCTGACTTCCTTGAGTAGGCACTACCTTTATTCTTTAATTTACCATTCCATTTCTTTTTACTATAATCATATTTCATATGTATGTATCTTCACCAATACAGTCTTTTATGTTTTATGCTTCTGAGACTTGGTAATTGATATACTACAGTCTTCTGTAAATTTCACTTGACACTGTTCCTGAGATGCGTTCATGTTGTCTATAATATAATCATTTCCACTACTCTTCAGTAGTAATACACCAAATTTATCCATTTTATACAGAGGATATCTGGATTGCTTCTAGGTTTTTTGCTACTATAGACAATACTGTGGTAAACATTCTCATACATGCTAAAATCTATTAATTTCTAGACTTTCAATAGGCTCAGGACATAATTCCTTGTATTATGTGTACTATGTAGATCTTCTAGTTTATGGGTGTCTTTCTACTTTATTATACCACTTTTATTAATGGGAGTTTCTTGCTACCCAAATATATATATATATATATATATATATATATATATATATATATATATATATATAAATCTTTCTTTTATACTGTGCATGTATATTTTGTCTTAAAAAGTTTTGCTACTCCCCAAATCTGAAAGACATTCTCTCACATTTTCTTTGACATTTTTACATTATTTACTTTTCAAGTTTAAAATTTTAATCCAACTGAATCGATGTTTGATTTGTGAGATATGGCTCCAATTGCAGGTTTCTCCACATGAATAACCAAGTGGCCCAGCACCTTTGTGGACATCCTCCCTTCACTGATCTGCCCTGCCACACTGGCAAGTATCTTTTCCATATATGCATGAGTCTATCTCTGACCCGTCTAATCTGCTCCATTATTCTCTTCACTGTTGCTACAGTGCCATCATCACAAGGTTGCACAGTGAATCTTCATTCTGGTAAGGCAGCTTCCCTCAATCTGCTATTTGAGAATGTTTTGGATATCCTTGGACTTTGCTTTTGCACACATATTTTACAAGCGGCTTGTACAAATTCCTCAAACAAAGAAGAAGAAAAAAAAAACCTTGCTGGGACTTTTTTGGAACCACTTTGAATTTATAAATCTATTTAAATGAAACTATCACCTCTTGTAAATATTTGTATACATGAACACAGTATATTTCTTTATTTCGATCTTTTTACTATTTCTCAACAAAGTTCCATAACTATCTGCACAATAGTCCTGCACATTTTTCATGCCATTTATTTTAGGATGACTACTTTGGGTGAAGAATTAATGCTTTCGAATTGTGGTGCTGGAGAAGACTCTTGAGAATCCCTTAGACTGCAAGGAGCTCAAGCCAGTCAATTCTAAAGGAAATCAATCCTGAATACTCATTGGAAGGACTGAAAGCTGAAGTTCTAATACTTTGGCCACCTGATGAGAACAGCCAGCTCATTGGAAAAGACCCTGATGCTGGGAAAGACTGAAGGTAAAAGGAGAAGGGGGAAGCAGAGGATGAGATAGTTAGATACCATCACTGATTCCAAAGATGTGAATTTGAGCAAACTGTGGGAGATGGTGACACACAAGGAAGCCTGGCATGCTGCAGCCCATGGGGTCACACAAAGTTGGATGAGACTTAGCAACTGAACAAACAAAAAACTTTGGGCTGTAATAAATTAGATCTTTTGTAAAATGATATTTTCTAACTGTCTCTGCTGATAAAATGTAATTTTTTGAAAAATGATATCTAGAAACATTGCCAAAAACCTCTCATTTTATTTGAAAGTCATTATGGATTTTCTATGTAGACAATCATAACTTCCATAAATGATGACATTTATTTCTTCCTTTCCAATCCTTATATAACCTTAATTTCTTTTTCTCATTTTAATGCACTGGATGAGACATGAATTCAATATTGAAAAGAAAACAATGAACAGCTTTGACCTTCTCCTAATAATGAATGAAAATGTTTCTAAAATCTCAGCAGTAATAATAACTTTAGTTCTAGTTTGGGAGGATATACTGTAGATTTGGAACCTAAAATGAATTGCTTTGATTTTTCAATTTGTTTCCTTTTTTTTTTAAATCACCACTCATGAGTCAGATTTGTCTTCCATTTTCCTTGTGTGTAACATATATAAAAACTTATTAGTAGTTTCATAAAATGTATTATGAGGAAGAATCATGTGCATCATATGAAAAGTAGAAGTTACCTCACTGTTATGGTACTTTGCATATAGCATTTGTGTTTACCCAAATTTGTTGATTAAATAAAGTGACAACTGGTCCCAGTTGCCAAGGATCTCAATAATGCTGAGTTGCATCACTGAAATCTGAGAATCTTAGGAACTGAGTTCCTTTTAAAAAGTTAGTTAAAGTAACTCAGAGACTACTGTATAGGCCCAATGGTTCCCAGATTTGGGCTTCAGAGCTTTAAAATTTAATAGAGGGGAAGAGACCTCCAGCATGAACATGGCTGCATAAAGGCAGTGTCTTTTCTCTCCTCCTCCTAGAAGTCATATGAAAGCCAACAAGGAGAAAGGCAGGGCGGGATGGGGGAACACAAACTTTGTTTTCAGTAAAATTAGAGGACAGTTATCTGTACAGTTAAAAATATGTGAGGATGCCAGAAGGAGCTTAGACTGGGCAAAACCAAGTAGAGATATAGAGAAAAATCATAAAAATGGCTAGAGGTCTCAAGGCCGAGAAAAATACACTTCCTGAAGCTAAGAGGTCTCACTCTGATGTGCAAACCTAATAGATATGTTTATTAATGGGAATAAGAACTGGGGTTAGCAGGAATATTTGAAGTCTCTCTGGACACAGTTTGGCTTGGAGAAGGAAAGGATAAAAGCCTAAAGAAAGAATAACACGAAGAGCCATTTTAGCATAACGTAATTTGTGTTGTTGCTACTGTTGTTTAGTTGCTAAGTTGTATTGGCTGTGTGGTAGAGAAAGAAAAAACATTTAGGATATGAACCCTACATACACATGCTACCCCTACACACACATGTGAGCACACGCACATGCACAAACATACCTACTCATTCACACACATACTTATATGCATGTACGCAAACACCCACCAACCTTCAGCAAAACCCAGTTCAAGAAAAATTTATTTGAATGAATTACAAGAAAAATTCACTAGAAATGCATTGAATCAGTGAGCATAAAATAAAAATATGGGGAAAACAGAAAACTTTATGACAAAGAATATTTCTCATTGAAAAATATTGCTACATAGCGAATAAAAATCATGTCCAAATATTTCATATGAATTTCAAAGAACTTAGTAACTAGCAGCTTCAATGAAGAAATACAGTAAGGTAACAGAGGATGAAATTAAAGTTGCAGGACTCAGGAAACAAATAAGAAAAAATGAAAACTATCACAGAAATGAAATGTGAATTAGTACATGGGAAAAGTGATACTGTAAAAAGCACATGTGACACAGATGATATGAAAAGTGAACAATGGAAAATGGAAATAAAGAGATAAGGAAAATGGTACACACACACAATGAGAGCTAAAGAAGACAAAGGGGACCCAATTTGTACATAATGAGAGGCCTAAGAAAGAACTGAACAAATAAAGGCATATATCATTAAAAGCACACTGACACTTGAAGCTACGTAAAGACAAGCTATTTTTATTAAAATATCAAAAGACTTTGAAAAAAATAAAAATATATCAAGGGAAATTCTTGAAACAAATGGAAACTTGGTACATTACGCGCTGGAAAACTTGCCTCTCAACATTCAACACTGAGACAAAAATAAAGCAGAGAGACTCCACAGAGTAAAAAGCTCATAATAAACTCTAAAAAAGAAAACATAAAGTGAAATATGTTGACAGAACTGAGACCAAATAAAACTCTAATAACAGACAAAGAGGAGCTTATACGTATATAAGATATGGCACAGAAAAGTTAAAAATAAAAAGGATGAATAAAGGAGAATTGGGCAATGCAAGGGCTTCCCAGGTGGCACAGTGGTAAAAATCTGCCTGCCAATGCAGGAGACACAAGAGATGACGATTTGATCCCTGGGTCAGGAAGATCCCCTGGAGTAGGAAACAGAAACCCGCTCCAGCATTCTTGCCTAGAAAATTCCATGGATGGAGGAGCCTGGAGGACTACAGTCCCCGGGGTCGCAAAGAGTCAGACACAACTGAGCACACATGTGCTCAGCACAGGGCAATGCAAATACATTAATCAAAAACCAGAGATTACAACTTTAATAGGAAATAAAGTGGGATTCAGGTTTAAAAAAGAAGACAAAGAAGAGAACTCTATAATGTTAATGAAGATGTGAGATGATACGAATCCATGTATTAAACAATAAAGCAATTATGTTAATAACTGGAGAGGGAAATGGCACCCCACTCCAGTATTCTTGCCCGGAAAATCCCATGGACAGAGAAGCCTGGCAGGTTACAGTCCATGGGGTCACAGAGAATAGGACACAACTTAATGACTAAACAAAACAATGTTAATAACCAGAAAGTCAAGAAGGATAAGACCAACCACCCAACAGAAAAATGGCCAAAATACATAAAGTATTAACAGAAAAGGAAATACAGATAGCTCTGAAACATAGGAAAATTTTCACATCCTCTTTCTTAGTAATATAAATGTAATATAAAACTGTACAGATAAACCATTTTCCCTTATTAGGTTGGTAGCAGTAGTGTTATTTGCTCAGTTGTGTCCAACTCTTTGCAACTCCATGGATTGTAGCCTGCCAGGCTCCTCTGACTATGGGATTTTCCAGGCAAGAATACTGTAGTGGGTTGCCATTCCCTTCTCCAGGGGATTTTCCCCACCCAGGGACTGAACCCAGTCTCCCACATTACAAGCAGATTCTTTACCATCTGAGCCACCAAAGCCATTTGGTTGGTAAAGAAACCCAAAGATTCACTGCATGTGGAGCTGTGGGGAGACAGGTCCTTTCATAAACTTCCTGTGGTAGTGAAAACTGGTAGACCCCTCCTACCTCACTGCTCTACAGATGACAGTCTGTCAACATCAAACCACCTTCTCATTTATCCTCAGGCCCAGTAATTCAGCTTCAAGGAACCTGTCCAGATTAGATATAGGAGTATTAAACAGGAGTATTACAGGAGTATTAAATGACAAATATGCAGGTTATTCACTGCAGTACTGTTTACAGTAGCAGAAGATTGGAAACAGTCTTACATTCCCTAATAGAAAGCTACTTAAATAAATAATAGCTTGTTCCTGCTTTGAATTCTAGGCTACTATTAAGAAAGAATGAGAAATACTTCTATATACCAATACAGACAGAAAAAACCCTCTAGTATAATATGTTTATGTGAAAGAGCAAGGAGCAGAGCAGTGAATATTATCTTTTGCCTAAAAGAGGTTGAGAAAGGTAAAAATAGTATTTATATATATTAATAGATACACACATACATATATGCATAAAGAATCACAAAAATAGAAATCATAACAGAGGTAGGGTACAAGGGAGACCATTCACTTTTTTCCTTGTTATCTTTAATTGTTTAATCATGTGAATTTATTACCCATGTAAAAATTAATTTAAAATATGATAAATATAAAAGGGAGATTATCACAGTCCTGCCAAGTTTATATTTTTATATTTTTCCAAGAAATGACAATAAAAGACTTCTACCATCCATAACTATTACAGCCATAAAGGAAAGGGCATCTTGAAACAAACAAAAAAAAATAAAGAATTATCATTTTTAAAGGAAGTCTTTTAAATTGACAACACTGTTATCTTTTCACACATCACAGTGGACCATGTGTACTTCATCACTACCTAGCACTGGCCATACAGAAACCTGCAGAAACCACTAGCACAAGTGATGAGAATGGGTTGGATGGGAGCGGGGTGGGAGGGAGTCCCAAGAAGTAGGAGATACATGTATACATACAGCTGATTCACTTTGTTGTACAGCAGAAACTAATACTATAAAGCAGTCATAATCCAATTAAAAAAAAAAGAGCCCTGCTAAAACCATCGTCAACCCAGGATGACATGCCCAAGGTTGGGCCTCTGAAGAATGAATGACATTAGAGGCTTTATAACTATCATGAATGGGGTTTCCCAGGTGGCGCTAGTGGTAAAGAAGCCACCTGCCAATGCAGGAGATATAAGACACAGGGTCGGGAAGATAGCTGGGTCAGGAAGATCCCCTGGAGGAGGGCATGACAACCTACTCCAGTATTCTTGCCTGAAGAACCCCACGGACAGAGGAGTCTGGTAGGCTACAGTGCATAGGGTCACAAAGAGTCAGACATGACTGAAGTGACTTTGCACACATGCACAAAATCATCATGAATATTACTAAAATAGTCCAACTGAGTTGTTAAACAAATTAATAAGCAAATAATAAGAAACCACTGGCAGGGACATCAGTATCCAGAGGTGCTACATTATTTTAAATGCCTAGTTTTCAACAAAAAATTGGCAAAGAAAGGGAAGTGTGACCCATCCACAAGGAAAAAACACATAATAGGCAACAGAAACTACCTCTGAGAGGGTATAGATGTTAAATTTAACAAAGACTTCAGAATAGCCATTATACACATATCTGGAGAGAACTAAAAGTAGCCACACTTAAAGAAGAAAGATGTGATGACAGTGTCTCAAACACAGAATATCAAAAAGAGATACAGCTTATTTTAAAAATGAAATTCAAGAATTGGAAAGGTCAATAACTGAAATGAAAAAATGTACTAAAGGGATCCCACAAAAGATTGGAATGGTGGAAGAAAGAATCAGCAAGTTATTTTAATCTTCAAATAAAGATTATGTAATACAAAGAACAGAGAGAATAAAGAAAAGAAAAATGAACAGTTTCACAGAAATGTGCAGCACCATTAAGGAAGCCAACATGTGTAATGGGAGTACCAAAAGGAGAGGAACTAGAGAGGGATCAGAAAACATATCCAGAGAACTAATGGTTAAAAACTTTCCAAAATGTGTTTTATAGTACACACACACACACACACACACACACACACACACACACACACCCCAAGAAGCTCAATGAAGATAAAGACAAGGAGAAAATCTTGAAAACAGCAAGAGAAAAGTAACTCATTTTGTACTAATGTGCCCCAACAGATAAATAGCTGGCTTCTTATTAGATACAACAGAGGCCACGAGGCAGCACGATGCCACATTCAAAGTGCTGACAGGAAAAAGAAAAGTGCTAAAAAGAAAAAAAAAACTATCAAATAAAAATCTTATTTCCAGAAAGAGTGTCTTTCAAAAATGAAGGTGAAATAAATATATTCTCAGATACACAGAAAAAGAATCTGTTGCTATCAGACCCTCCTTTGCGAGAATATTAAATATTCAGGCTAAGAGGTAGCCCAGACAGTAATTCAAATACACAGACAGAAGTGAAAAGCATTAGTAAATGTAATTATGTATGACAATTTAAATTCACATTTCTTCCCCTTTCTTCTTCTGATTCAAATATAAACAGTGTACAATAATATGGACTGTATTCTTAGGCCTATGTATACAAAGGTAACATATTTGACAATCACAGCACAAAGGAGTTAGGTGAAAACAAAGGTTTATTAGAATAAGAAAAGTGACACAATATGATAATTTGAATCCATAGAAACAAATGAAAAGACCAGCAATGGTAAATAGGAAAATTATTACAATAAAATATACATATATACTCCCTGTCTTGTTTCTTTCAGCTTCTAGACATGAAAATACATGAAGTAACAATTATAGCAATGTATTATTAGGTTTGTAATGTGTATAGATGTATTATACATAAAACTAACAGCACCAGAGGATGAAAAGAAATTCTATAGAACTGTAAATGCAGAGGCTTCCCTAGTAGCTCAGATGGTAAAGCATCTGCTTGCAATGCAGGAGACCCGGGTTTGATCCCTGCGTCGGGAAGATCCCCTGGAGAAGGAAATGGCAACCCACTCCAGTATTCTTGTCTGGAGAATCCCCATGGACAGAGGAGCCTGGTGGGCTACAGTCCATGGGGTCGCAAACAGTTGGACACGACTGAGTGACTAACACACACACATAGAATTGTAAAGGAGTAACATTCTTGCATCTCACCGGAATTTAGTGTATATCTGAAATAGATTCTGATGAGTTAAGATGTACATTGAAGAAACCGGTGATGTAGGAGCCCCAGCCACTGCTTCCCCACAAAGATCAACAATCAGACATCTATCCACAAACAGAAACAGCTCCGGTAGAGCTTGAGACTACTCAAGAAACTTCAGCAACACAGTGAAACAGAAATACCTGAGAATAACTGCAGAAGAGAAGGAAGGCAGGCAGCTTCGGTTTGCCTGCTGCATCCCATCCCCAAGCCGGCATTGCTCAGCACCAAGAGGGAACTTCCCAGCCAGGAAGAGTCACCCTTGCCAGGAAGGAAGAGTTGAGTGAGTGACCAGTTTCCCTGGTATGATACATATTTTAAAAGTAATCTGGTCAACAGATGGTTCTGGGACAACTGGATATCCACATGCAAAAGAATGAATTTGGACCTCTACCTTACACGGTATGATAGAAGTGAATCTAAATGAAAGAACTAAAAACATAAGAATCTTAGGCGAAAGCAAAGCAGTAAATCTTCATGACCTAGAATTTCAATGGATTCCTCTACATGAAACCAAAAGATGATTTAAAGTCTATCCTGTTTTAAATTAGTACAGGCACCCCACTTTCTTTTGGTTACTATTTGTATGAAATATCTTTTTCCATCCTTTCATACTCTACTGATTTGTTTCTTGTATACAGCATATAGCTGGACCATTCATCTTTTTATCCATTTTGCCAATCTCTGTCTTTTGGTTGGATATTTAATCCATTTACACTTAAAATAATTATTGATAAGAAGGGACTTGATTCTGTTACTTTGCTATTTGTTTTCCCTATATCTTATAGCTCTTTGCCGCTCATCTTTTGAATCACTGTCTCCTTTTATGTTTAGTTTTTGCAGTAAAACATTTTGGTTCCTTTCTCCTTTCCTTTTGTGTATGTTCTACAGCTAATTTTCTCTGTACTTATCATGGTGATTACATGTAATATCCAAAAATTTTAACATTCTAATTTGAATTCATACAAGCTTAACTTCAATAACATACAAAACCCTTCCTATCAGCTCCATCCCCACACACTTTCAGTTATTGGTGTCACAGAATTACATCTTTATACACTGTGTCCAAAAACACAGACTAGTAATTGTTCTTTATACATTAGTCTCTTAGATTATATAGAAAACAAAATGTAGAAAATGGTTTCAATAACGCTATCTTTTAGACTATTTTTAATGTATTAGTCTAAAATCATGTAGAAAACAAAAAGTGGAATTACAAACCATTGTTACAATATTATTTTATATAACTGCCTGTGCATTTACCTTCACAGAGATCTTTATTTCTTTATAGAGCATGAGTGTCCTTCTGTTTCAGTCTTCAGGACTCTCTTTAGAATTTGTTACAGGGATCTAGTATTAAACTCCCTCAGCTTTCATTTATCTGACAATATCTTAATTTCTTCCTCAGTTCTGAATTACAGTTTTGCTGGATATCGGATTCTTGATCTATAGGGTTTGGTTTGGTTTCTCTTTCAGCACTTTGAATCAGCCAGCCTTCTGGCCTCCAAACTTTTTGATGAAAAACCTGCTGATATTCTTACTGTGATTTCAGCTCCGTTTGTTACTGTTGCTGGTTCAATTTACTGTGTGCCTGTAAAAGTTAATTACCAAACCAATGACAGAAAGAGTAGGTATTTGGCCAACTAGAAATGAAGGTTGGAAGTAAAGTAAGAACTCTGGGCTAAATTCTCATGCTAATTAGTGGTCAAGGAAAATGTTCTCATTTAATAAAATACATCTTGTTAACCAATCATTTATATCACATTTGGCACAGATCACACCCCCTACAGATGGTTATACCTCAGTCTGGGTTGTCTAGACCATGAAAAATACAAAGGCTGATTCACTTGGCACCCTGACATTGGTTAGACAAGACCTTCAGCTGACCTCCCCATGCTCTGATGCCAGACAGGGTATTGAGCAGATGCTCCTAACTACATCTGCCACCATCTAGCCCAGAAACCTGACTCTCCAATGCCCACCGCATGTCTCACTTTAAGCCTGGTCCATACTCCTTTCAAACACAGCACAGAGTGATCGGAAGGATGGGCCTCTGGACCACATGAGGATTATGAAACAACAGGTGGGCTGGCTGCTGTGAATGTGCCCACATGTTTAGAGGAGCAAAGCCAATCAGGCATAATCTTTGATGGTCACATTTGCCAGATCTCTGATGTGGCATGTACTGCTTCCAAGCAACACTTGGGGAATCGCTGAAATGATTAAAACTAATGGTAAAGACTACTCCCATCATTTTCTAAATATACCATAAGACTGGAAACACTGTTCTTTTAATTTTTGTTTCTGTCATCAGCTATCTTTGCCACCTAAAAGAGGTAGAGGTACCCCAGCACAACTTTCAGCTGCGCACTTCAGATTAGAAGGGAATATGCCTTATCACTGCCACTCTCGTATCACAAGTGCTAAGAAGAGGGCCTCTGTGCACCCCTTCCTCTCCACACACCGTGACAGAGAACATCCATGAGAGAATTAATACACAAATAGAGTTCTCTACAGATAAGGTAGCATAGTGTCCTGGGATGAACTAGAAGTTTAGAGGCCTGCTCCTCCTCCACACTCCCTGCATCAGTGCAGTCTGCCCTCTGCATCCACAGGTTCTGCATTCACAGATTCAACCAAGTGTGATTCAAAAAAAAATCCCCAAAGTTCAAAAAAAGCAAAACTTGAGTTTGCCATGCATACAACTATTTACATAGTATTTACACTGTATTTGTAACTAGTCATACAGCATTTGCATTGTTTTAGGTATTATAAGTAATGTAGAGATGATTTAAAGAACATGGGAGAATGTGAAGAGGTTGGAGGCATATCTCAGAGATATTGCAGTTTGGTTCCAGACTGCTGCAATACAGTGAAGATCGCAATAAAGCAAGTCACACAAATTTTCTGGTTTCTCAGTTCTTATAAAAGTTATATCTACAGTATACCATAGTCTATTAAATGTGCAATCGCATTATGTCTAAAAAAAAATCAAAGAATATACCTTAACTGAAAATACTTTACTACTAAAATGTGCCAAACAATGACAACAGTAACATCAAAGATCACTGACCACCATAACAAATATAACAATGTAAAAGTATGAAAAATTTCAAGAATTATCAAAACATGACAGAGACATGAAATGAGCAAAGGCTGCTGGAAAAACAGTGCTGATGCAGGATTTCCACAAACCGTTCATTTGTAAAGAATACAACATTTTGCAAAGTAGAACAAAGCCACAGCACAATAAAACAGGGTATTATATACGCAGATCCTGTGTCATTTCACACCAGGGACTTGGGCATCACGGATTCCAGGATCTGTGGAGGGCCCTAGAGCCAATCTCCCATGGAGGTTGGGGGCCAACAGTACAGAAGCCCTCCCCCATGCCCCTCTCCTGCACTCTGCAAAACTAGCTGAAGGACACCAGTCTGCTAGGCTGAGGACGACACCGCTGCCCCCAGCTGCCAGCAGACCTGAGCCTTACTGAGCTGTGAATGGACTGAAGATCACTGAATTGACAAAGGTTGTGAATATCTCAGAGTTGTGCTGAAATCAACCAATAAAGCATTACTGTTAGGTTCATGTTTGGTATGGAAGTAAAACTCTGATGAAGCAGCTCCAAGAAATCTCCAGCATCCATGTTTTTCCCTCACTGAAGCCTCTGACCTGAGTCCTACTTCAGATCCCAATCCAGACAGTGGGAGCATCACCCCAGAGTAAGCTTTTCCCCAGCCTCAGGGAAAATAAAGACTTCTTTCTCTTTTCCCAGAGTTCTCACTTTATTATACATTTCCAGGAGTCTGTTAGTTACTTGTTTTTTATCAATACATCAAATAAAATGACTTCTGAGACAATGGTGAGGACTATACATCCATATTTGCAGGCATTGATATTTTGATTGGAAAGAATCAAATTAAGCACCATTGAAATTTCATATCTTTTTGAAATATTAAAAATACATCTAAAAGGGAAATACTATGATTCAAAGCATATTAGGCAAATACTATAAATAAAATCTTCAATACTATTGAAAATAGCCAACCTGGGGTGATAAAGTGAATAAAGGATGAGGAGAGGTTCCCAAGAAAGCCAAGGGTCATCTGCAGTGGACTGGATCTGCAATCAAAAACCTAAGATAGCTGAATCTTTTCTGCAAATGAAGAAACTGAGGTTTAGAAAGGTAAAGTGACTGCCTAGTACCATCTATTAACATATCACGCAGCTATCCAACTTCCTCCTAGAGAACAGTCTAGATAGCAGTGGCATGTTCACATTTGTCTTCTTGCCTATTTTTATTCTCAAGAGAACCTACTATGACAAGTATTTACCAGGTTTTATATTATTCCCTAGTCCAAATCTATTAGGTAGCCACTTGTATTCCCATTACATAGGTGATCATGAGCAAAGTAATCTGCTTAAAGTTTCTTAGCTATTAGTGGAGGAGCTGAGTAAGACTCAGGTCTGTTTAACTCCAGTTTGTGACCGATTCCCTAAACTATATTTCCTTCCTAACCAGCAAGTTTGTGGTTAATTGCTTCATGTGCAAATTGATCAGGAACATTAGCGTATTGCAGTTCATGGGGTTGCAGAGTCGGACATAACTGAACAACAACAATTAGGTTTGAAATCAAATGTTATGGAGCTGTCTCATCTTCAGATAGGGGGAATAAAACTTCTGACTGAATGCACTCAAACTTTCTCCCTGGTTCAATCCACAGGGTACCCCGAAAGCAGAATTTGCTAAGAACTGTAGATACAGAGCTATCAGTTCTGACTCCCTGAATCTGGAAGAGCACAGGGTCTAGTCAATAATTCCACAGCTATTTACAGTGGGAAGTTGGTGCCACAGAGAGTGTCCCAGAAGAGGCAGAGATGGATCTGGTCTCTTAACATTACAGCTGGAAGCAATTTGAGGGGTGACTTAGTCATTACACTTGTTCTCTGATGGGGCTGTGAGGCAGTCTGGCCGCTTCACTCTGCTGCACTCCCACTCCCGGTGATGTTTTTAATATCTGTGCCTAAAGTTAACATGCAGTCCCCAAAGCCATAGTCTCCTGTAAAAGGCTCACTCTTCAGAGAACATTCATTTCCTAGTACTTAAGAGAAATATTTACGTTCCCAAGGGGGCATACTCAGACATCATCTCCGGAAGCATTTTCACAAGAAGTTCAACACGAGAAACAACACAAATACCCACCAGCAGAACTGCTACATGAATTGTTATACAGCCATACTATAGAATATTTGGGTAGATCTGTACAGTTACTTGAAAATATTCCCAAAATATACTATTAAGTGAAAATGTAAGTTACCAAAATGCATATGTATCTTAGGATCCCCTCTACACAAACCAACACAAAAATGAAGCTTGTGTATTTGTGCACAGTTAGCCCTCCATTTCCATGCATTCCACATCTGCAGATTCAATCAACCATGGATCAAAGTACTAGGAAAAAAATTCCAGAAAGCACCAAAAGCAAAACTTGCATTTGTTGTGCACTGGTGACTAGTTACACAGCATTTACATTGTATTTACAACTATTTACAAGCATTTACAAGCACAGGTATTATAAGTAATGCAGATGATTTAAAGTACATAGGAAGTGATGTGTAGGTTATAGGCAAATATTACACCATCTTATATAAGGGACTTGCGCATCTGCAGACTTTGGTACCCATGGGGGTCCTGGATTGGCAGATGCTCTGTCCTCTACCTTCTCTCTCACACAAAGTTGAGTCATGCACCATGGGAAAGCCTATTTTTCTTGAATAGTTCAGTTAGAACAGGAGTCACATATATAACCAAATCAAGCCTTACTCAGTAAACAACTCCCAAATCACCATTTAATTGGCCATATATCTGTAGCTGCTTCAGAGGACACAGCTCATCCACCTCCTCCCCACCCCCCAACAACTAGTTCTTTCAAGAATAGAATTATTTGTACTTTAGGTTGTCCCACTTCGGAGATGAGGATAAGCTGATCTTAGTGGTAGGGGAGACAGTTACATGACTGAAGCAGAAGTATGTCTTGTTTCCTCCCTCCTCCCCCACATAAATCTCTGTATTACACTGAGCATCCAAAGAGAATTCTACATGGATATTTAGCATCCACATTTGGGGGATGTCCAGCATCTGCACTCTCTTCCCACATTTGGGAAATGCCCAGAATTCCCCACTACCTGGAAGAAGAGTCTTGCTTCCCATCATAGAAGGTGGGTATCAAACTAGTGGTAAAGAACCTGCCTGCCAATGCAGGAGACCTAAGAGATGTGGGCTTGATCCCTGGGTTGGGAAAATCCCCTGGAGAAGGGAATAGCAACCCACCCCACGATTTTTGCCCTGGAGAATCCCATGGACAGAGGAGCCTGGCGGGCTACAGTCCATAGTGTCACAAAGAGTCAGACACAACTGAAGCGCACAGATATTATTATTAAAGTACAGTTAGTTAATAATCTTTGCTCCAAATAGTGAAACTCTGGATGGTGGGCCATTTTCCCACAGTTAGTGGGGAAATATCACCATTTCAATCTTTTAGTTTTATAATCTATGGATTAAAATATAAGGTTGAAGGACTTCCCTGGAGGCTCAGTGGTTAAGATCATAAGCTTCCAATGCAGGGGGCACAGGTTCCATCCTTGGCTGGGGAACTAAGATCCCACAGGCCACATGGTGCAGCCAAAAGACATAAAATATAAAGTTGAAATCATCAACACACCCTTTACAAAGTAGTAGAAGAGGAGCGGAAATAAGAAGTCATTCAAATACACAAATATGTATGTGCTTCAGCAAGAAATAATTTATGTATATGTTACAATTCTTATTTCTGCATTAGTCAGAAGGTCATATTTCTTTAATGACTTTTCTATTTTACCAATGCCACTTGTATTTAGCCTAGCTATTCAGATTCTTTATTATGTATGGTGACTTCATTAGGTAAGGAATCTGAACCATGAGTATTCTACCTAAACTGGGTTGTCAAAAATCCATTAATTCTTACTGCTTGACTTGGAAGAACAGGAAATGGTAGATTACCAGGAGTTCTGTCCAAATTCCTCTCTACCATTAAGAGTGTCGAGTATTAAGAGTATTTTTTCTCTTGACAATCAGAATTAGTCAACACCAATATCCCCATGTCTTTTTTGTTGCCATTTGTTAAACGGCAAGAAGAACCTGAAATGATCAGGGGGCATCCTCAAGTTTCAATTCAAAGGAGCTATTTTTTATGTTCCCTGGTGGAAATATATTTATAGTCATAGAGAATAAGGCTGTCTAGCCCAGGTAAAAGCCTCCATCACCAGTGTCATGTTCTCTTTATTCAGGAACCCACTAAGAGTATTAGAAAGATTAGGAAATGTACATTCACAAAGCCAGACATTTTGGCTGATTAGCACTTGAGTGCTTTGGGGAAGAATATTCATATGGAACAAATTCTTCACTCTGGTCCTTTTCAAAACCTGACCTTCATTATTCTCCCTGCAAGCATGCTTGTCATCAGGCCTCCAAATCTTGTTCCACGTTCTGATCTCCCCAAAGAATCATTAATAATAATCAGTGATTGACTGTAGGGTCTGAAGTAATCTCTCCTTCCAGGCAAAATCCTTAAAACATACATTGGGAGGAATTTCACTTTTTCCTATGTTTCAGAGTCACCCTGGTTGGGTCTGTGATTCTATAGAAGACAGCTTATAAGAGTTCACATATCAGGCAGGGTCTTTTACAATTAAGTTTAAATTTTCTTTTCTCTTCAGTCAACTGGTTATAGAGAAGAGAGAATTGCTGAAGGAGTACAGGTTCCATTTTTGAGATTCTAGGATGAGAGTCACTTTAACTATGTGTGATGTTACTACAGGGTTTCTTCCTCAGTGGCACCTGGTCTACTGTGGACTCAAGATATTTTGGGCCTTTGAAATGATTTAGGTCTGAGAACTCGGTGAAGAGGTAGGACTGTCAGGGTGGTTCAAGTCAGGTCTCCATGCAGCAGATTTTGACGTGTACAAATCCCCTTTTTGGTTTGTGTGCTGCTTCATTGCACTGGTTCCAGAGACCTCCAGATCACCAAGGTGCCGCTAAGACTGACTGGCACATTGAATCAAATCAAAACTACGTTCTAGGTCAGACATCTCCAAGTACATTTATGACACATTCCTCATGCTTTTCCGTGGTGTACAGATGTGAAAGACTTCTCCTCCTGGGTTAGAGTCTGTCATAGATCCTCTTTGCTATGCTGCTGTGAACCTCCAGCCATTGGCACGCAGGTCAGAGAGCATGACATACACTTATTTTTGCTTTTCAGCATATCATTACTCTTCAGAAAAGGTAGATACAGCTAACAGATGGGGAAACTGGATTCTTGGCTTATAAGGATCAGCAGAGATTAAGGTAATCCAAGTCTCATGATTCCTCCCTTATTTTCTGTTCCAGCTCATAATCCTCAATATTCCTCAATCAATTCTTGAGCTCCTACATTAGTGACCTGACAAAGCCAATAAATCAACAGCTTTGTAATTCTGCAGCTGAGATAAAACTGTATAGGTTTTATTTATTTATTTAACCCTGATGATGGCCTGGTAATAGCAAACACCCTATTCCAACAAAACAAGAGAAGACTCTACACGTGGACATCACCAGATGGTCAACACCGAAATCAGATTGATTATATTCTTTGCAGCCAAAGATGGAGAAGCTCTATACAGTCAGCAAAAACAAGACTGGGAGCAGACTGTGGCTCGGATCATGAACTGCTTATTGCCAAATTCAGACTTAAATTGAAGAAAGTAGGGAAAACCACAAGACCATTCAGGTATGACCTAGATCAAATCCCTTATGAGTATACCGTGGAAGTGACAAATAGATTTAAGGGACTAGACCTGATAGACAGAGTGCCTGATGAACTATGGACAGAGGTTCGTGACATTGTACAGGAGACAGGGATCAAGAAAATCCCCATGGAAAAGAAACGCAAAAAAGCAAAATGGCTGTCTGAGGAGGCCTTACAGATAGCTTGGAAGAGAAGAGAAGCGAAAAGCAAAGGAGAAAAGGAAAGATATTCCCATCTGAATGCAGAGTTCCAAAGAATAGCAAGGAGAGATAAGAAAGCCTTCCTCAGCGATCAGTGCAAAGAAATGGAGGAAAACAACAGATTGGGAAAGACTAGAGATCTCTTCAAAAAGATTAGAGATACCAAGGGAACATTTCATGCAAAGATAGGCTCGATAAAGGACATAAATGATATGGACCTAACAGAAGCAGAAGATATTAAGAAGAGGTGGCAAGAATACACAGAGGAACTGTACAAAAAAGATCTTCACGACACAGATAATCACGATGGTGTGATCACTCACCTAGAGCCAGACATCCTGGAATGTGAAGTCAAGTGGGCCTTAGAAAGCATCACTACGAACAAAGCTAGTGGAGGTGATGGCATTCCAGTTGAGTTATTTCAAATCCTCAAAGGTGATGCTGTGAAAGTGCTGCACTCGATATGCCAGCAAATTTGGAAAACTCAGCAGTGGCCACAGGACTGGAAAAGGTCAGTTTTCGTTCCAATCCCAAAGAAAGGCAATGCCAAAGAATGCTCCAACTACCGCACAATTGCACTCATCTCACATGCTAGTAAAGTAATGCTCAAAATTCTCCAAGCCAGGCTTCAGCAATACGTGAACCGTGAACTTCCAGATGTTCAAGCTGGTTTTAGAAAAGGCAGAGGAACCAGAGATCAAACTGCCAATATCTGCTGGATCATCGAAAAAGCAAGAGAGTTCCAGAAAAACATCTATTTCTGCTTTATTGACTATGCCAAAGCCTTTGACTGTGTGGATCACAATAAACTGTGGAAAATTCTGAAAGAGATGGGAATACCAGACCATCTGACCTGTCTCTTGAGAAACCTGTATGCAGGTCAGGAAGCAACAGCTAGAACTGGACATGGAACAACAGACTGGTTCCAAATAGGAAAAGGAGTACGTCAAGGCTGTATATTGTCACCCTGCTTATTTAACTTATATGCAGAGTACATCATGAGAAACGCTGGGCTGGAAGAAATACAAGCTGGAATCAAGATTGCCGGGAGAAATATCAATAACCTCAGATATGCGGATGACACCACCCTTATGGCAGAAAGTGAAGAAGAACTAAAGAGCCTCTTGATGAAGGTGAAAGAGGAGAGTGAAAAAGTTGGCTTAAGGCTCAACGTTCAGAAAACTAAGATCATGGCATCTGGTCCCATCACTTCATGGGAAATAGATGGGGAAACAGTGGAAGCAGTATCAGACTTTATTTTTTTGGGCTCCAAAATCACTGCTGATGGTGATTGCAGCCATGAAATAAAAGATGCTTACTCCTTGGAAGGAAGGTTATGGCCAACCTAGATAGCATATTTAAAAGCAGAGACATTACTTTGCCAACAAAAGTACGTCTAGTCAAGGCTATGGTTTTTCCAGTGGTCATGTATGGATGTGAGAGTTGGACGGTGAAGAAAGCTGAGCGCCGAAGAATTGATGCTTTTGAACTGTGGTGTTGGAGAAGACTCTTGAGAGTCCCTTGGACTGCAAGGAGATCCAATCAATCCATCCTAAAAGAGATCAATCCTGGGTGTTCATTGGAAGGTCTGATGTTGAAGCTGAAACTCCAATACTTTGGCCACCTCATGCGAAGGGTTGACTCATTGGAAAAGACCCTAATGCTGGGTAGGATTGGGGGTGAGAGGAGAAGGGGACGACAGAGGATGAGATGGTTGGATGGCATTACCGACTCGATGAACATGGGTTTGGGTAGACTCCGGGAGTTGGTGATGGACAGAGAGGCCTGGCGTGCTGCAATTCATGGGGTCGCAGAGAGTCGGACACAACTGAGCGACTGAACTGAACTGATGGCCTTAAGACTTGAGGGGTTTTTTTTTTTTACTTTTTTTTTTTTAAGCATGGTCATGCTGCTGCTGCTAAGTCGTTTCAGTCGTGTCCGACTCTGTGCGACCCCATAGACGACAGCCCACCAGGCTCTCCCATCCCTGGGATTCTCCAGGCAAGACCACTGGAGTGGGTTGCCATTTCCTTCTCCAATGCATGAAAGTGAAAAGTGAAAGTGAAGTCGCTCAGTTATGTCTGACTCTTCGCGACCCCATGGACTGCAGCCCACCAGGCTCCTCCATCCATGGGATTTTCCAGGCAAGGGTACTGGAGTGGGGTGCCATTGCCTTCTCTGAAGCCTGGTCATAGAAAGTAACAATTTTTAAATCAAAGATAGATAAACATTTAGAAATAAGTCTACCATTCTCTTTCTTCAGCTAAGCGGCTGAATAGAACTCTGAAGTCAAACCATGATGCATGGATCAACTGACCCAGGACTGGATCAATAACTGAGAGCTTCTCTAATATTTGCCCCCTGCCTTTAGTGGACACCTCATTTTAAATAAATACCAGTGATATTTTAATTAGTTTTTTGTCCACTGAGTGCTGTAGCAGTCAGATTCCTATCCCCAAATATGGCTGTATTTTCTCAGATAATCTCAAATTGCCTGATTGTCTTTAAAGCCTATTTACTGCCTACAACCATTTCTTTATCTGTCAAGTTTCTGTCTCGAGTGGATTCCAGAAGAGAACAGAAAAATGAAATTACGAAGAGACTATTGAACAGCTTTCAACCAACTAAAGACCCGGGCTTAGAAAACCAGTAGAAATGAAGGTGAGGAGTGATCAACATTACACTTCCTGCTTCTCCGATTTTCCATCAAGAAAAGACCGATCATTAAGGACACCATTCTTGCCCACCACTGTCACCACTGGCAACAGACACAAGATGCTATAACTGTACCCCTGCTTCCAGTGACGATGGGAACACACTGTTGTGATTGCTGCTATTTCTTGCCCCCAGAAAGGATTCCCTAGGGTTCCTCCCTCTCTGTATGGCCTTTGATTCAAGATCTAAGGCTGATGCTTCTGATGGGTAAATCAGTACTCTTTACACTCCCATGCTCAAACTATCAATACAAGGGAAAAGAAAATCCATAGCTGGAATTGTCAGCTTTCATAGGGGTAGGCTGTATTTGCTTCCCACACAGACTTACAAAGTAGGAAATTTTCAAACATAGGCATTTGAGGTTTCCCTGGTAGCTCAGTGGTGAAGAACCTGCCTGCCAATGCAGGAGACGTGGGTTCAATCTGTGGTCCCAGAAGATCCCACATGCCTCACAGCAACTAAGCAAGTGCACCACAACTACTGAGCCTGTGCTCCAGAGCCCAGGAACCATGATTACTGAGCCTATGTGCTGCAACTACTGAAGTTTGCGCGCCCTAGACCCCGTGCTTCACGAGGAGAGAAGCCACCACAATAAGAAGCCTGCACACGGCAACTCGAGCCCTTGCTCATTGCAACTAGAGAAAAACCTGCACAGCAACGAAGTCCCAGCACAGCCAGAAATAAAATACATTTTTTTAAAAAATTTTAAGTTTAAATGCCAGATAAACAAAACAAAACAAAAAGACAAATGTCAATTATATGGAGGTAGGGAGGAGCAGTCAGTTGATTTCTTGTGTCAGAGAAGCCAAGGATCACGTGAATCAGAACTGGAACTGAATCCCATCAATATTCCAGAGCACGAGGCTCTGAACCCCGGCTAACGTTTCCCTCAGGGACAGAAAGGAATAGATGTACAATTACGGCTATTTTTTAAACAGTACTTTTTTTTTTTTTTTCCGTACTGTGGTTATGGTTAAAGTTATATAATTAGAGTTTTCCTGCAGTGTTCATCATTTGATGACAAAACAGGGACATTCTGGCCTTTTTGCTTGGTTTTTATTTCTCGGTCTGGAAGAGAGAAATGGATCTGATTGCAAGTGATTCATCCAGTTTTTCCCTTTCTGTGTTGTTTTGATCTTTGTTCTTCTATACTATACCATTTCTGCAAGTAGGGCCTATTTTTAAAACTCATAGTTTCCACATTAAAAAAAAAATTTATGCTATTTCTTTTTTAGTAATGAGAGAAGTCGATTTTCTCCTAAGGAATGTTCAATTATTGTCGCAGTTGAGTCAGAGGACCTGCCTTTCATTTGTCTCCCTGACAAGCATTGCTCCTTATAAAGAAATCATCCTCGGGCCTTTCCTATTTCTGAACAAAGGGCATTAGGGGAGCAGCTTACTCAAAAGTTTACTCTTCATTCAGGGAGAATATTCTGTCTTCCTAGTTTTACACCTCTGATATTTCTAGTTCTCCCATTTGTGCTGGAAGGCTTGTTCTTGCAAATATCTGTGCACACATCCAATTTTCTCATTATAACACTTTGCACTTACATAATGTCCCACATTACCACAATTTCACAGACAAAGAAGCAGACATCCAACGGGATTAAATAACTTGCCTAAGCAAACAATCACCTTGCAAGCAGCAAGAGGCATAATCAAGATTCAAGTGTGGCTTTCTCCACCCCACCTCCCTGTGCTTCCCAGTCTAGGCGGGCCTGACAACAGGGACATGCTCAACAGATGTTTCCTGGACACAAGAGGAGCTCAATAATTAAATCAAATGCATCAAAACATGTTTCATGGTCTCTGGATAATCTCTGGTTACATTAAATCCATTGATTAAAACTGCTATTGATACTTACTGAGTGCTAGTTAAATATCCAAATTTCCTGGAAACTGGAATTCACTGGCAGGCCAGGTAATTTTCATCAACCAAAGAAGTTTCAGAAACACTCTTTTCAACTATAGGAAAACAAGAAGCTCTGGGGCCAGGGGGATAGGGTTAGATGTCACGAGAGACTCAGTGCACATCCTGAACCATTTCATCTGGGTCTCGAGAAAATGTGAAAACATCAGATACCTGGCAAGACTGTCCTTTCCTGTTATTGCAGTAGTCCCTATCTTTGTCGATTTTTAAACAAAACATTGGATGATTTCATTCCCCTTTTCATCTGTGTATGTTGGTGTTCTAGAGACATGACCTAAAGTCACACAAAAGTATTATGCTTCTAGCTCTGCACTGTGTACCTACTGGGCTTTCCTGGTGGCTTGATGGTAAAGAATCTGCCTGCCAGTGCAGGAGACCTGGGTTCGATCTCTGTGTTGGGAAGATCCCCTGGAGAAGGGAATGGCTACTCTCTCCATTATTCTTGCTTGGAGAATCCCAAGGACAGAGGATCCTGGTGGGCTATCATCCATGGGATTGCAAAGAGTCAGATAGGACTGAGCAACTAAACAACAACAACATGTACCTATCAAGTCATGTATCAGTGTCTGAGGGCTGCCATAACCAAGTGCCATACACAGGGTATTCTATAAAAACAGAAACTTGTCTCTCTCACAGTTCTGGAGGTGAGAAGTCCAAAGCCAAGGTGTGAGCTGGCTATGCTCTCTCTGGAGGCTCTAGGGAAGGCTCCTTCCTTGTCTCTCAAAGTTTCTGGTGGCTGCCAGCAATCCTCAGCCTTCCTGGCCTGTAGATGCAGTTCTCCAAGTCTTTGTCTCTGTCTTCACCAGGATTTCTCCCCGGTGTATCCCAATATCCCTCTTCCTAGAAGGACACCTCATCTTGACTGCATCTGCGAAGACTATTTCCAATTAAGGTCACGTTCACAGATTCCGGGTGGACATGAATTTGGGAGATGGGGACACTATTCACCCCAATATGAGAATTAAGAAATACTAATTGAGGGCCTCCCTGGTGACTCAGTGGTAAAGAACCCACCTGCTGATGCAGGAGACACAGGTTTGGGCCCTGCTCCAGGTATATTCTACGTGCCTCGGAGCAACTAAGCCTGCGAACCACAACCACTGAACTGGCTCTCAAGAGCCTGGGAGCCACAACTACTGAGACTGAGCTCTCTGGAGCCCATGCTCTGCAAAAGAGAAGCCACCACAATGAGAAGCCCGTGCACCGCAACTAGAGAGTAGCCCCCACTAAAGAAAAGCGCAAGCAGCACCAAAGACCCAGCACACCCAAAAATAAATACATCAAAAAAAAAAAACTAGTTGAGAAAAGGAAGAACACGTCAAAGTCTTATGTTACGGCCAGCGCTGAGAAAGAAATGCAAGGCCTGTCTGTGTGGAGTGATCGCCTTCTATCCGAGTTCAAACCAACATCATTCCACTCCAAGCAGAGAATACAAGCATCTTTCCCCATGGGATTCCTTCTGTGGTTTTCCTTCAGAGAGTTATCACGTGTTATAGTGAACTGTTTCTCTGACATGGTTAACTAGACGCACACTTGCAGTTTTAACAATTTTCCCTGCTCCACCCTTCATATTTCTTCATTTTCATGGAAGTGATGCATTTTTTCCAGATAACTAGCTTTCCAGAATCCAGTAAGACTTCTCAATTGCCAAGGATGTGTACTGAGTACTATTGCTGGGGAGCCCCTAACCATGTCTGTTGCTAGAGGAATTCAACTTACAGGATGAATTCCCCTCTCCATAATCCCCCCCCTCAGACACATGAGGTATATGAAATCTGTGTCAAATGAGCTCACAGGCATTGTCAGAGAAAGAAAAAGATGAAAAGTTGTCTGAAGAGGGGTGTGTGTATGTGTGTGTGTGTGCGCGTAAAACCAGTGTGAGGCCAAGTCATGTCCACTCCTGAGATATGGGCATGTCTAGGCTTATCAGACACCACTGAAGCAACTTAGCAGCAGCAGCAGCAGGCTTATCAGAGTAACTGAGGATCCTCCTGAGAAAGGCAGCCAAGCCCAGTCAGACTGGCTTTAGTTTTGGAGACAAACGTGATACAGATTAGAAGATCTACCCACTGCCCAGGTGGTGTTCCTGGTAAAGAACCCTCCTGCCAATGCAGGAAACATAAGAGATGGGGTTTTGATCCCTGAGTCAGGAAAATCCCCTGGAGGAGGGCATGGCAACTCACTCCAGTATTCTTGCCTGGAGAATCCCATAGACAGAGGAGCCTGGTGGCTATAGTCCATGGGGTTGCAAAAAGTCAGATGCAACTGAGTGACTTAGTACGTATATACCCACTGCCACTGGGCTGGGCTCTTTTCAGAATCATGTGACGGAGGAAGAGTGTGCTAAAAGAATTAGATATAAAACATAAACATTTCCTTAAAGTCCCTGTATCATCCTCAAGCAAAGGCTAATTGGTTTAGCCACTAAGTCGTGTCTGACTCTTGGACTCTTGCAATCCCACTGACTATAGCCTGCCAGGATCCTCTGTCCATGGGATTCTCTAGGCAAGACTACTGGAGTGGGTTGCCATTCCCTTCTCCAGGGGATCTTCCCAACCCAGGGATCAAACCTGGGTCTCCTGCATCGCAGGCAGATTCTTTACCAACTGAGCTATGAGGGAAGCCCAAAGGCTAACTAATGGGTGCAATTCAAAACATGGTATGCAGACCAGTGCCAGCTTGTGATAAAGTGAACACACAAACCAGGAGTGTTTAGATGCTCCAAGTTGACAGTGCTGTCACATCAAAGCACATGATCCATGGATATGTCTCAGTCAACTCGGGGGAGCCTACAGGTACTAATATCATTCACTATTTATTACCAGAAGCACCAATATAAACCACAGGACCTAATGGGAGGCAGAGGGATCCAGCATTCAATGTGGTCTAGAGCTTCTTCCAGCCTTCTCCTCTCCTACCTAAATACTCTGACTTTGTGTCCTCTGCTTACCTTCTTAGAGTCACAAAATGATTTCTGCAGCTACAGACATCATAGCCTTAGACCAAAATCCCCACAAAGGAAGGAAGGAAGGAACACAAAGGCTTCTACTTTCTAAGGTCCTCTCTTCTTATTTAGAAGAAAATTCCACCCCTTCCCTGGAAGCTCCTGGGTAAACATTCCCTAGCATTGCTCAGCTGAAGAGGAGGCTGGGGTACCAAGTTTCTAGCAAAGAGTAATGAGAGTATCATGACTGTCTTCAGTTCAGTTCAGTTCAGTCACTCAGTCATGTCCGACTCTTTGCAACCCCACGGACTGCACCACACTGTCCATCACCAACTCCCGGAGTTTACTCAAACTCATGTCCATTGAGTTGGTGATGCCATCCACCCATCTCTTCCTCTGTCATCTCCTTCTCCTCCTGCCTTCAATCTTTCCCAACATCAGGGTCTTTTCAAATGAGTCAGCTCTTTGCATCAGGTGGCCAAAGTATTGGAGTTTCAGCTTCAACATCAGTCCTTCCAATGAATACTAAGGATTGATCTCCTTTAGGATGGACTGGTTGGATCTCCTTGCAGTCCAAGGGACTTTCAAGAGTCTTCTCCAACACCACAGTTCAAAAGCATCAATTCTTTGGCGCTCGGCTTTCTTTATAGTCCAACTCTCACATCCATACATGACCACTGGAAAAACCATAGCTTCAACTAGATGGACCTTCATTGGCTGATTATAATACAGCCCCTCAGACTGACAGGGGGTCTGCCCTTCTCAGAGATCAGAGCATTTTCTCCTGCTCCCTGAACTAATTATGGTTCTGTTAGACAGGAGGAGGAAATGATTGCTGAGTAGACAATAACCAATTTCTGGGACCCTCCATTAATATATGAGATCCATGTGGGTTAATAACGGCTAATCCTCAATGGTCAGCATATTTCTGGTATATATTGGGTTCTCATGACAACCAAATACAAAGACAAAACCAAGGTATTCAGCCCATCACCTAAATGCTCGGTCTTTACAATATCACAGGTACAGGTATTTAGCAGCATTCTCCCCCCCATCTCCTTGTCCCAGGTCTTAACTACCACAGGCATCAAATTGTTTCACTCAAGTTTTCTGGATGCAATAATGCAGACTCTGAATCATGACTCAGAAACTGCTTCTACTTCCCCTCATTAAAAAAACCACTTCATGCAGACTTTCTCAATGGTCCAGTGGCTAAGACTCTGTGTTCCCAATGCAGGGGGCCCAGGTTCGATCCTTGGTCAGAGAACTAAGCTCCCACATGCTGGGCAATGTGGCCAAAAAATTAAAACAAAAACAAAAAACGTTTCTCTTCAAATTCTAAAACCCTAAAACTGACTTTGCTTCATCAACAATCGTTGAAAAATCATAGGTCTTAAATCTTGCAATTTCAGCTTTGGCATGCAGAATTTTTTAGCCCAGACAAACTAAAAACCAAAGACTTTTCTTGGACCCACACAGGGAGGCCACAGGGCAAATTGACGCTCTGAAATCTGCAGAGTCAGAAAAATTCAGATGGTCACTGCCAAGAATGGCTTACCTGGAGCAGAAGCTCCTGGAGTTCCCACAACATGTCAACGGAAATTTGGGTGAATTGCTAGAGGCTGTGTGTGCACCAGCTAGAGAATGAAAATTTCCTTGGGACTATGATGGGAAAGGGGAGGGCAGCACACATTTTATTGGCTTTATCTCCATGAATCCCACCAGCTTCTCTGATAAAGATACCCTCCCAGCTCTCGCGTGGGAGATGAGAAGTAATGCTCAAGAAACTGGCCCAGAACTTTTCTACAACATTCTTCTCTCCAGGGGGAAAGACTCTACCAGAAACTTGTTCTAGAGCCAGTGGGAGGGGTGGTCATTTCTCTGATTCCTGCCCCCATCCAGCGTTCTTGTCTTACTAAAGAGCATGGCGAGGGAAAGTATAAAACACTTGTTATCATGGGCTACAGACAAAGGCCCAATGAAACAGACTTAATAGGAAGATTCAAGAACGTCCCTTCTCCCAGATAGACCACTACATGAACAGGGCCCCAGTATAATATGAGCAAGTTATAGCTGAAAGGGCTGTAGGACATGGAGAATCCCAAAATCAATAAGGGAGACAGAATCAAGGATGCTAAAAGAACTAGAAGGACCTGGCACCTATAGCAAACAGCAAACACAGCTCAGCTCCCAGAAAGACGAGCAGAAACCTCACACTCAAGGCCTACTGACCTCAGTTCCCATTATCCAATGCATCAGTCGTATCCTGATTTCAACAAAAAACTACAAGTCACTCTAAAAGGCAAAGAAAAAAAAAGCCTGAAGAGCCAAAGTAAATATGGGAACCAAATTCAGAAATGACACAGATATTACAATTGTTCAGTCATTAAAAATAAGTCTAACTAATATGTTAAATTCAAGCTGTTTCTTACACAGAAACTCCTAAGAAAGAGCCAAAAGAAAATCTGTGAACTGAAAATACGATAATAGAAATGAAGATTACCTCAGATGAGCTCAACCGTATACTCGTCACAGCCAAGGAGGTCAATGAGCTTAAAGATAGGTCTGTATTTCCCAAACTGAAAATCAAAAATAAAGTAAAACATTAATAAAAATAATAATGAACAGAACAGTTAACACAAGGTGCAACTATTCATAATGGGAATACCAGATACACAATAAAGAGAAAAAGGAGTCAAAAAAAAAATTAAAGAAATAAAAGCTGAGAACTTTAGAAAATTTATGGGATCCACTGAACCACAGACCCAGGAAGCTCAGACTAACCACTAAACAAACAAACCAACCAACCCACAGGTCCACCCCCACCTAAGAAAAGACCCTAACCAAAAACCCCATACCTAGATATATCTATTCAAACTGCAGAAAACCAAAGGCCAAGAGAAAATCCTGAAAGAGCCCAGGAGGTGTGAAAGTTGGGTGGGCGTCCGCCTGACCTTCAGAGAACAGGCAGCCAACTGCTCCTGGAATCCAGCAATATCTATTTTCTCCCTTCACCCCAGGGTGGCCTGCAAGCCCTCGGATGGAGTAGGCCTGGGCAGGCAGAGTGGGGTTTCCTGGACCACCAACAGGGCTGGGTTGGGGCCTTGGAGGCTGAGCGGCCTGCGGTGTGATGGAGGGCCGTGACTGAGGCCCTGGGGTGCCACGGAGAGAGGATGGACTAGACTCTCCCACCAGGGCACAGACCTCAGGCCCGAGGGGCTGCCCCCACCGCCTCTCTCCCTAGAAGAGGCCTCACCTCGCGGGACCTCAGGCTTCCACGAGGGCCTACTGGTAAGCCCTTCGACAAGAAACACCGGGGTGCTCTGGATGCTGGAGTGGCCTAGGCCTGGACTTTCTATTTGCAAGGATTCCGGCCCACGTCATCCATCAAGTAGACTCCAAACCTATTCAACACGGTGACGTCTACTCCTCCCCACGGCCTTCACCTCAGGGGTGGGCCAGGTGTCAGGGAATGCCTCTGGACCAAAGCCCACGCCGCCCAGGCAGGATGGTCCTGGACCAGCAGGGGCCGCCCACTGAGCCTGCGCTGCAAATCTGGAGCCTTCCACCCTTTAGTGGGAAACCCCAGGGCCCGAGCCAACTCTTTGCGGAATGCGGCAACCCAAACGTGCCATGCCGTTGCACTCCCTTGGGGGCCGGTTGTTCCTCCGGAACCTTCGAGGTGGCCTAGTTTCATCCCAGGAGACCTGTATCCAGTGAACTGTTCTTCAGAAGTGAAGGAGAAATGAAGACTTTCTCAGCCATACAAAGCACTGAAGGAGTTCATGACCAGCAGAGCTTCCTTGAGAGGAATGCAACTGAACTGAAGGGAGAAATGGATGGTCCTGTTGTTAATACTTGGAGGCTATTACCCAATCTCAGTAATGGATGGGACAACCAGATAGAAGATGAGGAAAGAAACAGAGGGCTTGGACAACACAATAAAGCAACTAGAACTAACACACGTATCAGTGAAAGTCACTCAGTCGTGTCAGGCTCTTTGCAACCCCATGGACTACACAGTCCAAGGAATTCTCCAGGCCAGAATACTAGAGTTGAGTAGCCTTTCCCTTCTCCAGGGGATCCTCCCAACCCAGGGATCAAACTCAGGTCTCCCACATTGCAGGCAAATTCTTTACCAGCTGAACCACAAGGGAAACCCAACACACATATACAGACCACTAATCAAAAATAGTACAGTAACCTTTCAAGTGAATTGAAAGAAACTGGAACATTCACAAGTGTGTGAAATTAACATATTCTTAGCAATGATTTGGGCTCTCCTGGTGACTCAGTGGTAGAGACTCTGCCTGCTAATGCAGGAGATGCTGGTTGGATCCCTGGGTGGGGAAAATGCCCTGGTGGAGGAAATGGCAACCCACTCCAGTATTCTAGCCTGGGAAATCTCATGGACAGAGGAGCCTGGAGGGCTACAGTCCGTGGGGTTGTGAAACAGTTGGACATGACTTAGCAACTAAACCACAACAAACCAATGAATTCAAGATGGAATCACAAGGGAAATTAGAAAATAACTTAGAGATAAATGAAAATGAAACAAAGACAGCAACAAATCATAGTATGCAGCAAAAGCAGTGCTAAAGGGGAAATCTGTAGCTGTTACAGATTTATATGTATGCACATATATGCATATATATTTATACATACATTTAATATGTAACATTTATATACATTTAAATTATATAAATATTATATATTATATATAATATATATGCATATATATTTATATATGTTACATTTAAAAAGTTAAACCACCCAATCTAAAAAAGCGACATAATGTATGATTCCAATTAGATGACACTGCGGAAAAGGCAAATCTATAGATGTGGTAATCAGGTCAGTGGTTGCCAGGCACTGGAGAAGGGGTAGAAGGTTGATTAGGTAAAGTATAGGAAATCTGGGGGGAGGGAGGTAGTGAAACTATCCTGTATGATACTTTAATGGTGAACATAAGACATTATGTTCAATAACCTCAGCTATGCAGATGATACCACCCTTATGGCAGAAAGTGAAAAAGAACTAAAGAGCCTCTTGATGAAAGTGAAAGAGGAGAGTGAAAAAGTTGGCTTAAAGCTCAACATGGCTTAAAGGTCAACATTCAGAAAACTAAGATCATGGCATCTGGTCCCATCACTTCATGGCAAATAGAGGGGGAAACAGTGGAAACAGTGGCTGACTTTATGTTTTGGGGCTCCAAAATCACTGCAGATGGTGATTGAAGCCATGAAATTAAAAGACGCTTACTCCTTAGAAGGAAAGTTATGACCAACCTAGACAGCATACTAAAAAGCAGAGACATTACTTTGTCAACAAAGGTCTGTCTAGTCAAGGCTATGGTTTTTCCAGTAGTCATGTATGGATGTGGGAGTTGGACTGTGAAGAAAGCTGAGCGCCAAAGAATTGATGCTTTTGAACTGTGGTGTTGGAGAAGACTCTTGAGAGTCCCTTGGACTGCAAGGAGATCCAACCAGTCCATCCTAAAGGAGATCAGTCCTGGGTGTTCATTGGAAGGACTGATGTTGAAGCTGAAACTCCAATATTTTGGCCACCTGATGCAAAGAGCTGACTCATTTGAAAAGACCCTGATGTTGGGAAAGATTGAAGGCAGGAAGAGAAGGGGTCAACAGAGGATGAGATGGCTAGATGACATCACCGACTCAATGGACATGAGTTTGGGTAAACTCCAGGAGTCGGTGATGGACAGGGAGGCCTGGTGTGCTGCGGTTCATGGGGTCACAAAGAGTCGGACATGACTGAGCAACTGAACTGAACTGAACTGAACTAGTAAGACATTAAGCATTTGTCAAAACCCAGAGAACTTTAGAGACCAAAGAGAAAACCTTAATGTATGCATATTTTTAAAAAGTCATTTAGGAGATCTGGGATCCCAGGATGAAATGCAAAATGTGACAGAAGAATCTAAATGCATTATGAATATATGAAACAACTTCACTGAAGAAAGTGGAGGAATAAGATGCTGACCTAAATAACTTTGAAAATGAATGGTTGTTAAGACTCAAGGCAAAAGGAATTATACATAAGCACTGTACTCTGGCTGATAACGTTTTTCCCATGGGGTATGGGTTAGCAGTTCTAAAACCACCATACTAGAACGGAACAATTAAGTAAATAGATGCAAAACAGTGAGGGCCAGGGTTCTCACTTTTGGAGTGGGAAGTGACAGGTGAACAGGAGGAGGACTGTGGGAGTGGACTAGAAATGGAGATGTCAGTATGAATTCATGTGTAACTTATTACAAGTACAGCTGATTACATATAGAATAATTATAGACATGTGTGTATATACACAAGTTGGTATATACACATGTATCTCCTTGCCCTGTCAGCTGAGAGGACCCAGAAGTAATGGCAAACACTCCAGTGGCAACTAGCACACCTACCACCCAGATCTTGGTTTCTAATAAAATTATCCAACAAAAGAAACCAGAGCTCCTTGTAGACATGATTGATTCTGGAACTGGGCCAGAAATTTGCTAGATGAGCCTAGAGCATTTTGTAGTTAGTACCAAAAATTAAGAAAGTTTCAAAATTTTTAAAAAATGCAATGATAGAAGTATATAAAAAGGACCTAGCAGCCAACTGAAACAGTTTTCCAATAACTGAAAAGGGAACAATTTGAGCAACAAAACAGATATAGTAGTGCAAAATAAATATACATGACTCCACAATAATAAAACTGATTAAGTAAATGAGTAAGGAGAATAGACAAATCTCCTAAGCAGAAAAATTCTAACTAATTTATGTGCACACTCTTACCCTCAAGGAAATCAAACAAAACTCACTACCCTTAAGTGTGGGCTTCACACAGTGACTTTCTTCCAAAGAGTACAGTATGGAAGGGGAAAATTAATAATTAATTATAGTTGGTGGAGAATCCTGACAGACACTACCTCAATCCGGTGATCAAGGTCAACATCAAGAACAGGTTATACTGATGGTATGTACCATGCATACGATGTGATGAGAATGGCACTTTACTTCTCTGGTTTTCCTCCCACAAACACATTTTCAGTCATGAGAAGAATATCAGAAAAATCGCAAAATACGTGGACAAAATATGAGATTTGTTAATTCTCAAAACTGTCAAGGTCAGCTTGAACAAGAAGGTATAAGAAAATGTCACAAGCAAGATCTCATGAAAGGGACTTCCCCGGCAGTCCAGTGGTTAAGACTCCAAGTTTCCAGTGCAGAGGGTGTGGGTTCGATCCTTGGTCAGGGAACTAGGATCCCACATGCCAAGTGGTGTAGCCAAAAAGAAACTTTTTTACAAAAATTAAAGAAAAAAAAAATCACATGATAAATACACGTAGTGTGAAATCATGGACAGGATCCTACAACAGAAAACAACAGTAGGGAGAAACAGAGTAGATTTGAATAAACTATGGGCTTTAGTTAATAATAGTGTTTTAATATTGGTTCATTAGTTGTGACAAATGTAGCACACTAACATAAGATGTTAATAACAAGGGAAACTGGGTGTTATATATATGGAAACTCTCTGTATTATATTTGCAGTCATTCTGTAAATCTAAAGCTGTTCTAAAATAAAAGTTTCATTTTAAAAAATTTCTTCCTGATATCTGAATGTAAGTTGCAAAGTAATGGATAACCAAAGATCACTTCAGTAATAAATGTTATTTATATACATATCACACACATTAAGCATTTATATACATATCACACACATTAACCATTTTTTTAATGATTGACTTTTAGGATGAGTTTCACATGTGCTTTCAATAACATTTTATTTCATTTCTTTAAAGAAAAGACCTAATTTAAATAACATTTAATTTTATATTCATTAAATCACATTGAGGAAAATAATTCTATGAAACTAGAACTGTTCAAGAAAATTTAGAGCGAGCTCCGGTCGCAGAGGAGACACCGCCGCAGTTGCTGCCACCTCCGGGGTTTCTAGCTCTTTTCTCTTCGCCTTAAATTCGGGTGTCTTTTATGAATAATCAAAAGCAGCAAAAGCCAATGCTATCAGGCCAGCGTTTTAAAACCAGAAAAAGAGATGAAAAAGAGAGGTTTGACCCTGCTCAGTTTCAAGACTGCATTATTCAAGGCTTAACTGAAACTGGTACTGATTTGGAAGCAGTAGCAAAGTTTCTTGATGCTTCTGGAGCAAAACTTGATTACCGACGATATGCAGAAGCACTCTTTGACATTCTGGTGGCTGGCGGAGTGCTGGCCCCAGGTGGTACACTGGCAGATGACATGATGCGTACAGATGTCTGTGTGTTTGCAGCACAAGAAGACCTAGAGACCATGCAAGCATTTGCTCAGGTTTTTAACAAGTTAATCAGGCGCTACAAATACCTGGAGAAAGGTTTTGAAGATGAAGTTAAAAAGCTGCTGCTGTTCTTAAAGGGTTTTTCAGAGTCGGAAAGAAACAAGCTGGCTATGTTGACTGGTGTTCTTCTGGCTAATGGAACACTTAATGCATCCATTCTTAATAGCCTTTACAATGAGAATTTGGTTAAAGAAGGGGTTTCAGCAGCTTTTGCTGTAAAGCTCTTTAAATCATGGATAAATGAAAAAGATATCAGTGCAGTAGCTGCAAGTCTTCGGAAAGTGAGCATGGATAACAGACTGATGGAACTTTTTCCTGCCAATAAACAAAGCGTTGAACACTTCACAAAGTATTTTACTGAGGCAGGCTTGAAAGAGCTTTCAGAATATGTTCGGAATCAGCAAACCATAGGAGCTCGTAAGGAACTCCAGAAAGAACTTCAAGAACAGACGTCCCGTGGCGATCCATTTAAGGATATAATTTTGTATGTCAAGGAAGAAATGAAAAAAAACAACATCCCAGAACCCGTTGTCATTGGAATAGTATGGTCCAGCATAATGAGCACCGTGGAATGGAACAAAAAAGAGGAGCTTGTAGCAGAGCAAGCCATCAAGCACTTGAAGCAATACAGCCCTCTACTTGCTGCCTTTACAACTTAAGGTCAGTCTGAGCTGATTCTGTTACTGAAGATTCAGGAGTACTGCTATGCCAACATTCATTTCATGAAAGCCTTCCAGAAAATAGTGGTGCTTTTTTATAAAGCTGAAGTTCTCAGTGAAGAACCCATTCTAAAGTGGTATAAAGATGCACATGTTGCCAAGGGGAAGAGTGTCTTCCTTGAGCAAATGAAAAAGTTTGTAGAGTGGCTCATAAATGCTGAAGAAGAATCTGAGTCTAAAGCTGAAGAAGGTGACTGAATTTTGAAACTACACCCTCAGTAAAGCAAACGGGAGTTGTAGATAAAATGTCATGTCTCATGTGTCCTGGTTCTTACATCTTCCTACCTTCCTATATCAAGCATGATATAAGGGCTTTCACGGCAAATTTTATTTTAACTGTTTCTATGGTTACTGGAAATGTTGGATTTAGTTTCTAAAACCATGTTTTAAGTAGCTACAGGAGCTATAGATTTGAATCTGATGTTGCATTAGTCTTTTCAGTTATCTTCTACCTCTTGTATTTTCTACTGTAATAATGTAATTTAAGGCCTTCCATAATGAACAGTTCACTTTATTCCCTGGGTTTTCTATATAAACAGTTTTCAAGATATGATTTGGTTAAAAATAATTTGTTATAAAAATTCTGTTTGCAAATTAAACTGTAAAAGTATCAAAAAAAAAAAAGAAAATTTAGAGCGACATAGAGATGACCACAAAGTCAGCAGTTGCTCACACCCATCAGGAATGTCAGCAAACAGTCTGCCCAGTCCTCCAAAGACATGGTTCTTCAGGGCTGTGCCATTCAGTAGCCATGCCCCATGTGTCCCGAAAGGAAATTTCTCTGTAGGGACCAGCATTAGAATCTCCCATAGCATGTCTGTTCTCCCCTCACAGTGTTTCTTCTTCTTTTTTTGTCTTAAGGTTGCTTCTAAGAGAGACTAGTTTATTTATAAGAATGCAAATTTTAAAAGCCTTCTGGAATTTGGAAAAGGCTTGTCATTTAAAAGCCCTATAAATCAGATATGCTCTATTCTATGCACACACAAAAAAACAACTTCTACATGTTCTTTCTCACAAGATATGCAGCATCAACAATTTGTTAAATGTGATTCTTTCAGGGAGACTTTTGAATTTAGCCTCTAGGTTCCAGAAAATTAAGACCTTATTCAAATGTATAAAAATTCCTTTGATTTTTTTCTTTTTTGGAAACATATTTGTGCTCAAAATTTGCTGTAGTATTTTTTGTTTGTTTCATTGAAATTAGTTGTATTGTAATTTTATCAACTGAAGTTTTCACACGATTTTAATTCACATAAAATTCATCTTTTTAGAGTGATTAACTGAGTGGCATCTAGAAAATTCATAATGTTGTACAACCACCTTTATCTAGTTCTAAAACTTTTCTACCATTCAACATAAAATTCTGTACCCATTAAGCATTTCTTTCCCATTTCCCTCTCTTCCAGCCCCCAGTAACCGCCAAGTATCTTCTGTCTCTACGAATTTATCTCTTCTAAATATTACATATAGTCATGGAATCATATCACATGCCTCACAGTGTTTCTGGAGGCTTGAATATTGACTGAATTTTACTTTGTGATTCTTTAACTCAACTCCTTAAGAAACTTTTAGATTCTCTTATTAAATGATAAACAGCTTGGGTATTTTGTCTTTTTTTTTTCTTTCTTTTAATTAGTCAATAAAGAACTATCTTTGTTCTCTGACTTCCCAATAGCAAAGTTACAATTCAATTACAATTATAAACCAGATTTCACACACAAGGTACTGTTTCTTATTTCTGCATTTTCCCCCTCTGCCTCTCATTTTCATATATTTGATGCCTATTTAGAGAATGACAATAGATTGGAGTCATGTGAAAAGCATACATGTTAAATGATATACAAATTTGCCATTCCAAATCTTCCTGATAAAAATCAAAATATTTGAACAACTTTTAAAACATCCAATTTAAACAAATTTAGGAATCGAAGTATTGGGGGCATATATCACCTATAGCTCTATCTATACAGCACCAAGCAATATGGACTTTCAGATTATGTAAGTGACTCAGAGGTAATAGTCACTAATTCCCAACATAGAGATGACCATAAACATAGTTCCACGTCATGGCTGCATCTTCTTCTAAAATTACATCAACAAGTGGTCTATTTTGTTTATTATATTATTGAAATTTCCCAGGTATCTGTTTTATATTTCCTGGCGGTGCCTGAGGCTACAATATTTTCATTTCTTCCCAGATCAAACCATACACCTAAAAGCCCTTTTGGAGGTAATTTAACAAACATATCTATGCTCTTTGGCCATAATGACATTTTCATGACAGCTCTTGGAAATTTTATTCCAGAGGAATGAGGCTAATGATAGGAAACATCCGGGGAGATGTTTTGGAGTAGGCTGACCTTTTAAAACCTTTCAAATCTTCCATCCTGTCCTGTTTAGATTTAGGGTTGACTAATTTGAGATATACATAAATCTTATCTTTCTTTCTTATGGAGACTTTGTTGCCTTTAACCAAAGAAAGATGAAATTATGAATTCTTGTGATTACAGAACCAGGGACCAATGACCTTCTTGATCAGCACTATTGAATCTAAGTAATATAAACTATGTTTATATTGAAACATAGTTTAAAAATTTCTAGAGGTCACATTAAAAATGTAAGGCAAAAGAGGTAAAATTAATTTTGACACCATAATTTAACTCAATATCTCTATATTATCATTTTAACATATAATAAATACTTTTAAATTCTCATCAGGATATTTTAATTCTTTTTCATACTGTCTGAAATCTTGTGCATTTTACACTTACAGCACATCTTGATTTGGACTAGCCACATTCTAAGAGCTCAATTACCACGCACGGCTAGTGGCTACCATCTTGGATTGGGCATTTATAGATACAGTGGTGATTAAGAGGAGGGACCTGGGCTTGAATGGTTTAAGAAGTGGAGTGAACATGATACAGTGGGGAAAATGTGAGGGTTCAGCTACAAATATTCAAATTCCACCTTCCACAATTAATTAAGAAGCTTTAGAAAATTTGCCTTGAATGTTTGCCAAATATTCATGTGGTTCTAGATAAGATTAAATGAGATAATGTGCATAAATCTTTGGCTACACTGCAGATATTCATTAAATCTTATCTTGACTCCTTCAGAGAGAATATATCCTATGAATTTACTAATTCTGCAGCATATCTCTATTACCATGCTGCAGACTGTAGCCCACCAGGCTAATCTGTCCACGGGATTTTCCAGGAAAGAACACTGGAGTGGGCAGCCCTCTCTTCTTCAGGGGACCTTCCCAACCCAGGGATTAAACCCAGGTCTCCTGTATTGCAGGTGGATTTTTACCACCTGCTACTGAGCTACCAGGGAAGCCCCATATCTCTGTTGAGCAATTACTCAACTGTTATACATCAGTGAAAAAAACAATTATACCTAGAAAGTAGAGGAAGACAGACAATAAAGACATAAAATATGTTGTAGTATTTTAGAAGGTGATACAGGAAAGGGAAAACGTGCTAACGGAAAAATAAAAGGAGTTGAGTATGAAGAGGACGTGACATCATTTTAAATAAAGTGGTCAGGCTAGCTGAGGGGGAGACATTTGGGCAAAGACAGAAAGAAGGTGAAGGAGTTGACCATGTAGATTTCCGAAGGAGGAGCATGCCAGGAGGAGTCAGCTGGAGAAAAGACTCTGAGGTGGGTTATTCCTGGAGTGTTTGAGGAACAATAGGGAGAGTGCATGGCTGGAAGGCAGGGAGCAAGGGGAAAGAGGTAAGAGATGAAGTCAGAAAGGTTCTGATCTTGTGGCGCTTGTGAGCCACTGTAAGAATTCAGGTTTTCATTCCAAGTGAGATAGGAGCTACTGCAAGATTTCAAGTAGGGATCGACATACTCTGATTTCTAATTTTAAAGCATCACTCTTACATCTGGGTTGAGAACAGGCTGTGGGTGGCAAGGGTGGGGGGCAAGTGGTGCTAGTAGTAAGGGAAGAAGCATAGAGACCCATGAGGAGCTACCACAGTAACTGAGGAGAAATGATGGTGGCTTAGACCACAATGGTAGTAGAGTGGTCATGGAAGTACTGAGAAGTGGTGAGTCTCTAGATCTATATTGAAGGTAGTATCAACAATATCTCCTAATCATTTGGTTGTGGCATGTGGGAGAGAGAAAAGCATCAAGAATGACACCAGCATTTTTAAATGATACAAGTGAACGTATTTACAAAGCAGAAATAGACTCACAGACATAGAGAACAAATTTATGGTTACCAAAGGGAAGGAGTGGGAGGGATAAATTAGGAGTTTGGGATTAGCAGATACATACTACTATATATAAAATAAACAACAAAGACTTCCTATATAGCTCAGGGAACTATATTCAGTGTCGTGCAATAAACTATAATGGAAAAGAATATGAAAAAGAACATATATATAGGATGTATATATATATAAAATTGATCACTTTCTGTACACTTGAAACATCATAAATCAACTATATTTCAATAAAATGAATCACTTTTTTAAAAAAGAATAAAGCAATAGAAGCTATTTTCGTTATAAACCATGTGGAATTATATATCCTTGTGCAGCTTTGCTAAAAATAAAAAAATAAATGATAAAAAATAGGATATGATCTAATGATGCAACACTTTTATGCTTTGAGTCCTTTCAGAGTTTTCAGAGATCTGCCATTCCAAAAGCCATCTTCCAAACCACTACTTGAACTTTCTAAAACTTGCTTACATTTTGACTATCTCCAGAGATCCATTTTGAACATTTTGTCATGAAGCTTTCACATCATTTAAGCAAAACAGAAAAGCTGGTGTTCAAAGCATGGAGCTGTCATGGGGGTTAGAGCCTTGAGGGAAAAGAGAAACCCGAGAGTTAATGGGAAGTGAACCAATCTTCCCACAGATTCCCTAGGTGGGGTCTGGGGGGTGGGGTCAGCTCTGACAGAGGCTGCTGTAATTGTTACTGACTTGAAGAAAGATACTCTCTGAGTCTGGCCACTGACGGTTCCTTGCCAACTTCATGGGCCACAGACAACTGCTGACAGACCCACATGTGGCCCATGTGATATCCTCTAGGGCCAGTGGAGTCAGGCATCAATCTTCAAGTGACCAAAACAGTATTCATTCTTCACAGCTCAGCTGGAGCTGGATAGGGATTCACTTTTTCATTGTTCTGCTGCTGCTGCTGCTGCTAAGTCGCCTCAGTCGTGTCCGACTCTGTGCGACCCCATAGACGACAGCCCACCAGGCTCCGCCGTCCCTGGGATTCTCCAGGCAAGAATACTGGAGTGGGTTGTCATTTCCTTCTCCAGTGCATGAAAGGGAAAAGTGAAAGTGAAGTCGCTCAGTCGTGTTCGACTCTTAGCGACCCCATGGGCTGTAGCCCACCAGGCTCCTCTGTCCATGGGATTTTCCAGGCAAGAGTACTGGAGTGGGGTGCCATTGCCTTCTCCGTTTCATTGTTCTACTGATCTTTAAATCAGAAGCCTATAATTGTTCAATTTGGCAAAGTAATGAATACAATCTTTTCTAAAGGAGAAACTGGAAGGGAAATAGCCTAGGAATGCCAAGTTGATTTGATGCTAAATCAAGGCAAGGATGTACATTTACAGTAAAAGTAAAATTTGAGTTTCAATGATGAGAAAAAGAAATTCAATCTGCTGAAGTCATTGAGGCAAACTAAAACAAATCAACAACAACAACAAACCACATACACACAAGCAAAAACAACAACAGAAAAGAGAAGTGTATGTTTGTTTCATCGAGTCCAGAAAGATGAGACAATTAGAAAAACTGTAAAAAGATGTAATCAGTTGTGTGTCCCTTAGGGAAGAAGGCACAGAAATGTCTGTTTCCAGCTACACAATGTCTTTTCCATCAGACTAACCATGCAACCACAAATCTTTAGAGTATGCATAAACAAACAGATAAAGAAGTAGGTAGATACAGAACTACTCAAGAGAGCAGGACAAGAAGTTGGAAAAATGAGAAAAGGGGGAAAACTACTAAGTACACGGGGCACTGATACTGTGGTGGGAGAAAACACCAACACCTTGCTATCAGAAGGTTCAGGAAAAAACAAACCCCAGGGCAGGAAATCCACGGGCAAAGCCAGGAGCCAGTGTAAACAGCAAAAACAGTTTTTCATTGGTGCCAGAGGGGGTGAAGATTATTACTGCAGGAATCGCTCCAGTCAAGGAAACTTCCTACACAAGCATCCATTTTTACCGAACCAGATAATTTGGAGATGGCTGCTGTATTCTAAGAGTATGACACAGAAATTCATCTTTTACGTAGCAAACATTTCTAATGACTTTTCTGTTTTTGAACACAGCTATCCTACCTAGCAGGAAATAACTGAATTGGGAGAATGGTTGACAAGCAAGCGGCTTTTCTAAAACTTTGGGGAAGGGGGGTTGTTGCCAACTCTTTTCGACTCCATGGATTGCAGCACACCAGGCTCCTCTGTCCTTCATTCACTATCTCCCGGAGTTTGTTCAAATTTGTATCCATTGAGTTGGTGATGCTATCTAACCATCTTGTCCTCTGTTGCCCCTTTCTCCTCCTGCCCTCATTTTTTCCCAGCATCAGGGTCTTTTCCAATGAGTCAGCTCTTCCCATCAGGTGACCACAGTATTGGAGCTTCAGCTTCAGCATTTGCATTCATTTTCCAGCCTGAGAAAATAGCAGAATGCAACGACTATGTTCCACAGTGTCACCTAGTGGCCTTGAGGGACAGGATCCAGAACCCAGGCAAATTCCAGTAAATGTACAGTCAGCTTCAGAAGCCTATCACTTCAGAGAGCAGCCTTCTCCCTTGATTGGAGGAGTGGGTGGAACAGGATTAATAGCTAATCTCGTGGCTCAGCGGTGAGGCTAAAACTCCCAAACATGACCTCCACTGTGTGTTTCACAGCACTGACTTTGGTTGCTTTTATAAACCTAAAACCACAGCTTTGAAATCACATTTCCATTTACCTGATATGAAACATCTCAGTCGGGTGTCTCTGAAATTTCTGAGAACCACATAGAGAAAATACCAAATAAACAGATGTGTGAGTTTATGCTAGTGTCTTTTCCGAGTTGTGGATTTGTGATTTGTACACAAATAGCCCTTCCCAGGTGGCGCTAGTGGTAAAGAAACCCACTTCAGTATTCTTACCTAGAGAATTCCATGGACAGAAGAGCTAGGCAGGCTACAGCCCATGGGGTTGAAAAGAGTGGGACAAGACTGATGGCACACACACAAACACAGCTTCATTCTCAGGTTCCAGTCTATCTCCAGACCAGTTTGTCACTTGCTGAAGAGATCTCAGGCCTCACTGATGCGGAAATCTTTAGTTCAGGACAGTCTCCTTTGTTTTCAGAATCATTGCAACTGACTTGCCTGCCTGTAGCCTGGACCCTGCAGAATTTATCACCCACAGCGCTGCTAGTCCACTTTCTAAAACACAAATGTGATTGTGCTATTCCTGGCCTTAAATCCTTTATGGCTTTCTCTTTGCCCTCCACAGAAAGTTCAGATTCTTTAAGAGACATGCAAGGCCCCAGGCCTCACCCCGTTTACCTGCCAGGTAGAACCAGCCACTGCTGTTCAGACTCCACGCCAGGCCAGTCTGCAGCCTATGGGACCTCTGGGTGTTGGCTTATGCTTTCACTGCTACAATACCTGTCCCCAATCCCCTTTACCTGGTATTCCTGTGCATCCTTTGACCCTTCCCAGCCTCTAGCCTGGGTTAGTGGCCTCTCCCACACTCCCCGAGAGAATCCCACATGATCCATAATGTGACATAATACTCCATTTGGTAATTACTTTTCCATCAAACCACTAAATCCTGGAGGATCTGACAAATCCATCTCTCTAGTGCCTGGAAGAGTGCCAGGGACAATAGTTACTCTAGATAAATATTCAGATAAAATAAGGCATGTATGATTAAATCAATGCCCTACTTCTCTGTCCCCTTAGTGCCAATCACTTAGCTCCAAACATAAGTGTGATCTGATGCTTAGTGGGACATGCCTGTGACTATTAAACCACAGAGCCATAGACAAAGAAGAAGACACATCCTAAAGAGAGCCCACAAGAAAAGCTAGACATCCATCTCTCACCCCAGACCCTATTGCAACTAACCACCATCTACTTTTGGCCCCCCTCCTCATCCCAGGCAGGTCTCCTCTAAAAAGTCCGAGGAGAGGCAGGAGAGTGGCCTTATGGGGGACTGTGGTGTCCCTGTGGGATTTATCCCACTGCCTCTAGTATCACGTGAAGGGGGAGAGCCCAAGCCCCCTGATACAGGTGTGAGGAGTGCCAGCAAGAAAGGAAGCCCAGCTCTTGCTCCCCAGCTGTGTGCTGGCTGAGTGTGGTGAGAAACTTCCTGGGAAAGTCTGGGGTGTCCTCGGGAACAGGGATGCAGAAATATGGAAACTGGGGTTTGCTTCTTAGCTGGTTACTCCCAAATGCAGGAGGCTTGATGGTGGTGGTGGTGATGATGATGGCTTAGTTGCTGTGGCCAACTCTTTGTGACTGTAGTCCCAAGGACAGTAGCCCACCAGGCTCCTCTGTCCATGGGATTTTTCCAGGCAAGAATACTGGAGTGGGTTGCCATTTCCTTCTCCAGGGGATTTTCCCAACCCAGGGATCAAACCCATGTCTCCTTCATTAGCAGGCAGGCTCTTGACCACTGAGCCACCAGGGAAGCCCCTATGTTAAGATTACATCAAGTAAATTGTTTAGTAAGCAAAAAGGGGCTTTATTGTAGTAGACTAGTGTCTGGGAAGAAAAGGACAGGAGGATACTGTCACTCTAATTCCTCAGGTTCTTTGGTACCACGAAGGAGCTCGGAGTAGAGGACAAGCCACATGGGGAAGGGGTCCTCAGGAACAGAGAGAGCCAGAGGGACACAACACCATGTGTCTCTACAGAGACCACTGTATCAGCAAAGAAAGACTTGATCTAAAATCCGCTGAAGGGACATTAAGGGACCACAAGGTATGCCTTCAAAGAGCATGGTTGGTGGTAATACTCAGAGAAGAGATAACTGCTCATGTGCAGACTCAGTCTACAGACTTTCCTCCTTTAATCACACCTGGAGTCCCAGCCTCTAGAGCTATTGGAACCAAACTCCAAGGAGGCACTGACTAAATCTTCCCTCCTCAGCACATTGCTCATCAGCCTCTTTCCTGTCTCATCTTACTCTGCTCATATCTAACCACGTTCATTTGAGTTAAGGCACATATGAGTGTGTGTGAGAAGGGGACATTTAATTCTTAAATTTCTTGAGAAGAAAAGTACTTTCCAGTAAAAACATTACATCAGCATGCAGAGGAATTACTTCCAAAGTAACCCTAACTTCGTGGATCTGTGCATGAAAGTTCTTAAATATCTAAGGTAATTACTTCACCTTTGAAATTTTCTGTTTGGAATTATTTTCACACTCTCATAAACACAAAATTCACTCTGATTCCTTTATGTGTACCTAAGTTGAGGAGACCTTTATTTTGATCAATTAATTCAGATATGAACTCCTTCTACACTGCCTTTATGAATAGGTTGGCGGTTTAGATACTTCACTTTTCTTAGTGGAAAACATCATCAGATGCTTGGAAAGACTCCCAACGACTTGACAGATAGTGATGATTTTCATTTGTTGAAATTGGTTTCTCTTTACTTGCTCCCTATCAAATAGCAGTATGAAAAGAATTTTTAGTGTCAGTGATTATTCAAGGAAATAATTTAGTATATTGGGCTGGCCAAAAAGTTCCACCCTATGGAAAAGCCCAAAGGAGCTTATTGGCAAACCCAATATTTCGAATAAGAGAAATTTTTATATTCTTTTCGCTTGTATCAAAGTCAAGTAGGAAAGTTGTGTAATAAAATGTGGTTCTTTGTGATGCTATGGACTGTAGCCCGCCAGACTCCTCTGTCCATGCAATTCTCCAGGCGAAAATACTGGAGTGGGTTGCCATTCCCTTCTCCAAGGGGTCTTCTCGACCCAGAGATCAAATCTAGGTCTACCTGCATTGCAGGCAGATTCTTTACCATCTGAGGCACCAGGGAAGCCCAATAAAATGTGATATAAAGCTTTATTTCAGATCTTACAGAAAAATTTTGGAGGCAATAAATTTTTACATTATGTGTCTAGTATTCTTGTTGAACTAGTAACAACTCTATTAGCATATGGAAATTTTCTCTCAATCTCCTCCCCAAAGAAATTTATATAGAGTCCTTTCTTTAATATTCATATGAAACAGAGACTTAGTGGGCTTTGTAAATCTTTTGAGTGGCCTCATGAATACCGTCATAGAAGATAAACTCTGGTTCATACAAGAATGGTACTTTTGCCATACTGTTGGAATTTGCTTGCTTGTGCTATTCTATAGCTACTTTGTGAAATTTGAAGAAGCCTCTCACATATTGTGCAAGTCTCAAGATAACAACTTTGGAAAGATCCAGAGGGTAGAATCAAAGTATTCTTCCCATTATATCTGCTGAAATGCTGAGCATTAATTGCTCACCTATATTTGACTTATAAATTATATTCCTCATGTTCAGATTTTGGTTGGCACCAAATTGAGGTATGGAATTGGGTCTTGTATTCTTGCTCTCTCTTGCTCACTAGCTGAGTGATTATGAACTGAATCTCTTTTTCTGGGCCTCAGGTTTTGCAATTATGAAATAAGCTGAACTAGATGATTTCCAAGATCTCTCAATTTTCATAGATTCTGAAAGTGGTTAAATGTATTGCCATGTAAAAATTATACTTTACATCAACAGAATATCGTCTTTTCTTGAACTTCCAAATGACGTTACATTTTAATGATTCAGAATTTGCATGGTGTGCTCTCTGCAATGTTTTTGACCCTGTGCAAACTAAAAAAAATACAATCATTGAATCTACTGGCAAGAAGTATTAATCATATTGAGATAAGAACCTAAAGAAATATCTATGAGATTAGCACTTGATTATAATTTCAGTTATACATCCTCTGGCAAACATTTCCCAAAATGTATTTTCAAACTGCTTTTATGAATGTCAAGTGAGCGTATGCTCCTCAGTTCTGTCTCATCACAACAAAGATTTGGGGTGATGGACATTAGAGCCCTCGGCGGGTCACGGCTCTTGGGTCTTGGGTCTTGGACAGACCGTTATAGCTCTCAGGTCTCAAACAGACGTTATAGCTCTTAGACGAATCAGTGTTACAGCTCTTTTATTTAGATAATAGCAGGAAAATCCATCCTCGAAGCATGAGGGCATGCAGACTGTTGACCCAAAGACACGAAGAGAACGCCTCAGCACTCGGGGGAAGAGAGAGAGAGAGAGCACGCTTTGGCTCCTCCTTTTATGTTTTTTTCCTCCCCTTGGGCCTGTCCTATGCAAATTGGGCTTAGCCAGGAGTGCCGTTCTACCTGAAGTTCTCACTCCGGTCCTTGGACCTTCCTTTGTTCCATTTTCGCGGGCTTTTCCCTTCCCTGTCTTTTAGCCACCACCATTGGACTCCTGTTTCCTATTCTAACTACCTAAAATGAAGAAGTTGGTTGCTTAGAAATTATTTCACTTTTCATAGTGAAAAATACCACTTGATACCCAGAAAGGCTTCAAATGCCAGCCCTGATGGACAGTGGTGATTTCCATTAGTTGAAACTGGTTTCTTTACTTTATTTTTAGCTCTACAGTGAGCTAACAGATATTTGCTTTTTAAAAAGAAACCACCACAATACTGTAAAGTAATTATCTTCCAATTTAAATAAATACATTAATTTAAAAAACAAACAAACAAAAAAGGAGTCTTGGGACTTCGCTGGTGGTCCAGTGGTTAAGACTCTGAGCTTCCAATACAGGGGGCAGGGTTCAATCCCTGGTCAGGGGAATGCATTGACCAGAAAACAAACAAACAAACAAAAAACAAATAAAAAGGAATCTTGTTGGCAAATAATTTGGAGAAATGATGGATTGACAAAGTTAGATTCAGATTATTAAATTTTCTAATGTGATTTTCATTCTCCCATACAAGAGTGGTTGTCGCTGTTGTTTAGTCGCTAAGCATGTCTGACACTTTTGCAGCCCCATGGACTGTAGCCCGCCAGGCTCCTTCATCTATGGAATTTCCCAGGCAAGAATACTGGAGTGGGTTGTCATTTCCATCTCCAGGGGATATTCCCAACCTAGGGATTGAATCCACATCTCCTGCTTGCCAGGCAGATTCTTTACCACAGAGTCACTTGAGAAGCCCATACAGAAGTAGAGTGTGCTGTAAAGGGAGGGGCCTGCTGCCATATCAGTAGGTAACTCCTGCCCATGCCACCTAAACCCCCAATCCAGCTCTCACAGTGGGTAATAAGACAGTGAGAATTTTGGCCGGAGCAAGTCTTTCTGCACCAGGGATATAGACACTGCTGCTGCTGCTGCTGCTAAGTCGCTTCAGTCGTGTCCGACTCTGTGCGACCCCATAGACGGCAGCCCACCAGGCTCCCCCGTCCCGTCAAACCAATTTTGTTTTGAGAAGCAGGGCAGATCTTGAGCCAGTCCAAAAAATGTTCAATTCATAGCTCAGTTTAAGCCATTCTCAGTTCTATTTAAAGAAGGACTCTTTACAAAGCAGAGCTAAGTAACAATGGAAAGAATTCTTTCTGGAGGCAGTGGGTTTTGGTCCTGGGAAATGTTCATATAGAGGCAATCAGGAATTACAGGAACCAGGTACCCTGAGCATTTCCCCTGGGAAAGGTAGGTTGTGATTTTCATTCAGGATCTGAACATTGCGAAGAGCATGAGTTTACTCAGTGATTGGCTTGGCGGCAGGACTCTGCCATCCAGTCATTTTGCTGGGAGTATGGGTTGATACACACATGGTGGCAGGTTGGGGGGACAGAGCTTACCCGTATGGCCTCAGGCTCAGGCTGAACACAAGCCAGGGAAAGGAGTAGCATCCTCCCAGAGGTCTCGTCCTAATTCAGCAACTGCCCACCTCTACTGCCAAGGACACCTGGCCCAGCCTGGCTCCATGTACTGTTCACAGGACGAAGTTTAGCAACAAGGCAGCAGAATTTGGAGGTTAGGAGAATGGCCTTTGGAGCCAGACTCCCTGGGTTGGACTTCTGAACAGATGGGAACTTTCTATATCTTAGTTTCCCCATTATAAAAGGGACGTGATCTTAAAAGCTGCTCCGGAGTGTCGTTTTGAGAGATGAGTGGGTTAGTCATGTCAAACAATTCACAAATGTCATCATAATAAGTAATACTTAGCACTTCTACAGTAGATATAATTTTGGAAGTAGTATTTCCACACCTATTACCTTACTTGAACCTCATACAACAACTCGATAAAATAGGTAGGGCAAATGTAGAGTATTATGCTTTTTTTCTTTCCTGAGATGAGGATATTGAGGGACAAAGCAGTTGAGTGACTCAGGTAGTTAAGAGCTTCAGAATCAGGGAGAACTCCTTCTGAATCTGAGTCTACCACCCACTAGCCCTGTGTCCTTTAGCAAGTAATGTAACCTGTGTGTACCTTTATTTACTCATCTCTAAAATGGGAATAAAAATAGTAACTACCTCATAATATTGTGGTGAGAAATCAAAGAGTCAGTACGTATTAAGCACTTATAATAAAGCCTGACAAGTAAGAACTAGTCCTTTTTTTTTTTTTTAATCTTTTGGCCACTCTGCACAGCCTGTGGGATCTTAGATTACCAACCAGGGATTGAACCCTTGCCCCTGCATTTGAAGCACAGAGTCTTAACCACTGAACCACCAGGGAAGTCCCAAGAACCAGTCATCTTAATTGCTGTTTTTTATTATTTCTCTCCTCTGATTAGTTATATTCTTTTCCTATTGCCCCAATTCTTGGTATAGTACTTGATACAAAAATTATGATCAATCATACTTTGTTGAATGAAAATGCTACAGGACTTCAGAAGAGAAGGAGATCTTGCAACCTGGGGAAAATCTAGAAGGTTTTATGAAGAAGGTGGGGCTTGGGTTGGTTTTGTAGACAGCTAAAACTTAAATATGTGAGAAAAAAAAAGAACTTAAATATGTGATATAAAAGAAAGTTTAGTATTTTTGTAGGTGTCAGAAGAGATTAATATATGTATACTCCTGGATTACATATTTCACCTTTTTCTTTGGGTTTAATGAATTCTACTTTATTTAATTTCTCCCATTTCTAGTTAATTGATGGCAAAACCTGTTTAAACTGCGTTATAAGATGTAGCTTTATCTTACACATATCTTGTGTGCTTGCTGTAAATTCCAGCTAGCATAATCAGAAATCAAACTGAATTTATCATCATTATAAGAAATAGAAAAAATCACACTGAAACGCTTTAGGGATATTGTTCAGCCTCATTATAAAAAATAACCCACAATAATTTCACAGAGAACTTTCATTTTATCTAAGTTTCATTTTTGCTAAATGAGTCCAATTACAGCTCTATTTCTCTTAGTAGCTTGAGATTTTTTTTTTAATGGTCTCCAGGCAAAATCTCTATGTTTAATATGCCTGGAGTGAAACTCCTTCTTCAAATGTCAGAAGCAGTTGAATTATTAGTATATTTTTCATTTATCATTTGCTACCAGCCCTAAAGCATCTTGATTTCTTTGTTCAAATGTCTGCCATTGCCAGTCAGGGTGCATTACACATACTGTAACATAATTAACACTGAGGGTTTTTCAGAAAGTAAAAAGGGTTTCTTTTTCTTCTTTTTAACTCTATACTTGGAGCCCTTCCCACACTATGCCACTATAGCCAAACAAAAAAGGAAAAGCACAGGAAGCCAGCTGAACATTGGATCTCTCTGATGTTGGTGTCTGGATCGTGTGGTCGTTTCCAATGCTCCAGATGATTAACACCTTGTCATCTGACACCCACACCTTCAGACCTGACCTCTCCCAGCTCCTCTTTGTCATCATCTCTAGACCCCTCCCCATTCTTTCTCATCCTTTGATGATTTTACCAGCTGTGCTCCTTCTTGCTCCTGTCATCATTCTTTTTTTTCCCCAAGTTTTCTTTTCACTAATTTTATTCATATTTGGTAATTTTCACTCAGAATTCTATCAACTTTTTCAGTATGATATGAAAGTCTGTAGGTGCATGTATATACAATCCCTTAGAAACTTTACTTGGTATAACTTCACATTTTTGGTGTATAGAAATAAAATTTATTTTCAGACTATAGCACAGGAGACATACAATCAATATTTTTTCCTAGAGTGTATAATATATAAATTATTCACATTAAAAAAATTAAGAACAGAAAGCCTCATATGCAGGAGGTATTTAAAAATGTATGCCTAATTTTGAATTGGTGTTTTTGACAGTATACACAACTAGCTTTACAAATCTGAATGAGTATGATGATACATATTTGAACAAAGTACGCATCTGGGCCCACTCCAGATACTTAATTCAGTACACAGATAACTCGTTCTTCACTTTGGTCACTGCAATTCCAGGTGCTGAGGTATATGTGGATCTGAAAGATACTTACAGGAGTATTATTTATTACACATTTTAAAGATTTCTGTTTCTTCTATTCTCCTTTATAGCAAGGGGTCCTTTTCTCTTTAAAAGCAAGAAGACTTTCAAGTCTGTCTTTTGTTGGAATGGTCTGGGCATAACATGCTTCTTCTATGGCTAATCCTGTTACTAAATCAACCTCCATTCCTTGATTAATTGCTAATTTTGCCACTCTCATTGCAACAAGTCCCTGAGGTAAAAACTCTCTTGCTAGTCTAAGGCCTTTCTGTAGGCAGCGTCCCCCTCCTGGTTCTGTTCTAGAACATGGCTGATCAAGCCCACTGACTTGGCCTCTTGGCCATCAAGCACACACACAGAGAAGATGAGCTCTTTTGCCAGGGACATCCCAATGGCACGCAGCAGTCGCTGTGTTCCCCTTCCACCAGGAATAATTGCCAACTTTGTTTCAACCAGGCCCATTTTTGCAGAGGAAGCTGCTACTCTTATATCACATGCTAAAGCCAGTTCAAGTCCACCACCTAAAGCAAGTCCATCAATTGCTGCAATGGTTGGCACTAGAAGATTAGCAATTTCATTAATCACTGATCTTATTTTGGAGACAAAAGGATCAACTTCACTGGAACTCATTTTGGCTCTTTCCTTAAGATCAGCACCAGCACAGAATATCCCAGGGACTTCACTTCTGACTATTATGGTCCGTACTTTCTTATCAGATTTTAAAGCATCCACAGCTTTTGAGAGCATTTTTATAAGATTTTTACTCAGTGAATTTTTGGCATAGGCTCTGTTTATTCCAAGCACCACAATTCCTCGGTTCTCCTCCTCCAGGTACCTTTACCTCTGCACTGTAGCCCCTCTGCCAGGCCGCTCCCCTAGCCGCGGGTGTCCAGCCCTGGGCCTATATTGTCGAGTTGACCCACGGGCACGCCCAGGAGTCGAGCAGCCTCCACCTGTCGGCCTAGCCGCGCACAACAAGCGGCCACAAAGCAGGCGCGGCCGGCCTGCAAAGTGCCCAAGGCCCCAGGTGCCACGGCAGCCGCCACCGCCATGTTTTCTGTTTACGGTGTGGGCCCTGTCATCATTCTTAACAACTTCAACATCCACATAGACAACTGATTTCAACATCTTAGTCTCTCAAATCCTTGGGTTCTTTGCTTCCAATGATGTGTTTACTTCTTCCCACCTCAGCAACTCTTCTGGAGTCTTTAAAACGTTCTCCCCTTGACAATCACATCTTTTCCTTCCAGCTCTTCTACCCTGAGAATCCACTCCAGAAATTCTCAGACCTACCCAAGCACCGACTTGACCTTTCTTTCTATCAGCCTTCCCCTTGGGTTTGTGCCCCTTCTTATTTAGCATAGATTCCATGCATCGTAAATAGAAACATAACCCCCTCAACTCTTCCCACCCTAACTTCACTGGCCTTGCAAAGCCAAAACCCTACTTAAGCCCCACCATGCATCTGCTTCCCACCTGCACCCACGCAGCTCAACAAATGCTCCATCAAATACACAATCAAGCAGACTCATATCTCCTTAAGGTTATAGTGACAACTCAAACGAATATATTTTCTACTATGTGTGCTTGTTCATTCTCCAAAAAAATAATTTCCTGTATTCTCCTTTCTGTTCATTTCTACTCATTACACATACACACACACACACACACACACACACACACACACAACTCACACACACATAAAAAAAGTATTTTCTCCTCGCTGCAATCTTTGCAATTACCACTGACCTGGCTTCACACGCTACTAGAAGAAATACACAATCAGTCAGGCACAGTATTGATTCGCTTTACCTGGATGAACCTAGATTAAGAACTTTGCTCTTAGATACAGTGATGGATTAAGATAGAAAACATGTTTAATAAGAGCATAATTACATTTTTTTGTTTACCTGAGGCTTGTGAATTGAGAACATTATATCTTCAGTAAAAGCAGAATACTTGAGTGTCTTTTAAATCTTCATTAAAATATATTTTTAAGTTATTGCTCCAAGAGAATATAAATACAAGAGAAGACTCTACACATCGACATCACCAGATGGTCAATACCAAAATCAGATTGATTATACTCTTTGCAGCCAAAGATGGAGAAGTTCTATACAGTCAGCAAAAACAAGACCGGGAGCTGACTGTGGCACAGACCATGAACTCCTTATTGTCAAATTCAGAATTAAATTGAAGAAAATAGGGAAAACCACTATACCATGCAGGTATGAACTAAATCAAATCCCTTAGGATTATACAGTAGAAGTAACAAATAGATTCAAAGGATTAGATCTGTTAGACAGAGTGCCTGAAGAACTATGGACTGAGGTTCCTGACATTGTACAGGAGGCAGGGATGAAGACCATCCCCAAGAAAAAGAAAGGAAAAATGGTTGTCTGAGGAGGGCTTACAAACAGCTGTGAATAGAAGAGAAGTGAAAGGCAAGGAGAAAAAGAAAGATATACCATTTGAATGCAGAGTCCCAAAGAATAGCAAGGAGAGATAAGAAAGTCTTCCTCAGTGATCAATGCAAAGAAATAGAGGAAAACAATAGAATGGGAAAGACTAGAGATCTCTTCAATAAAATTAGAGATACCAAGGGAACATTTCATGCAAACATGGGCACAATAAAGGACAGAAATGGTATGGACCTAACAGAAGCAAAGATATTAATAAGAGGTGGCAAGAATACACAGAAGAACTATACAAAAAAAGATCTTCAGGACCCAGATAATCACAGTGGTGTGATCACTCACCTAGAGCCAGACATCTTGGAATGCGAAGTCAAGTGGGTCTCAGGAAGCTTCACTATGAACAAAGCTAGTGGAGGTGATGGAATTCCAGTTGAGCTATTTCAAATCCTAAAAGATGATGCTGTGAAAGTGCTACACTCAATATGCCAGCAAATTTGGAAAACTCAGCAGTGGCCACAGGACTGGAAAAGGTCAGCTTTCATTCCAATCCCAAAGAAAGGCAATGCCAAAGAATGCTCAAACTACCACACAATTGCACTCATCTCATATGTTAGCAAAGTAATGCTCAAAATTCTACAAGCCAGGCTTCAACAGTATGTGAACCATGAACTTCCAGATGTTCAAGCTGGTTTTAGAAAAGGCAGAGGAACCAGAGATCAAACTGCCAACATCCGCTGGATCATCAAAAAAGCAAGAGAGTTCCAGGAAAACATCTACTTCTGCTTTATCAACTATGCCAAAGCCTTTGACTGTGTGGATCACAATAAACTGTGGAAAATTCTGAAAGAGATGGGAATACCAGACCACCTGACCTGCCTCTTGAGAAATCTGTATGCAGGTCAGGAAGCAACAGTTAGAACTAGACATGGAACAACAGACTGGTTCCAAATAGGAAAAGGAGTACATCAAGGCTGTATATTGTCACCCTGCTTATTTAACTTATATGCAGAGTACATCATGAGAAATGCTGGACTGGATGAAGCACAAGCTGGAATCAAGATTGCCGGGAGAAATATCAATAACCTCAGATATGCAGATGACACCACCCTTATGGCAGAAGGTGAAGAAGAACTAAAGAGCCTCTTGATGAAAGTGAAAGAGGAGAGTGAAAAAGTTGGCTTAAAACTCAACATTCAGAAAACTAAGATGATGGCATCTGATCCCATCACTTCATGGCAAATAGATGGGGACAAAATGGAAACAGTGACAGACTTTATTTTTGGGGGCTCCAAAATCACTGCAGATGGCGACTGCAGCCATGAAATTAAGACACTTGTTCCTTGGAAGAAAAGTTATGACCAACCTGATGTGATGTGAAGTCAATCTGTCATGTCCAACTCTTTGCAACCCCATGGACTGTAGCATACCAGGCTCCTCCATCCTTGGGATTTTCCCAGCAAGAGTACTGGAGTGAGTTACCATTTCCTTCTCCAGGGAATCTTCCCAACCCAGGGATCAAACCCAGGTCTCCCACATTGCATGCAGGCACTTTACCGTCTGAGCCACCAGGGAAGCCCCCTAGACAGCATATTAAAAAGCAGAGACATTACTTTGCCAACAAAGGTCCATCTAGTCAAGGCTATGGTTTTTCCAGTGGTCATGTATGAATGTGAGAGTTGGACTATAAAGAAAGCTGAGCACCAAAGAATTGATGCTTTTGAACTGTGGTGTTGGAGAAGATTCTTGAGAGTCCCTTGGACTGCAAGGAGATCCAACCAGTCTATCCTAAAGGAAATCAGTCCTGAATATTCATTGGAAGGACTGATGCTGAAGCTGAAACTCCAATCCTTTGGCCACCTGATGCAAAGAACTGACTCATTCGAAAAGACCCTGATGCTGGGAAAGATTGAAGGCAGGAGGAAAAGGGGACGACAGAGGATGAGATGGTTGGATGGCATCACTGACTCAACGGACATGAGTTTGAATAAACTCCGGGAGTTGGTGATGAACAGGGAAGCCTAGCGTGCTGCAGTCCATGGGGTCGCAAAGAGTCAGACACGACTGAGCGACTGAACTGAACTGAACTGTGCTCCTTTGTGGTTGAATAAAAAGAAATCCAGCATTATCTGAAAGATCAGTGGCAACTAAAGATGATCCTTATGTCCTTAAAGGTCTGTTCTTGGATCGATCTCTTTGATATTTTATGGGTGAAGGTACATAGATGCTAAGAAGTTGGAGAATAAAACTAATATGCTGGATGAAAAAATGTTGAAAAGATTTAATTTGCCAAAACAATGGGCTGAGACAAATAAAATAAAATTTAATAAGGATAAATATAAAATCCTTCATTTACCTTTAAAAATAAACCTGTGATATACCATGGCTGATTCATGTCAATGTATGGCAAAAACTACTACAGTATTATAAAGTAATTAGCCCCCAACTAAAATAAATAAATTTATTAAAAAAATAAATAAATAAATCTGTGATATAAAGCAGGATGGATAGCACTGAATTAACAGAAATAAATCCACAGACTAGGGGATTCCCAGGTGGCTCAGTGGTAAGGAATCTGCCTGCCAATGCAGGGGACACAGGTTCAATTCCTGGGTTGGGGAGATCCCCTGGAGGAGGAAATGGCAACCCACTCCAGTATTCTTGCCTGAAGAATCCCATGGCAGAGGAGCCTGGCAGGCTGCAGTCCATTGAGGCTGCAGGGTCAGACACGACTGAGCATGCACACACACACACACATGCAACTGCACAGAGTAGTTGTTCATTAACAAAGAAATACATTAATCACACAAAAATTTATGTTCGTCACAAAGAAAACAATAGAACAACCATCCTAGGCACAGACTAGACCTCAGGTGAAAAACTAGATTTAATTCTGGGGACTTTATTTCAAAAGAGAGTTATAACGTCTACCTACAGTACACCTAAATGAAAGGGAGATGGGGTAATGAAGAATGAAGAAAAGTGAAGTGAAAGTCACTCAATCAGACTATACAGTCCATGGAATTCTCCAGGCCAGAATATTGGAGTGGGTAGCCTCTCCCTTCCCCAGGGGATCGTCCCAACCTAGGGATCAAACCCAGGTCTCCCACATTGCAGGCAGATTCTTTACCAGCTGAGCCACAAGGGAAGCCACTGAGTACTGGAGTGGGTAGCCTATCCCTTCTCCAGCAGATCTGCCCGACCAAGGAATTGAACTGGGGTCTCCTGCATTGCATTGGAGAAGGAAATGGCAACCCACTCCAGTGTTCTTGCCTGGAGAATCCCAGGGACGGGGGAGCCTGGTGGGCTGCCATCTATGGGGTCACACAGAGTCAGACACGACTGAAGTGACTTAGCAGCAGCAGCAGCTCCTGCATTGCAGGGAGGTTCTTTACCAACTGAGCTATCAGGGAAGCCCATGGAGACCTTTATGAAACACCTCTCTGAGAGCTATATGGGTGGATCCTGCACTGACTGAAGGGCAAATCCAAGGCTGTCTGGCATAGCAGAGTCTTGAGTCCTTCATAAGCAAGCTCAAACCACAGCTTCGTCAGTGAAGCACCTTTTAAACTTGAGTGAGTTCCTCCCATCTCCAAGCCTCAGAACTTCATTTACCAAAAAAATAAAAATTATCAGATAATCTTATTAACAACTGCCTCACTAAAATGTATGAAAACCAAATGAGATAATCCATTTAAAGCAATTTGCCCATTCCTGTGAGCATGCTAAGTTGCTTCAGTTGTGTCTGACTCTCAGCGACCCTATGGACCATAGCCCACTCGGCTCCTGTGTCCATGGAATTCTCCAGGTAAGAATACTGGAGTGGGTTTCCATGCCCTCCTTCAGAGAATCTTTCAAACTCAGGGATGGAACCTGCATCTCTTTACGTCTCCTGCATTGGCGGGCAGGTTCTTTACCACTAGTGCCACCTGGGAAGCCCTTGCCCGTTCCTAGTAATAAATGTTAAATAAACATTTGTTCTTGGGCAAGGGAAGAGCTGGCAGAACTGGTAGGAGAATAGAGTCCAAAGTTGGTGTTTTCAAAGTTCAGTTACTTTTTATGTTCAGAAAATATTGCTCTATTTTATCAGTTAATTTGGGACGGTTTTTTGTTGTTGTCGGTTTTTCTTTTGTATGTCTTTATTGAATTTGTTACAATATTGCTTCTGTTGTTTATGTTCTGATTTTTTGGCCACTAGGTATGTGGGATCTTAGCTCCCCGACCAGGGATTGAACCCCTGCATTGGAAGAAGAAGCCCTAACCACAGGACTGCCAGGGAAGGCCTTATTCTTTTTCTCTAATGCAGATGATTTGGTCCGACTTAGGGGGAAAGTTCAGAGAAGGCAATGGCACCCCACTCCAGTACTCTTGCCTGGAAAATCCCATGGATGGAGGAGCCTGGTAGGCTACAGTCCATGGGGTCGCGAAGAGTCGGACACGACTGAGTGCCTTCACGTTCACTTTTCACTTTCATGTATTGGAGAAGGAAATGGCAACCCACTCCAGAGTTCTTGCCTGGAGAATCTCAGGGACGGCGGAGCCTGGGTGGGCTGCCGTCTATGGGGTCGCACAGAGTCGGACAAGACTAAAGCGACTTAGCAGCAGCAGCAGCAGCAGCAGGGGGAAAGCTGAAAAGAACTGTGTGTTGTTGAGCCAGAGAGCTGAGGGAAAGAAGCGTCTAAAGGCATCAGGTGTCATGGTGCCAAAAACCATGAAGCGGCGTCAAACACATGGGCGGGGGGCGGACATCGTCAGGCACTGCTTGGTTTCTGTCCCCCAGGGCCTCTTCTGGAAACTTCTACTTCCATCTGGAGGACATGGTTTTGTCTTTATGAGAGTGGGGTGTCCTTACCTGCCGCACGACGGGGACTGGGTCGTGACATCTGCGGGAGAAACTCAAAGTGGCCCTTTAACTTGAGCCCCGGCCGAGCCAAGAGCCTTTCCGTATGACCGCTCCGGGATTACGCCTCCGTTACTTACCGGTGCAACAAATACGGAGCTTCTGTCATCAACCCTCAGGAGCTGGGCCACAACCAGAGGCCTCCTGCCCTGTGCCTGCTCTCGCCAACGGAATGAGATTGAGTTCGGTTCCAAAGGGAAGGAAAGCGTTCTTCTCGATGCAAGAGTGAAGATGTGCGAGCTTCCGCTCCAGAGCAGGTGCTCTCGCCGTCCGCCAGAGGCAGCTGCTTTGTTTATGGCGACCTCTACCGCCCGCGGAGGAGGGGTAGTTTTGCCGAGGCGCGCAGGCGCAGCTGTGCGGCTCACGCTCCTGTCAGGAGGCGGCGCAGCCTCGTTGCACCCCGCCCGCCGCCGCCATCTTGGATGGAGTGCCCTGCACAGTGTCTGTACAGGAGTCGTAAGCTGAGGCCACCGTGCAGCTCTTTGGCGCCAGGAACGCAGGTCAGAAGGGCCAGGGCGTGAGATCTCTACTCGCGGCACTCTATGAGGCAGTGACACCAGACTCAGCATAAAGGAAAAGGAAAAATTGGTTAGACTTTATTTTGTCGTTGCTGTTCAGCCAGTAAGTCATGTCTGACTTTTTGCGACCCCCATGAACTACAGCACTCAAGGTTCCCAGGCGTCTTTCACTGCCTCCCAGTTTGCTCAAATTCATGTCCATTGAGTCAGTGATGCCTCTAACCATCTCCTCCTCAGCCGCCCCCTTCTCCTGCCCTCAGTCTTTCCCAGCATCAGGGTCTTTTCCAATGAGTCGGCTCTTCGCCTCAGATGGCCTAAGTGTTGGACCTTTCGCTTCAGCATCAGTCCTTCCAATGAATATTCAGGTTGATTTTCTTTAGGATTGACTGGTTTGATCTCCTTGCAATCCAGAGAACTCTCAAGAGTATTCTCCAACACCACGGTTCAAAAGCATCAGTTCTTCGCCACTCAGCCTTCTTTATAAACACTTTTATTTTGTTAGCTACATTCTATTTTTACTTCCTGGTAATTGTGAATGGGCTTTGCTGGTGTCATCCGAGCTACATGCCTCCTGCTGATGTTAATTATGTTACTCGTGCTCTTTTTAGACTTGCCCTGTGGGAGAAAGAGAAGTGCTAGTCACTCCTTCAGGAAGAGCCCAGCCTGCAAAGCTAACCGACACCTGTCTGTGGTCCCCAGGACCTTTCTCTGAAGGGCTTCTGGGCACGTTTCCACTCTCCCCTGTGTCTTCAGCCTCCTGCTGTCTGTTTCAAAAGTGCCTTTCCTGCCTTCTTCCACCTCCGGCCCACATCACTCATGCCATTTCGTCCTTCAGAATCAAGCTTCTGCAAAGAGTGGTCCTCACAGTGCATTAGATGCAGTAGCATGGACTGTGTAGTGTTTTTCAGGTGGATGGTGATATACATTTATCATTGTGTTTCATGCTTGAAAAAGATGAATTGTGAAATGGACTACTGGGTTCATGAGTTACCTAAAATGCTTTTTTAAAATATTTAAATATTTATTTATTTGCTTGTACCTGGTCTTAGTTGCGGCGGGTGGGGTCTTTTTTTTTTTTTTTTTGAAGTTGTGCCATTTCTGCATGTGGGATTTAGTTCCCTGACCACTGATAGAACTTGGGCCCCCCCTATATTTCCAGCACAGAGTCTTAGCCACTGGACCACCAGGGGAGTCCTCCTGATGTGCTTTTGAAAGTATCAAATAAGGCAAAAGAAACAAAGAGCAGTCCCACGAGTTGCTGTTGTTTTGTTGTCTGGTCCTTTCTGATCCCCTGCAATGTGGCCCCCTCCCCAGCACTCCACTGAAACTGCTCTGCCAATGTGACCAGTGCCCTTCAGTGTCTGTGCTTGCTTAGCTGGAATTCTCTGTGGTATTCGATGGAATTAAGGCTCCAGGACTCTTGGCACCCTTTCCTATTTCCTGGACAAACTCTCTCCTTCCTAGTTGGCCTCTTCATCTTTACCCCCAGAGTCTGTTTTTTCCTACTTAACCACCTGTCACCGACCTTATGTGCAGCGACTGAAGAAGCTGATCTGCTTGCCTGTGAAGAGATGCAATGGTGGGAAGGACAAGCAGCAGGGCTTGGAAAGGGGACTGGCTGGAGTGGGACCGGAAATTATTCTTCCCAAGGCTGCCACTCCCTCTGTGAGGACAGGAAAGTGGAAGCAGTGAGTACAGCTGAGCCCCCTAACTCAGGGTTACAGGCACCAACCCTCTGGTCAGTGGAACATTCAGGTGTAACTTTACAGTCAGCCCTCTGTTTCCAGGGTTCTGCAGCCATGGATTCCCCCAGCCCCTATCATGTAGTACTCTAGTACGTATTTATTGGAGGGTAAATAGAGTATATATGGGCCCTTGCAGTTCACATCTATGTTGTTCAAGGGTCAACTGTATATAAAATGTGTGGTATATGTTGCTTTTTGATAACTGGATAGAGTCTGAGACTTCTAGATCTCAAAAGATGTAGTCAGGAAGGCATAGAAGGGGAAGAGGCTTTACAAGTATAAACACGTGGACCTGGCTTGAGAGGAGGCCTCAGCCTCCCCAGGGGTCTTATCCCCAAAGCAGGCTGGAGTCAGCCTTTTCTGCACCATGACAAAACGACCATGTCTTGGTTTATTAAAAAGTCAACTGAGTGCCTGCAAGGGGCACCCTGACTCCTCTCCAGATAAACGACCCAATGTAGAATGGAAACAAGAGACTGTCTCTTCCTTTCCTCCTGCTCCTACCTTAAGCTCAGAACAATCAGTTTTCAGTTTTTATTTCCTGCCCAACCCCTCCAATCTCCAGATTGCAATCAGTGGGAGAAGGTGCATGCATCAGGTCATTTCATAGGGAGAAAAGCAGGCAGGAGAGAACACAAGGGGAAATGCTTCTTTTAACTTAAAATCCTGGTCTAGTCTCTAGCTTTCCTACCAGAGGCCTCTACTCCTGTCTTGTGAGGTCTGAAAAGGACTGAGAACTGAGAGGCAGGGAAGAAGGATAAAGGAATCTATGTTTGCATGGTTCCAGAAGTCCATCCTGAGGGTCCACTCAATCAGTGGCCTGTCTCCAGGGCTGGCTCCTCTCCTTTCACCAGGTAATTCCCACCCTCTCCAGAGGCCACCCCAGGCTGTGCTGTGTTGCTCTGCCTGAGTGTGGACTTAGGCACACTTGAGGACTCAACTAACGCTTGATGGCAATTCATGGAAGACTTGCGAAATAGCACAATTTGAAGTGGAAACAAGATGAATGTCTTGGCCCATTTGGGCAGCTATAACAGAACACCACAAACTGAGCGACTTTGAATTTCTCACAATTCTGGAGTCTGGGAATCCTAGATCAGGATATCTGGTTAGAGCCCACTGCCTGGTTTGCAGATGGCTGTCAGAGACACACAAACATTCATTCTGTAGCTATGAGTCTTTTTCTCAGTGTCTGCATGTTCCAGACCCTCCAAATGGGTCCTTGTAGTTACATCTTTTCTCTGACCCTGCTGCTGCTGCTGCTGCTGTTACGTCGCTTCAGTCGTGTCAGACTCTGTGCATTCCCATAGACACAGCCTACCAGGCTCCTCCATCCATGGGATTTTCCAGGCAAGAATACTGGAGTGGGATACCAGTGCCTTCTCCTCTCTGACCCTGGCATGATGCTAAATCTTGCCCCTTACATGGGCAGTGGGCATCTCCTTGACAAATGTCCCTCCTGCATAGTGTCTAGTTTCTGACATGCAGAAATGGACAAAGACTTCCTGATAGATATAAGAGTTGGATAAATGGAGAGAAGTGGTTCTCAGGTGGGAATACTGAATCTGTTAAAGATAATGACCCTGTTATTTTAAAGGGTTAACATAATTACAATTTTAAAATCTCAACAGATTTTCGGAACTTTATAAATTGATTTGATTGCAAATTATTGAAAAAATAGGCAAAAATTGCTTGAAAAGGATGAATTATGAAGTGAACTACTGAGTTTCAACATCTCTTTTAGAGAAAGCAAGTGATGATGAGGATGACAAACTATCATTTGTTGAGAGCTTGTGATGTGCTGGGCATTATGCTAACCACTTTGTGCACATTATTTTTTTCTGTTCTAACTGTAGTGCTGTGAAATAGGCACTGTTATTACCCATATTTTACAGAAGAAGTGACAGAATTAAAGTGGTTGTTCAAGATCAATAACTTGTTCAAGATCAAACAGCTAATCCGGGTCTGCCTGATTCCTAGGCTTATCGCTTCACTCCTCTTCACCGAAATGGAACCCACATGCTGCTGATGAAAGAGCAGGCAGATGGAGCAATAGAATAGAACAGAGTGCTCAGGGTAATTTTCTTAAAAATTATGAAGTTAAAAATTTGAAATAAGACACAAGGAAAACATCTATGAAAGTAACCATTCAAAAATTTAAGCCTATATTTTTACAAACACATATACATAGTATACATACAAGTGAAGGCTTAAAAAGCCAAAATGGCAGCAAATATAACAAAGAGTTGGAATGGGGTCAGAGTTAGAATTGCAGTCCACAGCTGGAAAAGAAAAGCAAGTGCAAGCAGAAGGGAGTCAAGGGTGAAAGAAAGTCCAGAAACACTTGGAGTCAATTTCTAACTCAGTATCAGCTGCCCCTTTGACCTATGTGGCTGAACGCATTAAAGATAAACCAGAGGATATGTGAGAAGTCATATTAAAACAGTAGCCACTCATTTTTACCCACTGAACTATCTCCCCTTCCGGGTTCCACAGCCCCAACCCAGAACAGAGGAGCGACCCCAGAGGATTGCCATCCTCATGTGTGAATATGCTCACTCTCTCAGTCATGTCCAACTCTTTGTGACCCTATGGATTATAGCTCGCCAGACTCTTCTGTCCATGGGATTTCCCAGGCAAAAATTCTGGAGTGGGTTGCCATTTCCTTCTCCAAGAGATCTTCCCGACACAGGGAGCAAACTGGTGTCCCCTGCATTTGGAAAAATTATCCTTTAACTTTGTCACTTATTATTATTATATATAATATATGTATATTATTATTGTCACTTATCCTTTAACAAATTATTGTTTGTCCTTTGACAGATTATGGTATATTTATCCAGTGATTTTCCTTTATTCAACTTAAGGAGAAGTTGTGTGTTTGTTCAGTATCAGGATCTGAAGAGGGTTTTGTTTTGTTTTTGAGACTGAAGTGTTGTTCTGCGTGGTGAGGCGTGAGCCCCAGCATGGCTTGGGGATGGAGCAGGCTCTTAGTCTGGTATGCAGGCTCTTAGTACAGGAGGACAGGTCTGACTTGACCCAGCCACGCTCCGGAGGTGTAATGACCTGGGTGGATGGGGAGGGGTGGGGAGCCATCCCTGCTGGGCTCCAGTGGTTGGCTTTTGCTGCTGTCCAGGGTGTGGCTAGGGCAGCCTGACCACTGTCAGCACAACCCCACTATCAGCACCGCTAAGCGGGTATCACCTCTGCACCCCACGGGCTGATTGATGGCCAGCCTTCTCTCTTCTGGTGTCTGAGATTTCCCAGGGCTCGTTGGCTATCCTGTGCACCCATTTCCTGGGTGAGGTCTCTCCACTGCTTGTGTTGAAATGGGGGCAGTTTGCTCGCGTTACAGCTATACAGTCTAAAAATGACAAAGTATTTTCCACTTGTTCACAGTGATGTCCCTAATTTTTCAGGGCTGATAGAGGAGTTCCTCTTTAAAAAATAATAATTCTTTGCCAATTTCAGTGAGATTGGGGAAAAAACAAGCCAAATCAGTGAAATCAAATAATTGTCAATCTCATTATTTCTAAGGTTTAACTTGTGTAAATAGCGATGATATCATCTTCGTATTTGTATGATTTTTTTTTTTTTTGGCTGCTGTTCCCTGTGTGGCTAATGCTGTGTGACCACTATCAGCAAGAGCCCACTGCTGACCTATGTCAGTGAATATTGGGGTAAAATTGGAGCAAAATCTCCCTAGTCCCATAGTGGAATTACTGGTCCATGTATATTGTCATATTTGTGTCTCTTAATATGTAATTGCTAAATTGCTTTTTCTAAAAGATCAGTTCTTTTTCCAGTGCCTTCAGTGACAGATGAAGATGTGAAATGTCAAGACTCTAGTTCATCGTGAACATTTTTCCTCCCTAATTTGGTAGCTAAAATAGTACACACTGCTTATTTTAATTTGTCCTTCTTTTATCCTTTTGAGGAAGAGTCTGTTAGCTTCACATTAGCTGCAAGGATGCTAGCAAGCTCCCCTGCTTGCTGATTTCACCTGTTTCATTTTATTTAAATTGAAATAGCTTCAGTTCTCTTGGGTGATGGAAACCTGGTGTCCACTGTGACAGGTCTGAGAGCTGATACTTTTCATCCAGTTGATTCTTATTCATATTTTTCAAATCAATGGAATCCTCTGTTTCTCCATTTCTTACCTCATGTGACTCTTGTCACTCTGTTTCCTTTTCTCCATTTCCCTAAAACACTCTTCATACCAGGGAGAGCAAAAGGAGAGGTGGACGTTTTGCAAGTAAACAAAACATCTTAGCATGGCAAACAACCTAAAGATGAAATGTAAGCCATCTCCATCATAAAAGGGCACAGCCATTCCTCCTCCTGGAAACTTGTCTCTAGTCCCTTGCGTTCTTGGATCCTGGCTTCCTTCATCTGGCTGGACTGTCTCTTCCTAACCACACCTTGTCAACTTCCCCTTCTAGAGCCCTCAGTCTGAGCTGGGCTCCTTGCCTTGTGTTTCTCTGAGGTTTGTAGTCCTCTTCTCACTTCCACTTGGCCATATATATTATCATTATAATATAATAAAATATTATTATATTTTAATAATCTAGAATGGCCCATTTAGTGCTTACCTAAGCAAAATGCAATTTTCTCTCCCTAGTAACTATGCCAATCACTTTTAACCATTATTTTTTTTTCTCCCTTTTCCTCCAGCCATATTTCCTTTTGTCTGTTTTCCGGCCAGGCTCTTCACTTGTTTATCTACTGATGTCTTAATGTTTCTCTTATTGGTTAATACCCTTTTTGTGTTCACTTAAAGTTTCCTGAATTAAGGAAAAAAATCATAATTAACAGATGTTCTCTCCATAATAAACAGGCGGTACTATTTCTTAGTTTCCAAAGAAAATTACTTTTTCCTAGAAGAATCAATAAATCTTTCAAAAGATTATTATATATATGGCTTTAAGCTACAAAACAGAAACTCAAATCTCATTTTATATGTACATATATATATCAGAAGAAATTTTCCATAGTTGTGTTTATTTATCTCTGGCTGATCTTGGTAATCAATACCACATTGTTACCCATAAAAAATACAATTAATAGTCAACATATGAACTTTAATAGGCAAAACAAACATCTTTGTTTTGATTATTAGACATATGTTATTTTATTTTGGACCTTATTCTGAATAATTTGAAAATCATCTAATTTTAGAAATTTTTCTATAAAACTCACATCTTTGTGTCTTTCCAGAAGTTACCTCATCTTGCTATTTATTATATCTCAGATGAAAAGAGGTAGATTTTTAGAAAATGCAGTTCCTTGTTATTGTTGTTGTTCATTCACTAAGTCGTGTCCAACTCTTTGCAACCCATGGACTACAGCACACCAGGCTTCCCTGTCCTTCACTATCTCCTGGAGTCTGCTCAAATTCATGTCCATTGTGTCGAGAATGCCATCCAACCATCTCATCCTTTGTCGCCTCCTTCTCATCTTGCCCTCAATCTTTCCCAGCATCAGGGTCTTTACCAACGAGTCGGCTCTTCACATCAGGTGGTCAAAGTATTGGAGCTTCAGCTTCAACATCAGTCCTTCCAATGAATATTCAGGACGGATTTCCTTTAGGATTGACTGGTTTGATCTCCTTGCTGTCCAAGGGACTCTCAAGAGTCTTCTCCAACACTATAGTTCAAAAGCATCAATTCTTTGGCCCTCAGCCTTCTTTATGGTTCAACTCGCACATCCGTACTTGACTACTAGAAAAGCCATGGCTTTGACTTAGACGGACCTTTGTTGGCAAAGTGGTTTCTCTGCTTTTTACGCTGACTAGATTTGTCATAACTTTTCTTTCAAGGAGCAAGCATCTTATAATTTCATGGCTGTAGTCATACTGTCCACAGTGATTTTGGAGCCCAAGAAAAGAAAATATGTCACTGTTGCCACTTTTCATAGCCAGTGCAAATTAATAATAAATGCTCATACCCTTTGCCAGCACTTCTCAAATATACATACAGTGACCCTTTGAGGAAAGCAAAAGTGCTCTTTAAGAAAAAAAATTCAAGAATGATTCACAAAGGCAGACTATAAAGAGTCAATGGGGAATCAAAATAAATAGTATATAAGTGCCATAAATATAAATATTGAAATTATTTTATAAATAAAAAATCAAATCAAAATAAAGGGATTGTCATGTTAAGAACTTGAAGGTGGAAGTAATTCTCTGCCACCAGATCTCTGTAACTAGCACTGGGCTTCAGTCAGAAGGTTAATGTGCATCTCCTGAGGAATTAGCAGGCTGCAGAAGAATAAGGAGGCTTCACATGCTGTCTCCGAATGGGGGTTAATGAATTCCAGCCTTTTCTGGAGAGGTCCCTCACACCATCCTAGGCGGAAGATTCACCAACTAACTGCTCTTTATGAGACTCTATCCAGCAGACAGCCTGCCAAAATACAGCAAACCTCTTACCTGTCAAACCTTCCAGCTCCTTGCTTCTGCCGATATGTACAGAAGTAATTCATAGAAACTGAACAGACCTGCCAAATATCTCCAGTAACTTTGAAGTGCTGGGAAGGAAATGATAGATCTTAAAAATATAGGTGGTATTTTCATGTTTTCTTTACCTTTGGTGGCGAAGTCATTCAAAGTGAAGAGAAGAGCAATAAGATAGAAGTGAAAATTTGCTTTTACGGCTGCTGTCAGGGAAAGGGATTTGCTAAACATGCGCTCCACCACCACACACTACACTGAACTGTGTATGAGTTTGCTTTTCTAGATAACAGCTCAAACTTCCCAAACAATGGGTCTTAATAATGAACAGAATGATTATCCTGAAGACCAGGGGAAAAAAGCATTTTTCCCCGCTTTCATCCAAATGTACAAAGACTAATTATGTGATTAGGAATGCTCATGAATCAATTTGGATAAATTATTTTTGTAACCTTTTGTATCTGAAGCCATACTAACTTGTGAGAAGATAAATAGAAGTGTAATTAGTATTCTTATTGTTGGTGAATATATTTGTTTCTGAGCCTGCAACAAAGGATGTTGAGATCCCAGCACCCACTGTATCATCTCCCACATCTTGGTCTTTGCCAGGTCGGTGGGTGGCTTTTCCTCCCTTGCTGAGTATGTGATGTTGTGGTGGGGGTGGGAATGTCAGGTGTGGGGGTGTGAGGCACACAGAAAACAGAACAGTTTGTCTCCTGCTGTCTTTAGCACCTAGTACAGTTCCAGGATCTACTTTCTATGGGTGCGGTGAGGATGAGTGGAATAATGGGAAGAATTATATAACATTGTGGAAAACAAAACAAAACCCTATTTCAGGGGTCAGATGAGATGGTTTGAAATTCCTTCACTTCCTAACATTACAACTTGGCAAATCATTTAACCTCTCTGTACCTCCAGTACTCTTGCCTGGAAAATCCCATGGATGGAGGAGCCTGGTAGGCTGCAGTCCATGGGGTCGCTAAGAGTCGGACATGACTGAGCGACTTCACTTTCACTTTTCACTTTGATGCATTGGAGAAGGAAATGGCAACCCACTCCAGTGTTCTTGCCTGGAGAATCCCAGAGACGGTGGAGCCTGCTGGGCTGCCATCTATGGGGTCACACAGAGTTGGACACGACTGAGGTGACTTAGCAGTAGCAGTACCTCCAGTTCTTCAGCTGCAAAATAAGAATGATCATAATAGTCTCTTGTTTTGAAATGTTGCCTCCATACCAAAAAATAGGATAAATCCAAATTCCTTATCAGTACATATAAACTTCATATTTTGGCCTCAGACTAACCACTGCTGGCTCTTAAAACCTCCTAATGCACCTTCTTCTCCTAGCATATGACCTATTCCTGTAGGACCATAGGGTAGAGGAGGATCCCTTAATAACTTGCTCCTGTTAGACAGGGTTGCTTTTTATCTTTCTGCCTTATAAACTCCTTCTCACTCTTACTGTTGTTGTTCAGTTGCTAAGTCATGTCTGACTCTTTGCAACCCCTTCACTCTTATGTTTCTCTCAAAATCTCTTCCCGTTTCTGATGTCTCTACTTCATGGGAATGAGATGGATTCACTCCTCTGAGTGCACAGTGAACTCTGAGTTTCTTGCTCTCTACCAAATATCTGTTTTACACTCTTTATGCTTTAACTTGTAAGCATCTTGAGAGCAAAATATGTTTAATTTATCTAACTCTGGCATTGCAATGGTATATAATGGGCTATCATTTAGTGTTGAGTAAACTAAGTTCTTCCTTATGAGTTTTTTAACATGTTTTCTTAAAAGTTAAACAATGTGACAAATAGTCTTATGTCACAGTCTTTATACAGTAGCTCAGTTTGATCAATGAGTGAAGTGAGTGAATCTTCTTACTATTGAACATCTTCACTGATGTTCAGTTCTGTACCTTGAGGCAGGTTGATTCTAACTTAGCTCATAGAAGAAGAGACACAAATAGCCAGTAAACATATGACGGAAAAGGTTCAACTGAACTAATAAAGAAGTTAAAGTATAACAACAAGATACAAAAAGAAAACCCAATAGAATAAGCAAAGAAAAAAAAAATTAAAGATATATAATTCTGGCTAAGGTGCTGTGAAGCAAACTCTAATACATTGCAGGTGGGAATACTGGTCTAACATTTCTGTAAAGAAATCTGATAATATGTATAAAGAGTCTTACAAATCTTATCTCTTCTGCATAGGCAACTTCTAAGAATCTCTCACAAGGAAATAAATAGAAGTGATGACAAAGTTCTGTGCCTGTAGGTCAGTTCAGTTCAGTCGCCCTGTCGTGTCTGACTCTTTGTGACCCCATGAATTGCAGCACACCAGGCCTCCCTGTCCATCACCAACTCCCGGAGTCTACCCAAACCCATGTCCATCGAGTCAGTGAGGACATCCAACCATCTCATCCTCTGTCGTCCCCTTCTCCTCCTGCCCCCAATCCTAACCAGCATTAGGGTCTTTTCCAATGAGTCAACTCTTCGCATGAGGTGGCCAAAGTATTAGAGTTTCAGCTTCAACATCAGTCCTTCCAATGAACACCCAGGACTGATCTCCTTTAGGATGGATTGATTGGATCTCCTTGCAGTCCAAGGGACTCTCAAGAGTCTTCTCCAACACCACAGTTCAAAAGCATCAATTCTGCGACGCTCAGCTTTCTTCACCTTCCAATTCTCACATCCATACATGACCACTGGAAAAACCGTAGCCTTGACTAGACGGACCTTTGTTGGCAAAGTAATGTCTCTGCTTTTAAATATGCTATCTAGGTTGGCCATAACCTTCCTTCCAAGGAGTAAGCGTCTTTTAATTTCATGGCACTCTGCATATAATAACAAAATTTGGAAACAATCCAACTGGGAAGAGTTAAACAAATTATAATATGTCCATGCAAGAAATGTTATGTAGCCACTGAAAATTATGAGTATCTAGAGTCAGTAATACTGTTGAGAAATGTTGAGGATTGCTAGGGCATCATGAACTTTAGCACGAGGATGATGGCGCATAAGCAGTCCGTAATGGCAACAGCACTTCTGTTGAGTATCTTTTGTTTTTTCCTGTACTACATTTTTCTTGTCTAGTTTCAGTTTTCTTTAATGAACAAATATTTTGTTTAAAAATTAAAGCATTAGTTTAAAATTAAAAAAAAAACCAAAAACTGAGCTTATCAGAGAGGTGCAATCATAGCCTCAAGTGATTTCTTCCATAAATGGATCCTCTAGCCATCTTCCCTTTAAGAGCACCCCTCAGGGAAGAGCTCACTAACATTTAAGCTGAACTTTGAAGAATCAGAAGGAGTTTGTTAGGCAAGAAAGTAAAAAGGCATTCCAGGCAAGGGAATGAATAGCTTTGGCATAGGAGATGGGATATCTTTTGAGATCAGTCTTTAGGTATTGTAGGGTAGAATACCAGAGATGGGTCTGGTATTGACAACAGGTTCATGGAATGTAGGGCACTGGGGGCTGTGCTATGGAGTTTGGACTTAAGCCTGCTGCTCGAGAAGAGCCTGTGGCTGAGGTGTTCTGCTCCTATGTATATACTCAACTAAGTTGCACACATATGCTCACCAAAAGACACAACTGTGGATGTTCATGGAGCCATGTTTGCAGTGGTCACAAACTGGAGCAGTCCAGATGGTCATATGTGAGGGATGATGGATGAATCTTGATGTCGTCTTTGGTGGTAGAAAACAGCGAGACTGGATGAGGTTTAGTAGCAAAATGTACTTAAACTTTGCAGTTTTGGTGTTGTGTAAGGAAGGCTACTCACATAGGGGACTATGTGTGTGATTCCATTTGTGCTGAGAAAAAGAACAGATCAAAGACACATATGCTTTTGGAAGTCACCATGGTGATTGCCCTTGTGGCAGGGGGCAGTGATAGGAGGGAGACACTAGGAGGGGCTGTCTCTGGTGCAGTGTGCAGTTTCATAAGCCATGTTTGCAGATCACGAGTGCATCCACTATGTGAAAATATATTCAGCCGTACAATTAAGATTTGCATACTTTTCTGCATGTCACATTTCCACAGTATTTACAAAAATAAAATACGGTAAAATAAAACCAGCTCTGGAAGAACTTTCCTTTCCTGCTTCTCCACTGCAACATGCGTAGTTGGAAGCCCTTGCTTTCTGACTGTCAAGGTCTGGATGAGTTGAACAGCTGTCTTCTGCCTTCCTAGCTCCCTTTGTAGTCAGTCAAAGAGCCCCAACCACTCAGGGCTCCACATGATTGCTCTGGCTTCTACTTAACCAATATATTAGTGAGAGAAGGAAAGTGCTTAAGTTTACCTTAGACCTCAGATAATGACTGGTCTAATCCAGGAAAATCTACAGCTGCTTATCTGGTTTTAGACTTCCTCGTTCATACACAGATTTTGACTCTGTCCCTGAGGATTGATGCTATGACGAATCGCACCCCTCATGCAGTCCAAATTACAGTGCCTGGGGTTCATCATCAGGCCTTCTATATATATTGCCAAGTAATCCAGATGTTTTTTTCCTATTTCGGTTTAAAAGATGTAATGTTTTCTACATACATATTCATAATGGATTCCGTTTCAAGCAAAAATTATGGACCAGCCCCTGCAAGGTGGTTGGAGAATATCTTAGCCAGAAAGGAAATACATTAAGGTCATAAAAGCCCTTTGGAGCATCCAAGTCTTGGCTCCATTTTTGGGACTTACTTCCACTTTCCAGAATCCTTCCTTCAGATATTTTCTTTAGATAAGGTGGCCTGTGATGACCTCAGCACACCCTGATGGTTCCTCCAGATAATACACCCTCAACACAGAGGAGCCATGTGGTTTATTGAGAGCACATGTTCCCCACTGTCATCACTCAAGCTGCTGGCCACTCTGTGTGCCAAAGCCACAAGCAATGCCAAAGCTGTTGAGCCAGAGAAATTGCTCCCCAATATCGACATGCCAACTCTCCTCTCAATAATATATAGAGGTCTTCATTTGCTCATGAATTCACTCACTCAGCCCCTGCAACATTTCTTGAACATCTACTGTAGCCAAGCATGTAATAGTAGGTACTGGGAATAGATAACGATGAAAAGGGTCACAAATCTTGGCCTTGAGGAGCTTCCATTCTAAAGAGGGGAGACTGACAACAAAGAGGTAGATATGTGAAAGGATTGTGGGTGGAGAGAGGGCTGGGAAAAGAGAAAGCAGAGAGAGGGGAGATGGCAGGCGGACCTGGATATTTTGGGTAACCCAGTCAGCAGGGCCTCTCTGAGCATGGACCTGAGTGAACGGAGCTTTAACTCCACTAAGATTCGGGGAAAGAGCATTCTGTGAAGGGAAACAGCCACAGAGATGCACCCCAATAAAAAGAATCAGCTTTGCTCATTCACCATGGAGCCCAGGTAACTGGCTTTAAATATCTGCCAAAGAAGAGTCAAAGCCTGGTTAAACTGGTACAAAGCAAGCAAGTCCTTAGGGACTTCCCAGGTGGCTCAGTGCTAAAGAACCTGCCAATGCAAGAGGTGCAGGTTTGATCCCTGGATCAGGTTTGATCCCCTCAAGGAGGAAATGGCAATCCACTCCAGTACTCTTGCCTGAGAAATCCCGTGGACAGAGGAACCTGGCAGGCTGCAGTTCATGGGATCTCATAAAGTCAGACAGGACTTAGTGACTAAACAATAACAAGCAAGGCCTCTCCTGCTTCTCCTGTTTTTCTGTGGCTTCCACTTATACCTTGGAGGGGTAAGAGGCCATACCAGGGACTAGGTATGTAGAGGTGCAAGGAGAATACATTCTAGACAGTGAAATAGAGGAGAGGTTGGTGGGTGATGTCCTACAAAGCATGACCTGGCAGTGTGTGCTTCCTCTCTCTGCTGCTCTTATGGGCTGAATTGTCTGCCCTGCCCCACCCCCATTCATGTGTTGAGGCTTTAACCCCCAGCCCCTCAGAATGTGACTATTTGGAGACAGGACCTTTAAAGAGGCAATTAAGGTTAAATGAGGTCTTGAGGTGAGCCCTGATCGAATATAGCTGGTGTTCGCATAAAAAGAGGAGATTTGGCTATAGATATGTACAGAGAGAAGACCATATGAACACAGAGGAAGACGGCCAGCTATAAGCTAAGGAAAGGAGCCTGAGAAGAAATCAACCCACCTTGATCTCGAATTTCTACCCTCCAGAATTGCAAGAAAATAAATTTCCATTCTTTAAGCTGCCCAGTCTGAGGTGTTTTCCTAGGGCAGCCCTAAATACAGTTGCCCATTATTGTTTAGATTTGGGAAATGACTTAAGACATTGAAGAACTACCTTGTAAATCAATCTTAATATCCTACAATGTTCTAGAGCTTTATTGATAAATCAGTCCAATAAGTCTCAGCTGTACTTATTTTCCAAGATCAGTTGAAAAATTTAATTAGAGGGTAAAACAAATGGAGTGCCAAAAATTTCAACTTTTGAAGATTTTAGTGAATTGCATTTGTTGAAAACAACACATTTTCTGGCTTTTCCTCTATTAAAGCCAAGGAGGAATTGAACAGATTAAAATTAAATCCAGTTATGCCCTGGATTTAATTTAGAAAATTTATGAGTTTCGGGACGACTTGTGGGAAGAGCCTTTTGATGAAGCTCCTTTGTATTTAATTGGATACATTTATATACTATCAGGATTAAATGGAATAGAGGAGGCCTGCAAATTTTTAGCCTCTAAATTTGGCAAAACAATAATAATTATAAAGGCAACTTATGTAATGAGTTTTATTTTTTTAAATGTGATTTAAAATGAAAATTTGGGGGAGTGGATGGGAAAATATTTACAAATCCTATATCTAATAAAGGGCTAATATCTTAAAGATATAATGAACTCCTACAATTCATTTTGAAAAAAACTTAATTGAAAAATGGGCAGAAAATCTGAATAGACATTTTTTTCAAAGAGGACATCCAAATGGCCAACGTGCACATGAAAAGATGCTCAGCATCACTAATCATCAAGGAAATGCAAATCAACAACCACTGTGAAATATCACCTCACACCTGTTAAAATGACTATCACACAAAAAAACAAGAAATAGCAAGTGTTAGCAGAATGTGATCCCATGGACGGAGGAGCCTCAGCATCACTAATCATCAAGGAAATGCAAATCAACAACAACTGTGAAATATCACCTCACACCTGTTAAAATGACTATCACACAAAAAACAAGAAATAGCAAGTGTTAGCAGAATGTGATCCCATGGACGAAGGAGCCTGGTAGGCTACAGTCCATGGGGTCGCTAAGAGTTGGACACGACTGAGCGACTTCACTTTCACTTTTCCCTTTCATGCACTGGAGAAGGAAATGGCAACCCACTCCAGTATTCTTGCCTGGAGAATCCCAGGGACGGCAGAGCCTGCTGGGCTGCCATCTATGGGGTCGCACAGAGTCAGAGACGACTGAAGCGACTTAGCAACAGCAGCAGCAGAATGTGATGAGAAAGGAACTCGCATACACTGTTGTAAAGGCGGTGGCTAAAAGGCAAGGAAGTGACAAATAGATTTAAGGGTCTAGAACTGATAGACAGAGTGCCTGATGAACTATGGACAGAGGTTCGTGACATTGTACAGGAGACAGGGATCAAGAAAATCCCCATGGAAAAGAAATGCAAAAAAGCAAAATGGCTGTCTGAGGAGGCCTTACAGATAGCTTGGAAGAGAAGAGAAGCGAAAAGCAAAGGAGAAAAGGAAAGATATTCCCATCTGAATGCAGAGTTCCAAAGAATAGCAAGGAGAGATAAGAAAGCCTTCCTCAGTGATCAGTGCAAAGAAATAGAAGAAAACAACAGATTGGGAAAGACTAGAGATCTCTTCAAGAAAATTAGAGATACCAAAGGAACATTTCATGCAAAGATGGGCTCGATAAAGGACAGAAATGGTATGGACCTAACAGAAGCAGAAGATATTAAGAAAAGGTAGCAAGAATACACAGAAGAACTGTACAAAAAAGATCTTCACGACACAGATAATCACGATGGTGTGATCACTCACCTAGAGCCAGACATCCTGGAATGTGAAGTCAAGTGGGCCTTAGAAAGCATCACTACGAACAAAGCTAGTGGAGGTGATGGAATTCCAGTTGAGTTATTTCAAATCCTCAAAGGTGATGCTGTGAAAGTGCTGCACTCGATATGCCAGCAAATTTGGAAAACTCAGCAGTGGCCACAGGACTGGAAGAGGTCAGTCTTCGTTCCAATCCCAAAGAAAGGCAATGCCAAAGAATGCTCAAACTACCGCACAATTGCACTCATCTCACATGCTAGTAAAGTAATGCTCAAAATTCTCCAAGCCAGGCTTCAGCAATATGTGAAACGTGAACTTCCAGATGTTCAAGCTGGTTTTAGAAAAGGCAGAGGAACCAGAGATCAAATTGCCAATATCCGCTGGATCATCGAAAAAGCAAGAGAGTTCCAGAAAAACATCTATTTCTGCTTTATTGACTATGCCAAAGCCTTTGACTGTGTGGATCACAATAAACTGTGGAAAATTCTGAAAGAGATGGGAATACCAGACCATCTGACCTGTCTCTTGAGAAACCTGTATGCAGGTCAGGAAGCAACAGTTAGAACTGGACATGGAACAACAGACTGGTTCCAAATAGGAAAAGGAGTACATCAAGGCCGTATATTGTCACCCTGCTTATTTAACTTATATGCAGAGTACATCATGAGAAACGCTGGGCTGGAAGAAACACAAGCTGGAATCAAGATTGCCGGGAGAAATATCAATAACCTCAGATATGCAGATGACACCACCCTTATGGCAGAAAGTGAAGAAGAACTAAAGAGCCTCTTGATGAAGGTGAAGGAGGAGAGTGAAAAAGTTGGCTTAAAGCTCAACGTTCAGAAAACTAAGATCACGGCATCTGGTCCCATCACTTCATGGGAAATAGATGGGGAAACAGTGGAAACAGTGTCAGACTTTATTTTTGGGGGCTCCAAAATCACTGCAGATCGTGATTGCAGCCATGAAATTAAAAGACGCTTACTCCTTGGAAGGAAGGTTATGGCCAACCTAGATAGCATATTTAAAAGCAGAGACATTACTTTGCCAACCAAAGTCCATCTAGTCAAGGCTATGGTTTTTCCAGTGGTCATGTATGGATGTGAGAGTTGGACGGTGAAGAAAGCTGAGCGCCGAAGAATTGATGCTTTTGAACTGTGGTGTTGGAGAAGACTCTTGAGAGTCCCTTGGACTGCAAGGAGATCCAATCAATCCATCCTAAATGAGATCAATCCTGGGTGTCCATTGGAAGGTCTGATGTTGAAGCTGAAACTCCAATACTTTGGCCACCTCATGCGAAGGGTTGACTCATTGGAAAAGACCCTAATGCTGGGTAGGATTGGGGGCAGGAGGAGAAGGGGACGACAGAGGATGAGATGGTTGGATGTCCTCACCGACTCGACAGACATGGGTTTGGGTAGACTCCGGGAGTTGGTGATGGACAGAGAGGCCTGGCGTGCTGCAGTTCATGGGGTCGCAAAGAGTCGGACACGACTGAGCGACTGAACTGAACTGAAAAGGCAAGGAAGGGAAAAGCCCGTGAAAATGGAACAAAGGAATTTGGTCAAAGGAAGGTCCAAGGACCTGAGTGAGAACTTCAGGTAGAACAGCACTCCTGGCTAAGCCCAGTTTGCATAGGGCAGGCTCAGGGGGAGGAAAAAACATATGAAAAAAGGAGCCAAAGCGGTCTCTCTCTCTCTCCCCTCTGCGTCCTTGCGCTTTCGCTCTAGCTCTCGCTCTCGCTGTTTCTCTCTCTCTCTCTCTCTCTCCGCCCCCCCCCCCCTTGCACGCACTCTCTCGCTCGCTCGCTCTCTCTCTCGCTCTCTCTCTCACTCTCTCTCTCTGGTGCGCTGGTGCGCTCCCCCACTCTCTTCTCTTTGCGTCTTTGGGTCAGCATGCCCTCACGCTTCGAGGATGGATCCTCCTGCTATTATCTAAATAAAATAGAGCTGTAACACTGATTTGTCTAAGAGCTATAACATGGTCTGTCCAAGACCGGAGAGCTGTGACCCGCCAAGGGCTTTAATGTCCGTCGCTCCAAATCTTTGTTGTGACGAGCCAGAACTGAGGAGCATACACTCGCCTGACACAACCATTAGGGAAAACAGCATGCTGCCGCTGCTGCTAAGTCACTTCAGCCGTGTCCGACTCTGTGCGACCCCATGGACGGCAGCCCACCAGGCTCCGCCGTCCCTGGAATTCTCCAGGCAAGAAGACTGGAGTGGGTTGCCGTTTCCTTCTCCAGCGCATAAAAGGGAAAAGTGAAAGTGAAGTCGCTCAGTCGTCCGACTCTGAAGTCGCTCAGTCGTCCGACTCTTAGCGACCCCATGGACTGCAGCCTACCAGGCTCCTCCATCCATGGGATTTTCCAGGCAAGAGTACTGGAGTAGGGTGCCATTGCCTTCTCCGAAAACAGCATGCAGTTTCCTCAAAAATTAAAAATAGGACTACTATGTAAGCCAGCGATTCATATCTGGGCATTTATTCAAAGACAACAAAAATACTAATTCAAACATATTTAAGTACCCCCACATTCATTGCAGTTTTACTTACAACAACCAAGACATGTAAAGACCTTATGTGACCACCTTTGGATGAATGAATACAGGAAATATGATGCATATATACATGCAATGGAATATATTCAGCCATAAAAAGATTGAAATATTGCCATTATTTCACAACATGGATGGACTTTCACAGTATTACACTAAGTGAAATAAGTCAGATGGAGACAGACAAATACCATATAATCTCACTCATATGTGAAATACAAAAACAAAGAAACTGAGCTCATAGATACAGAAAACAAATCGGCAGTTGCCAGAGGCAGGGAGGGAGTAAGGGCAGAAATGAGTAAAGATGTCAAAAGGTACAAATCTCTAGTTATAAAAAAAATAAGTCATGGAGATGGACACCACACTGACTGTGGTTAATAGTACTGTGTTGTATATTTAAAAGTTGCTGGGAGAATAAATCTTAAAAGTTTTTATCACAGGAAAAAAAAATTTGTAACTGTGCATGGTGAAGTATAACTACACTTAGTGTGGTGGTAATTTCACAATATATACAAATATCAAATCATTATGTTGTACACCCGAAACTGATATGTTGTGCATCAATTATACCTTGATTTAAAATATATATATGAAAAAGAAAGATACTCTTAATGGAGACCAATTACCTATGAGAATATTTGTCTACCTAGGGATCGATCAAACCTGCGTCTCTTATGTCTCCTGCATTGGCAGGTAAGTTCTTTACCACTAGAACCACCCGGGAAGTCCTATAATATTTATACAGATCAATATTAAAAATAAACTAGGATCAAATATATCCTTCATTTAGCAAAATTTTCTCTGAGCTTGACACTGGCATATTTCCTGGGTCCTCGCCTACCGATGGGCTTCCCTGATGGCTCAGTAGTAAAGAATCCACCTGCAATGCAGGAGACCCAGTTTTGAACCTTGGGTCAGGAAGATCCCCCAGGAGGAAATGGCAACCCGCTCCAGGATTCTTGCCTGAAAAACCCTATGGACCAAAGGAGCCTGGTGGGCTATATTCCAAAGGATCACAACGAGTCAGACACGTCTGAGCACGTACTCAGGCACCTACCCCACTCTTACCCCCAGGTGGTTTATAAAAGTTAGCCAATTTTAAAACCTGAAACCAAGTTTGGGATCTTGCTTCTAAATGAACTCTTTGATTTGTGAAAAAAGTACACAAAGGTGTCTCTGAAAAACACACATTTTTCCTTGATTCACACTCTCATAATACTCCTGATGCCAGATGAGTGGATTTGTTCCCACACCCACCAAGTCTCCCACACCAGCTGGATGGTTTATAATTCAATTCATTTCTGACACTAAACAGATTTATCACAGACCCCACCAGATTGCTCCCTACTCCAGATCAGATGCTGATCACAAGCAGTGAGTCCCCAGGTTGGCACCACTTATGTCCTTCTTGGCTAAAATTAGAGGTTCCCACCACCTTCTCCATGGGTTAAGTAATTTGCTAAAGCAGCTCATGGAACTCAGGAAAACAGTTGACTTACTACTATTGCTGATTTATTACAGAGGATGTTTTAATGGATACAAATGAACAGGAGAGAAGAGACACAGACAGTGAGATCTGATAGAGTCCCAAGCAAAGGAGCTTCTGTCCTATAGAGTTGGAGAGCATCAACCTCCCAACTTGTAGACCTGTTCACCAAAATGGAAATTTCTCTGCTGCTAAGTCACTTCAGTCGTGTCCAACTCTGTGCGACCCCATGGACGGCAGCTCACCAGGCTCCGCCATCCCTAGGATTCTCCAGGCAAGAGTACTGGAGTGGGGTGCCATTGCCTTCTCCGAAATTTCTCTGAACCCTGCACTTTTAGGGATTTTTAAAAATGAGTGTTTGATTATTTATTAACTCAATTGCCAGCCCCTCTCCCCAAAGTGGGAATTGAACCTGAAAGTCCCAAGTTTCTGATCATGGCTTGGTCTTTCTGGTGACCAGCCCCAATTCAGGAATCTATCCAAAGTCACCTCATTAGGGCAAAAGGCACTCTTATCACAAGGAATTTACAAGCAATTTAGGAGCTCTGTGTCAGGAATTAGGAGCAGAAGCCAATGGATATTTATTTCCTATTATTTCACAAAATGTTTGTCCTGCTCTCAATGTCAGCAGTGCCTGCCTTACCCATTCACTCTCTTTCCCTTTTGTTTCACAAATTATTTTACAGCTCGTCACAAGGGAAAGTGAAGACATTGGAGGAACAGCCATAATGAATTACAAGAAATTACACAATACACTTAAGGTTCCCTGCCCTCGTGTGTCCATCCCCCAGAGCCCTACCAGTGGGTGGTCTTAAGGAAGATATGCATGCAGGACCACTCCCTACAGGGAGCCTGCCAACAACCCCCTTTCCTGCTATGGAATGAGGAGGGGGATGGTCATACTTGTTCTGTTGACACTGAATGATGTGGGGTGGATCACCTGAGAACAGGTATTTAAAATTGATGTTACCTCTAAAAACCTCTATTGAGATGCAATAAATTGGTATTTGGTTTCCAAAGCAAGTTTCACTACTAGGAGGGAAAATGTATTGATATTTCCTGTCAACATGATCCTGGCAGTCATCTTCCTCATTAAAAATGATTGAGTTGACTTTCACCTCTAACTTGAACTCCTGTGGGATTGGACAGGGTGGAGAAGGCAATGGCACCCCATTCCAGTACTCTTGCCTGGAAAATCCCATGGACGGAGGAGCCTGGTAGGCTACAGTCCATGGGGTCGCTACGAGTCGGACACGACTGAGCGACTTCACTTTCACTTTTTACTTTCATGCACTGGAGAAGGAAATGGCAACCCACTCCAGTGTTCTTGCCTGGAGAATCCCAGGGACAGCAGAGCCTGGTGGGCTGCTGTCTATGGGGTCGCACAGAGTCGGACACGACTGAAGCGACTTAGCAGCAGTAGCAGCAGCAGCTGTGTTACCAGTGTATTCCTGCTGGGAATACTCAGCAGGAGTTAACTCAGGTTAACTCAGCCACAAAAGAAATTTTTTAAAAAAATTATTTATTTTTTAATTGAAGGATAATTGCTTTACAGAAGTTTGTTGTTTTCTGTCAAACCTCAACATGAATCAGCCATACATGTACATATGTCCCCTCCCTCTTGAACCTCCCTTCCATCTTTCTCCCCATCCCGTCTCTCTAGGTTGATACAGAGCCCCTGTTTGAGTTCCCTGAAACATACAGCAAATTCCCATAACTAAAACATGGAAGCAACCTAGATGTCTATCGACAGATGAATGAATAAAGAAGTTATGGTACATTTTTAAGTTTCACTTCTGCCAAGCTGACAGACCAAATGGAAGTTGTGCATCCTTTCCCACCACAGCTGGAGAATAAACAAAAACATGAATCTTTATAATGGGGCCAGCGCATTAGAACAAGGAGCTGAGATGCTTGGGCAGTGCTGAAGTGACCTTGAGGAGGCCATCTGAACTCTGTCAGGCTGAATTTGTCACCTAATAAAAAAATGGGGTGAACAATATTAACCCTGCCTATTTCAGGGTTGTTATGAAGATTAAACAAGGTCTGTAAAAACACTTGGCAAAGTGTAAAGTGGATGACAGAAGTGAAATACTATCAGTTATTTATTATTGTATAACTGAATTACTAATTAGAAAAGAAATTGAGTTGAAAATAAATCAAAAAGGTGTTTCTCATATCATAAAAGACAATGTTTGGGAGATCATAAAATAACAGTACTAATAAACCATGGATTAAATATATTATCTCATTTACTGCTTATAAAACAAAGCTCCCAAGATTAGGGAAAAATTTTCTTCAAAGGTTAAAAATAAAAATAATGACCCTTAGTATTTAAAATAAAACTTTTAAAGCCCAGTAACACTGAGAAAAGAAGCAAAGCAAAAGTTTTGCTTACTTCAATGCTGCTATCTTAAAATCTGTTTTGGTGCTTTTATAATAGTGATGTTTAGTTAGTTCATCAAGCAGTTATGGGCAATACAATAATATTTTTCTATGAAGAACTTATAATGTCAAAGAGAGAAATCAACCAAGGTTTTAAAATAATCTCTTTTTGTTTTCTGAGAACTATAAAACAGTCAATTTACTCATGGATTTATCAGTTTACTCATGGATTACATAAATATTAAGATTCTTTTTAGCCAATAAACTTAAATTCTTTTATGGAACTAAATTGGAACTAAAACTATTATAATCTAAATGTATTTGAGCTCCATGTTGTATTAATTTAAATGAGGGAAACAGCAAAAGAGAAAAGGAAAAAGGACAAGACAATGAGAGGCAAAGAGAAAGAGTAAAGAGAAAGATTGATGGAGGAAACATCCCCTGTTTACACAATCAGTAAGTGTTTTCTGAGAGTCTCCTCTACGACTGGACCAATGTGAAAAAGGAAGAAGGAAAGAATAAAACAAAACAAATTGTTTTTAATAAAATGAAAAAAGAAAAGGAGAAACCCTGTGGTTTCTGGACCAGAGGGAGTCAGAATGAACTGCTGTTCTCTAAGGCTGTGGTGTCTGAGGTCCTTCTGTCCTTCAACATTTTGATGAGTTAAAACATGCGGTCCATTGCTCTCCCAAAGCATCGTTAAACCTTCACCATCATTAAACCTTCACAGACTCCTCTCAAAATGGAATAATCCCAGCAAATAAAAGTGCCCTGAAGGTTGTAGCAGCTCTTGTCAGGCCCTCACTCACATAGAGGATATTTGCCAAGATTCAGATGAATGAGAGCTGGGGCCACATTTGGCCCACGGGCTGGAGACTTGCCAGATCCAAAGTAATCCAGTATGTTTCTCCAGCAAATATTATGCAATATGTGATCATGTCCTGAGTTCAGAGTTCCATGTAGTGAAAAATGATCATAATCAAAAGTTACATATTCATGGATGCCAACCTGTTCATATTCCTAAAAGATACATTAAATGAAAAGTATTCAATTATTCAATATAATTGAAATATATAATTATTCAAATACATAATTGGTGCCTGTTATAAAATCCAACAGACTCAATTTACTAAAATTAGTACTTAAATGAGTTTTAAACTACAGAACTAGTTCAACATATGCTAAGGACAGACTCTGAAGACTTATTGGATTTTCAGTGTTTCTTTCAGCTGAAGAGGTTTTCTGGTTTATTCTATGGCCAGACTTTCTGGATTGTTAACACTATTTTGCTCTTTCAGTTTCTTCAGACTCAGAGGATTTTTTTTCCCTCTCTCCCTTCCCCCCTCCATCTTCTCCTTCTGTCTTGCACGCTCTCACTCCACTTTTCTCATACATGCATGCAGCAGCAGCAGCAGCATGCACATATTCTCCTCTATTTCTGTAGTTTTCTGTTAGCAGTGGCTTCTGAAAGGTAAAGAAACATGTCTGAGAATGCAAACCAAAGAAAGATGAAATATATTCTGCTTTGAAATATTGGAGAAAAATTTTACAAAGCTGAAACCTTCTGATTTAGCAAGCGTATAAATTTCACATTATTTATCATTTAGACCTTTAAGCTAAAATGAGAAAAAGGATTGTGTAGATTTTAAAAATATATCTTCTTAGAGCTTATTTGATTTATTTGTTTCTTTTACTGGAACTACAAAATCTTCCTTTATATAAATTATTCTCAAGAATATGCTATATCATGAAACATGGTTTTCCTGTTATTTTAGGATCAAATGTTTTCTAGAGAAAAGTATTTTTGGTTTCATACTGAAAATCAATCTCTTATTGACTCAATGGAAAGAAATGTATTCTACAGATACTATTGTTGGGACTGCAGCTATTTCACTTTTCTGTTATACATTAAGAATCTGAAGTTTTGGGAAGATTTTTTGACAAGACAAATTCCCATAGGAATTCTATAATGTGGGATCTCTGTGATAAAATAGAACTCAACTAGTGGCCCCTGGTTTGTCTCCTGCCAATCTGTCTTAAGGGCTTCCCTGATGGCTCAGCAGGTAAGGAATCTGCCTGCAATGCAGGAGACACAGGAGACTCAGGTTCAATCCCTGGGTCGGTAAGATCCCCTGGAGGAGAGAGTGGTAACCCACTCCAGTATTCTGGCCTGAAAAATCCCATGGACAGAGGAGCCTGGTGGCCAAAGTCCATGGGGTTGCAAAAGAGCCAGACACGACAGAGCAACTAAACACATAACCTGTCTTTAAAATAGTCATAAAAACAAGAACAAGGTATAAAGTTCCTGCCCCAATAGAAGCTAGAAACGTGGATCAACATCTACAGGAAGAATTCACCTATTGAAAGTGCAGATGGTAGAAGAGTGGGAGTGAGGTAAAACAATATGGCACTTCACATGTCTCTCTGTGAAGTCCCCACCTCACCGTTATGGAGACTTTGCTGGGCAAGTGTGGACCATCAGTCTTTTCGAATCTCTTTTTTTAGGTAGATGAGCTCTTTAACAAACGTAGTAAACACTTCCCTTCTTAGAACAGCTCTTTCTGTTTATTTAGGGACTATAATTTCCAATAATACAATAGAGCCATGGATAGAAGTGCCAGGAGTTGCTCAATATAATTCATCATATTATACACACACACACACACACACATACACACATGACAAGGACTGTGTTAAGAATTCAGGATAATATGATGATGAAGTTATTAGTCTTTGCTATTGAATATAGTGGTTAAATGAACACATATAAATTACAATATAAAAAGCATCCTATATGAGGCTCCCAAAGGCCTGCAAGCTAAGGAAGGGTCTTCAGATATTGCAAGTTGACCACTGCAACATCCCTTCTCTCTTTCCTTCTTAGTAACTTTTTGTTGTTGTTTATGAGTCACTAAGTCGTGTCTGACTTGTTCCCACCCCATGAACTGCAGCATGTCAGGCTCCTCTGTCCTCTTCATCTCCCAGTTTCCTCAAATTCATGTCAATTGAGTCAGTGATGCTATCTAACCATCCCACCCTCTGCCGCTCCCTTCTCCTTTTACCTTCAATCTTTCTCAGCATCACAGTCTTTTCCAATGAGTTGGTTCTTCACATCAGGTGGCCAAAGTATTGCAGCTTCAGCATCAGTCCTTTCAATGAATATTCAGGACTGATTTCCTTTAGGATTGACTGAGTTGATCTCCTTGCAGTCCAAGGGACTCTCAAGAGTCTTCTCCAGCACCACAGTTTGAAAGCATCAATTGTTTGGTGCCCAGCCTTCTTTATGGTCCAACTCTCACATCTGAACATGACTATTGGAAAAAACATAGCTTTGACTATATGGTCCTTTATTGGTAAAGTGATGTTTAGCTTAGTTAAGTTTAGTAACATAGCCCTGCTTTTTAATAGTTTGCATGTTTCCACATGGAATGAAAGACTACATCTCCTATATTCTCTGTGTGGCTTGAGTCCTGGTTGACACAGCAAATCTACCCAGCCAGTCTGGAAAATCAAATTTCCAGAATTCTTTTATGTGAGAAAGAGTTAAAATTTTCTTTTTCACCCTTACATGGGAGTTTAGCAGGTAAACCTAAATATGATACAAGGGCTAGTCAGAGGTGGAGAAAAGGAAGAAAGTGCTACTTTAAAGATAGAAGCAAGAGAAAAACAAATACTGAATGACATTCAGTTCAGTCGCTCAGTTGTGTCCGACTATTTGTGACCCCATGAACCACCACACACCAGGCCTCCCTGTCCATCATCAACTCCTGGAGTCTATTATTTATTTATTATTATTACATTTTTTCTTTCATTACCTTTGCATTTTGATTCATAGTTAGAAAGTCTTTCCTTACGTTAAAGAAAAAATCATCCATACTGTCTTGTAGTGCTTCTGTGCTTTCAGCTTTTACTTTTTGATCGCTAATCCATTTGAAGTTTATTCTTATGTTCAGTGTGAGATATAGACCTGAATTTATCTTATTTTCAAGTTGCTTTCCTATTTTCTGGTCTCTCCCTCCTAACTCTGTTTTATCAATTCACACCACTGCTTGATCTGTCTCCCTAAAGCCTAACTTCCCTCACATGCCTCTCTTGCTCAATGGCCACAGATAACTTCTTGCCACCTACTGCATCAAGTCCAAAGGCTTCACGCCAAAAAATTAAAGCACTCTGTAATACATACCATTGGACATATCCAGTCCATCTCCATAATCCTAGCATGTAATGACTTTCCAGTCTTTTAAACTTTCAGTTCAGTTCAATTCAGTCACTCAGTCGTGTCCAACTCTTTGCGACCCCAGGGACTGCAGCACGCCAGGCCTCCCTGTCCATCACCAACTCCCAGAGTCCACCCAAACTCATGTCCACTGAGTCGGTGATGCCATTCAACCATCTCATCCTCTGTCATCCCCTTCTCCTCCTGCCCTCAATCTTTCCCAGCATCAGGGTCTTTTCCAATGAGTCAGCTCTTCACATCAGGTGGCCAAAGTATTGGAGTTTCAGCTTCAACATCAGTCCTTCCAATGAACACCCAGGACTGATCTCCTTTAGGATGGGCTGGTTTGATCTCCTTGCAGTCCAAGGGACTCTCAAGAGTCTTCTCCAACACCACAGTTCAAAAGCATCAATTGTTTGGTGCTCAGCTTTCTTTATAGTCCAAATCTCACATCCATGCATGACTACTGGAAAAACCATAGCTTGACTAGATAGACCTTTGCTGGCAAAGTAATGTCTCTGCTTTTTAATATACTGTCTAGATTGGTCATAACTTTCCTTCAAAGGAGCAAGCGTTTTTTAATTTCATGGCTGCAATCACCATCAGCAGTGATTTTGGAGCCCCAAAAAACAAAAGTCAGCCACTGTCTCCACTGTTTCCTCATCTATTTCCCATGAAGTGATGGGACCAAATGCCATCATCTTAGTTTTCTGAATATTGAGCTTTAAGCCAACTTTTTCACTGTCCTCTTTCACTTTCATCAAGAGGCTCCTTAGTTCTTCACTTTCTGCCAGAAGGGTGGTGTCATCTGCATATCTGAGGTTATTGATATTTCTCATGGCAATCTTGATTCCAGCTTGTGCTTCATCCAGCCCAGTGTTTCTCATGATATACTCTGCATATAAGTTAAATAAGCAGGGTGACAGTATATAGCCTTGACGTACTCCTTTCCCAACTTGGAACCAGTCTGTTGTTCCATGTCCAGTTCTAACTGTTGCCTCCTGACCTGCATACAAATTTCTCAAGAGGCAAGTCAGGTGGTTTGGTATTCCCATCTCTTTCAGAATTTTCCACAGTTTATTGTGATCCACACAGTCAAAGGCTTTGGTGTAATCAATAAAGCAGGAATAGATGTTTTTCTGGAACTCTCTTGCTTTTTCGATGATCCAGCAGATGTTGGCAATTTGATCTCTGGTTCCTCTGCCTTTTAAACTTTAAGAGCTAAAATTTATGTAAATAGATACATGGAATTGCTATATGAACTATATATTTTTAAATTTTATTGTATATAACCTATTAGTAACATTTTTAAAATATATAAAGATATACCATTATTGTACCTAACATATTTTTGTTTACATTGAGTATAATAAAAGAATGAGTTATAAGTTCTTTTCTCCTAGAAAGATGGTATTTTACAAAATACTCTGTTCAAACCATGATCCATTTAGGATCCAGAGGGTCCATCCTGGGAAAGTTGTACAAACCACATGCCTCTAGTTTATAAGAAAACAGAGTTGCATTTAATATTTTAATTTGGGGGAGGGGTTCTTCTATGTATCTGTTTTATTTACCAGAGACTTCACTGTTACATTTGGCAATAGTTATAAAATTATAATTCTGAACAATCCTTAACATAATTGTCTTGAAGGATTTCAGATTTGTTTCTGAAAAACTTCAACAGCAAAAAACTTAAGGTAAAATTGCACAACTTAAAAATAAGGAAATGACAAAAGAACTCTGCTATAGGGAAGTCAACATGGTCCCTTACTAAATACTTCTTGAGCTCCAGCTCATGTAAATGTCTCAGTAGTCCATAATGATGTAAGCTTTGATCTTCCTCAAAAACAAGCAACCAAGCTACTCCTGGGAAAACTGCTGTGTATCATTGAGCCGTGTCATGTTGTTCTGTTGACAAATTTCTGTATATGTTCCTGCCCAGTATGGTCATGTGACTTCCTGAGGAACTGGTTATTAACCATATCAAACAGAAAAATAATACTGACAGATGTGAGATGAACAAAATGTGTAATTAGCATATTTTTGAAAGAGAAGCTTTTTCACTCTCTGAGCTTTCCAGAACAGAAAAAAAAAAAAATACTATATACAATTCTGGAGTTTCCCTTTTCTTCCATGGGCTTACTCTTTAGTGTGGCTGTGTGTGACTTAGTCACGACTTAGTCACTCAGTCGTGTCCAGCTCTTTGCGACCCCATGTATTGCAGCCCGCCAGGCTCCTCTGTCCGTGGGGATTCTCCAGGCAAGAATTCTGGAGTGGATTGCCATGCCCTTCTCCAGGGGATCTTCTGAACCCAGGGATCAAACCCAGGTCTCCCGCATTGCAGACGGATCCTTTACCGTCTGAGCCACCAGGGAAGCGGAAACATCTCATTATTTTAGCCTATTTTTCTTCATTGTTCTCCAATGTACATGTTCACTTCATAAGTTTTTGTTAGCAGTTGTTCTGCTACTTAGTTCCTTTCTCTTGGAGTATTTGCTTTTCAAATACCTCCCTCTGTCATCCTGCTAGGTCATATTAAGTGGCGCTAGTAGTAAAGAATCCGCCTGCCAATGTAGGAGACACGAGAGATGCAGGTTCGATCCCTGGGTCCGGAAGATCCCCTGGAGGAGGCCATGGCAACCCGCTCCAGTATTCTTGCCTGAAAAATCCTATGGATAGAGGAGCCTGGAGGGCTACAGTCCATGAGGCTGCAAAGAGTTGGACACGACTGAGTGAGTCTATACAAAACATCCTTTATCTAGCCCTGGGCTTGGCCCTACATATTTGAATTCATCAGCTTGATTCTGGAGTTAGCTGTTGTATCAGATCCCACAAAATAAAACTTTTCAGTATTTTCATGGAGTTTAGTGTTTACTCACATTCGTTTGCTAGGTTTATGTGCTTTAGGTATAGATTCTAAAATCTAGTACCATTATATTGACAGGCTCTAGCTAATTTCCTGCATATGTACTTGGGAATATGCACGGGTGCATATAATTACTTAGCTAGTTTCAGCTAATATCATTAGTATTGGTATTGTCATTGTGGTATTGTCATTTTTCTTTTCTTAGATATTTCACTTTGGTTTACCCAAATGGAGACAGGGCATGCTGGCCCCATAATGAATGTTCATTAGATAGTAATCTGAAATTAGCTGTATGTAACCCTAAGGCCTTAGAGTTTTAATGACTTTTAAATAAAGCTTCTAATGAATATCTTCTCATATATGTAGCAACTAAATGATTACAATTTTCTAACTGGTGCTTTTCAATTTCTTTAAAGTATGGTAGGTAATTATTCTACGAATGAGACTGTTTCAAATACCATACCTCTTTCCTGAATTCTAGCTTCCCTACCTGTTGGCTAGACACTGCTTTCTGGATGTTCTTCAGGTCCCTTAGGGCTTCCCTGGTGGCTCAGATGGTAAAGAATCTGCCTACAATGCGAGAGACCTGGGTTGGATCCCTGGGTCAGGAATATCCTCTGCAGAAGGGAATAACAACCCACTCCAGTATTCTTGCCTGGAGAATCCCATAGACAGAAGAGCCTGGTGGGCTACAGTCCATGGGGTCACAAACAGTTGGATACGACCAAGTGACTGACACTTTCACTTAAAGTTTTGGGCTTCCGTGGTGACTCAGATGGTAAGGAATCCACCTACAATGTGGGAGACTGGGGTTCAATCACTGGGTTGGGAAGATCCCCTGGAGAAGGGAACAGCTACCCACTCCAGTATTCTGACCTGGAGAATTCCATGGACAGAGGAGCCTGGCAGGCTACAGTCCTTGGGGTCGCAAAGAGTCAGACACAACTGAGTGACTTTCACTTTCACTTCAGGCCCCTTAAATTCAACACATGGAAATACTCACTCAGTATTGTCCCTGATAACATTCTCCTCCTGGGTCTTTTACCCAGTGGCTCAGTTTAGAGATCTGAGAATCCCCTGAAGTCTCTCTCTCCCATCCTTCCATTGCTCACCATATCCCTTCAACTTTATCTCCTAAGTGTATCTTAGATTTGTTTCCTCTGTATCCAGAAATTAACTGATTTATTGCTTTGTGGGATCTTACTTCTACTCTCTCTCCCGTCTAAGACCAACAGTTTAGGCACTCTTCTGGATACTGCATCCAACTGTCAGAATGTAAAGTTATAGAATGAAGAAACAGTGCACAGATCAGTGTTTACATGCGAGCAAAAAGCAAAATAAAAGAACAGGTTGAGGAGAATAGCTGTTAGGAGCATTCAGGCTGGTTTGAGGGCATTGGTAGGCTGTGCCAGGTTTCTGTTTTTATGATCCTATAAAATGAAGGGCTGGCATAATGAAACTGAGAAGAATTTAGATAAAAATGATTTGTGGATTTTCACTTTACATCAAAGATCATTACTCAGCAGTAGATATGATTGTATTTTGTAAATAAAGGTCCATTCACTCAGAGTAAACTCAATATACAGACTTGAAAGTTAAAACATTCACCAAATAGTGTTCAAATTTATTTTATGTTACCTGAAGTTTTAAAATAGGAGGCAGTTAGAGACCATGGTACACAAGCACTAGAAAATAGCATCTACTAATTTATTTAAGCTCAGTCATATTTTACAGAATTTCAGAAAGCAAAAGAACTTAGTAAATATTCAGGAACCATTTTGTGAATACTGAAGGGATTGTCACCTCAGCAAATAATATCTGCATAATTTACTCTAAGAAACATGAGAATCATGTATAATGTAGAAGACATTCCGAAAGAAGAAAATTACTTCAAATAAAAATGGAATTTGTGCACTAATTGATTCAATATATATAGCACATGCTGCTAACCCAATATCCTTAGTTTTTGTCCTGAAAAACTAAGGTCAGGATGAGTGACTTCCAGATCCATCTCTCTGAGTCAGGTTTTGTTGTTTTGCAACAAAAAAAATAAATAAAAAATCTCAGCGGCTTACAACCACAAACATGGATGCCTTGCTCACGAGTCTGTGGGTCACGTGTGGGTCTTCTGGGCTCAGCCGGGCTCAGGTTCAAGCCTGCAGCACATGGTTCTCACTCTGGCTAAGGAGTGGGGAAGCCAAGCCACACCACACAAGACATTTAAAGCCTCTCCTGGAATGCGGCACATGCTACTTCTGGTCATATTTTATTGGTCAAAATCGGTCTCACGACTGAGACAAAAATCAGTGCAGTAGAGAAATACACACTCACTATGAGAGGTTCTGCCAAGTCACATGGCAAAATGTGGAACTGAGTGCATAATCCTTTTGCAGGAAGTGGAATACTTGGTAATGCTAATCTAACGTACCATGATATCTCTCATATGCATCTTTTTGGTCTGGCCATGTATGCGTGGCCAGGATTCTCTCAGTTTCACTCAGTTATAAGAATCCGGTCTACTTTCTTCTGCCATCAGCCTGACTCTGGACTTAGTTGCTCCGTACGGTGACGTGGCTTCTTAATTTCTCAGTTTGTTCTACTCAAGATGTGCAGGGCACAGAATTCGTCTAGTGGTCTTTGCAGTTCAGACAGACTGCTCCCTTCCCTGAAAAGCCACGGAACTTCTTATCTGCACCTTTCATTTGGAGTCTTACCTAACTTTTCAATATATCTGGTGCTCCCTTTAAAATACAATTTTCCTAGGAATACAGTTTTTAGTTGCCAGTCATTTTCTCTAAGAATTTGAATGCTATTGCATCTATTCTGGCTTCCATCATGGTTGTTGAGAAGTCCATTAGCATTCTAGTTTTGCCTGTGTAGGTCATCTGCTTTTTCTCTCTGCTTTATTTTAAAGCTTTCTCTGTATATTCGATATTACCCAATTTTAATGCCAAATGTCCAGATGTGGATTTATTTTTTTTTGCACTGCCTACTAGACATTGTTCTTCCTATATCTATAAATTTTATATTTTATCATTTCTAGAAAATTCTCAGTCATCACCTCCCTAAATGTTCTCCTTTATTCTCATGACTTGTTCTTTCTGGGACTCTAGCTGCATGTTGAAACTTTTCATGCTTTCCTCTGAAGCTTTTAATTTCTTTAGTTTTGTTCATTCTCTGCTTATCTGTACTAAATTCTGGATAATTTCTTTACCTCTTTATTCCAGTTTACAACTTTTTTTCTCACCTGTCTTAATGACTACCTTTACCCGTACACTGAATTAAGTTCCACAAATATGTTGTTTCTAAAAATTCTGTTTCTTTTGAATGGTTTCTTATTTCTTACTTATTTTTGTGACTCTGTGTGTTCCTTTCTTTAAACATTTTGTATTCTATAACTGATAATTTCAATATGTGAAGCTCTTAGGGTTCTGAATCTGTTGCTTTTGTTTGTGCTAAGGGTCACCTGAGTGTGCTTGGTTGATGGTTGATAGTGAGCCAGTATTTGGTTGACATTAATCTGGGTAAACCCCGAGGAACTAAATTGAGGATGTTTTCTACAGAGTTTGTGTTTCTATTGCACGGTGCTGGAGGGTGACTCTTTGACGGTGCGTGGCTTAGTCCTCTGGGGAGGCTGAGGCTGACCTTTGAGACCTTGCTACTCCCCCAGTTTAAAAGCTGATCTTTTAGTTGGCATCTGCATTTGTTCCTAGGCATATCTTGCCTTTTATGTTTGCTCACTGTTCTGCATTGCCGTTTCAGCATTTTTACTTTTGTCTTGTGTTTTTCCTTTAGACTTGATTCTTCTCATTTTTAACACTGCAGAAATGCAATGAAAATTGTTTTCGTGCAAGAGCTCTTATTTTCAAGCAAGAAGGCTTTTCAGAGACTATCTAATCTACCCTCCTGCTGGGAGTGGTTGTCTCTGTGATATTTTTTTACTCTGGGTTTATGGCTGTGCTCCTATTCACTGAGCTTGCCAAGAGTTGAAATTCCCAGATAAATGGAGCATGACTTAAATTATTTTAAATGTAAAGTATTAGAGTGAGACTACATAACTGAGACTTCCCTTCTCAAAATGGACCCTATATGAGACTGGTTTGCTTAACTGACTGACATTTTGTGCTAATGAGGTTGTGTGATTCAGTTAGGTTTGTACTGCCTACAGAGTAACAAGTAGGTCTGTTACCACTGCTGAAAGGTTACTCAAAATATCAATCTTACTGAATGACGAGTTAATAATGTATCTCATGAAGAAAGGCTAATGTAATTATAATCCTAATCATAATCATGATTATAGCTGAATATCTAAGGTTTTGGAACTTCCCCAGTAGCTCAGTGGTAAACCATCTGCCTGCAGCACAGGAACCGCAGGAGACCTGGGTTTGATCCCTGGGTTGGGAAGAGTACCTGAAGGACGGCATGGCAACCCACTCCAGTATTCTTGTCCTGTTTGACTCTTTTGTGACCCCATGGACTGTAGTCAGCCAGGCTCCTCTGTCCATGGGATTTCCCAGATGAGAATACTGGAGTGGATTGCCATTTCCTTCTCCAGGGAATCTTCTCAACAGGGGTCGAACCCATGTCTCCTGAATTGGCAGGTGAATTCTTTACCACTAACCCACCTGGAAAGCCCAGGTAATTATCCTGTTAGTGAATTCCCTTGAATTAGCCAGAATTACATTGAATTGTGCTATTTATTAAATACTATATTTATATGAGCTTTTATACTATTATTGCCAAAAATGTAAGTGCTACCCACAGGAGACTTTCATGAAGGAATAAGTTGATTCAGGCAAGGATCAATAAGATACACTTGTGCAAGTTTGACGTTAACACCCAGGGATGAATCAGTTTGTACAAGTCTTCCTCTCTGCATGAAGCACTATCTGGAGCTTCCGTACCAACTGTGTCTCCAAGGAAAGAGTCAATACGTTCACCCTTATTTAAACCCATATATTATATTCTTGTGTACATTTCAACCGTTTGGGTTTCGGTTCAAGATACTGAATGCTCATACTAGGTAAATCAAAGTTAAAACTTATTAAATGAAATATCTTTCAATATTTGCACTTTCGGCCTTTAGAAACCAATAATGAGCCTAAGATTTTCTGAACTATTATTTATAATTATGGAGTTCTGAATTATTTATGTTAATATTATAAAGATTAACTTTGAAAAGCTTAACACAAAAGGATGATGATTCAATGTTTTAACAATTTAAATCTATTTCTAAGGCTTAATATTCAAGAAGAAGTCAAAATTAAGCGCTTTGAAATCTTGACATTTCTTCCTTCTCCAAAAATTGTGTTTTCATGAAATATGTATTTAAAACCTCAAATAAACTTGTGATGGACAATTCATAGTATTTAGCTGCACTTAAAAATTTATGCTTAACGTTTCAATACCAGACACTAGCATCCGTCATTTTGACAGTAGAACACAAAATATAGGAAAAATTCATCACTCTGAATTTTTTTATGAGAACTAAGGCAAATTTTACGTAAAAAGACCTCAAAATTAGTGAAGAAAAAAGGTGCTTGAAACGTAAGAAAAAACCTTGAACTATTTCTTTTCATCGTTTCCTTTATTCTTGCTGCTCTCTCTTTTGGTTTGAAAAATAAGATGAGAATACATCTAAATGTATCTGGAAGGAGTCTTAGAGAATTTAGCTCACTTCTTAAAAGAGAAAAGAACTAACTGCATTATGTGATAAATAAAATATTTTCTAGTTGAAATTCCCTTTGAATTTTTATTCTGTCAAAGGCTGGAATGAAAGAAAGAACAATGAAAACCCCATTTGTTATGATTTGTGATGATGTAGCCAGCCATCACAAGATAGTTTTTCAGTGTTGTTATGACATAATTCATAGCAACATATAAGAGCATCATTCCCTTAGAAAATCCTGTGTCCAAATCAGAACTACAAAATGTTTAGTATGTCTACATAGACATTTCTCAGAATTTCTTAGACGACGAAATTCTACAATGTCCTTTTGTAGACTCTTTATCATTAGACTAGGATCAACTGAATTCTATGACCAAAGTCCCTTTCTCTAACTTACACTGACTATGCTGCTTTAAAAGCTGCTTTCAGGATGTAAGAACTGAATTATAATTAATATTTTCTAATAGATGTGAAACACAGAATTGAAAGCAAGAATAAAAGTATACATTTTAAAAAAGGAACATAATTATAGAGAAAGTAAATGAAGTTTAAAATATTGTGTGAATGTCTTACGGTGAGTAAGTATTAAACACAGGGCCATATATCTTAGTTATTACTATCTTTCTGTATGCCATTTGAAAACATTTAAGTGCATTTGAATGGAAGCAGGTATTCTTCATATATTTGCCAGTGAGTAGTTTTTGTTAGTTGTTTATTGAATGAAAAATATGCTTGCAAAGAGTTTCATCACCTATTCAGTGTAATCTATCTATTTCCCTCCCTATTGAAGAACTTCTATATACGGTTGGATTTAAATTAAGAGCAAATCTGTGTTCGCTTTGGCAGCGCATGTACGAAATTAGGAGCTAATTGTGCTACATGCTTTAATGGGAAACTTTTTTAGAGTGATTTTAAAAAAATGTTTTTTATAATACCAGAGTTTTATGTATGTCTCTCTGTACGTACTATAATGAATTAATGATCAAGAATACAACTGTAGATTTGAAATAAAATGAAACCAAAAAAAAAAAGAATGAAAAAGATAGGCTGCATAGTGACAAAGACCGTCTCCTCTCATGCCAGTAAAGTTCTAGCTGTGAGCATGCTCAGACACAGGGGAGGCACTGAAGTTAGTATATCAGAACTCCTTCTGAGGTATAAGGAGCATACGTCTAATAACTCAGTTGCTGTGAACCCATTGTTACGTTTCTGGTATTAAGTGTCTCTTCAGCCGCAGATTGATTGCAATGTTCCTTCTACTTCATTTCATCGTTCTGATGGATGTCAAAGGTAAGGCTGCTGCTTTCTCGCTTAAATGAGTGCAATTCCAAAAGAACAGAATATTTCTACTTAGTTCTATCATATTTATAACACACTCATTGCAGTGTTTGATGAGCAGACCTCCAGTTTGCATTGTCGTTGTCACTAGTTGCTTGTAGTCTCATCCTAGCAGTTTCTAGATGCAACAGATTTTTCGTAGAAACTTCCCTTTTAAATGTGGTTAAAATTGTAGACAATATAGCTTTAAAAAAACAGTGGTGAAGAAATCAATGATAATGGAGAAATTTTTTTAGTATTTGAAAAAAATGTATAACACGTTAATAAATTAAAATTTTGCCTTATGAAATTTCAACCTGTTGAACTCTATTCATAAATTTTATATAATTGTTAGTTGCTATATTTCATTATTAACATAATTAAACTGGAAACTGCAAAACCAAAGACAAATCTAAAATCAATATTTCTCCCTAAGAGCAAATCTAGATAAAAGAAAATAATTAAAATGAACCCAAGCTGCCTATTTAGATAATTCTCTTTTCTGTTTTTAATTTTTAAACATTTTCATTTTAGCCAGATGCTCACTTTCAAGTTGGTGGCATTTTTATTGTATAGCTGAGAAAAAACCAAAACTTAATCTTTACCTGGTTTAAAAAATATATATATGTACTTGTTTTGCTGTGAGCTTGTACACTTCTAAGTAAATAATCTATTCATCATACCCAAGGCATGTGGGTTTATTATTAATCTTATTAAGGATGTTTTTACGTTCATAGGCTTTCTTAAAAACTTTTAATAAACCTCTGAGAATGAAGTTAAAATTCAAAATTATATTTCTTTTCTGAGAAATTTGTTTTAGGTTTTTAAAAATTTTTATTTTATTAAATGAATTCAACTGCATATTTTAAATATTGAAATAAAATACAGTGTTTATGAGCAGTTATTTAAGAATGTCTAACAGATAAAAGGTTTTTAATATTTAAATTTTAGCTTGAATTTGGAATACTAAAAGTTTTTTTCAAATTATTTTAAAATATTTTAATACATGTAGCATGAGTTTTGTCATATTTTAATCTTTCTTACATGAAAACTTAAATGTTATCTAAGGAGAAACATTATATGAACTCATTTTGCATGAAATATAGTTTTAGAAAGCAGTCTACTTCTTGATTTAAGGTCTTCTTCCTTCAGAAGTTAATGCTCTATGCACATTTGTAATTTCAAACTTTTATGATCTTTAAGAATAGTTTAAAATAGTTTCTTGTATTCAACACATGTCATAAAGGTTATCTATGCCCTTAAAAATTTAATGTATAGGAATGTAACTATGGTTAACCAATTTTACTAAAGTACTTGGTTATGATAATGCATCTAAATTGATTTGCCTTAAAAAAACAAAATCTTTATCTATTACCAAAGTAATGTTTTAAGATTTACCACAGTGTAATGCTGTTCTTTAAAATAGAAGGAAAAATTTAAACAGACTATTTTTTTATTTCTAAGTAAATGCCATATTTAAAATCCATAGTACCAATCTAATAAATATTTATTAATTATAATTCCCTGGAAATTTATATTTTCTAATTTTATATAACTTTTAAACCCTTTATATTTAAAATAATTTACTTTCAAAGTAGATATGTTAATGCTTTGATATCTTACTCCTGCTTATAAAAATAATTTGTTATGTATATTAGCAAAATCTTTTTCTTTTTCACAATAAAATTATAGTTGTTAGTTAAAGCAGTTAAAATTACACAGTTAAAGCAACAATGATGTTTATAATAAACAAAGGAAAGTCATTTAGAATTATATGAGTAAAAATTGCTTTTTAAATTTAAATGAATATTTGTGATAGAGTCTAAGACCAGATCTAAATAAAAGGAAAAGTTAATAATTATATGATTTGTCTTTTCTCTTCTGGCCATAATCACCCTTGTGTGCCTAAAGAATGAATGATATGGCTATTTTAAGCTACCAACATTAGTTAACCAATCAAGATAACAGATCTTAAATCATCACTTTCTTCATGTATTTTATCATCAGTTTATTTACTTGTATTGTTAACCAGCTTCAAACTCCCTCCCAATAAAAATTTTATGAGCTAATTATGACCAATATTACAAACTGAAAACATGGGCTTGGAAATTGAAAGCGTGAAGTACTGAGAATGCTACTTGATAACTGCCAATTGCTACTTATTCAAATAATTTGTAACCTTGAAAAACGTAGTCATCAAAAACGGAGCTAGAGCTGCACTTTGACGTGAACAGCATTTGACTGCCCCCTCATGGACCAATTCAAATCTCAACCCTGTCCTTTCTAAGTCCTGTCAGTTCAGCCCTTGAGAAAAGAGCTGAGACTGTCTTGAGAAAAGGTTTATGAACTAAATCTTAATTTCACACAATTACATCCATGCTGCCAATAGCTGTGAAAATCAATTATACTGTTGGCCAGTCATACTGAGAGGCTGAAGCAGCACTGCTAATGAAAACTCACCTGCTTCAGGGCTGAATGGAGCCCACTGTGAGGGAAGAGGAAAAATAGCAGAAACCCAGAAGCAAAGGTCGTTGGAGATAAGCTATCTCCAAAGGCACTACCTAAAATACATCTCACAACAGATGTTTATTCATTTGTTCATCTTACTGTGAATGAATATGACCCAATGTAATAAAAGAGTTTTAAGGACTGTCACTTGAAGTGACAAAATTGGCTGTCACCTGAATTTTAAAGACAAAAATTGGGATGTTGCTTTCCAGTAAGTTGATATTGAAAAATGGCACATTTCATCCTAAGATATTGTGACTTGAATAAAATTCAGTTAACTAAAGATAGTTTTTGTGCACACAGTTATATGATGATAAATAAGAAATCATAAGAAATAATAGTGGAAAATAAGAAATTAGAAAAAATAGTGGAAAATTTACACAAGAAATCATAGTGGAAAAAAAAGAATTCATAGTGGAATCAGCAGAAGCATTTTTAAAGGCTTCATTCACATGCATCCATCCCTCATCCCTATAATTCTAGATGTTCAGTAGGCATAGGAAAAAACAGTTTGCAATAAATGTTCTCATCAGTGGCATATCATTTTAATTTTTTTCCCTCCTCAGGGAAGTTCTGTGTGAATAGAATATGTGTTTGATAAGGGGAAGATATTTTATCTCCCAATTCCCCAAGAATTTTCTCTTTTTTGAAGGCCTGGAATTTTCATGAAGTTGGAGGGATTTTTCTCCTGCTCATTTCTCCCTATGAGCGGTCTCAGAATTGCATCAACATAGTTCACTGGAGTGTTCAGTTCTGAGCCGTAGTTTATATGAGAATCTCAGGGACGTTGCCTTGTGGGTGATCAAGTTACGAGTCTCATGCCCAGTTTGCAGAGATATCACCGCTGCTATCCTTCCTGGCCATTATTAAAATCACAGCCGTGGGTGGTCGGCAGAGGTACCTTATCCCCCATGCACTGTTAGGGGCTCTACCCCAGCAGGTGGCTTCATGCAGGTCTCAGCCTCTGCAGACCGGCTGTGTCCCGCCGCTTCCTCAAGCCAGCCTGGAAGCCGGATCTAACTGCTCTTACAGAGCTTAACTCCTCTCACAGCAGCAGCCTTTTCTCTGGTCACCTTCTGTGGAGAATCTCTCTTCGATAAACTAAATGTTTCAGTGAAAAGGCCGAGTTATCAGTCGGCCCTTGTGTCTTCGGAAAAGCGAGTGTGGTGGGGAGCGTAGACGGGATTTGCTCACAGCAGATCATCTTGACCCAAAGCTCAGAAAAGAAGATAGTTTTTAATTCTTCCGGTGTTGCTTAATCAGAGACTGGACACGGAGGGCATATACAACAGAGATTTGGAATTATGAAGTGCTACACCAATGGCAGGGATGAGGCCAGGAGAGGCAGCAGAGTGGCGAGGATGCTAGATTTATTGGTGAGCCGACCTGTGTTCAAGTTACAGCCCTCATCCTCTGCAGTCTTAGACCTTCCGAGTGCCAGACAACCTCTGAGCCTTGGTCAGACATTGGTGCAATTATTAAACTCTCAGAATTATTGTATCATTATTATAAGTCCTGATATACAGGTAACCAGTTCTCTCACCTCGTCTTCCTTCTTCAAGACACAGCTGGCTCCTCCTGTCCTTTATTGTCCCCATGTGGGTTGGAGAAACAGCTTATCCATTTCTGCACACACATACATACCCACGCACACTCCTGGATTCTTACTGAAATTGCTTTGAACCTATACATCAATTTGAGAGAAGAATTAACTCCATTTATTTAGGTCCTTATTATCTATCAATAACTTCACATACTTTGCACAAATGTCTTACAAATTTTTCTTAGATTTGATGCTATAGTAAGCACTGTTGATGCTATATTAAAAGGCATTTTTAAAAATACTTCATTTTCCAATTGTTTGTAATTGATATAGAGATATTAAATTGACTTTACAAAAACCTTGATAAACTCTATAATGCTGATAATATATTAGTTTGAATTTTTTAATGTTCACACTGATCATTTGTGAATAGTGACAATTTTATTTCTTCCAGCACGTATATCATTGATTTGCTCACCTTGCCTCACTACATTCGCTAAGTCCTCCAATGCAGTACCCCCCGACCCCAAAGTGTTTATTTATTTGGCTATACCAGGTCTTAGTTGTGACTTCAGGGATTTTTAGTTGTGGTATGAGAACTCTTAGCATGTGGGATTGAGTTCCTGGACCAGGGATTGAACCTGGGCCCCCTACATTGGGAGCTCGGAGTGTTAACCACTGGACCACCAGGAAAGTCCCCAGAGTAGTCTTGAAAAGATGCAGTAATAATGGACATCACTGCCCTGTTCTCAACCTCAAAGTGAACATCTCCAAAAATTTCCCATGAAGTATATTATATGCTATGGATTTTTATAAATATCCTTAATAAATCAAGTAAGTTGCCTTCTATGTTTATCTTGCATAGTTATTTTAAAGTCAGGATCTAATCATTTCCTCTCTGGAGCCTCTGTTGTAAGCAAAGTTAGAGACAAGTGACACACTGGCAGAAAACATTTGTGAGTTATAGAACAGAGGGGCTAACCTCACTAAAGAATTCTGCTTGCATTGCCAGATTCAGTTTTCTCACACATAGTTCCAAACACTGTGTTCCAGGCCACTGCTGTCAAGAATGAAAGTTTCACCCATCCATGAGCAAAAATAAGTTAGTCTTTTGTAAAGCTAAATATATTCCTTTCAAGGGACTGTCTTTTCTTCTGTGCATATATTCTCTCAGATTTTTAACAATAAAATAAACTGTTTTTCTTATAATAACTATTCTAATAATCATAATTTAGGGTTTTTTAATGTTCTTGTTTGACAAGCTAAAATATTAGTAACTCTTCACAGGTCTCTCTAAATTCTTTAACTGACTTGATTCTGACCTAATACATATCGGTGACATTCAGGGTATTGATGAAGAAAAAGGAGCCAACGCATTAAGGAGACTGGGTGGGACTAGAGGAGGGCCATGAGAGAGTGTGGAGAAGAAGGAAGTAAACCAGGACAGTGAGACATCACAAAGCCAAGGAAGAAAAGGTTTCAACCTGGTGACTATAGCTGGCTTGGTCAAATGCTGGCGAGAATTAAGCAAAATGAAGACTATAAAATATCTATGGTGTTTAGAAATAAAGAGGACATTAGTGATTCCAGTGGGAAAAATTTCAGTGGAGCAGCACAGCCAAGACTGAATGCTGTGAACTGAGGGAAGAAAGGGTGGTAAGGAACTGGAAACATTGGCTAGTATGATTTTTCTGAGAAATTTAACTTTGAAGGGAGAAGAGTGTCTCAGCTCCAATAGGACTGGGAGTTGTTTAGTTGATTGGTTGCTTGCTTGCTTGCTCGATTAGTTAGTTGGTTGGTTGATTTGTTTGTTTTGAAGGTTAAGAGGTGATTGAGTAAGATTACTGTTAATGGAAAAGCCATTGGAGAGACAAGGATATTGAAAATATAGGAGAGAAAGGGGATAATGTCAAGAGATGCTGAGAAGAGGAGATGAAGTGGAATGTAGGACACAGATGGGAGGTTTGTCTGTGGGCAGGAAGGGAGCCTATCAACCTTTGTGCATCATAAAGGGTGCATCATCCAGGGCCTCAGCCTTGGACCATGTAGCTTCTACACAGCTCAGCACTAGCGGCTGTGTGAATGGTGCCCAGCACTTGTGTGAGATTCATCCTGCCCAGTCATATGCAGCAGTCTAGGACACAGGTCAATATGTAAGTTGGAGTGACACAATTTGAGAGAGTTACCACCAAGAAGAATAGCCAGTGAAAGTCCCTCAAGCCAGAGCAGTCAACGAATCAGAGAGGATTAAAATAGAGAGGTGAAAGGAAAAAGGTACCATCTTTTCTCCCCTCCACATCTCCCATGCCAATTTTCTATCAGGTTTCACCCCATCTCCTTCATAATAACCCTTTCCACGTTCTTCTTCCATTCACCCATCACAGTGTTCATTCTCTTGAGTTCATTTTACATGGACAGGTTTTAGGAAGAAGTCAGTCTCTTACAGAACAAGATATGGATTTAAATACTAAAAGACCAGATATGAACCTAAAAGGATGCATCCCTCAAAATGAAGTTTAAGCAGTGAACTGGTCAGTAAGAGAGATCTTTTGAAAAGAAGTCTTTCTTGTGCCTTTATATACCTTGGAACCCATCAAGAGCCATGGTATTCAGTGGGTCACCCACATAAAAGCACCCAGCCCAGGGGGACATGGGGTGGAAATCCATCCCTTGTAAGGATAATGTTGACAATTTAGAATTCTTTTTTTTTTCCAATTTAGATAGCATATATTGAACCAATACTCTATTCCATATAGTTAGTTAGACATTGTTTCCCCAAATTTGTCCAAACTTCAGACAATACCCTGAGGGAGGGAACTGAGGTGATAGTTTCTGCAGAAAATCTGTGAGTAAGAGCATGAAGAACATTCACTAGTTGAAGGTGGTCAGTTTGTCTCAGGAGAAAAGAACAGACTCTTGGGACTTAGAGAAACTCAGTTAAGGCCAGAGTCTTTGAAATGGGAAGAATGTGGAGTCAGTGTGTGCATAAAACTGGATCCGAATTCTGCACACACTCACTGATGTGTGCGTGCTAAGTTTTCCTTCAGTCATGTCCAACTTTGTGACCCCACGGACTGTAGCTTACCAGGCTTCTCTGTCCATAGGATTCTCCAGGCAAGAATACTGGAGTGGGTTGCCATCCTCTCCTCCAGGGGATCTTCCTTACCCAGGGAGTGAACCCACATATCTTATGTCTCTTGTGTCTGCTGTATTGGCAGGTGGGTTCTTTACCACTAGTACCACCTGGGAAGCCCATATTCACTGATAGGGCCTCACAATATTGTCAGGGAAGGGAGGACCCAACAGTAGAGTAAAAGGATAAGATTTTTAAGTTTAGAAAACAACCACCAGGAGGCCAGTTTCTCTCCACTCACCTTCACATGGACTTCCCTTGTGGCTCAGCGGGTGAAGAATCTGCCTGCAATGTGGGAAACCTGGGTTTGATCCTTGGATCTGGAAGATCCCCTGGAGAAGAGAAAGGCTACCCACTCCAGTATCCTGGCCTGGAGAATTCCATGGTTTGTATAGTCCTTGTCCAAAGAGTTGGACATGACTGAGTGAGTTTCACTTTCACCTTAACATAACAGCTTCTTTTTTTAAAAAAAAAAAAAAAGAGAAGACTTTACTAGCTTCCTTCAAACAAATAATAAATCCTGTGCCCTGGAAAGGTGGGGTTTTAGTGGAGCTCAGACTCTTCACAGAGGTCGAGGACGCCTCCTGCAGGTGATCTCAGTGACTGGGCTGGATTCACCTTTGGTTCGCTGAGTGGCATTGCTGCTCCTCTTGGAGATCCTGCCACCTGAGCTCCAGGTGGGGACAGGCAGTGTCGTGTCTGCCTTGTCGACAGAGCACATTGTAGGCGCTCAGCTGATGTTTTCTAGATGTTAAATGAATGCTCCTCCCCATGATACAGTAACTGTCTCTTTAGAGTGAACAGCAGAGGCCTCATCTCCATCTGAATTCCACAGAGCAGAGCACTCTAGGAAATGGCCTCATGTGCCAAGATCCCTTGGGCTTCCTGTGGGTGGTGGGTCCCCCCGTCCCTGGCCGGGACATGGAAAGACCCTCAGCCACAACACCAGGCTGAGAGGATAAAGACTTCCTTCCACAGCATGCAGGACGAGCGTTGGCAGAGAATCCAGGAAAGCAGAGAGGGACTCGCTCATCCCCATCGAGTCAAACTGAGCACCTCAAAGATCATTCTCATCTGTTTTTCCCCCTCAAGGAAGGGGTGAGCAAGCAGTAAAGTATGTCCTTAGGCAGCTGTCCAATTGGCTTCAAAAAGCTATCAAGGAGTCATTTCAGAATCCCTTTGCACAGACATGTCCAGAATATTGACCAGAAGAGAGGAGAGGAAGACTATTACTGAGAGATTCTCTGTCACATGTTCAAACCTCCCCTCAGCTGCACGTTTGGCAGGGGTCCCATAGACATTGCTGCAGAAGCTATTGACGCAGCTTTTATGTAGGCATCCTCCATCTTTATAATCCCCAAGTTTCAATAAAAACTATCTCCACTTGCACAGACGGCAGGAAGAATAGACAGCATGATATGCTGTCTATAGACAGGTATTGGCTCTTTTTCAGTACATGCCAACTATAGCAAGGATGTTTAATCATTTTCTAAATTGTTAATGACAGAATGATAAATGATAAGCACTTTGAAGACTAAACAATATTTCGTCATCAGAATCAAAACATTAGCCTGCAACTTTGGGAATTTTACATTTTAAAGGGGTTCTTCCTTCAACCCTTCTTTTATTCCTAAATGACCCATTAATTCATTTAAAAAATTAATGAGCACCAATTAAGTACCAGGCACTAGGTTAGATAATAGAGATTCATGATACAGAGGGCAGGGGGGTAGGTAGGGAATAGATTTTATTTCCCTTCCACATACAATTTATACCTTGAGTTGTTTTCAGGAAGATTCCATTCGGGGGTGAAAAATGGGAATTTTTAGAAATAGAGTTGGTAAGGTTCTGTTTGTACATGGTCAGTCTTTCCCCTCCCCTTCCTTCACCCATACTTGGTGAATGAAGCCTATTTTTTTCCCCAAGGAAAAGGAAACAACCTTGATCCTTCCTGTCTTTGATCTTGGATTGTTTGTCTCACTCAGAATGAGTCTGCATCTGTGAGATGGACATTTAATGGGGCCAGCCAGCCCTCAGGGAACTCAAAGCTATCTTCATAATAAAACCCATGAGAGAAGACAGTGTTCTGCCTTCAGGATATCCTACACAGCCTCAGCTGTCTATTTCAAAACTGTCTTTAAAACCAAGTGCTTAATCACCTCTTCTAGATCAATAAAAAGATATTATTAGAAAGTTGCAAGGATATTTCTGTTGCCTAATCATTTACAATCAGCTTTCAAGAGTTTGAGGTTACTTAAAACAGAAACCATGTATGTCACATGACTTTGAAACTAATAACATAAAGAAGTAGGAGAAGCTTTGTTATAGTCCTGTTATTTCTCTCATAGCAGTTGTATAAAAAGAGTATGCAATGCTAAGGCCCGGCAAGGTTCCATCAAAGTTCTATTTTTTTCACCTTAAATTGCAATTGCCAGTATGCCAAGGTTAACCAAGGGTCTTCCATGGGCCAGACATTCTCCAGTGCTTCATAAGCACTAGCTGGTCTGGCTCCTGGGATATTATCATTAACCCAGTTTTAAATATGAGAAAACTAAAGTTTAAAGCTTGCTTGAAGTCACATAGCTAGGGAGTGGCAGAGAGAGTTGTAATGTGGGTCTGATGGTCTCCAGAGTACTTCATTACTAATAAATATTTAAAAATAGTGGTTAACATCCCATTGGTGGCTCATGAGATCAACTTAGTGACTTGTGATGCCTTTTTAAGTGAATAAGATAGAATGGTAATGATCAGAGTTCATCCACTGTAGTAAAATGTAAGTAATATTTGAAGAAATTTTGTTTTCTGTTTGTGTACGTGTGTGTATTTGTATGCCAAATTGTGATGTGATGCAAAATTTATTTCTAACTGTGAGTTACTATCCTAATCTTAAAGCTACTTCACTAAGAAATATTGACCCTTACTCATTCATGTTCCAGGGCTTCCCAGGTGGCACAGCGGTAAAGAAACCACCTGCCAATGCAGGAGACCCAGGTTCGATCCCTGGGTTGGGAAGAACCCCTGGAGGAGGACATGGCAACCCATTCTAGTATTCTTGCCTGGAGAATTCCATGGACAGAGGAACTTGGCAGGCTACAGTTCATGTGGACTTCAAAGTCAGACATGACTGAAGCAACTAACACTTTCACTTTCATGCATGTTCCAAACACAGGAGGACTAATTTTTATAAACTTGCCCTCTGTAGAAATCTTTATAAGAAAGAAGTTAACAGATTTAAAAATCTATGACTTCATTGATATTTTTAACCTATGAAATCCTTTCCGTGTATAAATAGGCTTAACAAGCCAACCCGCAGAGCCTCACAGCAGAGAGCTTTCCTAAAATAGTCAGACCTGACTGGTCTTATGCCCACTTGCTCACAGTAACTCATTTATTGATCACTGCAGAAAAGGCAGAGAAAATATGTTCTGCTTTTGTAAAAACAAAAACCCAGTGGGGCGAAAAGAATCCAGGGGCCACGCTGCCCACTGAGGGAAGGCCTCGTGGATGCAGCAGGTTCCATAGGAGAGTGAGCATCGCCACATCTCCGTGTCCCCAGGAAAGGCCAGATGCTGCTCCTTTATGTGTTTGCAGGATCTTGAGGGTCATCAGGATTAAAGCTCAAAAAATCCAATAATCTACTCATGCTCTCTAACAATGTCACTAAAAGCTTGATGTGTAGTATAACTCAGACCTAGCTTTAGTGTCTGTATCAAACTCCTGCCCTTTTACAAATGGCGTGATTCGTTAAACAAGGAGGGTCAGCAGGCATCACTGACTTTAGGAGACCGAACACTCTGGCGGGAGAACACTTCATCACAATGCAGCATGGGCTGAGAGGACCCAGAGCTCACAGGGCATTTTCCCAAGAACCGGAGTAGAAGTGCCCTTCGTATTCTCAGCAGTCATTCATTATCTTTGTTGTTGTTGTTTAGTCGCTAAGTCCTGTTTGACTCTGCAATCCCATGGACTGTAGCCCATCAGGCTCCTTTATCCATGGGATTCCCCAGGCAAGAATAGTGGAGTGGGTTGCCATTTACTTCTCCATGGGATCTTCCTGACCCAGGGATTGAACCTGCATCTCCTGCATTGGCAGGCAGATTCTTTAATGCTGGGCCACCTGGCAAGTCCACATTCCTCATCTTCACATGGAGACAGTAATAACAACAACACAAATGTGTTAGGATTAAGTGAAATAATTAGGAGACACCCAGCATGCAGTAGATGACACTCCCCAAAGGTTAGGTTGTCTAGTCCTCTGCTGTATTAAAAGGCACCATAAAGTGTGAAAGTTAAAGTCTCTCAGTTGTGTCTGATTCTTTCCAACACCATGGACTGTAGCCTGCCAGGCTCCTCTGTCCATGGAATTCTCCAGGCAAGAATATTGGAGTGGGTAGCCATTCCCTTCTTCAGAGGATCTTCCTGACTCAGGGATCAAACCATGGTCTTCTGGTTTGTAGGCAGATTTTTTACTATCTGAACCACCAGGGAAGCAAAAAGCACTGTACCCCCAACCCAAGGAAATTCCTAGCCGTGATGCCAACCCTCATGGGCATGATTAGGAAAACTTTGCCAACATCCCTTGTTCCCTTCAATTAGTCATAATGTACTATAGCCCTGCCTGAGAATGCACTCTCCTTAAATCAATTTATTTGAAGTTTCATCTTGCACTTTTCCCCCCCACATTGTCTGTTTCATACCTTTGACTCATTTGTTTTGCAACTGGAAGTTTGTACCTCTTAATCCCCCTCGCCTGTTTCTATCTAATCTCTAGTTTCCTTTTTCAAAAAAATATATGACTCCTAAATTTTTATTAGATATTTACAAAAAACTCCACATATCTATTTTCTGGAAAATATTCTTTAAAACTTGAGAGAATGGCTCTTACATCTATGTTTCTGGAATCTCTTTGGTTATCCTATCTACAGATATATTAACTTTGCAAATATTAATTATGTTTCCTTTCTGCACTTTCTCATTCAATTCAGCAGTTATTCAGCTCTCCTTCATTTTCTTTTATGTTGCCTGCACAAGAAGAAGACTTTTAGATCATCCTCATAGAGAGCTTATGCTCCTTGAAATGTAAGTTCCTGATTCTCCCTAACATGATGGTTAAAAATGGGCCTCTGGGGTCAGAGATATGATCCAGATCTATCTGTGTGATTTTGCATTTCACTTCCTTAACCCTGAAACAGGAAGGATATTATCACCCACGCATTGATTGAAGGTATCAGTTCAGTTCAGTTGCTCAGTCATGTCCAACTCTTTGCAACCCCATGGACTGCAGCATGCTAGGCTTCCCTGTCCATCACCAATTCCCAGAGCCTACTCAAACTCATGTCCATCGCATTGGTGATACCATCCAACCATCTCATCCTCTGTTGTCCCCTTCTCCTCCCACCTTCAATCTTTCCCAGCATCAGGGTCTTTTCCAGTGAGTCAGTTCTTCGCATCAGGTGGCCAAAGGATTGAAGTTTCAGCTTCAGCATCAGTCCTTCCAATGAATACACAGGACTGATTTCCTTTAGGATGGACTGGTTGGATCTCCTTGCAGTCCAAGGGACTCTCAACAGTCTTCTCCAGCACCACAGTTCAAAAGCATCAATTCTTTGGCCCTCAGCTTTCTCTCTAGTCCAACTCTCACACCCATACATGACTACTGGAAAAACCATAGCTTTGACTAGACAGACCTTTGTTGGTAAAGTAATGTCTGTGCTTTTTAATATGCTGTCTAGGTTGGTCACAGCTTATAGCTGAGGTTCACCACTGTGCAAACTACCCAGTACACAGTAAGCCCAATGAGTGTTACCTGTTATTACGTAGTATTATCTCTCCTTATTCCAATGTGGTCCTGGACTTCTCTCTCATTCACACTTCATCTTTCCTTCTGCATGTGTGTTTTCATTATGTCACCTCAAATCTTATTATAAAGGATTAATGAGTAAATAAATCCATCTATTTGATCCTGTTAGCTCATAGTTTTGCTTTCCTGTCTCCAGGGGTGAACAAGTCTTTGATTCCATACACAAGTAGGACAATCGCTTTGGCTTTGTCTACCGTTGCTTTCTTGAAGCAGATTCATAATGAGCCTTGATTCCATTCTTGGTAGAGTTGATGTTTGGTATGACAGTGATTTATTTTAAATGTTATAATTAAGAACATTACTCAGAGAAATTGTAAACTAAGAGTAATGCCAGAAAACTTAACTCATAGAGCTTTGCGAAAATTAAACAGGGTAATATGAAAAGAGTTTGGCCATATCAATAATTTCTTCTCATTACTTAAGATTCCTGTCCCCTCTTTCACATAGATTACGCACTGACTGAAGGCAGTACAATCACTCCTTTGTGCCCAAAAGGATATTTTCCCTGTGGGAATCTCTCCCAGTGTTTGCCTCGTGCTTTTCACTGTGATGGCGTCGAGGACTGTGGGAACGGAGCTGACGAGGAGAACTGTGGTGAGTCCACTTGCTCAGCTCCATATGGACACGGCCCCTCACGAACTCCCCAGAACTGTGCGTGGATCGAATGCTAACAGTGATGAACTGGAAGAGGTGATTTGGTATTCTGTAGGGAATCCTACTGTGACACGACTAAATAACTTCTCTCCAATGGATTTGTGATAATTACCTGCATCTTCATATTTAGAGGTGGCTTAAATCAGAAACACAGTATGATAAAATGTTGTGTGTGATAAAAAAACAAAATAAAACTATTTTAAATCCTACTCAGATACCCATATTTTAGTTTTAAATGGCTTAAACGATGACCACTTCCTTATGGCTTGGAAATTGGGTTCAGCTGCAAGAATATCTATAAAGTGTGAGTAGATATTCCTAGAGAATTAAATTATTCAGTAGACCTATATTGTGTCCACTGTGTCCTCCCCGAGTCAGCAGGACATGACAGGCTCAGGGGGAGACAGGCACTTCACCCTTGAGGGGTTCACAGGGACCAAGTGAACAAGGAGGCAAACAAATTTGTACCTAAATAAGTAATTTCAGAGAGTATGAAATACCCATGAGGTATGCAGATCAGGATAGTGCGATTGGAAGTGACTTGGGGGAAAGGCTACTTTAAAGACATAGCCACAAATCCCCTCACTGAGATGATGACATTTGACTTGAGAATGAAATGAAAGAAGAGGAAAACCATGAAATATTCTGGAGGAACAGAGTTACAGGCAAAGGAAACAGCAAATGAAAGACCCAGAGGCTGAATGAAATAAGATAGCTGTGTTTGTGGGAAGTACAAGCCAGACTGAGATGGGCAAAGCGATCGGGATAAAGAGGGTAAAGAGGTAAGAGAGGCCAGTCCAGGAAGGTCTCACAGGCCACTTTAGGTCTGTGTATCAGGACTGTATATGTCTTCTCATCTAACCTGTGCATTTTGCCCGTGGAGAAACTGATGCCCCGAGAGGTTGACATGGTAACATGTCTACATGTTAGGCGTAGAGTAGACCCTAGGACCCAGGTGTCCTGAATCTGGAAGAATCGTGTGTGTTTTCTACCACACCGAACTGCTACTCCATGGCACGGCCCAGTTAGCAATCAGGGGTGACAGCAGAGTCCAGGAGTGCCTGGTGTCTGGCTCTAGAATCTGCTCTCACTCCCCTGGGGACTCGTGCACGCTCCCGGCACCTCTGCCTTCACCACCTGCGTGTCACTCCTCCTCAGCCTGTAGGGTACAGTTCAGGTGTCCCGTCCTCACCTGAGAAGCCTGGCTTCCCAACCATGCCTCCCGCCCTGAGGCTGTAGCACTGTCTAGGACAAGCACCCTTTCTCTCTGCTGTCATCGCATCCTGGTGTGCCTGGATGACAGTGCTAAAGACGGCCTCGTCTTCCCACCATACTGCTCTCATTAGACAGGAACACCTTGAGAAGGGTTCTTACGGGCATCTTACTTGCTTTAGTGTTACCAGAGACTAGAATAGGCAAGGACAGTCAGTGCTCAGGGGTGGAGCAGCTCTCTGGGTGCCAAGGGCAAGTCACTCACGTTTTTGCCCTCTCCTCTTCACTGCGTGGGAATCTCAGACCATGCATGTTGTCTGTCTCATGGGAGTTTTCCAAATGCAAATTAAGTAATTCATATAAAGACAATAGGATAATAAAAAAACTGTTGAGAATATTAATAAGAAATAAAAATAAACTAAAATTTGCAAGGATCTGCAAAAAGGTACCTATGGAGGGAGTTGCCTGGTGGTCAAGGGGTTAGAATTTCAGGCTTTCACTGCTGTGACTTGGGTTAAGCCCCTGGTCAAGGAACTGAGGTCCCACAAGCCACACAGCGAAGCCAGAAACAAAAAGCAGAACAGAAAAGGGAACTGTGGACAACTATTTAAATTTAGTTTTCTATTTATATAAACTTTAGGATCCTGCATCATATTGTATGTTTTATTGCCTCTAATAGCTTATGCTAATGCTAAGATAATCATATTTCAAAAATCAAGCCTTCTTTTTTTTTTAAAGAATATGTTTTCATTGCTAAAAAAAGAGAAGGAAATCTGGCAAATAAGCAGATCATATCATCTGACAAATTGAGAAAATATTTTTCTCATCAGGACTAGACAAACTTTATTAAAAGGAAGTTTGTTTACGCCTTATTAAAAAAGGACATGAATTATATCAGAATTCATTACATGTATCAAGTAGGTATCTACATATACATATACAGATTATATTTTCTTCTGAGGATATCAAAATTAAGATCAAACATTTAAAATGTCAGCATCAGAAATAGATGGTATTTTTCAAGGTGGATACACATATGGAAAATAATCATCGTATATTTAAAATATTTGTAACTGCAGAAACAGACAAAACTCGAGATATTTGCCTGCTTTTTCTTCCTTGCCATTGTCGTTATCTTTCTATTACTTAAAACTTTAAGTTGATTTCATGATCAAATTTTTATATTTTTGTTTTGTAATTTGATATTTTATTTATAGAATAACTGACACATGTTCATCACCGTGTGTTTCACAGGAGACACTAGTGGATGGGCGACTATATTTGGCACAGTCCATGGAAATGCTAATAATGTGGCATTAACACAGGAGTGCTGTAAGTGGTATTGGTTCGAAGACTCAGTATCAGCTTTGCGAGCGACATCATTTGTGGTGCATGGATTTACCTGGGTAGTGTCATTCATTCCCTTAAGAATCCCAATTTCAGTTCAATGTGTTTCAGTGGTCAACTGGTCTATTATCTGTTCGTGGGACTGAAAAGAGAGAAAAAGGAAAACAACATGCTCTATTCATGCTTACTCTGTGTATTAGCCTATGACTGCAAGAATACATAGGTACTGAATACTTGTGACAAGTAATGAAGGTCTTACTCCTTCAATCACCAGCTTCTTTCCAGCCCCTCTGTTGGGCACTGAGAGGGCAAGGATAATTAAGATGTGGCCCCAATCTTCAAATACCTCACATGGTTGCAGGAGAGACAATTCCTTACAGAAGCAGGAGTGATACAATATTAGCGCTGAACTGAAGGAAGAATATTTGCACAAGGAAATATGGAAGCCCTTTGGGAGAAATGACGTCTGTGCCAGGGAGGGTGAAAGATCCGTTGAAAAGGTGACACTGAGATGGACCCAGAGGTCCTTGGATGGAGGGACAGCGGAGCATGACCTACAAAACAGTGGGGAAGGAAGTTCAGAGCCCACTTCCCAATGCCTTTCACATCGGTTCACAGAGCGTAAGATGGAGGAGTAGGAGTTGGACCCAGAAGGGTGGGACCAGCCCACAGGAGACTTTGGGTGCACAGTTCAGAGTTTGGCCTCTGTCCTATGGTAGAATTATCTCTCTATATATACACAGATTATATTATATACTACATATTACACATAATATATAAATGAGTAGATAATTATATAGTGTGTATATATAGTTACATACACACATTAGTATATATACATAGCATATGTATATAAAGTACATACATTAAGTTCTATACTAGCAACATATTATGTACTTTATAATATTAGGTCATAGCTACCACTTAGTATATAGTTTACTATATTCAAATATATCATACATAAAATTAGAAATCAAAAAACAGTAAATTACAGAAAAATGAAAAATAAATATATTAAAACTCTAGCGTCTTCTTCCTGAGCCACAGTGGGTCATCTTGTACACACGCCATTGTGGAGGCCATTGCTGTGCACAGTGGGCAATCACCAAAGTCGTGAGCTTATTTCTGTTTAATGAAGAGGAGGAACCACATGACAGAAGTGTATGGACCAATGATTCTTGCACCAGAATTATAAAGAATGAGTTAGAACAGTGTTCTCAGCTTGAGACATGTATGCCCCTGGAGAACATTTGGCAACGTCTGGTACATTCTGGGTTGTCACTTTGGAGAGGGGTGGGTGACTGCTGGCTTCTGGTGAGTGGAGGCCAAAGATGCTGCTGAACCTTCTACAATGTGCAGGACAGCACCCACAACAGAATGACCTGACCCAAATGTCAATCTTGCCAGGGTTGAGGAGAAAGCTTGGTGAAGGAGACACTGAACATTACGTTTCTTGCAGTGCTCCAGACTAACACTAAGAATCCGAGCCCGGAAAACACCTCTGGGAGGAGTGAGGTAGAGAGGGCAGCAAGAGTCATTTCATAAAAATAATCCAGAGGTTGAGGTGTGACTGACCTGCAGGTCAGGGAGTTAAGCTCACATTTCTGGTTTAGTCAATTGGCCCAGCTTGGACTATACACAGTTCTTCTATTGGTAAATAAAGAGTTTCCAACCCTGGTAAAGTAATCTAGTAATGTAACTACTTCAATGTCAGTTAAACATTGAAGTAAACATTCTGAAGTCATCTTTAGGAAGTTGAGATTGTTAGCATCAGCCTATGAGCAACACAGAATATTTTCTAAAAGTTTGTACACTAGAATATGTCTTTTGAATTAGGCAGGTACTCAATAAAAGTTTGTCAGGTGTATTAAGAGTCAGTGAAATTGATTTTAAAAATAAAGTTTGAATAAAAGTGATCTAGAGGAAGCAGAGCAATCAGAAAGGACTTATAGTCAGATTTAAATCAATAATAAATATAAAAATTTGAAAATAACTCACTTTTTTAAGCTCCATCACAGCCAAGTACCATCATATGCTCCATAAATCTCATCCCCCAAGACTCTCTCTCCTCTGTCTCTGTCTCTCTCTCTCTCTCTCTCTCACACACACACACACACACAAACACATATATATGGTGATTGTTCTGTTGACCCACTTGGCCAGGTTTCTCCATAGATTTCTCACATGCCATTATTTTAATAATTTACATAATTAGTAATTATATATAATAATAAATATAATTACATGATGATGGTTATGTATTATTAATATATTATTACAAATCTTAATAATTATAATATGCCATTATATTAATAACTTACTCCTTTGGAGTCAATCCTAAAGCATTTTTCTTCCCTCTGAATGCTTCAGATAGATGAATCTTTGGTTTTCTCTGCTTTATAGCTTCTCTACCACTTTTACCTACCACTTTAACTTCATAGTCATGAAAAACTAAGAACCAAAATAATAGGGTATCTGAGTTGGTTGGTTTTAGTAACATACAATGGTGGCTATGGCAGAACCTGCATCTAACTCTCATCACAGCTCTAAGAGAAGTTTGAAAGGAGGGAAATAGTTGAATTTAGCTTTAACCAACAAGCATTTATTGAGCAGCCTTTTTGTGCCATTCAATTAAGTGAAATTGACTAGTTATACCCTTCAAATATTTACTCAGTCATACTCACGGTTTTCATTGAGGAGAACTTAATCTTGCTTCACTATCTACTTTTTAAAACACTATTTAAACATGTTTCTGGTTTCTTTCTAATCTCTTGTTAAATGCCTCTAAAATGACCACTGGAAGCTAGAACTGAAATGAATACCACATGAGTCTATATTCAACTAGAAGAGATTTCTTGTTTGCTTTTATTTGGGGCCTGAATAAGTTCTGTTAACAAAATGTGACTGTTGTATATTCAATGGAAAAAGAACAATGTCCGTTACCAGAGATAAAGTCATAACTAAAGAAAAGTAATTTTTCTTATTGAATCATTGCTCTTTTTGCCCCCTAGTTTTAGATCAGTACCCACAACGCTGTGTGTGCAAAGGAACTGAGTTGGAATGTGTAAATGCTGGCTTGCGGTCTGTGCCAACGATTTCTAGCAATGTGACGTTATTGTGAGTAGCATTCAAATCTTGATATTTGCTCCGTAACTCATATGAAAACCATACAGTCTAATCTTTGTTCTGTTTTATGCTAGTTGTGTATTAGCAAAATAATAGAAAACCATCAGCCATCAGAGAATTCTGCATGCTTCTTCTCCAGGGGAAAAGTGTTTTCAACACTGTATGTTGGATTGTCCAGGTTATCCTTTAACTCACAAACTTCTGGAATTCTTATTTCCAATTACTTTCCAATTTATGTATTATTACTAATATGCCAGTACTATTCAAGTGAAAATAAAAATTTGGGGAAAAAAAGGAAGAGCACCTTAAATGTTCTATCTTGTTTTAAATAGTAGAAATTTGTCCCAGACTTTAAAGGTGTAGAAGATGCATGAAGATGACTATGGCATAATCAATCATGGATGTTTTTTTGAACTCTGCATAGATATTTGGAGAGCCTCAGGAAGTTTCTTGCAAATGTATCATAATTTGGGCACACATGAATGGGTTAGGATTTTTTTTGTTTTTTGGATTGCTTGCTGTGTTTTGTTAAATTGTCTACAGAAGAAAAAGTTAAATCACCATAGATGTTCCAGTCTATTATACTAGCTGACTAACATGGTCAAATATTTGCAAGCTGCTTTAATTTTGCTTTATGGACTTTTCATTCTCATGTGAAAGTTTTCATTTATTATGGGCATTTTCAAATGTGTGTGAAGTAGTATGGAGCATGATCAAATATTCTCAAGCACGTAACTTCTAGAAAAGAGATTGGTTAGTCATAAATTCCATAATAAAGTCTTCTTTACATGTTGTTTTAGGTCTCTTAAGAAAAACAATATTCACAGTCTTTCAGATAAAGTTTTCATCAAATACACAGAACTTAAAAAGATGTAAGTAGCTTTTAATAGTGTTTTTATGGGAAAATGTATGAGATGTTTTGTTTAATATGTTTTTAAACTGAGAATAAAATGAAATATAAAGTTGATTACCTTTATCATTAAGGTTATTTTTCTAAATGTAATTAAGGTTAGACATTAAAACATTGAAAAGTATGTTTTCTTTCCATTTCATAATTTAAACTAACAACTGGTTTTATTTAACCTTTCTTTTAGAGAGTTAAATTGGAGTTGCAATCGAGTATCTCAGTAAGAATATACATAACTCCATGCTCTTACTTCAGAGCATTTAGAAAATGACGTTGTAGATTCAGAGATACTACTAGATGCACTTTTTAACCTGGAAGAGTGGTGGCAGAGACAGGAACTATCAGATCATTTACAATGCATCACGATGGGGTCTGGACTGTCTCCCAGGATAAAACAGAGCAAAAACATAATCTTGGTCAGATCAGTGAAATTAACATATTTGAGGAAGTGAGTGAAAGTCGCTTAGTGGTGTCCTACTCTTTGCGACCCCATGGACCATACAGTGCATGGAATTCTCCAGGCCAAAATACTGGAGTGGGTAGCCTTTCCCTTCTCCAGGGGATCTTCCCAACCCAGGGATCGAACCCAGGTCTCCTGCATTGCAGACGGATTCTTTACCAGCTGAGCCACCAGGGAAGCCCATATTTGACAAAAGAAAACAATAAATAGGACACAGTCAAACACAGAAACAAAGCATCGAGATGCTTCCAGCATCATCAAAGAAAGAAAACCAGACTGAGAGATGAAGTCCCTAGACATAGTCTCCACTTAGGGGCAAGGAGGGACCGTCCACCTATACCGCAATGCCCATGAATTTTATTGTGACACTGTCCATATCAGGATGGAAAATCTCTTTGCTTTGATTCCCTGCTTTTCAATCAACCTTATGATGATTACATTAACTTCCTAAATTATTTACACTGAAGTATTTGGGAAGTTCACCTTGGATGGGGAATAAGACCATTCCAATTAGTGGAAAGGGATACATCTGAATTAAATAAAGGGATTAAATATTCAACCTCTTGAGAGTTCGGTTACTGTGTGTCAGTCCCTCTGAGCCTGAGTCACTCACTCAGGGATAATGGAGAGGTCAAATTTCTACAGTAGCCAAGATGATTGTCAGGATAGATTAGAAAATTAGCAAGACAATGTTGTAAGGTCATATCATTGTCTTACAATTTTTGTCCTTTAACATTCAGAATAGAAGAGAAGGTTTCTAGAAATGTGATATATATTAAATTCCAGGACTAAAAAGACTCTGATTCTTTGCTGATACTGGACAAATGAACTTGGTTTGAAGTGGCATCAATAGTTCTATGTTCTCATGAGTCTTTAGGTATAGACTCACTCATACAAGAAAGGAAGTCCCTGAAGGAGGTTAATTAGTGAGAAGAACCTTGTGTGAGCATGAAGAATCACACCTGGGTTTGATGGTAGCCTCTGTGATTCCCATCTGCTGTGAGCTCCTTCTGTTCCATCCTATACCATGTGGTCACATTGTCAATGTCCCACTGGAGTAGCTGTGCATTGACTCTGGGGTTCCAGATTCCTCTGGAGAAGAAATCTTAACAACACTGCTTCTGGTCTTACTGGAAGTGCTTAGAATCACAACCTGTTCATTCTATGAATCAGTATTGCCTTTGAGCTCCCTGAATAATGCCAACGGGAAGAAAAATAAAATAGCACTAGAAGAAAAGAAGGAAAAATATTCATGTTTTAGAGTAGCTGTTTAAATCTATTATCTAGAGTCATAGAAGTCATGAATTTCTAATTAAATCTTATCATCATTTATAAGGTAACTGAAGTTTGCAGCAATTAAATGGCTTACCTAAGATCTACAGCTACTTAGTAGAAGAACCAGAATTACAGTCTGTATCTTCTGATGCCCAATGCAATGTTCATTTTACAGCACAATAACCAGAAACCTAGAGGTGGAAAGAAATTGTTCTAGCACCTAATTGAATCTTCTACCAACTCATACTCTTCTGTCCCACACAGAACTCCATTCTACACTTTTGGTCCCCAGTTTAGGGGAAGCTGACCTCTGGGGAGGCTCACTGGAAGATCAAGCAAAGAGGTTTACGATAGAACTTCTCAGGGCAAGTCTTTCCCTGAACCACTGATCCATGCTTTGTTCTGTGTCAGTACTTCTTTCTTGGTAGCTGGTAGCCCACGGAAGGGAAGAACATGGAAGCACTAACTTTGCACATACAAGTCCCAATTTTTCCTGGTGAAAAAAAGTTGAGATTTTTTTTCCTGCCAGATTGCCCAGATCAGCTGAAAATTTCTCCAATTAAATGTTTAATTCTGCTTTTTCTGAGAAAACGTAGGTACCATGTCATAACCTGAGTATCACCCAGCAGGAGTTCCCTTAATGCAAGCTGCTTTTTGATGCTTTCTAGGTGAATTTGATTCTCCCAGAGAACCAGAGAGAAAAGAATTATTAGAGTCTTATCAATAAACATTCACCAAGTGTCTTTTACATACAGGATACAGCACAGGAGACAAAACACAATTCCTTACATTTAAATATCATTTTTTAAAGTTGACAAAAGACTTCCAGGATTTGGAATTCTCATTTGGACTTTGTCTCCGAAGTCTATGAGATGAGATAAACAGCATTAGATCCCTTTCAGGAATGAGGACACCATCCTTGGAAAAGAAAGATTATTTCCCTGATGGCTCAGATGGAAAAGAATCTGCCTGCAATGCAGGAGACCCAAGTTCGATCCCTGGGTCACAAAGATCCCCTGGAGTAGGGAATGGCTACCCACTCCAGTATTCTTGCCTGGGAAATCCCATGGACAGAGGAGCTTCGCGGGCTACAGTCCATGGGGTCGCGAAGAGTTGGACGTGACTGAATGACTAACACTTCCACTTTCTTTCAACCGGCTGACAAGTATTAGAATTTGGCTCTAAAGCCAAACCTTTAACTATGGTCCCCTGGAAATCCACCCACATGGGCCAGTCTCAGTATATTGTTACTGTCAGTGAAAACGCCCAGAAACCAAACTTTGGTTGCAGAATTACAGAAGTTCTTCATAAGTGAAAGTGAAAGTGAAAGTGAAGTTGCTCAGTCATGTCTGACTCTTCGCAACCCCATGGATTATAGTCTACCAGGCTCCTCCGTCCATAGGATTTTCCAGGCAAGAGTACTGGAGTGGGTTGCCATTTCCTTCTCCAGGGGATCTTCCAGACCCAGGGATCGAACCCGGCTCTCCTGCATTGTAGGCAGACGCTTTACCATCTGAGCCAACTTCAAATATTCTAAAGCCGTTCATAAGCTCAGCAACTCTTCTTTAAATACTTTCCTCCCATCTCCTTTTTTCTACTTCTTGGCTCCTCCTGCCACTCTTCCCCCCAACTCCCAGGAAAACCTCTACAGTCTCAGGCAGTCCCCTGTCCTGTCCAGTCCCTTTTCCTACCAATCCTGCATTTCAACAGTCCAAAACAACCAGTGAAGCTAAACACAAACCATCCCCAGGAAAAGGTGTCCAGGGAAGGAAGAAATTAGATGGACACGCCCAGAACTGTCAGTAGAGACAGTAGGAGGGGAAATGCACATTTTAGTGCATTCTTTCAATGAATAGTTGCTGATACCCATCAGGTGTCAAGGATATAGTGGTAAACAACACATCTGAAAAGTTCTTCCCTTAAGGAACTCAACTTACAATGGAGAAAAATAAAAGTGCAGTGTGTGTTAGATATACAGTGATTATGGGGGAAAAAATAAACCAAAAAAAGAATTAGGAGGTGCTGAAGGAAAGGAATGGTATTAAATTGTCCTGCCGTGTAACTATTGGTGTTCAGTTAAGTCCTGTCTGACTCTTTACGACCCCATGGACTGCAGCATCCCGGGCTTCCCTGTCCTTCACTATCTCCCGGAGTTTGCTCAAGCTCATGTCCATTGATTCAGTGATGCCATCCAACATCTCATTCTCTGTCAACCTCTTCTTTTCCAGCCCTCATTCTTTCCCAGCTTCAGGATCTTTTCCAATGAGTCACCTCTTCACATCAGGTGGCCCAATATTGGAGCTTCAGATTCAGCATCATTCCTTCCAATGAACACTTGGAGTTGATTTCCTTTAAGATTGACTTGTTTGACATCCTTGCTGTCCAAGGAACTCTCAAGAGTCTTATCCAGCACCACAATTCGAAGGCATCAATTCCTCAGCGCTCATCCTTCTTTATGGTCCAACTCTCACATCTGTACATGACTACTGGAAAAACCATAGTTTTGAGTCTACAGACCTTTGTCAGCAAACTGATGTCTTTGCCTTTTAATATGCTTTCTAGGTTTGTCATAGCTTTTCTTCCGAAGAGCAAGCATCTTTTACTTTTGTGGCTGCTGTCACTGTCTGCAGTGATTCTGGATTCCAAGAAAATAAAATCTGTCACTGTTTGCACTTTTCTCCATCTATTTGCAATGAAGTGATGGAACTGGATGCCATGATCTTAGTTTTTTGAATGTTGAGTTTTAAGCCAGCTTTTTCACTCTCCTGTTGCACCCTCATTAAGAGGCTCTTTAGTTCCTCTTCACTTTCTGCCATTAGGGTGGTATCATCTGCATATTTGAGGTTGTTGTTGATGTTTCTCCCAGGAATATTGATTTCAACTTGTAATTCATCCAGCCCAGCATTTCATATGATGTACTATGCAGAGAAGTTAACTCTACTACTCCCCAAAAATACCTGCAAATCTTTTTGTGATTCTGAGAGTTACCCCATGAGACGGATTAGAACACACAGTCTCCTACCTAATTCCTCTGATATTCAAAGCTAGCCATTATCACCATGCCCCCCACCAAAGGTCTCTCCCCCAAGCAGCCTCGAATCCTTAACTTCTTCCCCTAAGGATCTGATTTCAAATCTGTTCGTCACTCTGTATATGATCACTTACACATTCCTTACATATAGTATCTAGAATAAATGTAATATTATCACCTATATGACACCTATAAGGGCAGAACGGGGAAAGCTAGCAACCCTTCTTTTCTAAACTGCATATGTCCTAAGGTTACATTTGTTCTTTTTTGTGGCTGCTTCATACTCTTTAACTCCTACTGATTGTGTCCGTAAAATTCCTAATCCCATGCCACATGTGTTAACTGAACAAGTGACAGCTCCTCTATCCTGTACTGGTGCGCTTAGCATCTGAGAGCTAGTAGTGGGCCTTCAAATTTATCCCAGTTCAGTTTCATCCTGTCAAATTCAACTTTTCTTACCAGACTGTGAAGATCTTTTTTGGTTCATCCCAACAGATTTACTATTCGTCCCAGCATTCTGTCATCTGAAAATAAGATGAGCCATCTTCACCTAAGTCATGGAGTAGAATACTGAACAGGATGCTGCAAGATCTTCTTTCCAGATCCCTTCATCATCATCATCATCATCCATCAGACAACGTGTCTTGTTCTTTATTTTGTCTATAAAACCGCTTGATCACTGCCTGGTAGACATATAAGCAAAGTCAACCACATTTTTATCTGATCAGTCTTTCAAAGAAGAAAATCAAGTTGATCTGATGTGTCCTGTTTCTTGTGAAATGCCCTGTTCCTGTTCTCTCTGAGGTGCCCACAAGCCCCCATCACAAGATCTTGTCCTGTGATCTCACCTAGAATCAACTTCAAGCTCATCCAGCTATAGCTTGTGAAATCTACTTCCCTTTTTGAAAAATCAAAATGGCATCTGCCGTCTTTAATTTTCCAGCTGCTCTCCTCTTTTTCCAGATTCCTGAGTCATTGATCATGACTGAGTGTTCACATTTTCAGTGTTTTCTCAGTTTCTAGGAGAAATTGTCCAAACCAGCAGGTTTTAACTCATTTTGGTTAACATATTCTATCCTCTTGAGCTTTCACTGACACAACCCCGTATCCTATTTATTCACTTCAGTTCTGAGATCATCTTTTTTGACCAAGAAGACAAGAACAAGGTAAGAGTTGAGAATTTATATTTTCTTAGTATTTCACCATATTGTAAAACAGGTCCCATACAGCAGGCTTGGGCTTCTCTGTAAACATTTTTCTTGTTTCCAAAATATAACTAGAAATTCATCCCTATTTCTCACAGTAGTCTTCACCATCTGAGTTTTGAACAAGCCTTAGGTCATTCTTTCCATTATGATTCCATTTTTATGAACCCCTAACATTCATCCTTGGATTTTGAAGGAAGCCCTCACTGACCATCACACCCTTCTGGATGTCCTTCTGGTTCCCTCACAGTACCGTGTACCACCACTGTCACCACCCCTCATTGTCAACTGTGTTGAAACATACAGAAGGGTCGATGAGTATTTGTTGAAGGAATGATGTGTAGGACTAACACAGAGGGCGAAAGAGAAGGTAGAGAGCATCTTCAGCAAGGAGGACCCAAGAAACATGAGCAGAAAAATTCAAAAGCTATTAGGAAGAGAGTGACTGGGCAAGTTTGTCTAAAGGAGGAGTTACCGTAGGAAATGGTGGAGTATGTGCTGGAAAGGTCATTGAATCATGATGCTAGGGCCTTTTAATGCCAGGCTAAAGAATCAAGGCTTTATTCTGTTTGACCCAGGGAAAGACATTCATGGATACACATTTTCAGCTGTATTGAGCTAATAAATCTGATATGCATTTTTAAGTTGTATTGGGATATATCCTAGGGAGTCACCCAATTTAATGTCAAGTGGGTCTCTGGTCTTGCATGCTCTAAATATTCACAGTGAAACTGAGGTCATTGAGGCATACAGAAAAATAAATTTCTAAGTCAAAATAAAAAAAAATTAATTGCTAGATGAACAGATGTCACTCAACTTACCTAAATCCTTTTATTAGTGATCAGTTTATTCATTTTAATAATTTGTTAAACTTTCTAACACTGGGTGATAAGAAGCAATTTAAGATGAACCTTCAGAGAAACAAAATACAATGTATGAGCTTGACCATAATACTTTATGACTGCTACCACGGAAACCAACAGCAGCTCCTCTCCTCACTGGGACATAAATTTTACATAAATCGGACTTCCTTCTTAAACTGGGCTCTTGTTCAGTGCAATCATTGACAACACAGTGTAATTCAAGGAGTCTGCCTGGCTCATGAATACAAAATGTGGCATTTAAAAAATAGCCTGTAAACATGCATGTCATTAAAGCATTTATTTGCTTTAGTTTCAGGTACATAAATTCCTGGCGTTTCTGCTTGAAAAGTCCTGACAGCTGAAACAGCAGGAATTCATGAACCAGTAAGTTATTCTTAGAAAAGCCACTCAGTATAAAGTATATCAGAGAGGCTCATATCTCAGCTCTGAATAAAAAGAGGACATCACTTGCCAAATTGTCACATTTCCAAATTTCCCCCTCATATTCACCAAGTTACTATTCTGTAAAGAAGAAAGCAGATACTGGAGGATCAAGTTAAAATTCAGCAGCCTAAGTCTGAGACAAGGGACCTGGGACTCTAGTTCTCCATAGGGTGCCAGCAAACTGACTAAATCAAAGATTAGAGGCTGTTTATTATTTAAGAAATTGGGAATCTTAACTCATGTCAGTGAAGGCAGATGGACTGAACACATCAGGTGAGTCACGCAGATCAAAAGCACAAGGTCAAATTCACAATGTATGACTGCCCCCATCTCTTCAAGATTAACAATGTGTAGGTAAAATGTACAGTAGTGCACTTTTGACTTAATTATCTTGAATGAAATGTCACAGAAATAGCACTAGTTAGGTAGTAAATTTAATATTTAAGAGAAACTTCAAGTACACATATTACTGTATACTTTCTCCATTTTCACTTGCTATTGTAATATAATTCACCATATTAACTTTAATGACATCACTCCAGGGGCTCTGAAAATGCTAAAATAGACATTGATCTCTTCTGTTTTAGAACTCTAAAGCAAAAGTAGAATTTATGCTACAATGTGAAGCATCTCCTCATAGACACCTTGTTTCAGAGAGGGAGGAATGGAATGGCACAAGTTCTTACTGGGTTTCAAGTCCCCTTTGTAGCACTGAAATTGATGCTTTGCAGGCCACTGTAGCTATAATGCTTGTGCTCTGCGACACCCACATTTTCCACATGGTGGTACGCAGAGAAAATAACAATATTTGTTTGATTCTGAGGGTAAAAGATGGGCTTGTTAATAACTGAAAGCTAATCTTGGCTTTACTTTGCCACCTTGAGGGCTGAGGGCTACACACCTGTAACATTCATGACCCAAAGGCTGGGAAGCTCTGATGAGGAATAATCATGGTATAACAAAATTCAGAGTAGAGCCAAATGCCGAATGAATGAGGCCACGATCTACCCATAGTTTTGCAGTGAAGTAGCATAACAATAAGAAAGTGGTGTAAAATATTTTAGGGACCAGGAATTCCCTGGCCATCCAGTGGTTAGGACTCTTAAGCTTCCATTGCCGGGGGCACGGGTTCAATCCTGCAAGCCATGTGGCAAAACAAATGAAACAAAACCTCAGGAACCAAAGCAAATCAAAACAAGAGATAGGGAAGCTACTCAGAAGATTATACAGACATTATACTATTAATAGAGTTACTGTTAATAGAGTGATTATTTCCTGCCTAAAGATCTTTAGAAAATGTGAATTCAAGGCTAAACTCCCATTGTATAATGAGCTCAGAAAATAGAAATCATTTACTTAGATACTTCTGAAAGAGGGCTTCCCAGGTGGCTCAGCAGGAAAGAATCCACCTGCCAAGACAGAAGAAGAGAGTTCAGTCCCTGGGTTGGCAAGATCCCCTGGAGAAGGAAATGGCAACCCACTCCAGTATTCTTGCCTGGGAAATCCCATGAACAGAGGAGCCTGGTGGTCTACCATCTATGGGGTCACAAAAGAGTTGGACATGACTTAGAAACTAAAACAAGCAACAAGCTTCCGAAAGTGCTATTATCAAATCCATATGCTCTTGCTAGATTGAGGTTAAGTAGATCACGACCCTGTGAACTAATCTTGGAGCACTGGCCCCAGTTCAGCCACTTGTGATCTTGAACACCTCTCTAATTTGCTGTGTGCTTCTCACTCTGCATCTTGAAACAGATCAAACTAAGACTTGCCCTGACCTTTTTTCATGTGAGTAGAATGAAGAGAAGTGAGGAGTTGAAGGTGAAACTCTGGTACTGAAAGAGTGAGGAAGCTCAGCAGTGAGAACCTGGCTAATCTCACATGATGGGCAACTCCTGCAAGTCAGAGAAGGAAGGTCACCAGGGTGCCAGCTTGCAGAAACAAGACTGGCTCCTTGCTCACACACAATGCACAGACTTTGGTGGGTTCAAGTCAGAGATGCCGGCATCTCACTGCACGGGTGCTCTCAGAACATCAGGCACTGGCTAGATCCACAGCCTTCTCTCACGGGCCTTGCTCCTACCTCCCAACGTGAGATTAGGACTTAGGACTTTGTGAGCTGGTTTCACAAGTCATCTTTAGGTGAACCAAGTGGACAGCACATTCAACAACCTAACAAAGTATGAGCACCCTAATCACATGACTCTCCTATCTCATTCCTACCAGATTTCTCCAGCATAACTGTATTACATATATATCCAGGAAAGCATTCTTTGGATTACATAATCTGCAAATACTGTGAGTAACTTTTTTCATAATTGTATCTTGAGTACAACTTTAAGTAAAGATTAAAGGATAGAATGGTATTTTGTTAAAGGCTCAGCTGTGGATGTAGAGAAGAGGGAGCAATAGTTTTCAGAAAGTACCTAGAATAGTTATTACACTGAAAGAATTACTGAAAGAAAATTTCTAGTTTTACCAGAAGATAGATATGAAGGCTCTCTTTAATCTTGTCTCCTCAAGTTTGGGTCATTTCTATAATATTTTCATATTTTTTCTAACCCTTGTTAACTTCACCTTTATGGGGCTTCCCTGGTAGCTCAGCGGTAAAGAATCCTGCTGCAATGCAGGAGATGCAGGTTCGATCCCTGGGTTGGGAAGATCCCCTGGAGGAGGAAAAGACAACCCACTCCAGTATTCTTGCCTGGGAAATCCCATGGACAGAGGTGTCTGGTGGGCTACAGTCCATGGGGGTCACAAAGAGTCAGACACAACTTAGTGCATACTTTCTTGAAACAATAGTCCACAAAGGAAGTGAGCTAAAGCAAAAATCACTTCACATGTTTATTCTACTCTTATACACTAAGGTCATATAATACCCCAGTGCATTATTTTCAGCCACTTTCCTGGTGCTGGCCCTGGTGCTTGTCACACTGGGCTTGGGGTCATCTGTATCTCCTGGTTGTCCTTGGTTTTCTCTCCTTGCCCATCCAGTTGAGTGCTGTCGGAAACAGATGTCCATACTTCATAATCATCAACAGAGGCTCGTATTGTAATTATATGTGACTAAAGTGGAGTATTAAGTTTGCCCCATTGACTCACCCATGCCATTTGCAGATATCTCAACCACAACTGCATTACAACTCTCAGACCTGGAGTCTTCAAAGACTTACACCAGCTGACTTGGCTGTAAGTATTCTAGCTTTTCCTGCTCTGGGATCACAGTCCTAATGATACTCACCAAGGCTCATAGTTTCTGTCTATTTATCTACCTTGCTTATCATACCAATTTTTCTACTTGTCACATAATCTGGAGCACGTTGCTCCGGCAATTCAGATCATGGCACGCCAAATGGTAGTGGTGTGAAGAGACATCAGTGCTGTGATTTCTCAGGTGGGCTTCTGCACCCAGCGGTAGGCTTGCTAAGTCATCCATCCATCCAGTGTTTACCTGTAACAGGATCTCAACCCAGCTCTCTGTTGGCCTTCTGCTCAGATAATTCTTTGATTGGGCTGGGGTGGAGTGGGAGGTGGGCAGTGGGGAGCGGGGTGGAGGAGGGATAGAGGGGTGGGGGTAGTCCTGTGTGTTTTAGGATGTTTAGCACCCTCTGTGCTCTCTACCCCACTAGATGTCAATAGTACTGGCTCCCAGAGTTGTGCCAAACAAAAATGTTTCCAGACCATGCCAAATGTCCCTTGGGGGAAAGAGTGCCCTCTGTTGAAAACCACTGACCTAGAAAGTAAGCAAGCTGAGGACTTTTTGGATTTCTAGAAAATGTATGGAAACAACTGAAAACATGAGAGCTTATAGTGTTTCATCACTTACCTGGTGAGCCACCAGCTCCATCTCAGGGAGTCTTTTATCAGAGGTCCACGTTTTCATCAGGGAAGATGAACAAAGGGCAGTTAGAAGGCTGTGTCAGTTTTCCTGTTTTCTCTAGGTCAGCCTGGTCCAGAGGAAAAGCCAGGACTTCAGCTTCATCCAGATCCTTGTGTATGCCATAGCCCTGTGCTTTTTGTTCCAGGCGATTTTCTTAATCTCCTAGGCCTCTTTTTCCTCATCTTTATTTTTTTTCCTAATGCCATTTTTTTTTTATTAAACTTTTTATTTTGTATTAGAGTATAGCTAATTAACAATGTTGTGATGGTTTCAGGTGAACAGAGAAGGGACTCAGCCATACATATACATGTATCCATTTTCCCCTAAACTTCCTTTCCATCCAGGCTGATTCATAACATTGAGCAGAGTTCCCTGTGCTATACAGTAGGTCCTTGTTGGTTATCCATTTTAAGTATAGTGACTGTATTGACTATAGCCCTCCAGGCTCCTCTCTCCATGGGATTCTCCAGGCAAGAATACTGGAGTGGGCTGCCATGCCCTCCTCCAGGGGATCTTCCTGGCCCAGGGATTGAACCCGCATCTCTTACATCTCCCACACTGGCAACGCAGGTTCTCTACCACTTGCAACTTGTGGGAAGCCACTTGAATATAGCAGTGTAAACTATAATCATAATTCCTTTTTTTCTAAGAGGGGTGTTGTGAGAATTATATATGTAAAGTGCCATATGCAGAATGCTTGGCATATAGTAGGTGTTCAGTGAGCTTCCTTCTCAGAATCCTACCCTCAGATTCCTCCGAGAGTAAGGGGGAATGGTACCTGGCTTCAAAGGCAACAAGAGGAAAGAAGTCATATTTCCCCTTACAGTAATTTTTTCCTAGGAAAATACCATATAGAGTTTAAAACAGTGATTTGAATTTGTAAATCTTTTCACTCTTTCACCCTCAAAGCTCCCAATAAGTTTGTTTGCATTCATTTAAATTCCATGAGACTAAGGAATTACTTCCTAAGAATTTTTTTTGTCATTCATTCTTCATTCAGTCAATCAGTAGGTCAAAGCATTTATGGAGCCCATAATCAGCCAATAAATAAGTATAGCTTGTCCGGACCCATGTATCTAGAGGGGGAGGGTCTTAAGTCCAATGGGAGGTGGATGAAGGGAGTGAAGACCACCAGGATGGACTTGATAAGTGCTGGGGGAGGTGAGGGCTTGGAGGAAAGGGCTTCTCAAATCACAGTGGGGAGGAAAAGCTCTCCGGGAAGAGACATGGGCCAAGTACGGATAGACAGGAAGGAGGAGAGCAGATGTTGGGGGAGGCAGGATTGACATGACCTGTTATTTCTTCCTGGTTGTATTTCACAAACGTCTCTAACATTGGAAATGTTTGTGATGTGTTTTGTCAGAATTCTAGATGACAATCCCATAAGCAGAATTTCACAGCGGTTGTTTACTGGATTAAATTCCTTATTTTTCCTGTAAGTATTCATCTAACTTTCAATCCATCTGTCTATGAATTGCAATGACATCTAAAACTAGCTTACAAAAAAGAGCTTTGAGAAAATCAAGCCTCTAAGATTTCTATTTGTCAAAACATTTCCTGTATTTCAAGCCACAATTACTGTTGCTACTTCCTGGCCATGGCTCATGGCATATTTTAAGCCTACCAGTTCATTTCCTTTTGATCTCCTTTCATTCCTTTTAGTTTTAAGGCATGTTTTTATTTGCCATGGTTGACCAAAGATAGTATTCATTTTTATCTTCTTACTACATTTAAATCTGTCAGAATCTCCCCAGAGTTCAGCTCCAACCACATTTTTTAACAAAGGAAAATGTGCCTTTGCCCAGCAAGAGTCACTGAAAATTCCAAAATCTTTGTCTTAGCAACTAAACTTTTCTTATCATCACATTTTCGGTGTTTATTAATAGACTGGGATGGTTTATCAGCAAGGGATTATTATGCTCCTTTACAGCTGATCATATAGCATCGTTAATTTTCCATTTGTGAAGGGATATCATAAATTTCCATTTGTGAAATGGGATATCACAATATCATAAATTAATCGTGCAACTTAATGTTCTCATGAGTTGTCTTCTTCCCCAAATGTCCCCCTTCTGCACTGTCATCACTTCTTAGATTTAATGCAGTTTCCAATGTGACCTTTTAGTGTCATAAATGATTAGCATTTCTCTTAAGGCGAAACTTTGGGTGTATGATGCTGGAAATGATTGTAACTTTGAAGTTTATAAGGAAAATTACCATGAACTTCAAAACTATTACCCAATATACTTTTGTTTCATCTCACAAAGTCATACTGTTTCAAATTTATTCCTAGGTTATGTATCACACTTATGCTTTCATAGTTTCTCTGACATCTGCTCCCTTATCCATGCCACATGTGTATCTAGAGACCATTTTGAAGGCGTAGTTATGTTTATGGTTTTCATCCTAATGTATTGATTTTAACATGCAAGTTTCCCAGTTGTGGAAATAGTGAAAACATTGTCCCTAAAGTGGCATGTCATTTTGTTTCTAATCAACCTCTTCTGCGTGTAAAGGTCCATGATGAACAACCACTTACAAGTCCTTCCCAAGCAGATGTGTGCCCAAATGCCTCAGCTCAACTGGATGTGAGTACAAGCTTAGTGGCTGATTTATTAATCGTCCGGATTCAGAAAGTTAGCCCTGAAGTTAATTCACAATTACACAGAGAGCTCATCTGTGCTTTTCTTTCTAAAACCAAAATCTGATCATGTCCGTTCCTGGCTTAAATCCATTTTATATATAATTTTATTTATTTGGTTGTGCTGGATGTTTGACACTGCACTCAGACTTTCTCCAGTTGCAGCACGCAGGGGGCTTCTCTCATGGCAGTGGCCTCTCTCACGTGGAGCCCAGGCTCTAGAGGACAGGCTCACCGGTTGCAGTGCATGGGCTTAGTTGTTACACAGCATGTGGAATCTTCTCGGATCAGGGATTGAACCCATGTCTCCTGCATTGGCTGGAGGATTCTTATCCACTGTGCCACCGGGGAAGTTGTATTTGAACTTTCAAGGGACCACAGTGTTTATTTGTAATTGCTGTATTTTAAGAGTGAAAAAACAGTTGCATGCCCGCAAGTCCTCCAAGATGGTTTCAAATAGGAATTTATAGTAAGGGTAAATTGATTAAAGACAATGTAGACATTTGAAACATTAAACATCAGATGTTCTAAGATGCAAAAAGTAAAATAGGATTTTAAAGGCAATACAAAGAAATTGGTAATTTTAGTGTGAGTGTGAGGAAGGTTCAGAGGCAGCAATATAGCTACTGTCTTGACCTGGAAGACTGTAGGACGCTGATCATAAAAAGAATTAGTAGACTTGGCATAACAGCCAACCCTCTCATTTCTTGGCGCTGCTGGGAGCGGTCATGTCAGAGTGTTCCCAAGGTTGTTCCCTGACGACGTGGGTGCTGCTGTCATAAGGTTCACCTGGCAGGGCGTAATCTCTCCCCCAGTGCTACTCCAGCGTCAGCAGGCATCACAAATAGCTCAGGGACTTCAGACAGACGGCTGGACCTCAGGCCTAGGGTTTCTGATTTAGTAGGTCTGGGTAGAGCCTGGGAATCTGAACTTTTAACAAGCTCCCAGGTGATGCTGAGGTTTGATTCTGGGCACTCTTAGAGCAGCACTGCTTTCAGCGTCAGTACCATGGAGGGAGGTAGAAAGAACAGACATTTTCTATCACCTGGCTTGGAGTTTGCATCATGACTCTGGCATCCAGTATTTGGAAGGCAAACTAGCCCGAGTTTCTCCTTCAGCAAAACAGAGACACAAATATCCACCTGATGTTGGGAGGACATGAGAATTTAACCATCTGTGATGCCATGGCTAAGTGTCTAAGAATGTGATTCAGGCATATCCAAGTTAGAGGGTCAGTTCTACCACTCAGTAGCTGTGCGAACACAAGAAAAGTAAATTTCCAAAGTCCTCAGATTCCTCAAATTATTATCTCAAATGGGAGGTAATAATGCCAGCTTCTCAGGAGGGTGTGTTATGCATGTGGAACAGCACCTGACACTGTGAAAGCCCAATAAATGGAGTTGCTACTATTATGGTGGCAACATTATGAGAATGCTAATAGCATGATATCCAGCATAGAGAAACATTCACTAAATAGTGGGCTGCCCTTTTGCTCATTTTTTTTTAAGTCCTAACATTAATTGGAAGGCGAAAAGAAGCAGAATATTAATTATACTGATCATGCAATAATTAGGAGGAAAGCCTAAAAAATTGGAATGAAGTAAAAATAAAGTTTGAAACTGTTACATCACCGACAAATGGCTTTAAATGTATGATTTGTGCAGAAACATTAAAAAAAAAATTTCCCTCCATGCCTTCTAGGGATTTGGAAGGCAACAGGATAAAATTCCTCATGAATTCCACCTTTCTGTCGTGCAGTTCTCTCACAGTGCTGTAAGTATACAACGGTGAATGAGGGGAAATCTAGCAGCTTTGAAAATCAAAAGAAAACATTGACAAGGAATTTCAAAGTACATTTTGTTTACAGCCTTGGTCTGAAACTACAGTACTGGAAAATGCACGCATGGATGGTGGGGCCAAGCCTTATGATTAGCTACCAACCATTTAATCTTCCTTCTTTCTGAGGGCAGTCGTTATTTCTGTGCACTCTCCCAGCTGACCTGGTACCATGGTCACCAAGGAAATGAGATAATGTGTGTGAAAGTGGTTAGTGTCGCTGCCAGTGACACACCACTTACTATCTCTCTCTTTAAAGAAAAAAAGTTTATTCTAAAGAGAAGCATTTCTAACATATTCTGGATGGCCAAAGATTCTGATTGCTGTTTTGTGTTTTCTATGAGGGCAGGAAGGCAGATGGATCAGTTAATTGGCACATTTGCGTGGTGAGCTTAAAAACACAAAAATGTGCTTTTGTTTTCATCACAGTTCTCCATATATAGTTAGTGCTTAATAATGTTTGTTGCTTGGATGGGTAGTTGGAAAAGAAAAATCATTGTATATCCATTTGTGGTACTCCAATCACTTTTCTCCAACAGACAAGAGACAAAGCTATTGCCAAGTTGCAAATTAATCAATCAGATTGAAGATTAGCATACTCAGTAAGGAAAGAGGGTGTCCTACATAGGAGATGGGTAATGAGAGAGAGCGCTGGAAAACTAAATGAATGACACCCACGTCTTCTATTTCATAGCTCCTTGTAGCTTTTGAGTCACCTTCATACTCACTTGGTGACTTCCCTGGTGGCTCAGATGGTAAAGCGTCTGCCTACAATGAGGGAGACCCAGGTTTGATCCCTGGGTTGGGAAGATCCTCTGGAGAAGGAAATGGCAACCCACTCCAGTACTCTTGCCATGGACGGAGAGCGTAGTAGGCTACAGTCCATGGGGTCGCAAAGAGTCGGACACAACTGAGAGACTTCACTTTCACACTCATTATCTCATTTGTTAACACCTCTGTAAGGCGGTCAGTCGCCAACCCCCTCTTTTTGCCATTTGTCCTGGAGAATTCCATTTCAAACAGAGGAAATGTAAAACCACTGTTCCCCCACCCCCAATTTAAAATCCGTTTGTGGGCCAAATGGGGTTGGTTCACGCTTTGCTTTTTCTGGCCTTCTTCTTGTAAGGAAGGTGCCTTGCTCAAAGATCCTCTCGAAGCCTTCTCTGAGAATCATTAACAGGGCCCAAATTTGACATTCCATGTGTGTATGTTGGGAAAAGAAAAGCTTTCTAAGATAATAAGAAGCCAAAGTGCAGCTCTGTAGCCCACGCTTGGTGCCTCAAGTTCCTTGCGGCAGCATGTCCTGGAGCCAGCGAGCATATGGAGACACTGTCAGTGAGAAACTGCCCCCTGTGTCCCACTCCAGAACATGCCTCGCCTTGAGGTTTATTAAATTACAGCCAGATCAATGGCATCTCCCAATGAGAACTGATTACTACAGCAGACTCAGACCAACAGTGCTGACTCTCACCATGTCTTACAGGTTTCTGCCTAGAAATCAAATTGGTTTTGTTCCAGAGAAGACATTTTCTTCATTAAAAAATTTAGGAGAACTGTAAGTAGCATTGTCTACTAGGAAAAATATGATTGCTTCTTCAAGATTACAAATCGAAATGACTAGTGAGACTGCTTTTTCACTAGTAGCAATCAAAATCCTGTAGACTGATATTCAAAATCAATTAAGAAAACCAGCACTATCCTGAAAACAAATTAAAATCAGACAGTGGGCTTGATATGGATTTAGCCTACTCTGATTTCCCTTCCTGTTTTCTTTGGGTGATTTCATATATGTGTGTGTTTGGGAGTAAATGAGTTTTCCATGGCCCCTTAAAATCACAGATCATATCTCTGATGGCTGGAGTACAATTAATTCTCAGTTGAAGTTTGCTGAATGAATAATGGACTGACTGAAATAATATTAATTAGCTATAACTAAACAAAGGAATGAACATACTTATTATTCCTTAAGAATTTATACTTCTAGAACAAATGAAGCAAACAGAAATGTCTAGGAAGAGGATTAGGCTCATTGAAAAATATTCAGAGAGCTCATGTACATTTTTCTGTTCAAATATATATTTTGTAGATCTAAGCCTTTTGAAAATCATCTGTCTTGCTATTAATTCATTGCTGCCCACAAAGTAGGGCATCACTGGAGTTTAAAATTGTCTGTGACATTACAAATAGGGTAGAGATCTCCTCCTCCTGGTCTGAAGTCTAAAAAATGGAAATCCATTTCTTAATCATCTTCTCCCCCATTCTTTATACCATGTTTTGAAATCCAAAAAGGACTGAGAAAAATAGTTCAGTAAGAGTAATCTGAAAAATGCTTATGAATAAGATAATTTAATCTAATAATGAGCATCATAAACCAAACCCACAAATATTTATTAAGTGCCTACAAAGTACAAAGCACTGTATTAGAACTAAAATGCTATCATTTTATGACAAAAAACAAAAGACAGCTCACTCCTTTCTCGCAGAGGAATTCCTAATCAGACCTTGGAGGATGGATGTGGATTTGGGTTATAGGGGTGAGATGAAGGAGTAGCCCAGGACAAACAAAAATGTGTTTTTATACAAACTTAAGAAAACAGTGGTATGAAGTCGACATTCAGAAGATTTTCCTAACCCTCCTCTTATTCTACACTTAGGCAAAGCCCTCCCTCAAAGAAAGAGCCTAATTAAGAGACGCTAGTTTTCCTTTTTTTAGTACCACCAATAATTCATTCCAATCCAGACAGCATCAGCATGATGGAAGAAATTCAGAATTCAATAGAATGAACTTGAACAGGGCATTTATATTTCTTAAGCTGACAAAAATGTTAGATAATTTTACTGTGCCTTCATGACCACAAACCCCTCCTGGAGAGGAATAAGTCCACTTAGGTGAGGTCACTTAGATCCTTTTCACACAGAAGACGACTTTATTTTTCAAGGTAGCACTTTGCAGGACGTTTTCTAGGTGTATGAGATCATCGTCCTCTTGCTCTGTTGTCAGGCTCCCTCTGATCTGTGCACACCTGTGGCTTTCCTCTGAGCCACGATCCGTATGTGTTCCTTGCACCTGGAGCACCAGACCAGAACACCAGCTGGCAGGCTGTCTACACTTGGATGTCATGACAGCACCGCAAAATCCATCTTTTGAAGTTAATTTACAGATGACCCTTACCGCACAGCTTGCTTCTTCCCCTAGACTGTCCCATCTTAGTCAAATGATCATTCTTCCTGGCAGCCTGGCTGGAAGACTGCTCCCTTCCTTCTACCTCTCTTGACACTTGATATCCTATCAACACGTAAGTCCTGCCAGTGCCTCCTTAAACCCTCAGCAGTTCTCACGTGGTCCAGAGTCAGAGGTCCCCCTCCTCTCAATCTCTGCCTTTTCGTTTTATATTTCAGTCTTCTAACAGAATTACCATCCCATAACCCAGAGCATATTTTGCCACTGTCCTGTTTAACATTCTCCCTGCTTGTTGCCTTCGATAAGGCAAAGTCTTTAATGTGGTTCTCAAACATTAATGTTCAGAGGAATCACAGGGGATGCTGGCTTTAAATGCATATTACCAGGCTCCTTCCAGAGATTCAGGTGTGATGGTTATGGAATGGCCCCAGGAAGGTGTTCTTTTTACAAGCATCCTTGATTCAGATGCTTGAATTGTACTCTGAGAAATGCTGCCTTGGGATATGTTCTCAGCCTTCCCATTTTGTCTCCATGCTCTTTTATGGGCTCACCCCCTCTATGTCTCCCCATCCTTTCTATCCCCCATCCATGCTAGACCACTTACTGACCCCTGACAGTGTCACTGACTTTTAGCATCTATCCTCTGGCCCTGCTTCATCCTTACCTGAAAACCTGTCTCCTTTGACTCCACCTATACACATCATCATTTCAGTAGCTCAGTCATATCCGACTCTTTGCAACACCATAGACTGCAGCACGCCAGGCTTCCCTGTCCATCACCAACTCCTGGAGCTTACTCAAACTCATGTTCACAGAGTCGATGATGCCATCCAACCATCTCATCCTCTATAGTCCCCTTCTTCTCCCGCCTTCAATCTTTCCTAGCATCAGGGTCTTTTCCAATGACTCAGTTCTTCTCATCAGGTGGCCAAATGTTGGAGTTTCAGCTTCAGCATCAGTCCTTCCAATGAATATTCAGGACTGACTTCCTTTAGGATGGACTGGTTGGATCTCTTTGCAGTCCAAGAGACTCTCAAGAGTCTTCGCCAATACCACAGTTCAAAAGCATCAATTCTTCAGTGCTCAGCTTTCTTTATAGTCCAACTCTTACATCCATACGTGACTACTGGAAAAACCATAGCTTTGACTAGATGGACCTTTGTTAGCAAAGTAATGTCTCTGCTTTTTAATATGCTGTCTAGGTTGGTCATAGCTTTTCTTCCAAGGAGCAAGTGTCTTTTAATTTCATGGCAATAGTCACCATCTGCAGTGATTTTAGAGCCAAAAAAATAAAAGTGTGCCCCTGTTTCTACTGTTTCCCCATCTATGGGACCGGATGCCATGATATTAGTTTTCTGAATGTTGAATTTTAAGCCAACTTTTTCACTCTCCTCTTCTACTTTCATCAAGAGGTTCTTTAGTTCTTCTTTGCTTTCTGCCGTGAGGGTGGTGTCATCTGCATATCTGAGGTTATTGATATTTCTCCCAGTAATCTTGATTCCAGCTTGTGCTTCATCCAGTCCAGAGTTTCTCATGATTTACTTTGCATATAAGTTAAATAAGCAGGGTGACAATATACAGCCTTGACATACTCCTTTCCCTATTTGGAACCAGTCTGTTGTTCCACGTCCAGTTCTAACTGTTGCTTCTTGACCTGCATACAGGTTTCTCAGGAGGCAGGTCAGGTGGTCTGGTATTCCCATCTCTTGAAGAATTTTCCATAGTTTTTGGTGATCCACACAGTCAAAGGCTTTGGCATAGTCAATAAAGCAGAAGTAGATGTTTTTCTGGAACTCTCTTGCTTTTTCGATGATCCAACGGGTGTTGGCAATTTCATCTCTGGTTCCTCTGCCTTTTCTAAATCCAGCTTGAACATCTGGAATGTCACGGTTCACATACTGTTGAAGCCTGACTTGGAGAATTTTGAGCATTACTTTGCTAGCGTGTGAGATGAGTGCAATTGTGTGGTAGTTTGAGCATTCTTTGGCATTGCCTTTCTTTGGGATTGGAGTGAAAACCAACCTTTTCCAGTCCTGTGGCCACTCCTGAGTTTTCCAAATTTGCTGGCATATTGAGTGCAGCACTTTCACAGCCTCATCTTTTAGGATTTGAAATAGCTCAACTGGAATTCCATCACCTCCACTAGCTTTGTTCACAGTGATGCTTCCTAAGGACCTCTTGACTTTGCGTTCCAGGATGTCTGGTGAGTGATCACACCATCGTGGTTATCTGGGTCATGAAGATCTTTTTTGTATAGTTCTTCTATGTATTCTTGCGACCTCTTCTTAATATCTTCTGCTCCTTTTAGGTCCATACCATTTCTGTTCTTTATTGTGCCCATCTTTACATGAAATGTTCCCTTGGTATCTCTGATTTTCTTGAAGAGATCTTTAGTCTTTCCCATTCTATTGTTTTCCTCTATTTCTTTGCATTGATCACTGAGGAAGGCTTTCTTATCTCTCCTTGCTATTCTTTGGAACTCTGCATTCAAATGGGGATATTTTCCCTTTTCTCCTTTGCCTTTTGTGTCTTTTCTTTTCTCAGCTAGTTTAAGGCCTCCTCAGACAACCATTTTGCCTTTTTGCATTTCTTTTTCTTGGGGATGGTCTTGATCCCCGCCTCCTGTACAATGTCAGGAACCTCAGTCCATAGTTCTTCAGGCACTCTGTCTATCAGATCTAATCCCTTGAATCTATTAGTTACTTCCACTGTATACTTGCAAGGGACTTGTTTTAGATCATACCTGAATGGTCTACTGGTTTCCCGTACTTTCTTCGATTTAAGTCTGAATTTGGCAATAAAGAGTTCATGATCTGAGCCACTGTCTGCTCCCCATCTTGTTTTTGCTGACTGTATAGAGCTTGTCCATCTTTGGCTGCAAAGAATACAATCAATCTGATTTCGGTATTGATCATCTGATAATGTCCATGTGTAGAGTCTTCTCTTGTGTTGTTGGAAGAGGGTGTTGGCTATGACCAGTGCGTTCTCTTGGCAAAATTCTGTTAGCCTTTGACCTACTTCGTTTTGTACTTCAAGGCCAAATTTGCCTGTTACACCTGGTATGTCTTGACTTCCTACTTTTGCATTCCTGCTGCTGCTGCTAAGTCGCTTCAGTCGTGTCCGACTCTTAGCGACCCCGTGGACTGTAGCCTACCAGGCTCCTCCGTCCATGAGATTTTCCAGGCAAGAGGACTGGAGTGGGGTGCCATTGCCTTCTCCTTTGCATTCCAGTCCCCTATAATGAAAAGGACATCTTTTTTGGGTGTTAGTTCCAGAAGGTCTTGTAGGTCTTCATAGAACAATTCAACTTCAGCTTCTTCAGCATTACTGGTTGAGGCATAGACTTGGATTACTGTGATATTGAATGATTTGCCTTGGAAATGAAAAGAGATCATTCTGTCGTTTTTGAGATTGCATCCAAGTACTTCATTTTGGACTCTTTTGTTGACCATGATGGCTATTCCATTTCTTCTAAGGGCTTCTACAAATCATTAAGCTTTGCTCAAACACTTCATAATTTCCCAGGCTAAGTTTGATGAGTCCTTCCTCTGTTTTTCATCTGTACTTCCGTAATAGCCCTTGCTTCTTTCTTTTCTTATTTTATAATCTAGTTTTTAAATTCTAAGCTTTTTTAGAGAAAGAATTTTCACAGTTATTTGTAACTCCCATATATCCATCAGGAGCACCATAGCATCAGAAACAGATCTTTTGTTTGACTCCTAGGCAATTTCACATCTGTTTCATTTTTAATGCCTTCTCTGGATCAGAAGGATATTTTGGACACTTAAAGATTCCTGATTCCTTCTTTACCCTGACAAATCTTATTTTCACATTCTCTAGAAACACTTCCTTGTTATTCTTTCTGGAATGGACAGCCCTATTAGAGTCAGATCTAAATTCTCAATTTATTCTAAAAATAAAAGCACCATCTAAAAATAGATGAAAAATATGTGAACTTATCCATTCAGGATCATCTGGGTGGATAGTACATGGTCAAAACTCTTAACTGGAATGCAAAATAAGTAGAAGACACTGGTCTTGACCTCAGAAAGCTTCTAATGTAGTTGGGTAAACAGGATATCACGTATGTGAACCAAATAGGAATCGTAGAAACAATGAATGGTTAAATGTACAAAAAGTACCTAAAACAGAGGAAACTAATGAAAGTAGACCTTGGAGCTAGGTTGGGAATGTGTTGGAGAGGAGCTGAGAGGAAATTCCAGACTGGAACTGGATAAGCAAAATGTCACACGTCTGAAAGTGGTGGAAAACATACCCATTTGGCTGAATCACATGGCTTAGTTGTGTAACAAGCTCTCAGGTTGGTTAAAGTAGATTGTATTTTCTGTTATGTCAAAGGGGATGATGACAGTTGTGAGGAGTAACAACTATGGCATTTATTTTCAGTGTAATTGCTTTGGGTTTTTCACTGTCACCAACAGGGACCTGTCTAGCAATATGATATCGGAGCTACCACCCCACCTTTTCAAAGACCTGAAGCATCTACAGAAACTGTAAGTTCTTCTTCCCACCCTCGTTATCAGAGTTAAATGGCAACATCTTGAGTTTCCAAAATAATAACATCCTGATGCTTCTTTCCTCCTCCCTTCTAATGGTACAAAAGGAATCTGTCATCCAATCCTCTTTTGTATCTCCACAAGAGCCAGTTTGGAAGTCTTAAACAACTTCAGTCTTTGTAAGTGAAATGTAACAGTATGTTGATTGTGATGTTAGTGGGTTGCTTTACTCAGAAACACATTTATTTATAAATGAGTATTTGGCACACAGGAGGGCTTTTACTGTGAGCATGCATTCTCAGACAGCTGTGAATATCATGGTTACCATCACGTATTGAATGACAACAGAATCTCATTTTTTACCATTCAGTGTATAAAGACCATTTCTGGGTTTGAAGCTACACATAGCTCCTTCCTGAAAATGGGATTCTCATGGAAAAATCTCATCTTACAGTTCTCACAAAGATTTAAATTTGCAATAGTTTCATCACTAAGTAGTTGGTTAAAAAAAATAAATTTTTAAAGACTTCTCTATTTTTTCCCTTTCTTCTTTCCTACAACAATCTACTTGATATCAATCTGCAGACCATGCTTTTTACTTTTCAATCAGTAAATAAAAAATTACTCAACAAATATGAACATTCAGACAATACTGTTTACTGTTTTACAATTTCAAATGTACTAGATTTCAAATGGTGCCAAGAACCCTGCCAGTTACTCTTAGAACCTCATCAATTCCTTTCCCATAAACAGCCATTGTTGATCAAAGCTTTTCTTTTTGTCCCCCAGAAAGCACATACTACCTTACCTGATCTCAGCCAAAAGCTTTTCTTCATTTAATTCCAAAAACCAATCCTTAATACCACTTTTTATTCTTGCTAAATAGCTTTCTATTGAAAATTAATACAAGATTTAGATTCTCTCTCAATAGGTTTTAGTGAACATCCAGTGATGAAAAGTCTTGGTTCCTGCTCTCAAGAAGCTAGAATATTAAACATATATATGTATATATATATATATAGGAAGCATATGCTCATATGTATATATATATATGCATATGTATATATGTATATGTATATATGTATATGTGTATATATATATACATGTATGTATGCTCCCTTGGTGGCTCAGACAGTAAAGAATCCTCCTGCAATGGACCTGAGTTCAATCCTTGGGTCGGGAACGTTCCCTGGAGAAGGGAATGACTACCCACTCCAGTATTCTTGCCTAGAGAATTCCACAGACAGAGGAGCCTGGCAGGCTATAGCCCATGAGGTCGCAAAGAGTCAGACACAACCGAGCGACTAACATGATGATGATAATATATATGTGTTACATATATATGTGTATATATATATATATATATATATATATATAATACATTGTTCTTAAGTATAAGAACAGACCTGAGAATGTGGACCAAATGATCTTCCCTTCACTCACCACATACTGAATTCTAAAAGCCAAAATATCATTACACATCCTGCCTTTCTGAAAGGTAATTCAAAGTAGTAACTATTTACTCCATATTTCTCTTTCTTCTTTTCTTTTCTTTCTTTATTGCTTCATTTCCTATTCTCTAAAGATTCATTTACACATTTATTTTGCAAACATTTATTGGCCAACTTAATCATAGCACTGTCTTGGGCACTCAGTATACAGTAGCCTCTGTTCTTTTGAAAGCTACAGGCCATTCACCAAATAATCACATAACCCATGTAATGGCGAAGCTATGATAAGTCCAAAAGAAAGCTAGATATCAAAAGAAAGAAAAGAGAGAAAAATTATTTAAAAAGGACTCCAGAATTTTCTGTAGGAGGGGTCCTGTTCAGTAGTAATAGTTGTTCCCTAAGTCTCATTTCTGACCATCAAAATCCTCTATAAAAGACTCAATGAGCAATGGACAACTTGGAACCTTGTCAAGAAATCCTTATTCTGATTTGCCCAAAAGAAACTGAATGAGAATCACGCATTTTTCAAAATAAGCCTTAAAAGTAATAGGTTTCTGTCTTCCTAGATTATCCTCTTTCTACCTACATTTCCTGAGAACATGAAGATTCCTCTAAATCATGTCACCCTAAAGAATCTTCAAAGAATCCACATTTAAAGAAGCTTCTGGATAAATGAGGAGTGTTGGGGGTTACCATTGGAGCCCCCCGAGGACGTTTTATGGGGCTGGAGGAGTGAAAGGAATTATGCTTCCCACTGTGGTCTGAGAAAGCAATTGCCCTGAATCAGAGTTCCTCTTACCACTCTCGTGGTTTTCCACCCTGAAGACACATAGGCCAGGAAGAAATGACTCTATTTAAATCTGGGTTCTTACAAAACTCACTTTGGTAATGTTCTCAGGCTGAAAATATCAGCCCCTATCTGAAACCCTCTAACTCATATTGTTTGGTTTATGAGATCAAGCTACAGAACCAATTTCACAGTCACACAAATCACAGCTGCCATTTTTACATCAAAAAAATGAATGAAAGTGTTTTGTTAGAAGGTAGTTCTGCATGTGAAAGTGACAAAATCAACTCCAAGTTATGGGAGGCATAAATAGAAATGGCAATTTTCTAAGATGGTTTATTGTAAAATTTTCATCCTAATTTGAATTGATAACAGAAGATTTTGAAGCATGTTTTTTAAGATCGACAAAGCAAACAATGATTAAAAAGTTAAACCCTAAAATCATGAAACCTATTGTGCCTATTTTCCAGAGACCTGGAAAGAATAGAGATTCCGAATATAAACACACGGATGTTTCAACCCATGAAGAATCTTTCCTACATGTATGTATGTATGAAAGAACAGAGAAGAAAATATGGTGAAATGTTACAGATGCTCTAGCGTAAACTGTCTAATGTATCACTGCAATGTGTTTTTATGCAAGAAAAAGTCTTTTTTATTGAGAACTTTTTAATTTTGTCACCTTTGGTCCCTGTTCAAATAGAGTTCAATATTATGATGTGCCGACATGAATGACACTTCTCTCTGGAAACACGCTGTTTATCCAATTGAGGCCCAATAAGAGATCAGGGTACCAGAATGCCACATATTACACAAGATGAAGTCACTGGCTAATGGTACTCAAGAGACCTGGAAACATTAATTCACCTCACATGAGTGAGCAGTCGGCCACTCTAAGATTTGAGCCCTTAGGAAGAAAGGTGCTATATAAATTCCAGGTGTTGTTTCTGTTACTGAGTGCACTGCAAAATGGAGGTAATTCATCTTTATAGTAGTTTTTGATAAGTCACGTTAATATATTTGGCTAAAGTGCACTGTGTAAGTTGTGTTAATATATGTGTATATGACATGATCATTTCTTTATCAACTGTGTAAACTTTATGTTCTGATTTAAAAAATTAACCATTGTCATCCACAACAATAGGGAGGATTCGATGTAAGATATCAAGTTGGGTGCAGCAATTGGCTGAAATGGTTAGTGTGAAGGTGCACTTTGGGGAGAATATCTTGTTTATGTCTGTGCAGCAGGACTGATTACCCAAAGACAAGTATTTGATGTACATCCAAATGGTTTTCATAACTTCTCCTTCTGTGGTTCCAGTAGATAAATATTTAATGAGGTTAGTGTTTCCTTGTTGCGAGCAGAATGTGAGGTCTTCTTAGAACAGAGAAATTCAACCTTTGTAGAACTTCATGGAGAAGCAGCTGCTTTAAATGTGAACCTCCGGTTGAGGTCAAGAAGGACCCAACGATTAACACAAAGTGTGTGAACATGGTTCCTTCCCTACTAAGTGACCTAGTGATTCTCCTTTCATCTTCCTTGTCCATCATTTATTGAAATACATCCACCTGCCCACCTGCCCTGGCCACAGCGGGCAGAGAAGCTGGACCACTATAAGCTGTTTGAGGGTGGGGGTGCCTGACACAGCCAGCACTAAACCATTCCTCTGCTTGTCTAACAAGCGTATGTGTCTAGTGCCTCCCTCAGGCCAGGGGGAACACAGGGATCAGTGAGAGAGAGAAGAATCTGCCCGGTGGAGCTTCTGTGGAGCTTCAGGAGCCAGAAAGTAAACTAGGAAACAAATAAATGATGAAGAAATGCTGGGAAGGAAAGTATAGCGAGTTCAAAGGATGAAGGAAGGGGAGGTAGATGGTTCACCCAGAATTCAGAGCTGTGACAGTCAAGCAGCCCTGAATGGAGGGGGGCAATTCTGAGAGGAGGTTCTTGCAGGCAGAGGGAAAAGCAAAAGCAGCACACTGAGAAGAAGGTGAACCGGCTTGTTTGAGTATCAGAAGAAAGCCCACGTGTCTGGGTGGAGTGAGCATGGTCGGGAAGCGGTGAAATGATTAGAGAAGCCAGAGGTCCAATCACAGGAGGCCTGGAAGCCGGGCAAAGTAAAGCTTTCTTTAACATGCTAGTTTAGCAAAATTGAATGGACAGATTTAAAAAAAAGGATTAGATGAGAAAGGAACTGAAAGAGATGGTAAATGGATACAAAAATAGAACGAGTTTTATGGGAGAAAATCCTAAACATAACAGGTTTGGAGAATGACCTTAAATCCAAATGACCTCCCCAGTTTAAACCCTTCAAGATTGCACAAACTTAGATCATAAATACACCAATCACAGACAAGCCTGTATTTTCCTCTAGAAATGGTTTAAGTCCTTCCAGGCCCTGACCAGGAATCTGTGTAGCTGCTTCTCCTACTCGCTGTCATGAGCCTGAATTTTCTAAGTCTCATGGACCCTCCCTTCCTGCCCCTACCAGGGAAAAGAAGGCTAGTTTAAGGGAATAGACTCAAAAGTAAGTACAAGACAGGAATGTTTTTAGCGAGACTCCTAACATCCCAAAACCAATCCCCTGAAAGTTTGTTAAAGATCAGTTTCACAATGACCATCAACTTCTTATAACATCCCAGAGAACCACCCAACGTGACAGGGAAAATTAGAGCCCTGGAGACATCCCATTCTCACGTCCTCGCCACAGATCCCCGTGTTCTTTAGGTTCTTCACCTTTAAAGGAAGAAGACTGCCTAGAGTAAAGTAATACTGAACGAAGAACTCTATCCTTCCATAATCACTACTAAACAAAAATAACCAAGCCTAGTGAAGCCACACACCTACCACAGCTGCAGCCCCAAATAGGACTGCACCTGTCATCTCTGTGTCATTGCTGTCGAGTGACTCTTTTTTCCCTTTGACTTTAGTTATTTCAAAAACTTTCGATACTGCTCCTATGCTCCCCATGTCCGAATATGTATGCCCTTGACTGACGGCATTTCTTCATTTGAGGACCTCTTGGCTAACAATATCCTCAGAGTATTTGTCTGGGTTATAGCTTTCATAACCTGCTTTGGAAATCTTTTTGTCATTGGCATGAGATCTTTCATTAAAGCTGAAAACACGACTCACGCTACGTCCATCAAAATCCTTTGCTGTAAGTATGTTTCCTGTGTAAATGGATTAAGGGTATCTTCAGTGCGCTGTGCTCTAGATTATATCAGCCTTCAGCGAATGACATTTAATATGAATTAAATATTCTGGGAAATTTTTTTAAAGTATGAAAGTCCTATTGTTCTCTTTGGTTACTCTGTTCTGGATTTCATGAGTCTGCAGTGATTTATGTCTTAGAAATGAAGTAACAGGGAGTCAGTGAGTCAAGGGATGGATTATAGGACAGGTTGTAGGTTACAAAATTATGCTTTGTTTAACCTTTAATTGCAGTAACATCCATGTTTCTCAAGCCCAGAAAATTACTCCCTTTATTAAATATGTAAGTTATATTTTTTTACTGTTTAAAACCTAGATTCCCTACATGACCCTATTGGACTGTAGCCCATCAGCCTCCTCTGTCCATAGGATTCTCAATGCAAGAATACTGGAGTGGATTTCCATACCCTCCTCCAGGGAATATTCCTGACCCAGGGATCAAACCCTGTGTCTCTTACGTCTCCTGCATTGGCAGGCAGGTTCTTTACCACTAGCACCACCTGGGAAGCCCAGGCTCCCCACAACCCTAATTATCTCTCTGCTGCTGCTGCTGCTGCTGCTAAGTCACTTCAGTTGTGTCTGACTCTGTGCGACCCCATAGACGGCAGCCCACCAGGCTCCCCCGTCCCTGGGATTCTCCAGGCAAGAATACTGGAGTGGGTTGCCATTTCCTTCTCCAGTGCGTGAAAGGGAAAAGTGAAAGTGAAGTCGCTCAGTCGTGTCCAACTCTTAGCGACCCCATGGACTGTAGCCTACCAGGCTCCTCCATCCATGGGATTTTCTAGGCAAGAGTACTGGAGTAATTATCTCTCTACCACCACTTTTTCAAAATTATAAAGATGCAGTGTAGTACTTTAGAAATAGTACACCTTTTGAAGTCTGTTGACTCCTAAGTACTATTGTGGGTGTTTACGTTAATTCATTTAGTACAGTATAGAGGAAGCAGATCTAATCAGAAAACGACGACAGAGATGCTGGAACTACCAACACACATTCTATGATTCTTCAACAGGTGCGGACTGCCTGATGGGTGTGTATTTGTTCTTCATTGGCCTTTGTGATCTAAAGTACCGTGGGCAGTATCAGAAATACGCGCTGCTGTGGATGGAGAGCTTGCAGTGCCGCCTCCTGGGCTTCCTGGCCATGCTGTCCACTGAGGTCTCTGTCCTCTTGCTCACGTACTTGACCCTGGAGAAGTTCCTGGCCGTTGTCTTTCCCTTCAGTAACATTCGTCCTGGAAAATGGCAGACCCTGGCCATACTCATCTGCATCTGGATTGTGGGGTTCTTAATAGCTGTGACTCCATTGTGGAAGGAGGATTATTTTGGAAACTTTTATGGAAAAAATGGAGTATGTTTTCCACTTTATTATGACCAAACAGAAGATATTGGAAGCAAAGGGTATTCTCTTGGAATTTTCCTAGGTAACTTATTTCTCATTTCCTGGACAAACGTCATTTTGATAGAAATACCACAAATTTCAGTAAAGCCATATTTGTCCATTTCAGAAAGTAAGCAAATATAGTTAAGACTGTCTCCTTTTTTTAAAGAAAAGTTCTTGCTGCATATTTATTAAATTTTTTATTAAGAGATTTAGTATGGAAAACAAAAACATACTGTCAGGATCTCCAAATGATCTTTTTTATTATCTGTGAGACCCTTTGATTTTATGTTCATACATAGTGACAATGATCTGGAGGAATTCCAGTTCACTACCATGTCCTGTGACCCTTCCAAGTTATTTGAACTCATTTTTTCACAGTCTAGATATGAGCTAAATAAATAATAATAACAAAATTCTTGAAATTCACTAGCAGGAGATTATTTGAGTGGAAATGCCAGAAGGGTTTATTGCCTTTCATAAATGCAGCTCTAGAATCAGCAACGGAAGAGTGCTTTCCCATTTCCATAATTCTCCCTAATTTGTTACAAAAGAAAACCCAACCTTCTCTATTACAAGTGAATGAGAAGTTTAGCCCTTAAAGATTAAAAAATGTTTTATATTGTCTAATAGGTGTCTCTCTTGCTTAACAGTAAGGCCATCTCCGTGTTCTCTCTTTAACCAGGGCTGTATCATCAATTCAGTTCCCCCTTGGCGTCTGGTCCCCTCATCTAAGGAGGCAATAAGCTCTGTCATCCTCTCTTTCATCAACTGTTTTTTCTTCAAAGTATGCCTCTGACTTCTCTTTCTTTCAGTCTCTACCTACTGCTGTCGCCTTTGTTTAAAGCCTTATGACCTTCACCCTGAATTATTACATTAGTCCTTACTGGTATTTTGGCCTCTGGGGTCTTTGCTCTCCTGTTTATCTGTTCACACCTGAGTATCCAAAGGACTGAGTATCCTCTGCTTGGAGACCTTCAGGAACCCCCTACAACCAAGGTCAAGTTTAAATTAGTCACTTAAAAGCCCATCACAAAATGGCCCTAAGCACCATTCCCAGCTATTCTAGTCCTATTCCTTCTCCCTCTGAAAAAAAAAAAACAAACACACTTTATTTGCACCATTTTAATAATGCTCCTCACATACTATTTGTTAGTAGTTTTTTCATGGCTATATCATGTCTACAGTGTTGTAAGCCATTCCCAGTACAGGTGCACTTCATGGAAAACTTCCCTCCCCGACACACACATAGACACACACACACACACACACACACACACACACACACTACCTTATATTCATTGATTCAAAAAGGATTTATTGAGCACCTACTATAGGCCAGGCACTATTTTGGGTACTGGAGATCAAATAGATTGGTCCCCACAGACCTGCAGCCAGAAAGCAGGATGAAGACAAGTAAACACGTCCTCGTGTCACCGGCTGACAGAAGTCAGGAAGGAGGAGTGCAGAATGTCCTAGGAACCCCAGATCTGAGGACCAGGGAAGGCGTCCCAGTAAAAATTAGCCCAAACTGAGCCCCAAAGCATGAGGATACACTGGCCGAGTGAAGGCAGACATTGTGTTGCAGGAGTTAGAGACCCACAGCCAGGGAACAGGCCCAGATAAAGGGCAAAAGAAGTTTGTGTGGCTGGATCTTGTGGTGGAGGTGTGGGGGTGGTTAACAGGGTTTAGCACACGTGTACACACACACACACATACACACACACACATAAATATCATCTGCATTTACACAGCTTATTTGTGAGATATGGAGTCTTAAAGGCCCATATTTTTGCTTAAAAATAAGAATATATAGTTTTTAAATAATTTTTGAATTTTAGAATATGTTTAGATTTAGAGAAAAGTCGCAAAGACAGTACAGTTTCCTGTATTCTAGACATACCTCACCCAGATTCCACATTGTTAACATCTCACATTCCTATGGTGTTTCCAGAACATACACTTCTGAACGTTTCTATAGGTCTGTTTTCAGGATTTGTACCAGAGAAACATCTTTAACAGTCATTTTTTTTTTATTCTTAACTTTCTGACAGTAGGCCTAAGATCAACCAATTTTGTGAAATCCAATTGTATGGCTTTGTAGTGAGATTCCATGGGAAATGTTTTGGATAAAAACAATGAAACACCATGAATTTATATTAGTTTTCCCTAGACTTTACTAGTCTTATATACAATCTACTCAGATGGACATTTTAAAGCAACTTTGAAATTATATGGATATTTTACACTCACTATAAGAAATAAGATGAGCACTCAGGATTTTTATGGTAGCAAGGATATAAAAAAGTGACCAAAAGTCACTATTATGGGATAAGTGACTCTAAAGCAGTAATTCATATAGTTGAATTTTTAGTTTTTCTCTTACTCTTCTTTTTTCTAAAACAGTCTAAAAAGTTCTGAATTTCGGTTTATATTACTATGGGCAATCTGAAAGAAAATAAAGATGTATTTTTTGTCCTAAGTATTATTTTTATTTAAGACCAATAAACATGAGAAATAATGTTTCTGATGCTAGTATCTTCTTGATATCCCAAGGTTATCTTAATCATATTTATAAGATAGAGGAATAGGGCATATTGATTTTTTGATATGTACATGTGATTACAGTAATTCCTTAAGGTTTGAATTTGCAGAGAGCTAAAAAATTAAATAGCCTTTTTCCTGCTTTAAAAAAGCTACAGATCACCTCATGATATACCTAGATCTGAATTTCAAAGTCTATAATTCTTGGTAATGTGCTTGTGTATTTGAAATATCTTTTTGCTCTGGTGAACCCAATGCTTTTATTCCAGTTTATAGCCATGGGTTCGGGGTTTTAGCTGATTACCACCCGGCTAATACAAAGAATGGTTCTTGGAAAAGGCACCATATCAAACATCTAAGAATACAATATTTCTACTGTTGATTTATACACCCGAGATGTTAAGAGGTGTGCTTTTCCCTACAGGTGTGAATTTGCTGGCTTTCCTCATCATTGTGTTTTCCTATACTGTCATGTTCTGTTCCATTCAAAAAACTGCCCTGCAGACTTCAGAAGTGAGCAGTCACATGGGAAGAGAGGTGGCGGTTGCAAACCGTTTCTTTTTTATAGTGTTCTCTGTCGCCATCTGCTGGATTCCTGTATTTGTAATTAAAATTCTTTCCCTCTCCCGGGTGGAAATACCAGGTCAGTCCCTTCTATGATTCCCAAGCACGTTGTGTCTTCTTTCGTTCTCTGTTTGACGAGGCCAGAATACAGGGTCTTACGTGTAGCAAATTCTCCACAAATACGTACAGCTTGAGTTACGATTTCCTCAGTGTATATATATATATATATATATATATATATATATATAAAATAAATATATATATATGTGTGTGTATATATATATATATATATATATATATATATATAATTTTATTTATTTTTACTGTTCTGGGCCTTCCTTGCTGTGTGGGCTTTTCTCTAGTTGTGGCAAGTGGGGGGTTACTGTCTAGTTGTGCACGGGCTTCTCATTGCAGTGGCTTCTCTTGTTGCAGAGCACTGGCTCTAGGGCATGTGGGCTCAGTAGTTGCAGTTCGTGGGCTCCAGAGCACAGGCTCAATAGTTTTGGTGCATGGACCTAGCTGCTCTGCAACATGTGGGATCTTTCCAGACCAGAAATCGAACCCATGTCTCCTGCACTGGCAGGCGGACTCTTTAGCACTGAGCCATCAGGGAAGCCCTCCTCAGTGTTTCATAGTCAGTATTTTACGATAGGAATTGGGTAATGGTGTAACCCTGACTAGAATAATAAAAACACAGGAGATAGAGAAAAACTAAATCTTAGTGTGTCACTTCCACCTGAGCTAGATAGTGGTGCTTCACCAAGGGTACATAAAACAGAACAAAATATTTATGCCCAGGTTCCAGACTGGGCCTCTGAATTCAGTCTATAGGGACCAAGGCCTAGATATGGGTATTTTAGAAAAGATCCCCCTGTGGTTCTGAGGCGCACCCCCCTGGTTAAGAACCACTAGTCTGTTTCATGGCCCTGGCCGTGTGGTTGTCACACTGGGCCCTGTGGATGGCTAAGTAACAAATGTGTGTGTGTGTGCTTAGTCACTGTCATGTCTAACTCTTGCGACCCCATAGACTATAGCCTCCCAGGCTCTTCTGTCCATGGGATTCTCCAGCAAGAATACTGGAGGGGGTTGCCATTTCCTTCTCCAGGGGATCTTCCTGACCCAGGAATCAAATCCAGGTCTCCTGCATTGCAGGCAGACTCTTTAAGTAACAAACTCCTGCAACTATTTATGTCCCTCTGCCTTGTCAGATGTCTCACAAATGCCACACAACACCCACATCCCTTTAACCCATCAGTTTAGTCTCACGACAAGGTTTTCTGATAGTAGGGGTTGTGGTAGTTGGTTAGTCACTAAGTAGCAGCAGCAGCAGTATCTGAGTCTTTGGGGACCCTATGGTAGGGTAAGTAGCCTGCCAGGATCCTCTCTCCATGGGATTTCCCAGACAAGAATACTGGAGTGGGTTGCCTTTTCCTTCTCCAGGGGAGCTTCCCAGCACAGGGAAGCTGCATCTCCTGCTTTGCAGGCAGGTTCTTTACCACTGAGCCACCAGGGAAACCTGATAACAGGGGTAGTAATCATCATTCTTGGAGAAAGTCTACGACATTTCAGACCATGATAGGGAACCAGATCAGGAAGAAATTACCATGAAACATTATTGGGCCACACATTAGTCTTTCTCTACATTTATAGTTCAGCAGTTTGAGGTTTGTCTTGAACACCGCAGTGGAACTAGGAGAGAAGTCTTTACCACACTTGACTAAGCCTCTCCTTCCTTGCCCAACTTCCCATGGTGTTGTACAAACTGCTACATTCATGGACCTAAACCCACCCCATCCCCACCCTCCAAGAACTGTGGGGTCTTCTCCACCATGGCAGGTGGCCGTTAGTTCCTGGGCTCAGCCACAAAGGTAAGCCGGCTTCAGCCCTCCCATCTCAGGACTCACCTGCTAACCTTACATCACCGAGTGACCCTGAGACTAACGGGACATCTCATCCCTGATCACAGCCTCCTTTAAGGACTCAATAGACAAAAAAAACCTGTTTTTCTTCCATCACATACTGTTTGTATTTGATTTTTTTAAAAATTAAGGACAAGTAATATATAGTAATATAAAACTTCATTGAATCAATCTAAGATATGCTAAATACAAATGTTTTTCTTTCATATTCTTTCCAGTTAAAAAGAAATAAGGAAAAGAAAGAGAAGACGGGATGAAAAGAGGAGAGGCAAACATAGAAAAAGGAGAAGGGAGAGGTCAAAGGGAAGGAGGAAGGGGCAGATAAGTAGTCAGAGAAGAGATGGAAAGCAAACCAGAAGAAGAACAGAAAGGATGTAGGGGAAGAGCGGGACTAAGTGAAGAGCAAGCAACAGTGTGTGAAGGATAAGAAAACTGTGGGATGAGGAAACAAGGGGTTGTGGTCACAAAGGAAGGGGAAAGGGGAAAGAAGGATGCTGGTCTGACCGACCAGCTCCTCCCCCGAGATGACAGTTCTCTGACTTTGAAGATAGGGGAGGAGGCGGCAGAGTGTGGTGGGTCTGGAGAACCACAGGGCTTAGTGCTGAAAAGGGACGTCCGCAGAGCCGGCCCAGCTCCCGGACATCAGTCATGTAAGTTATCATCAGCCCCTTTCACAGATAAGGCAGTTGAGATCTGGGGAGCTTAGTCGATTTGCCCACAGTCTCAGAGCTAAGAAGTGTGCAAGCCTAGGATCAGGCTCTATTTGAGGAGGGAAACACATTTCATCCTAACCAAGTAAATGATGTACAGTCAGCCCATCGTACCTCTGCATTCCAAATCCATGGATTCAACCAACCGCACACCGAAAGTATTGGGGGAAAATTTTCCAGAAATTTCCAAAGAACAAAACTTGAATTTGCCTTGGGCTAGCAAATATTTGCATAGTATTTACATTGTATTTATAACTCTTTACATGCAAGTACATTGTATTAGGTATTATAAGTAATATAGAGATGATTTAAAGCATATGGGAGGATGTGCATAAGTTATATGCAAATACTATGCTATTTTTTATAAGGGACTTAAGAATCTGCTGATTTTGGTATCTGTCCCACCGTGGATATCAAGGGACAACTGAATCCAGAAAACGCTCTGTCATCCAAAATATCTCCTCCCTTTTTGTGAAACATTTCCCTTATATTCTATTAGCCTTTGAAAGGCTTCACACAGAAGGAATTCACTGAGTTTGGAGATACATTCTTTTTTGCTCCTCAGATCTTCTGACTCCATTCTGAATGTAATAGTGTGGGGCAGGAAGATCTTCAGGACTGAAATTTAGACCAAGGTCAGATGTGACTCTAAACCAGAAGATTCCTGGACAATGTCCAATTAATTGCTCATTTTCCTATAAGGAAAGGCAGTAAAAACTAGAAAAGTACATATCAATTTATAGTTTATAAAGTGTTTTCACACAGTGTTTCCTCCCATATTGATTCACAACAAACTACAGAGTAGTTACTGAAGCTCAGAAAAGTTCATGTAGGACCTTGAATCCGTAGCTCCTATGCTCTTCTGGCAAAGAGATTTTCCGTAAGGTGAGAGAAGACATAGATGGCGCAGGTAGCCCTCTCAAAACCAGCATTAACTACAGCGTGTAATGCGTTGCGTGTGTGTCAAATCCTCACCTTTCTTTCACATTTCGTTTTCTTCTCCAGGCACAATCACCTCCTGGGTCGTCATTTTTTTCCTTCCGGTAAACAGTGCCTTGAACCCAATCCTCTACACTCTCACAACCAGCTTTTTCAAGGACAAGTTGAAACAGCTGCTGCACAAACATCGGAGAAAATCGATTTTCAAAACTAAAAAAAAAAGTGTGTCTACTTCCATCGTGTGGGTGGATGACTCCTCTGCACTTAAACCTGGGGCTTTGAACAAAATAAACCTCGAGGACAATATAGTGAAACCAGTTTCCTAGTCATGGTTTTGGAGCACTGGACTTCAAACGGACTACCTGAAAAAGCACAGCGTTTGGAAGATGACGCCTGCAACGCTTTTCGTCTTTACTGAGAGCGAAATTTGACTGCACTGGGAGCATAATAGGAGGATGTCAGGCATGACATTCCTATGGCAGCCATGGTGTTTATCAGCTGAGGACTGGACCTGAGGGTCTCCTCACTCCGACATGCCTGCAATGCACTAATGGACCCATAAATAGCAGGCTGATGGGCAGCGGATCTCTATCTCGGCAGCACGGCCAACCTACCAGTGGATGCCCACCCGTTGGCCCAGCACGGTCTGCTCTTAAATTGAGTTCTGCCATCCATTAAATAAAAACATTCATGACATCTAATTCTAGCGTGGCCATAATCGCATTAAGCCTAAATCTCTTTCCTTGCTTTTTCAACGTCAAATGAAACCATCAGCATCCTGCTGAAGTGATAGCAAAAGGACTTCTGAGATGTCCACTCATCTCAAGTTCTCCCTAAGGAGGCCAGTGGAGCGGCAGCTTTGAAAGCAGAACTTTGCTCAAGGTTCGAAGTCTAATATATGACCAGAGGGGCGCACTGACTATTCACCTGGTACCATTCACCTTTTTGGCTTGTATGTGATATCAGAAGAGCTGCACTCTCAAAATATTTTTCTTAAGGTTGCCCATGCCACAGAGGAAAATTGGGCATTACAACTGCCAAAAACCACATGTCCATATGTTTTAAAATATAATTTCTCTAGAGCATCATCCCTATTGCTGGCAAGTTCTGCCTTCACAGAACACACAGATAAGTGTTAAGGGGGATTTAAGAATACTGGACTCAGATAAATTCCCATTGTTTTTAACAAAAAAGCTAGTAAGTTTGTTCTTATTTTTGGAACATGAAAAGCACTTGTGAAGTCCTGGACATGTTTTTATACTGAAAGATTATATGTGAAAAAAGAATCAGGTAAATAAAATTCTATTTTGCAATTGTCTGTGTATTATTTTCAGTTCAGTTCAACAAAGACCACATTCATGTGCTCAGTAGCTTCAGTCATGTATGACACTATGGACTGTAGCCTGCCAGGCTCCTCTGTCCATGAGATTTTCCTGGCAAGAATACTGGAGTGGGTTGCCGTGCTCTCCTCCAGGGGATCTTCTGGACCCAGGGATCAAATTTGTGTCTCCTATGTCTTCTGCACTGGCAGGCAAATTCTTTTCTGCTGAGCCACCAGGGAAGACCAGCAAAGACCACCGATAGGGCTTATGACTATTAACCATTATTTTCTGGTGGTAGAGAATATAACTCAGGAACAAACACAAAACCTCAGTTAACAAGACACTTCTTACATTTTTTTTTATCTTCCCCCTTTTTCCAAACCACGAAGCAGTAACTTAATTTCTTTATTTTTCACTTCCTTTGGAGTTCCCTTAACGAGATGAAATGTAAGCAGGTGAGAACCTCAGACTATCTCCTACTGCATATTTATCTAGTAGCATCCAAGATGAAAGGAATCTCAGAATTGATGCATCACAGCTGTTTTGGTAACGTACTGTTATTATCTAATATTGACTAAAACCTTCACATGAGTTCCCTTATTTTGATCACGTGAGATATTTCTTACATCAGTGAAATCTTTCCACATTTATTCTAGAAATAATTTCCCTACCCATCGACTAAGCTGCCCTTTTTTCTTACAGTTTCAAATTTTCCTCCTCTTGTCTCCTCACTATGATTAGTCACTTCCCCATGTGCCTATTTTATTAAATGTCCTTTCCAGTCCTTGAACATCATATGATTTATTTCCTAATACATTTCCCAACATCAGAAGCATAAATAAGGAATAGACGCTGAGCCTTGGGTATTTCAATCTTAGCATAAATGTGTATCTCCCAATTTCCCATTCTTGAAAGGTATCAGGCATGGGCCAGGAAACAAGGCTCTGGGAACTGTGTTTGTGAATGTCTGCACTCTTGCTGTTGAGCTTTGGGCATGAGAAGCACAAGGGCAGATGGACCAGGGAAACTAGCAGCATATGTCAGAAAAATGGAAGTTATTGATGCATATTGGTCAGCAGCATGCCAACAGATAGTATAAAATTGAGTTCTAATAGCTTAGTGATTTACAATCTTATTCTGTACTGCTATATAAACAGAAAACCATCAGAAACCATCAGAAAATCATCACCTTTATTTGTGCTAGACATAGCCTGGCTTTATTATATCACCTTGTTTTATTCTTGCTTTATATCTGATTAAACTAGCCCATACCCATCAGGAAAAGACCCTGATGCCGAGAAAGACTGAAGGCAGAAGGAAAAGGGGGTGGCAGAGGATGAGATTGGAGAAGGCGATGGCAACCCACTCCAGTACTCTTGCCTGGAAAATCCCATGGACAGAGGAGCCTGGTAGGCTGCCATCTATGGGGTCGCACAGAGTCAGACACGACTGAAGCGACTTAGCAGCAGCAGCAGAGGATGAGATAATTAGAGAGCATCACCGACTCAATAGACATGAATCTAAGGCAACCCTGAGAGACAGGAAAGGACGAGGAGCCTGGTGTGTTGCAGTCCATGGGATCGCAAAGAGTCAGACATGACTTAGTGACTGAACAACAATGCCCGTCACAGTTGCTGAAATAGCTTAAATTAGACATATCAGAGCTTTTGTGTAAGTAGCAGTATCGCCTCCCCCCAACCCGACCTTGCACCCCAATTCTGTAGCTTCATCTACTGGTCTCTGTAGTATCAAGGAGCCACAAAAGCAGACCCATCTCTCCAGCGTTTGTCTCCTAAGGATGACTTTGTTGCCAGATCAAGTAAGTATTTGGTCATTTGCTACCTATTTACTCATGACATGTTTTTAAGATTGTGTCTCATGCCCCAGGTAAATCTCTCTGCTTTAGCATCCTCAGGTTCATCTGCAGAGATCCAAAGAGTGAACATGTTAGAGGTGAAAAATAGTAAAGATTTCATACCCATCATATCCACCCTATCATGTGATAAATACCCCAAGGGAGTCTGAAGGAAATGTATCTTCCAAAACTAACAAGGAATACATGTAAGACATTATTTCTTTTTTATTTTTGCAGTGTAACATAAACAGATATACAGTTCTATTTAATAAATAGCCTTAGGCAACTTTACTCAAGAAACAAAACATTGAAGATAAGAGTTTGTGTTTTTACTTATTTCCTTATCCTGGTGAGTAACAGAGAGTGATTACAAAGCTCTCTCTTTATATGTATGTGTTTATTTGTTTATGTATGTATCTGTTTATCAGTTGTCTGACGTCTTATTTATGAAAGACAGAAGATGCATATTTAATAATGATAGTGTTTATTTCTGGAAAATGAAATGAGAGGGTTCTCCTTTTGAATGGCTTTTCAGTGGGAGATCTCAGAGTCTTTGAGAAATACTTCCCAAAGCCCTGTAAGCTAACTGAAACCTATTACTCAATGTATTTCATCACACTCATCTTCAGGCTATTTCTCCACATAACACAGACGGAAGAAATAAATTGAATAAATGAAGAAATAGAGAACAAAAAGACCAAGTGACAAAACTGCAGATCCGGGAGGGGAGACCTTCTGCTGTCTGCACAGCCTGGTCCTAGCCCGTGGTGGCACTCCTACCTCCAGGACCTAAGCAAACTCATAATGAACTTGAGTTATAAACTCATAACTACTTTGCAAAACAGAAGAAATTATTCCTGGTCTGTATAGTACCTAGTAAAGCAATCACTCATTTAGTGATTCTCTAAATTTATGGTTCAAGGGTGTTTGATTCAGTATAGTTTTCATAATGAAAGCCATATACTTTCTAGATAAAGATAACACACATTTAATACAAGGAAAAACAGTATCACAAGTGAGGGAACTGGCACCATAATTCCAGGTCAGCCATCAACTACTTACAGGACCTCAGACAAATATTTTTAAATCTCTTTCATTCTATGTAACCAACTTTCGTTAAGATTGTATCACATAAACTGATGTCTTGTCCTGTTTCTGGAGAGATCTTTTGTGTAGATTAAAACACATGCTGAAGGTTGATGTAGATTAAAAAACTCAAAGTTTACATAAAGTTCAAGGATTATTCCATTCTCCATTTCCCTTTTCTCAGGAAGAATCAATGCACAGAGCACTTGTGTTCTGAAATCCACCCCTTCCAGTGGATTTCCTTCCAGGAAGCTTCTCTTCTGGAAAAAAAGACTAAAGCAAAGCCTCAGACATTGAAGCTGTTCTAAGATACAGGCACTTCCAACAACACAGCGGTAAGTACAACCTACAAATTAGGTGGCCGATTGCTAGCAGAATCCAAGAATGTAGCTCAGTTCAGTTCAGTCAACCAGTCATGTCCGACTCTTTGCAACTGCAGCATGCCAGGCTTCCCTGTCCCTCATCAACTCCCGGAGCTTACTCAAACTCATGTCCATTGAGTCAGTGATGCCATCCACCATCTCATCCTCTGTCATCCCCTTTTCCTCCCACCTTCAATCTTTCCCAGCATCAGGGTCTTTTCAAATGAGTCCTTTCTTCACGTCAGGTGGCCAAAGTATTGGAGTTTCAGCTTCAGCATCAGTCCTTCCAATGAATATTCAGGACTGATTTCCTTTAGGATGGACTGGTTTGATCTCCTTGCTGTCCAAGGGACGCTCAAGAGTCTCCTCCAACACCACAGTTCAAAAGCATTAATTCTTTGGACTCAGCTTTCTTTATAGTCCAACTCTCACATCCATACATGACCACTGGAAAAACAATAGCCTTGACTAGACAGACCTTTGTTGGCAAAGTAATGTCTCTGCTTTTTAATATGCTGTCTAGGTTGGTCATACCTTCTCTTCCAGGGAACAAGCGTCTTTTAATTTCATGGCTTCAGTCACCATCTGCAGTGATTTTGGAGCCCCCGAAAATCAAGTCTGCCACTGTTTCCATTGTTTCCCCATCTATTAGCCATGAACTGATGGGACCAGATGCCATGATCTTAGTTTTCTGAATGTTGAGTTTTTTGAGTTTCTGAATGCCAACATTTTCAATCTCCTCTTTCACTTTCACTGAGAGGCTCTTTAGTTCTTCTTCGCTTTCTGCCATAAGGGTGGTGTCATCTGCATATCTGAGGTTACTGATAATTCTCTAAGCAATCTTGATTCCAGCTTGTGCTTCATCCAACCCAGTGTTTCTCATGATGTACTCTGCATAGATTAAATACGCAGGGTGACAATATACAGCCTTGACATACTCCTTTCCCGATTTGGAACCAGTCTGTTGTTCCATGTCCAGTTCTAATAGTTGCTTCTAGACTTACATACAGATTTCTCAGGAGGCAGGTCAGGTGGTCTGATATTCCCAACTCTTGAAGTATTTTCACAGCTTATTGTGGTCCACACAGTTAAAGGCTTTGGCATAGTCAGTAAAGCAGAAGTAGATGTTTTTCTGGAACTCTCTCGCTTTTTCTATGATCCAATGGATGTTGGCAATTTGATCTCTGGTTCCTCTGCCTTTTCTAAATCCAGATTGAACATCTGGAAATTCACAATTCATGTACTGTTGAAGCCTGGCTTAGAGAATTTTGAGCATTACTTTGCTAGCGTGTGAGATGAGTGCAATTCTGCGGTAGTTTGAGCATTCTTCAGCACTGCTTTTCTTTGAGATTGGAATGAAAACTGACCTTTTCCAGTCCTGTGGCCACTGCTGAGTTTTCCAAATTTGCTGGCATATTGAGTGCAGCACTTTTACAGCATCATCTTTTAGGATTTGAAATAGCTCAGCTGGAATTCCATCACCTCCACTAGCTTTGTTCACAGTGATGCTTCCTAAGGCCCACTTGACTTCGCATTCCAGGATGTCTGGTTCTGATCACACCATTGTGATTATGTGGGTCATGAACATCTTTTTTGTATGGTTCTTCTGTGTATTCTTGCCACCTCTTGTTAATATCTTCTGCTTCTGTTAGGTCCATGCCATTTCTGTCCTTTATTGTGCCCATGTTTGCATTAAATGTTCCCTTGGTATCTCTGATTTTCTTGAAGAGATCTCTAGTCTTTCCCATTCTATTGTGTTCCTCTATTTTTTTTGCATTGGTCACTGAGGAAGGCTTTCTTATCTCTCCTTGCTATTCTTTGGAACTCTGCATTCAAATAGGTCCATCTTTCCTTTTCTCCTTTGCCTTTTGCTTCTCTTCTTTTCACAGCTATTTTTAAGGCCTCATCAGACAACCATTTTTTCTTTTTGCATTTCTTTTTCCTGAGAATGGTCTTGACCACTGTCTCCTGTACAGTGTCACAAACCTCTGTCCATATTTCTTCCAGGCATTCTATCAGATCTAATCCCTTGGATCTATTTGTCACTCCCACTGTATAATCATAAGGGATTTGATTTAGGTCTTACCTGAATGTTCTAGTGGTTTTCCCTGCTTTCTTCAATTTAAGTCTGAATTTGGCAATAAGGAGTTCATGATCTGAGCTATTTAAGTCTGAATTTGGCAATAAGCAGTTCATGAACTGAGCCACAGTCTGCTCCCGGTCTTGTTTTTGCAGACTGTATAGAGCTTCTCCATCTTTGGCTGCAAAGAATACAATCAATCTGATTTCGGTGTTGACCATCTGGTGATGTCCACGTGTAGAGTCTTCTCTTGTGTTGTTGGAATAGGGTGTTTGCTATTACCAGTGCGTTCTCGTGGCAAAACTCTATTAGCCTTTGCCCTGCTTCATTCTGTACTCCAAGGCCAAACCTGCCTGTTATGCCATGTGTTTCTTGACTTCCTACTTTTGCATTCCAGTCCCCTATAATGAAAAGGACATCTTTTTTGGGTGTTAGTTCTAGAAGGTCTTGTAGGTCTTCATAGAATCGTTCAACTTCAGCTTCTTCGGCGTTACTGGTCGGGGCATAGACTTGGATTACCGTGATATTGAATGGTTTGCCTTGGAAGCGAACAGAGATCATTCTGTCGTTTTCGAGATTGCATCCAAGTACTGCATTTCGGACTCTTTTGTTGACCATGATGGCTACTCCATTTCTTCTAAGGGATTCTTGCCCACAGTAGTAGATATAATGGTCATCTGAGTTAAATTCACCCATTCCAGTCCATCTTAGTTCGCTGATTCCTAGAATGTCAACGTTCACTCTTGCCATCTCCTGTTTGACCACTTCGAATTTGCCTTGATTCATGGACCTAACATTCCAGGTTCCTATGCAATATTGCTCTTTACAGCATCGGACTTTGCGTCTATCACCAGTCACTAGACCATTCAGGTATGACCTAGATCAATCCCTTATGAGTATACAGTGGAACTGACAAATAGATTTAAGGGACTAGACCTGATAGACAGAATGCCTGATGAACTATGGACAGAGGTTCGTGACATTGTACAGGAGACAGGGATCAAGAAAATCCCCATGGAAAAGAAATGCAAAAAAGCAAAATGGCTGTCTGAGGAGGCCTTACATATAGCTGGGAAGAGAAGAGAAGCGAAAAGCAAAGGAGAAAAGGAAAGATATTCTCATCTGAATGCAGAGTTCCAAAGAATAGCAAGGAGAGATAAGAAAGCCTTCCTCAGCGATCAGTGCAAACAAATAGAGGAAAACAACAGATTGGGAAAGACTAGAGACCTCTTCTAGAAAATTAGAGATACCAAGGGAACATTTCACGCAAAGATAGGCTTGATAAAGGACAGAAATGGTATGGACCTAACAGAAGCAGAAGATATTAAGAAGAGGTGGCAAGAATACACAGAAGAACTGTACAAAAAAGATCTTCACGACACAGATAATCACGATGGTGTGATCACTCACCTAGAGCCAGACATCTTGGAATGTGAAGTGAAGTGGGCCTTAGAAAGCATCACTACGAACAAAGCTAGTGGAGGTGATGGAATTCCAGTGGAGCTATTTCAAATCCTCAAAGGTGATGCTGTGAAAGTGCTGCACTCGATATGCCAGCAAATTTGGAAAACTCACCAGTGGCCACAGGACTGGAAGAGGTCAGTCTTCGTTCCAATCCCAAAGAAAGGCAATGCCAAAGAATGCTCCAACTACCGCACAATTGCACTCATCTCACATTCTAGTAAAGTAATGCTCAAAATTCTCCAAGCCAGGCTTCAGCAATACGTGAACTGTGAACTTCCAGATGTTCAAGCTGGTTTTAGAAAAGGCAGAGGAACCAGAGATCAAATTGCCAATATCCGCTGGATCATCGAAAAAGCAAGAGAGTTCCAGAAAAACATCTATTTCTGCTTTATTGACTATGCCAAAGCCTTTGACTGTGTGGATCACAATAAACTGTGGAAAATTCTGAAAGAGATGGGAATACCAGACCATCTGACCTGTCTCTTGAGAAACCTGTATGCAGGTCAGGAAGCAACAGTTAGAACTGGACATGGAACAACAGACTGGTTCCAAATAGGAAAAGGAGTATGTCAAGGCTGTATATTGTCACCCTGCTTATTTAACTTATATGCAGAGTACATCATGAGAAACGCTGGGCTGGAAGAAACACAGGCTGGAATCAAGATTGCCGGGAGAAATATCAATAACCTCAGATATGCGGATGACACCACCCTTATGGCAGAAAGTGAAGAAGAAATAAAGAGCCTCTTGATGAAGGTGAAGGAGGAGAGTGAAAAAGTTGGCTTAAAGCTCAACGTTCAGAAAACTAAGATCATGGCATCTGGTCCCATCACTCCATGGGAAATAGATGGGGAAACAGTGGAAACAGTGTCAGACTTTACTTTTTTGGGCTCCAGAATCACTGCTGATGGTGACTGCAGCCATGAAATTAAAAGATGCTTACTACTTGGAAGGAAGGTTATGGCCAACCTAGATAGCATGTTTAAAAGCAGAGACATTACTTTGCCAACAAAAGTCCGTCTAGTCAAGGCTATGGTTTTTCCAGTGGTCATGTATGGATGTGAGAGTTGGACGGTGAAGAAAGCTGAGCGCCGAAGAATTGATGCTTTTGAACTGTGGTGTTGGAGAAGACTCTTGAGAGTTTCTTGGACTGCAAGGAGATCCAATCAATCCATCCTAAAAGAGATCAATCCTGGGTGTTCATTGGAAGGTCTGATGTTGAAGCTGAAGCTCCAATACTTTGGCCACCTCATGCGAAGGGTTGACTCATTGGAAAAGACCCTAATGCTGGGTAGGATTGGGGGCGGGAGGAGAAGGGGACGACAGAGGATGAGATGGTTGGATGGCATCACCGACTCGATGAACATGGGTTTGGGTAGACTCCGGGAGTTGGTGATGGACAGAGAGGCCTGGCGTGCTGCAATTCATGGGGTCGCAGAGAGTCGGACACGACTGAGCGACTGAACTGAACTGAACTGATATGAGCTACAGTCCACTCCTGGGTTTTTTTGCTGATTGTATCTTTGGCTCCATCTTTGGCTGCAAAGAATATAATCAATCTGATTTAGGTATTGACCATCTGGTGATGTACAAGTGTGGAGTCTTCTCTTGTGTTGTTGGAAGAGGGTGTTGGCTATGACCAGTGCGCTCTCTTGGCAAAACTCTATTAGCCTTTGCCCTGCTTCATCCTGTACTCCAAGGCCAAATTTGCCTGTTATTCCAAGTGTTTCTTGACTTCCTACTTTTGCATTCCAGTCCCCTATAATGAAAAGAACATCTTTTTTGGGTGTTAGTTCTAGAAGGTCTTGTAGGTCTTCATAGAACTGTTCAACTTCAACTTCTTCAGCATTACTGGTCGGGGCATAGACTTGGATTACTGTTATATTGAATGATTTGCCTTGGAAACAAACAGAGATCATTTGGTCATTTTTGAGATTGTACCCAACTACTGCATTTCAGACTCTTTTGTTGACTCTTATGGCTACTCCATTTCTTCTAAGGGATTCTTGCCCACAGTAGTAGATATAATGGTCATCTGAGTTAAATTCACCCATTCCAGTCCATTTTAGTTTGCTGATTCCTAAAATGTTGATGTTCACCCTTGCCATCTCCTGTTTGACCACTTCCAATTTGCCTTGATTCATGGACCTAACATTCCAGGTTACTATGCAATATTGCTCTTTACAGCATTGGATTTACTTCCATCACCAGTCACATCCACAGCTGGGTGTTGTTTTGGCTTTGGTTCTGTCTCTTCAGTCTTTTCTGGAGTTATTTCTCCACTGATCTCCAGTAGCACATTGGGCACCTACCGACCTGGGGAGTTCATCTTTCAGTGTCCAGGAATGCGGAGATCAGGGTAATTAACAAGCAAATCTAACTACAAATCATAGACTGGTCTCTTCACATAAGTGTAAAAGTGGGTCTACTGTCACCTGTATTATCCTCTAAGACATAGATGCAGTGGGATGACCAGCCTTAGGACTTGGTATACTCCTGGGGAAAGCATTGCTAGGATAAAGAGATTACGACATCTAATTCCCCCCATGGAACCAGCTTAGAACATGTGGTTCTTGACCCAGGATTGATCTCCACCTCAAACTTTGCACCATCAGCCATAAACTGACTCCTGGCTGGTCAACAATCTCTCCCTCCTTCTGCTGGCTCTTCCTCCTCAGCTGGTACTGCTCATAATTCTCAGCAATAAGAGAACAGTCCTCCCATCCTGTACATTCCTTTAGCATTTGTCTTCTATTTATGGATAAACATTTTGAAAGAATGGTGCATTCTTGGTCATCAGCATCTCACCTCCTATGACTTCTCAACAACTGACCTCCACCTTCACCACTCCACTGAGCTGCCCTCCTGAAGATCGAATCACCATGTTGTCACATGAAACCCGTATGAGGTTATGTCAGTTATGTTCGGGGCTTCCCTGGTGGCTCAGACAGTAGAGTCTTCCTGCAATGTGGGAGACCTGGGTTTGATCCCTGGGTCAGGAAGATCCCCTGGGAGAAGGAAATGGCACCCCCACTCCAGTATTCTTGCCTGGAGAATTCCATGGACCGAGGAGCCTGGCAGGCTACAGTCTGTGGGGTTGCAAAGAGTCGGACATGACTGAGTGACTTCACTTTCCTTTTTCCTTTTCAATTATGCTTCAATGAAAATGTCAGTAAGTTACTTTGTTTTCACTGAAGTGTAGTTGATTTCCAATGTTTCAGGTGTCCAAGGGTCTCTGGCTCTTCCACCACTTCCTGTGCAGGCCACAGGAGGGTGAGAGTGGAGGAGTGTTTCTGTAGCAGCCCTGGGTGACGATATCTAAAAATGCAGGGTGACTGACTCCTCCCCAGATGGACTTTGCCCACAGGAGAGAGAAGAGAAAGGCGGGCCAGCAGATCAGTTGTCACTTGTCCTCCTCCAGTTCACTGCTCCTAGGAATACGTCCCCCTGTGGCCTACATCCAGAGACACCCCATTTGGCCAAGTGGGCCACCTTCCCAGCCACTCTTCTTGGCTTGTTCTGAAGCCATGGCATTTGCACAAACCTTGCATTTGTCCTCATCCTTCTCTGCCTTGCATCCTGCTACCCTCAGCCCCACCGCTCTAGGGTTGGCTCCCTAGCAAAGCATCAGCTCTTAAGCCTTGATTCAGGCTCTGGCTTTTCTAGGGGATCCAGGCTAAGACATCCCACAAACCAGCAATTCAACTTGCAGGTGTTCACCCTAGAGAAACTGCAGCACATGGGCACAGAGAGATGAATACAAAGATGTTCAATGCTACCATGTGTGTTCAGTATTTGTATTTGCGTGAAAGCAGAGGCTATCTAACTGTCCTGCAGTAGGAGAAAGCATAAACAATGATAATTAAAACAATTCTTATACACAGTTAAAGTGATCTCATGCATCAGAATAGAGAAATGTCAAGAGCATAATACTGATTAAAAGCAAAATTATAAAAGATGAACAGTGTAAGTTATGAAAGATGAATAGTATAACATTTACGCAAAATTTTAAAACACAAAACAATGTATCCTCTTACATATTTAAGCCGTGGGAATGATATTCTGCATTTTTAAGAAAGGATTTACCTCTGGGAAAGAGAGAAAAAAATTAATCTGTCTTTAACAGTTGTTCTTAAAAAAAGACCTAAAGCAAGTATCACTAATGTGATTATCTGTTTAACTCTGCCAGTGTATACATTGTTATCAGTTATATTAGCTCATAAACTTTCCTGTGGTTCCACCATCTTTTTTAAAATTTTATTTATTTACTTATGGTTGCTCTGGGTCTTTGTTGTTTCTTGCGGGCTTTCTCTAGTTGCAGTGAGTTAGGTCTACTCTTCATTTCAGTGCAGGGGCTTCTCATTGTAGTCAGTGGCTTCTCTGGTTGGGCAGCCTGTGCTCTAGGTGCTTGGGCTTCAGTAGTTGCAGCACCTGGGTTCAGTAGCTGGGGCACACAGGCTTTACTTGCTCCACAGCAGGTGAACTCTTCCCAGACCAGGGATCGAACCTGTGTCCCCTGCATTGGCAGGCAGATTCTTATCCACTGTACCACCAGGGAAGTCCCCACCATCATTTAGAATTAAAATGTAAATGTCTCAAGCCCTCATGCTGTATATCATAGCATTAGCATGTTCAGAGGTCTCTTCAACCAAGGTTTGAAATTCTCAGGGGATTTATAATTGGCGAAGTCAGTTCGTCTTCTGTGAGCCCTTTCCTTCCCCCCAACCCCCTGCTCTGAGCTTCCTCTAGCCTCGTCTGTCTGGACCACAGCCTCAGTCCTCCCACCAACACAGCTGCAGAGCAGAGGGATGCTGTAGGCAGGACTGGGTTACCTCTCAACTCTGTGCATCATCGCTAACACAGAGCTACTTGTTTGCAGACTTAGAGCTGAGGATAATGAAGACAGATTGCAGTTCACTCAAAAAAGAACTTGAATAAAATGTGTTCTAAAACTTCATTCAGCCATTTCCATCTCTACATTTAGGTCCACATTGTCTCCATCTTTGGGGGCTTTTCTGTTATACACACACACATGCATGCACATATACCTTCTTCCTACCCTGACTGCCAGCCTTCCATCCCATAAATTCTGTTAATCCCTTCTTCAGAAGAGTTTTGTTTTTTAACCTCTGCCCCAAACTGAGTTGCAAGCCTACCCTTGCTTATCCAAAATACGAATCTACATTGTTAAACAAAGGGCCTTCTATTTAAGGTCTCCGCCCTTTGGCTGCACAAAACAGAAGGAAAAGCTTTGAAATTTTCGGCTTTCCTTTAGCATGAACAAGTTTTATGAAAAATAGCTTCCCCCTACAAGTCTTTCTGAAAACAGAAGGAAAACAGTATGAAAATTCACTTCATATCTGTTCAAAATAAGTTTGCAAGCTTGGTGAAACTCCCCCATACCCAACTCAGCCCCCTACCCATATATACAAACACTAGAAGCCCTGAAATCTAGGTCCATTTAATATAGGGGCAAATACTTCATCTACCTTAGCTGACACCAAAGAAATGTCTATATGATGGCCCACTGTTAGAAGAATAACTGTCCATAAGGATTCTGCCTTAGATGTGCATAGCCTTCCACAGTTTATGAAGAACTTTTATATAGAAAACAATCTGTAGAGAAATATATGTGTGTTTTAGTCACACAGTTGTGTCCGACTCTTTGTAACCTCATGGCTCAGATGGTAAAGAATCTGCCTGCAATCCAAGAGACCCAGAGTTGATCCCTGGGTTGGGAAAATCCCCTGAAGAAGGGGATAGCAACCCACTCCAGTATTCTTGCCTGGAGAATTTCACAGACAAAGGAGACTGGCATGCCACAGTCCATGGGGTTTCAGTTCTACTAAAAATTGTTTGTGATCCCTTATATATTTCTCTGGGCTTCCCTAGTAGCTCAGACGGTAAAGCATCTTCCTGCAATGCAGGAGACCTGGGTTTGATCCCTGGGTCAGGAAGATCCCCTGGAGAAGGAAATGGAAACCCACTAAAGTTCAGTTCTCTCAACACTCAATATAATTCTTTCTACCCTACCAAACTGTATCTAATCTTCTGTCACCAAGAAAAGATTAGATTAGTATAAGAGTACTATAGAAATGATGTTTTTGAACGGTGGTGTTGGAGAAGACTCTTGCGAGTTCCTTGGGCTGCAAGGACATCAAACCAGTCAATCTAAAGGAAATCAGTCCTGAATATTCATTGGAAGGACTGATGCTGAAGCTGAAGCTCCAATACTTTGGCCACCTGATGTGAAGAACTGACTCATTGGAAAAGACCCTGTTGCTGAACAAGACTGAAGGCAGGGGGAGAAGGGGACAACAGAGGATGAGATGGTTGGATGGCATCACCGACTCAATGGACATGAGTTTGAGCAAGCTCTGGGAGTTGGTGATGGACAGGGAAGCCTGGCATGCTGTGGTCCATGGGGTCACAGAGTCAGACGTGACTGAGTGACTGAACTGAACTGAACTGACTATAGAAAGGATCAAGTGAAAAGAAATATAAATGATTTCAGAAGGAATTCATTCCAAAGTTTAAGCTTTAATGGATAAATAGTTACCTAGAATAAGTGCTTAATGCATAGTAGGTGCTCAAGAATTTGTTGAATAAATGAATGAAATGTGTATATCCTTGGCTGCCTGAAATCACTATTTAGTTATCCAGAATGACCCAAGGGTTTTAGATGGCTACAATGGTGTTATCCAGGATGCTAGGATGTATGAACACATCTCTCAGCATCCTGGATAAACGAAATTTTCTGGCCCTTATTTTATATGTTTTATATATATATATTTATATATTATATATGTATATATATATATATATATATATATAGCAGCTGAGCCACCAAGGAAGCCCTATACATATATATATAAATTTCTAAATATATATTTATATATAATTTCTAAATATATATTTATATATAATTTCTAAATATATATATATTTCTAAATTTCTAATATATATATATATATATATATATATATATAAATTTCTATCTCTATTACTCTCTTCCTTGCCTACATCCTTGGTCTCAAAGCCACATTAGAAGGTAAAGATTGTCAGTATACAAGAAAACATACACAGGGATATGTCTACCTAGAGGAAGACACTGAGATTCCGGTAAGATTTTTTCACAACTTTGTTACCTACTGAACAGAGTACCTTTTGTGTAATCTTCGGTGACATCAGACTTTCTTAAAGGAGAGAGCTTATGTGACAACCTTCTTCCTGGTGCTGAAGATAAATGTGGCTATGCAGAACACAGAGATAATAGAAGGTGAGTAAAGCCCTTGCCTTTGATTCATGAGATGGGGAAAATTTGCTCAGAGAATGGAACACATCAGAGAACAGACCTTGGAGTCCCAGGCTCGGAAGAGACTGCCCAGTGGCTGAGCAAACAGCAGCACTTTATTTGGCAGAATTTGCTTCACAGAGTAAGAGAAGAGAGAAGGGATTCAAAGAGAAAGAATGAAATCAGGTTTTAAACTTTTATACAAATACTGTGTCAGGCTTGAAGCAGAGTGGAGAGTTTAGAACACTAAACCAAAATAGAAGCAATATCTATCAAACAAAAAAGCAAGAATGTTCTTAAGTCACCTGCAAAGCACATTCAAGAGAGGAGAGAGGTCTTTGCAAGAAAAGACAGCAATCCCTGAATGGGTTCCTGGTCTATGACCATGCGAAGCTTAGAAAACACACCAAATATTGAACTTGCACGATTGTGTTGAATTAAAAACTTGTTAAAAGATTCACACATCTTATGACAAGTGAACACGAATCAAAAGAAACAAAATTCGATTAACTCAATGCAATTTTGAATCAGCAGATATTAAGATTCAATTTAAGAATTAAAGGTTTTGGTATAGCCTCTAGCAAGAACGGCTTTCCTGGGGGTGGATTCATCCTTTCCCAATATCCACAGAGGCTGAATAGCTTCCTTGGCCAGGTCTATTCCCATCTCTCTAAAACTCCATCTCACAGCTGAGACCCAACAGGCTCACTCCCAGATTGACAGTGATGCTGGCAAAGCCACAACTGGTGGTTCGTCTTCTTCTCAACAATGTAAGTCAATATCACATAAACTAAACTATGGCAACATTGAAAGAACAAACAAAAAAATGAAAACCACCCACAATCCCACAACTTTAATATATGACTTTCATTTATTTATTTTCTGGCCCTTATTATGTTAATACATACATTTCCATCATTGCAAACCCAGCATATGTATGTATGATTACTGTGCTGTTTTTCAAGAGGGTAAAATTTTTTTCATGTTTCCTAGTTTTCATAATTGCTGTTTTTTCTAAATTGAGATGCATGATTTTCCACTGAAGTATTAATCCTAATTGATTTAACCACTTGCCTACTGTGAAACGTTTTGGTTCTTTCCAACTCTGTTCATTCATTCGGAAAGCATGAAGTGCCTTTTATGTGGTAAACATTGCACTAAACGTTAGAGACATAAATAGTCCCTGCTCTTGACAAATTCAGGAGGAAAGAAATACGGTCACTGAAGGGGAGACCTGGAATCACACTGCCTGGATCCAGAGCTCTGGTGGCATTGATCCTGCATCCCAGCTCACTTCTCCCTCTACCTAATCTGCCTCCTCCTCTCCCTTCCACAGGTGTCAACCCCGAGTACATCCTGATGAACCCCTTCAACACTAAACTCTGTCTCAGAGTCTGCTTTCTGAATACGCCAACCGGTGAAACATCATAAGAGAAAGATGAGGTTGCCAGAACCTTGGGTAGAAATGGAACGTGAATCTCACATCAGGCATCAAAAGACCTGGTTCAAGTCCCAGATCAGCCACAGAAAGGCAGTGTGATCTTTTCTTTTTTTTGATTTAATTTTTTTATTTTTTAAATTATTTATTTTAATTGGAGGCTAATTACTTTACAATATTCTAGTGGTATTTGCCATACATTGACATGAATCAGCCATAGGTGTACATGTGTTCCCCATCCTGAGTCCCCCTCCCACCTTCCTCCCCATCCCATCCCACTGGGTCGTCCCAGTGCTCCGGCCCTGAGCACCCTGTCTCATGCATCAAACCTGGGCTGGCGATCTATATGTTTCAATGCTATTCTCTCAAATCATCCCACCCTCGCCTTCTCCCACAGAGTTCAAAAGTCTGTTCTTTATATCTGTGTCTCTTTTGCTGTCTCACATACAGGGTCATCGTTACCATCTTTCTAAATTCCATATATATGCATTAATATACCATATTGGTGTTTTTCTTTCTGACTTACTTCACTCTGTATAATAGGCTCCAGTTTCAACCACCTCATTAGAACTGATTCAAATGCATTCTTTTTAATAGCTGAGTAATCTTCCATTGTGTATATGTACCACAACTTTCTTATCCTTTCATCTGCCAATGGACATCTAGGTTGCTTTCATATCCTAGCTATTGTGAACAGTGCTGCGATGAACATTAGGGTACACATGTCTCTTTCAATTCTGGTTTCCTCAGTGGGTATGCCCAGCAGTGGGATTGCTGGGTCATATGGCAGTTCTGTTACCAGTTTTTTAAGGAATCTCCGCACTGTTCTCCATAGTGGCTGTACTAGTTTGCATTCCCACCAACAGTGTAAGAGGGTTCCCTTTTCTCCACACCCTCTCCAGCATTTATTGTTTGTAGACTTTTTGATAGCAGTCATTCTGACCAGCATGACATGGTACCTCATTGTGGTTTTGATTTGCATTTCTCTGATAATGAGTGATGTTGAGCATTTTTTCATGTGTTTGCTAGTCATCTGTATGTCTTCTTTGGAGAAACATCTGTTTAGTTCTTTGGCCCACTTTTTAATTGGGTCGTTTATTTTTCTGGAATTGAGCTGCATGAGCTGCTTGCATATTGTTGAGATTAATTCTTTGCCAGTTGCTTCATTTGCTATTATTTTCTCCCACTCTGAAGACTGTCTTTTCACCTTCCTTATAGTTTCCTTCGTTGTACAAAAGCTTTTAAGTTTAATTAGGTCCCATTTGTTTATTTTTGCTTTTATTTCCATTACTCTGGGAGGTGGATCATAGAGGATCCTGCTGTGATTTATGTCAGAGAGTGGAGTGTTTTGACTATGTTTTGCTCTAGGAGTTTTATAGTTTCTGGTCTTATATTTAGATCTTTAATCCATTTTGAGTTTATTTTTGTGTATGGTGTTAGAGTGTTCTAGTTTCATTCTTTTACAAGTGGTTGACCAGTTTCCCCAGCATCACCTGTTAAAGAGATTGTCTTTTCTCCACTGTATATTCTTGCCTCCTTTGTCAAAAATAAGATGTCCATAGGTGCATGGATTTATCTCTGGGCTTTCTATTTTGTTCCATTGATCTATATTTCTGCCTTTGTGCCAGTACCATACTGTCTTGATGACTGTGGCTTTGTAGTAGAGCCTGAAGTCAGGCAGGTTGATTCCTCCAGTTCCATTCTTCTTTCTCAAGATTGCTTTGGCTATTTGAGGGTTTTTGTATTTCCATACACATTGTGAAATTATTCATTCTAGTTCTCTGAAAAATACTGTTGGTAGCTTGATAGGGATTGCATTGAATCTATAGATTGCTGTGGGTAATACACTCATTTTCACTATACTGATTCTTCCAATCCATGAACATGGTATATTTCTCCATCTATTTGTGTCCTCTTTGATTTCTTTCATCAGTTTTTTATAGTTTTCTATATATAGGTCTTTTGTTTCTTTAGGTAGATTTATTCCAAAGTATTTTATTCTTTTCGTTGCAATGGTGAATGGAATTGTTTCCTTAATTTCTCTTTCTGTCTTCTTATTGTTAGTGTATAGATATAAGTGCAAGATATAAAATTAACACACAGAAATCCCTTGCATTCCTATACACTAACTATGAGAAAACAGAAAGAGAAATTAAGGCAGTGTGATCTTGAACAAGCCTCTTACTCTTTTGAACCTCAAGTGTCGGTTAAGACAAGAGTAATTGCTCCCCATCTATCTTACATGGTTATGGTCCTGAGGACTTAACAGTAAGATAATATGTATCTTGGGAAAACACTCTACGGAATGTAAGAGGTTCGATAATTTGTTATTCAATAGATTCTGTGGTTGTTCTTTTCTTTGCTTATTATTTAAGTTCATCCTTCTCAGCATTAAACCATTCAGATTGCTCTAGAAAAATATTCCCCTGGATTATTCTCATAGGTGGTTAGAACTAACTTTTCAAGGCTCATGTGCACATGTGTGCTCAGTTGCTCAGTTATGTCCAACTCTTTCTGACCCCAAGGACTGTAGCCCCAGGCTCCGCTGTCCATTGGATTCTCTAGGCAAGAATACTTGAGTGGGTTCCCATTTCCTTCTCCAGGGGATCTCCCTGACCCAGGGATCAAATCTGCATCTCCTGTGTCTTCTGCATTGGCAGGTGGATTCTTTACCACTGTGCCAAGTGGGAAGCCCCTTTAAGGCTCATAAAGAGATGTAAAAAATCAAGAATTCTGAGTGACTGTCAAAGGACTCTGCAAATTTAACACTAACATTTATATGTAAGGGAATTCCCTGGCCATCCAGTGATTAAGACTCAGCACTTTCATTGCTCTGGGCCTGGGTTCAATCTCTAGTCAGGGAACTAAGATCCTACATGATGCAGCCAAGAAATTTTTTCTACACAATATATTTTATGACTACACACTCATATCCTAGGCTACATGAACACCTGTAGTCTTGGGTATAAATGAACTACATGAGACATAATAGAGCTCGCAGTAGACAGGAACAGATATAAAGGAGATAATGGCTCCAAGTCCTGTTAATGTATAGGAAGTTATCAGTTCAGTTCAGTCACTCAGTTGTCTCCAACTCTTTGTGACCCCATGGACTGCAGCACACCAGGCTTCCCTGTCCATCACCAACTCCCAAAGCTTGCTCAAACTCATGTCCATTGAGTCAGTGATGCCATTCAATCATCTCATCCTCTGTCATCCTGCCTTCAATCTTGCCCAGCATCAGGGTCTTTTCCAATGAGTCAGTTCTTCACATCAGGGGGCCAAAGTATTGGAGCTTCATCAGCAGTCCTTCTAATGAATATTCAGAACTGACTTCTTTTAGGATTGACTGGTTTGATCTCCTTGCAGTCCAAAGGACTCTCAAGAGTCTTCTCCAACACCACAGTTAAAAGCATCAATTCTTTGGTGCTCAGCTTTCTTGATAGTCCAACTCTACTGGAAAAGTCATAGCTTTGACTAGACAGAACTTTGTTGGCAAAGTAATGTCTGTGCTTTTTAATATGTTGTCTAGGTTGGTCATAACCTTAATTTCATGGCTGCAGTCACCATCTGCTGTCATTTGGGAGCCCAAGAAAATAAAGTCTGTCACTGTTTGCATTGTTTCCCCATACAGGAAGTTATAGTGCAATGATTTTATGGGGAGGGGGTTATATTGCTAATGTGTCAGCCCATCCTGGGCTTCCCAGGTGATGCAGTGGTAAAAATCTGCCTGTTCTGGGTCAGGAAGATCCCCTGGAGGAGAGCTTGGCAGCCCACTACAGTATTCTTGCCTGAGAAATACCATGGACAGAGGAGCCTGGCAGGCTACAGGCCATGGGGTCGCAAAGAGTCAGACATGACTGAGTGAGCACACACACACAGCTCATCCTGGTTAGAGAACTTTGTAAGTATGACTTGGTTCACTTTTCTTCCTGTCATTGAAGCTTCTTCATAACCAGGAGTCTCATCAGAGAGATAGTAACTCAACTGGAAATCAGGACAATGATGGACTTTTGTATTTACAGTGGAGGGAGAGACTGATGATGCAGAGACTGGATGTAGTGGGGTCGGCAGCTCTCCAGTGGAAAGTGTCAGTTGGAGCCTCTTGCACTGAAAAGGTGTGCCTGTCACCTCTCATTTTACCAAAAGGTATGCATGGGGCATCCAACTGCTCACTACTCAAAAGCCAATAAGCAGATTTATTCTCTTGCAGTCCCTTGGCCTCCCAAGCTCCTCACCCTAATTTAGCTCTCCATGACTCAGAATCTTTATTTTACCTCCAACGACCAATCCAAGGCATGTCCTATTTCTCCACTCATAACTCCAATAGTCAGTGGGTTCTTATGCCCTTGGGTTTTAAAGGCTAACTAGCTAATTCAGAGGCTACCTAGGCGGCACGCTGGTAAAGAATCTGCCTGCCAGTGCAGGAGAGGCAGGTTCGATCCCAGGGTCGGGAAGATCCCCTGCAGGAGGAGATGGCAACCTACTCCAGTATTCTTGCCTGGAGAATCCCATGGACAGAGGAGGTTGGCAGGCTACACAGTCTGTGGGGTCACAAAGAACTGGACACGACTGAGCGACTGAGCACACAGCTAATCCAGAGGCTAACATAATATTACAGAAAGAGTCTTGTAGGGATGGGCTACTCCCAGATAACATGTAATAGATGCATGTTACTAATAACCTCCTAAAGACAGTTGGTCCATGGGAACCATTTTTCCTATGAGAGATTCTAATGATGGACACTCACACTTGACAGCTGAGGAGGGCCAGGCTCCATCTGCCTGGGGGTACACAGATAACTGCAGCCAGAATGACCACTCTCACCCCAATCAGAGGAGGTTCCTCCCAGCCCTGATCTCTTGATGTTGAGGCCCTCTACCTCTAGTTTCCTTCCTTCAGAGTTCTGGGAACATTGATACTATCTCACCAAAAGCCTTTCTGATTCCCTTAATTCCCTCAGTCTGGTAGTACACTTGGCTTCAGAACAGAGAGGATTGAAATGTCTGTCAATGATGATCTCCTCTGATCTGGCAATCCTGAAGGATAAACGTGCCAAAATGAGACAATTAAAGGAGCAGTGTCCTGTGCATAAGAACTATGATGTATTAAAGTACTGAGTGCCACTCAAATGATAAGGAGTAGGTACCCAGACATGTTCTCAGTATTTTTATTTAAAAAAAAAAATCATGAAGCTTTAAAACTCTTCCAGTGAGAAGAATCTAAAAAAAAAAACAAAAAAAACTCAGACTGGATATATATAGGGGCTTCAAAGGTGGCTCAATAGTAAAGAATCTGCCTGCCAATGCAGGAGACACAGGCTTGATCCCTGGGTCAGGTAGATCCTCTGGATGAGGAAATGGCAACCCATCCCAGTATTCTTGCCTGGAGAATCCCAAGGACAGAGGAGCCTGGTGGGCTACAGTCCATGGGGTCGCAAAGAGCTGGACAAGATTGAGCGTGCCCGAATATACAACTGATTCACTGAGCTGCACTCTTGAAACTAACACAGCATTGTAAATCAGCTATACTCTAATAAAATGTTTAAAAGAAAAAAAAAAAAATTCTCCCAGCAGAATCATTCTGCATTTCCTGAGGTAGAGGCTGTGAAAACAGTGAGATTGCCAAGAGAATCGGGGGAGGCTGATCAGCAGTGACATTAAACAGCAGTTTCCTGTGAGAAGCACAGCTGGCATTTAGACAGGGCGGGAAGAGCAGAAACCGAGCAAAGGGGACTCGAGAGATGGCGGGAAGTGAAGCAGGACGAATGGAGAAGCCAAGCTATGACAGTAAGCAGTAAAGTACCTATGAAGACCTCCGCAAATGCCACTGTTCACAACACACACCCGCCACCATCTCCTGACCTCAGGACACCTGAAGCGTAAACTCCCACACAGCAACCCTTCCCTTTGTTCTTGTGAATTGGCAACAGGCTCACATCACTGATGTTGCCCCAAAGTCCTGACTATACAAAATAACTAGAGACAAATCATTCACTCATTCAGTGAAATGAATAGAGTGGACAGTGGGTGATAGGAACAAGGGATACAGATTTCATCAACTTCCACACATTCCAGAATGACCTTTATGCTTACCGGACTTCCCAGGTGGCACAGTGGTAAAGAATCCACCTGCCAATGCAGGGGATGCAAGAGACATGAGTTTGATCCCTGGGTTGGGAGGATACCCTGGAGTAGGAAATGGCAACCCACTCCAGTATTGTGGCTGGAAAAACCCCATGGATAGAGGAGCCTGGAGGGTTATAGTCCATTGGGTCGCAAAGAGTCTGACACGACTGAACCACTAAACACATTGTATGTCTGCCTTTCACTTGGATGTTCACACACATATGTGGTTGAAACAGACTTTTATTCCTCTTGTTAACATATTCGGGTAGCTGTGCTTCACACAATTAATATATAGGTATATGATTTAAATTTGGTCAATTTTGCATATTTTTGTTTGTTTGTTCCTTTTTATCAACCTCTCTCTATTTTTTCCCCTCCCTCCCCACCCCGGGGCAGCCACTTTTCTACACTTTGACATTTCCAAACTTTTATTTTATTTAGTCATTTATTTATTTCAGATTCCACATATAACGATATCATGTGGCATTTTTCTTTCTCTTTCTGGCATATTTCACTTAACATCTTGTCCTCAAGGTCCACCCATTTGTCACAAATAAGAGCATAGCCTTCTCTGTTATATTATTCTGTCTGAATCATACTCGATTGTATACACAGATCTTCCTTGACTTATGATAGGGTTATGCCCCATAAACCCATTGTATGCTGAAAATATCATAAGTTGAAAATGCATTTGATACCCCTAACCTACTGAACAATGTAGCTTAGCCCAGTCTACCTTCTGTGTGCTCAGGACACTTAACATTAGCCTACAGTTGGGCAAAACCATCTAACACAAAGCCTATTTCATAAAAAAAAGAAAAGTGTTGAATATTTCATGTCATGTATTGAATTCTGTACTGAAAGTGAAAAACAGAATGGTTGTTATGGGTATGGAATGGCCACAGGTGTGTCAGCTGTGCACTCACGTGTTCCTCTGGCTGACTGGGAGCCAGGCTCCCAGAACTACACGAGAGAATAGTGTAGCATGTTATCACTAACCAAGGAAAAGATCAAAATTCAAAGTACAGTTTCTACTGAATGCGTATCACTCTTGCACCAACATAAAGTCAGAAGTCAGAAGTCAGACTATCATAAGTTGGAGATGGTCCATGAATACATCACACCTTCTTTATTCATTCTTCTGTGGATGGACACTCGGGTTGACTCCATGTCTTGGCTATTGTGAATAGTGCTCCTGTGAACGTCAAAGTGCAACCATCTCTCTGAAAGTCTGTTTTCGTTTACTTTGGATGTATACCTAGATGTGAGGTTGCTGGATCAAATGGTAATTCTATTTGTAAATTTTTGAGGAACCTCCAAACTGTTTTCTTTAGAGGCTAAAACAATTTACGTTCCCACCAACACTGCACGAGGGTCCCCTTTCCTCCCTGCATCCTTGCCAACGCTTGTTATCTCTTGTCTTTTTTATTTTTATTGGAGTATAGTTGCTTTACAATGCTGTGTTAGTTGCTACTGTACAGCAAAGTTAATCAGCTACATGTGTACATACATCTCCTCTTTTTTGGATTTCCTTTGTATTTAGGTCACCGCAGAGTATTGCGTAGAGTTCCCTGTGCTATTCAGTAGGTTCTCATTAGTTATCTGTTTTATATAGTAGTGTATGCATGTGAGTCCCAATCTCCCAATTCACCTCACCCCTTCTTCCCCTCTTGGTGTCCATACATTTATTCGCTACCTCTATGCATCTATTTCTGCATTGCAAATACGTTCATCGGTCTTGTCTTTTTGATGATAGCTATTCCAACATGTGTGAGATGATGTATCAACGTAGTTTTGATGTGCATTTCCCTGATGATTAAGAAAGTGAAAACCTTTCTATGTACCTTCTGATCATTTATATGTCTTCTCTGCTGCTGCTGCTGCTAAGTCGCTTCAGTCGTGTCTGACTCTGTGTGACCCACATAAACAGCAGCCCACCAGGCTCCCCCGTCCCTGGGATTCTCCAGGCAAGAACACTGGAGTGGGTTGCCGTTTCCTTCTCTAGAAGAATGCTTATTCAGTTCCTCTGCCCATTCTTAAGTTGAATTGTTTGGGTTTTTTGCTTTGAGTTGTATATGTTTTATTTATATATTTTAAATATTAACCCCTTAGCAGATGTATGAGTTGCAAATATTTTCTCCCATTCTATAGGTTGCATGTTCTTTCATTTGTTGATGTGCAGATGCTTTTTAGTTTGATGTATTCCCACTTTTTAATTTTTGCTTTTGGTGTCAAATATAAAGAAAAAGTCACTGCCAAGACCAAAGTCAAGGAGCTTACCCTCTACGTTTTCATGTCGATCAGTTCTGTCAACTTTGGTCAGTTATAAAGAAACTTTATTCCTGAATGACTTGTTCATTGAGTTGTCACTATGAAAAGAAAACATTAAAATACAGACTTAGAAACACAAAAACTATAACAAGTTTTTGCAAGGTCAGAGTGCTACCCACTTTTGCTTAATATCAGATTGTCAAAATTAATAATCATCACTGCAAGAAAGAAATCATTTATTTTTAATAGCCTTGACTAAAGATTCAATTTTTACAAGGTGTAGAACAAATTATATGATTTTTTTTTGAGATGAAGAGTTTATTCAATTTGCTTCAAGGCCATTAGATAACTGTTTATTTTGGTTAGCATAATATTTTCTTGCACAATTAGTGCTATTAATTTATACCATCAAATTGTATGATTTTTAGCAATTTTCCCTTAGTATCTTAATAATCTTTTTCTGATTAAGGAACAAAACTTTAAAAAAAGAAACAACATTTAAAAGAAAAGTTCAATCGTGTCAATGTACTTAATGGATATTTTAAAATAAACCAGATTATTGGATTGGGCTTCCTTTCCTAATAACTGACCCAGAAAAGAAGTTAATTTCTTGAAATATAAAGTAGGACTATTTCCTTGTATTTGTCTATTAGTCAAATATCTTAAATCCAAACTTATAATGGGTATATATAATACATATGGCATTAAATTGTTTTAAAAATTAAGTACGTTATTTCTCTGATCCAACAGCTATTACTGAATACTACAGAAATGTCTGTAATTGTGTTTGCATGCACAGCTATAATGGTTTCTGAACCATGATTTAAAAATCAATACCTAAAAGTATTTTAAATGCATATTTGGGCATTATTCATCCTAGAGGCAAGCACATTTTATTTTCTAGAAAAATCAAAGACATACTTTGTCAAACCAAAAACTACATTTTCAATATTGTCTATATGATTTGATTGTGCAGGGACAATACTTAGATTTAACCAATTTAGGGGATGAACCTAAAAGATGAAAGAATATCAAACTTGAATATTATTTCCCTGATTGCTCAGCTGGTAAAGAACCCACCTGCTGATGCAGGAGACACAAGAGACATGAGTTTGATCCCTGGTTCAGGAAGATCCCCTGGAGAAGGAAATGGCAACCCACTTCAGTATTCTTGCCTGGAAAATTCCATGGACAGAGGAGCCTGGTGGGTTACAGTTTATAGGGTTGCAAAGAGTTGGACAAGACTGAGTGTGTGTCTGTGTGCACGCGTGCACACAGACACACACAGGGGATGAACTAAAGGATGAAAGAATATTAAACTTGAACAGCATAGACATAGATTTTCTGCAGCTAAAATTCTGTGTTTTAGTAATATGTATCTACCACAACCACTGACTAATGATTAAAGTAAAAATTAACTGTAAGTTTCTTTTATCTTAACATTTCTTTTAAAGTATAGGAAAAAGAGCATTTATATTATTTATGAGCATTTATATTATTTATTAATAATTATTTAGTATTATTATCCATTGATTATGTAATGCTTATTTCATTTTTCTAATATATGCTTGGAAAAACAAGATAACAATATTGTAGGGAGTACATTAATGAAGAGCAATCACTAAATAACAAATCAACAACATTTACAAATATAAGGTAATTGTTAGGGTTTCTAAGTCCTTAGGAATTTTTGAAAGAGCAAACAGATATAAATATATTTTGTTTTAGTTTAGGTTTGCAATTTTTCTTTCCATGGTTACTTTTAGGGAAATTAAGACACACTTTTATGGAAAAAAATTTACTCTATAATTACATATTACTTCAAGATTTTAAAATTCATCCTCTATAAATAGACTGTAATCAAACTAATTAATAATACTACATTAACCTGGTTCGTACAAATCAGGCTACAGTTGATTCAACACTCATTACTGTTCATCTTTAGTTTATAACTGAATTTAAAGTTGATTTCTTTCCAAACAAAAATGTGTTAAGAACATAATTTTTATTTATGATAATTAAGTGTTCAAATCCATCAAAATTATATATTTTGCTAATTCTTTGGCACTTGAGAATCTATAATTTGGGTAACTTTTCAGCACATGCCTGAAAATTATAAATTTACAGTGTATTGTAGTTTTAGTTGCCATTGAATAGTGACCTCAAATTGCAAGCTTTAACTGTTAAACACTCAGAGCTTCTTACTTCAGACTTTGGTAGGTGTTGGTTTGAAAAGACTTTGAGAGAAATAAGTTATTTAGAAACATATAGTCTAGGGTGGTAATGAAATACATAAAGATTTCACAAGAAATTCTGATGTCTGCAGGCAGACCCAAGGACACGTCCGCTGAACCACACCTGGCCCACAGAGTGGCAAAGGACAAGTTACGTGCAAGATGGAAGCTGAGAATAATGCTGCAAATGTTGCTGAAAACAATCCAGATCCTCTAACATACAGTCTCTCAATCTCCACATTCCAACTCAGGTGGGAATCTCCCTCCCCTTGTCCGTTCCCATCCCTCAAGCTATAATTTACACTTCTGTCTTCAAGGTGGCTGCTGAGTTTAGTTTCACCTGATTTCGTTTCAATAAGGCAGACTCTCTCTCAAGTAAGGGAGAAGCTTGCTGTCGGGGATTTCCAGACTCTGCACAAGGGTAGAGGTGGATTCCGGAGAAGGCAATGGCACCCCACTCCAGTACTCTTGCCTGGAAAATCCCATGGACGGAGGAGCCTGGTAGGCTACAGTCCACGGGGTCGCTAAGAGTCGGTCGACTGAGCGACTTCACTTTCACTTTTCCCTTTAATGCACTGGAGAAGGAAATGGCAACCCACTCCAGTATTCTTGCCTGGAGAATCCCAGGGACGGCGGAGCCTGGTGGGCTGCCGTCTATGGGGTCGCACAGAGTCGGACACGACTGAAGCGACTTAGCAGCAGCAGCAGAGGTGGATTCTGATCGTCCCCTCTCCAGGCCCTCGCAGGTGGGCAGTCTCCACGGGATCCCTCCACACGCCTAGTTAATAAGCATCCATCTGATTTTTTTAAATTTATTATTTATTTATTTGTGGCTGCACTGGGTCTTTGTTGGGCTTCCCAGGTGGTGCTAGTGGTAAAGAAAGCCCATGCAAGTAGATATAAGTGACGCAGGTTCGATCTCTGGGCTGGGAAGATCCCCTGGAGGAGGGCATGGCAACCCACTTCAGTATTCTTGTCTGGAGAATCTCATGGACAGAGGAGTCTGGGGGGCTGCAGGCGATAGGGTTGCAAAGAGTCAGATGTGACTGAGCAGCACAGCAGCAGCAGCAGCGTCTTTTTTGCTGTGCAGCCTTTCTCTAGTTGCAGTGAGCAGGAGTTACTCTCTAGTTGTGGTGCGTAGGGCTTCTCATTTCAGTGGCTTCTGTCGTTGCAGAGCACGGGCTCTACGTTCTCGAGCTTCAGTGGCTGCAGTGCTCGAGCTCAGTAGTTATGATATAATGGCTTAGTTAAGTGGAGCTTAGTTGCTCCGTTGCATGTGGGATCTTCCTGGACCAGGAATCGAACCTGTGTCCTATGCACTGGCAGGTGGATTCTCAACCACTGGGCCACCAGGGAAGTCCCAGCATCCATCTGATTTTTAAATCACACTGAGGGTTGCAGAACACAAGGCCTCAGGAACCAACCTAAAACTGAAAACACTGCAGTTGTTGCTGCTGCTGCTGTTGCTGCTAAGTTGTGTCAGTCGTGTTGGACTCTGTGCGACCCCATAGACGGCAGCCCACCAGGCTCCTCCGTCCCTGGGATTCTCCAGGCAAGAAAACTGGAGTGGGTTGCCATTTCCTCCTCCAGTGCATGAAAGTGAAAAGTGAAAGTGAAGTCGCTCAGTCGTGTCCAACTCTTCGCGACCCCATGGGCTGCAGCCTACCAGGCTCCTCCATCCATGGGGTTTCCCAGGCAAGAGTACTGGAGTGGGATGCCATTGCCTTCTCCATTGCAGTTGTTAGAATATAACATATACATGGTTCCTCCAGTAGTCAGGTGTCTTTTAACCTGACAAAAGCAGTGAAGTGCTAGCTGGAAATGAGAACCAAATCTGCAGAACTAGCTTAGATGATTCAAATCTTCCAGAAAACACTTACCCTGAACCAGTCCTGAGACAGCCCTCCATCTATTGCGGTCACCACCAATGTCAGAACTCCTCTAGTTCATTTCATAACTAGACCAACATCCTTTGAAAGAAGTAACATGATTGTTTTCATGTTAGGTGGTCAAAGACAACCCGGCTATAGTAGTTTTTAAAAGAAATCAGAAAGAGAGAGTTAAGAAGTAAAAAGGGTGAGTTCATTTTTTGAGACAAGTTTAGCTACATCAAAAAATGCTTCAAGTCAATTTAAAAAGGAATGATTTCACTGTCAATCTTCTCCATATGCCTCCTTTGGGTTTTGTTTTATTATCATTTGAAGGTAACTAGAATTGCAAACATCAGCTTCTCTGAATAATCACTAAGATGTCTTTGAAAAGAAAGTCAAGGGTTGTAATCCTAGTGTAAATTTTTGGATGGCTTCCCAGTTAAATGTCAAAACAGTAGCTTCCTTTGGGATAGCTATTCCTTTTTATTGTACTGACGAGCCCTTTTAGTGGCTTGTTCTGAATAATTACATATCATGCTTGACTTTCCTTTTACATAATATGAAAATTTTTTTATTTCCTTATTCTCTATGGTAACAGCCAAGTTGCTTCAAGCCTGTTTCTTTTCTCTCAAGCTCAAAGCTATTTTCTTGGAAGTGGAGGTGGGGTATCTGTCATACGTGCAGGCAGAGAACGTCGCAGCAGTTCAGAGGAACAGAAACACGTGCCCGGTCCACACTTCATCCGCGTCAAGTCGGCTTGCTTTCTTCTGAAGCCATGTACATGTCCTCACCCCGGACTTCCCAGGTGCTGTTTACTCAGCATAGAATGCTCTTTCCTCCTTCCCATCCTCAGACTACTGTCCGTCACTCATCTTTCACTGTCAGCTCAGAATCTGTCCCTATCATGATGACTTTCCCCCTGATCATCCAGACAGGATCCTGTGCTCTTTTCTCACCTAGGGAAAGGGTGTGCTTAGTCATTCAGTCGTGTCTGACTCTGTGACCCCCATGGACTGTAGCCCACAAGGCTCCTCTGTCCATGGGATTTCCCAGGCAAGAATACCGGAGTGCGTTCCCATTCCGTTCTGCAGGGGATCTTGATGACCCAGGGATCGAACCTGATTCTCCTGCATTGGCAGGTGGATTCTTTTACCATTGTGCCACCTGGGAAGCCCAAGGAATGGGTCCCCACTGTGAACTTTTTAAAGTATGCAATAAACGGTAGCATTAATTTTGATTTTTTTTAAAAAAAAACTTCACAATTTTCACAATACTTACAAAATTATTCTTTTTCATGGGGTTACCAACGTTTGTAGTCACCATCTGCATGTATCCTTTCCTGAAATATTGTCATAAGATATATTGATTCTCCTGGAACAGAAAGGGGGACCCCTGGCTAGCTGATTGGACACACCAGCATTGAGCAGACCACTCAGCAGGGGAACGTGCTGGCTTCCTCTGTCTTTTGTTGTTGTTGTATTTTGTATTTATTTTTTAATCGGAGGAAAATTGGTTTACAACGTTGTGTTGGTTTCTGTCTTACAGTAACACAAATCAGTCATATATATGTTCCCTCCCTCTTTGATTGGCTTTTTTCCCATAGAAGCAGGTTGCATCAATATCCCAAGGGCAGAGGCAGTCACTGTCCCAATGGCTCTCTGCCAAGTGACCTGGAACGAAGGAAGGATGCTTAGAAGGCTGCTGAGCCATGGCTGGGGGGCAGATGATGGCTGACAACCCCATGAACCCCTCCAATGGCACTTCTTCCCTCCTCTCGAGGACTGCTCCCACACTCTGTTTGTTACATGTGGTCCAGTTAAGTCGGTTGTGTTAGTGTTAGCTGCTACATCGTGTCTGACTCTTTGAGACACTATGGACTGTAACCCACCAGGCTCCTCTGTCCACAGGATTTCTCAGGCAAGAATCCTGGAGTGGGTTGCCATTCCCTTCTCCAGGGTGTCTTCCCCACTCAGGGATCAAACCCACATTGCCTGTATTTGCAGGTGAGTTCTTTACTACTGAGGCCACCTGGGAAGCCCTCTGATTAAGTCAATCCTTTTGTGCAAAGCACTTTTTTTCCTAAATATATTAGGGAAACTATCATGTTCATTAGCTTTTTACTTTTATCAGTAAAGGACACTTATTTAGGGAGCTATCTGTCTGATGATATTTGATAACATTCACAAAGCAGTTTGCTTATTTTCATTATCTCATTTCTTGCAGTGCATCCTAACTCCTTGGGGAGGGACAACATCTGTTCCTGCAGGGGGAATGTCTCCAGCCTTCTTGTTGGTTCTCCCCCCAGCTTTAGATTCCAGGGAAACCAGCTCTCCCTCATTCTTGTGGATTCCCTAGATTTTTGCCCTGAGATTTATGAAAAAGAGACTTGTAATGCTTCGGTGTTAATTAGATATCACAGTCCTGTGAACAATAAAAATGAGACTAAAAGGATGATCTGAAAAAAGAAAAAGAAAAGCAAAGGAGATTTAGAAAAGATTTCAAAGATTCTTTAAAACCACTAGGAAATTCTCTCTTCAGAAGGGAAAAAAAAATTATACAACAAAATGAAAATTATTCTGCTGTCAAATACTTAGCTTATTTACTGTTAAAATATTAATATTGTGCCTTCCTAGACTGATACTAACTTTTAAATTTCAGGCATTTAGATTTAGATTTCAACTCACAGCTTATTAAAGTGTGGAATGTGATTCTCTAATATTCTTACAACTATGCCTCAGAACTCCAGAGCGTACATACTACATGGGCCAATTAATTTTCAAATTTCAAAAAGTATGTCAGTGCTACAAACAATTAGTAGTGAGAAAAAAATATGATACCCTTTTTGATGGTAGAATGACATGGAGCACTTAACAAACATTCATTGAGGGCCTGTTGGGCTCCAATGGTAGGGATAGGGGTGAGGAAGGGAACGAGGTAAGGATGAATGAAGATGTGAGTAGGGGGAGGGGAAATCAGGAAATTCACAAAGAACAGTACCTGCTTTCAAAAGGTATCCACAGTCCCATGAGGGGGAAAGAAATGGTGGAGGAGAAGAAAATGCTGTTGATATGCTGACAGCTGTATCATGACAAAACAGGTAGGTAGCCTCTAGTTTTCAAATTGTTGAGCCACTTTTTTAATAAAGCCTGGAATCCAGGATTTTCCAGCACAGGCCCAACTAAGGAGCTAAGGAGATCAGTAGCTGTTTTTGTTTTTGTTTTTCTCTTTGTCCCCCTTAGGGCCTGTAATAGTCCTACTTCCTGATCAAAAAGTAGATCAACTCCAAGTGTAAAAACAGTTTCATTAGCTGCAGCTTAAAAGGCTTTCTTAGCTCAAGAGTACAGTGATGGAGTTCTGTCCCAGTTCCATTATTCAGAATCCACAAGGCCTTGAGTGCATACCCTCACCGCTCCACCTTCAGGAGAAACTGCAGGAAAGCCCTTTGTGTGCTTAAAAAGGTGGAAGTAAAGGCCAGCTAATGGTACTATGATGCTCCAACAAGATGATGAAACTGGGTTTAGAGTAAGACTATTCACCAAAATCACACACTATACCAGGGATAAGAAAGACCCAGAGGAATTCAAATTTTCACTTCCAGATTAAGCTATCCCTCTTGAACTGAGCTCTGATCCACCGTGATATTTTGTCCTGGGAGTAACTGTCCAGCTTCACTTCCTGCCACACCTCCCACCCTGGGCCACATCAGCTGTCACTAAAACACCCAACTCCAGTCTCTCTATGACTGTGCTGCAAAGGTCCTTTCTTAGGTCTTAGGACCCAAACCTGTGAGAACTGGACCATAAAGAAGGCTGAGTATTGAAGAATTGATCCTTTTGAGTTGTAATGCTAGAGAAGACACTTGAGAGTCCCTTGGACAGCAAGGAGATCAAACCAGTCAATCCTAAAGGAAATCAACCCTGAATTTTCATTAGAGGGACTGATGCTGAAGCTCCAATACTTTGGCCACCTGAGTCAGGAAGAGCCGACTCATTGGAAAAGACCCTAATGTTAGGAAAGATTGAGGACAGGAGGAGAAGGGGATGACAGAGGATGAGACGGTTGGATGGCATTACCGACTCAGTGGACATGAGTTTGAGCAAACTCTGGGAGATGGTGAAGGACAGGGAAGCCTGGCGTGCTGCAGTCCATGGGGTCAAAAAGAGTGGGACACAACTTAGGGACTGAACAACAACAACTGCCCTAAACCTGGCACTGTTTTACCTCCTTGGAGTGACAACTTATTGTATTATAACAATTGCCCCCTAATAGTGTGGGCACCCACTGAAGACAGAGATCATGTATTATTAATCTTTGTACCCCACTCCAGTACTCTTGCCTGGAAAATCCCATGGACGGAGGAGCCTGGTAGGCTGCAGTCCATGGGGTCGCTAAGAGTCGGACACGACTGAGAGACTTCACTTTCACTTTTCCCTTTCATGCACTGGAGAAGGAAATGGCAACCCACTCCAGTATTCTTGCCTGGAGAATCCTAGGGATGGCAGAGCCTGGTGAACTGCCGTCTATGGGGTCACACAGAGTCGGACACGACTGAAGCGACTTAGCAGCAGTGTACCTGGCAAAGATACATGGCTTAGTGAATGAATGGGTGCATGTATACAAATCATAATTTCTGCCTATAGAGAACAGGATTGTGACATACTCCAACTACATGTTTCTGTGTGTTTCCCTAAAGCACTATTACTGTCTATATAGTTTTATAACAGTTTTACTGAGATGTAACTCACAGGTAACCTCAGCTTTTCAAAAGTTTACTGGGTATCACTTGTTACGAAAAAACTACGTTAGTTAGCATTTTTGATCACCAAAAGAAATCCAGAGGGTTTTTGCTTTTATGTGAAAGGCAAAAAGCAAAAATAGCACTCAGCACTTGATTTGCAGCAAGCCTATACAGAGGCAGCGTCAAGCTCCACCTCCCCACCCCCCGCCCGCCCCCAACTATACTGGGCATGTCAGTATCAGTCTGCCATAGATTTGAACTAAGTCTGTGAGCATCTGTGCTTTGTCTTGATTGATTTTGTGTGTTCATTAGCAAGATGTGCCCCAAGGTAATTCTTTTGTGCTTTCTGCCCTTTTGGCTTATGAAATGTTTCATAGAAACACTCCACTTCAGGTAGGGGAGAAGCTTGTACAAGTTCACTCTAAGTGTATTAATACAATGCAGTGGTTTTTAGTGGGTTCAGAACTGTGCATCCATCACCACTAACAAACTGAGGGAACAGTCTCATCACCTTCAAGAAACCCCAACTCATTAGCAGTCACTCCCCAACCTCCCTCGCGCCCCTAGCAACCATTAATCTACCTTCTGTCTCTATGGATTCTTAATTTCTTGTTACACTGTGTACACAGCATCAATTATTTGAACGCATCGCTGTGCCTGACTGAGACATAAGAGCTGAAGCAGTTTTGATTCAGCGTAGAAGTACAAAATCAATCTCCTTGCTTTGTGACCTTGGGTAAGTTGTTGAACTGGATTTAATTTCCTCCTAAAAATGAAGAAGTTTGGACTGTGTAAGAGGTTAAAAAAAAAAAAAAGCAAAATCTCTCTGGCTATAATTCCAATAGGCTTCCTAATAAATGTCTTCCTGTAATTAAGATTTCACACCAGAACTGCTGCAGCCGCTGCCTTCCCCGCGAAGGGCCCTAGAGAAAACGTTTTCACTTTTTCTGCCCTTTGTGGGTGTCTATTCCTGGGCGGGCCAAGGAGAAACTGCAGAGCCCAGGAGTGGAGTCTATCGAGCGCGCGGCACCCGCAGGAAGCCTCGCCCAGCTCGGGACCGCACCCTCCGCGGCGCCCCCGGGAGAGAGCCGGCCGCCGCGCGCGCCACGGGCGCGGGGAGGGGCGCGGCCATGGGGGGCGGAGCCAGCGGCCCGGCAGCCAATCCGGGCGGCCGCGCGTTCCGAGGGCCGCGGCTCGCCGGGCGCGCAGGGGGCGGGGCTCCGCTTGACAGTGGCGGTCGCCGGGCAGCAGAACCCGGGCGAAGCGAGCGCAGCGCGGCGCGGCGCGGGGAGCACGGGCGGCGGCGGCGGCGGCGGCGCAAGGACCCCGCCCGCTCAGGGTCTCGGCGCAGCGGAACAGCCTCCCGCGGCGGCGGCGGCGGCGGAGTCCGGGCGATGCGGCGGGTCTCCTCAGGCGCTGGTGTCCCGACCTCTTCCTGAAGGTACCGCGCGGGGCTCGCCCCCTCGCCCCGGGGCGTCGCAGCGCCAACCCCGCGGCTTTGTGAAGCCCAGGCTGGGGCGCGGGGTGGGTGGGGCCGGCCGGGGCGGTGCTGTCTGGGCCGCTTTCCCCTCGAGGAAGAGGGTGGCGGCGGAGGGAAGCGGGCTGAGGGAGGAGGGCTGTCTCCCGGGCTTGGCTGGCGGCCCTGCCGCCCTCCATCCTCCTGCCATCCCCCACCCTCCCCACCCCACGTGGCTCGAAAGAGGTTTCGTTCCAGGAGAAAGTTTGGTGCTGAGACGCGCGGAGCCGGACTCGGGGGTCCCTGAAGCGCGCCCCGGTAGAGGGGAGGCAGGTCGTCCTTGCCTGGGACGCCCGTGACCTGAATATGGGCAAGCGGGAATCCAGGCCACTTTCTACCCTCTCCCCGCACCCACTCTCCCCACAGCAGCATTCCCGACGCAGGCTCTTCCTCGAGGGAATTCCTCGATGGGGATTCCCCCCCTCCCCGCCCCGGTTAGGAGCAGGGGACAGGTACCCAGAGCCCCCCCCCACCCCCGCTGTGGCTTCTGCCGAAGGTAGTAGTTAAGTCTCCCGCACCTTCTAATTAAAGGTCCCTGAACAGTGTGTCGGAGCTGCGGGTGATTCCTTCTGTGTCACATCTTGAATATTTTCTTCATGCCACTGGGCTTGCGGTTGGCTTCTCCAGCGTTCTGGGGTGTGCAGCACAGGAAGGGGAGTAGAAGCTCTTGGCCCATCTCTCAGGGTGCAGGGTGGGGAAAAAAAAGAATACAGAACGCACTGATCCACTTGAAGATGGGAGAAAGTTTCAACCTTCAGAAAAAAGATGGGTTTCCATGTGGATTATTTGCTTTGAGGAAACTTCCTCAAATGCAGAGAAACAGAGTTAGTATTGAGTTTTACACAAGGTTGTAGGAACAAAGTCTGTCATCACTGTACCTGGGAGTAGAGGTGGTCATGTGTTTATCATACACACTTGAAATGAGCAGATGTTGACAAGTGTGTGTTGAATTCTGTTTCATTCTCATCAGCCAGATACCTTTCTGATCATACGTGTGGTTGTTCACAGGTACTTTATTTCTTACCAAGAATATTCCTACCATAAGACAACTTCATAATACCTTCAGTACCCTGCAGACCGCCTTAGCCAAGGACATCCACCTCTTGTTCTGGTCCACACCGTTTCTCCCTTCACCAGGTCACATCATTTCCATAAGAACGTTTACCTATGAAAGAGCAGGAAACCTCCTTCGTCCATGGTGACAGCATGGTACAGCATATACATAGTGCATACAGGTGTCCTAGCTATTTTGTATGTAACTTTGAATCTCACCGTCACCCCATCGCTTCTCGGCCTTTTGGCTAAGATCAAGTGTGATTCTCACAGATGTGTTCTTATCACTTCCCCTATTTTAGGATTTAAAGAGTTTTACAGTCTTCCCAAGATTGGAATTTGAACCTGGATGTCTTTGACTTCCTGCCTGGTGCTCGTTTCCACTAATCTATGCTATCTCTTGGCCTCTCTGGAGAGAGAGTTGCCCATGTGATGATACAGTAGGAAATCCCAGCATGGCAACGTACCCTGCGCCTCCCGACCTCCTGGGTCAGAGCCCTTTATGGAGTGTCTTCTTCTGGGAGCCCACGACTGTGTGCCCAGCCAGTGTGACATCAGGGACTGACATCATGGGCTCTGCACACTACCTCCACTCCCCTACGCCCAGGATGTAAGTCAGATGGCAATCTCCAAACATATAAACACCTTCCCCTTCCTAATACCTTGGTTCCAGAAGACAGGTGACCGACTCTTTTCCCTTTCTGCCACTTAAGGAGCAGTTTCTCCCCTCTCAGCCATTCAGGTCTATTTTAAGTCTGCACAGACAAGTACACCCCACCAGCTGGCAGCCACGCGTCCCCTGCAGTGTTCACAGGGACACACTCACCCTCCTGTGCCAACTGTCAGAGAATTCCTGACACAGCCCTGCCTACTTACAGTGGAAGACTGAAACAAGGTCTCTGGGGAAGATGGTGTTCGTCCAGGGAACCGCTGGATTCTCCTCTACTGAACAGAAAGGAGACTCACCCAAGGACCCTAGGGGCAGGAAGCAGGCCTTCTCAATAGTACCAAATGCCTTGGGTGTGGTGGCCTGTTGTCAACACTGTTAAAGATAATGTATTCGCCGTATAGAAACGCTTTTACCGGTTGTCTTCATGATGGATGGAGGTGATCACCTATTTCTGATTTGATAACTCACTTTTACACTGAGGCAGCTGTCACCTGGCTGAAGGGTCTGGAAACCTGTTATCACAGTTGTGATAGTGAGTTTGAGGCTGTGTCTAAAAAAAAGTGTCTTTTATTATAATCTACAGCTACTCTTTTATCACTTCTCTTCCCTAGGCTGGTTGTGTGTATGTCTATTCTCTCCCTTGCTATAGTCTTCAACTCTTCTCTGGTTCTGAAATGGTTTGCAGTACTAAGGCTAAAAAGAGATAAATACATTTTTGAGTTGTGACCATATGCTGCCTGGAAGCCTATCCTCGTAGTTGGCATTTTACTCATGTTACTCTAGTGTTCAGCGTCTCAAAGTCCCATGTGCATGCTTTGGGATTTCACATGGGCTCTCCTGTCTAATCATTTCACTCCATCCCCCGCAGAGTGGTGAGTTCAGTCTAGAAGACAGCCCTGGCACCTCCCCTCTGATAGCTCCAAACTGTGGAAAACTGGAGCAGCACTAATTAAAGTTGGGAAAGTGGAACATGAGGTGTGCTCATTTTCACTCTCACACCAGAATGGGAAATGTACCAAAACCATTTGAGGGGAGAAAGAGTGAAGCTGACTTCTTTAAATGACTGGGGATCTGCAAAACTGTACCAGATGATTGACATGGTACAGTCAACCTGAAGTTGGGAGCATGCAGATACCTCACTAACCTAAAAGGGTCCACATTCAACAAACTTCCACTCTGCATTCTATTCAGGTTTTAAAACCTCTTATTTACTGGCAACCCATCTTCATTTCTGTATTTCATCAAATCAGGAATGTCATCAGAATGTAAGACATAGCATGATTTTTCTTATACAGGGAGGAAAAGAAGATACTGCCAATTATGTTATGACTTGCCACTGTAACAGTGGTCTTCCAGGACACGGCATGAAATTGTCATGCTAGCATCTCACAGCTTTCAGGGTTCATCTTGTCCATCAGTTGTGGTACTTTTTACTGCTGGTACCTTAGTAGCATTGCTTATGGTGTGATAGGCAATCAGTTTGTATATGTCTCAGTTATGAACTGTAACACAGATTCCTCTTCTGTGTTTTCCTTCAGTCTAGTTAAGCATTTGGATTTTGCTTTGCAAGGTAATGTGGTAACGCTAAACAAAGACAAATGTTTCCTTTAGTAACAGAACATTTAGACCCCACTACTCTGTTTGCCTTGGTGCACACACAGTAACATCTTTAAGTGCCAGATCATAGTGTAATCTTTTTGAAAGCCATTTAAATGGCAATTTAACAGAATACGTGCAATGCCAATAACACCCCTTAGTGGAAGCAATGACAAAATGAATAGAGGTGACCAAATTGATACAAATACAGGGAAATGACGATTGTGCTGTGACTACTGCCAAGTTGTCAGTCATTTTAAGATACTGTCCTTATTAAGACCCATCCTGATTTCAGAGATATTTAAGTGTGGGGGAAAAAATGAACCTTATCAATGAAATATGTTAATCTGTGCCCACTTAGTTTGGGGAACTTGACCTGCCTACCATCTTGCTGTTTTCATTCATTCATTCATTCACAGAGTCATTAATTTTGTTAAACTCTGAGCTTCAAAGGCTGATGATTAGGGCTAGTGGAGAGTGGCCCCAGTGAGAGAGCCAATAAGGAGGTGGTTAGGAGAGTGGTTTCAGGATCAATTGGTTTGCATATGAAAGGCTTGTGGGAAGGCCAGTCTTTTTATCTTTAGGAATTGGCTCAGCCTGGGAGGGGCACTGCCTCCAGGGTCCTCAAGGCCCCCCAAGATGTCAAAACATCAGGATACAGAAAATAAAAGGCTTGGTTAATTACCCGGAGATTTTTTTAAATAGTCAACTAATGGATTCGGCTCAGGTGCAGCCAAGCGTGCGGAGGTGCCTAGCTCAGGATGTGACACATAGTCTCATCCAGTCAACATTCATTAAATCAGAATTGTGGTGCCAGATGGTCCAACTGTGCTCACAGTCAGCCTGTGCTGGGTACTGTATCAGGTGTGCACTGTTCATCTTGAGAGAGAGCAAAAAATGAGAGACTGTACACTGCCCAGAGGACCCCCAGATGAAAGATGAACCACCCAGGACAAAGACAAAAACAAGTCTCTAAAAACATAAATGAACCCTTAAGCAGATACATCTTCAGCTTTAAGATCTGAAAATCTGTAAGGTAATTATATATTGGAGGCTTATTCACTGTGGATTTGGAAGATCAATAAGAGTTAGGAAGCATGAAAAATTTAGTATTAGTCACTCAGTCATGTCTCACTCTTTGCGACCCCATGGAGTGAGGGTCAGGTTCCTCTGTCCATGGGATTCTCTAGGCAAGAATACTGGAGTGGGTAGCCTTTCCCTTCTCCAGACGATCTTCCCAACCCAGGGATTGAACCCGGGTCTCTGGCATTGCATGCGAATTCTTTACCATCTGAGCCACCAGGTTGTTTCTCAAAGTGAAATGGGAGTTGGGAAGTGAATTTAGTGTTGGTGAATGGTGTGCTCAGGAGTCAGTCGCTAAAGGTGAGTTACTCAAAATAGCGTGAAGCATCCTTTTCTTCTCAGTTGCAGGCAGTATCGATCAGATGAGCGGATGGTTTAAATAGACAGAAAAGAATGTCACTGGAGAGAGTTATTTGAAGGCAATTAATAGGTTGTGTGGTGGCGACAAGTCTAGGCGTAGAATGTTTCACATGTACCTAGTTGACAAGTGTCTGCTTTGAGGACACTGATGGAGAAAGCAATGAGTGGGGTGGACCTGAGTTTAGATTCAAGGCATTGCTCTTAATAATGAAGGCAGGGGTGTTTGAGGGTGGGCATGTCTGGACTCACAGTAAAGTAAAGGAGTCCTTCCTCTAGGCAGCCTCTTGACTTTTCTTTATGTGGCTGGTTAATGGTTATAACATCTTCAGAATCCTATGACTTTTTCTTAGAATCTTGACCATGCATGTTAAGAAATAATCATGAAAACGTAAGCAGGAGGTCAGTCTCTTCATGTAAGAAGGGTAATTCCTTTGAAATGAAAGCTGTGCAATAGCCCTCCACGTGCAATTCCTCCTAGTCTGTGACTTTGCACACATCATTCTTGTGTTTGTGTAGGAGCTTATCTGTGTTGATGGAAGTTGCAGAAGTGTGTTCACTGGAACACAGCTGCTCTGCCTTTGTGTTTCCACACTGATGTCATAACTCTTTAGTTAAAGTAGTGATGGTAGCCGAAACTGGCCAGCAAAAGCATTTCTGCCTGGCTTACGTTGCTGACCTGGATTTGACGTTGGTCAGGATGGTCTTTGGGTTTATCCACTCCAGTGATGCATTACCTCTCAACCTCACATACATTTCATAATCCAGGCTTTTATGGCCTTTTAACCTGATTCCCTACATTAATTAGGTCCATGTGAAAATGGAATATTCAGTCAAATGAGGTAATATGCAGAAACATGAATCGGCCAAGAAATGTAACGGGCAATTACATCAAGCTGAATATTGCTTTCAGGTGTTACTCAACGCCAGCGATCCTTGGGGTCCTTGGCTTTCTGGAGCTCTTTCTTTGTGTTGATTCTGAAGTGAGACCCCATATGGAAGGCTGGGGGGAGAAGGGACAGCCTTCCTGGAGCTATTCTTGGTAATTTTGTTTTAACTTTAACCTTTGTGAATTTGAATTGCTCTCTTCTGGGAGTGGCTGGAAAGAGGCATCTCCCTGCTGATCTCTTCACCCCTGAAGCCTAGAAAAGTGCCTGCAAATGGCAGGGGCTTAATGATTATTTGCTGAATTAAAAAATATCCTTTGACTGGTTGACACAGGAATTCCCATCCTTCTTTGGTCCAAAGATTCTTATTACTTATGAATAGAAATCCTCACAAAATACCTTATGATTTCATATCTAAATCATTTAATATAAAGAATCAAGGATATCAAACCTGAAATTTTAAAGAATGGAAGTCATAAAGATAAATTCTCCTTAGCAAATTAAAAAATCTATTGTGAGTGATCATTATTAAAATTCTATAATATTGGATTGTAAAATAGGAAGACTAAAAATAATGGTATAGAAATTACAGATTTTGGCTCAGATTATTTAGTGAGCTTAACACATACAAATAAGAAATACAGCTTTTGAAAAAAGACTCAGTTACCTAATGAAGTGTGCTAGGACAATAGAAGAATAGCTTGAAGAGAAAACAGTAAGAAAGAGAATAATTTACATTTTAGTCTTAAGCAAATACTGCATGAATTTCTGATAAGTGTTAAATGTTGGAGAAAAAAAAGGAAATACCATAATGATGGATACATGTCATTATGCAGGTGTCTAAACCCACAGAATGGACAGCACAGAGAGTGAACCATAATGTTAACAGTTAACCATAATGGACTTTGGGTGATTATGATGTGTCAGTGTGGGTTTATCAGCTGTAACAAATGTCCCCACTCTGGTGGTGGTGTTGACAATGAAGGAGGCCGTGTATGTGTGGGGACAGAGAATATATGGGAAATCTCTATACCTTCCCCTCAATTTTGCTGTGAACCTAAAACTGCTCTGAAAGAATAAAGTGTTATTAATAAAAAAGGAAAAGAGAGAAAGAGAGGGAGGAATGGATAGACAGAAAACAAAGTCGTTTTTCTATCCCAAGTCTGACGGCAGTGAAGACTTTTCTGAATATTCATGTGATCTTATAAGACAAATACATTGGAATATAGAAACCTGATAATCATTTAAATAATGAACTGTAATAAAACCATCCTAAAAGGCAGCATGACAGAACATGGCTAATGGAAACATATCTAAAATATGTAGGGGGTTGATATGAATATGGGATGTGTGGCCTGGTCACACATCCCAGGGGTTGAGGGAGGGAAGCAGATGTTTTGGTCCTTGATGTACAAATGTTAGATCATTCCACGATAGGCCCAGAGTGTAAAACATATACATTAATCACTACCACTTAGAGGTATAGTTTGTGTTTTGACAAAGATCAAAGATCAGAAGTAATTGGGAAGTTGGAATTCTATATCCACTGACTGCTTGTTCATTTGTTGCACTACTGGAAAAAAAAAACAAAAAACCCTGCTATAAAGCACAGAAAGCTCAGCTCAGTGCTCTGTGATGACCTAGATGGGTGGGAGGGAGGTCCAAGAGGGAGGGAATATATGTATACATATAGCTGATTCATTTGGTTGAATCACAAAACATTGTAAAATAATTGCACTCCAATAAAAAAAAAAAAAAACCCTAAAACCCAGAAAACAACAGAAACCATCCTTGAAACACCACTTGATAGTAAGGGCTTTATTCAGAAACCACTTGAGACAGAATTACATATCAGAATTTTCTTCTCTTGTTTTTCCAGACAATAGAAACAAATTTCACAAAAGGCTATAGTTTAGACACTTGGAGGTATTAGTAGCACATTAGACAGTGTCTCTGCCTTAGTTTTATGCCTTAAAAGCACACTTATCTGCAACAGTAGTTCAGGGTTTGAAATCTGCTCTCAATTCTCATCACATGTCCACTCCAGCATTGTTTTTCTTATCTCTGTGGGATGTGGAGGTAGAAGCTCTGTCTCTGTGAGTATTGCATGTGGCTGGACAGTGACCTTCCAGCCCATAGAAAGGATCAGAACAGAGGTTGGGAGGTCCCTTAAGCAGTGGCTATGTTATATCAGGTGTGTCTGGAGGATGGAAAGAGCTTCGACTCAGACTGGCGTGGGCTTGCCATCCCCTTATGGAGTGAGAAGTGCATTGTTGCCCAGGGAGGGGCTGTGTGGCTGGTACCCAGCCAAAGGCTCTCTGTCGTCTCCTTATGTCATTTAATCCTCATACAGCCCCTGGGTGGTCAACCTGTTACTGTCTCTGTTTTGCAGATGAGGAAACCAAACAACAAAGAGGTTAGCTATTTTGCTTTGGGTACCCTTGATAGCAAGTGAAGAGGCTGAGAGAAGAACCTGGAGCATCGGACCGGAATGCAGCACCGACTTTATGCTCCTATGGGGTGTGCTTAACACCCATCAGACTTAGCTTCCTGTCTGTAAATTGGGGCCATTCATTTCTATACTCAGCCAGTTGGTGATGAGTTTGCAAGAGAATATGAATAAAGTATCAAGCACCCTATGGCCCGATGCACAGTGGTTGCCTGTTATTATTGCTGTCTTTTTCCCTGGTGGTCCAGTGGCCAGAACTTCACGCTCCCAATGCAGGGTCCCAGGTTCAGTGCGTGGTCAGGGAACTAGATCCCACGTGCTGCAACTAGTTCACATGCCGCAGCTCAAAGATTCCGGTGCTGCAGTGAAGACAGGATTCCGCGTGCTGCAACTAAGATGTGGTGCAGCCAAATAAAAATTGTAAACAATCTTAATAAAGTTTAAAAAAAAATTTAGCCCATTGCCATAGCAGCCACTCTATCCTAGCTGTTCACTGTTACAGGTCTACAGGAGCTTCTTTACTGATGTCCGTTAAGTCCAGTCTAGAACCCTCTCTTCTCCACCTGGTCAGCTATTTTCTTCCTTTTGTAGAGTGACTGAATGTGAGGGAAGCAGAAGTGGAAGAGGAAGCACTTTAAAAGGGAGGGAGGCAGAGCAGCCTCAATCCTTGTGGGAACCTCCATCCCCTCAGCAAAACAGTAGAATTAAATCCACCAAAGTAACACAGAAGACATGTTTCCACTCAACACTCCAGTGCCAAGAACTGGGGAATCTTCATCTTCATTTGTTATCCTTTGAGTCCTGTATCTGTTGTCTTCTCAAGTAACAAGAAGACTATAGACAACCTCTAGTGTACTCTTGAAGCAGTTGACTATATGGAAAGAGTACATTTAATTACAAGGTCTTAAGTAGTTAGTGACCTTCAACATTCTTGTAAATATATTGTAGCCAGTGAAACCTACAGTGTATTCCTCTAGACCTTAAAGAGATTCTGGGATATCCACTTTGAAGTATTTAGGACTCAATTAAGAAATAACTTTTTTTTTCTCACAAGTCCAATGTCATGTTTATAGAACACCTCATTTATACATTTTTAATACATTTTAACTTATTTAAAATATGTTGCGACTTCCCAAGTGGTGCTAGTGGTAAAGAATGTGCCTGCCAGTCCAGAAGATACAAGAGGCTCGGGTTCAATCCCTGGGTCAGGAAGATCCCCTGGAGAAGGAAATGGCAACCCACTCCAGTTACTCTTGCCTGGAAAATTCCATGGGCAGAGGAGCCTGGCGGGCTACAGTCCATAGGGCCGCAAAGAGTCAGACACGACTGAGCGACTGAGCACAGAATACATTAGATATATTTTTAATGTTAGTATGTTTTATTGTGCAAGTAATATGTTCAATGGGCTTCCCTGGTGGCTTGGATGGTAAAGAATCTACCTGCAATGCTGGAGACTCTGGTTCGATCCCTGGGTCAGGATGATCCCCTGGAGAAGGGAATGGCTACCCACTCCCGTATTCTTGCCTGGAGTATTCCCTGGATAATGTTGAAATTTTTAAAGATTTAGTTAAGCAAATAGAATATAAAAACCATCCATAATTCCACCTCCTAAATATCATCACTGTTTGCATTTTTGTGTATTTTCTCCCAGCTTTCTTTTTTTCATGTATAGATGTATACAAGATCGAATCATTTAGTATGCCATTTTATAAGCTGCTTTTTTCACATAGCACAGTTTATCCCAACTCTCTTCACCATGACAGTAAACCATTACATAGACTTATTAGACAAATGTCAACAGACCTTGGCCCTTGTATTTCAGGACACTAGAAAGGCCTCCACTTATCCCCGAGGCTGAAGATGTTGTCCAACTCTATACAAAACATACTCTCCGCCTGGTGGAGATTTTAAGTCCCCAAGCTGGGTCTCACTTGCAAAGTGTGAGGTCTACATCTGCACTCCTACATCTGCCCAGTACCCTTGTCATCCTGAGGCTCCAGCTGTTTATCTACTGAAGGTTCTCGGTGTCACCCTGGCGTTTCTGACACGGAACTGCAAATGAGCTTTTTCTGCCTCCCATCCTCTGACGGGTGAAGGTCAGGAGATACACACCCCTGCCAACTGGCCTCTTAAAACCAGGACCATCTGCTGATAAAAACCTGCCATTCAGAATGCTGACTCCTCCCCATTTCTACAGCTGGCTCTCAATTACTGTTTCCCCCGGGAGCCAAGATCCCCAAGATCATTAAAACCCACAGTGGAAAACCAAACTTTACGAGAGTTTAAAATCTCCTCCTTGTCCATCTTTCAACTAGAGGTGCTCACAAATGCACTACTTTGAGATTCTTCTCCTTTTATCCCCCTGATTCAGAGCCTAATGAGCAATGAGGTAGCCAAAATGTGGTTACCAGACAGATGAGCAAGCAGCCTGTCTTTATGATCCTATAGTTTGAGTATATGTCTCTGAAACCTCTCCTGCCTTCACTGTGAAGGGTACTAAGCAAGTGTTTTATAAATTGCTTTTTGCTACCTAGGTTTTCCAAAAACCCATCAGAGCTCTTCACATTAAGTTCTAAGTAATTGATATTCTTTTCTTTTTTAAACAGTATTTCCTCCGTTTCAGTCTGCCATCTAATTTCCACCCTCCTGCAAAAAAAAAAACAACTATATACACACACAAGTCTATGTGTATTTCTGTGTATGTATATTCATACAAATACACTTTTAAAAAAATGAATCATCTGTACCATCTTTCTAGATTCCACATACATGTGCTCATATACAATGTTTGTTTTTCCCTTTCTAACCTACTTCACTGTATATGACAGACTCCATGTCTCTACAAACCACCCAGTTTCATTCCTTTTTATGGCTAATATTCCATTGTATATTGTATATATGTACCACATCTTCTTTATCTGTTCATCTGTCAATGGACACTTAGGTTGCTTCCATGTTCTGGGCTATTGTAAATAGGGCTGCAGTGAACACTGGGATGCAAGTATCTTTTTGAATTATGGTTTTCTCAGGGTATATGGCCAGAAGGAATAGAGATGCAGAGGTAGGGAACAGACATGTGGACGGGGTGGGGGGGGGAGGATGAGCGGGGAGATTGGGATTGACGTGTGTGCACTGCTGCATGTCAAACAGATAGCAGTGGGGACCTGCCGTGTAGCTCAGGGAGCTCAGCTCATGCTCTGTGGTGACCCAGAGGGGTGGGGTTGGGAAGGAGTTGGAAGGGGATATAGGTGTACATACAGCTGATTCACTTCGTTGTACTTCAGGAACTAACTCAGCATTGTAAAGAAACTATACAATGGCACCCCACTCCAGTACTCTTGCCTGGAAAATCCCATGGACAGAGGAGCCTGGTAGGCTGCGGCCCATGGGGTCGCTAAGAGTCAGACACGAATGAGCGACTTCAGTTTCCCTTTTCACTTTTATGCATTGCAGAAGGAAATGGCAACCCACTCCAGTGTTCTTGCCTGGAGAATCCCAGGGACAGGGGAGACTGGTGGGCTGCCGTCTATGGGGTCTCACAGAGTCGGACACGACTGAAGCGACTTAGCAGCAGCATACCCCAATTAAAATAACAAAAAAAAAAGAATCAGTGTCACCATTCTCTAGCCATGCATGTTTTTGTTCTTACACCTTCACCGAGGAGCCCTGAGCCTTGAGATCGCCAGGCATCCAACACGCCTGCGTGCACATCCTTTCCTCCTCGGCCAGTGTGGGGCAGCTGTTTGTCCTGTCTTCTCTTCTCTCCCCCAGCTTCAAGCCTGCCTTTAGCCCTGATGTATCTCTTCTCCTCCTTCTTTCCTGCTGGTCAATGCTCTGACATTTTCGTCCTCTCAGGGAAAACATATGATACATCCAAAAGAACAAACTTTAGGACCACGGTATTCTCTGCAACCATCACAGTCATTAACGTTTCCTGAAACAGCACTCCCTGTTTAAAAGATTTTGGGGTTTTGATCTCTGTTTTTTCTTAAAGGAAGCCTTTCTGTGCATTGGCTTTCATGGCACTCTTGTGGCTGGAAAGGGCTGCTGCCCTCCGGTTACGTCATAGATGCCGAGAAGGGCCATTTTGACTAAGTCACAGGCAGCACTTAGTTCTGAGCATTCTAACCATCTTGCTGTAAAAGTGGCTTATTCCTCAGCAACAGTAGTGATTCAGGCCCCATGGGACCACTCCGGCTTATTTGAATAAGCTATCAATAACATTAAAAGCCTTCCCAGACATCGACATTTGCCAGCACTTAAGGCCAATGCAAACGGGACGAGTGGCTTTTGGACGTTTTCAGTTTCTCCCCACTGTTGTTAAACAGTCAAGGTATTTATCAGAAATGGCCATGGGACACGAACACCTTCTAGTATGTGCTTTTAACTGTATTTTTGCTGAAACTGTCAGACTCGATTTTTTGTTGGATCATGTCCTTAGCCCTGGAGAGGAATCCTGGAAGTGCTGAAAAGAATTCTATGTGAATTACCCCTATTTAGAAGAAGACCAGTCAGAGCTGGCATAGCGGCCTAAGCTTTCAGCCAGGGCTGAGTGTGAGGACTGCCAATTAGGAGACAGGGAGGGGGGCCCAGATATGTGCCCCCTCCTCTCCTCTCCCACTTAACAGAGCACCCCAGGCCCACTGACCCAGCCAGGCGCCAAGTCCGCTGTACCCCAGACTAGAATCTGAGCAACACAATCCAAAGCTAGCCAGGAGCCTGGGGAGGTGGCTATGGCATGACTGATTTCATTTGCGTCCTGGATGAGTTTCAAGACGACGATGACTTCTCTCTCGAAAATGTGTGTTTCACACAAATCCCTTTTTTCTTTTTTTTGGAAAGAGCCCACTGCTTCGATCAAGTTCTTCGATCTTAGAGGAATCCATGGCTACAAAGTGCTTAAGATCCATGGTTCTAGCTTTTCTCTCCAGTTTAAAATAGCCTCCCCTTTGCTGACTCCTAAGTTTTATTCAAGTTATTCTGAAAGGAAAGAAGTTTGAGGTGTTCTAAACCTCTGAGTCCAGCTACAGGAGTTTAGGGGTGTTTCAAAACCAAACCCTTACCTTCCTGAGCCCAAGAAATCACAGAATCAGAGGAAAGCTGCTCTGATGAGGTTTAACAGTGTGTGTGAGAGGGGTGACACTGTCCACTCCCAACATGAGCTGAGGACTGTGGGGAGATGCTGGACCACATCGCGGAACTGGGCAAAGTAGTTGCCAATCTGGCTCTGTGAAAGAACCTTTATTATTTTGGCTAAAATGGGCATAAAGTCCTACAACTTTGTGTGTAGCCGCAAACAGCTAAGGTCCAAATGCACTTTTCAGAATTCTGAATTCTAAAACACACCCTACTGATAGTAATTTATATGACCTTTTGGATCAGAGGTATAGTGAGAATTGATTATATTCATTTGGTTTTCCACCTAGGATATAATTTCCTCAGGAGTATTCATAATATTGGTCAATATGGAAAGAATGGGTGCCTGGATGACATGTGTACATTAAAGAGCCTCCTTTTTAAAACATGACTGATCTGAAATAACACAAACAAGAATGCCACCAAGTCCTTTTCATACGGGATTAGGTTTTGAGAATTTAAGGGCTGTCCTTTATTGTCACACAGGGTGATGAACTGACCAAATATACATACAGGAAAAAAGAAGATATTAAATTTTTATTTTTAAAAGTTTGCTATTTATATCTGGGCTTCACTGGTGGCTCAGTGGTAGAGAACCCAACTGCTGGTGCAGGAGAGCATGGGTTCAATCCTTGACCCCGTAAGATCCCACGTGCCACAGAGCAGCTAAGCCCATGTGCCACAACTACGGAGCCTGCACTCTAGAGCCTGGGAGCCGCAAGTGTGGAGACCAAGTGCTGCAACTATGGAAACCCACGAGCCCTAGACCCTGTGCCCCGCGACAAGAGAAGCCACCACGATGAGAAGCTCGAGCTCTCCCCAAGCAGCAACAACAACCCAGCACAGCCAAAACTACGTAAATAAATAAAATTATTTTTAAAAGCTTGCTAATAATATCTTCAGATCAACATTATTATCAGTATGGTACAAAAGGCTAAAGCTTATTTTCGAGGGGAGAGTCTAAGTAACTTTTATTTGGCCTATGTGACTAGCTAAATTCCCTTCTGGTAATCTTTTTAAATACTGGATCAACTTATGAGTTTTATCTGTGAACTTAAGTGGAGTTTCTGGATTTTCCTGGATAGATTTACTTATTTGCAATACTTTGCAAGGTGGTCTCTATTTTACTTGAAAGCCCATTAAATAAGAGGATATGCTTGACTAAAAGGAGATCTTGAGGATTAACGAGCCAAAGCAGAAGAAAGCAATGACTGAGTGAAGTTAATCTGATTGTCCTAGAGTTGATCCTAAACCATTATTACTGCCTAAGCCTTGGTGGATCCCTCTGTTTACAAGGAGGACGCTGCCTGTGGCATCAGCAGGAGCTTAGTGTGCTGTTTGGAGGGTTTATGCAAAGTCGGTCACTCAAGATTTCACAAGCACAACAAAAGCCTCACTTATCTGCCATTACAGGGCTTTGCTGACAAAGGTCCGTATAGTTAAAGCTACAGTTTTTCCAATAGTCTTGTACAGATGTGAGAGTTGGATCTTAAAGAAGGCTGAGCGCCAACTGATGCTTTCCAACGGTGATGCTGGAAGACTCTTAAGAGTCCCTTGGACAGCATGGAGATCAGACCAGTCAATCCTAAAGGAAATTAACTCTGGATATTCATTGGAAGGACTGATGCTAAAGCTGAAGCTCCAATACTTTGGCCACCTAATAGGAAGAGCCAACTCATTGGAGAAAACCCTGACGCTGGGGAAGATTGAGGGCAAGAGGAGAAGGGGATGACATGGGACGACAGAGGACGACAGTTGGATGGCATTGTCAACTCAATGGACACGAGTTTGAGCAAACTCCAGGAAACAGTGAAGGACAGGGAAGCCTGGTGTGCTGCAGTCCATGGGGTCCCTAAGAGTCGGACACGACTGAGCTACTAAACAGCAGTAACAACAGGGCTTCCCCAGGTGGCTCAGTGGTAGAGAATCTGCCTGCCAATGCAAGAGATGTGGGTTCGATCCCTGGGTCTGGAATATCCGCTGGAGGAGGAAATGGTTACCCACTCATGTATTCTTGCTTGGAGAATCCATCCCATGGACAGAGGAGCCTGGCAGGCTGCAGTCCATGGAGTCAAAAAGAGTCGGACACACCTGAGCACACACACACAGGGCAATGCATTCCAAATATGTTCGTTTTTCACATAACATAAGCTAACTTTTTTGGGAATCTATTAATTAAAGGGAGACATTGTCTTCCAAAACAGTGCTGAAGTTAACTTTCCCTTTTCTGGATGTCTTGGGCATGGATGTACCTCATGCAGCTGTAAAACTAGAAATGTGAGGTCATTTGTCCATTAAGCCAAGTTGCTCCGGATGGCTGTGCTTTCTTCTCTGCCCTGATTTTGTGGACCCTTTTCCTCCACAGATCCTTAGGGAGGAAATGATCTTCCCATTCCTGTTGGAGTATTTAATGTACATCTGTTACCTGGATAGCTCCACACATTTCTTATGCTAGAGAGAGCACTGTGCAAGTTCTGTTCTTTTAAAAATAGAGAGGAACTTTGCTGTCAGCCCAGTGATTAAGACTCCCAGCTCCCAATGCAGGGGACCTGGGTTTGATCCCTGGTCAGGGAACTACGTCCCGTATGCCTCAACGAAGATCTCATATGTGGCAACTAAGAGCCTGAGTGGCCAAATAAATAGATAAAATACTAAGAGTTAGTGTTGACAGCATGTAGTTCAGGGTAATGACACTCATTGGCTTTAATCATTCTCAAAATGGATTTGGGTTAAAGAATAGCTTCTAGTTCATTATTGTGACATTGGTGAAATTCTAAAATGGACCTTTCAATTTAAAAATTTGGAGCTCTTTAGAAACTGTAAGTGCAGAGCCCTGTATCTAGCTTTATCTGAAGTCAGTCTCCTAATTCTACCTTGACCAGAAATTTTGGCTTAAGTTATGTTGTATGTGTTGTAAGGGCTTCCCAGGTGGCACTAGTGGTAAAGAACCTGTCGCCAATGCAGGAGATTTAAGAGATGCGAGTTTGATCCCTGGATCGGGAAGATCCCCTGGAGAAGGAAATGGCAACCCACCTCAGTATTCTTGCCTGGAGAATCCCATGGACAGAGGAGCCCTGACAGGCTACGGTTCATAGGGTCACAAGGAGTCAGACTTGACTGACATGACCTCGCATGCATGTGTTTACATATTGTAGGGTAAATAACACAAATGATAAAATAATTCAAATAATAAGGACCTAAGGGGAAAGTAAATGGGAGTTTTGAAGAGCTCACATCATCACTATGCATGACCGTGTAACTTTTTAGTAAGTGAGAAGTGAAGTGAGTGAGAGTCGCTCAGTCATGTCCAACTCTTTGCAACCCCATGGAATATACAGTCCATGGAATTCTCCAGGCCAAAATACTGGAGTGGGTAGCCTTTCTCTTCTCCAGGGGATCTTCCCAACCCAGGGATTGGACACAGGTCTCACGAATTTCAGGTGGATTCTCTACCAGCTGAGCCACAAGGGAAGCCCAAGAATACTGGAGTGGATAGCCTATCCCTTCTCCAGGTTATCTTCCTGACCCAGGAATCGAACTGGGGTCTCCTGCACTGCAGGCGGATTCTTTACCAACTGAGCTATTAGGGAAGCCTTTAGTAAGTATAGAGAGATTTAAATATATTTAGAGTTGTGTTTCTCTCAGATTTAAGTTATTGGCTACACACTAAATGGCTTGATGACTTGGTTTCTATGTATATAGCCCTACAAAAGAATCTTTTCCAGTACATGCTTAACAATCAAAAAGTAATTTTTATTTATTTTAAGCAAATTAATTCTTTCGTGGAATGGAGACAGTATCTCCATATTTCATACACCTCTTCCAATATGTATTTATTTCACAGTGCTTTTTTTAGCATTGCGAGTAGATACATCAAGACAGTAGATGTAAACATGTACAGTTTGCTTGCTTTGAACGTCTATATAGTCGTGGTGGCAGTGGCTGTTAATAGCATATCTAGATGCTATGGAATTACTCAGAAACAAATTTGTTATATAGAAAAGTCTGGTTACCACAGCAGCTTCTCCTTTTGTCCTGGAGCAGGATCTAATTTTTTTTTTCCCTTTAAGTTCCAGGCTAGAGTTGTTTACAGTCATTTTTTTTTCCTTCACAAATGCTAGTCACCTGGAGATAAGGCAGCTGATCAACACAACTGATTACTCTGCAGGTGTAAACCAGATAATTTAGGCCACCAAGCCATCCAGGACCAGAAGTACTTAGTTGCTTTTCTTCATTAGTGAAATTCACAGGATGGTTCTATCAATAAATCGTCCCTTTATATCTTAGGTTTGAAAATCAGACCCTTATCACCATGCCATTGGCTTCCTTGGTGGCTCAGCAGGAAAGAACCCACCTGCCAATGTAGGAGACACGGGGTTTGATCCCTGGGTTGGGAAGATCCCCCGGAGAAGGAAATGACAACCTTCTCCAGTATTCTTGCCTGGGAAATCCCAAGGACAGAGGAGCCTGGGGGACTACAGTCCATGGGGTTGCAAAGAGTCAGACACGACTTAGCGACTAAACAACAGCAACACAATGCCATTTAACTGGTCTGGGTGGGAGCCTGCATATCTAGTTGAGCCATTTAGATGAAGTGAGATGTCAACAGATCAGAGTGAGAACGTGAGTTATGTGACCACTCCAGCAGCATCATTATTATTTGTCAGGGAAAGGCACTAAGTTCACTTTATCTGAAGTGGTAGGGGATGGTGATTTCATCGCATATGGCTTTTGATTAGAATGTCTTAATGAGACTGGCAGTGATGAGGAGGTGAATCTCAGAGAACAATTTTGGAGTGTGTGTAGGTATGTTTAAGTAGCATCCTAATGACTCTGAGAAATTACCTGAGGAAGATGTAATCAGCTAGACCATACTGGCTTATCAACATCGGGCCATGTTCTGCATTTCTAATTTGATTACCTGGAAACTAGTATCATTAAACTAAAAGACATCTGTATTGTATGTCTTGATGGGGGTGGGGGGGGAGAACCAAAGAAAGATTAATGATACCTTAGGAAATGCTCTGACTCTGTGCTGGAAATGATCTCTTCTCACAAATTTTGTATTCCAGCCTAAAACAGCCCTGTCCATGCTCTATAATTAGAAATATAATAAATAGTCAAACCCAGGCACTAGGAAAAATGTCAGATTTATTTTCTCCACCCCCACTTGTCCTATATTTGTTTGGTTTATTGTTCTCTTGGTCAGTGAAGAAATTTTATTTGTATGTGAGTGGCAGAGAGCATAAAAGTAAATGATTCAACAAATTTACCATTTGGAGTATATTCTATTTTTATAGTAATTAACCATATTTTGGGACATAAAGTACAGTAAGGCTTCCCTATAGTATTTGTACGATAACTTTTCTGGTGCATTTTAAACCCATGTGACAGGCAAATACTTCTATCCTAAATGTCTGAAAGAAAGATATCTATCTAGTGTGATTTCCTGTGCACAAAGATGTGGATTACAAGGCTTTCAAGAGCTGTAAAGTTGGTTTTCTGTTTAGACCTACCTCATATCTAAGGTATTTAGAAATTAACTGGTGCAAAATAATATACTATTTACTAGAAACAATTTTAAAGGACCATAGCCTATCATCTCTTTCAAATAATCTTTACTGGGGACATTCACACGAGCATACTGTGGCCTGGTGCATGAACTTGCTGTTACAGTGTCGGGGACCACTGCTTTCTCAGATTTTACACTGGATCAAAGACAATCTTTATGCTGATAGATGATACTAGAGGAGTGTCAGTTTCCCTGGACACTCTCAGAAGCTACTCCCATCCTAGAGTCCACTCACCTTTCCACCTGCACCCACCAGGTAGGCCCAAAAATCATCTGCTCAGACCAGAGACGTCAGGTGGGTATCCTTGCCTGAGGGAGGTGAAGACTGCAAGAAAAATGCAAGACAGAATTCCAGTCTATAAATAACTCAAAGGCCATTGAAAAGAGGAGATGAACATAAGAGAAACAAGGAACCAACTAAACTATGGAAAATTCAGTACTATGGAAAATTCAGTGTGAGGTTCAAAGTTCTTTTCTTGGAGAACCAATCAGGAAAGAAAGGAAGCCCTGAAGCAGGGCTGATTTTGTTAGACATACAAAAGGTCAAAGCTTTCCTGGTGGTTTTGATATGATGTAGGACCAGAGCTTGAGGCTCAGGAGTTAAAAGAATACACCTGCCAATGCAGGAGATGCAGGAGACTAGAGTTTGACCCCTGAGTCGGAAAGATCCCCTGGAGGAGGGCGTGGCAACACACTGCAGTATGCTTGCCTGGAGAATCCCTTGGAGAGAGGAGCCTGGTGGGCTCCGTAGGATCACAGAGTTGGACGCAGTTAAAGTGACTGAACACACGTGCATAGGACCAGAGCTTGGTACCTCTTAGTACTGACTGTTGGTTTTCATGGCTGATGCTAGGGCGGACATCCTAATCTTGAGCCACCCTCGTGTACTTGCCCCCGTCGTCATTTAGAAAAGGCCTTCTGGCATCAGCGGAGAAGCTGTGCTTCATCTGAGGTGGAGTTGAGTCTCCTGTGTACCACGGGGGGCCGCTTGACAGCAAACTACATGACAGGCTAAGAGCTCGTCCATAATCTCCTAGGGCGTGGTGGGAAGGAAGAGAGAAAACTAGCTCATTTGCATCTCATCCTGCACAGGAAAAGTTTTGCTAATAGTAGTTTTACTTGTTTTTGTAAACTGTGGGTAGAGCACTTAACATGAGAGCCAGTCTTTTTTAAAAAAGAATGTTTTAATTTTATTATTTTTAGCTACTCTCTAGTTGCCACGCGAAGGCTTCTCATTGCAATGGCTTCTTCACAAGTTGTGATGCACGGGCTTAGTTGCCACTTGGCATGTGGAATCTTCCCAGACCAGTGATAGAACCTGTGTCCCCTGCATTGGCAGGTGATTCTTAACCAGCAGACAACCAGGGAAGCCAGGAAAGCTACTCTTTTAACAAAACTCTTAAGTGTACGTTCCAGTGTTGTTGACTATAGGTATGGTGTTTTACAGAAGATCTTTAGAACTTATTTATCTTTCTTAACTGAACCGTTAATGTCAGTTGACTAGTAACTTCCCAATTTTTCCAATCTTTGATTCTAGGAATTTGCTTTATTAGATATCTCATGTCTGTGGAATTGTGCAGTATTTATTCTTCTGTGATTGGCTTATTTCATTTAGCATAATATCCTCAAGGTTCATCCATGTTGTCACATGTTGCAAAATTCCCTTCTTTTTAAAAGGTAAATAGTATTCCATTGTCTGTATCTACCACATGTTCTTCATTCATTCATCTGTCAAGGGATGCTTAGGTTGTTTCCACATTTGGCTACTGTGAGTAGTGATACAATGAACAAGGGAGTGCTAATATCTCTTTAAGATTCTGATTTCAATTATTTTGGGTAAATACCCAGAAATGGGATTGCTGAATCTTATGGTAGTTTTATGTTTAATTTTTTGAGAAAGCTCCGTACTGTTTTCTGTAGCAGTTGTACCATTTTGCGTTCCTACCAACAGAATGCAAGCATTCCAATTTCTCTACATCCTTGCCAACACTTCTTGTTTCTTGTTTGTTTGTTTTTTTCCATATATAATAACCATCCTGACAGGTGTAATGTGATGTCTCATTGTGATTTTGATTTGCCTTTCCCTGATGATTTAGTAACATTGAATATTTTTTATATATGGCTCCACCATCAGTATGTCTTCTTTGGAAAAATGTCTATTTAAGTCCTCTACCATCAGTATGTCTTCTTTAGAAAAATGTCTATTTAAGTCCTTAGCCCATTTTTTTTCAGAGTTGTATATATTTTGGAGATGAGCTCCTTGTCAGATGTATGGTTTGCAAATATTTTTTCCTATTCCATAAGTTGCCCTTTTATTCTGTTGATTGTTTCCTTTGCTTGAAGATGTTTGGTTTGATCTTAGAGGAAAAGCTTTCAGTTTTTCACCATTAAGTATAATGTTTCCTGTGGGTTTTTCATAATTAGTCTTTATTATGCTGAAGTAATTTCCTTCTGTTTTTAGTTTGTTTTGAATTTTTATTATGAAAACTGTTAGGTTTTGTCAGATGCTTTTTCTGTATGTATTGAGGTGATTGTGTGATTTTTATCCTTTATTCCGATAATATGGAATATCACATTAATTGATTTTCATATGTGAAACATTCTTCCATCCTAATGATAAATCTCACTTGGTTGTGGTATATAATCCTTCTCATGTGCTGTTGGCTTCAGTTTGCTAGTATTTTGATGGGGAATTTTGCATCTATATTCATCAGATATATTGGCTATAGTTTTTTTTTTTTTTTGATGTGGATCATTTAAAAAAAAATCTTTATTGAATTTGTTATAATACAGCTTCTGTTTTATGTGTTGGTGTTTTGGCTGTGGGGCCAATGGGATCTCAGCTCCCCAACCAGGGATTGAACCCATAAGCCTTATATTGGTTAGTCTTAACTCTGGACCGCCAAGGAAGTCCCCTGACCATAGTTTTCTTTTCTTGTGGTGTCTTTTTCTGGTTTTGGTATCAGGCTAACGCTAGCCTCATGAAATGTTTGAAAGTGTTCACTCTTCTTCCGTGTTTTGAAAGAGTTTGAGAAGGATTGGCACTAATTTTTCTTTATTAGGATTCACCATGAAGCCAAGTATTTTTGTGCTTTCCTTTTTTGGGAGATTTTGATGATTGATTCACCTCTGCACTTATAGATCTGCTCATACTTTCTATTTTTTCATGATTTAGTCTTTGTAGGCTGTATGTTTCTAGGAATTTATCCATTTGTTCTAGGTTATCCAGTTTGTTGGTGTATTGTTTTCATAGTGGTCACTTATGATCCTTTTAATTTCTGTAGTGTCAGTTGTAATGACAGTCCTCTTTCATTTCTGATTTACTTGAGTCTTTTTATCTTAGTAGGAGTTTGTCAATTTTGCTTATCTTTTCAAAAACTAACTGAAAAATTCACAAGTATGTGGAAATTAAACAGCCTGCTCTTGAATAACCATTAGGTCAAAGACGAAATAAAAAAGGATGTTAAAAGATACCTCTAGGCAAATGAAAATGAAAAAAAAACTACCAAAACTTATGGGATGAGACAACAATAGAAGAGGGAAGTTCATTGTAATAAATGTTTAGATGAAAAATGAGAGAGATCTCAAAGATTACACCTCAAGGAGCTAGAAAAATAAGAATAAACTAAGCCCAAATTTAGCAAACGGAAGGAAGTAACAAATATTAGAGCAGAACTAAATGAGATATAAATAGAAAAACAATAGGGAAATGTCAAAACTAAGAATTGGCTTTTTGACTGACACTTTCCTCAACTCTGAAATCAAGAAAATAAGTCAGTCTGCAGTAGCCACTTTAATTGAAGCAGGTATCTGTATGCACCTGATTTGGGGCAGAAATATGATTCAGTTCAATTCAGTTCAGTCGCTCAGTCCTATCTGACTCTTTGAGACCCCATGGACTGCAGCACGCCAGACCTCCCTGTCCATCACCAACTCCCAGAGTTTACTCAAACTCATGTCCATTGAGTCAGTGATGCCATCCAACCATCTCATCCTTGTCGTCCCCTTCTCATCCTGCCTTCAGTCTTTTCCAGCATCAGTTCAGTTCAGTCGCTCAGTCGTGTCCAACTCTTTGCGACCCCACGAATCGCAGCACGCCAGGCCTCCCTGTCCATCACCAACTCCTGGAGTTTACCCAAACCCATGTCCATCGAGTTGGTGATGCCATCCAACCATCTCATCCTCTGTCATCCCCTTCTCCTCCTGCCCCCAATCCTTCCCAGCATTAGGGTCTTTCCAATGAGTCAACTCTTCACATGAGGTGGCCAAAGTATTGGAGTTTCAGCTTCAACATCAGTCCTTCCAATATCAGGGTCTTTTCAAATGAGTCAGATCTTCCCATCAGGTGGCCAAAGTACTAGAGTTTCAGCTTCAGTGTCAGTCCTTCCAATGACTATTCAGGACTGATTTCCTTTAGGATGGACTGGTTTGATCTCCTTGCTGTCCAAGGGACTCTCAAGAGTCTTCTCCAACACCACAGTTCAAAAGCATCAATTCTTCAGTGCTCAGCTTCCTCTATAGTCCTACTCTCACATCCATACATGACTACTGGGAAAACCATAACTTTGACTAGACAGACCTTTGTTGGCAGAGTAATGTCTCTGCTTTTTAATAAACTGTCTACGTTGGTCATAACTTTTCTTCCAAGGAGCAAGTGTCTTTAATTTTCATGGCTACAGTCACCATCTGCAGTGATTTTCAAGCCAAAAAAATAAAGTCTGTCACTGTTTTCACTGTTTCCCCATCTATTTGCCATGAAGTGATGGGACCAGATGCCATGATCTTAGTTTTCTGAATGTTGAGTTTTAAGCCAACTTTTTCACTCTCCTCTTTCACTTTCATCAAGAGGCTCTTTAGTTCTTCTTTGCTTTCTGCCATAAGGGTAGTGTCATCTGCATATCTGAGGTTATTGATATTTCTCCTGGCAATCTTGATTCCAACTTGTGCTTCTTCCAGCCCAGTATTCCTCATGATGTACTCTGCATATAAGTTAAATAAGCAGGGTGACAATATACAGCCTTAACGTACTCCTTTTCCTATTTGGAGTCAGTCTATTGTTCCATGTCCAGTTCTAACTGTTGCTTCCTGACCTGCATACAGATTTCTCAAGAGACAGGTCAGGTGGACTGGTATTCCCAACTCTTTCAGAATTTTCCACAGTTTATTGTGATCCACACAATCAAAGGCTTTGGCATAGTCAATAAAGCAGAAGTAGATATTTTTCTGGAACTCCCTTGCTTTTTCGATGACCAGCGGATGTTGGCAATTTGATCTCTGGTTCCCCTGCCTTTTCTAAAACCAGCTTGAACATCTGGAAGTTACGGTTCACGCATAGTCAATAAAGCAGAAGTAGATATTTTTCTGGAACTCCCTTGCTTTTTCGATGACCAGCGGATGTTGGCAATTTGATCTCTGGTTCCCCTGCCTTTTCTAAAACCAGCTTGAACATCTGGAAGTTACGGTTCACGCAGTGTTGAACCCTGGCTTGGAGAATTTTGAGCATTATTTTACTAGTATGTGAGATGAGTGCAGTTGTGTGGTAACGTTGAGCATTCTTTGGCATTGTCTTTCTTTGGGATTGTCTTTCTTCCAGTCCTGTGGCCACTGCTGAATTTTCCAAATTAGCTGCCACATTGAGTGCAGCACTTTCACAGCATCACCTCTTAGGATTTGAAATAGCTCAACAGGAATTCCATCACCTCCACTAGCTTTGTGCATGATGATGCTTCCTAAGACCCACTTGACTTCACATTCCAGGATATCTGACTCTAGGTGAGTGATCACACCATCTTGATTATCTGGGTCATGAAGATCTTTTTTTGTATAGTTCTTTTGTGTATTCTTGCCACCTCTTCTTAATATCTTCTGCTTCTGTTAGGTCCATACCATTTTTGTCTTTTATTGTGCCCATGTTTGCATGAAATGTTCCCTTGGTATTTCTAATTTTCTTGAAGAGATCTCTAGTCTTTCCCATTCTATTGTTTTCCTCTATTTCTTTGCATTGGTCACTGAGAAAGGCTTTCTTATCTCTCCTTGTTATTCTTTGGAACTCTACATTCAAATGGGGATATCTTTCCTTTTCTCCTTTGCTTTTTGCTTCTCTTCTTTTCACAGCTATTTGTAAGGTTTCCTTAGACAACCATTTTGCCTTTTTGCATTTCTTTTACTTGGGGATGGTCTTGATCACTGCTTCCTGTACAATGTCACGAACCTCCATCCATAGTTCTTCAGGCACTCTATCAGATCTAATCCCTTGAATATATTTGTCATTTCCATTGTATAATAGTAAGGGATTTGATTTAGGTCATACCTGAATGGTCTAGTGGTTTTCCCTACTTTCTTCAATTTAAGTCTGAATTTGGCAATAAGCAGTTCATGATCTGAGCCACAGTCAGCTCCTGGTCTTGTTTTTGCTGACTGTATAGAGCTTGTCCATCTTTGGCTGCAAAGAATACAATCAATCTGATTTCGATATTGACAATCTGGTGATGTCCATGTGTAGAGTCTTCTCTTGTGTTGTTGGAAGAGGGTGTTTGCTATGACCAGTGATTACACCAGGACAAAATGTGTATCAGCTTACTCACAAGAAGGTTTTACCATGCCTCTTAGTTTAGGGGTATAGGAAATTAGAAAATACAGAAAATCATGAAAGCCTTTTAGGTGATAGTTGAAGTTACTGGTGGGCTCTGCTGTCAGTGACTTCCAGGAGAAAGGAGTGCAGATTCATCACACTCTATCAAACTTTTTGGACCATTTGCTATAGAAATATCTCAGTCAGCTCATGTCTGCAGCAGTCTTCAAGACTTCCCTACAGTTCTTTATTGTTCACTCATTCTTTATTGTTCACTCATTCTTTGTCAGGGTGTGCCATGAAATGATGCTGGGAGTCTGGTTTCTTGCTTTGATTCACTCTTTTTCCTTGTCTAAAGCACTTCCCAGTGGGGACAATAACCTAATACATTGAGCTCAGTGTAAACAGGAAATCTGGCAGCAATAACTGGACCAAGGGCTAACTTTGCAAAGCCAAGTTTTAATGAGTAATTTGCAAAGTAATTAATCAGGAGGCCACTGTCCTTAGAAAATGGGGTAAGTGCACACCACACTGACTTGGTGCTTTCCTGGCTGCCTGAGACGACAGCATCTTATGGACTCGTGCCCTCCTTATGACCAGGAAGCTTCTCTTAAGTCACCTGCTGTACCAGGATCGAAGGGAGAAAGTTAGTGAACTCCAGAATCCGCTTCTTTAGTGTCAAAAAACTGCAGATCATGAGCTTTTAATGACCAATTAGTGGATCAGAAAATCGACTTAGTGATTCAAAGTCTTAGTCCCTCAGTCGTGTTGACTCTTTGTGACCCCATGGACTGTAGCCTACCAGGCTCCTCTGTCCATGGGATTTCCCAGACAAGAGTACCGGAGTGGGTTGCCATTTCCTTCTCCAGGGGATCGTCCTGACCCAGGAATCAAACCCGGGTCTCCTGCATTATAGGCAGATTCCTTACTGTCTGAGCCACCAGAGAAGCCCAAAATCAACTATCAAAAAAAAGTAAGTGGAGTAAACTAGAAACATCAGTGTGTCATATGCTATGAGGTTAAATATTTTGCAAAACAAAATTTTTATATACATATAGATGTGTACACCTATGTTGGTACTGGATTATAATATATATTTTACTGTAGATCTTGGTCAGAAAAGCTTAAGCATCATCACACTATTTAAAACTTTTTTGAAATATGGAAATATTTTTTCAATTACATTTTAGATGGTGATCAAGAGACAGTTTATTTCTTTATGCTTAGGAAGAATAAATTTTCTAGGAAAATAATGAATGTACTTAAAGTTTCTGTAATTAGACAAAAAAAGTGAATATGTTTGTATGATTCTCACCAAAATATGACATTAAATGTAAACTATTTGATAGCTCATGCTATTAATTTAAGTATCCTAAATATTTCAAAGCTATATTTATGATATATTTTGTATGAAAGTTAATGATAAGGCAAATAATACAAATATTTAAACATTTTAAATAGCGTTTCAAAATGTAGAGTCTTGGCACTAAAAAGAAAAAAGTAAAATCGAATTTAAAAAAAGTACAAACAGCAAGTCTACATGTTCTTCCAAGGAGCAGAGAAGATAATTGAGCTATTTCAAGGTTGTCATCAATATATTTTTCAGATACTATCATAGAAATCCTATAAAGCCCTATTACTTTTATTTAGTATTTGAGTAGTTTTCTTCATCATCCACAGTGACACATTTATTTGGTGCGGGGGAGTAAGGGAATCATTTTGTTTTAAAGAATCATCAATTTTTATGTAAAATATGTAAAACAAGAAGCAACATAGGAACAAAGACTCCGAAACCAGATTGCTTGGGTTATGTGACCACGAGCTGGTGCTTTAACCTGTCTGTGCTTCACTTCTTCATCCATAAATGGAGGAAAAGAGCAGTGTCTGTATTAAGGAGGATTAAATGAGTTAATATTTATAAATCTGGCAAGTTAGGAAGTGCTCTCGAAGTGTTTGCTGTTTCTCATGGCACCTAGTTAACCTTTGTTTATTCAGCAAACATTCACATCACATCTGGAAGATCAAATGCTGACCTGGGGATGAAAGAGCAGCCTCCAGCATCTAAAGAGTGCAGCTGGGTAGGTCAAATTCCTGGAAGGGTAGACGGGAGACAGGATGCAAAATGCCACTTTGGTGGGGGAGCTGGGGCAGACAGTGAGTGTGAAAATTCACTTTTCTTAAACAACTACTAGTTGCCCACAGTCTAAACAAAGTCCAGATGTTGACATTTGTTTTGGATTTTCCCCTTGACCAAGCAGCCTAATTCCTGGCTTTTCCCTTCCTTACCACCTCACCTAAGCTTTTTGTTGCCATTTCTCTAGTCTGGCTTTTCTCTAAGCGTTCAGTCTCAATGGAGCGGTTGAAGGGTTACAGTTGGGATTCAGGAGCAATGGATCACACAGGACTCCAGGCACAGGTGTGGATCTCTCAGTGCTGATTTATATGCCTGTGGTTGGTTGGCCCGTTTACCAGAGGTAGAGAGAGGGATTACTGCTTTAGTTTACAGGCCTTCTTACCTCCCCTTCCCAAGCCAACTGCTCAACTTGCAAAATGCTTCAAATATCCTCTAATCATACTTGGTATATAGCATAAATCTTCTAAAGTACATTTCACCTGTGAAAAATGTAATCCCTGCCTGGTTCTGATTTCCCTAATAGTTTGTCATGCTGTGTATTTACTCATAAAGTCAATATTACAGAAGGGAAATTGGGCATTTGGGTCCATGGTTGAGAATGAGGGAGCCATTCCAATAACGTAGAAGTCTTATTTGTTAAGCACTTGGTAAGCCCCAGCTGTGAGGATCCAAATATGAATCAGACACTCACAGGGCTTGAACGTGGATGGGGAAACAGATGTGATAACAAGTGTTAGGAATACTCTAGTAGAAACACAGACATGTTTCAGTGGTGGCTCAAAGTGGGGCATGGTCAGTTAACGCTTTGGTGCCGCTAGGGACCTCAGGTTAGCATGTTACTACCTGGAGCACCAGCACTTGTTAACCAAGGACCTTCTGCAGGTGGAACACCACACCCAGGAGCTGGGCTGTCCACCAAGATAGGACAGTGAGGAGGTAGACCAGGAAGCTGCCCAACTCGCCACATCTAGCCCAGCCCTGTATATACATGGCCACATCTGAACTGAGGTCATGTCCCAGCCCCCAGCATATCTATACACCATTCCTGTTCCTACAGGGATGGCTTAGAAGCTATGTGCCTGTCTGTGGAGGTTGAGAATATGTTTATCTTATATAAAATATGCAGGAGGTGGTGAAGCAAGCAAATGAAAGATAAACCCCTGCCCAAATGGTCAACATCACCAGCAAAGCAAAAACTTGATGCAGATGTAACCACAAAAAGTTAACAATGGTAAAGAATAGGAAGAGAAGCTTTGGGAAGGAGTATGACTTTGAATAGATGATTCACAAGCAAAAAATAAATGCTTCGTTCACCTTGACACTAAAAATGAGAAGGTCAATTGAATGCAAAAGGAGAAACACTATGGTAAAGAATTCGAGTGACTGAATGAAATGAAAAATGATTTATTAGGTGATGTAGATTCAGCGGGAAGCTCAACCTCCCATCTGGGGGAAAAAAAGGGACATTAACCTTCTATGTGACCCTCCTGGGCTCAGTAATAATAATGTTGAAGGAGAAGTAAGGGGAGCCTTTGTAAGAAAAATCAGGAGAGTTAGCAGCGCACCGAAGAGATGTTTCCAGGTTGGTATCAGGAAACCAAGATGATTAAAAACTCAGAATTATTGTGTATAACATGATCAAAGTAATGAAAAGAGCCATCTTCTCAAACTGTATATGAGCAAGGAAATCCCAGGATGGCGGTGGCAGGGGTACATGCAGAGGACAGAAAATGGTGTCAGGAGTTCAGGAACCAAGAAATAAAACAATAACAACAACAGCACCCCCGTAACCTGTAGATCCTCAATGTAAGACCTCAGAATAAACTAAAAGGCATCACAGTGCTCTTTTCAAGCCACACCAGGTATCTGTGTTTGCCCAGCCACCTGTCTTCTGAATTGGGAACATTGCCAGATATAAAAACAAACAAGGTGAAAGAAAGAACAAAACAAAACACTAAGACCCTGATGCTGGGAAAGACTGAGAGCAGGAGGAGAAGGGGGCGACAGAGGATGAGATGGTTGGATGGCATCATTGCCTCAATGGACAGGAGTTTGAACAAACTCCAGGAGACGGTGAAGGTCAGGGAAGCCTGGCGTGCTGCAGTCCATGGGGTCACAAAGAGTTGGACATGACTAAGTGACTGAACAACAACAAAAGATTCAACTATGCGAGCTTGATGATTTCAAACTTGAATTGGAAAGAGCAGCAATGTCCTAAGTGAGAGAGGAAAAGGAGGTGGTTATCAGGACATGGACAGATCTTAAGAAGGAGACAGATTCCCCGAATTCTGATCTCGTTGCTGTTCCCACCTGGCTTTGTGGTTCTGGTGTGGGGGTTTCCCAGTGTGTTTGTTTGCTTGTTTGTTTTTCCCTTGCCTATAAAACAAGAGTCTTGGAATAAATGAATTCTAAGATCCTGACTGCACTTAAAGATTTCCATAAGGATATAGAGAATATAAAATGAATTCAGTTCTCATGACAAGTTCAAAGTGAATTCACTACTCAGGATGTAAGAATGGGTTTCTATCAGTTGGTCATTTACTTATTTTCCTTCTTTTTTAGTTTGCCAACCCACTCTTGATCTATCTAGGTTCACATTCAGAAAAACCTGTTCCATCTGCTTCCTCAGAACCTTCCTAGAATATTACAATGTCTTCAAAGGACTTTTCTCCCAATTTCAGTAAAAACAGGCATGTTTTGCACCATTAAAGGCCATAATGTACAAAGTTTGTCCATATCCTGCCTATTTTGGTCCTGCCGAGCTACTTCTAGAGATCTCAGGGCCCTTGCCTTACTTGGTTTTGTGGGTGGGTGTTACCTTTGGGGGAATATAGTAGCCAAGGGATTTAAACCATGTCTGTTTAAAGTTGCATGGTAGGGACCTCCCTGGTGGTCCAGTGGCTAAGACTCCTTGCTCCCACTGCAGGAGGTCTGGGCTCCGTCCTGGTCAGAGAACTAGATCCCACATGCCTCAACTAAGAGTTTACATGCTGCAGTGGAGATCGAAGATCCTATGTGCTGCAATGAAGACTCGGTGCAGCCAGATAAATAAATAAAAAATTAACAGAAAATAAGTTCCGTTGTGTGGGTTAGGGGGAATGGGGGAAGGTGGCCCAAAGGTACAAAGCTCCAATTATAAGATAAACAAATGCTAGGAGTGTAATGTACAGCATGGTGACTAGAGTTAACAATAGTATATTATATCCTTACTAAGAGAGTAGATCTTAAATTCTCATCACAAAGGAAAAGACTGTGTAACTATATGAAGTGACAGACATTAACCAAACCAATTGTGGTGATCATTTTGTAATACATACTTATATCAAATCATTCCACTACACATGCTAACCTTGCCTAGTGTTATATGTCAGTTATGTCTCAGTAAAGCTGAGGGGAAGTCAAGTTGCATTGTGCAGTAGGATATTGCTTGGTAGCTTCAGTTATAGTGCCTGCGTGGATGCTAAGTCACTTCAGCCGTGTCTGACTCTTTGCAGCTATAACGATCATAGCCCACCAGGCTCCACTGTCCATGGGATTCTCCAGGCAAGAATACTGGAGTGGGTTGCCTTGCCCTCCTCCAGGGAATCTTCCCAACCCAGGGGTGAAAACCGCATCTTTTATGACTCCTCCATCTCCTGCACTGGCAGGCAGGTTCTTTACCACTAGTGCCACTTGGGGAGCCCCATCAGTTGCAGTGGTAAATGTCAGAGGAAGAGTGTGAGGCACATACTGTCTTATGCCTTCTGCAGAGTCCAGTGCCTTTTCTCTTCAGTGTAAATGGGCAGTAACACATCTAATAAAGCCAAAGGATAGAATGGTCATTTCAGCCTTCCAATTTAATGGGGCATTGCTCTGACTTTTATCCCTTGGGTGCTAATGTGATGCTAAACACTCAGGAAAGTGGGACCCCTCTCTTTTCTGTAGGTTCAAAAAGAAAGACAAGTTACTTAAGAATGTGTCCATGTTTTCCATGAAAATGCACCTTCAATAGGATTGAACCAGGAGCTCTGCAGGGACTTCCCTGGTAGTCCAGTGGTTAAGACTCTGCACTCCCAATGGAGGGGGCTCTGGGTTCGATCCCTGGTCAGGGAGCTAGATCCCACATGCTGCAACTCAGAGTTTGCACGCTGCAGCTAAAGATCCCATGTGCCGTAACTAAGACCTGGTGCAGCCAAATAAATATTTTTTAAAAAAGAAAAAGAGGCTTGCAGCCAGAAGGGGCAAATCAATGAGAGTGGAGTTAGAGAAAGATACTGGAAGGCAAGGGTCAGATGACAAGACTAAGACACCCAGGGGAAAGTCCTGCTAAGTTTTAGACAATAATCTTGGTCAAGTTACACTTGAATTACCGATGAGCTGCCACATAGGAGATGCTACAGAGATAACCGACAGTTGAGAGTCCACAGGATGGAGATCTGGGCTGGGCAGTTGGATCAGGGACCTGAAAACATAGGGCAGATAATAGAATTTGAGGACAGGTGATCGATAAAAAGGGTGGGCAGTCGACCAACAGTAGAATCTATTTTTTAAAAAAATAACACAAGCAAGAAAAAGCAGAGTCTTCAAGGCTATGTCTACACTAAACTTGCAAGTGAGGTTGAAGGGTCCAGAGCATCTCTTACTGTTCATCACCACCCTGCAACCTGGAGCTCCCCAAGAAGTTTTTGAAACGGATGCTCCATCTGCATTCCAGGTAGGATATTGCATGGGGTGGGGGTGGGGGCTCCTTTTACTCTGTTTTGATTCTTTTATGGAATATCTGCTGTTGTCGATTCTGGTACTCTGTTTGATCTTTGGGTTCAGAAATATGAACTTTCTAAAGAGTTGAAGCTTGGACATGACCTGCTTTGAAAGTGCACTTGGAAAGATTATCAGGAAATCCTGAGAAGGGCAGTGTCATTAAGAAAATTCCAGGAGATGGACTTAAGGGCAAGGAAAGTCTCAGCTAGAAAAATGTACCCCTAGTTGGATGAGGATAAAGGGATTCTAGAAGTGGTTAGCATTGTTCACAAGAAGCCAAATACTGATTTTAATTGAGACCAAAAAAAGACAAAGAAAAAAATTAAAAATTCAGTAAAGCACCAGGGAAGAAAATAATGATTATCACAGAGTATATAACAAAGGTTTCTGTTAAAGGGGAGGAAAGAAAAGAGCATGTTAAACAGGAATTGCCATTTGGTTCAAAAGAGGCTTTTATGAAAATTAGCTTGAGAAAGTGACATTCATAATTAATGACCCAAAGACAGGAAAATGTTTCCTGCACACTCTTGTCTTTTTAATTTAATTACTCCACATCCTCTGAGATACGCCAGGGCAGTGGTGATTTTGCAACATTAGTTATCTGTTCAAGTTGAATGTTATAGATGTAAATGTGTGTGCCTTACATAGTAGGGCAAGAATGTGAGTCTGTAACTTCTAGTTCAGATTTGAGAGTCTTAGCCCGGGTTTAAGCTTAGCTTAAATTCATTAATAGAATTTAATTAAATGACAGTCAACTAATTCTGTTTGAATGAAGATATGTTTTCTTTTTTCTTCTTACTCCACAACTAAGTCATTATGTAAGTTTTCAAAATTTCTACTTCAGTGGCATACTAGAAAAAATTAGAATGGAGGCAGAAGGAAAACTCACTTGCAATTTTAACCCCAAGATAGGCTCATTTCTCCCTTGCCAATAGAGGAAATCTACAGGGACCTTTTTGTTTCCAGACAGATGGAAAATTCCTATTTTGGGAATCCACCCCTACTATTTTTAAATAGTATTCAGCCATTACTTAATCTGAGGCCTGGCTTTTGATCTACTGCTCAGAGGATTAAGTGAAATTCTGGGTTTCAAGTGAAAGGTCAGCAGATGTTACATAGCCTGCATGGAAACGGCTGGGTCACGTGGTTTGTTATTGCTCACACATCTGAGATTCATTTGCCTGGAACTAGTCTTTGTTTCAAGTTTCTTGTCAACCTTTTTTTTTTTTAAGTACATTTTAACAGTTGTTTATTATGATCTTGTAAGGGGGACCCAGATTCAGTTTGATACATTGTTTGCATTGAGGTCTCTATCTTTGCTAAGAGAAATGTTGTAAACTGTGTCAATTCATGACCATGATGGATGCCTGCACATACCTCCCAGTAGCCCCATACCTTGAGCTTTAGTGCAGTCTGACTGCAGATTAAGTAGCAAATGGAATTGAGATGCAGTGGAAACGTGAAGCTAAGTCAGATAAAGAGCACTAACATTACCCTCAGATGTGCATCAGAGTGGAAGAGGAATCTAGGAACCCGATGTTGTGATAGTGGCCCCTGAAATGTGATGCTGTTAGCATGTGGAGAGACTTGTTCATGTGTATGTATAACATTTTAGTGTATATCTGTTTAGAGAGGACCATCTATGATATATATGTATATAAATATATATGTACACATATATATCATAGATCATAAATATATGTTAGATAATCCCTTCAAATATATATGTATGTGTGTATGTGTGTGTGTATATATATATATATATAGGGGCTGGGGGGTGGGGAGGGGCTTCCTTGGTGGTCCAGTGGTTAAGACTCTGTGCTTTCACTGCAGGGATGCAAGAACTAAGATCCCACATGCCATTCTGTGTGGCCAAACAAATAAAAGTAAAATAAATGACTAAATCTCAATTTTTAAAAAAAGAGAGAGATGGAGACAGTGCACCCAAGCATGTGTACGAGTGCGTATGTGTGTGTGTGTTCCTTGGACAGATGTATGCATACACGCGTATGTATGTACACTTATATTTAAGGATATATCACAGATGGCTAGAAATCTTTCTCAGATTGTTTCCCGGCTTTTTAAGTACCTTCCTGAGAAACAGGACAGTTGTAAATGCCTCTAAGGTTCATAAAACATTATCTATCATTTGTAAGTATGATAGATATTTAATTCAATTTAATTCAATTCTGGGTAGATAATGTCTAAACTGCTTGATTATAATACATTGTTGTTTTCTCTGTAACAGTTTTTCTTTCTTAAAAAATAAAGGCAATGGGAAGCTTTTTCAGTGATTTTTTTTTTTTTTTTTTGTATGTGAAATTAATTGTTGGCCTCAGTCCCAGGCCTTAGTGGGTAGACATTATAGAACCCAGGTGCCAGCTGCTGTCCTGACATTAGGACTAACTTTGAAATGTAATTTCCATAGGAGCCCATGGTTCAAATGTGAGGTGTCCCTAACTAAATCCGGAATTTTCAGATTACCATGGAATCAAAATGTATTTGTTGGGAAAAAACCCCTGTGCCTAGTGGGAACATAAACTCTGAGATGCCGATGTTCAGCTGCATGTGAGTTTTATCTTTGAGATTGTGATGGCTATTTCTGAAAATGTACCTGCTCACCAGGAAAGCCTAGAGATTTGCTTCCAACTTAAAGATATATATGATATAATATTTATTCTGTATCATCATAATATGGCTTTCCCAGGTGGCACATTGGTAAAGAACCCACCTGCCAGTGCAGGAGATGCAAGAGATGCGGGTTCGATCCCCTGGAGTAAGAAATGGCAACCTGCTCCAATATTCTCACCTGGAAAATTCCATGGGCAGAAGACCCCAGCAGACTTGTTTTCTGAGCAGCACCATGAGCTTAATGGTATGCTAAGCATTATTCTTGCAGGCAATCCGCTGATTATCAGAGTCAGCACCTTCTCATCCAGGCACTCCAGCGGTGCTGTAGGGCTTCAGTGTGCTGGCGCTTTCCTAGACTGACAGAGACTCCTTTGCATACGTTCCAAACACTTGTATCCTAGTCATTTATATTCTTCCAGACCTCAAACGTATCCCCAGCCAGTCTTGTGAGTACTATTTCTCTCCACTTAATTTTGTGTGTTTACGGACTTCTTACTACTCAAAGCCAGGACTCATTCAGCTAGCCTAAGTTGACAGTAGCCTCTGCCTGATAGCTTTGTGGGTGAAGACTCTTACTGAACCTACGCTCTGAAAATGTTCTCACACGGCAAGCTGACAATGGCATGAATGAAAACTCCAAGGTAGGAAACCTTATTATCTATTCTGAGTGTCCGGTGGGAGGAGGCAGCTGTGAATAAGTCTTATTTTTAAAACCAAGAGCAAAGGATCACTTGTGTTTGTGCTGCCAGCTTCACGTTTCAGAAAATAGTTGACTCTTCTGATGGTTGAGTTCATAAAGAAATGGAATGCTTCCTTCTCAGCTTCAAATTCAGTGAGCTTTTGGGTTCTTAGCGGTGTCTACAGTATTTCTCCTGTTTGGCAAGACATAAACATTGTTCTTCTTAAAATGCACGGGAAGACCCAGCATAGTTTCTTCCATGTGCAAGGCACTTGTCTTGCTATTTTCATCACTACTAATGTTAAATGTGATTTCTTTAAAGCCTTCCTTTCATCTGTGCTAAGGCGCTTTCAGTCGTGTCCAACTCTTTGGGATCCCATGGACTGTAGCCCACCAGGCTCCTCTGTCATCTGAGATACACTGAATTCTTAGTGCCTCTGTGAAATGTCAGTGAATGGAATTAAGCAGGCAGTGAAGCAGAGACAGAAGCTACATTGGCATAACTACATTTTAGCATATATATTTTAGGGAAAAAATAACCCAAGAGATGGGAAAAGTATTTTTAAAGGCATCAAGGGACTTGTTAGCAATGAGTGCTCTGACACACCATTTTTATTACACATTTTGAGCTTGGTGTTCTCCAGTATTCTTGCCTGGAGAATCCCATGGACAGAGGAACCTGGCAGGCTACAGTTCATGGGGTCACAAAGAGTCAGACATGCCTGAGCAACTAACACTCTGGGCTTCCCTAGTGGCTCAAACAGTAAAGAATCTGCCTGTAATGCAGGAGACCTGGGTTTGATCCCTGGGTTGGGAAAATCCCCTGGAGAAGGGAATGGCTACCCACTCCAGTATTCTGGCCTGGACAATTCCATGGACAGAGGAGCCTGGTGGGCTACAAATAAATGTGTTTGAAAGTGATAGAAGAGCCATGATTTCAGGTTTTTGCGACTCCTATAGACAGAGGAATCTATGGGATCGCAAACAGTTGGACACTGCTGAGTGTCTAACACTTTCACTTCACTAATTTTAATACATCTCTTTGCTAAGGAAAAGAGTAGTAATTTAAGTGGTATCTTTGCCAAAAAAAAGAAAAAGACCAGTTTGAATGATTCTTATGGGCTTGGCTTGCAGTCTTTTTGTCCCATACCTGCTGGAAATTAATTGTAATAGTCCACTTATTTAACTTAATTAAAAGTTTCTTAAAAAGCAATTTATCCAGTAAAATCATAAATTAATGGCTCTTTGGAAATGCTTAGTAGGCCAGCAGTCTTTAGCCTTTACAGCAAGAACTGTGGAAAGGATTTAGATGAATGGATTAGGTTTCATTTTAAAGTCATCTATTTTGTCATCATCAATATCAATACTCCCTTGAGAGTCAGACCTATGTAGGATGATCCTTCTGTAGAAATAATTTATGAGATAAAGGAAAGAGAACAAAAAATGAGGAATTTCCCTAATGGACCAGTGTCTAAGACTCTGCATTCCCAGTGCAGGGGCCCAGGTTCCATCCCTGGTCAGGAACTGATCCCACATGCTGCAACTAAAGATCCTGAGTGCTGTAACAAAGACTGAAGATCCTACCTGCCACAGCTAAGACCCAGCACAGCCAAATAAATAAACTTAAAAAAAAAATAATTAAATGACATAAACAAATATGAACAATTTACCTTGTAAGTTAACATAAGTACCCTAGTAAAAGAAAATAGGAGCCAAATATTGGAGTGGTTATAAAGTTTCAAAGCAATGGTGAGGTATGGAGAGGAATAAATGTGTTTGAAAGTGATAGAAGAGCCATGATTTCAGGTTTTTATGTGAACTGTAATTGATTTAAATAATCAATTTTTTCCACCCTGGAATTGTTTTCTTGCTTAATAAATGGAATACACAGTTATGCATTATAAGGAGTTGATATTGACATGATCATTCCCTATGGGGAGCAGAGTTGCAGAGATATTCTGTAATGCAAAAGCCATATCATGTGAGCTGTATATGTCATTTTAAACTTCCAGTGGATGCATATAAACAAGTAAAAAAAAAGCAAGTGAATTCATTTTAATAATACATTTTAAACCCAATCCGTCCAAAATGTTATCATTTCAACATGTGATGAATATTAAAAAATTAATGGGATATGTTCCATTTTTTTCCTACTATCTTTTGAAAGCTGGTGTGTATTTTATGCCTGCAGCACATCTCAGAGTCAGACTAGCTTCATTTCCTGTGCTCAGCAGCCACCTGTGGCTTGTGGCTACTGCACTGGACAGCACAGCTCTAGACCGAGGACCTACAGGGGCTAAAACATGAGAAACGTGGAGCAAGAGGCCAAATGGTGCCGGTGATAGGCTGTGACTTTTCTAGAAGGAGCCTCGTTCTCAGCCCAGCTCATTCCTGCCAGAGCCCTCGGGCTGGTGGGTTTCCTGATTTGTTTTTTTGTTTTTTTTTCAGGGAAACCAGATATTCAGAGTCCTGTGAGAAACGTCTTGATTTTTAAGTGTTGGCAACAAATTCGAAATTTTTAAAACATCTTATGGGTCTGGCCCTCAGGTTGCTAGTTTGTGGCCTCTGTTCCCAGCATTTTGTGTTTTAAATCAGTTTCTCTGGCTCATCCAACACACGGTATTAGGTTTGGTTAAGGACAATAAAGGATCCTTGGTTTTCACAAGTGCAAATGTGTGTGAGCATCTTTTTAAATGTATAGACTGTATCCCACATTAGAATCTATGCAGTGGTTGCTCAGCTAACTCAAGTCCCTTTAGGAAAGAAAATTTCATATATTCACAGAACCTGGAGCTGGAAAGCCTCTGGGATAAGCTCTTCATTCTTCCAGCTGACTGCACTCCTCCTTTTAAAAAAACATTCATCCTCCCTGTGTTTGTTCAGCATCCCTATGCTGTGTCAGGTTGCAGGCTTCTCCAGGGCAGGCAGAATCTGTCTTGCTCCTCACTGTAGCCCCAGCATCTTGTATATGGCAGGATTTGTTCTAATGTCTCCTCAATGAAAGAGTAAATAGCTTAAAAACCCAAGGAGGAAATGTTGGTGAGAAAGTGAAAAATTGGAACTCTTGTGCACTGCTGGTGGGGATGTAAAATGGTGCATCCACTTTGGAAAACTGTGGCAGTTCCTCAAAAAATTAAAGATAAAATGTACCACATCATCCAGCAATTCCATTTGTGTATATACACATTCCATTTATGTATATATATCCTCCAAAATAGAAAGCGAGGACACAAAGAGGTATTTGCACACCCATGTTCACAGCAGCATTATTCACCCTAGGCAATAGGTGGAAGCAATCTAACTGTCCGTCAATGTGTGTGTTGTGTGTTCAGTCCCTAAGTTGTGTCTGACTCTTTGCAACCCCACGGACCACACCAGGCTTCCCTCGATATGAACAGATAAAATGTCATACATACATATTAATAAAATGAAAAAATGGCTCAGTGGCTATTCAGCCTTGAGAAAGAAAATCCTGTCACATGTTATATATAACATAGGTGAAACTTGAAGACATTGTGCTACGTGAAATAAGCCAATCACGAAAGAATGAGTACTATACGATTCCACTTCTGTGAAATATCTAGAGTGGTTAGACTCATAAACACAGAAGGTTAGAATAGTGATTACCAGGGGCTAGGAGGAGGGGACAGTGGGGAGTTATTATTTGATGGGTACAGAGTTTCAGTTTTGCAAGATGAAAAGGGTTCTGTGGATGGACGGTGGTGATGGTTGCACGACAATGCAAATGTACTTAATGCCACTGAAATGTGTGCTTAAAAATGGGTGAAGCGGTAAATTGTACCTTATATATATCTTGCTACAATTAAAAACATTAAAAAAAAAAAAACCTCAGGAAGGTTAAATGACTTATCCAAGGTCACAACATACTACTCTGGAGCTTTTAACACATTGTTGATCAGTTCAGTTCAGTTCAGTTCAGTCGCTCAGTCATGTCCGACTCTTTGCGACCCCATGAATTGCAGCACGCCAGGCCTCTCTGTCCATCACCAACTCCCGGAGTCTACCCAAACCTATGTCCATCGAGTTGGTGATGCCATCCAACCATCTCATCCTCTGTCGTCCCCTTCTCCCGCCCTCAATCCTACCCAGCATTAGGGTCTTTTCCAATGAGTCAACCCTTCGCATGAGGTGCCCAAAGTATTGGAGTTTCAGCTTCAACATCAGACCTTCCAATGAACACCCAGGATTGATCTCTTTTAGGATGGATTGATTGGATCTCCTTGCAGTCCAAGGGACTCTCAAGAGTCTTCTCCAACACCACAGTTCAAAAGCATCAATTCTTCGGCGCTCAGCTTTCTTCACCGTCCAACTCTCACATCCATACATGACCACTGGAAAAACCATAGCCTTGACTAGACGGACTTTTGTTGGCAAAGTAATGTCTCTGCTTTTCAATATGTTATCTAGGTTGGCCATAACCTTCCTTCCAAGTAGTAAGCGTCTTTTAATTTCATGGCTGCAATCACCATCAGCAGTGATTTTGGAGCCCCAAAAAAATAAAGTCTGACACTGTTTCCACTGTTTCCCCATCTATTTGCCATGAAGTGATGGGACCAGATGCCATGATCTTAGTTTTCTGAACGTTGAGCTTTAAGCCAACTTTTTCACTCTCCTCTTTCACTTTCATCAAGGGGCTCTTTAGTTCTTCTTCACTTTCTGCCATAAGGGTGGTGTCATCCGCATATCTGAGGTTATTGATATTTCTTCCGGCAATCTTGATTCCACCTCATGTTTCTTCCAGCCCAGCGTTTCTCATGATGTACTCTGCATATAAGTTAAATAAGCAGGGTGACAATATACAGCCTTGACGTACTCCTTTGCCTATTTGGAACCAGTCTGTTGTTCCATGTCCAGTTCTAACTGTTGCTTCCTGACCTGCATACAGGCTTCTCAAGAGACAGGTCAGATGGTCTGGCATTCCCATCTCTTTCAGAATTTTCCACAGTTTATTGTGATCCACACAGCCAAAGGCTTTGACATAGTCAATAAAGCAGAAATAGATGTTTTTCTGGAACTCTCTTGCTTTTTCGATGATCCAGCGGATATTGGCAATTTGATCTTTGGTTCCTCTGCCTTTTCTAAAACCAGCTTGAACATCTGGAAGTTCACGGTTCACGTATTGCTGAAGCCTGGCTTGGAGAATTTTGAGCATTACTTTACTAGCATGTGAGATGAGTGCAATTGTGCGGTAGTTGGAGCATTCTTTGGCATTGCCTTTCTTTGGGATTGGAACGAAGACTGACCTCTTCCAGTCCTGTGGCCACTGGTGAGTTTTCCAAATTTGCTGGCATATCGAGTGCAGCACTTTCACAGCATCACCTTTGAGGATTTGAAATAGCTCCACTGGAATTCCATCACCTCCACTAGCTTTGTTCGTAGTGATGCTTTCTAAGGCCCACTTGACTTCACATTCCAGGATGGCTGGCTCTAGGTGAGTGATCACACCATCGTGATTATCTGGGTCGTGAAGATCTTTTTTGTACAGTTCTTCTGTGTATTCTTGCCACCTTTTCTTAATATCTTCTGCTTCTGTTAGGTCCATACCATTTCTGTCCTTTATCGAGCCTATCTTTGCATGAAATGTTCCTTTGGTATCTCTAATTTTCTTGAAGAGATCTCTACTCTTTCCCAATCTGCTGTTTTCCTCTATTTCTTTGCACTGATTGTTGAGGAAGGCTTTCTTATCTCTCCTTGCTATTCTTTGGAACTCTGCATTCAGATGGGAATATCTTTCCTTTTCTCCTTTGCTTTTCGCTTCTCTTCTCTTCCAAGCTATCTGTAAGGCCTCCTCAGACAGCCATTTTGCTTTTTTGCATTTCTTTTCCATGGGGATTTTCTTGATCCCTGTCTCCTGTACAATGTCACGAACCTCTGTCCATAGTTCATCAGGCACTCTGTCTATCAAGTCTAGACCCTTAAATCTATTTGTCACTTCCACGGTATACTCATAAGGGATTTGATCTAGGTCATACTTGAATGGTCTAGTGGTTTTCCCTACTTTCTTCAATTTAAGTCTGAATTTGGCAATAAGCAGTTCATGATCCGAGCCACAGTCTGCTCCCGGTCTTGTTTTTGCTGACTGTATAGAGCTTCTCCATCTTTGGCTGCAAAGAATATAATCAATCTGATTTTGGTGTTGACCATCTGGTGATGTCCACGTGTAGAGTCTTCTCTTGTGTTGTTGGAATAGGGTGTTTGCTGTTACCAGTGCGTTCTCGTGGCAAAACTCTATTAGCCTTTGCCCTGCTTCATTCTGTACTCCAAGGCCAAACTTGCCTGTTATGCCATGTGTTTCTTGACTTCCTACTTTTGCATTCCAGTCCCCTATAATGAAAAGCACATCTTTTTTGGGTGTTAGTTCTAAAAGGTCTTGTAGGTCTTCATAGAATCGTTCAACTTCAGCTTCTTTGGCATTACTGGTTGGGGCATAGACTTGGATTACCGTGATATTGAATGGTTTGCCTTGGAAACGAACAGAGATCATTCTATCATTTTTGAGATTGCATCCAAGTACTGCATTTCAGACTCTTTTGTTGACCATGATGGCTACTCCATTTCTTCTAAGGGATTCTTGCCCACAGTAGTAGATATAATGGTCATCTGAGTTAAATTCACCCATTCCAGTCCATCTTAGTTCGCTGATTCCTAGAATGTCGACGTTCACTCTTGCCATCTCCTGTTTGACCACTTCCAATTTGCCTTGATTCATGGACCTAACATTCCAGGTTACTATGCAATATTGCTCTTTACAGCATCGGACTTTGCGTCTGTCACTAGTCACATCCACAGTTGGGTATCGTTTTTGCTTTGGCTCCATCCCATCATTCTTTCTTGTTCATCATTGTTGATCAGAGACGAATTAACGCCACAGGCATTAGTTTCTGCAAAAATCCCCCGGTCAATAAATGTGTTACAACTATCCCAGACTGTTTGCAGTGTTTTTTGAGGTAGCACAAAAGTAAAAGGAAGGACTTAAAGGTGGGAAGCAGGAGACTGAGATCTTGAGAAGTCCTCTGAGGTCTCGGTGCCTCATTTCCCACATGTGCCGTGCTGTGTCCCTCGAAACAACTGACCAGTAAGGTTAAGAGGTTGAAATGAAGTATGTGTGAGAAAAGTATGTATGCTGGGTTAATCCGGGCTGAATTCATTATACTCTGGGGAATGAGTGTGTTATTGAGACAGAAACTTCCAGGTAGTGCAGGAAATACGTGAGGGCCTTGCTGAACTGCTGTCCCAGTGTGATCATTCCCCAGTTCAGCTGAACGGTCGGCTGAATGTAAAAGTTTGCCTCCATCCCCGAGCGAGTTTGTTTCACTTTGTTGTTGTCATTACGACGCTGATGGTTTTATTTCAAAGTGGTCTTGCGTGTGTGCTGAAATGCCCTTGGAGTCAGATTCTTCTTCTCTTGGTCTCCGAGTAAAGTGAGGTGGGAAGAGAATCCGACACCCCAGTAGGATATCTAGTCTCAAGACGGCAGCGCCCCACCCCGAGGAGCAGCATCTCCAGGTGACCTTGACTGGCTCAGGAACTGTGTGAATGTCTCCTCTTCAAAGCAGCCAGATTTCAGCAATTAGAGGAGAAAGCATGAGTGTTTGAATATGTTCATTCTCTAGAGATTTGCTTTCTTAGGAAAGCAAACTCTCCCTTTTCTGTCACATGCTGTATGAGTCTCATTGTTGAAGACGACATTATCTTGAAGCCGAGAAAGAAACGAGATTCTATACTAGTTCTGCATCGCAGATGGTCCACTTTATCCACCCTTATGTTTTAAAAATGAACACAGCCTCATGCCTTGTGCGTTGCTACTTACAGATCCACGTTACTACTTACAGATCGATTCTTCCCGTTGTTGGGAGAGCTTTCAGTTACATCATACACTAAAATAAATTCAGAATGGATTAAGTGAGTTACATGTAGCAAATAAAACCATGAAAATCAAGAAGAAAATAAAGATGGAAAGTTAGTTTGGGGAGAGGCTGTTGAGGTATAAATGCAACGAAAAATGCTGCAGAAGAAAAATTGATAACTTTAACTGCAAATAATCTCTACATATCAAAAATATAAAGCAACATTTTAGAAAAGATTTTGCAGTGAGTATGATCAGCAAAGGGTTAATATATAATTAAATCTGTAATCAATTATAAAAACCTTTACCACCCCTAGAAAATGATGGACACAGGACATGATTTGTTATTTAGTCACTAAGTCATGTCCAACTCTTTGTGACCCCGTGGACTATAACCCACCAGGCTCCTCTGTCCATGGGATTTCCCAGGCAAGAATACTGGAGTGGGTTGGGTTGCCATTTCCTTTTTCAGGGCATCATCCTGACCAGGGATTAAACCTGTGTCTCTTGCATTGGCAGGGGGATTCTTTATCACTGAGTCACCTGGGAAGCCCATAGGACATGATTAGGGACATGATTTTTCTTTACAAAAGAAGAACTGTAAGTGGCTAGTTAGTGTAAAAAAGTCATTATCTCTAGAAATTAAAGATATGCAAACTTAAATAAGATGGAGATTATTTTTACTATTAAACTGGCAATTCTGTTTTTATAAGATAACATTTAATACCAGCATTCAAATACTGCTGGGAGGAGTATAAATTAAAATAGCCTTTCTGGAAAGCTATTTAGTAACAGATACTTAGAGCTTTAAATGTGATCATACACTTTGACTCAGAATCTTTTCTAAGGAAATAATTAGAAATACCAGTAAAGATTTATGTGTAAGGATGTTTCCATCAGCATTATTTGTAGCAGTGAGAAGTTGAAGATAACCCAGATGAACAATGATAGGGAATTATATGAATTATGATTCTTTCATGACAGTGTTAAAAGTCAGGAGTCCAAAGAACATTTATTAAAGTATTCAGTGTGAATTGTGCACATTTATATAACATGCAATTGTATGAATGTGTACAGCCATATACCAAGATGTAACCTGGCAAATATATACAGTTCCATTGCTCAGTTGTGTCTGATTCTTTGCGACCCCATGGACTGCAGCACACCAGGCTTCCCTGTCCGTCACCAACTCCCAGAACCTGCCCAAACTCATGTCCATTGAGTCGGTGATGCCATCCAACCATCTAATCCTCTGTTGTCCCCTTCTCCTGCCTTCAATCTTTCATATATATATATATATATATATATATATATATATATATATGTATTGAAAAGAGATTACATGACAGTTATCAAATATGTTAGAAACAGTTATCTCTGCATGGCCAGATTACAGTTGCTTTCAGTTTTCTTTATACTTTTCTGCCTATTTCAGATTTTCTACAGTAAAAATATATTATTTTTATAAATGGGAAAGAAGTTTTTAAAAATGGAATTGCAACCAAAACAGATTTATTGTGAAAAAGACTCTACATCTTTTCTGTAAACTTTTTCCTGGCACTATCACTCACTTCATCGTTAATGAGTCCACCTTTCCCCCTCAATCCGTCAAATTTCCAGGTTCTATAAAAGTCTTCCTCCTCAATGCTTCCTAGACCTCGCCCTTCACTTCCCCTCCTATAGTCAGTCCTATCATTTGGGGGGTGTGTGTATGTGTGTGTGTGTGTGTGTGTGTGTGTGTGTGTGTGTGTGTGTGTACTCAGTAGTGTCTGACTCTTTTCGACCCCATGGACTGTAACCTGTCAGGCTCCAACCCATGTCTCCTTCCTTGGCAGGCAGATTCTTGACCACGTGAGCCACCTTGGAAGCCCATAGGTTGGGTTCCCTTCTCCAGGGGATCTTCCCAACCAGAGATTGAACCTGGGACTCCTGCATTGAAGATGGATTCTTTACCACCCGAGCTACCAGGGAAGCCCCCTCATTATTTATCACCTGGTAAAAAACTTACATTGTCTCTCCATTGCCCTGGGGTTTGAACCCTGATTCTGAGCCCCACATCCACCACTCTCGGTGACATGCCCCTCATATAGCATTCACATGTTAGTCCTCAAGCTCCCTATCCCATCAACCACACTGTCCCTGTGCGTTCACATCTCTATGATGTTCCTTCTGCTGGCAATAAAGTGTTCACTCATTCATTGATTCAACAGCTGTTTAGTGAGCAAATGTCGCATGCCAGGCAGTCCAGGGCACAAAAATGAATCAAACACAAGTCTCTGCCTCACTGTAGCTCAGAGTCAACTTGGGGGAGACAAATGAATAAGCAATTAGTTATGTTTTGTAAGATAAGTGCTAGTTACGTTAAATAATCTCTCTAGTGATGGAATGGGATTTGAACTCAGATTGACTTGCCCTTGGGGCTGCCCTGATGGCTTAGACAGTAAAGAATCTTCCTGCAACACAGGAGACCTGGGTTTGATTCCTGGGTGGGGAAGATCCCCTGGAGAAGGGAATGGCTACTCACTCCAGTATTCTTACATAGAATTCCACGGACAGAAGAGCCTGGTGGGCTACAGTCCATGGGATCACAAAGAGTCAGACAGGACTGAACAACTAACTACCAAGTTCAAGCTCACTCTGCTTGCCACAAGAGGGGTCAATGAATCCAAGAGGCGAGGGGTTGTGGCAAAGAAGAGACTTTAATCGGGGAGTCAGCTGACCAAGAAGATGGCAGGCTGGTGCCTCAAAATAACCCTCTTACAGAGGTCTGGGTGTCAGGTTCTCTTTTATAGGTCAGAGATGGGTGAGTGGGTGAGGAAGCAAAGTGAAAAGGCCATTTAACTTGCAAACATCTCCTAGAATGGCAAGCCTCAGGCAAGGGATGTGTTAATTTCATCCTTCCTGCCGTTTACAGGTGGACAGAGTTCTGAACAAAGGCACCTTAGTTTACAGTCAGCCAGAGGGGCAGGATTCTCTGAGGCAGGCCATTCTGTATGATTATAATAACAAAAGCAACAAAAAGCAAGTCAAAGGAACAGTTCCAACATGGAGTCAGAATTGGCTTCTTCTCTGCAATGGAGTCTGATATGGCTGGTGTGCTGAGTCTGTGTTGGTGGAGGAGCAGGAGCTGAACCTCAGAATGGCCCATTTGCCACACTGAGGGGTTGCTGCTTAAACCTCTTTGTAGCTGGAATAACAATAGTTAATAACCGATACTCTGTGCCAGACTCTAAGTACTTTGCATATCAACTTAATTCACCCTCACAGCCACTCTATGAGGGAGGTAGAAACAACTGTGTCTTTCTAGAGATAAACTGAGACACAGAAAGATCCAGTCATCTGAACAATGTCACATAGTAACTCTCTGGCTCCAGTGTCTGAGATCTTTACCAGTGTGCTTCAACAGTTTCTTTTGTGTGCTTAGTTGTCTCTGCAGTTAGATTGTAAAACATGGAAAGTCAGAGACTTTCCTAGGCACTTTTGCATCCCTAGTAGGACTCTGTGCATTGACACCAGTAAATAGGAATTGAATGGATTGAACAAAGAGCCTTCACAGACTCCTGTGAAATATTCCTACTGGCTTTGATAATTATCCAGACCTGTGTTTTGGAGGGGGAAATTGGAGAAAAAGAAAAGAACTGTTGATCCCTACATTTTAATCCCACATTGAATGTCCTTCAGAAACAGATAACACGCCTGGGTTGCCTGAATTCTCATTACGTGGTTCCTTCAAGTTGGAAGCAATCCAGCAATGACCTTGTTGAACTGCCCACTGGTTCGAAACCATAACTTGTCTGAAAGACACTAAGAACATGATTCCAGAATGTGAGAGGCTCTTGCTTTTTTATATTCACTTGTTCTAAAGCCTGTAGCTCTCTAGAGGAGATTACGAGCCCGGCTGGGTCGGACTCCAGCATAATAGAGTCCTAATGTGCAAATTTCTCGGGGATGCTGTGCAAACCAACACTTGTTTCCTGTTGGAACCCCGAGATAGAGTATTGTGCTCAGGGGGAGTCTTGCGTTTTACATCCTGAGGGCTGGTGACTGACCTGCGTAGCCACCATAGGAATGTCACTGGAGACTAGCAGCCTGTGTGCACAGAGGTTGGACCATGCTAATCCTTTCTCTCCCCTACCCCCATGCTCACTCACACATGCGGGAGGAGTGAGCTGCCACGAGGTCGTGCAAGGACACACAACACTTCTCATTCCAACCATAGCATCACGTTTGCTTTAGCAGAGCTGCCGGGTGGAGGGGAGAAATAGGGGGTGGGGGTGGGGGTGGGTAGCGAGGACATGTCACACCACTCTCTCCTGCCACGGCTTTTGTCACAGCTTCCCCTTCACAGCCCAACCTCCATGCCAACAATTCAAAATAATGTTTAGCCTTTGAGGCCAGGTCCAGCCAAGGCCTCATTAAGAACATTAATAGCAGCTAATGTTAATTGCGCCCATCCACCAAGTTCCAGACTCTGTTCTTTCCATAGAGCAGTGCTTGTAACACTGGAGAGCTACGTTCATCATTCTTGTCTGCGTCTACCAACCGCAGTAGCTGGGGCTTGGAGCAGTCTGGTGAATTGCCTGGGATGGAGGCGCCAGGATTCAGCTCCGAGCTGTGTCACTCCAAAGCCCAGGCTCTAAGCCTTCTTGATTCCCCTTCTTGGCCACAGGCTTCTAGCCTCCAGGAGTTCCCTGCTTTTGCCTCCAGCCAGAAGTCATTTATCCTCCTAAAAGATTCTCACAGTGCTTGATCTGCATTTCTTTCTTGGGACTTCCCAATTCAACACCCGATTATCATTATTTATATAAAATGTTCACTTAACCTATTCAGTGGTGGGGCTGGGGCATGGAGGCAGACTTCATTTCTTACTCCTCAGCATATTTTCCAGGGCCCCCAGTGTAATATGTAGGGCCCTCAGGCAAGACTAAATAATGAGTGAGGTTGTTTTTGATTAGATCTGCTCCCTGAGCACCTGCACCTCGATGGGAATTTGGGAATCAAGAAAACTATTTGTTGAAATTCTTTGGTTCAGGTTTCCCAAAGAAAAGATTTACCTGAGAAAATTTGAATCATGGTTTTCCTAACAAAAACAGGTAACTCATACCCTGTGGTCCACCTCACCCTGCCTTACCCATGATGCCCCGGTTCCTTGCTGTCCTAGAAAGGTTCAGAGACCATCAGCATCCCAGGCTGCACAGATCCTCTCCTTGTTTATGGTTCAGATTTCTTATCCCTTCCTGCGCCATCACATTTATTTAGTGTCTGAGTTGACGCTCTGTTGGATCCCCTGTGACAGGCTGCAGAGAAACTTCCATCTCACGTTGCTTCAGTTCAGACCTTAGAGGATCTAGTTACTACCTGTACTTGGAGGTTCTACTGTTACATAAACTTATCCACACAGATTTCAGAACATTCTGGGAAATGCCTGCTCAGCTATTTCTCATACCAGGAATGCACACCCATCTTTCTTTCTGTTTCTGTCTCCCTTTCTCTCTCTCTCTCTGGAAGTCTGCTTCTGTCTAATCTTGCTTCTTGGGCTGTGACAAATGAGAAGGGTTTGAGGTTCATATCTTGATCCAGGTTTTGGCAGAAGAGAACCCTTTTGAGGATGAACCCAACCTTATAATACCTCCCACAATCCACCTTTCTGGATGTGTTACTCTAGACCACTGGTTTCTAAGCTATCCTAGCACAGTATTTTGTTCATAATTAGGCACAAATAATGAATAATGAGGGGAATGAACTAATGAGGGGAAAAGGGAAGAAAGAAAGTAGCATGTCCAGGGGGTCAGTGATTAAGAATCCACCTTGCAATGCAGGGAATACAGGTTCGATTCCTGGTCTGGGGAGATCCCACGTGCCTCAGAACAACTAAGCCTGTGCTGCACAACTATAGAGGCTGTAGTCTAGAACCTGGGAGCCACAATTACTGAAGCCTGTGCACCGCAACTAGAGAATAGCCTCTCTCGCCACAGCTAGAGAAAGCTCGCACAACAACAAAGACCCAGTGCAGCCAAAAATTAAAAAAAAGGAAAGTAGTGTGTCCAGTTGCACTACCACAAGCAAGCCACCCCTTTTCTTCAAGTGCAGCCCTAAACAAGGTGTCCAGATGGAGCACCCCAGCCCCTCCCCTTGCTGATTTCAGTAAATCACAAGGAGCTTCTGTTTGCCCCAGGTCAATCTTGGTGTCTGAGTTGCCTGCTGGGATCAAAGTCCACAGCTGGCCCAGATGTTGCTGTGCATTTGTGTAAGTCGGTGTGTTTGCATGCACTTTGTGTCCTGTGTGTCTTCTATGCAGAAACCATGCCTGTCTCATCATGGGCTGTGGGGAAGCAGAGGTTGGCAGTTGCAACTCAGGAGGCCCCCTGCCTGCTGAGCCACCCCCATGCCTGCAGCCTCAATCATTTTGGGTTCTGCCTCCCTTTCTGCAACATCCAAATGCTTTCTTCTTTTCTCAAAGCCAGACCACACATTCGTGAGTGGTTGGGCTGTCTTTGAACCCTTAGTTCTTGCAGGATGACTGAGGGGAAAGCCAGGAATGGTGATAAGGAAGCAGTAGAGACATGACATGTCATCATGGCCACTTAAATAATTCCTGTTGCTATTTTTAAGTGTTGCTCAGTTTAATGTTCGGAATGCATGTCTGTTGTCAGCACACAATGTGTGCTGTGCTTTGGTATATGGTCCTGACTGAGTAGGATTTGCCAGGCTGAATCTTTGGCAGGTATCCATCTGCCTGCGGATTAATTGAGGCAAGTCAATATGGAGAAGCCCCTAAACTCCTCAAGAATGTGGCTGAATGACTGAATGCCTCAGGGGCAGGCACAGTGCACTACAGCAGTTCAGTGGCATCAGTGAACAAACTATCCCACAGTGAAGCTCCTACTCAGCACCAGGCACTCAAGCATCTAACTCTGCAGCCAGCTGCTCCTAGCACGCTCCGATGAAAGGCTACCATGGTCGCCTCCTAGATGCCAACTTTCATGTCAGTGCCCAGAGTAATTGGAAAACATCATTAGCAGATATGGCAATTCATTTCCTTAAGACAGAACTCAGAGTCGTGAGGAGGTTAAATGAAAAGGAACACAACAGGGCCAGGTTTCCAGCCCTTTCTCTTGTGCATAAATATTAATAAATATATATATAACAGATATTAGATTATATAATAGATATATAATACATAAATATTAATAGATAATTGGCATAAGAGTTCTTCAGCTTTGTCATCTCTTGTGATAGTGGCAGGACTGTGGATTGGTTGTTCACTGTTAATTCTCAATTTGCATGTCTTTGGTATTCAGCGTATTCCTCTGCCCTCAATGAGGGCGTGACAAACCAGAGCAGTCCAACAGGTAGAAGCAAGTGAAGATAAATCTCCTTGTGACCCGGACTTCTTGTCACGTCTCCTGACCTGCTTAAAATATAAAAGGAAGACATTCCAACTTTAAAGACACTTTCTATACCTTTGCTGGAATGGAACAAACCTCTGTTTAGCTGGGGATTGGAAGGGGGTGTTGGCTTTGTTTTCAGTGCATCAAAAGTACCATTTGTCTGAAACTAAGGGTTGACACAAAAACATCCCCAAAGGATGTTGACAAGAGGGACTTACGATCTAGGGAAAGATGAGGCATAAGACTTGAGTCCTTTGCTCTGTACCAGTGAGACACATCCACTCAGGCAATCACTCCTCTGAGACAATTTCTGCAGGTGCTGTTAAGGGGCCCCAGAGCAGCTGTGAGTTTGCAGTGAGGTACATACATGAGCATACTCTGAGCTCAGAGCACCACTCCTTCTATCCCTTTTTTAATTGTCTCTTTATTGCATTGTGAACAGTATCGTATAACCGGCATCATTTAACACAAAGCTGTCTGCTTTTTCAGTGTCTGTTCTGTGTGGTGACGAGCACAGAACCATGCACACAAAATGGCATGGGATGCCGTCAGGCCCATCACTTGCTCATCTGAGACCTCATACTGCCTGTCACACAGGAACAGCCTGTAAAGTAGCTTTCCTAATCTTAGACACAGATCAATTATTCACCGGCCTGGCTCCTCTGGTGCATTATCTTATAGAATTCACCCTGGCAACGTTGCACCTCACGTCTAAATCTTAATCTGAAACTGATACATGGATATTAGGTTTCTTCTGCTTTAGATTGTTCTAAATATCAGCCAGTTGTGAAAATGGTTTTAAAACGTTTTCTCCTTCCCTGCTTTTCCTTATGAAAGTTACTTAGCTTTGTATGAAGCTTGATAGGAAGTTTAAGAAGCTAAGAGCTGGCTCTCCTTCTCTGCTTTTTAGTGTCAATTATGAGATCAGACTTCTGAAATATCAGTCATTTAGCTTTTAAGAAGAAATGTATAAGCAAGAATTTCTGCTTAAATCTATTTTTTAGTTGCATATAAGAATTGCATGTATTTTTTAATTAATCAGCTTTATTTATTAGAGCAGTTTTAGATTTACAGAAATTTATGTGGCTAGTAGAGAAAGTTCTTGTATCACCCTCAATTTTCCCTTATTAATAGCATCTTGTATTAACATACATATTTGTTGGAATTGATAAACCAATGTCACTACATTGTTAATTAAAATGTACATAGTAGGGCTTATTTTTTGTGTTGCAGAGTTTTCAACATAATTAAAATTTATACAATTTTCACACAACACCTAGATACACATTCTATTCAAGTTCAGTGTCTCCTGGTTTATAGTCTCTGCTTAAATCTATTTTATATACTATGTTGTTTTTGGTGTTGAATGCAATGGTATAAAATGTGTTTTCACTTTTCAAATAAGTGTCATTCAAAATTACACATACTACAGTTATTCTTTTTCACTGCACATGGAGAAAACTGTGTATAGTTTCAAGTTTCTGATAGTTTCGTATGTAAATCTGTAAGTCCATGATTGTCAGAAAAGTGATATGGACATGAAGAAATTCATTCATTTTATAATGTTTTTATTTTCTTTTTTACCATGGGTACAAGCAAAGGAAACAAAACCATGTTGAGGCAGGGACCACATCATGTCATTAATTGGCTCTCCTGACAGGATGGATAATTATGCTCTTGAGCGCCTCATATAAAAGAACTAATGGTTCCTGGAGAGAGTCTAGCTGGCTCAGGAAAAAATTGGAGACTACAATTATAACATTAATAGCCTTAATGAGCATGTGCACATTTATCTTCGGAGTGAAACAGTGTCCCTTGGTCCACACTCTGCCATCAGTCTGTGCTTCCATGTTGTAGTCATGAAAATTAAACAGTGCATGATTTCTCACTAGAAAAGTAACATTCTTTTATATGTATGTATATGTAATTTTATTTATTATTTATTTCTGTCTGTGCTGGGTCTTCGCTGATTCACAGACTTTGCTCTAGCTGTGACGAGCAGGGGCTTCTCTAATTGTGGTGCATGGGCTTCTTGTTCTGGTAGCTTCTCCTGTGGCAGCACACGGGCTCTAAGGAATAAGGGCTTCAGTAGTTGCAGCTCCCGGGCTCTAGAGCGCAGGTTCAGTAGTTGTGACTCAGGGGCTTAGTTGCCCTGCAGAATGTGGGATCTTCCCGGATCAGAGGTAGAATCTGTGTCTCCCACATTGGCAGGCGGATTCTTTACCACCAAGCCACCAGGGAAGCCCGAAAAGTAACATTCCTAAAGAGATGTCAGAACAACACAAGTGCACACGCTCCATGTTTAACCCTGTGTGCAAAGGTGGGCCCAGGAGGGCTGCCCATCAGTAGTAGTTCTGTTGCTTCATCACACAACAGACATGTGGGAACTGATTCAGCCTAGGTCAGGGGTCAGCAAATGAGCGACAAGAGGGAGAGCCTGCACAGCCTGAGAGCCAGGTGCTCAAATGAGTGGCATTTTAGGACATAAGGTCTAAGTAAATCGAGGATGCAATGAAGGAAATTAATAATATCGCAGTTAAACTATGAATATATTCTCAAGCATCTTCAGGGTCCTGTTATGATATCATAGAACATTTTCACTCCACCCTTGGAGAGTTTAGATTGTATTAAGTAGAATATTCTGAAATATTTCTGCTTATTTTTTCAAAGACTATTTCTTAGACCAGTTTTAAGTTTACAGCGAAAATGGAAGAGAAAGTACAGAGATTACCCATTTCCCCCTGTGCTCACACACGAACGGTCTGACCCATTACACTTCCACGTCTACCTATTTTCACGAATATTTTTGACAATATTTAGCTATCCAAATCTTTCCAGTGTTTGCAGTGTTTGTTAAGTTCCCCCTGCCACCATGGGCCTTTGTCTATTTGTTTGTTTTTAAAAATTTTGTTGGAGTATATTTTATTTAAAATGTTATGTTAGTTTCAGGTGTACTGCAAAGTGAATCAGTTATACATATTCATATACAAAATGAATCAGTTATACATATACATATATCACTTACAAATATACATCTATCCCCTCTTTTCTAGATTCTTTTCCCAATACAGGTTATTGCAGAGTATTGAGTAGAGTTCCCTGTGCTATCCAGTAGGTGCTTATTAGTTGTCTACTTTATATATTGTAGTGGGTATGTATCAGTCCCAATCTCCCAGTTTATCCCTCCTTCCCCCTTCTCTGATCAGTAGCCTTAAGTTTGTTTTCTACATCTGTGACTGTACTTACAGCTTACAGGCTATGTAATTTTGCAAAATTTACCTCTCAGAACTCCAATGTCCTGTCCATAAAATAAAAATAGTAATATTTTGTGGGGAATAAAGGTACAGTTTGATCCTCATGGTACACAGGGCATTGTGTCTTGCACATGATGTGCACCTAGTGAATATTGGTGGCAAGACTTAACCAGAGCAAGTACAGGGCCTGTCCAGCTCTCTGTGGCCTCGATGGGTTCTTTTTTTTTTTAATTAATTTATTTATTTTAGTTGGGGGCTAATTACTTTACAATATTGTAGTAGTTTTTGCCATACATTGACATGAATCAGCCATGGGTTTACATGAATTCTTCTTCCTGTACCCCCCTCCCACCTCCCTCCCCATCCCATCCCTCTGGGTCATCCCATTGCCCCAGTCCTGAGCATTTGTCTCATGCACCCGATGGATTCTTATAGTTGATGTTGTATCAATGGGAAAAGTGTTCAAAACACTCGATGTAGCTATAGACAGATTGTGATTATCTTAAATTGTAATTTTGATAGAAAATTAAGAAAAACAAGTTTAGAGATGTTCAAGGTGGGAGAGAAACAAGCTGGAGCAATTAGAAACATTCTCAAGGATTTGTAATATTCTTTGGAAGGACTGATGCTGAATCTGAAGCTTCAGTACTTTGACCACCTGATGCAAAGAGCTGACTCACTGGGAAAGACCCTGATGCTGGGAAAGATTGAGGGCAGGAGAAGGGGGCAACAGAGGATGAGATGGTTGGATGGCATCACCAACTCAATGGTCATGAATTTGAGCAAACTCCGGGAGATAGTGGAGAACAGGGAAGCCTGGCGTGCCGTATAGTCCAGGGGTTCACAGAGTTGGACACAATTTAGCAACCGAACAACAACAACAAAGATTTGGTGCTTGAAGAATGGGTGGGAGGAAGGGGTATTGAAGTTCAGGAGAATTTTTTTTTTTAATATTTGTTTATTGCTTGGCTGTGTAGGGTCTTAGCTGCAGCACTCAGGACCTTCGTTGTGTCTCGAAGGCTCAGTGGTTGCAGCACGCAGGTTTAACTGCTTCCCTGTGTGTGGGATCTTAGTTCCCTGACCAGGGATCAAACCCTCGTCCCTTGCATTGCAGGGCAGATTCTTAACCACCGAACCACCATGGAATTCCCTGGGAGAGTGTTTTGTGCTCACTTGCATAAAGGTTTCAATGCAGTTCAGTGCCAAGCTTGAAGAAAAATGCCTCCGTGTCACTTTGCTGGGAAGAAAATCAGAAGATAGCAAGCCTTTTAGAATTAGGGGTTCCAGACAAGCCTGTTGTGAAGAGGGACCCCTAGTGCTGAGAGTTTCTTCATTCAGAAGACACTCATCTGAAATAACTGACAACCGGAGGAGGCTCCCCCGCTGCCCCCCCCACCCCTCTATCCCCCCCCCCGCCCTGCCCTGCAGGCCCTAGTCCTTGACAGCAGCCCCCAAAAGGGACTGTAAGGGCTTTTTCTGTGACCGCGACAGTTGTGGGTAAGAACAGCGACTCTGGCACACAGGAAGGGGTAGAGCTGTCCCTCCCCTCCCCGGCTCACTGACCAGCCCTGTAAGAACTGCTTTCCCACCCTCACAACAGGACTCCACCTCAGAATAAAGCAGACGCCATCCGTAGCTGCCTAAGCAGCCCCGTGGGGTTTCTGGGAGCTGAAAACCACAGCAGAGCTTTCTCCTGACTGGGCATGACTCTAAGACAAGAAAAAGGATAATTTTAGACCACCATCTTTGACCTTGCGAGTACAAGGAGAATGGTATAAAGAAAGAAAAATAAAGTGGAAGAAATGAGTGGAAAATGATAGGATTTAAACCACTAGGTCCTAAGATCAGACCCAGTTTTTTAAATACCCTAAAACCTCATACTGGAGAGTTTAAATCTGAACTTAGCTATTGTTTCTTGTATTTATTTTATGTGTAATATAAATGATTGTTGTTGTTTAGTCCCTAAGTTGTGTCCAGCTCTTTTGGGACACCATGAACTATAATCCACCAGGCTTCTATGTCCATGGGATTCTCCAGGTAAGAATACTGGAGTGGGTTGCCATTTCCTCCTCCAGAGAATCTTCCTGACCCAGGGATCGAACCGTCATCTTCTGCATTGCAGGCAGATTCTCTACCCCTGAGCCACCTGGGAAGCCCAATTAGGAGCTGCTTAATATTAATGCTCTTCTGACGCCTACTGTTTATTGACATTCGGCCTTGTGCAGATCATACAGAATGCCCCACTCACCATACTCAATGTATTAGTTGCTTTTGGCTGCTGTAACAAGTTACCACACATTTTGTGGCTTAAAGTGACACAGATCTATTCTCTTACGTTTCCAGAGACCGGAAATCTAAAGTGGGTCAGCAGGGCTGCATTCCTTCTGGAGACTCTAGGGAAATATCCTTTTTTTGCCTTTTCCTGCATTTCTTGGCTTCTGGTCCTGCCCGTCCTGACCTCTGCTTCCGTAGTCACGTCTCCCTCTCTGACTCCCATCCTCCCGTCTCCCTCTTATAAGGATCCTTATGACTGTAGGTAGGGCCCACCCAAGTAATTCAAGATAATCTCCCATCTTGAGCTCTTTAACTTAATCCCATCTGCAAAGCCTATTTGGGCAAGCAAGTGACATATTCCCAGGTTCCTGGAACTGGAATGTGGACTTCTGAGGGTCTGTTGTACCACACTGAGGCATCCCGTGTGGTAGACCATCAACCTAGACTGAAATCCATCAGAGGAGAAAATGGCCAAAAGTTACAAGTGGAAGGTTGTGTGTGGTCAGTTTGTTCCTGTGCAGAATTCTATAGGTTAATATATTTTATATGGGCTTCCCAGGTGGCTCAGTGGTAAAAAAAAAAAATCTGCCTGCAGTGCAAAAGACGTGGGTTTGATCCCTGGGTCAGGAAGATTCCCCTGGAGGAGGAAATGGCAACCCACTCCAGTGTTCTTACCTGGAGAATCTTATGGACATAGCACAGTAATATATGCATGCTCAGTCGAGTCCGATTCTTTGCAACCCTGTGGACTATAGCCCATCAGGCTCCTCTGTCCATGAGATTCTCCAGGCAAGAATACTGGAGTGGATTACCATGCCCTCCTCCAGGGGATCTTCCTGATCCAGGGAATCAAACCCAGGTCTCCCGCATTGCAGGCAGATTCTTTACCAACTGAGCCAACAGGGAAGCCCACGTGTACTACTACTACTATGGCTACTAGTACATTTTATATGTGAAAAGTGAAAATGTATTTAAGTGTTATATTCAGAAAGAGGAAGTTTCTCCCTTAACATTCTGTAAATATTTTAATATGTGGTCCACAGCGTCTTCTTCTTCATCCTGCAGCCTAGCTAACTGTGAGCCCTCCATCCTCTGGGGGCTGCTGTCAACTCCAGGCGAGCCATGTAAGGCAGCTCATTCCTTCTCAGGTACAGTGTGTCTTTCCTTTATGTTTAGCATTTAAACTGGTTGTCAGCCCTGCCCCAGAGCAGTGACCTGAACTTGCAGTCTGCATGCGTGCTAAGTCACTTCTTAGCGACGCCATGGACTTTAGCCCGCCAGTCTTCTCTCCATGGGATTCTCCAGGCAAGAGTACTGGAGTGGGTTGCCATGCCCTTCTCCAGGGGATCTTCCCGACCCAGGGGTTGAACTTGTGTCTCTTAAGTGTCTTGCATTGGCAGGCATGTTCTTTATCACTAGAGCCAGGCAAGAGTACTGGAGTGGGTTGCCATGCCCTTCTCCAGGGGATCTTCCCGACCCAGGGGTTGAACTTGTGTCTCTTAAGTGTCTTGCATCGGCAGGCATGTTCTTTATCACTAGAGCCACCTGCAGTTTAGCACAGCACATCCTCTGAAGTACAACAGTGTCTTTCTGGCTTCCTCCTGTGGCTTGTGGTGGCTCAAAGAAGCAGGAAGAAAGTTCAGGGTAGGAAATACCCTGGAGTGGTGGGAGAGGGGGCGGTTAGCAGATGGCACCCTGGCAGTAGAGGAGGTTGTCTGGGCGTTGATGGGTGACAGAACTGTGTGCTAACGGTGCCAGCAGGAACTGCCTGCAGAGGAGGGGTTGGAATTCAATTCCTAGTGCAGATGGAGGAGCTTGCTGTAGAAGCTTCACATCCGTAGATAAGATAATAAAGATGTTGAAGAGGTACTTACCCTCCTAGAGAGTGTCGATACTGCAGCACTATGACTCACTGCGAAGCCAAGGGCTTTCTGGGGGCACCTGCTCAGCTTAGATGCTGGAAGCTTGGGGATCTCTTAGTGACACTCAGCGCTGTCCCATGTGTGGCTCCTTAGAGGCTGCTGGGGGGCCACGTTCTCCTTGTACTTAATTCAGCTCTGTCAGGACTAGGTTATGGTGAGATTTGGTTGTATTTTTAATTTATGGTGACCAGACATAGATGTGTTAGTTTCCTACTGATGCTGTAACAAAGAACTACAAACTTAGTGGCTTAAAGCAACACATGTTTGTTTTCTTACAGTTCTGTCCATCAGAAGTCCAACATGTATCTCACTGAGCCAAGTTCAAGGCTATAATTCCTTTCTGGAGATTCTGGAGAATCCCTTTTTTTGCCTCTTCCACCTTCTAGTGGCTGCCTACTTGCCTTGGCTCATGGCCCCTTCTACCATCTTAAAGCCAAGCAGAATCCTTCTTCTTCTTCTTTTTTTTTTTTTGTTATGGGAGAGTGACTATTTCTTTTCTTAAACACTTGTTTATTTGGTTGCACTGGGTCTCAGTTGTGGCATGTGAACTCTTAGTTGCTGCACGTGGGATTTAGTTTGCTGACCAGGGATTGAACCCAGGCCTCCTGCACTGGGAGCACGGAGTCTTAGCCACTGGACCACCAGGGAGGTCCCCAGAATCTTTCTTATATTCCCATCTCACTGTTGCTCTTTTTTTTTTTTTTAGAATTGCATCTTCCTCTTCCTTTCTCTTCTGATATCTGGATTCTGAACATCTTGGGATTATGCCATTCTCTTCCAAAACTTTGTTACCAGTGTTGTGGCTGCATTTCAGCTAGGGAGTTATGAGTGAGGGAATAGTGATCAAGGTGAAAAGAGAGAGTTTCAGAAACATGTAGCCAGGGCTCAGAAGCATGGGCAGGTGTAAATAACATAGAAAAGAAAGAGGGTAGGGCACCAAGAAGTATGTCCTGGTGAGTCTCAGTTTTTTATGTCAATAAAACTTGTGCTTTTCATATACATGAACTTTGAATGCTGTAGAAAGCATCCATTGTTTTTGTTATTCAGAGGAAGTAATTCATGATAAAATAACAAAGAAGCCGAACAGATGCATAAGTATCTAGGTGAATAATCACCTACATAGTGTTAATACGATAGAATTGCAAGGACTTTTCAGAGAAATAGAATTCTGTTTGGTTTGTAGAAATTATAATTCCCATATTTATTTCTCATTGATCTATTGCATTCTCCATTATAACTGTGGGAGAATATAAAAATTGACCTGTATCAAATAGAAACACGATTCTGGCAGCAAAACAGGTTTCCATAAAAATCAAGCAAAGTGGACAAAAGAGAAGAGCTAGGCAGATTTTATTACATTTATTTTTGTCCATTCCCTCAGTTTTTCCTGATTTATTTTAAAACCCAGGTCACATGGGCCAGAATCTATATTTATTGTTAAATAAATATATCTGTTAGACTTGAACCATATATGGAAAACATTGCTAATCTTGATTCCAGTGGTATTTTAAAATATTAATATTCTGAGTTGGTTTAGTGACTTTAGCCTCTTTTTTTTCTCCAGGCTTTGCACTCAAATATAATTGCCAGCTTTTCTCCACTTTGCTCCACTTTTCTCACTTCTGTGTCCCATTAAAGCTTGAAAGGATGTCATCCCTCATAGGACATGATTCTCATCCCCCCATTCTTCTCTATTTCCATCCTTGTATTTCTGTCTTAGCTAAATGTTAGTCTCATACTTCCTCTAGTGAATAATTCCTTTTGGCTCAATGGACAAGAGAAACCAAGCAAAACTTCATTCTTGAAGGAAATTATTAAGCTAATTTTCACACCATCTCTTTTAAAATTCCATAACTGCTTCTTAATCAGACACTTTCGTTAAATTCTAGATGTCAGTGAGCAAAATCAAAGGCCCATAGTTATATGCTTTTCATAATAAAGTATTGCTGTTGCCTCTAGCTTTGCACATTCTGATCTAAAACATTAATATTTCCTTTATTTCTGCCTCAATCATCCAGTGGTATAATGCTTAAAAAAAAAACATCACAGGAAGATGACTGGAGCTTGGTTAGTAGTGAAAGAAGGCAAGTCTTCTCAGAATCACAAAGAGCTACAGACTGTGTTTCAACTGTACTTACTACAGAGAGATCTCAACTCATGTGCCAGTCTGTCCTGACTGAACAGCTATGCCAAGAATTCTGGATCTGTGATCAACTAGTAATGTCTGCATGGGTGCAGAATGTGAGAGTAGGAATATATATATATATATATATATATACACATATATATATATGTACATATATATATTTATATATATGTCATATATTTACCGTTCTTAAAATCTAGATGAAGCCTTCCTGACAACATTTTTTTTTTCTTTTAAAGATAGCATGGGGGCAGAGGAGGAATTAGGAGGTTTGGAACTATGTATAAAATAAGTAACTAATGAGAACCTATTGTATAGCACAGGGAACTCTACTTATTAAATGCACTGTAGTGACCTGAATGGGAAGGAAGTCCAGAAGGGAGGGGATACATGTATATATATTGCTGATTCATTTTGCTGTACTGTAGAAACTAATAGAACATTGTAAAGCAACTATATATACTCCAATAAAAATTAAATTATCCTCTAATTAAAAATACATTTTAAAAGTACTTAGAAAAAAATTAATTTATAAAAGTCAGTATGGCAGTGGAAGGAACTTGGGTGGGTTCAGGAATCATGTCCATTTGGGTCCAAATCTCTCCTGTGAGTGAGTGAAGGCGCTCAGTCGTGTCCAACTCTTTGCGACCCCTTGGACTGTAGCCCGCCAATCTCTCCTGTAGTTTTATCCAATTGTATGGTGCTAGGAAAGCCAGCTACCAACTGTGCAGGCTTTAAGATGGGATTGATAATACCCGCATTTCATGGTTTTGAAATAATTAATCAGAACATTGCATGTGAAACCCCTGGGTCCTAGGAGAGTCATGGTAGCTGTACTGTTCATTTCTTGTGCTATCTTTCCACACTGTCACCCACTGATCTGCCAAGACAAAGTCTTCACCAGACCATGGGGCTCTAATAGAAGGGAGAGATTTCTCAACTAAACCAGTCACATTATACTGCTTCTCGCTCAGATCAGACCAAAACAGGTTCTTCCTTGGGGAATTCGCAGACTTAAGCTGGTGAAGAAGACAAGCTCTGTTGTCTTGTGCTCCCAGAGCTGGGGATTCTCCTCCTGTGACAAAGCCTGTCCACAGTGGGGAGAGTGAACTCATGGTGCAGCATCTGAGTGTCTAGTTCTAGAGCCTGGGCCCCTGGAGCAACCCCAGATCCTGTCCTCCCAAAGCCTGGTCATCTTTTCATTTGATTCATTAAGCTCCATCCCCTACTCCCACCCCAAACACAGACTTCTAGTCCCATTTAACTTTTTTTTGTTTAATGTAGTTGTTGTTGTTTTTAAATTAATTAATCTGGCTACACCGGATCTTAGTTGCGGCACATGGGATCTTTACTTGTGGCATGTGAACTCTTAGTTGCAGCCATGTGGGACTGCAGCCATGTGGGATCTAGTTCTCTGACCAGGCATCAAACCCAGGTCCCTGGCATTGGGAGCATGGAGTCTTAGCCACTGGACTAACTTTCACTGGATTTAACTTTCAGCTGGATCCAGACTCAAAACAGTTCTGACTGATACACTAATTATTATTATGCCTGTTTTTTAAAAGAAGTTTGATTTCTACAGATTATCACTAAATTCCATCATTGCTCTTCTCTTGATGTTTTTTTCATTTTCATTGTACGAACAAGTCTTAAAATCCAAAAGAAGTGGATTTCAACGGCTTTGCTTATAAGCATGTTATATTAAGTAGCTGAGCTGTGAATATTTATGATTGATGACATACTGGTAAAAGTCTTTCTCTTGCAGTGGCTTAAGTAGATAACATTTATATCCAAAAATGGGCACTATTGAGTGGTCTTTTAAAAGTTTGGTGCCATATGGTGCAAATGAAGCCCCAGTCATCCTCTAGAACCTGTTCAGACAAGATAGGTCTCTAGAAAGAAAGCTCCACTCCATCTCACAGATGGTGCCTGCCAGCCTGGGGTCCTTCAGGGGCCTGGGTAACCCTGGGAGGACCTCAGCCTCAGAGTCATCCTGGTGAGAACTGTGTCAGAAGGCATTTCATCTCTGTTACCCTCATTCCCGGGCTTCCCACCCAGCTCAGTGGTAAAGAATCCGCCTGCCATGCAGGAGACACAGGTTCGATCCCTTGGGTCGGGAAGATCCTCTGGAGTAGGAAATGGAAACCCACTCCATTTTTTCTTGCCTGGAGAATCCCATGGACAAAGGAACCTGGTGGGCTACAGTACATAGGGTCGCAAAGAGTCAGACACGACTGAGCACGCATGCACACAACAAGGCACCCTCATTCCCACCCCATCACCTGCAACCCCCGACTTCAGTGTCTGGCCATGGTTGGTCTTCCAGAAATGCTTGTTTAATTTTGGTTTTGGCCACCCCTCGAGCATCAAACCTGCGCCCCTGCGGTGGAAGTGCAGATTCTTAACCCCTGGACTGCCCGGGAAGTCCTGTTTGTTTGATTGATTAGAACCTCAAGCAGAGAGAAAACACATTAATCTAGTGCACTTTTCCCCTAAATCTCACCCCAACAGTTGTCCTCGCTATCTTCAGGCTATTTCTGTCTAAAAGCACCTTCCTTTCTACCTCAATATTTCTCAGCTCCTTTAAGAAGAAAATATCTCTTTAAAATGAAAATTCTAGATTCAGGAGAATGATTTTTCCATAAGCTGTATAGAAAAATCAGATCTACAGCTTTCAACTTACTATTTGTACACATACACATGACTATTCTTGCCCTTAAGAAACGCTGTGTATTATTTTATAAACTCATACACATGAAATAGTTGGAAAATCACAAATTCGCAAACTCTCATAATTAGGGAAACTGAAAAAGAGGCAGCCAGGGAGAGTCCTTTTTATTTTCCATTTTCCCCGTCACAGTGTTAAGCATGAATAGAGCAGACATTTGCTATTAATTTGCACTTTAACTAAAAGCCTATATAATCCAATTCAGCTTTTTGTTGAACTTTAGTTGTTTCACCCAGATTGAGTTTTTTTTTTTTTTTTTTTATAAATTTATTTATTTTAGTTGGGGGCTAATTACTTTACAATATTGTAATAGTTTTTGCCATACATTGACAAGAATCAGCCATGGGTTTACATGTGTTCCCCTTCCCGAACCCCCCACCCACCTCCCTCCCCCTCTCATCCTTCTGGATCATCCCATTGCCCCGGCCCTGAGCCCTTGTCACATGCATCGAACATGGAATGGTGCTCTGTTTCACATATGACAATACACATGTCTCAATGCCATTCTCCCAGAACGTCCCACCCTCACCTTCTCCCTCAGAGTCCATAAAATTGTTCCATGCATCTGTGTCTCTTATTCTGTCTCGCATATAGGGTTATCGTTACCATCTTTCAGATTCCATATATATGCATTAGTATACTGTATTGTTGTTTTTCTTTCTGGCTTACTTCACTCTGTATAATGGGCTCCAGTTTCATCCATCTCAGTAGAACCGGTTCAAATGTATTTTTTTTAATGGCTGAGTAATATTCCATTGTGTATATGTACCACAGCTTCCTTATCCATTCATCTGCTGATGGACATCTAGGTTGCTTCCATGTCCTGGCTATTGTAAACAGTGCTGCGATGAACATTGGGGTACATGCGTCTCTTTCAATTCTGGTTTCCTCAGTGTATATGCCCAGCAGTGGGATTGCTGGGTCATATGGCAGTTCTATTCCCAGTTTTTTAAGGAATCTCCACACTCTTCTCCATAGTGGCTGTACTAGTTTGCATTCCCACCAACAGTGTAAGAGGGTTCCCTTTTCTCCACACCCTCTCCAGCATTTATTGCTTGTAGACTTTTGGATAGCAGCCATTCTGACTGGTGTGAAATGATACCTCATTGTGGTTTTGATTTGCATTTCTCTAATAATGAGTGATGTTGAGCATCTTTTCATGTGTTTGTTAGCCATCTGTATGTCTTCTTTGGAGAAATGTCTGTTTAGTTCTTTGGCCCATTTTTTGATTGGGTCGTTTATTTTTCGGGAATTCAGCTGCAGAAGTTGCTTGTATATTTTTGAGATTAATTGTTTGTCTGTTGCTTCATTTGCTATTATTTTCTCCCATTCTGAAGGCTGTCTTTTCACCTTGTTTATAGTTTCCTTTGTTGTGCAAAAGCTTTTAATTTTAATTAGGTCCCATTTGTTTATTTTTGCTTTTATTTCCAATATTCTGGGAGGTGGGTCATGGAGGATCCTGCTGTGATTTATGTCGGAGAGTGTTTTGCCTATGTTTTCCTCTAGGAGTTTTATTGTTTCTGGTCTTACGTTTAGATCTTTAATCCATTTTGAGTTTATTTTTGTGTATGGTGTTAGGAAGTGTTCTAGTTTCATTCTTTTACAAGTGGTTGACCAGTTTTCCCAGCACCACTTGTTAAAGAGGTTGTCTTTTCTCCATTGTATATTCTTGCCTCCTTTGTCGAAGATAAGGTGTCCATATGTGCGTGGGTTTATCTCTGGGCTTTCTATTTTGTTCCATTGATCTATATTTCTATCTTTGTGCCAGTACCATACTGTCTTGATGACTGTGGCTTTGTAGTAGAGCCTGAAGTCAGGCAGGTTGATTCCTCCAGTTCCATTCTTCTTCCTCAAGATTGCTTTGGCTATTCGAGGTTTCTTATATTTCCATACAAATTGTGAGATGATTTGTTCTAGTTCTGTGAAAAATACCATTGGTAGCTTGATAGGGATTGCATTGAATCTGTAGATTGCTTTGGGTAGAATACTCATTTTCACTATATTAATTCTTCCAATCCATGAACACGGTATATTTCTCCATCTGTTTGTGTCCTCTTTGATTTCTTTCATCAGTGTTTTATAGTTTTCTATATATAAGTCTTTTGTTTCTTTAGGTAGATTTATTCCAAAGTATTTTATTCTTTTCGTTGCAATGGTGAATGGAATTGTTTCCTTAATTTCTCTTTCTGTCTTCTTATTGTTAGTGTATAGATATAAGTGCAAGATATAAAATTAACACACAGAAATCCCTTGCATTCCTATACACTAACTATGAGAAAACAGAAAGAGAAATTAAGGCAGTGTGATCTTGAACAAGCCTCTTACTCTTTTGAACCTCAAGTGTCGGTTAAGACAAGAGTAATTGCTCCCCATCTATCTTACACGGTTATGGTCCTGAGGACTTAACAGTAAGATAATATGTATCTTGGGAAAACACTCTACGGAATGTAAGAGGTTCGATAATTTGTTATTCAATAGATTCTGTGGTTGTTCTTTTCTTTGCTTATTATTTAAGTTCATCCTTCTCAGCATTAAACCATTCAGATTGCTCTAGAAAAATATTCCCCTGGATTATTCTCATAGGTGGTTAGAACTAACTTTAGTTGTTTCACCCAGATTGAGTTTTTATATCTTATTTGTTATAAACTCTTCATGAACCAAATTTGAATTATGCCTTTATAATCATCTTTTGGATCCTAGATATACATTAAATACTTAGTCGATACTTGATAACTGAATGAGAATACAAGAAAAAAGAATGTTTTCAGAAGCTTCTAGTGTAGCGGGAAACACAGGATCAACTCAAAGATGACTGTAATTTCCCAAAGAGCATTCAAATGAATAATTTAACCAGCTTTCACTTTAAAGCTGACCTAAGATGGCATTACTCAGCAGAACTGAAATTGCTGTGTCCCAGAGCACATGGAGAAATATAATATGTAGTACAGGCCAATAGGCGGGTAGAATGTTCCGCTCAGTCATATGTTCTGTTTAATGTAATTGCAGAATCTGAGGAGTCATGAGAGTCTTTAATCCAAGTCCTTCATTTTGTAGAGAGAAGTGACCTTCCCAGAATCACCCAGTTAACTTGAGATAGAAAGCTCTATCTCAAATCCTCAAATTCCTAGTTGCTGCTTTTTTGAAGTGGGATAAAATAAAATAAAATAAACCTATCATGAAAATTTCCCCACAGTTTATCTTCTTTATGCTACAGAGCTAAAGCAGCATAAGGGGGGTGGGGTGGGGAGGGGGGAACAATCGGAAATTCTGGTCTTGAGTCCTAACCTTCTCACCTAGTGATGGTGGTTCAGTCCCCCTGAGCCTCAGTTTTTTCATCTATGGGATGAGAGACAGTATTTAATATTGGATTTCAGTACCCAGTGAAACAATGTGTGTAAAGATACTTTGTTCATTGTAAAGCTCCACAGTAATATGAGGTAGTATTCTTTCTGTTGTTGGGATCTTGAAATAGCTATGTAGAATTTCTGATACTGGAGAATGCCAGTTGAAGAAATGCAGGAAACACTTGGTTTTTTTACTCTACACTTACTTATCCAGGGATGTGACTTGAAAACATTAAAAATAAAGGCTGCTTTTAGATGGAAGCTTTCAAAAGAAAGCTTTTTTTTTTTAAAGTGGCTTTCCATCTAGAGAAATAAAGAAAAACGTTCTGATTCATGTCTTAGCCAGCTGTCACTTATTAAAAATTATTTCCTCTAAGAACAGGTCTATTAACTAACCTGTATATGTCCATTTCACACTGAATTTTCATCTCTCTATTATGTTCCTCTTCAAATGGAGGCAGCTGTGCGTGAATATCAATTCAAGTTAATGGAAATTTGGTTCTCTCACCGCTGAAAAATTGTGAATAGATGTTTTAACTGCTGTTTGCATAGTACTAGATTAGGCACTTGGGAGTGTAGCTGCAGTGGAGAAATTTAAATTGTCACCAACACAATGACAATTGCTCAGGAGTGGGCTCCGCCAGAGGGGAGTGTACTGGGCAGTCCTGTGTTCAGAGGTCAGAGTGGGAGGTCCCACCAGCAACTCAATTCAGTGGCTCCACGGGTGGAAATTTCCCAGGCTCTTAATATGGAGATTGTCCAACATGTAAAGACAATCGTCTAAGTAAAAACAGAAAGAATGAGAATTTCTGGGTGGGACACACAAGTCCCTTTTCCATCACTAAGATTCAGTTGCAGGTTCTACACAAAGTTTACCCTGCTCTGCAGTAAAATGGGAAAAATATGTCACTTGAATCATTGAAACCCGGAGATGCTCACCAAACATTATTTTAGCCAATGGTTTCAATTTTTTTTTCAGAAAAGAATGTTTTCTACAAAGGGCAGCCATTAATTGATTTTAATTTTGCTTCTTTTCCTGCACAGAATATCCTTGATTTTCAGTAGAGTAAGATAAAGTAGGAAAAAAAATAGAAAGGCAACCAATATTGATAAAGCCTGTTTTTAGTGTCTGCGTTACAACATATATTTATAAGGTTAGAGATATTTAGAGGCTTCCCTGGTAGCTCAGCTGATAAAGATTCCACCTGCAATGCAGGAGACCCCAGTTTGATTCCTGGGTTGGGAAGATCCCCTGGAGAAGGGATAGGCTACCCACTCCAGTATTCTTGGGCTTCCCTGGTGGCTCAGATGGTAAAGAATCCTCCAGCAATGCAGGAGACCTGAGTTCAATCCCTGGGTCAGGAAGATCCCCTGAAGAAGGGACCAGCTACTCACTCCAGTATTCTTGCCTGGAAAATTCCACGGACAGAGGAGCCTGATGGGCTGGAGTCCATGGGGTTACAAAGAGTCAGACACGACTGAAGGGACTTAGCATGCATGCTCCCTGAAGTCACTTCCCTGCAGAGCAGCCACAGTGATCTTTTAGAAGCTTTAATATTTATCACACTCTCCTTCCCCCACTTGTAATTCCCCAGTGGCGTCCCCTCCACCTGCCATGACATCCAGACTCTGTCCTGGATAACAAAGCCCCTGCCTCCCCTGGGTCCTGCCTAGGTCTCCAGTATTGTTTGCTGTCACTCTGCCTTTTTTCACACCCCAGTATAGTGTTTCCTTCTTGTTCTCTAACACATCATATATGTTCCCACTACTGAGCTTTTGCATAAATTCTCTGCTTTACGAGCTCTTGACTTTCATCTCTGAGTGGCTGGATCCTTCTTAACTTTCAGATCTCAGCCTAATGCACCTCCTGGAAGATGCCTCCCACAACAATCCCTCTAAAGTAGTCACCCCCTATCCTGCCCCTCTGCTTTCTCTCCTGTGTATTCATTGCTGTCTGATATTGTCTTGCTTATCTGTTTATTAATTTTTCACTCTTCAGTCTGCATGCTGGCATGTACCCCTATACTGTAGGCTCTGAGAGCAGGGCCTTGAAGGTCTTCTTTGCCATAGTAACCTCAGTCCTTGAAATAGTGCCTGTAGAAGATGCTCAAAAAACATATTTGGAACAAACAAGTACATGCATTCAAGCAACAGAGAAATCTGTTAAGGGGGAAATTGATGATATCTGCTTTATTTCATAGCGAGAACATGGTTGATCTTGCCAAATTCCTAAGAACTAATCAAAAATAAAAGAATATAAAATAAAACTTCCTGTTATTTGGCCAGTTCAGTTCATTGAACTCTCTTTCTTCCACATTTGTGATCAAGGCTGCCATAAAGGAGAAGCATGTTGACTTTGTGAATTTCTGATTAGATGCATGGAAGAGGTTAATGCGATATGGAGGCAGGATCCTTATGACCCAAGATGTCTAGATTCTCATTGATTTGATAAGATTGTGGCTGTGAACTTCAGGTCTTTTGGTGTAACCAGAAAGTCTGCAGTACTAAGAACTACTCCAGTAGATGGCTATAGTTCTCTCCCCAGTCCTCCTTCATTTTTGTTTTTGTTTTTTTTTGCTACCAGATGAAATAAAAAGTACAGCAGGCATGGCCCTGGGATGTTCTCAGTCAGAATTAACCACACGGAGATTCTCACCTGTGGGGCTGAAGCCCCCGTGTGAGCCTAAGTCTATTTAACTCTAAGCTAAGCTACACTCTTTCCCTAAGGAGATTTCTGAGGCCAAGCCTGTTGACCCATTTAGAGATCCAGGGGTAAGGAGCTTTCTATTTGTTTGCCAGTAAAGCACTATTTATGGCATTCTGATCACATGGCGCTCTTAAGACTATACTTACAGAGTTTTGTATGGGGACAGTATAGAACACTCCTTGTAGGATTTATCCTTTGGGGATTTAGGATTGAAAACATTGAAGATGGTTTTACTTAGTATTGAAAATAGTTTTATATGGCCTCAAGCCAGTTCCCCATTCCTCCTTTCTCATTTCACAATTGCAGAGTGCTACTGGTGTAGTTTGCCTCTGTTTTGAGCCCCACCCTTCCTGTTGCTAAGCAGATGAACTGGGTTGCATAAATTGTCAATTACTCAGCTGTGACAATGAAAACGACAGGACAGCCATGGGCAGAAATGAGGACAGCAACTTCTAGCCCTTGGGTTTCAGATTAGATGATAGAGAGGTAGATGGCAACAGGTGAAGTTATCATAAGTAGAAGTTTGATCTTTACAAACTGGAAAAATTTGAAAACAGAACAAAAATGCCCCCTCCCCTTGCCCTAATTTCCTTTACATATATTTTCAGGAAGATCTGAGCAAGCTCATTCTCCTTTTCAGAATATTTGTTTATTGAAGGGAATTCTTCCTTTAATGTAGAAGTCATGTCTTATCATGACCAAAAGTAAAAAAAGAAGAAAGGATATTATGGAAGGAAAAATGAAATATGATTCTGCTACTTTAATACTACCTCATTAGAATTTGTGTGTGTTTCCTTCAGAGATTTGTATTCATTATATTAGAGTAAATGGATTAGATTTGTTTGGGTATTCATTTCTTTGTTTGTGTCTAGTTACAATTTACATACTTTTATCCTTTAGTTTTAGGATTCCCTGGTGGCTCAGTGATAAAGAATCCACCTGCCAATGCAGGAAACTCAGGTTCGATCCCTGGGTCGAGAAGATCCCCTGGAGAAGGAAATGGCAACCCACTCCAGTATTCTTGCCTGGGAAACCTCATGGACAGAGGAGCCTGGCAGTCTACAGTCCCTGGGGTCGCAAAGAATCAGACATGACTGAGCATCTAAACAGCAAACAGCAATCCTTAGTTTTAGAATATTTATTGAGTAGCAGTTACTAGTTTATTATTTCAGGTTAGGTTGACTCCCAAGTCTGAAGTCAGTTCTAAATCTGTATGTATTCATGAGCATATTTGCATTTCTGACCCAACAACAACAACAACAATAAAAGCTAACTTTGCTTTGGGCCATGAATCTTCACTTATCTCGTTTACCCAGCTTCTTTAATAAAGCAGGTTTAGTGTGGCAGGTGTCCACCAAACCTTTGGCTCTCAGCATGTCACCTGTGACTTCCCATGAAAATTCTCCACGAAACAAACATTGAATAGAATTACAAAGATTTCCTTCTGGAGTCCTAGTGTACTGACTCCACTCACCCGTAAGAGGCATAATAAGCTCAATGCCGGCTCTAGCCCCCCAGAGAGAGGTAAACTATGTGTGCAAGCATAATTAGCACACCATCAGGTTGTAACAACCAGTATTGGTTTTCTCTGTTGGGATGTTTTCCTCCAGTGGCTTCCCAAAGAGCTCCTTTGCAAATAGTTGTGGAAACTACTACAGCAAATAATGCACTCCAAAAAAAAAAAAAAAAGAGCGTGCTGCAAATGGAACACTAGAGGGCACTAGAGTGACATTGTTATGTGATTGCATTTCCCTTTGCTGTGCCACCGAAATACTCTTTTTACTGAAGTGCAGTTGGTTTACAATGTTGTTAATTCCTGTTGTACAGCAAAGTGGTTTGATTGTTGTTGTTGTTCAGCCACTCAACAACTGTTGTTGTTCGTGTCTGACTGTTTGTGACCCCATGGACTGCAGCACGCCAGGCTTCCCTGTCCTTCACTGTCTCTCGGAGTTTGCTCAGACCCGTGTCCGTTGAGTCAGTGATGCCATCTAACCATCTCATCCTCTGTCGCTCCCTTCTCCACCTCACCTCAATCTTTCCCAGCATCAGGGTCTTTTCCAATGATTTGGCTCTTCGCCTCAGGTAGCCAAAGTATTGGAGCTTCACATGTATTTTTTTTTTCCCCTCATATATACATATACATATATGTATATTTATTTACATTCTTTTTAAAAATATTGTTTTCCATTATGGCTTATCATGGGATATTGAATATATAATTCTTTGTGCTATTCAGTAGGACCTTGTTGTTTATCCTTTCGATATATAGCTTGCATCTGTTAACCCTATCCTCCCACTCCATCCCTACCCCAATGCCCTCCCCCTGTTAAAAGCTTTTAAAATATTGCTCTGCCTTTCTTGAACACATTTGCTGGACTTTACACAACATAGATTTATGATATGAGTCAAACATTTGTTGTTATTTATCATTCTAATCGATGTTTTCTCGAAAGCAGGTCTTTTCTTCCTATGCTGAATTTAAAAGAATCTTTAATAATTTCTTCTTAGACAGTTTTATTTTTGAAGGAAAGCGCATCTTATTCTTCTAAGATTATAACTTGCCTAATAGTTCTAATACTAAAGATATTAGAATCTGCTAGATATTAAAGAAAGGAATTATTTCCAAACCTGCTTTTAGACTCAGAGGATGTGGTCATCATATCAATATGTGCCTGCTATTGAATTTAAAATAAAGTATATGAATGCAGCAGTATAATGTAGCAGTGCTAAAAAGTAGATAAGTATGGGTAGTTAGAAAATTATACTGTCACTTAGTCCTAAACAAACAGTTTAACCAGAAGGTTTTCTTTTACAATGTTAAGCTATTTTAGAACTCTAAATGAAGTAGTTTTGTTCTATATAAATTACCTTAAAAGTGGGAATTTAGTGTGTAATGTTTATGTGCCTACGTGCCTAGAATTGTCTTTTAAATCATCCTTGCTTCCCCTCAGGACCTGTCAGTCTACTTGAAGAAACAAGGTATTTTCCTTTTAAGAAGTTGTCACATGACAATTTAATCCAAGAGATAAATAACACCTACCAAACATACAGAACTTTGCACATGTGTATCAGGTAAAATTGTGTTTAAAGGGTGGAGATGCTGCAGGATTGGAGGGGCTGGGGGGAGACTTGCGGAAGGGAAAGGGCTCTCTGGGCTTGAAGGCTGGGTAGGATTTGGGCAGAGGACAGGTAATTCAGAATCACAGCCCAGCGAGAAGAGAGAAGGAAGAAAGTGTTAGTCCCTCCGTTGTGTCCGACTCTTTGCAATCCCATGGACTGTAGTCCACCAGGCTCCTGTGTCCATGGGATTTCCTAGTCATGAACACTGGAGTGGGTTGCCATTTCCTCCTCCAGGGGATCTTCCCGACCCGGGGATCAAACCTGGGTCTCCCACATTGCTGGTGGATTCTTTACTGTCTGAGGCACTAGGGAAGCCCTGGTGAGAAGGGAGGCATGTGTGCTCAGTCGTGTCCGACTCTTTGTGACCACATGGACTGTAGCCCGCCAGGCTCCTCTGTCCATAGAATTTTCCAGGCAAGAATACTGGAGTGGGTTGCCATTTCCTTCGAGAGAGCCAGCAAGACTTTCCCAGCAGCAACATACCGGGCATCTCCTGGTCCCTCCACAGGGAGGTCCCAATCCAGGGTTACACATGCCATTTGTTTTTATGTTATTGCTTCATTTGTTTTTATGTTGGAATTTGGGGTGGTTGTTTTTTTGTTTGGGTTTTGTTTTGGAGTTTGTGTCGTTTGTTGTTTTGATGCTTCTTTCAGTTCAGTTCAGTTCAGTCGCTCAGTCATGTCTGACTCTTTGTGACCCCATGGACCTCAGCCTGACAGGCCTCCCTGTCCATCACCAACTCCCGTTGATGCTTCTTTCACCAGGAAAAAAAAAAATCCCCCCGTTTGTAAGACAGCAATTCATTCTCCATCCCCAATATTGCTGATCCTTTTCCGGGCCTTTCTTGGCTCTGTTGCAGCTAGATCTGCATGTGCTGCTGTGATGCCCAACTTGACAGCTGGGCTGCCTTGGTGGGGGCATGGGGAGGGTCCTGAGTGTCACCCACCTGTCCCGATGCACCTGGAACCGTGCCCTCTCCCTCCAGGGACTAAAGGAAGAATCGTGGCCTGATTTCATCTTTGTAGTCCTGACACTCAATACACATTAGGAGTTTGGTAAATATTTACTTTTTAATTAAAAATATCTTTTTGTTAGTATAAGAGCAGTGTAAATGCATTATGGAAAATTAGAAAATACATAAAGCAAAAATACTTTTGAAAAACAGCATATTCTCACATAGGTTACTATTAACATCTGAGTGTCTGTCCTTCCAAACTTATTTCTATACATAGCTGTGTTAATTTGTCTTTCTTGTTTTAAAAATTTTTTTAATTGGAGGATAATTGCTTTACAACGTTGTGTCACTTTCTGCTGTACAACAACATGAATCAGCCATGAGTACACATATATCCCCTCCCTCTTCAGTCTTGCACATCTACCCCCTCCATCTTTCATCTATCTAGGTATTTTAAAATGAGATGATGTTATAATACACAGTTTTGTTAATGCACACTATTTTCTAGTCTCTTTTTTTCATTTAATAATCTCCCCATTTATACATAAATATGTCTGGTCTCTACATGATTCCTATCAACAAACACACTGCATAAAAATCTTCCAGGAGAATGTTTGTTAAATCAGATTCCAGGACTTCCCTTGTAGTCCAGTGGTTTAGATTCCTTGCTCCCGATGCAGGGGGCCCAGGTTCCATCTCTGGTCAGGGAACTAGATCCCACATGTTGCAATTAAGAGTTCACATGCTGCCACTAGGGATCCCATGTGCCACAACTATGACCTGATGCAGCCAAGGAAGACGTTTTTTAAAAATTCAGAATCCTAGGCCCTACTTGGATCTTGAGGTTCATAATCTCCAGGGTTTGGCTCTGAAACCTGTATTTTAGCCAGTGACTAAATGCCCAAATCTCGGTCACTGATCTATAGCGTCACTGTGTGTGGGCTGGGGGTGGGATAGACTTTTAGTGTATGAATACACTGCAGTTTATTTAAGCAATCTCTCCTGGTTTAATTCTTGGCCTCATTTTGAACCAAGTGATAAAGGTCATTTGGTGATAAGCATAAGTCGAGATGACAAACATTTTAAATTTCTGTGGACGTCAGCGTAGCTTGATGTATTAAGCGCTAGTGTTACAGCATTTAAAATCTGCTCAATATTGATAGAGGGCGATTTTTGGTACGATCCTCAAGCCACAGGATGGACCACCATAGGATGGGCTGACCTAAAACTATGGCAGGGGCCTTTCTTTCTTTCTTTCGTCTTTCATTCATGGGCCATGAGGACATAAATCTGTGTGTCTGTGTGGGAAGCCAGATGACTCAGGTCACCATGTCTAGTACCCTCGTCTGTGGGTTATGTGGACACATTGACCCATTTTGCCTCTGAATCCTTCTGCTGTCTGCTGACAGAGTCTTTCTTACCACTTAACACCAGTGATTAAATGATAACCAGACAACTCTGCCCAGCCCACATTATTTCCTCCTAGTGTGTGGATATAATTGTCCGGTACTCCCAAGTTCTTGGCCACTGTAGAGAAAGTGTCTGCCCAGGATTTTTTCTTGTTTTTTTTTTTCCCCCTTTCAATTATTTTCTGTAGTTCCCCAGGTTTCATGATGTAATAGCCATGGAATTAAACTTGAGCAGCTTAGAATTAGTAATTAATTGCATGACGCTTCATTTATGATTACTAATTGATCCCCGCCTACACCTGGTGGCCGCAAACTTCACGATGCTGTGATGGACATATGGGAAAAGCTCTGTTTGAAATTTGATGGATGAGATTCAGGTAATTAGGTTAAAAAATGTTTTTCAGAGCCCTCAGATGGGCCACATTTGTAAAACACTGTTTGTGGACACCTAGACATTGTAACATTAATATTTCCTAATCTATTAAGTATAAAATTACTGATTCTGTTTCAACACAAAAGATAAGGTTTAGGAATCACTTATTCATTCACTAAATAGTTACTGAGCCCTTACTGAATGCAGGCCGGGTGCTAGGCACCGAGATTCAATTGGAGAACTAGATGGACCTCATTCCTGCCCTCATGAAGTTTACAGTCTAGGAGATCAAAGACAAACAGACAGTTCATACTAACACAGTAGGGACAATTTAGCCCAGACTCAGAGTGCCAGGATAGATAGGCTTCTCCTGTAAGTTCTGTCCAAACAAATCAATAGGAACTGATGAAGCAGGGGAGGAGATTTCTAAGGCAAAGGAGCACCATCTTCAAAAGCCTGTGAGAGGAACTTCCCTGGTGGTCCAGTGGTTAAGAAGCCACCTTTCAATGGTGGGGACTCGGGTTCTATCCCTGGTCAGGGAACTAGGATCCCACACGTTGAGGAGCAACTAAGCCCATGCACCTCAACTAGAGAATCCATGAGCTGTAATGAAGATCCAGTATGCTGCAATTAAGACCCGATAGAGCCAGAGATGAAGTCCATGAGGTACTGAGTCACATTCAGGGAGCTGAATGAAGCCCACTGTGGCTGGAATCTGAGCTTGACTGAAATGGCTAAGCCAGACCAGGTTACCCCATGCCTTGGAAGCCCTGGCAAGGAGTTTGGGCTTCACAGGAGGCGCTAGTGGTAAAGAACCTGCCTGCCAATACAGGAGATATAAGAGACACAGGTTCAATCCCTAGATTGGGAAGATCCCCTGGAGGAGGGCATGGCAACTCACTCCAGTACTCTTGCCTGGAGAATCCCATGAACAGAGGAGCCTGGAGGGCTACAGTCCATGGGGTTGCACAAAGTTGGATACGACTGAAGTGACTTAGCACTCAGCACATAAGAACAATAGGGAGCCATTGACCCTCTTTAAGAAGAGGGTTATAATCAGATTTATATTTTAAAGGTATTACTCTTGCAGAAGTAGGCACAATGGATTGAAAAGTAGTGAGACAAGAGGCAAGGAGATTGGTTTGGGTGCCCCCTGCATCACCCAACTGAGAGCTGCTGCTAACCCATGGGAGACAGGAGTCATTTCTGTTATATTCATTTAGTGTGACTATTTGGTTTGTGATATTACACTCAGCTGATAACACTACACTTAGCTTAGACTCTTCCTGCCAGAAGCCAGGCACTGTTCTCTTTCAACAGTCTCTGTCTTTGGGGAGCTTACAATCAAGTGAGGAGAGACAGACAATAAACATGTTTTTAAAATTAATATGGGAATTCCCTGGAGGTCCAGTGATGGGACTCAACAGTCTCACTGCCAGAACCCGGGTTCCATCCCTGGTCGGAAAACTAAAAATCACACAAACCACAGGGTGTGGCCCCCCCAAAATAAAATTAACACGTTAGCAGCCTTCCTCACAAGGACCAAAAGTTGGAAACAACGTTAATGTCCATTGATAGATGAATGGATAAACCAAGTATGGTGTATACATGCAATGGAATACTATTTTACCTTAAAAGGGGGTAAAATTCAGGTATATGCTGAAACATGGATGAACTTGGAAAACAGAATGCTCAGTGAGATAAGCCAGACATAGAAGGACAAATATTGTATGGTTCCACTTGTATGAGGTACCTAGAGTCATCAAACTCATACAGATGGAAAGAATAGAGCTTACCAGGGGCTGGGGTTCGGAACGTATGGGGAGTTACTGTTTAATGGGAATAGAATTTTTGTTTGAGAAGATGAAAAAAGTTCTTGAAATGGATAGTGGTAATGTTCGCGCAACGTCGTGGGCGTACTTAATGCCACAGAATTACACACGTAAAATGGTAAATTTTACTTTATGTCTGTTATACCACAATTAAAAAAATAAAAGAAAACCTTGTTCCCCCCACAGCCGAACATTCTGTAAGGCACTGGGGTAAAGAAATGCAAGGAATGGCCAAAACTATGTTTCAGGTAAATTTTTGTTTGGACAAAAAAATGTAATATGGATGGTGATAAATTAAATGAAGCAATAAAGCAGATGATACCGGGGAGATTTCCTTGTGGGGCCAGGTAGGGGCTGGGCTCTTTCTTTAGGGGATGTGGTTAGAGAAGGACTTGAAGGAGGGGACATTTAAGCTGAAACCTGACAGAAAGACTCAGCCGTAACCTGACATGTGAAACCGCGTGATCTGTGACTGTATGATCTGCCTCACAAGAAAAATGAATACTTAGTTAGGAAAATACACAAATGAGGCCTGGAAGGACACATCAAATGGTAAACTGCTTGTGATTATGAATGACTTTGTTTTTTGCTTCTTGTGTTTTTTTGGTTTCCTATTATGCACATGTTTAACTTTTAAGAAACAAATGTTATTTTATAAACCTTAAAAAAAAAAAGGAAGACTCAGCTGTGCAGGGACCTGGCAGAAGAACATCCTTGGTTGAGGTGAGCAGGGACAAAGGTGCCAAGGTCCTGAAGTGCTTGGTGGAGAGAGGGAAGATCACTGGGGCCGGAGGGCAGTGAAGAGAGCAGGAGTAAAGGCAGGATTAAGGCAGGAACCGGAGCCCAAAGGGCTCGCAGGTCATGGGAGGGAGGTGAGTTTTATTCTAGTTGCAGTGGGAGGCACTGGAGGATTTTAAACACAACAGAGATGCAATCAGGTTTATGTAACAGGAAGATCACTCAACTGTAAGGTCAGGGCTGTGGAGGGGGAGGGAAAGACATGAGGAGGTGTTGGCAGTGATGAGGGGGAAGTGATGCCGGGACTCTGAGAGGGGTGTGATTCAGAAGCAGCTGGAAGGCAGAGTCCCAGGACTCCGCACTTGAACAACTGCAGACAGGGCAGTCTGTGATGCCTGAGTTTCCAGACTGGGTTTCTGGATGAAGGTGGAGCCGCTGTGGGGGTCAGGTTGCTAGAGTGCTGGGTCCACGCTCGCTGTTGAGACCTGCATTTGGTTTCATCCAGGGAGTATGGAAGGAGAAGAGTAGTAAACAGTGAGAGCTTCGGCTTTTGGGGTCCAGAGGCTTGGCTGTGCGTGGGCATGACTTACCAACTTTGGGAAAGATAAATCGCTTTAAGCCTCTGAGAATGAAGTGCATAATAGGAAATCTGGGTGCAGTGGGACCCCTAAAAATGAGGGATGCCCTTCCCTTCTGTGAGCCCCTCACCAGCCTCACAGCCTCAAAGTCAGTAATACAAGGTCTGGTCTGAAGGATCAGGCAGGCAGATCTCAGGTAATATCCTGAATCCTGCTCTTCCCCAGAGTAGCTGAAAACGGGGAGAAGTATTAACCTGGGGGAAGCCATGAACCCAAACAGCCACACAAGCAAGGTCAACCTGCAAATACCTAAAGGCTTCTGGCTCCAAAGAAAAACCATGTCAAGTAATGGGGGTCACGGGGATGGGGCAGGGGGTGGTTCTCATTCACAATAGTAACAAAAGCTAGAAGGCAGGAATAAATCTAAAAGATATTCAAGTCCTTATAGAGAAAATTACAAAACATTACTGAGAAACATGGAAGAGGAAGTGGCAACACACTCCAGTATTCTTGAGTGGAGAACTCCGTGAACAGAGGAGCCTGGCAGGCTACAGTCCATGGGGTCGCAGAGAGGGAGCACGCATGGACCGCACATTGAAGAACGTAAAATAAGATGCAAATCAAAGGCGAGAGACCATGTTCTTACATGGTTAGATTCAATATCAAACCAGTTTTCACTATCATTGATTTTAAAACTCAATCAAATTTCAATCAGACTCTCAGCAGGTTGTGAGTGGGTGTGTGGGAGTGTGGCGTTTTAGAAGCCAAATTCATGTAGAAGGCACAATAAACAAAAATATCTAGGATGAGTTTGAAGACTATCAAGAGAAATTTCCTCTATTAGATACCAAAATTTATTTAAAAACTATACTGGTTTAGTCAAAGGAGCATTGGTGCAGGGATTAAAAATAGACCAAAGTTGAGACCCAGAAACCAATCCATGCACATATAGAAACTCAATTTATGGCATTAGATATTGGCATTGCAGATAAAGTAGGGGAAGTGATTGATACTTGACTCGTAACACATACATAAATAAATTCCAGATAGATTAAAGACCTAAATGTTAGCAGCAAACATGCAAGAACAGATGTCTGCAAAATTTCATATCATGGAGGGATTTTATAGACAGGATACAGAAAGCACAATAACAGTTGATAAGTCTGCCTACATTAAAATGAAAGTTGTTTGTTCAACAGAAAATACTATGAGCAAAATGGTTAAGCTACATAATGGAAGAAGGTATTTGCATTGGCTGTAAGTGATTAAAAATTAGTATCCGAAATTTTTTTTTTTTGGCTGCACTGTGTGGCATGTGAGACCTGAAGTTCCCTGACCAGGGATCGAACCCATGCCTGCTGCAGTGGAAGTGCAGAGTCTTAACCCCTGGACTGCCAGGGAAGTCCCTGAATATATTTTCAACCTATAAACCAATAAGATGTAGAAGCATAGCCTAACAGAAGACTGAGCAAAGAAAATGAACATAAAATACACAGAAGAAATTTCATTGGTTTGAAAAGACACCCAGCCTCCCTAGTTATGAGGTTGGAGTGGCAAGGCTTTCCAGATGCCCATGCAGTGGCTCAGTCTCCTGGGGACATTTGTGAAGGTCAAAGGCTCACAGTCCTTAGGAGTTCATAGGGTGGCCCTGTGGCTTGGAGCTAGATGCCAAGTTGATGCCCATCTCTTTCAACTTTGCCAGAGTTTAGAAGGTCAACGGCCAGGGTATTGTGAAATTCAGGTCTTAAGCTAAAACCACACAGGATGAAGGCATGGTGAGATGGCAAGGCTCAGAGCTATAGGGATGAGCACCCCAGAGAGCTTCAGAGCCAGTGGACCGCGGAGGTCACAGGAAGCCGGATCAGGAGCTGAAATTTATGCCCAGTTGATTCCCATTTAGCATGAGGCAAGTGAAGGCTGGGGGCTTCCCCAGTGGCTCAAGTGGTGAAGAATCCACCTGCAGTGCAAGGGACCTGGGTTTGATCCCTGGGTCAGAAAGATCCCCTGGAGGAGGAAATGACAATCCACTCCAGTATACTTGCCTAGGAAATCCCACGGACAGAGGAACCCGGTGGGCTACAGTGAGGTCGCAAAGAGTCGGACACGACCATGCACACGCACACACACACAAGTGAAGCATGGGGCTCTAGGCAGCCTGAGCCCCACATGGAAGGTGGTGACTCTCAAAATGATGTGATATAAACTTTGTGGCCACCTCTGGCTACTCGTTCGCCTCTGTCCTTGTTGCCAACTAATCTCAGTCTTAATGAGTAACCAGTGTCTCTTGAGAAAGACTAATCCCCTAAAGTCAGAGTTCGCATCTTGGCCTGTTCCCTGGTTTGTAGGTAACGCCATTCACTCTTCAGTATGAGATGACCAAGTGCCTCACAGTCCCTGGACACTGTTCTAGGGGCTTGAGACCTCTGTCCTCCTGGAATTTACATTTTAGAGTGGGGGAGGGGGGGGAGGGAATTATAAATCACTAAAATGAACAAGTAAATTACTTATCTCAGCCTCTACCCCAGACCTACTGATAAAAGAATCTGTGTTTTACCCAGTTCCTCTAGTGATGTTTATGTGCATAGAAGTTTGAAAAACTGTGAGTCTAGGAACCATTGGCTTTTCCATTCATAATTTTGCATCCACTCATCACAGTTGGATTGACTTTCTGCCAAGTCAACACCTAACCTGTTTTTGGTAACAGACAGGACATCTCCTGCCGATGGGAAGTAGTACTTGTGAGCAGATATTATAGGCAACACTTAACCAAGTCGTTTTGGATTTGGTACTCGTTCCTTTGCTATAAATGTGCCTATTTCTTCTTATATTGAGCAACTACTGGCTATAATTAAGGCAACTTTAACAGCAGCAAGTGGTTTTGTTATTTTATGCAGCTTGCTATTCTGAACCAATTTATTTTGGTTCTGGTACATCTGGTTATACCAAAAAAATTGACTCCTTTGCTAAATAAAGGCGTTCTCACTGTTTTCATCGTTTTAACACAATGAGGTAGGCAAGTAGTAAGAGCAAGTGGTCAGAATTGTCTGAAGTGCTTTCTCATTTACACACTTCGGCATCCACCACCACTTCCAGAAGTTTCTCTGCCAAAACAAAGTATTCCTTTTTGGTAGCCAGTTCCTAGTTAGTCAGTTCCATTCATATTTTCCTGCTCATCCCCAAATGAAGTAGTTATCTTTAACTTTCAACTCATTAGCACCTACAGTTACTGTCTCTCTGATTCATTTTGAAGTGAATCATGTCCTGACATGCCAGCTCTTCCACACTTGTCTTGAACTGTCATTTATGTCTGGTGAACTGTCATTGAAGTCTCAGATTATTGTTTACATTCTCATACTTAATAGAGTTTAGATTCCTGATGGATAGGAACTCTGTCTTATGTATCTTAATGTACTTCATACATCCCCTTAGTTATTGGATACATGCTTCTTGATTTTAGTGTATATTTGTTCTATTGGTAAAAGGTTTTTTTTTTGAGAAGTCAAGAATCCAGTATATAAATTATAAAATTTGAGGCCAACATCACACAGACATTTCCATTTGATATTGGAGTAAAGCTTTAAGTCATATTTTAAGGGACTGAATCATATTTAGCTTGGAGTGACATTCCCCAGGCAGCTGGTTTGTTCTCAGACTGTGAGATGATAGAAACTAGATTCCTGTTTGAAGAGCAAGGTAATCGGGCTCCACCATTAGAAAGCAAGCAGAAAAGGTAGTTAGAATTCAAATTGAACACTATTAATTTTCAGTATGGTGTTCCTTGTACAATGTCATTACCAGACATTTGAAAGAAAGCTATGACTCAAATGTAAATAGCATTGTCATAAAAGCAGAAAGAATATGAAAAGCATAGAGAATTTTTTTTTCATATAGCACAGTGGAAAAGCAATTCAATACTGAATCAAGGACAGTTCCCAAATAAATGGTATAGATCACCACACTACAGTGTTTAATCCATTTATTCCTAACTATGTGGTTTACCCAAGAAGAGGTTAGCAAGAACTCTGAAACTGAGAGACTACTAGAGCTAGGATAAAAGATTGCTTTCCTCATGCAGTCTTTTTTTTCTTCAACAGAAGCACATTCTTACTGTATCATTTTTCCTCTTTCCAAAGACTTTCCCTTTATATTGATGAAAGGAAGAAATGGGTTATCTCATTTTTCAATTATTTATAATAGCTCAGCACATCATTCTAAGCTTCATTGGGCCAACTGGGATCTTGCTAGAAACTGAACTCCAGATTTCTGAATGGGATGAGCTGAAGCTGCCTACAAAATTGAATTTTTGGAAGATGGGAAAAACAAAATAATAATAAACACTGAAAGTTTATTTTGGAAAATACACAGACCCCTATTTCATGACTTTTTCAGGATTTTTACATGTACATAGATGTAAAGTTTCATATTCTAAAAATAAATCTGCTTATCTAACCCAGAATAAATAGCAACCAGAGTTTGAATTGTAGGAGAGCACTCATACTCAAATTTTCAGAAATCTGACTGACTATTTGTCAAACTCAGATGTATCTAAAGACAGAAAGTGGACTCAGAGGTCCCAGTGTCCAAGAAGCATCCTGTCATGCAGAAGCCCATCTTTGTGGTCAAATATTTCCTTTTTAGAATGAACTTGTCCTTCCTTCCATTTATCTGTTTGGTTCTTCAAGCTGTTGTCATGAGTTGTGTGTCATGTGTGTGTGCTCAGTCATGTCTGACTCTTTGCAACCCTGTGGAAATGGGAAATGGAAATGGGCTACTCTTTGTAGCCCGCCAGGCTCCTCTGTCCATGGAAATTTCCAGGCAAGAATACTGGAGTGGGTTGCCATTTCCTTCTCCAGGGGATCTTCCCAACCCACGGATCGAACCTGTGTGGATGTATTTATTCACATAGAAATACTGGGTAATAGATGAAAAAGATGACTCTTGGTTTATTTTTGTGAGATGTTTACTCTGACCTTAACATGAGTGGGAAAAGTAATGGCCGTATTAAAGATGGTTTCATACGGTCAGCATAAATAAACTCTTACATAAGCCAAATTTTTAAACAGTCAAAATCACTGGTTATTTGACTTTGGTAGCATTGGCTCTCTCTGAAATATCAAATCCATGGCGCACATAATCTTTGAGGGAGTTTTGCAAAACTTTAACTAGATTTCAAGAAGATTGTCATTAAACCGCAAGATATTTATACCACTTGTTATATGGAAAAAGGGTAAAAAAAAAAGTTTTACTGACATGTTTCCTAGTCTGCTTAGGAGAGAGCAGGGACTCATTTGAGGCAGGAAGAATGAATTTTAGATAATTTCAGGGTTAATATCTTCCTGCATCAAATTATTTTAAAATATTTTCATTGCACTTTCATTCCCCTTGGAATTTAAAGAATCAGACCATTTTACTTTCTTACAAGGCGAGCTCACACTAACTCAGGCCTTTAAATCACAGCCTTTGGTAGAAAAACATATTTTCTCTGAACATAACTAAAGTAGTAAAGTAGGATGAAGAGAAAAGGGTTAGGAGGCGTTATTAAGAAGACTGTTATAAACAGCAAAAATTAGCTATCTCTCCATACTCTCTGTTATTCAATGTAGGGTCCAAAGAAGGGAATTGATTTCAACCAGCTGACATGTTTTGGCTTTGGGTTCTGACATTATTCCAAGCCAGCTCACGTAACTGTCTTCAGTTACTGAACGCTTACTGACCAAGCACATGCTGTCCCACAATGGACAAGACAGACACAGTTCCTGCCTTCATACAGCCTACAGTTTAGTGGAAAGTCCTTTAGGAAGCCCTCCTCATCCAAAGGGCAGGTCACTCCAATGTCCAGTGAGTCTGCATTGTATTTACTTTTTTGTCTCTGAAATTCCCCACCTTAAAAAGCTCTTGTCCCTTGAATTTCCAAGATATTGTCTTCACATCTTCTCTAATTTTAGTTCTGATCTTTTTCCATGTAAAGAAAAAAAGAACTGGGTTCATACTACCCTTGCTTACCATTCTAAATTTCTCTTTTGGGATCAGTCCTGTTTTCTTTGAATTCTACGATCACCCAAAGACAATACACTGATGACTGGTTCATCAGGCCCACACGGACTCTCCTCAGCTCCAAACTCCACACCCCTAGTCGCTGGGTATTTCCACATCCTGTCTTACCTATCTTAAGAGCATTATCCAATTTCTCAAGCTAGAAATCCTGGGGTCACACTGACCACTCCCTTTCTCACAGCCTTGCTTCTCCCAAGTCCCATATTTTGTTATTAGAATATATTCCAATATATTCTAATTTAAAAATCTATTTGGGGGCTTCCCTGGTGGCTCAGATGGTAAAGAATCTTAAATGTCTTAAATGCAGGAGACCTGAGTTCGGTCCCTGGGTCGGGAAGATCCCCTAGAGTGGGAAATGGAACCCCACTCCAATATTCTTGCCTGGGGAATTCCATGGGCAGAGGAGCCTGGTGGGCTGCAGTTCATAGGCCCACAAAGAGTCAGACACAATGGAGCACGTATAGACATTCTTAGATTCATAGATTCTTAGATTCATCAATTTTACAGTTTTCTAATTCATTACTTTCTGGTTTTACATGTCTCTTAACTATTCCCCTTCCGTATTCTTTAGATTTATGTTATTTCTGTCATTTTAGGTAATATATATTTAATTTGTTTGTTTAAATTTGTTCCTGTTTAATAATAGCACTCTCACTTGCATTTTGTCCCCTAGAGTCACAGGTGTTTTGGAAGTGGAGGAAACTGTCAAAACCATATAATTCAAACCTCTTGTCTTCTGTGTTAAGAAGGCAAACAGACGTGTTTCACAGCCAGCTGCTTGCAGAAGCAAAATCTCAAACAATTTTTGTGATCCTCTTTTTCCACTCCACCACCTTCCCTGGCTGCTTAACCGAAAAAAAAAAGAGAATATAGTAAAGAGAGATCATTTCTCGTGGGAATGTGACCTGTCTACAGCTTGGGCAACCTCTCAAAAGACCAGGACTTAATGTAGCCAGCTAAGGGCTTTTTGAGCGCTGTTTTTTCTCTGTCTCTGGGACAGAGGTTAGTTTGTGTTGACACAAGCTGTATAAATAAACCCATAGATTCAGGCAGGGTGCAGGACCTGTAGAGGGTGGCTTTGGGACTAGAGTTCAGACCACTGGAGCCGCACCTGTCCTAAAGGAGCTCACGTTCCTTTAACTGCTGATTGAGACCTCCTGGTTGAGAGAGCCTCTCTCTTCCCACTCTGTTCCAGTCTGACCGCATCCCCCACCCCAGCCCATTGTTCCAGCCTGCTGACCTGACTGAGCTGCCTGGGAGAAGGACTGTCATCTCGTTGAATGACATGTCCCAGGCTAGTCAGCTCAGCAGTGGGGGCAGGGAGAGGATAAGAGCTAATGGAACAAGAGCAGTTCGACTGCGGAAGAATCTGGCCTGTATGCCGCTGTGCTCCCTCCGTTATCCTCCTTTCTTGCCCTGACTTGTGTTAGTAAACGTGGAGGGATGGGGCAGGGGGCTTCCCAGGTGGCTCAGTGGTAAAGAATGTGCCTGCAGTGCAGGAGACCCGGGTTTGATCCCTAGGTCAGGAAGATCCCCTGGAAGAGGACATGGCAACCCACTCCAGTATTCTTACCTGGAGAATCCCATGGACAGAGGAACCTGGTGGGCTGATGCAGTCCACAGGGTCCCAAAGAGTTGAATATGACTGAGCAACTAAACAGCCACAGTAACAGGGATGAGGCAGAAAGCAAAGTGGTGTAGACAATGAGTTTTTCTTCCTTTTTACTTACAAAGGCTTATGAAACTTCATTGCTTTCATTTAACACTGGATATTGGTGACCTTTTGAGAACGAAGATGTAAAAAGATGGATGTGTGTGTATACACATGTATGTATTCATTCATGTGTATGCATATATATATATATATGCACATACATTTTACACACCTAGAAGAGTCTGAAACTCACAGAAACCTTGTGATGGAGCATCTCTATGTAAAGTGCTGAATGTTTTTGCCGTGGGAATAATTTTACTCCTTTATTCCCCTCCCCCTTTTTCCTACTCAAGGCTTCTCCTGGCTGTTCTTTACAATAGCCAGACAGTCCTTAAGGTCAGGTAGAGTTGTTCTCTTTGGTTCATTAAATTGTAATTCCTCAAGCTCACGAATTTTTTTATTCTTTATTCCTACCTTCCACCCCTGGATACATAAAAGAGCTCAGTAAATATGTGGTGCATTGAATGGAATGGGGCCATAGCATCTGTCAGCCCTTGGTGGGTATACTGTTTGTACCTCCACTAGCCCCATGGTATGTTCAGAGACCAGTGTTTCCAGAAGGGGATTGAGGTACATTCACAAGGAGACGTCATTCATGGTGGCAGATAGTAGAACCAGGCCCCCACCCTTCCAGCCCATACATTAATATTTGTAATCTAGAAAATGGTACAGATGAACTTATTTGCAGGGCAGGAATAGAGATGCAGATGTGGGAAACAAATGTGGACACACTGGGGAAGGAGAGGGTGGGACAAATTGAGAAAGTACCGTTGACATATATACCCTACTATGTGTAAAGTAAGTAACTAGTGGGAAGCTGCTGTATAGCACAGGGAGCTCAGCGTGGTGCTCTGTGATGACCTAGAGGAGAGGGATAGGGGTGGGTCAGTAGGAGGGAGGCTCAAGAGGGAAGGGATATGTGTATACATACAGCTGATTCATGCTGTTGTACAGCAGAAACTAACATGACATTGGAAAGCAATTTATCCTCCCGTTAAAAAAATAAAAATTAAAAAACAAGAACAAGCTTTCCCCTTCTGCCTTCCTGCCTCTTCCCTTGGAATGGGGCTGCTGTCCTTGCCGAAATCTATTGTGTTATCATTTAGATTCTAAATTAAGTATCAATTAAATGAATTAGCACTAGAATTCTCTTCCTTTCTTTCTCTCTTTTTTGGTATAATTTTTAAAAAAATAACTTTTTTGTGATTTTTTTTTTGCAATCCTTTGAAACTTAACCAAAGCAGCTGTTATATGGTCAGGTTTGCACAATTTGTGAATCAAGAAAATCAACCTGGGAAGTTTAGAGTCTGGTTTTCAGGCCTTATCCTAACCATCAGCCTTTTACCTACATATTTCAGTGGGTGTTGAACTCATTTTCCTTTTTCTAACTTCCTTTATTCCGCTTATGTCAGCTAGTTAGGTATTTGTATTTAAGTGTATGAAAATAAAATCCTGCAGCCCCAAATTGCTTCTAGAAGCTGCAAGAAGTCAGGGGACACAGTTCTCCTGGAACCCACTCTGCCCTCTGCTCTTAGCCCTGGGAGCCTGGCTTAGGTGACCCCAATAAGTCAGGAGGGTGACCGTTCAGTGCCACAGCCCAGGGAGCAAAGATTTGTAAGAAGTGAGTTACATGCCAGCAAGGGAGAAGGATGCACGGGCAGATCATAATAAAACAGTGTAGGAAAGGCGGTGGAAAGTGTGAGGGAGCTAGGAGCTCAGAGATGCAGCTAAAGTAGCTGGGAAAAGCCAGAAAGAGTTTCTTTCTTCCTTTTTTTTTTTTCATTGTTTATTTATTTGGCTGCATTGGGTCTCAGTTGTGGCACCTGGACTTAGTTGCCCCACAACATGTGGGACCTTAGTTCCCCGACCAGGGATCAAACCTGCCTCCCCATTGGAACGTGGATTCTTAACCACTGGACCACCAGGGAAGTCCCCAGAAATAGTTTCTTAATGGAGCATGGGGAATTGGGGGCGGAGTAGGAGAGAAGTGATGCCAGAGAGGGCAAAGGGAATTCAGGGATAAGGAGAGGGTAAGAAAAGAACCCAGGAGAAGGCAGCAACGAGAACTAGGACATTAACTGAGAGACGGCTGGGAGTGGGGAGTGGTCAGGATATAACCACGTGCAGCTGAGCATTGCTGAACAGGCCAGTGCAAAGAAGGCCGTCGTAAGAGGTGAGTGTAAGGAAGTGAACTGGCCCCAGGTCGTGGAGCAAAATGATGCCAAGGTATTGAGATGGAGCCTTCATTGGCTTTCCACCTATAGACCCAGGAAGCCATTGGGACAAGTCTAGGCAAGAGTTAATGGAGACGTGCACTGGGACCAAGTTGACAGGAATAGAGGAAACAACGAGTTCAAAGAGGTAAAATTGGCAGCATCGGCTAAGCGCTCTATGTGGTGTCGGGGAGAGGAGGGAATTTAGAATGATTCCTAAGTTAGAAACTCAAGTGGTCAAGAAAATGCAGGATGGGTAGCAATTTAGAGACCATGATGATTTCAGGGCTGGGCCTCTTGAGCCTTGAGTGATCTCGAATACCCAGATGGAAATGAACATCAGGTAGCTGGATATGAGCCCAATGATGAGGTGGTAGCACGCGTGCGTGCCAAGTTGCTTCAGTCGTGTCTGACTTTTTGTGACCCCATGGACTGTAGCCAGCTAGGCTCCTCTGTCGGTGGAATTCTCCAAACAAGAATACTGGAGTGGGTTGTCATGCCCTCCTCCAGGGGATCTTTCTGACCCAGAATTCGAACCTGTGTCCCTTACGTCTCCTGCATTGGCAGACAGGTTCTTTACCACTAGCACCACTGGGTAGCATAGGTCTGAGGAATTCATGTATCTGAAGAACATACCACCAGTACTTGAGAATGAGAGCACAGGGTGATGAAATGTTATCCCTCAGTTAATAGTACCTGTCTAAAAATCCCTGGTGACTCAGTGGTAAAGAATCCACTTTCAGTGCAGGAGACAAGGAGATGTGGGTTCAATCCCTGGGTAGGGAAGATCCCCTGGAGGAGGGCATGGCAACCCACTCCAGTATTCTTGTCTGGAGAATCCCGTGGACAGAGGAGCCTGGTGAGCTACAGTGCATGGAGTCACAAAGAGTCGTACATGACTGAACGATTGAGCACAAAGCACACACAAAATCCCGGGCTGCTTAGACGTATAGATAAAAGATACAGGCATGTGCACAGATATACTTATGTCTGCTTCTGCTCCCCTCCCCCACTGAGGATTAGCAAAATAGTAAATCTTCTGTGAAGCATGGCATCAGAAGAAATGTTCGCAAGGAATGTAGACAAAACAACATTAACCAAAACCACATACCTCCTCCAAAAAAAGAGCAGTGCATGTAGAAAATTACAGCTTTTATCCATGTCGAGGAAGAGCGTTTGACAGCTACAGGATGTGAGAAGAAGACGCAAATGACTAACTGGTTTGGGGAAAAAGAATGTTCGCACAGAGTCACAAGAGAACCACTTACATCTTCAGTATCCGATAAAGTCACCATTAATACTCCAGCCCACTCACCCTAACAGTGTATTTAATGTGATCACCTAGCCTTTGTCCCCCCCTCCACACCCCTTAGTAAACTGTATAAAATACTGCTGATTTTTAGATCTGGGCATTCACTGAAGTCATTTTGGTATTTCAAGGTGGAAGTTAAATTGTAGATGTTTTCTAGGGAAAAGAAGCTTCATATGCGTATCTCTGTAGGAGTGTCCCAGGTGGTTCAGTGGCGAAGAATCTGCTTGCCATTGCAGGAGATGCAGGAAATGCAGGTTCGATCCCTGGGTCGGAAAGATCCCCTGCAGAAGGAAATGGCAACCTGCTCCAGTATTCTTGCCTGGAGAATTCCATGGACAGAGGAGCCTGGTGGGCTACAGTCCATGGGGTCCCAAAGAGTTGGACACAACTGAGCATGTACGCACTCACATATATAGTATAATATATACAGCTGGCCCTCCGTATCCACGGGTTCCTCTTTCTTGAATTAAGCCAGCTGCGAAGTTTTACCAAACAGGCTTTAATACCTGTTGATTTTGATATCCGTTTTTGGGATCCTGGAACCACTGCCCCTCAGATACTGAGGATGATCTTCTCAGTATTATCTTTAGTATTACCTTACTAAGTGACATCTCAGTGCAGGGAACTCGTATTGAGTGATTTAAAGAATTTTATTTCTCATGGATCCTCTCCTGGAATGGGAAAGAAATAAACATTTGTAATAGTTGATTAATATTCTATCATTTTTTCAAGTCTGAATTACCCAAGAATTCCATGCTAATTTCTACAAAACCCTAAAATTTTTCAGAATTCGTAAACATTTCATTATTGTTAAGAATCCTCTCTCAATGTAGAAAATGGAAATGAGAGAAACCACAGTTATAAACAGTGGCTTTTTGATCAACACTAAATAAAAATAAAGGTTTGACAAAAATAGAGACATATGAAAGCTGGAGCTGAGGCAGTGGGTCATTTTTGAGAATTTCAGAAAAATTATTGTGGAAAAATGGAAAACCACAAAACAGCTTTTTTTAAATTATTGGTCAAACCTCTTCTACATCCCTGTAAAGACTGAAATGAAACCACAGGCAATCACAGATGGAAAAACACTGACTTCCCTAATAGGGCAGCATTTCACCAAGGTGGTGTGATAACTGATCCTTTGTGGAGAAACTTGTTCAACAACAAGAAAAATACGGGTTTGTGTGTAACAGAGTAACTACCGATTGAGTGAGAACACTGCTGAGTTTCAGTTATTTTCTGTCTACTTTGAGGACACTCTGTAGAAAAATATAATGATATTTTGACTTCCCTTGCCCCCTTCCAACAGTTGATGTGTGTTAGAAGAGTAAAACCTCTTTTCTTTCATTGCCTGGATAAATTATAATTATAAGGATACATCTGTGGCTTGTATTGGACTTCTGAGTCTGAGTTAAATTATTTGAAGTTACTTTTCTCTGGTCCATCTTTTTCAGCACAGGCAACAGTAGTTGGTTTTGTATTGATTGCATCACACTGAGGTCCGTTCTCCTAGTAGGGGAGGGCAGACCTGGCAAATAGCCTGCAAAGATGTAAAGCTTGTTCCTTTCTTCTCTGTGGCCTGTCACAAGGCCCAAAGAGGCCTTAGCAAATGGCCTTTTGTTTTGCACAACATGAGGGCTTGAAGGATAATAATAATTGTTACAGAGAAAACAAGGGGAAAGAAAGTTTTCAATTTGACCACTTTTGGAAAATGCCAGTTAAACAGAGTTAAGTGGGGTTGGTTCTTTGGTGCAAGATTCAAGAGTCTACGACATGGACTCTTGCATGGTGACTCTCCAAGAGAGGACAGTTGTTGGCAGAACTTCCTAGATGTTTCTCACCTGGACACAGCTCTGTAACTAGAGCTTCCACAGAACCCCTCTTTGAAAATGATGGTTTAAGGCACTGACTCAAGTTCTGTGAAGACTGACCATGTGGCCCAGGGAAGGGGGATAAACCAGAGGCCTCAATTGATACATAGGTTTGGTTTCTTTGTTCTATGTCCTGTCTTTAAAAACCTGAAGTCAGGGACTTCCCTGGTGGTCTAGTGGTTAAGACCCTGAGCTTTCAGTGCAGGGGGTTCTGGCTTGAGTTTGATCCTAGGTCAGAGAAATAAGATCCCACATGCTGCACGGTATGGCCAAAAACCTCCCCACAAAACCAGAAAAACAAAAACCTGAAGCCAGCATTTACAAATCAGGCTTGTTGTTGTTCAATTGCTAAGTCATGTCCTACTCTTTGGCACCTCATGGATTGCAGCACACCAGGCTTTCCTGTCCTTCACTACCTCTCAGAGTTTGCTCAAACTCATGTCTATTGAGTCGATGATGCCATCCAACCATCTCCTCACCCCTTTCTCCTCCTGCCCTCAACCTTCCCCAGCATCAGGATCTTTTCCAGTGAGTCATCTGTTCATATCAGGTGGCCAAAGGATTGGAGCTTCAGCTTCAGCATCAGCCCTTTCAATGAATATTCACGGTTGAGTTCCTCTAAGATTGACTGATTTGATCTCCTTGCAGTCTAAGGGACTCCCAAGAGTCTTCTCCAACACCACACTAATCAGAGTTTCTAGCTTTTCTTGAAAAATCAGAGGATGAGGCACATCTGATCTTCGGTCCTCCACAAGCACTGGTCTACTGGACTTGAAAAGCCGCTGCCCTGCAGGGGAGAGACGTTCACTCATTTTTCAGTGTCTACCCACCACATTTCAGTACACACGACAGCCCCGCTCATTGGTCTCCCTTGGGTGGCTTCAGACGCACTGGCCCCTCCAGTCACATGGTACCCCTCTCACGGATGAGAAGGGGCTCTGAGGTTGAATCTGGGCGGGTGGGAGATGGTAAGACAAAGCGTGGAATCTGGAACCAAAAATGCCAAAATGTTGACAGTGGTTGTCTTTTGTTTATTACTTTTTTGTGCTTTCCAGATACTCAGCAACAGACATTTTCTTTGTAATAAAAAAAAAGAATTTAGAAAAACAGCTAGAAAGAATCTGAAATAGGGAATTTTTTTTTATATTTAGCTACTATGAAAATATCTGCCTTCCTTTCAATCCTAATTACTAATAGTGCTTATAAAACTTAAACTTGTGCAAGAAACCAAAAATAGGTCTGCTTCAAGAGTTGTCTTAAGATCCTGTGTCTTAGCTATTCATCCTGAGTTAATAATATAAATTTGCAGTTATGTTTTATGGAGGCAGAGTTGAAAGATGTTGGTTCGGCTTATTTGAAGTTTGGTTTCTGATACTTGGACCTTTCCTAGCTTCGAGAATATGATATAAATTAAATCACCTTTTATTTAGAAAATGATAAAAAAATAGAAGAACAGATAGATCTTTCTGAGATGATTTGGAGGCCTAAGAGAATTGAAAATTTGAGGCCCACCTTACTGGTGAAGACAGGAGCAGAAGGGGATGACGTAGGATTAGATGGTTGGATGACATCACTGACCCAACGGACATGAGTTTTAGCAAAGTCCGGGAGATGGTGAAGGACCGGGAAGTCTGGCATGCTGCAGTCCGTGGGGTTTCAAAGAGTCGGGCATAACTTAGCGACTGAACAACAACAACAGTTACGAGTGAAGATAGTTCCAAGTTTTCATACATTTTCCTCGAAGCTGGCTAGGACTCAACAGTGAGTAAACAAACATGACGCATGTTTAAATCTTGTGTGAAACAGACGTTTGGAGCCCAGAGTTGGAATTTAATTCATGGAGAAAGGAAATAAAATGGTGGCTCCTTTCAACACCTGAGGGGGAGATACTGGAAGGACACCATTTGAAATTGCTCATTTGATTCATTTGCTCTTTCTTGGTTATAAAAAATAAAAAAGACCCAGAAATGAGGGTAGAGCAAAGGAGATGCTTTGTGGATAAGGATAAGACACCAGAGAGAGGGAAGACAAAATCAAAAAAGAGCCTGGAGATAGTTGGAAAACAGAGAATCATAGGGGAAATTATATATTAGAGAGTTTAGTATTAAAGGAAGACTAGGCTATGTTGTAATTAGTTACTAATGCAGTTTCTCAAGGGGCTTCCCTAGTGGCTCCAACAGTAAAGAATCTGCCTGCAAGGAGGGAGATCCAGGAAGATCCCCTGGAGAAGGAAATGGCAACCCACTCCAGTATTCTTGCCTAGGAAATCCCATGGACAAAGGAGCCTGGCAGTTTCTTGGCCCCTCTTTTGTTCATTTTTAACTTTTTTAAAATGCTAAAAATTTTAAATTAGAGTATAATTGCTTATACTTATATAATTGTTTGCTTCTACCGTACAACAACGTGAATCAGCTCATATATATATATATATATATATACACACATATATATACATATATATATATGCCTTTGCTCTTGAGCCTTCCTCTCATACTGAGAGAAAATATTTGCAAACAAAGCAACTTGACAAAGGATTAATCTCCAAAATATACAAGTAGCTCATGCAACTCAATATAAAAAAACCAAACAACTCAATCAAAAAAAAATGGTCGAAACCCCTAAACAGACATTTCTCCAAGGAAGGTATAGAGACAGCCAGCAAATACATGAAAAGATGCTCAACATTGCTCATTATTAGAGAAATGCAAATCAAAACTACAATGACATATCACCTTACACAGATCATAATGACCACGATCAAAAAATCTACAAACAATAAATGCTGGAGAGGATGTGAAGAAAAGAGAACCCTCTTGCATCTTGCACTGTTCTTGGCCCCTTTTAAAGAATTTCCTCCTCTATAAAGTGAAGACAGTGGTAGTGCCACACTCATGAGGACCAATGAAATACTACAGGAGAAATACTTAGACAGGACATGACTAGGAGAATACATAACAAAGACTATTATCAGCATTAGATTAAAAGAAAATATTTGTTGCTGTTTTTTATTGACTCCCGGTTTTATTGGGTTGTGATAAAAGACTATCTCATAGAGTATGATAAAAAACAAACTAGTATTTTGAATTTTGTTTCATGGCCTTGTACATGGTCCATAGTGGAGTGGGTTGCCATTCCCTTTTCCAGGGGATCTTCCTGACCCAGGGACTGAACCCAGGTCTCCTCCATTGCAGGCAGATTATTTACTGTTTGAGCCACCAGCAAAGCCCATCATTTTTTAGATGTTCTAAATAAATTTAAGACATTATTTTGGGGTAGAGAATTCTCTGTCCGCTGGATCAGATTTTTAAATTATGATATTTAAATCTACATTCTTAATAGTTGTTTTTGGTCTGCTTAATATCAGTTTCTGAGAGACTTCATTTTTTACTTTTGTTTGCATAAGAAGCAATGAGATGTTTTTTAAAAATGCTAACCATATAAAGCTATCTTGGGATTTAAATGGCGTGAATTATAAAGTTTTTCTATTGTGCAAGAGCCGACTCATTGAAAAAGACCCTGATGATAGGGAAGATTGAGGGCAAGAGAAAAAGGGGGCGACAGAGGATGAGATAGTTGGATGGTATCACTGACTCAGTGGATGAGTTTGAGCAAGCTCTGGGAGATGGTGAAGGACAGGGAAGCTTGGTATACTGCAGTCCATGAGATTGCAAAGAGTTGGAAAGGACTTAGCAACTGAACAACAACACCTGAATTTGCACAGAAGAGCTAGTTCAATGGCAATGACATTTCACGTTTTTTTGTTAAATGGGTGATGTCACCTGAATGATCAGTGCAGTGTTGGATCCAGCTACAAAGCCGGTGCAGGCACTCATGCTGCCACTTAAGTCTGGAAGGTTCCCATAGGAGAGTCCCAAGAATGTCAGCAGCATCTGAAATTGTGGGAAATCTTCAGACCAGCAGGGGTTTCCCTGGTAGCTCAGCTGGTAAAGAATCTGCCGGCAGTGCAGGAGACCCTGGTTCGATTCCTGGATCGGGAGGATCCCCTGGAGAAGGGATAGGCTACCCACTCCAGTATTCTTGGGCTTCCCTTGTGGCTCAGCTGGTAGGAGATCTGTGTCCCCTGGAGAAGGGAAGGGCTACCCACTCCAGTATTCTGACCTGGAGAATTCCTAATATAGTCCATGGGATCACAAAGAGTTGGACACAACTGAGCAACTTTCACTCACTTTCAGACCAGCTCATTTCATCCATCCCTCAGTGTCTAGCAGGGCTACACCAAAGTCACTTAAGATAACCTATGTTTATCTTAATCTTGAAGTTCTTTGGCCTAAAAGATTTCACACTTTTTCTTGATAGCTTGTAAGGAAACTTCCTCCTAAGACATGCTTTCATTTTTTTTTTTTCTTTCAACTGCAGTCTTTTACTCATTTACTTGTCGTTCATTCTGTAGTATTTATTGAGCACCTTCTCTGGGAAACTCACAGTGAATGTGTTACATGGGATTATCAGATAGACGTCTTTCAAGCATTCTTGGAGCTCTTCAGTGTGTAAATTGAACATTGAAGACATGATTCAGGTTAAGAAAATTCTTAAGTGAAAAGGACTCACATAACTCTTGAGTCCATGTGTATTTTTTCTCCCTCTTGAGGCAGATGACATGAGTTTGAGTAAACTCTGGGAGTTGGTGATGGACAGGGAAGCCTGGCGTGCCGTAGTTCATGGGATCACAAAGAGTCGGACATGACTGAGCAACTGAACTGAACTGAGGCAGATTGATGCATTTGGAATTTTTTCTACTTTTATTGATTAATTTTATTAACTGAAGCCCAGAATATTTGCCTTTTTAAAAAAAGTTGTATTGAGGTATAATTGATGTATAATAAATTGCTCCTGTGTGTGTGTGTAATCCATCCTAAAGGAGATCAACCCTGGGTGTTCATTGGAAGGACTGATGTTGAAGCTGAAACTCCAATACTTTGGCCACCTCATGCGAAGAGTTGACTCATTGGAAAAGACCCTAATGCTGGGTAGGATTGGGGGCAGGAGGAGAAGGGGACGACAGAGGATGAGATGGTTGGATGGCATCACCGACTCGATGGACATGGATTTGGGTAGACTCCGGGAGTTGGTGATGGACAGAGAGGCCTGGCGTGCTGCAATTCATGGGGTTGCAAAGAGTCGGACACGACTGAGCGGCTGAACTGAACTGTGTGTGTGTGTGTGTACTGTGTGCTCAGTTGAGCCTGACTCTTTGTGATCCCCTGGACTGTAGCCCACCAGGCTTCTCTGTCCATGGGATTTCTCCAGGCAAGAATACTGGAGTGGGTAGCCATTCCCTTCACCAGGGGATCTTCCTGAGCCAGGGATCAAACCCACATCTCTTGCATTGGCAGATGGATTCTTTACCACTGAGCCACCTGAGAAACTCTTCATACTTAAAAGTATAGAGTTTGATTCCTTTTGACAGATGTGTACACCACCCCCCATTTCAGATCTAGCACACCACGGAGAAGTTTGAGGTGGAGCTTGGGCTTAACGTCCTCAACACACAGACGAAAGTTACAGTCGGGGCTGAGACCTTGTGCTGAGCACCCACTGAGTGTCAGCACCGCTGCGGCCATCTGAGTGACAGCAGACACGTGTCAACCTGGTTTTAGTAACCACATTTCTGAGGTTACACCATCTAATATTTGGACAAAATACTTTAAACACTTCAATTCTCTTATGCAAATTTCGGTTCAATTCCTTAAACAGAAAAAATTAGCTATCCATCCTCTTCTCGCAGACCGTGTGGGTGTGTTGGGGGCAAGGAGGGAGATTTGTTTATGTTGTCCTCTCACCAAAGAGCTCCTCAACAAGCCCAGAAAAATGTGCCCTTAAGCCCTACCTTCATTTGAGAACAGTCCAGGCAGTTATGCTGGCATTTTGCTGAGACTTGCAAAATTGAACAAAGAGGAATGCAAGTGCAAATGAGTTGGATTTCAAGCCAGTAAGAGCTGGTTTGAAAGCTTTTTTAAAAAAAGGTACAGCCTGTATGGCATTAAAAACTTGGGTAATAGTCTACTTCCACAAGCCTCTGTATCATAGATTCTGGAATAAATAAAGATGGTTCAGGGGAAGGGTTACTTACTGGAGCAAGATTTTTTTAAATGTCTTTTTAAATTTTGTTCAGAATTACCAAAATGTTTGGAAAGGTTGGAGTCAGTTTTTTAATACTGATTTTTTTAAGGAGATTTTCTTCTGTATGTCCTGTTTGTAGTGGTGTTTAGAAATATATATAATAATGCCAGCTTACAGTTTTTCTTTCTGTTCCCTATCTGCTAGGATTGCTCTATCTCACTTTTCCCTTGTCTGCCAGGCCCCAGTGTAGGTGCAGGATTGTGTGGGCATTTGGTGTGATGTTCCGTCTTAGTGCCTTTGCCCTGGTTCCCTTCATCTTTCTTGTGAACTCACTCCTTCTCCCCTGAAAACCCTTCCCTTCCCAGCAGCTTTCTCTACCTCACCTCTGCACAGAGTGATCACTCTGTGTCCAGTAACTTGTTTGTTTTAGGTCTGCTCCCTTCCTAGATACAGAGCTTCTTGAGGGCAGAGACCTTCGACTTCTCATGGTGTCAGGCACATTGTTGTTTAGTTGCTAAGTTGTATCTGACTCTTTGCAACCGCATGGGCTGTATAACCCACCAGGCTCCTCCGTCCATGGGATTTCCCAGGCAAGAATACTGGAGTGGGATTTCCTTCTTCAGGGCATCTTCTCGGACCAGGGATCAAACACAAAGTAGATGCTCAGTCAGTGGGCTGGCCAAAGAAAAGGGGAGAGCAAAGGAGGGAAGAAAATACACTTCTAAGGAGCCCTTGAAAGAATCCAAGCAGAAGGGATCTGAGAGGTAGGACGAAATATTAGTGTCGAGGACACCAAGGGAGCAGAGAATCGGAAGAGGGAAAGGCTGGCCATTAGTGTTAATTTGCCAGGGACAGCCAATGAGGTAAGTACTGAAAACCTCCATTGTATTTTTAGGAACTGAGGGAAGATTTCTTCTGCCGTAGTCACACCCTGGATAATACTGCAGGTGTGTTAACAACACCAGGCAGAGATGTGTTGGCAGTGAGAGGCGGCAAGTGACCCCTCAGAGGGATGCGTCGGTGGAGCTTGGCTTGGTGATATATTCTTCATCCTGATAGTCAGTACAATGATTTTTTTCCTGGTGTCAAACCCACTGAATAATGGGTCCTCTCAGTTTACAAACTGAATAGAGAGCTCAAAAATTCAGAAATATTTGCAGGATATAAAATTGAGAGTCAGAGTGAGTCAGACTGAGATTTGGGAGTTTACTGGGTGAATCTTAACAGGCCTAAAATCCTGGTGGATCATTTCTCAGAAGGTGATAATGAGCAAGATGGTGACAGTTATAAAACTGTACAGTTCTCAACTTGCCTTTTTCTCAAAAAATTTGAATAATTTAGATTTTTAAAAACTACCAAAATTCACTTTAAAATTCTCTTTTAAAACTACCAAAATTGCAAGGAAATTATAGCCATAAAATAAGGAAATAAATGTCTTTCTATGGAATATTTTAACACTCGAAGAGAAAGAAGACAATGTCTTATTAGTAGGAAGAATAAAATGTTCGTGAGATGGTAACATCATTTAATAAAAAAATACACAGCTTCTTGAAGGAAAATAAATTAGAATAATTCAAAGGAGATGAATATATTGGAATTTTAGGAGAATGGAAACCTTTAAAGCATCATGGTTATTAAAAGTATAGGAATAAAAGATGTCCAATGATATATTTTAAATTACTTAATTACACTCTAAGATTTCTTTTAGCTCAGAGCCCAATATCATCATCATTCTTTGAACTACTTGAAAAAAAATGAAATTCCACTTGTGACTGTTACCATGAAGAGGGAGAGATGGACTTAACATCACAGTCTGTGAATATTTTCCTTTAGCCCAAACCAAGCTGAATTCTTTGTGGCTGATTATCATTCATCTTGTCAGCCAATTTAAATATTTTGAAAGGAAAGTTTACATTTTTCATGTTCACAAATCTAATACTATTTTAAAATAAAAAATGGCCCTTTTATCATTATCCTAAAATTTGAATAATAGCGCATTTAAGCTGTTCTCACTTTTCTCTTTAAGAAAACATATTAAATGACTAGAGTCATATCTTTTTTTATTCCCAATGAGTGGAGAATAGTTGGGCAGGAGAGAGGTTATATTGAGGATATCTGGAACCCTCGAACCCTCTCTAACATCATTTTATTTTTAGAAGATCAGGAGATGAGGAACACCTTCAAGTGGGGTGGGATTTTTTCCCCTAATTATGATTTAAATCTCAGGAAAATGTAACACGTTTATCTAAAATGCATTTTAATAGGCCAAGTCTCAACATGAATACATTTTATTAAAGCAAGAATCTGAATTCTCCTTCTGCTTTTTCTTACTGCCATTCCATGGATCTTGCAGATGTCCTGACAGCTGGGTTATGGGGGGGGGCGGGGAGGGGGTTGGGGGGTGGAGTTGGGTCAGCCAGACCCCGCCTCCCTCACTCAGTGGTGCAATGGAAATCTGCCTAAAACCTAGACTTGTGTTAGGAAGGTAGAGAAAGACTTTAGAGTTCTTTCAGATTTCATGTATATATTTGAGAATGCAGCGTGGCATACTTTTGAGTATGTGGTAGTTTTTGTTTTGTTTTCTTCAGTATGGTGTAGCTTAAAGCATGGACTTGGCAGAAGCGTTGGAGGCAGGTCAAATCTGTGTTCTAATCTCCTCTCCCCCGGTTCCTTGGCATTTGGCAGTCTCGGTGTGCTTGTCCGCAGAACAGGGGGATTAGGAGGGATCTGTGAGATGATGCATATCCAAAGCTTAGCACAGAACCTGGCCAGTATTAAGTGTGCAGTAACCACAGCTGTTGTTACTGTGTTCCAGATGCCTGAGCTCTTAACCCTGTGTTGCAGCCAGGCTCTCTGCAGGCAGCCATGCCTGTCCCACACTCTATGTGATAATCACACCTTGCTTCTGAGGCTCCATTTCATTTTGTCTGCACTCTTGTTCAGCCCCCTGAGGATACTGTGAATTGGGAAAGAGAGTCACTCAAAGCTCGCCTTTCAGCTTGTCTTTGCTAGATTTCCCCCTGTGAACATCCAATATTTTGTGCCCTAGGGCTCTACCCTGTTAGGGACTCAAAACTTAACCACCCTTCTCTAGATTTTTATTATGGAAATGTATTTTTTCTCCTGTTAACTCGTTACCTCAAACTTTAAGTAATGCTTTACTTTTAATTTCTTTGCTGGAAAAAAAAGTGTGTTTTCATTAAGCTAAGGGAGATTCAAGAAGTCTCAAGGGCTTTTCAAAATAGTTTTGTACAAGCCACTCATTGTTTTGAAGTTTGTGGTATGTTCCAACTTGACAAAATAGTTTTAAGTCCTGCAAGGGAAATGGTGTATAATTAGTAAAATAACTTAATAATCTAATATGTAAACAGCTTGCTGGATTATAATTATAATTTATGGGTTATAGTGCAACCCTAATCTGGACACACTTCTTAAAAAAAAATTACTTTTCTCTTCAGAAAATCTGTTGTAAAAAGAACTATTTGCTGAAAGGAGAAAAGAGAATGAAACTTATACTCAGGTGAAAAGACCCAGCTCCTAAATTCTATCGAATAATCTAACCTACTTGGCATACAGTAAACCAAAGTAAGGGCTTCCCAGGTGGCACTAGTGGTAAAGAACCCACCTGCCAATACAGGAGACATAAGAGATGTGGGTTCCATCCCTGGTTTAGGAAGATCCCCTGGAGGAGGGCATGGCAACCCACTCCAGTATTCTTGCCTGAAGAATTCCACGGACAGAGGATCCTGGCCGGCTACAGCCCAGAGACTTGCAAATAGTCTCTTCACACACACTCATAACAAACACAAACCAAAGTAAACAGTGATTTCTGAAACAACCTCTAAATCCCTTATAATGTTATGTATCTACTGATTCCAGGCACTGGGAAGAGAAAAGGCAGATTTTATCGTCTTTATCTTCTGACTCACACTGCAGTCAGACAGAACATAAGGGGAGTGTATGTGTGTGTGAGAGAGAGAGAGAAAGAGAGAGAGCTAGAGACCGAGGAGGAGCAGGGGAGAGGGGACCCAGCCCTGGGACGTGAGAGGATAAATGATAGAATTATGGGTTCTGCAGAGTCAGTTAGACAAAAGAGGGCAGAACCTTTCCACATAAATAGAGCAAGGGGGAAGGGAACAAAGGATGTACGAATGCAAAGTCCGGAAGAGAGAGAAAGACAGCATGGGACAGGTCCAGCCGGAATCTGGTGAATGCTGCTTTTTCTCAGCCCACCAAACCCGATGACCATGTTAGTTGCGAGCCAGGCGGGATCCCGGCAGAGACCACAGGGTCCTTTCCACTGGCTGAGTGGAGGGTGCCATCCGTGGCAGGTCACAGCTCACTGGCGAGACCTCTGGCTTCGCCTTGTCAGACAGCTGACCTTTCCCAGAAGCCATCTTCCAGGTAGAGCGCAGGAGGGGCGGGGAGGCTGGGGGGCTGCACTGGGTTCCCAGCACTGCTGCTCGTGCACACCCACCCCAGGGTCCTTCCTGCTCATCCCAGCCATCTATCATCTCCTCTGTCCAGCCCACTTCCAGTCGACTGCCCGCCAGATAAGGAATGTCGTAAAGACAGATGTTTGCTCTGCCTGTGTCATGTGAGACAAAAAGGTAGGAGGGAATGCAAAAATGTTTCCCAAAGTTTCCCAAAAACTTCTATTAAAAAACAAATCTACAAGAGTTCAGAAAACAACAATAATTAGGCTTGCGATTTGCATAGGTATTCATTCTGAAAGAGTAAGTTGTGATTGCTTTATGGCATAGCACCAATAAAACAGAGATTACGCTCAGTACTCGTCTGGCCCCTTTTATTACCCGTGTGCCACAACTGTTGGCATTCCTCAGTCTCCTGCACCTAATGATTTTTTAGATCTCTCCTCCCCTGTGCTCTTTACTGGGTATGGGAGGGGCTGCTTAGTAATTCTACACCTGTTCAAGTCCACGCCTATCAACTTGCTAAGCTTCCCAAACAAGTGCGGGGCAAAGCATGAGAACTCCTGAGTCTGGGGTGGAGACGGAGGCGGCTGCGCCTGGGTTTGGCTTTTCAGATTTTTTTGCCAGGAAAATCAAATGTATTTCCTACCATGGCAGTTGATGACAGCAATTTATATTCCAGGACGAAGAACAAACTAAATTCGTCGCAAAATGATTATAAATCGAGACGGAGCAGCCTGCCACCTGAATTACTCATAGGAAATGATATTAAAGCAAGACTTCAAAGAAACTTTAGAAACTTGGAACCCATTCACCTGAGGCGCCCAAAAAAGAGACCATCCATATTTCCAGGTAGGATTTGTTTCAACTGATGCCTGCCGGTTAAAACAACAACAAGGATTGTATTTCATTTCTAACAATCAGATGTGTTACATTTCAAATTAACTTGGGACATGTTTGAGAACTTGAGGCAGTAAAGTAAACATGTTTAATTGTAAAAAAAAAAAAAAAACAGAACAATTCTTTCATCTGAAAGCACTCCCATCCTTTTTCTTTTCTTGATTTATCTTCATATCTTTAAGGATCTGTAAATAGGTGTCTCTTTGACTTTAAGTATCTGTAAATAGGCAGCTATTCTGTCGGGCTGTGGATCTGGGACCTGCTTTGCTTGCAGTCCTGGAGAATTCCATGCTGCATTTCATTTTCTGACATATTTTCTTTATTTTGCAAGATTATTGGATTGTTGAGTGAAGCTGATGTTTGTGTGCACCAGAAATTAATGCCATTAAATACTCGAATGCATGCTTCAAATTCCTGTCTTGCATCAGAGCCTAAAACCATTTGTAGTAAAGGGCTCGATTAAACAGTGTAGATGGTGGAGTGTACTGGAGCTCAGAAGACTCCCAGATTTCAATCTCGATAAAGAGACTCTGGTGGTGGCCTTAGGTGGCCAAGCCTGGTATTACAGGTGTGTAGATTGTATAAGATGCCCGTGACAGTGAACTCTTGCTGAGGTATCACTGGTGCGTGATCCCCGGAGAGGATGAGTTATTTAGTCAGCTTATTTCAGTACTGTTTGCATTGGAATTTTCTGGAGAAACTGACTGATTGATCGGTTAGATTGATATATTAGACCCAACTGCTGAAATCTAACTCTGTGATGATAGAAAATAAACGAGGAGAATTCATTCAAGCTTTCCTTCATCATAAAAATGAAACAGACCCCCCTCACAGTCTTTGTACTGTTTTAGGAAATATTGAATAGCTAGGTGATGATTTAGAAATGTGGGCCACCAAGGCCACAAGCTAAAAATTTCAGTTCATAAGGAAGTTCTTGTGTTCATGAAGTTCTTGGGTCAGTGATGCTATCTTGGTGTGAAAATACTCTGCAGGAAAAAGCAAAGCCTGGGCTGCAGTGGGCCAGAGGTGTATGTGTGTAGGTGCATTGGCAGGAGAAGGAAGGGGATGGTGGAAACAAGGCTGTGAGGAGGAGCGTTTGAATGTCTGAAGTATCTAAAAACACAGTAGCTTTTTGCCTGTTCTCTTTGATCTGAAAGTAGCGAGGAGCCCAGACCTGCCTCGCTCTCGCTCTCCTGAGCCTGTGTGACACGAAACGCTTTCTGTAGAGCCAGTTCCCTAGCCTTTCTTCAGAAACCTGCTTCCAGGCCTGTTCTTCACCTTCTGCTCTTTCTTCTCCTTGTTTTTGGTTTAATGTATGGGAATCTATATGGGCTTCCTTGGTGGCTCAGTGGTAAAGAATCCAGCTGCCAATGCAGGAGACACGGGTTTGATTCCTGGGTCAGGAAGATCCCCTGGAGGAGGAAATGGCAACCCACTCCAGTATTCTTGCCTGGGAAATCCCATGGACAGAGGAGCCTGGTGGGCTATAGTCCATGGGGTGGAAAGAGTGGGACGTGACTGAGCTACTAAACAACAACAACAACATTGGGATCCATGTGTGTCATGACTCACCAGGCTTTTTTCACCAGCCCCCATTTCCATTTTGCCTTCTCTTTCTAAAAGGTCATCTCGTTCCGAGCTGTCAGCTACAATCACAGAATTATGAGAAGATCTCTAGCTCAGACCTCATACAAGTTATTCCTTTCTAAGATCTTGGACTGTCCTAATTAATTGGACAGGGTGGAGTTGTGAAAGAGGCATTGAACTTACGGGACCTGGGTTCTAGTGTAGACTGTGTCCCTGAAGGGCTGTTCGTGGTCTCCGAGCCACCTCACCGACCCCTGTGGCCTTCAATGACATTCTTTTTTTTTTTTTTTTTTTATAAATTTATTTATTTTACTTGGGGGCTAATTACTTTACAATATTGTAATAGTTTTTGCCATACATTGACAAGAATCAGCCATGGGTTTACATGTGTTCCCCTTCCCGAACCCCCCACCCACCTCCCTCCCCCTCCCATCCCTCTGGATCATCCCACTGCCCCGGCCCCGAGCCCTTGTCACATGCATCGAACATGGAATGGTGCTCTGTTTCACATATGACAATACACATGTCTCAATGCCATTCTCCCAGAACGGCCCACCCTCACCTTCTCCCTCAGAGTCCATAAAATTGTTCCATGCATCTGTGTCTCTCATTCTGTCCCGCATATAGGGTTATCGTTACCATCTTTCAGATTCCATATATATGCATTAGTATACTGTATTGTTGTTTTTCTTTCTGGCTTACTTCACTCTGTATAATGGGCTCCAGTTTCATCCATCTCAGTAGAACCGGTTCAAATGTATTTTTTTTAATGGCTGAGTAATATTCCATTGTGTATATGTACCACAGCTTCCTTATCCATTCATCTGCTGATGGACATCTAGGTTGCTTCCATGTCCTGGCTATTGTAAACAGTGCTGCGATGAACATTGGGGTACACGCGTCTCTTTCAATTCTGGTTTCCTCGGTGTATATGCCCAGCAGTGGGATTGCTGGGTCATATGGCAGTTCTATTCCCAGTTTTTTAAGGAATCTCCACACTGTTCTCCATAGTGGCTGTACTAGTTTGCATTCCCACCAACAGTGTAAGAGGGTTCCCTTTTCTCCACACCCTCTCCAGCATTTATTGCTTGTAGACTTTTGGATAGCAGCCATTCTGACTGGTGTGAAATGATACCTCATTGTGGTTTTGATTTGCATTTCTCTAATAATGAGTGATGTTGAGCATCTTTTCATGTGTTTGTTAGCCATCTGTATGTCTTCTTTGGAGAAATGTCTGTTTAGTTCTTTGGCCCATTTTTTGATTGGGTCATTTATTTTTCGGGAATTCAGCTGCAGAAGTTGCTTGTATATTTTTGAGATTAATTGTTTGTCTGTTGCTTCATTTGCTATTATTTTCTCCCATTCTGAAGGCTGTCTTTTCACCTTGTTTATAGTTTCCTTTGTTGTGCAAAAGCTTTTAATTTTAATTAGGTCCCATTTGTTTATTTTTGCTTTTATTTCCAATATTCTGGGAGGTGGGTCATGGAGGATCCTGCTGTGATTTATGTCGGAGAGTGTTTTGCCTATGTTTTCCTCTAGGAGTTTTATTGTTTCTGGTCTTACGTTTAGATCTTTAATCCATTTTGAGTTTATTTTTGTGTACGGTGTTAGGAAGTGTTCTAGTTTCATTCTTTTACAAGTGGTTGACCAGTTTTCCCAGCACCACTTGTTAAAGAGATTGTCTTTTCTCCATTGTATATTCTGGCCTCCTTTGTCGAAGATAAGGTGTCCATATGTGCGTGGGTTTATCTCTGGGCTTTCTATTTTGTTCCATTGATCTATATTTCTATCTTTGTGCCAGTACCATACTGTCTTGATGACTGTGGCTTTGTAGTAGAGTCTGAAGTCAGGCAGGTTGATTCCTCCAGTTCCATTCTTCTTCCTCAAGATTGCTTTGGCTATTCGAGGTTTCTTATATTTCCATACAAATTGTGAGATGATTTGTTCTAGTTCTGTGAAAAATACCATTGGTAGCTTGATAGGGATTGCATTGAATCTGTAGATTGCTTTGGGTAGAATACTCATTTTCACTATATTAATTCTTCCAATCCATGAACACGGTATATTTCTCCATCTGTTTGTGTCCTCTTTGATTTCTTTCATCAGTGTTTTATAGTTTTCTATATATAAGTCTTTTGTTTCTTTAGGTAGATATATTCCTAAGTATTTTATTCTTTTTGATGCAATGGTGAATGGTATTGTTTCCTTAATTTCTCTTTCTGTTTTCTCATTATTGGAGTATAAGAATGCAAGGGATTTCTGTGTGTTAATTTTATATCCTGCAACTTTACTATATTCATTGATCAACTCTAGTAATTTTCTAGTAGAGTCTTTAGGGTTTTCTATGTAGAGGATCATGTCATCTGCAAACAGTGAGAGTTTTACTTCTTCTTTTCCTATCTGTATTCCTTTTATTTCTTTTTCAGCTCTGATTGCTGTGGCCAAAACTTCCAAAACTATGTTGAATAGTAGTGGTGAAAGTGGGCATCCTTGCCTTGTTCCTGACTTTAGGGGAAATGCTTTCAATTTTTCACCATTGAGGATAATGTTTGCTGTGGGTTTGTCATATATAGCTTTTATTATGTTGAGATATGTTCCTTCTATTCCTGCTTTCTGGAGGGTTTTAATCATAAATGGATGCTGAATTTTGTCAAAGGCTTTTTCTGCATCTATTGAGATAACCATATGGTTTTTTTCTTTCAATTTGTTAATGTGGTGTATTACATTGATTGATTTGCGGATGTTAAAAAAACCTTGCATTCCTGGGATAAAGCCCACTTGGTCATGATGTATGATCTTTTTAATATGATGTTGGATTCTGTTTGCTAGAATTTTATTAAGGATTTTTGCATCTATGTTCATCAGTGATATTGGCCTGTAGTTTTCCTTTTTTGTGACATCTTTGTCTAGTTTTGGAATTAGGGTGATGGTGGCCTCATAGAATGAGTTTGGAAGTTTACCATCTTCTGCAATTTTCTGGAAGAGTTTGAGCAGGATAGGTGTTAGCTCTTCTCTAAATTTTTGGTAGAATTCCGCTGTGAAGCCGTCTGGTCCTGGGCTTTTGTTTGCTGGAAGATTTCTGATTACACTTTCGATTTCCGTGCTTGTGATGGGTCTGTTAAGATCTTCTATTTCTTCCTGGTTCAGTTTTGGAAAGTTATACTTTTCTAAGAATTTGTCCATTTCTTCCAAGTTGTCCATTTTATTGGCATATAGCTGTTGGTAGTAGTCTCTTATGATCCTTTGTATTTCTGTGGAATCTGTTGTGATCTCTCCATTTTCATTTCTAATTTTGTTGATCTGATTCTTCTCCCTTTGTTTCTTGATGAGTCTGGCTAATGGCTTATCAATTTTGTTTATCTTCTCGAAAAACCAGCTTTTAGTTTTGTTGATTTTTGCTATGGTCTCTTTTGTTTCTTTTGCATTTATTTCTGCCCTAATTTTTAAGATTTCTTTCCTTCTACTGACCCTGGGGTTTTTCATTTCTTCCTTCTCTAGTTGCTTTAGGTGTAGAGTTAGTTGATTTATTTGATTTTTTTCTTGTTTCTTGAGGTACGCCTGTATTGCTATGAACCTTCCCCTTAGTATTGCTTTTACAGTGTCCCATAGGTTTTGGGTTGTTGTGTTTTCATTTTCATTTGTTTCTATGCATAATTTTATTTCTTTTTTGATTTCTTCTGTGATTTGTTGGTTATTCAGAAGCGTGTTGTTTAGCCTCCATATGTTGGAACTTTTAATAGTTTTTTTCCTGTAATTGAGGTCTAATCTTACTGCATTGTGGTCAGAGAAGATGGCTGGGATGATTTCAATTTTTTTGAATTTACCAAGGCTAGATTTATGGCCCAGGATGTGATCTATCCTGGAGAAAGTTCCATGTGCACTTGAGAAAAAGGTAAAATTGATTGTTTTGGGGTGGAAACTCCTGTAAATATCAATTAAATCTAATTTGTCTATTGTATCATTTAAAGTTTGTGTTTCCTTGTTAATTTTCTGTTTAGTTGATCTATCCATATGTGTGAGTGGAGTATTAAAGTCTCCCACTATTATTGTGTTATTGTTAATTTCCCCTTTCATACTTGTTAGTATTTGCCTTATATATTGTGGTGCTCCTATGTTGGGTGCATATATATTTATGATTGTTACGTCTTCTTCTTGAATTGATCCTTTGATCTTTATGTAGTGTCCTTCTTTGTCCCTTTTCACATCCTTTATTTTAAAGTCTATTTTATCTGAAATGAGTATTGCGACTCCTGCTTTCTTTTGGTCTCCGTTTGCATGGAATATGTTTTTCCACCCTTTCACTTTCAGCCTGTGTGTGTCCCTAGTTTTGAGGTGGGTCTCTTGTAGACAGCATATATAGGGGTCTTGTTTTTGTATCCATTCAGCAACCCTTTGCCTTTTGGTTGGGGCATTCAACCCATTTACATTTAAGGTAATTATTGATAAGTATGATCCCGTTGCCATTTACTTTGTTGTTTTGAGTTCGTGTTGAAACATCCTTTCTGTGTTTCCTGTTTAGAGAAGATCCTTTAGCATTTGCTGGAGAGCTGGTTTGGTGGTGCTGAATTCCCTCAGCTCTTGCTTGTCTGTAAAGCTTTTGAATTCTCCTTCATATCTGAATGAGATCCTTGCTGGGTACAGTAATCTGGGTTGTAGATTATTCTCTTTCATTACTTTAAGTATGTCCTGCCATTCCCTTCTAGCCTGAAGGGTTTCTATTGAAAGATCAGCTGTTATCCTTATGGGGATCCCCTTGTGTGTTATTTGTTGTTTTTCCCTTGCTGCTTTTAATATTTGTTCTTTGTGTTTGATCTTTGTTAATTTGATTAATATGTGTCTTGGGGTGTTTCGCCTTGGGTTTATCCTGTTTGGAACTCTCTGGGTTTCTTGGACTTCTGTGACTATTTCTTTCCTCAATTTAGGGAAATTCTCAACTATTATCTCCTCGAGTATTTTTTCATGGCCTTTCCTTTTATCTTCTTCTTCTGGGACTCCTATGATTCGAATGTTGGGGCGTTTCATATTGTCCCAGAGGTCCCGGAGGTTTTCCTCATTTCTTTTGATTCTTTTTTCTTTTTTCCTCTCTGCTTCATTTATTTCCATCATTCTATCTTCTACCTCACTTATCCTATCTTCTGCCTCCGTTATTCTACTGTTGGTTCCCTCCAGAGTGTCTTTTATCTCCTTTATTTCATTATTCATTCTATATTGATTCCTTTTTATTTCTTCTAAGTCCTTGATAAACATTTCTTGCATCTTCTCAATCTTTGTCTCCAGGCTATTTATCTGTAACTCCATTTTGCTTTCAAGATTTTGGATCATTTTTATTATCCTTATTCTAAATTCTTTTTCGGATAGATTCCCTATCTCCTCCTCTTTTGTTTGGCTTTGTGGGCATTTCTCATTTTCCTTTACTTGCTGAGTATTTCTCTGCCTTTTCATCTTGTTTAGATTGCTGTGTTAGGCGTGGCCCTTCTGTATTCTGGTAGTATGAAGTTCCTCTTTGTTGTGGAGGTTCCTCACTGCGGTTGGGGTTGGACAGGTGGCTTGTCAAGGTTTCCTGGTTGGGGGAGCTTGTGTCGGTGTTCTGGTGGGTGGAGCTGGATTTCTGCTCTCTTGAGTGTAATGGAGTGACCAGTATTAATTTTTGAGATGTCTATGGATTTGGTGTGCCTCTGGGCAGCCTGTATATTGATGCTCAGGTCTATGTTCCTGCGTTGCTGGAGAATTTGCGTAGTATGTCTTGCTCTGGAACTTATTATCTCTTGGGTGGAGCTTGGTTTCAGTGAATTTATGGAGGCTATTGGATGGTCTCTTATTAATTAATGTTTCCCCTGGCTTTCAGTCTTATTCTTGCAGTAGCCTCAAGACTTCTCCTTCCATACAGCCTCAATAATAAAACTTTTAGGTTAATGGTGAAAAGATTCTCCACAGTGAGGGATACCCAGAAAGGTTCACTGAGTTACATGGAGAGATGAGGTGGGGGGGGTGGGTTGTAGTGACCAGGAGGGGAAGAGGGGAATTCAAATGTGGAGAGAGCAATCTAGCCAGTAAGCACTTCCCTCTGTGCTTTCCACAGTTTGGAACCCTCAGAGTGATTCACAGAGATACATAGAGAGGGGGGAGGAAGGTAACAGAGGTGAGCATGAGTAGAAAGGGAGGAATTAAGAGGGGAGAGAGAGATCTGGGCAGTATCCTGTTCCTGAAGTGTTCTCCGGTACCCAGAACACCCTCAGAGATTCACAGAATTGGGTTGAGAAGAGAAGGAGGAGGGTGGGAGATAGAGGTTCCCTGGGGGAGAAGAAAGAGCATCAATAGGGGGACAGAGTGATCAGGCCAGTGATCACACTCCTGAGTAAAAATGGGTCCTAAAGATTGGGTTCTTAAATGTACAAAGTTGATATCAAATATGTAAAACACAGATTAAAAATCTAGAGTAGAGGTTAGACTCTTATAAAACTTACAATCTAAAAAAAAAAAAAAAAAAAAGAAAAAAGGGAACAGTGTAAAAAGAAAAAAAAACAGTAAAACAGTAAAAAAAGAAACAGTAAAAAAATGTAGAACAGGAAAAAAACATTAAAAAAAAAAAAACACAAAAGGTATAAGATATATGTATGTAGTTTGCTTCAAAAATAGGGTTTTTTTTTTTTTGCAAGTTAATAGTGGGTTATGAAAATGAAACTTAAAGGTGTAATAGAGGACTTGAAGAAAAAGGAAAGAAGAGAAAAAAAATTTTTTTTAATTAAAAAAAAAAAATTAAAAAAAATAATAATAGTAAAAAATATATATATCCCGGACTTTCTCTGGAGCTGTTGTGAGCAGTGTGGGATCTGCTCAGTTTTAGATAGATCCTTATTCCTGCTTATACTTTTCAAGATCTGTAGGTCCTTTTTAATGCAGTCGGTATTAGCTACAGGGATCTTAATCTGTTGGCCTGTCCCTTCCAAAGCACTTCCCTCTGTTTATTTGGCTTCTGTTTGGAGATCTCTTCAGTATCTAATTTCCGCCCTGCATCAAAGCGGTGGAGGTGATCTCTTTAGGTTCGCTTGTTCAATCGTGCTGTGGGGAGGAAGGAACACTGCAATTCTGGCGTGTGTGTGGTAAGCTCGCAGTGTCTCGGCCGCACTGGGTTCGCCCCCGCTCACGGCGTGTGTGCTTTCCCCGTCTACCCTGCTCAGGCTTCAGGTTACTCGGCCGGGGAGCGGGCCCTGAGCTGCGTGCACTTCCCAGGACTAAGCCGCTCAGGTTCAGGCTCCCGGTTACTCCACAAAGGCGCAGACTCGATTTTGCCCGCGGCTTGTGCCGTTCCCGGTCGGAGCTGCCCGGGCGGCCAGGAGTTTGGCGAGGGCGCTGTCCCCTGTTGGGGCGGTGCGGCTTATCACCTCCCTGGTCCCCGCCTCGGTTTACGGGCGCGCCCGGCTCCGGTGTGCTTTGTGTCGGTTCTGGGGAGCTGGTCTCTGGCTGCGACCCTCCCGGCTGCTGTCGACCCTCCGGGATCTCAGGCAGTCTTTGCTTAAAAAACTGGGAGCCTGTTTGCAGTTTGGTAGGGGGTGCCCTCTCTGGAGCCGAGTTTGCCCCTTTCCGGCTCTGGCGGGCCCCGCCTGCCCGCTGTGTCCGGCGGGGGATGGCGCAGTCCGCAGCCGGCTAGCTCTCCTCTGGTATCGCTCAGTCCTTTGTTCTGTGAGCGGGCCGGCAGTGCCTTAGAGTTGGGCTTTTCGCGGGATAGTTCTCTCTCTCGCTGTCCCACAGTTTAGGTTACTATCTCACGTTAGCTCCCTCAGATTGCCCTCGGGGCACTCGGGCCCGGTCTTTACCCTAGGCAATGCCGCCCGCTCCTCTCCGTTCAGCCCCCACTTGCTGGTGGCGGATGATGCGAGCGTCTGGGGTTCTTTGCTGGGAGTTGCTTTAGGCACGTAATCTGTCGATTTTATTTATTTTTCCTCCCAGTTACGTTGCCCTCCGAGATAAAAAATCCTCCCCCACACCCGCCGGTGAGAGGGTTTCCTGGTGCTTGGAAATTCCTCCTCTTTTACGACTCCCTCCCCGGGACGGGTCTCCGTCCCTAACTCTTTTGTCTCTCTTTTTATCTTTTATAATTTCTCCTACCTCTTTTGAAGATAATGCGCAGTTTTTGTGAAAGCCTGACGTCCTCAGCCAGCCTTCAGAAGTAGTTTTGTGAAGTTTGGTCAGCGTTCAGATGTTCTTTCGATAAATTTGTGGAGGAGAGAGTGGTCTCCCCGTCCTATTCCTCCGCCATCTTCTGCTCTCCTCCCAATGACATTCTTTTTCTTCTGCCTAGTTCAGCTGCCATTCCCCACCTTGGGGACAGCAGAGGATGATGAGCTCTTAACAGCCTCCCTGTGTGCCAGGGTATCCAGGTGACAAGGTGGAGAGTTACCTGCCTGAAGTTTGAACAATGCTGGCTACTTCTTTTTTTTCCTAAATTCAATTTCAAATAAACCGCAACTTCACCGTCATGCAGGTTGCACTAACTTCTTTTTACGATAGATGACTTAGAAATACCCTGGCCTGAAAAACCCACCGTAGCTCCTAAAGGTCAGCTGAAACAGAAATGTACATTAAGTGTGTTGTTGTGCTCAGTCGTGTCTGACTCTTTGCGACCCTCATGGACTGTATCTCACCAGGCTCCTCTGTCCATAAGGATACTCCAGGCAGGAATACAGGAGTGGGTCTCCATGCCCTCCTCCAGGGGATCTTTCCAACCCAGGGATCAAACCCAGGTCTCCCACATTGCAGGCAGATTCTTTACCGTCTGATCTGTGAGGGAAGCCCAAGAATACTGGTGTGGATAGTCTATCCCTTCTCCAGGGGATCTTCCCAACCCAGGAATTGAACCAATGTCTTGTGCATTGCGGGCAGATTCTTTACCAGCTGAGCTACCAGGGAAGCCTCTGTATGATATGTAGTGACACATAAAGAGCAGATATAATGTGGGACCAAGCATCAGGGAAATTTAGGCACCAACTCAAAATGATAACTGTTGTTATCATTTGTCTGATGAGATTTAAGATTGAAGACGTGTCAGTGTTCTGATGTGTATTCGCCCTGACCCTTACAGACTCCCAGACAGCGTTATCCTCCGTCTCAAGTCCCCTGTTCTCAGTCCTGAGCTGAGCGATCGACTGCTGTGTTGATCAGTTCACTCACTCATGAAATATTCATTTAGTTCTTGCACTGGGCTAGGTTGGACCTTGAAGAAGCAAGCTACATGTTATTCTGTTCTTATTGCCCATTTCTCCTCTAAGGACCATCCCACATGTCAAATGGTTATCTACCCAAAATGAAAATGTGTTTGTTTCATTCCCTTAAATTCTTCAGTGACTCCCTTCGCTCTTAGGATAAAGTCCAGACTCCTTAATGTAAAGTACACGAGACTGCTTACCCAACCAGTGCTTCTGTCCTTGGCCCATCTCTTAGCATTCCTCCTGTTGCAGTCCTGCAAACCCAGCCCACTTCAGATCTCTGTGGCCCATCACACCTGCTCTTCTGGGTTAAGTGCTGTATCACCTATGTGGCCAGTTTCACTTGACTAATTCCTACCTTAGCTTTAGGTGTCAGCTTGACCCCCCTCTTAGGGAATGTCCAGGAAGTTTTCCTGACCCTCCCATCTGGGTTGGGTCCATTCTCCGTTCCTTCTCATGACACCTGGACTTTTCCCTATCACAACACTTATCATGTTGTATTGTAATTATCCATTTACTTGTCTATATCTTCCACTAGCCTGGGAGCCAGGGACCATATCAGTCCTGTTAACCATTGTGTCCCCTGTACCTGTCACAATGCTTGACACATAGCATGAACTCAGTAAATATTTATTCAGTTGACTCAGACTGTGGTGGACAGAGTGGACTCCTGGCATGCTTTGTGCGTTCTGTATGCCTCCTTCACTCTCCCATCCTCTCTCACCTCCCAATGCGCGCACACACACACACCACACACACACACACACACACACCACACACACACTACACACACACCCCCACACACACCACACACACACCCCCCACACACCATACACACACACACCACACACACCACATACACACACCACACACACACCACACGCACCACACACACACACACACCACACACACCACACACACACACCACACATACACACGCCACACACACGCAGCACATACACATACCACATACACACACCACACACACACATACCACACACACACACCACACACACACACCACACACCACACATACACACCACACACACACACCACACACCACACATACACACCACACACACACACCACACACACACACCACACACACACCACACACACACCACACACACACCACACACACACCACACACACACCACACACACACACCACACACACCACACACACACACCACACACACACACCACACACACCACATACACACACCACACATACACACACACACCACACACACCATACGCACACACACCACACATACACACGCCACACACACACACCACAAACACACACCACACTCACCACATACACACACCACACATACACACACCACACACACACACCACACACACCATACACACACACACCACACACACCACACACACACACCACACACACCACACACACACACACACCAAACACACCACATACACACACCACACATACATACACTACACACACACACCACACACACACACCACACACACCACACATACACACGCCACACACACACACGCCACAAACACACACCACACACACACCACACACACCACATACACACGCCACACATACACACACCACACACACACACCACACACACCATACACACACACACCACACACACCACACACACACACCACACACACACCACACACACACACACCACACACACACAGCACACACAGCACACATCATACACACACACCACACACACACACCACACACACACACCACACACACCACACACCATACACACACACCACACACACACACCACACATACACACACCACACACACACCACACACACCACACACACACCACACACACCATACACACACACACCACACACACCACACACACATACCACACACACACACCACACACCATACACACACACCACACACACACACCACACACACCACACACACACACCACACACACACACCACACACACCACATACACACACCACACATACACACACACCACACACACCATACGCACACACACCACACATACACACGCCACACACACACACCACAAACACACACCACACTCACCACATACACACACCACACACATACACACACACACACACACAACACACACACACACACGCCTGTGTTCCTGTTCTTCCCTTTCTTCCCTTCTCCACTTGGGCTTCCAGGCCTAATTCACGGCTTCTGCCTTCTGTAATCACCCAGTCTTCTGACCTCTCCTGAGTTCTCCTCTGTGCCGACCACCTCCTTGGCCTCATTACTGCATATAGAGTCCTTCCCTTTCTTCCTGGGGTTGCGTTCAGTTGTCTTAGGTTGTGAAAGGGTTCAGTACTTTGTTGCTTGGTGGCAACTGTTAAGTTTTGTACAGAAACTCTTTGAAAACAGGGACTGTATATGTCTTCAAATGGCCCACTTGTAGCGGAGAAGGAGTTGGGCATCATAGGTGGTCAGTGTTCAGTGAAGTTAACTAATTAACTTCAGTTAGTGGTGAGTTAACTAATTTACTATGAGGCAGTGTCCATCCTGTGGAGCCCATCTTATTCTAGCTCTAGGAAAGAACTAGCTGGCAGTAGAGACTGTCAAAGGGTGAGGTCTTTACTAATGATGTTCATCACTGTAGGAACTCCCCGTGGGGGGGAGTGCAGGTACCCCTGTCCCAGTGTGTAATTCACTCATTAAAATGTGTTAGGATCCTCTGTATCCCAGGATCTATTCTAGCCCTTGGGAAGACAGCAGAAAAGAAGACAGTTTCTTACATGACTCATGGGAAAGCATTTCCCTAGCAGGATGCCTTGCATACCGTATAATCCAGCAAATACCTCTTGAGCCAAGGAACGAGGGGACACCATACTCACAATAATGAATCGTACACAAAACCAGTACATATAAACATCATATTCATATGATTTTTACAAAATCATAAAAAATTAACCATTTATCTTTCTCTTGAAGAAGCCTCAAGAGTAGAACTAGTTTGAATTGCTCAGTTGAAGTTCCACCATCTCAGCTCCACCAGGCCAGGCATTAAGAATGTACGTAGGTCTCGGGACTTCCCTGGTGGTCCAATGGGCTAAAATTCCGCGTTCCCAATGCAGGGGTCCTGGGTTCGATCCCTGGTCAGGGAACTAGATACCACATGCCTCAACTAAGACCTGGTGCAGCGCCCCACCCCCCCTCCAAAAAAATATGGATAGGTCTCTAGCAGGCAGGCAGCCTGACTTCCTCATCCTCCTGAAAGAACTCCAGCAGCTTCAGAGCAGAGGGCTCAGCTCAGTGATCTAAGAAAGCAAAGGAGGAGAGAGAAGTGGTCCTAACACATACCACGCCCATGGGCGTGTCAGATTGAAGTGAGCATCTCTTCCTGCACATGGAAGAGAGTGGGGCTCAGGTGCCAGGTGTCAGAGGCTGTTCACTCAGCTCTCCTAAGCAGACAAGTTGACGCCTCTCATCTGCTCAGTCCTAAAATATCCTACGGATTTTGCAGTCATCTGTTTGAGAAGCTAGGAACCATCTGCCTGGAGGAAACAGGCCGTTCCGCGTACTTCCTTGTTGCTTAGAGGATGAGTGTGGGGAGTCTGCTGGGGCTGCGAGGCGCGAGGAGCAGGGCCTTCCACGCAGAACTCACATAGCAGATATCCCAGGGGTATAAGTGAACCACCATTCTCGTTTTTAAATCAGTTCTGTTCCAGAGGCTTTCTTTTAAAAAGAAAATCCACAATCTAAAAAAAATGTCATTTAAATCATTTTAATAATAAAACAGATTTTGAACATTTCTGGCTTCCCAAGTATCCCAGTGGTAAAGGATCCGCCTGCCAATGCAGGAGACTCGGGTTCGATCCCTGGGTTGGGAAGATCCCCTGGAGGAGGAAATGGCAACCCACTCCAGTATTCTTGCCTGGAAAATTCCACGGACAGAGGAGCCTGGTGGACAACAGTCCATGGGCTCGCAAAGTGTCAGGACACTACTTATCAACTAAACGATAACAACAAAGTAAAATTTCCCCTTGCTGCAGGTAGGATTTTATTGGAAACACAGGGAAGTAGTAAGAACAGTAGCAGCTAGATGGTTCTAGGCTCCCCAAGGTGGCCAGAAAGAGACAGTGAGGCTGAAGAGTTGGGTTGGGCGCCCTCCTGGGAGCCTCTTATCCTGGGCGCAGGGAAGAACTGTAATTAAGCTGCCTCCCCCAGTACTGTGTTGGCTGTCAGAATTCTGTCACTCAGGTCTCTGCTGAGTAGTGATTGGATGACGGTCCAGCAGGGCCTTCCAGGGACCAGGAGGACGCCATAGCGCCTCCTTAAAGATGTGCTGTAAACAGGGCTGCCTGGGATCCTATGCAGCTGGGTTCAGTGGCTCCTCTCAGTGACATCAGGACCCATGTTTTCCATACCTGAGTGTCCCCACAACGCCCACCTCGGGGCTTTGATGTGGGAGGTCCCCTGGAGGTGGTAAGATGGGCAGACAGGGTGGAGGCAGGTGAGAACGTGTCATGACCGCTCCGGGGCCCCACCCCCTTCCATCTGTCCTGCCCATCTGGTCGTATGACTTCCTTCTGCAGCTGCTTCCAGAGGTGGCTGTGCTCCGGACTAAGGTCAGGGAGCCCCAAAGGCACGAGTTTGAACTGCTCCTCTCATGAAAGGGTTCCAGCTGAAGGATTTCACAGTGTCTACCTCAAAACTAGGTTCAAGTTCTAACCCTCCTTCTTACTAAATGTGTAACCTCAGATGAGTCACTTGATCTCATAGAACCTCTTTATTTATTTTTATTAATTTTTTTTCTAGTTGCTGAACAAATGCTTTCTGCTGGAAAAAGTAAATAAATAAATAAATAAATAAATGGAACAGTTGTGAAACTGAAATTAAGTGTAAACTTCCAGGCTGTTAAACACTGGAGCCTTCTTTCTTTCTCTCGGAAACTTTTTTATTTCTTCATCTGTAATATGGGGATGAAAATCTAGTGTCACCGAGTCACGAAACTCAAATGAAATACTGCATGATGATGAAATGATACACAGCTGGAATTGACAGTGTTCGCTTATACTTTGGTGGTATCAAAGGTCTTGTTTCTCATAATTTGTACTTTTCATGGGTAGGTGTAATTGGAACACTTTTGCAAATCTTCACGGTTGGAGAATTATCCTAAGTTGCTAACCAGACCCCCTGTGAATGTAAATTCTGTGTAAGGAGACGACGCTACCAAAAGACCCGTTAATTTCATTTTCCGTGAAAAAGAGGATAACACAGAAACTCTTATGATATAAATATCCATATATTTTCTCAACATGAATTATCAAACTTGAGAGTGTTGTCATGACAGGCCTCTAAAAAAACTGTTCCATATTAGTAAAAATACTGTCGGTGATTTCAAAACTTAGTTGTAGCCTTCTTATGTTTAATAATTTTTCCTAGTTTTGTCTAAGGCCCTGCTTTTGGAAATTCAGCCCTGGCTTTCCTTTGAACCAAAAGTTGGAATAGGATGGTAATTGGTTTGCAATTATGTATAATATATAGCTTATCTATATGATTATAAATGAATTAACCACTTGAAATTCATCTTTTTAAATATTAGGAGTATTTAGACTTCAAAAACTTTTGAATGTCAAAAATTTGGCATTTTGGGGAAATGGAGGTCAAGTGTTAGGACTTGGTGCTTTCACTGCTGGAGTTCACTTCCTGTTTGGGGAACTTACATCCTGCAAGCCACTTGGCACAGCCAAAAAAAAACCAAATTGACATTTTGATTTAAAATAGCATTTCTCCAAGTCTGTGAATCTGTTTCTGTTTTGTAAGTAAGTTCATGTGTATCATTTCTTTTTAACTTCCACAAGTTAGGGATGTCATACACTATTTCTCCTTCTCTGTCCGACTTACTTCATTCAGTACAACACTCGAGAAAGAGCTTATGGTTGCCAGGGGGATGGATGTGGGGAAGGGATAGTTAGGGATTTGGGGATGGACAGATACACACTCCTATATTTAAAGTGGATAATCAACAAGAACCTACTGCATAGCACAGGGAATTCTGCTCAATATTATATGGCAGCCTGGATGGGAAGGGAGATCATGGGAGAATGGATACACGTGTATATATGGTTGAGTCCCTTCACTGTTCACCTGAAACTATCACAACATTGTCTGTTAATCGGCTATATCCCAATACAAAATCAAAAGTTAAAAAAAATAAAATATTTACAACATTTCTTACTTAAAAATATTAATGCAGGAAAAACTGAGGAATCCTGTTTTCTTAATCAAATTTTTTGGACAAGTTTCTTCAGGAAGGCAAAATTTCTGTTCTTGTTTTGCTTTGTTCTGTTTTCTAAAAAGAGACAAAGCCAAAAACCTTTAATGGGGCTATTAATATGGTGATCCAGTTACTTTCAAGGAAAACAAAAATGCTAATACTATAAACATGCATGATAAACAAAGGAAAATAAGTTTTACCTTTATGCAGGGACCCAGAATAAGCAGAAGGTGTTAGATTTACAGCTTGACTTCAGACTTTTTCTCCTTGTCATAAAAAGGTAAATAAATACAAATATATGGTTCTGAAGACAAGACTTACAATATAAGTATATTAAGAGGTGGCTTAAACACTCTTGTTCTAAAAGCAGTTCATTTCCATTTGCTGATCTATAGCAAATGTGTAGCTGTACAGATTTGAGAGCTCCCACAAATTTATTCCCGTTCTTAACATTCTAAGTTCTAATAGTCATATCTAGACTGTGAAAAGATTATATATTCTTACATCCACATAACTTTATATTAAGATCCCTGGTGGCTCAGACAGTGAAGAATCTGCCTGCAATGAGGGAGTCCTGGGTTCAGTCCCTGGGTTGGGAAGATCCCCTGGAGGAGAGCATGGCAACCCACTCCAGCCTTCTTGTCTGGAGAATCCCAGGGACAGAGAAGCCTGGCAGGCTACAGTGCACAGGGTCATAAAGAGTTGGAGATGACTGAGCAACTTTATATTTACTCAAGCTACTTCAGTGATAATTTTAAATATTTTTTATTGTTTTCATGAATGATGTACTTTTAACAAATATTTGGCAGGGGGAATGGTCATCCAGTTACCCAGTTAAATAAATAAATGACCAGACCCCAACATTCCTTTACTTCAAGTACTTTGGGGACTCTGTAAAGAATGTTTACCTTCAAATTTTAACTAGAATACCTCCCACTTTTCTTTAAAGTCTAGGAAAATGTAGGCGTGGGTATAGGGGTTTATAAAATGAGCTTAAACAGGTAGTCATGTCTGGGTGACATGCATGTAAAAACTCTCATTACAAAATGGTTGGGTTGTTTTTCAGTCACAAGTTTAAAACCTGCCATCTTAAGTGGGACATGAGTTAATTTTTTTTTGTGCCAAACAACTTATTGTCAGAGCTATCTTTGAATATCCTGGGAGTTCAGAGCCCCAAAGTGGAGGAACCAGGAAGATGGTGTGTATTTTTGTCAGTTGATCAGGTTTCTCCATGGTACTCCCTCAGCTATCAAATCACGCTCTTCTGTCCCACCCTGATACTTAAGAAAGACTGAATCCTCTTGATGGATAATCAGTACTGGATGGTGTCTTGGAGCAATTATGGTCCAGAAAGATTCAATTTAATGAAACATTCTTTTAAGTATCAAAATAGCTCAAGGATAAGGACTTCCCTGGTAGCTCAGTGGTAAAGAATCCACCTGGCCAGTGCAGGAGACACGGGTTTGATCTGTGGTCTGAGAAGATGCCACATGCCATGCAGCAAGTAAGTCTGTGCACCTCAACTACTGAGCCTGTGCTCTAGAGCCTGGGAGCTATACAATTACTGAGCCCATGCACCACAACTACTGAAGCCCATGCGCCTAGAGCCTGTGCTCTGCAGTAAGAGAAGCCACCTCAATGAGAAGCCCGTGCACCGCAACTAGAGAGTAGTCCCTGCTCACTGCAACTAGAGATATGTCTACACAGCAATGAAGACCCAGCACAGCCAAACATAAATAAATAGTTATTTTAAAAAACAGTGCCCAAGGATGAAGGAAGCTATGCCATGAGAAACACAACATCTATTCAACAAAAATCTAAGCTATCTTGTTGAATGTCTACTAGATGCAAAGCACTGTGAAGGCCTAGTTGATGGTTAAGACACTGACACACAGCAATTTGTTCCCTATCTAATGTTTTACTGGGACAGTAGGGTGCACTAATTTGGGTGTTCGTGCTTCTCTGGCACCAGCATTTAAGCCTCTGTGTTGCACCAGCTAATAGCAATACTGACACTGTGTCATCTAGCACAGAAGCCCTAACTGGCAGTGAAGTGTCTCCTACAGGAAAATGCCGGGGGACCTTAATTGTCCTCCACATCGGGTTTTTTGCTGTGGGGTTGTTTACCTATTGTAATTTGGGCCTCTTCTGCACCCTCTGGAACACAGCTAAGTGGGAGAGGGTCATAACTCCACTGTTCCTTCCCAGGGTCCAGCTCAGGAAGGGTTTCCTGTCTTTTGAGATTTTCAAATGCTTGTACAACTAAAGGAATATTAACTTAGTAACTTAGGGCATTCATTTTTAATCAATGTTGCAAATGCAAATTACTGGAGGGGGTTTTTCAGAATCCACAGCCCTGGAGATTGGATTGAGGAACTCTGGGGGGCAGGGGCTAGGCTTCTAACTGCAATGTGAAAATTTTCTCCATGTACTTGGGACGTTTGTCCCCGTCCCCTAGTAGAGAACTCTTGACTTAAAAGAAGTAGAAAAGATCCTAAAGATCAAAGTCGTTCTTAAACTCTCTCCTGTTTCACATGTAGGAAGCAGAAGACCCCCCCTCCATCCCAGCCTCTTGTCATCTGGTCCCCTCCCTCTCACACCCAGCCACCACCCACCTCAACTATCAGTATGTTCTTGGGCAGGAAGAGAACCTGAATTTTCTCTCCTAACAGTGCCTGGGTTTGAGTTCCATTATATAGAGACTTCCTCTTGGTTCCCACTCATAATCTTACAAACTGTTCATCTAGATCTTTGTAGAACAAAGGCAAAATTTCTGTTGGGCAAAGGGCAAAAACCCTGCTCACATCAGAGAGTGAAACACTAGGACTTTTCCTGCCACCCCTTGGCCCATTTAAAAAATTGTAACAATGTGCTATGGGCTGAATGTTTATGTCCTCCCAGAATCCATATGTTGATAATCCCCAACGTGATGGCATTTGGAGATGGGGCTTTTGGTGGGAGTTAGGTCATGAGGATGGAGCCCTCATTAATGGAATTAGTGCTCTTATGAAAAGATACAGAGGAGAGATGATCTTTCTCAATTTGTTTCTCTTTCCATCCCTGGTGCAGGAAGATCCCCTGGAGAAGGGAATGGCTACCCACTCCAGTATTCTGGTCTGGAGAATTCCATGGACAGAGGAGCCTGGAGGGCTACAGTCCTCATCCTCTACAAGGATGGTTTAAAAAAAATAATGCACATTTAATTTTCTTAAAATTTAGAATTGGAATGACGGAGAGACTAACGCTCACTTTTTTTCCTGCCGTGTGAGGACACAGCAAGAAGCCAGGAAGAGGGGTCTCACTAGACACCAAACCAGCCAACACCTTGATCTGGGACTTCCCAGCCTCCAGAACCATGAGATGTAAATGTTTGTTGTCAAAGCTACCTGGTCTACAATAATTTGCTATAGCAGCCTTAATTGACAAAACCAACTGGATGAGTAAGAAACATTTGAGTCCTTAAGAAGAAACACAGTCAAACAGTACAAGTAATATAATAAAATATAGAAATGTTTAATGAATAAAAGTTGATGAATATCATACATGATACTTAGTGCTGCACAGAAACTGCATTATTCAGAAATAAACTAAAATGACTTACTCCCTTTTGTTATTGAATCACATCCATAAATAACAGTTGAGCAACTTCTCAAAAGAAATACTGCCAAAATATAATTACTTTTAGTAAAGACCCCACAAATTGCTACCTAATTATTTAAATAAAAGGCAATGCAGTTTTGGAAGACTCTATGAACATCCCAATGTTGTAGCCTTGTACTTTGTCTTAATTTCTGCTAAATTAGAAAGTGCTCTGCTATTTCAAATATACCCGTACTATTCAGTCCTTTAGTAAAAAGTAGGTGACTAAAATCTATATGCTTAACCATGCTTAACGAATATTTATAATAATAGAAGCCATTTTATTGGCAGTAAATAAGCTTCTGATTTCTATGCCAAATACTCCCACAAGCACAAACATGGAGGGCAGCAAGTAGGAAATGGTCTGGAATTATATCCTTCATGAACAACCTGAACTGAAAATGCAAAATCTCCATCAATGGGGTCATGGTTGAGGATAAAGAGGTACAAAGAAAGTCCAGAAGGAATTATCTAACATACTCAGCAGAGGGATCTTGAAAAGAAAAAAGCAAGCAAAAAGAAAATAATGTTATACTTACATCCACAGTCACCCCTCCCATCACAGCAGGGAATTTGTAGGGTGGTTTTTAGTTTAAATTTTTTACTGCTACGGACAGGGCAAAATGACTTGCAGAAATGAAACTGGGTTTGGTGCTTGCCTCTGGGGAGTAGAATGAATAAATGTGTTAGTCTCTCAGTTGTGTCTGACTCTTTGCAGCCCCATGAACTGTAGCCCACCAAGCCCCTCTGTCCATATGGATTCTCCAGGCAAGAATACTAGAGTGGGTAGCCATTCCCTTTTCCAGGGGATCTTCCTGACCCAAGGATCAAACCAGGTTTCTTGCATTGGCAGGTGGATTCTTTACCTCCTGAGCCACCGGGGAAGCCTTCTGGGAAGCTCTTTAAATGTCACTGAGATGGTTAAGAGGGAGGGTGGCAGCAAGAATGTAATTCTTGTTTATTTGATAAGTAATGGTTCTCTTTATAAAAGGCTCTTTTAAAGTTTCCAAACATTGAAAATAATGATGAGTTAACACAAGATGAATAAAGTGAGACAGGAAGAGTGGAAGACAGGAAGTGTTGTTCCCCCAAACAACAATGGATTGTGTGTCTCTACCCAACCACTGCCTCGGGGAATTGATTTGTACGAAATTGGAGCAATGGGGAGGGTGACGGAGGAAACCCGGAAGAGTCCATTGGCTTCTCCTCATTGTCACTCCTTGAAAGGCTCCCCAGCTCAGCTTGCACATTATTGCTTTAAAACAATGTTAATACCTAACTCAGTTGTATTTGGGCAGCAGAGGTAGAAATTACTGATATATGAGATGCTGATGTTCAGACAGAAGTCTAGCATTGCACATTGCTTTCTTTAAGTTGGAGAACACAATGTGTAGGAGTTGAAAAATTTACTCAAAAATCCACCACACTCTTACAGGGGCTATAGTAGAGGGTTCTGCTTCTTTAAAGTGTGGACATTTGAGATGAACACAGTAAAATTGATTAATATGTAATTGTTGAGACTTCTCTGGTGGTCCAGTGGTTAAGACGCTGTGCTTCCAATGGGGCTCGTTCCCTGGTTGGAGAACTAAAATCCCGCATGCCATGCAGTGTGGCCAAAAAAAAAAATGTAGTTGTTGCTCACAAAATAGAGATTAATCAGCTGACCGAAGTTCTGTCTCTGCTCTGGGCCAGAGTGTTTACAAGCCCTTGGTTACTCTACGGTTGTCATCTTAACGTCTCACATGGCTGTATGCTACTAATCGCTGAATGGAATGATCTCTTGCATTGGCAGGCAGGTTCTTTACCACTAGTGCCACCTGGGAAACCCTCTTATAGTGTCTACTCTACCAGTATTCTTCAACCTCTGGACATCTTGGTGTCTTCTTTTCTTCTCCCATCTGTTCTTTCAAACTCCTTCCTACCACATGTCTCCAGAATTTCATGTTCTTCTCCCTCTGTCGTATAGAACAGTTCAGATCTTTCCAGCTCTTACCCCCAGGTCTTCTTCAGGCCTATCACAGCACATCCAGAAACAAGTGAGGTGCTCATTGAAATCAAAGGGCCATCTGAGATTACTTCCTTTAAGCCCATGGTTATCTTAAGGGTACATAAGAACCATCTCAACTTTTGTTAAAATTAAATTCAGATCCTGGCTCATCCGGTTTGGAGTTGGCTGGGGAATACTTAGCTTCCCAGGTAGCTCAGTAATAAGGAACCCACCTGCCAATGCAGGAGACGAAAGAGATGCAGGTTCTATCCCTGGGTCAGGAAGATGACCTGAAGGTGAGCATGGCAATCTACTCCAGTATTCTTGCCTGGAGGATTCCATGGACAGAGGAGCCTGGTGGGCTACAGTCCATGGGATCTCAAAGAGCTGGACACAACTTAGCAACTGGGCATTGGGAGTACTTACTTTTAATAGTCATGATTTGATTCTGATTGAGGAATCTTCTCAAATCTATGGTTTTTCCGGTAGTCATGTATGGATGTGAGTTGGACCATAAAGAAAGCTGAGTGCCAAAGAACTGATGCTTTTGAACTGTGGTGTTGGAGATGATTCTTGAGAGTCCCTTGAACTGCAAAGAGATCCAACCAGTCCATCCTAAAGGAAATCAGTCCTGGATATTCATTGGAAAGACGGATGCTGAAGCTGAAACTCTAATACTTTGGCCACCTGATGCAAAGAATTGACTCATTAGAAAAGACCCTGATGCTGGGAAAGATTGAAGGCAGGAGGAGCAGGGGACGACAGAGGATGAGATGGTTGAATGGCATCACCAACTCAATGAACACAAGTTTGAGTAAACTCTGGGAGTTGGCAATGGACAGGGAGGCCTGGCATGCTGCAGTCCCTGGGGTCTCAAAGAGTCGGACATGACTGAGCGACTGAACTGAACTGGACTGAGGAATCTTCAGCATCTTTGAGAAACTCTATAGTCTAATAAGATTCATCCTCTATAGGAGGCATTTGGAGTCAGATAGCAGGGTTGTCCTCCTGTACATATAGAACGTACCTACTGAATCCTGCAAAGACCCCCCACTGGGATGTCTCTCCATCATCCTATTGCTTGACCATCTTAAAGTGTAAGCCCAGGATCACTCTGCTTAGAAGCTCTATCCATTAAAACCTTGGTAGACTCATTAGTAGCAGATGAGAGTTGTATTTCCTATCTTAAGAGGATTTATCTTGTCAAACTTGTGTTCACTTGAACAAGCCCAGTGACCCATGTAACCAAGTTACATAGAGGACAGAGCTTGCTCTGGGTTGAACCAGGGAACTTTGCTTCCTATCTTCCAGTGAGGTAGAACAGAAGACAGGTTTAAGGGATCAGGAAGTAAGACTATCTTCGCTTAGCAGAAGGCCACATTATTTTCTATTTTTAATACCCAGAGTGGTTGTGATAAATTCACATTGATTTGGGCAGCATTTTTCGATGAGATTAGCTCTGTTTTCCACTCCATTTACAGAATAGCTATGTCTCTTTTAAGAGTTAATTTAATTATCATGCAAAGCAGAAACTGATCAGAGGGTTATTGTAAAGTGTATAAATTATCCATACTATCAATTGATAAAAATTAATAAATTCTCTTACAGAATGCATTTCATTTTTTAAGAAGACTTTTTAAAAAATGTATTTATTTGGCTGCGCTGAGTCTTAGTTGTGGAATGTGGGATCTAGTTCCCTGACAGGGATTGAACCCAGGCCCCTTGCTTTGGGAGCTCGGGGTCTTAACCACTGGACCACCAGGGAAGTCCTCAGTAATGTATTTTAAAAAATTTGTTTTACAGAAATGTGCACTTTTCAGAAAGCCGTCAGTTCTATTGTGTAAAGAAATATGTACACATCTATACCATCTTTCCTAATCAGTTTACTGTCTTTTATCATATTTCTGTCATCTTTCTACCTCAATTTTTAGCTTTTTGATTAAAAGAGCTAAATTTTCTATTTCTTTAATGTTCCTGAGACATTTATCCTATGATTTCTGCCCTCAGTGGGTGTTCAGGAAAATGCTGTGCCCCACCCAGAGCTGTGTCATATTTTCCTGTCTTCCAGTAACAGAGTGTGGACCTGGGTAACTAACTTGGCCACCCTGTACACCCTAGAATATTCCTTGAAAAGTGGGATAAAAACAGCATCTGATCCCAAACATCTCTGCTATTTGAAGGACCCCTCTGGTGTCTAGAACTGCATCTGTCATCTTCTTGTAGCTTTTGTTCTTTTAAACATTGAGATACTTTCTAATAACCTGCATTTCCTTTCTGGTAGTTTCTTTACTTTCACTATGTTTACTACACTCTTGAGCATAGCACCGAAGACCCAGAAGCCCTCCCAGGTTGGACCCATGCTCAGATGAAGGCTTTGTCCTTCATCTTTGTCCCTCACGCCTTCCCAGCCACTTGGAACCATGGACACTCTCTGGTCCTGCTGCTCTCTCACTGGTGTGGGTCTTTTCACAGGCGTCCTCATCTGCCCACTTTGCTTTTCTCTGTTATATTCTTTTTCAAGGCTAAGTTCAGGGACTTCCCTTGTTGTCTAGTGGTTAAGAACCTGCCTTTCAATGGAGGAGATGTGGGTTCGATCCCTGGTCGGAAAACAAAGATCCCACGTGCCCTGGGCCAGCTAAGCCCGTGCACGGCAACCAAGACCGGATGCAGCCAAATAAATAAATATTAAGGCTGAGCTCAAATGTTACCTTATCTCTCAAACTGTCCCTTGTATTGCCACCCTTAGATAATTTAGTTATCCTACTTTTTGTTTTGGAGGTCTTCACACTTTCTATGGTGGTTAATGCTGTGTGTATCTGTTGTTACTACCACCCTCTCTGCTTCAAGCCTGTTGAAGGCAGAAACAGTATATCCCATGAATGAATGAATGAGTGAACAAATGAATGTGCATGCTCAGTTGTTCAGTCATGTCCAACTCTTAGCAACCTCGTGAACTGTAGCCCACCAGGCTCCTCTATCCATGGGATTTTTCAGGCAAGAATACTGGAGTGAGTTGCCATATCCTCCTCTAGGGGATCTTCCCAACCCAGGGATCAAACCTACATCTCCTGTGTCTCCTAGCATTGGCAGGTGAATTCTTTAACACTGACCTGCCAGGAAAGCACCTGAGAAAATGAATGAATGGATACTTTTCCTGTTTGTCTACATATTAACTGCCTAGTCTGTCTTAGCAATCAGTAACAAGCACAAAGCTAAATTATTTCTCAAGAAGCGATAGTCATCCTTGATATTAGTTTTCCAGTGACAGTGGTTTCTTTTCCTCTATCTAAATCCCTCAGCTTCTGAACTCCTGTTGTTTTACTCTTGTTTTAGCATATCCCATTTCGAGAGGATTTTTTCCTTGTAGTATTAACTACTTTAAATCCTTTGCAGGTTTGAGTAAGTGAGAGGTATAATGTAATCTCTTCTAAGCATCATATGAGCTAAATAAAATCTTTCTTCCATCCAAGGCTGCATCATTTTTTCCACTTCCCTTCCCTGCTTACTGTATCCTGTATAAAACTGATGTCAGCTGCTCGTGTGTCCATCAAGTTGCCTAATGTTTTGAGTCAGTATCCTTTATTAATTTATTTTGCTCCTGCATCCATGATTGGCTAGAATTCTTCAACAATTTCTTTTTGGCTTATAGATTTACAAAATCAAAACTTTCTAAAGCACTTCCCTTTTGCTGGTATCATTATACATGTTGCAGTAGCAGAGAATATAATTGTGTTTTGTGCAACACTGTGGAAGAGTTAAGTAGGAAGAATGAAAAGAGACTCAACAAAAAGAAATAACTGTAAGCTTGTCAGAGAATCAAAGTGAATTTCCTAAAAATGGTCATATGGTGACAAGAATATGCAACTTCTGCATTAAATCATTAGGTATAAAATTTTATTCTGAAGAAAGCTCATCAGAATGATGGTTCTTTGATGTATGGAATGGATTGTTTACCTGATGAAGCAACACAACAGATACGTCAGGAATAACCAGCTTTACAGCTGACAGCAAACTCCCTTGGGCAAGGACTTTATATATCTGGCACAATTACACTTATTGTGTATCAGTACTGTATAAATATTTAATAACAGTTCCTTCCACACCTATTCCAGGCAGGTCGAGCCTTCCTGACTTGTCATGTCTGTAATCAAATATGTATTTTCACATTAATCATTTGAGGTGTGGTGCCACTGTTAGTCTGGTTTCTTTTGGGTGATCTATCTTCTCTAGGCTTGGGGTGTGCTCTGGGTGACTGGAATATAGATAAATAGCTGTGAAAAAAAAAATCTCTTCATTTTTAGAGTTGAATGACTTGCATAGAGTGAGCTATACTTTTTCCTAAAGGCAAGTCACCTTTGTTGGGGGTTACACCAATATCTGGACTTCTTCATCCAGGCTCTTTAATCCACAACTAGCCTCTGGGCAGCTTACTCAGTTTGCTCACCTGAAAAAGATCTAATCACAAAGGTTGTTTCTGGCAGCAAAGTTTTATGTACTGCCTATTTCCAGATGTAATATTGGTGCTTCTTTACTCAGGAGTAAATGTGCTCATTCTTAAGTCTGTCTTTCTAGTAAATGTGGGAAATGTGCTACTATTTAAACTTTTCATCTGTTGTCTGATGTTATTTTTTCTTTAAGAGAAATTTACACAATATTCTTTTTTTTTTTTTTTTGCTTTTTTAAACTGTTTACGGGGTTCTCATGGCATGAATACTTCTTGCCATTCCCTCCTCTGATGGACCACATTTTGTCAGAACTCTTCATTATTTAGAAGAAGAGAATCATTGTGGGAACAGATTGGAATTCCAAAGCACATACATAGAGAAAAGCATAGCTATTGAATTAGGTGAATTTTAAAGGAATAACACATTTAAATTGATCAGAAAGAACAGAATCTACTGGCTCTGGGAGATAAGTCTACTAATCCTACGAACTCTGCCTCTTGGTTTCTTTATCAGTGAAATGAGATAAAGACTTAAAGGGCCATTGCATTTACAGGAGTTTCAATTGGAATGTATATGTGCATGCTCAGTCACTCAGTGGAACTTTCTTGTAAAAAGATGCTTCTAAGGTTGATGTTTCAAGTTTTCTGTCCCCACCCCTCTCATGACTTTTACCGCAGTTTCTTTATGTCTAGCTCCATTTGGAGCTACCATCTTTGCTCATACACAACCCTCTGATATTTGTTACTGGTGGTGTAGCAACACTGATCAGACCACTGTGCTATGCTTAGTCCCTCAGTTGTGTCCGACTCTTTGTGACCCTAGTGGACTGTAGCCCGCCAGGCTCCTCTGTCCATGGGGGTTCTCCAGGCAAGGATACTGGATTGGGTTGCCATGCCCTCCTCCAGGGGATCTTCCCAACCCAGGGATCGAACCCAGGTCTCCCTCATTGCAAGCAGATTCTTTACTGTCTGAGCCACCAGGGAAGCTCAGACCACAGAAGGATTTAATCTGTTTTTTGTTTCCACCAACAATTTCCTCCAAAGGCCCAAGTTTATTTGCCAAAAGTGAAGTAGTTAAGGCCTCATAAAAAAGCTATGTAAATCCTTTCGGTTTTATTTATCTTGTCTTCCTCTCCTATCTGGGAACTCCCAATCTACAGAAGTTTCATTTGTACACACTGAGGTTTCCAAGGGTGACTTGGGCAAACTGGAAAAGTTCTTTGGTCCAGGCCAACATTGGGATCATTCCTACTCACTTTCACTCCGTGAACCCTGGGTAGGTTTTTCTGCAGGAGCACAGAGAGTTCTGTCTAGTTCCACTGATCTTCACAGTTGGGTGATCTTCAACACCTAACAGTAACTATTGTGCTTCCCATTACAATGATTTACCCCTGTGTTACTCTCATGTTTAAATTATTAATGTAATTGATCTATTAATATATCAATGCATGAATACACTGAGAATCATATAAGCCACGAATACTGTGTGACATGTCTTATTTATTCCTCTAAACACCTTTAAAATTGTATACTTCTTCCAAGTCCCCAATTACTGATTTTGACCTCTCCATCATTGACTAGGATCAACTTGCTTAATCCCATCTTCGTTTCTGTATTAGTAAATCTTGTAATCTGTATTGTTATGATCATTTTCCCATGTTGATTCCCCCACCAGTGGCTGCAGTTCATAGAAGAATCATGTACCAGATCGTTCATTCAAGTCATTCATACTGCAAAGACTTTGAGAACTTACTGCATGCCAAGCAGTGGTCTAGAACTTGCCCATAAGTATTCAAATGTGCTATGACATATACCTCATTTTATCATGCTTCTGTTTATTGTACTTCACAGATACTGCTGTACTGCTATTTTTAAAAGGCTTGTAGCAATCCTGCATTATCAGACAATACTTAGCAATAAAGTATTTAAAGTATTCTTTTTTAAAGAATTAGGGAGATGGGCTTTTTTTTTTTTTTTTTTCTGCACTGGGTCTGCGTTGGTGTATGCTGCTTTCTCTAGTTGCAGTGAGTGGGGGCTAGTCTGTAGTTGCAGTGCTTGGGTTTCTCACTTTGGTGGCTTCTCGTTGCAGAGCACAGTCTCTAGAGTGCACGGGCTTCAGTAGTTGCAGCACGCGGGCTCAGTAGTTGCGGTTCTCAGGCTCTGGAGCATGGACTCAGTAGTTGTGGTACACAGGCTTAGTTGCCTCTCAGCACATGTAATCTTCCTGGACCAGGGATCAAACCTGTGTCTCCTGCATTGGCAGGCTGACTGTTAACCACTGGACCACCAGGGAAATCCAGCAATAAAGTATTTTTTAATGAAGGTATGTGTGTAGACACAATGCTATTGCATATAACAGATGAGAGTATGGTGTAAATATAACTTTTATATGCATTGGGAAACCAGAAAATCCATGGGACTTGCCTTATTGCAATATTTGCTTTACTGTGGTGGTCTGGAACTGAACTCATAATATCTAAGGTATGCATACCTCAGCTGAGACTTAAGTGACATCAAGGATCACCGATCACGGATCACCATAACAAATATAATAATAAGAAAAAGTTTTAAATGCTACAAGAATTACAAAAATGTGACACAGAGATACCAAGTAAGAAAATACTGTTGGGGAAATCATACTAATAGACTTCTGAGCAGAGTTGCCACAAACCTTCAGCCCGAAAAGTATGCATTTATTGTATCTACAAAGTACAATAAAGTCAAGTGCAAAAAACCAGCTATGCCTGTGTTTTTCCCTTCTCCTCTGACAATATTTGCTTCATATTTGGGGGAGCTCTGATGACTGTTGCACACATAATTGTTTTACCTTCTTGGTAAATTGAACTTTTTATCATAAAGTTCTTTGTCTCCTGTAACAATTTTTGACTTAAGGTTTAGTTTTTCTGCTGTTAGTATACCACCCCCACTCTCTTTTGATTACTAAGATGAATTATGTTTTCCCATACTTTTACTTTCAAAGTATTTGTGTCTGTTAATCCTTAGAAATAAGTCTCTTGTAGAAAGCATATACTTGGATTCTGTTTTTTTTTTTCTAATCCACTGAGCCAGTCTACATCTTTTGATTGGGGAATTTAATCCATTTACAGTTAAAGTAATTACTTTAAGACGTCCTTGGTGGTCAAGTGGTTAAGACTTTGCCTTCCAATGCAGGGGGTGTGAGTTCGATCCCTGGGGAGCTAAAATCCCACACAACTCACTTCCAAAAAATCAAAACATGAAACAGTATTGTAACAAATTCAATAAAGACTTTAAAAATGGCCCACATCTTAGAAATAGTAATTACTATAGAAGGACTCACTGTTGCCATTCTTTGTTTTCTGTAAGTTTTATTGCTTTTTGTCCCTCGTTTGCTTCCTTACTGTCTTCCTTTGTGTTTAGTTGATTTTTTTTTTTTTTGTAGTGACATGTTCTGTTTTCCTTCTCGTTTCCTTTTACTTATGTTCTATAGATGTTTTCTTTGTGGTTGCCATGGGATTGCAGAACACCTTAAAGTTCTAACAATATATTTTAAACTGATAACTTCAATTGCATACAGAAACTCTACTCATTTAAGTCTCTGCCCCACCTGTATTTACATTACTGATGTCACAAATTACATCTTGGAACACTGTGTACCTGTCACCACAGATTTATAACCATTGTTTATGCTTTTATCTTTTAAAGCCTATTTAAAAATGAGTGGTGAAGTTACAGACGAAAATTGTAAGAATTCAGGTTTTTGTATTTGTCCATATGTTGACTATAACCAGAGGACTTCTGAAGTCATACGATTTCAAGTTCCTATCCAGCATCTTTTCGTCCCAACTTTAAGAACTATCTTTAGCATTTCTTGTAGGGTGAGTCTAGCGTTGACTCCCTCAGCTTTTGTTCATCTGAGAATGTCTCAATTTCTCTCTCTCATTTTTAAGGAACAGTTTTGCCTGATATAGTATTCTTAGATGGTGATTTTTTTTTTTCTTTCAGTACTTTAAATATATCATCCCCTTGCTTTCTAGCCTGTAAGATTTCTGCTGAGAAATCCACTGATGTTATTCTTGAAAATTCCTCATATATGATGAGCCACTTTTCTCTTGCTGCTTTCAAGATTCTCTCTTTGTCTTCTGTTTTGGTTCTTTTTTTGATTATTATTTGATTATTGGTTTATAATAATCCTTTTTGGTTTACCCTACCTAGAGTTTATTAAGATTCTTGTATGTATATATCCGTGTCCTTCCTCAAATTTGGGACATTTTCACCATTTTTTATTCAAATAAATTCTTTGCCCCATTCTCTCTCTCTATTCATCTGGCACTCCCATAATGCATATATTAATCTGCTTAATGGTATCTCATAAGTCCTGTAGGTTCTCTTCACTTTTCTTCATTCTTTTTGTTCCTCAGATTTAATAATTTTGAATGACCCATCTTCAAGTTTTCTGATTCTGTTTTTCTGCTTGTTTGAGTTCATTGTTGAACCTCTCTAGTGAATTTTTTAATTCAGTTATTTTTTTTTCAGCTTGGTAGTTTCTGTTTGGTTCTCTTTTTTAAAAACATTTTTACTGGAGTGTAGTTGCTTTACAATGTTGTGTTATTTTCTGCTGTACAGCAAAGTAGATCAAGTATACGTATACATCTATCCCCTCTTTTTTGGATTTCCTTCCTGTTTAGGTAACCACAGAACATTGAGTAGAGGTTCCTGTGCTATACAGTAGGTTCTCGTTATTTATTTTGTACATAGTAGTGTATATATATTGGGATTCCCTGATGGCTCAGATGGTAAAGAATCTGTCTGTAATGCAGGAGACCTGGTTTCAATCCCTGGTCAGGAGATCCCCAGGAGAAGGGAATGGCGGCCCATTCCAATATCCTTGCCTGGAGAATTCCATGGACAGAGGAGCCTGGTGGACTAAAGTCTTGAGCTTCCCTGTTGGCTCAGCTGGTAAAGAACCCACCTGCAATGTGGGAGACCTGGGTTAGATCCCTGGGTTGGGAAGATCCCCTAGAGAAGGGATAGGCTAACCACTCCAGTATTCTGGCCTGGAGAATTCCATGGACTATATAGTCCATGGGGTCGCAAAAAGTCAGACACGACTGAGTAACTTTCAGTGTATATAGGTCTATCCCAATGGTTCTTTTATTAATAATTTTTATCTCTTTATTGATAGTCTCCTTTTGTTCATGCATTGTTTTTCTAAATTTATTTAGTTGTCTGTCTGTATTCTTCTTTATCTCATTGTTTTAAAGTCTTCATTAGGTAAGTCCAAGACCTGTGTTTCTTTAGGGTTGGTTTGTGTAGGTTAATTTTGTTCCTTTGAATGGCCCTTGTTTACCATAAACAACGGCCCTTGTTTATGTCTTGTGACCTTTTGTTGAAAATTGGGCATTTGAAAAGCCATTTTCTCACTCAGTCTTTGTGGACTGGCTCTGCACAGAGGAGGGTCTTCACTAATCAGCCTGGAATGAAGGCTTAAGTTTCAGCTATTTTCTGAGGCTACGTCTTCCCTGCACCTGTACCGTTGCTTTTCTCTTCTCCAGTTCTCCTGTGTATGTGGCAGTTTTTAAATCTCTTAATTTTCCTAACAGTCTTATCCTTGCCCACAATCAGGACCTTAGATGTTCTGTTGTATTCCTCTGTCTGTAATCTCTTGCCCTCAGGTGCCCATGGGCCTGAAGTTGCCACAGGCTGCTTCACCCACCACTGCTTTCTGTAGCCTCCAACCTGATAGCCAAAATATGTCACCATTCCCATCAGTGCTCTGAATCAGGCCAGAAGGAAACCAGTTCCCACGAAAAACCAGAATGTTGCAAACAAGTTCTGCCATTTCCTTGTGTCCTGAAGGAGGAACCATAAATTGGTTGACATCATCCTGACCATGTCATGCTATATCAGGAAGGGATGGAGTAAAGGTGAGCAAAAATGTCCCAAATGTCTTCCTGATTTTTTTTCTCTTTTAAATTTGTTACAGTACTGCTTCTGTTTTATGTTTTGATTCTTTGGCCTTGAAGCATGTGGGATCTCAGCTCCTTGACCAGGGATCAAATCCACACATCCTGCCTTGGAGGGTGAAGTCTTAACCACTGGACCTCCAGGGAAGTCCCCTGTCTTATTGTTTTGAGTACAGTTTTTTTTCTTGGTTAGGCATTCATTTGGTTGCTGCAGCTTCTTAATTGGTTCTCAAGTTCCCACAAAGCTGCTTTGGTGCATATATTGTTGATCCTTTGATATTTCCATGGGAGAACAAGGGCCTGCAGCTCCCTAGTCTGTCATCTTGCTGATGTCACCCTTGTTAATAAGTAACTCATAGTCCAGGGAGGAAGAGAGACACACAATGAGAAGGACATAAATAGCTTTGTGTTTTTGAAAAAGATAACTTAAGATTACACATCCTTGTATTGGGTTGGCCAAAAACTTTGTGCATGTTTTTCTGTAAGATGTTATGGAAAAACCCAAATGAATTTTCTGGCCAACACAGTACAAGAAAAAATAAACTTCAGAGCCAGGGAGACCACTGGAAACCTGTGTGTTAGTCTAGGTGAGAAATGAGAAGGGCCTGGACTAAGACAGAGGCATACTTTTAGGAAATATTGAGGAGGTACAGTTCTAAGGCTCAGTGGCCTATTGGAAGCATGTGCCAGGGATATGAGGACAGAGGAAAGATGGAATCAAGAAATAGACAAGCAGTAACTGTAGAAATAGACCCAGTAGCTCTGACTTTAAGCAAGTTTCTTAGCCATTCTATGCTCATTTCCTCATCTATTAAATAGGATGGCTGTGAAGGCTGAAAGAGATAGCACGTGTAAGTGCCTAGTATGTTGTAGGCACTTCATCAATTAGTTTATTTTTCCCCATCCCCCTACCTCTAGCCTTCTACCTTCTACCATCTTCATTCATACCTTCTACCATGGCTTCCCTGGTAGCTCAGATGGTAAAGTGTCTGCCTGCAATGTGGGAGACCCTGGTTCAACCCCTGGGTCGGGAAGATCCTCTGAAGAAGGAAATGGCAACCCATTCCAGTACTCTTGCCTGGAAAATTCCACAGACAGAGGAGCCTTGTAAGCTACAGTCCATGGGGTCGCAAAGAATCAGATACAACAGAGCGACTTCACTTCACTTCACTTCACCATCTCTAACCAGCATCACTAGATTATGCAGCTTGGTAGATGGCGATGCTACTAATTAAAATGTAGAATAGGAAAAGTGCAAGCCAATCTTTTAAATCTCTGGGTTTGTTGGAGTTTTTTTTTAAACTCTCACTCTTCAGCAATAATACACACTAGACAGATTCTATATAAGGAAATGTTTGCATTAATGTTTATCTTTGTCAAACAAGCTGTCCTATGTGTCCTAAAATTATTTTCTGATTCCCAGAATATTCCCCTAAAATTAGGCAGGAAGCAAGGTCACTTTGAGCACATGGTTGGTTCCAGGTTGTTCAGTAAATTTGGAGCAAAGTGATAAAAATAATTTCTGTCTCCTGGCTCTTGAGCCAATACTTTGTTATCAAGTCTGAGGCTTTTTAAAAATTCTCTGAGAATCTTCTCCAAATGGCTATAATTTGACAGATTTATAGCCATGTAAATAGATGTGTGCATTCATGATGACAGTTTAAATATTATGTTTAGAGATTATGAAAGGAAAATAGGAAAAGGAACTTCAGCTAGCCCTTTGCCTCTTCTCAAGGCACTGACATTTTTATAAATTATATTTTCCATAGGCCAAAATTCAAATTGCTATCAATACTAGAGAATGTTGGTTTTCATGCAACTGCTATTTTGTATGGACTATGTCTAGCTTAACAACTCAATATGTGGTTAAGTTGTAAAAGTTGACAAAGAGCAATTTAAAAACGTGTTCTTGAGATAATCTGAAATAATCAGGATATTGTGTTTAACCCTTGATAAATAATGCTGTAGTTAAGATCTATGTATCAGATTTTAGAATATGGTCATCATATATCTGGGTATTCCATTCTAATAAAAAAAATCCATTGGCTTGTAAAATATAAAATCTGAGAAGTTGGGATGATCCAGGCTTCTAGCTGAGGAATGGTGTAAGCAGTTATTGCAACTATGCCCTTGGGTTTTTTCCTCTAAGTCATACTCCACTTTCTCACACCGCCCAGAAATGGAGTTTCCCAAAGTCCTGCATTTTATTAATCATACATTTTGAAGTCTTTTCAAGAAAAACAAAAGCTGTAAAAATATCATGTGGCAACAACGACAGAAAAGTAGCAGCATCTAATTCGTTTCTGCTCATCCTGTAGCTGTGGTCCATTTCCTGCAGCTCATTGCTTATTCAGTGAAATAGTCAAATATGTCATCAGATGTTACCTCTCATAGAGAAAGTCGCAAGCACATTTTTGGGGTACTGAAAATAATGAAACTGTGATGGGACTCTTATCATAACTCCATCATTATGCACTTAGAGATATTTTTCTTTGGCAGAGTCCTGATGACTGGAAAGACAGAACTGTTCAGTGAGTGACGTCTCCATCTGTTTTCACATGTGAGCTCTCTTATTCAGAGGTTTGACTTCAGCAGATCATAGGGTTACATTTCTCAGAGATGACACATGGACATGCCCAGGCACAGAGAATAGTTTTGCCTCATAAAACCTTATCTCTTTTCTAAATTTTTTAATTGGTGGAAAATTGCTTTACAGTGTAGTGTTGGTTTCTGCTGTTCAACAACAAGAATCAGTCATGTTTACGAGTGTGTGTGTGTGTGTGTGTGTGTGTGTGTGTGTGTGTGTGTTCCTTCCCTCTCTCCCATCCCTCCCCTCCCTCCATCCTACCCCTCTAGGTCATCACAGAACACCAGGCTGGGCTCCCTCTCTTATTGGGCAACTTCCTACTAACTATCTGTTTTACATATCACAGTGTATATATGTCAATGCTACTTCCTCAGTTTGTCCCACCCTCACCTTCCCCCACTGTGTCCACAAGTTTGTTGTCTACTAGGTTTGTCAGTACCATTTTTCTAGGTTGCATATATATGTGTTAATATACCATACTTGTTTTTCTGTTTCTGAATATTTCACTCTGAAAGACTCTAGGTTCATCCACTTCACTACAGCTGACTCAAATTCGTTCCTTTTTATGGCTGAGTGATATTCCATTGTATAAATGTACCACAACTGCTTTATCCATTAACTACAATAAGGTATCACCCCATACCATTCGGAATGACCATCATCAAAAAAACCTGCAAACAATAAATGCTGGAGAGGATGTGGATAAAAGAGAATCCTCCTGCACTGTTGATGGGAACATAAGCTGATACAGGCATTATGGAAAACATTATGGAGACTCCTTTAAAAACCAGGAATAAATCTACCATGTGTTGTGTTTAGTTGCTCAGTCATATCCACATCTTTGTGACCCTTTCAACTGTAGCCCAAAGGCTCCTATGTCCATGGAATTTTTCAGGCAAGAATACTAGAGTATGTTGCCATTTTCCTTCTCCAGAGGATCTTCCTGACCCAGGGATCAAACACACATCTCCCTGTGTCTCCTGCATTGCAGGCAGATTCTTTACCCGCCTAGCAATCCCACTACTGGGCATATACCCTGAGAAAACCACAACTTGAAAAGACAACATGTACCCCAATGTTCTTTGAAGCAATATTTATAATAGAGAAGATGGAAGCAACCTAGATGTCCATCAACAGATGAATGGAAGAAACAAGATTGCCAGGAGAAATATCAGCAATCTCAGATATGCGGGTGATACCACTCTAATGGCAGAAAGCAAAGAGGAACTAAAGAGGCTCAATGAGGGTGAAGAAGGAGAGTAAAAAAGCCAGCTTAAAACTCACTATTAAAAAAACTAAGATCATGGCATCTGGTCCCATCACTTAATGGTAAATAGAAGGGGAAAACGTGGAAACAGTAACAGATTTCCTCTTCCTGGGCTCTGAAATCACTGTGGATGGTGACTGCAGCCATGAAATTAGAAGATGATTACTTCTTGGCAGGAAAGCTATGACAAACCTAGACAGTGTGTTAAAAAGCAAAGACATCACTTTGTTGACAAAGTTCCATATAGTCAAGGTTATGGTCTTTCCAGTAGTCATTTCAGATGTGAGAGCTGGACCATAAAGAAGGTAGAGCACCAAAGAATTGATGCTTTCGAACTGTGGTGCTGGAGAAGACCCTCCAAGAAGACCCTTGGAGATCCAACCAGTCAATCTTAAAGGAAATCAACCCTGAATACTTATTGAAAAGACTGATGCTGAAGCAGAAGCTCCAGTACTTTGGCCACGTGATGCTAACAGCCAACTCATTGGAAAAGACCCTGATGCTGGGGAAGATTGAGGGCAGAAGGAGAAGAGGGCGACAGGATGAGATGGTTGGATGGCATCACCGACTCAATGGACAGATGGTGAGGGAAGGGAAGCCTGGCATACTGCAGTTTGTGGGGTCACAAAGAGTCAGACACGACTTGGTGACTGAACAATAACAACAACTGGTCTTTTTCTTTAAACTAAAAAATAATTATGAAGAGCTTCAGAAACAAAAGAATAAAAAATGTGGTATCAAATACTGTGCACCCACCCTCAAAATAAAACAGATGCTAATAATGTCAGAAATTAAATTTTGCAGATAGCTAAGTCTCCAGCTCTGTCTCTTCCCCATTTCTTCCTCCAAAGAGATAACCATTGTTTCCTGACATTGGTGGACTTCATTTCTATGAAACATCTTAATAGTTCTACAATCTACTTATGCGGTTGCTGTTTAGTCCCAAGTCATGTCCGACTCTTTGATACCCCACGGGCTATGGCCTGCCAGGCTTCTCTGGACTATCTACTTATCCATCTCTACAAAAACATGTTTTTCCATGATCCCCAGGTCTTGTTTGCTGATTCCATACTAGCCAAGTTCCTAAGTTCCAAGAGCAGCCACTGCTCCCCATGACTGTGTCACAGGGCCACCGTCATGTCACCTCGTGTCTCACTGATTGTCAGTTCCTGGGCATTTTAGGAACCCTGTGTTTCCCCTTCTCTCTTACAAACTTAGCCATATGTGTTAACAATTGTGTATTATACTTTAGCCAGCACATTTGAGTGATATAAACAGGAGTGTTTTGTGGTTTGCTCTCTCAATACTGTAAAAAGCAGTTCTCCAATCAATCCATCCTAAAGGAGATCAGCCCTGGGTGTTCATTGGAAGGACTGATGTTGAAGCTGAAACTCCAATACTTTGGCCACCTCATGCAAAGAGTTGACTCATTGGAAAAGACCCTAATGCTGGGAAGGATTGGGGGCAGGAGGAGAAGGGGACGACAGAGGATGAGATGGTTGGATGGCATTACCGACTCAATGGACATGGGTTTGGATAGACTATGAGAGTTGGTGATGGACAGAGAGGCCTGGCATGCTGCAATTCATGGGGTCGCAAAGAGTCAGACACGACTGAGCGACTGAACTGAACTAAACTGAACTTCATTTTCATGAACCAGTCATTTTGCTGTAGTAATTCTTTCATGTCTTGTGTTAATGTTTTGGTTGGACTGTGCATAGTTACGTACCATGTTTTGGATCAGTGTGTGTTAGGACCCTTAGAGCGAGGCTCCCGAGCCTGTTTCTTAGTTACCTTCTAACTGTAAGATTCTGTATAAAATATTTTATAACAATTTTATTATAAAAACAAACTTCATTTCCATTGTTAAGAATACTTCCAAGAAGTGACCATAGATATTTTCTTAAGAAGACATACATGGTCATGAAATAAAATGATTTAGTAAATGAATATGTTTGTTTGAGCAGATTATCTCAAAAGTTTGCATTCTTTTCCTTAACCATGAGTATTTTGTAATCTTTTTCTTAACAAAGCTTCTTTTGCCCTTATCCACTCCTTAGTCAAGACCACTGCCAAGTTTTTAATTATAAAGTAACTTACTTCATAAGCCTGAAGAAGATGAATCCTGGCTGATTACTGGAAGGATAAAACTAGAAATCCCAGTTAAGTAAAGTTTCACCCAAAACATTCTGTTCCAACAGAGTCATTTTTCCTTCCAAAAAACCTGGCATAGGACTCTCTCCCCTGGCCAAGTTACACCTATGTTTTTCAATGTCTTTAGAACTTTGCTGTGATCTACATTTGTTCTCTTAAAGGCCAGTAAACTTAATGGGCTCTCTGCCAAACTGAGACATAGCACTGAGTAATTTAGAATCCTTCCTGGTGAAATGTATCCTTGTGGAGATAACTCATTCCTTGAGCTTCATCACTGCCCAGGACCACTGATGCACAGTTCCAGGTTGTTAGCATCATCTCCCCCAACCCCTGCCTGGGAGTTGCATGAAAGTGAAAATGTTAGTGACTCAGTCATGTCCAACTCTTTACTACCCCATGGGCGGAAGCCTACCAGGTTCCTCTGTCCATGGAATTCTCCAGTCAAGAATACTAGTGGGTAGCCATTTCCTTCTCCAGGGGATCTTCTTGACCCAGGGATTGAACCCAGATCTCCTGCATTGCAGGCAGCTGCTTACCGTCTGAGTTACCAGGGAAGCCAGGTGGGAGTTGCTTAATGTACCATTTGTATGTGTGGAGCTTCAGAACTGCCTGGCCATGCCCATGCCAGCTCCCTATTCCCAACACAAAGTTTGTACTCAGTTTTAAACCAAGACTGAAAGCCCTTTTATTTTGAGACTGTAATGGGATAGTTGTATTCCTCCATTATAAAATGGTTTGAAATACATTTTATATCACTTGGGAGGTCGAGCATAAACTTAGGAAAACTGATTCTGATGGAAAATGAAGGGCGTGTTAAAAGATCAGTGTGGTGGGAGAACCCTGGCAAATGATTCTGGGAGTTTTAAAGAAATCTTAAGGAGAAATCCTGAAAGCCTGGGTCAGGGTTGGGGGAGGAGGGTGTGTGGGAATGTGAGCCCTTTAAGGTCCCTTGTCACTCGGGAGTTGTAATTGGGTTCTCTCTTGAAGTATGAGGGCTTCCCTGGTGGCTCACTTGTAAAGAATCTGCCTGCAATGCAGGAGATTCAGGTTTGATCCCTGGGTCCAGAAGATCCCCTGGAGAAGGAAATGGCAACCCACTCCAGTATTCTTGCCTGGGAAATCCCATGGACAGAGGAGCCTGGTGGGCTGCAGCCCATCGGGTCACAAAGAATTAGAACATGACTTAGCAACTAAACAACAATTTGGAGTATGGAAAAAGAATTAAAGTGACATCCAGACCAGGGGACAGAGAACCTGAATTTGAATCCCGGGTCTACCTCAAAGTGACATCTTAGGACACAGGTCAATATACAGACCCAGTGGTCCATGGTTTCCTTTGTTTGGAATTCTGCCAAGGTCAGAGTGCTGACCTTGGGAGTTCTTCTCCACCTGTAAAGAGACTGCACCCAGCAGATGCCTTTCCAAATATAGCTGATTTTAATTGTTTCCTTTAGTATGGGTGCACGTGATGTGGAAGCCTGGCACACATCTGCCATCATGACTTCATAGACACTCTCTCTTTACTTCCTTGACCTACACGAGATTGAGTGATCTGCCCTCTGTTCACTGGAAGCCTTTCTGTTTTCTTGAGATTCATTCCTCAAGGTCTTTACATTAGTTCAGTGCTGACATAAACAGTTTCACTCCTCTAATCTGGTTTAACTAGCGGGGCATCTATTGCTATTATTTCAGTCTTCCCATCATGTTCCTGACCTGCATCTGGTCCATTTATTCATTCATGTATTCACTCAACCAACATAAAGCATCTCCAATATTCCGAGTCCTACCAAGTCTGGGGCTGAGGTTGCAAAGTGGACAAGAAAGTTTTCTGTAGTACACTGCTCCAGTAAAGGTCAACCTGGTGTCATGAGACCACCCAGAAGGCAGCTGTTTGCCCTGTTATGCTCCTGGAACAGAAGATCTCAAATCTCCTGATCCTTAAATCCACTACTGGCCAATAAATGATATTCCCATCATAACACTTTACTTGTTTCCATATTATTAAACCATTTTCTTCAACTTTGTATTAAAGATATTCACACACACACACACACACACACACACACACACACACACACATATATATATATATATCACTTCGCACTTCTCTGTTCCCCATCTAGTTTCTTCAGAAAATGGTACTTGCATTTATTTCTCTATTCTCTACTATCATATGGAAAATATTGAGAAATCAGCTGCATTTGAAAACTACTCCACAAAGAAAAGTTACTCTTTGAGGCATTGTACTTACTAGAAAATTAGAGATAAAAATGTAACCGTCAACTAATTGTACTTACAGTTGGTTTATTCAAATATGTTTATATTCTGCCTGTGTGGACTGTAGTCTGCCAGGCTCCTCTGTCCATGGGATTTCCCAGGCAAGAATACTGGAGTGGGTTGCCATTTCCTTCTCCACAGCCATAAGTGTATAATATACCCTTCCTCTTAAGCCTCCCTCCCAGCCTCCCCCACCTCACCCCTCTAGCTTGTCACAGAGTGCGGGGCTGGGCTCCCAAATGTATTTGTATTCTTAATAGCCTATTCTAGACATATTTGAATTCCTAATTGTTGGGATAATCTGGAGATGTGAGGTTTGTTTAAAGTATAGCTAGAAATCAAGGATATAAGTTTGTAAAGAAGAAAAGCAGAAAAAGAAATCTAAATGAAGATATGATGAAAGATGAAAATTAAATACCATATTTTTCTGGAAAGATGACAGTCACTTTAACTATGTAGTTAAACTGGAAAGGGAGGAAGACTTTAATTTGAGATATCCAATTATCTATTGATGAAAGGAGGTAATTAAAGGTTACCATGTTTATTGATAGTTCCACAGCATACAGCTAGTTAGATTCAAACAGCTTCACCAAAGTAAAATGAGAGAGAATTTTAAGATAGAAAACACAGTGCCTATAATGAAAATTATAGAGAAATGTGAGGTATATAAACTGAAGACAATGCTAGAACCTGCGTTAGAAGGAATAATGCCGTAGACGCTGTGTGTTATACGGAAGCTGGGTGGTGGCCTTAGCCGTCTTTTCTTCCAACCTATGAATGCCCGCCATAAAACCTCGGATACATCTGTTGGGTTGTTAAATGACTCTTTGACCACTTCTGGAAATTTTCAGAGACAAGGGGTTTCATCATTTAAAAATATGTCTTTTTCAGTAGTGAACAACTTTAATTTGCTAGAACCTAGTCCTCATGATATAATCAAATTTACCACCTCCTGTATGGTCTCCCTGGTTCTGGGCTCTGAAGACCCAGAAAGTAAATCCAGTCTTTTCTTTTTTTTTTATTGTGACAGCCCTTTGTAAAGACTTGAAGAAACTGATTGTGTTTCTTTTGAGTTTCTTTTCTTAACCTAAATATCTCCCATTTTACAACTTGTTGTTCCTGAGTTTGTTTCCATGCTTTTTGATATCCTAGGCCTCAGTTTATCAAGGTTCTTTTTTTTTTTAACGTTTTTTTTTAAGTCTTTATTGAATTTGTTACAGTATTGCTTCTGTTTTATGTTTTTTCTTTTTTTTTTTTTTTGGCCATGAGGCATGCGGGATCTTAGCTCCCCAGCCAGGGATTGAACCAGCACTCCCCGCAATGGAAGGCAAATGTGGGTCACTAACCACCAGACTGCTGGGGAATCCCTGCGATTTCTCTTAAAACATGGTGCTGACACCTCCAATGTGGTCTGAGCATTGCCAGAATGACAGATGGGCTCTTCATTCATCCAGACCAAGACTGTATTGCCTTTTGAAGGGTAGTCCTATCATGTTATCATTTATAAAGAGAGTTTAGTACTTTCACTCCCAAACTTTCTGAACTTTGGGTATATGTATTCTATGTTTTTTGTTTGTTTTATTTACAAACACTGAGTGAGCACCGTGCTATTTCAGGTGTAATGTTGGGCCCTGGGGACAAAAGGTGAATAAGATTCTGACTGGAGGATTTTATGATGTGCTAGAGGGAGTGACCGACACATAAAAATTAATTAGACTATGCTGTGTGATATAAATGTGAACTCAGTGCTCTAAGAACATAGGAAAGGGAATGAACTGCTTGGAAAGGGGGACTGGTAAAGATTCATCATCCAGACATTCACTCAATAAACTGCTGTTTACCTAGAATCTTCTGTGTGTGAGACACATAAGTAGACCCTTATTTGTATGATTGTGAAGTTCCCAAGTATGGTATCAGGTCTATATTTTTCTGGATTATCTATAGAAGTTTAAAGAAAGATTCTGCAAACTTTCTTCCTACATTTCCATGATGTTTTTAATTTACCAATAGGAAATGGCAACCTGCTCCAGTATTCTTGTCTGGAAAATTCCATGGACAGAGGAACCTGGCAGGCTACAGTCCTTGGGGTTGCAAAGAGTTAGACACGACTGAGCAACTGAGCAACTGAGCACACACACACACACACACACACACATGCACGCACACACACAGGTAGAGGTTAATGTCATGAACAACTGTTAGTTCCTAATGATTACCAATTTCTTTTTAAAGTACTGAAAAACTACTCGTTATATAATTTGCTCTTGGATTTAAACATAAAATCCATGTTTAGCTTTGCAGTTTCTGGAATATTGCTTCTCTCTTCTGAAAATTTCTTGTCCTCTTTCTTTGGAATTTACCACTTCTTCCTTTTGTTGTAATTTCTCCAAGACCAATAAGAGCAGTTTCCTGATGTTCATCATCCTCTTGCTCTCCTGCATCTCCTAATTCTTCCCATGAGAAAACCCTCCCTCAGCCTCTGCCACCCCCACAATCCCCCCAGGCCCCCAGCCCCTCACCCCCTCTTTCCTTGAAGCATCAGTTTTCAAGGTTTGGTCTATTGATAGACCATAAGAGGTCTTCTAGTGTGAAGAGATTCAATTCAGAGGCTCTGTAGAGGATTGTGTTGTGATGTAAAATAATTCTTACTTTTGTCTTGTAAATAATAAGCAAGTCACATCTGATCCTTCCCTGTTTGTCACAAGTGAATCCCCATCTAGCACTCCAGTACAGCCCAGTGCTGTTTATCTGACTGCCTGAGAGACGCAGGTTCTCATAGTCTTACCCAGTATGTTCAGTGTGTTACCATTGTAACATGTGATCAGTATAAAAATTACTCTTGAGATATTTTACATTCTTTTGTCCTACTAAGTCTTTGAAATCTGATGTATGTTTCAGAGAGCACATCTTAAGTGCTCAGTAGCCACGTGGGACTATTGGCTTCCATGTCGGACAGTACTGGTCTAGCCTGTGACTCAGTGAGGACACAAAGCATGCCTTGTGTCCCTGGCACAAAACCCAGTGCCTGGCATGTAGTAAATACTCAGTAAATGTGGAAGTAGAAAAGCAAAAGGGAGCCATCTGCACCACCTCTGTGTGTTCATTCAGGTGTTTTTCTCTTTTGCATTTCCTTATGTTCAAAATTGCCCTATTGTGCAAGGGATGTGCTTATGGAGGGCTGGTACAAAAATACAAAGTGAAAGAAGGAGTTGTTATTTAGCTTTTCGACATCTAAAGCCAAGTTTGTTTGGTTAAGAAAGAAAAGAGATTTTAATAGTTTTTAGTTCTCATTGTCATATCAAAATTTAGATCTTATAGACTATCAGATATACTAAAATCTACTTATAATTCAACATGTCCAAGTGAAAATAACAGGAATTGTATATATAGTATACAGAATTATGTATAGAATATACTTAGTATATAATAGGAAATTAACAAAAGAGATATCACTATGCCAGTTGGCCAAATGATTTTAATGAAACTGAGACCTAGTTATGTAGTATTTAGATGTCCTGCAGGGTTAGGAACAAAAGTCAAAATTTTAAAAATTAAGAATAATAAAATGCACTAATCATTTTCTAGGTTTTTGGCCATCTACACAAGAGGTTCTTTAACTTGTGGATTCTTGCTCCACCTTTGACCCATTCAGAATGTTCTAACTCTCTGAAAAAATGTTGTAAAATAATAAATGTAGGGGAATGTTAGGGAGGAAGGGTAGAGTGAATGGAGACAAAGGGCTGGCTTGTTGCTCTTTTAGTTGCTAGAAAAGATCATTAAGGCCAGGTAGGATGCACGTGGTAAAAAGAGGGCACCTGAACAAACAGGTATTGAATTTAGAGAATGCCTCCAAGACTATTCTGGGCTGTGTTCCCAGGGCAGACTCCCAGGTTACCTGTCCTGCCAGGTACCTACTAATCTACCTCTCTCGGAAGGGAACATTTTCCCCATGACTGTAGGAGGGGCCTCTTGAAAGCTCCAAGTCTGATTTTTTTTTCTACATGTTTAATTGGTAAAGTGCTAAGTTTTGAATAATTACATCAAGTAATTCTTGATGGTGGAATGAATCCCTGAAATTGCCCTCATGGTCCCACATGAAAGAAAGACTTCACAGACATTAGTGAACCTACAACTGAGAAATTGATGTCAGCCTCTGAATTGAGGCTGATGGTTCCTGGGGAGAATGCAAATTCAAGGTGAACTAGAAGACAACATGAGATGCCATCTGTGAAATAGGAAACTGAACATTTACTTAAATTCTTGGTTTTCTCTTAGCCTTCTAATTAGAAATGTAAAAAAGAGGTGCTTGGTATAGCCTCCTGGAGTAAACCCATGAGGCTTCTTTTGCCTTTCCGTGTGATCTTACTATTTTGTATTTAGGGAATGTATAAAATATGCCGAGTGCTACATCCTCCCTTTTGTTGCACCAGTGTGCTAAGTTGCTTCAGTTGTGTCCGACTCTTTGTGACCCCATGTGTAGCCCTCCAGGCCCCTCTGTCCATGGGATTCTCCAGGCAAGAATACTGGAGGGCATGGGTTGCCATGCCCTCTTCCAGGGGATCTTCCCGACCCAGGGATCGAACCCACCTCTTTTAAGTCTCCTGCATTGGCAGTCAGGTTCTTTACCACTAGTGCCACCTGGGAAGCCCCTTTTAACCCCCACACGTTTAACAAAAATGTCAGCTTTTGATGAACATGGACCCACCAGTTGCACACACTGTGTACCTCCTGGGTAGCAGGTTAGGGTCACCATCTTCCCCACTGTGTGTCCTCTGCTAGTGAAACTTCCATTATCCCCCACAAATACCCATGTTCTCCATATCCTGTCCCATCCAAAACACCCTCAAGAAATGATTTGAAACTTTTACATAAAACTGGTAGAACCTCATCAAAAGGCTTGAACAATGGAGGCTCCCATGTACGTCCATGTGTCTGTTTCTAAGATGCCAAGGGGTCTTGCTGTCTGCTCTTCTCATGGGATGAGGAAGATGAATTAACTCGCATGGAAGATTGAGATGTATTAAAAGCAATTGCCTGCTCTTTCTCAGAACTAAAAATGGTGTGTTTTTTGAGGGGTGGGGGTCCTAAAGGCTGAGCCTTCTTTCTGATGAGCAGTCAGAAAGTGATGGAATTAATTTTTCAGTTCGGGTGGAAGGTGGGGTGGGAATCAGTGGAAAGTAGCCTTGCTGACCTGCCTGGGCAGGAAACGGGCAGAGTTGAGGGTCCTGGGAGAGGAGGATGCCCATGTACTTGGACCCTTCCTGTCAGGTGGAAGTGGGAGGGAGTGGCGCTTGGGTGGCTGGAGCTTTGACCTTGGGAGTCTGAGCAGGGGGCATCTGAGATCACCTTTAGGCAAAGGGGGGCTTCCCTGATAGCTCAGCTGGTAAAGAATCTGCCTGCAATGCAGGAGATCCTGGTTTGATTCCTGGGTTGGGAAGATCCTCTGGAGAAGGGATAGGCTACCCACTCCAGTATTCTTGGGCTTCCCTGGTGGCTCAGCTTGTAAAGAATCTGCCTGTAATGCAGGAAACCCTGGGTTTGATCCCTGGGTTGGGAAGATCCCTTGGAGAAGGGAACGGCTACCCACTTTGGTATTCTGGCCTGGAGAATCCCCGTGGGCTGTATAGTCCATGGGATCAAAAAGAGTCGGACAGGACTGAATGACTTTCACTCACTTCAGGCAAAGGGAGTGGAGTTCCTGTGGGGGACTTCACTTCAAGATACACCCCCATTTGAGATGATGGAAAGGGGAGCTGGTGAGACTTAGCCTCCACATGGGGGGAGCAATGTCAGATCTGAGCCCAAAAGCAGCATGTGGGGCAGGGGATGGGGTCCAAGGACTTAGTGGGACTTGTTCACTTTAGAATGGCTTGTTTTATACATGTGAGTTTCACTTCACTTAAGAAAAATAAGAGTTTGATATTGAAACTCCAACTAAAAACCTTAATTTATCTACTTAAAAAATAATTGTCATATACAATGGAGATACATGTAACTTTGTTCTGTATTTTCTAAGTCTCTTGTAAATGTGTTATCATACTTTCATAATTTAAAAAAATAAAAAAGAGAGAAAGAAAGAAAATAAAAATAAGACTTAGCAGTGAGGACTTAACCGTGCTCAGCTTAGGAACAGAAGACTGGCAGACCTTGTTGGAGCAGTCAGAGCCACCGGGGGTTCTCGAATGATCCAGGGGAGGAAGGGAACACCAGAGACGAATAAATAACAGGGGCAAGAGCTGGTACCAGCTCTGATTTAGTTGGAGAAAATTAAAAAGTGTAGCGTGTTATAGAAATGCATAGCTAATATGCTATTAACAATTTTGATGGTTCTCCATTGCCCATGGAAATAAGATCTAAAACTGTTTTAATGGCATTCCATGCTCTCTATGTGAAGCTCCAAATCTTTCCTTGGAGTTTTGCATTTCCTGCCGTCTTCCAGCCACCCTGGTTCCATTGCTGCCCCTCATATGATTTCCACTTGGATATTTCGCTGCTTTTGCTCTGTGGTGACAGTGGGCAGATGCCCGTTTGGAATTTTTAATAGGTTTCATGAGTGGGAAAGAACCTCTGACTCTCATTTTCAGCAGACCTACTGTCTGTCTGTCTGTCTCCCTTCTAGCTTCCTATTTCTCCTGCACCTGCTACCTCCCAACCTAGTATCTTCCTGCACCACATAAAATCTTTACTATCAGTAAAAACAAAATTTCATTTTGCATCCAATCAAACAGTTAAATACCTTGTCATTTCTTGACCTGATATTCATTCATTCACTCAAGTGCAAGTTGCAAGTGTTAGTCCCTCAGTCGTGTCCCACTCTTTGCGACCTCATGGACTGTAGCCACCAGGTTCCTCCGTCCATGGGATTCTCCAGGCAAGAATACTGGAGTGGGTAGCCATTCCCTTCTCCAGGGGATTTTTCCCAACCCTGGGATTGAACCCGGGTCTCCTGCATTGCAGGTAGATTCTTCACCGTCTGAGCCATCAGGGAATCCCCAGAAAATGCTTAATTATCACACCAGGCATGATACTTGCCTTGGGAATCCAGAGGTGAATAGGTCATGGATCCAAAAGAAGACCTGTAATTCTGAAAGAAAGTAAGAGAAGTTGTTTCCCAAGATGAAAGGCTCATCTTCAGTTGTGAAAGTTATTTGATTTTATGGATGCTTCCTTACATCTGTTTGGAAGGGTTGCAGAGTACAAGTGATTGAAAGATGTTTTGAAGACTTTGTGTTTGCCTCACTGACACAGTCTTTGTTTGCTTAAAGTATGGAACAACTAATAACAATCCCTTAGCATCCATTGTGGTACCTCACGCCTTTTTAGTAAAAACAATAGCTAAAAGGCCGCATACTCTGACACGGGATCTCTCACAGTCCCTTTTCCAGTCCATTGCATCTTTGATTGTGAAGCGTGAAAAGCTTGAAACAACATGTCACGGGAGAGATAATTTAGCCAAATAGGACATTAAATAGCACATGGGTCATAACTTGAGAAAATCTGGACATAGGCATGTGAACATGATGTTTTCTCTCTTCCAACCTAGGTGCCAAAGGAGGGAAGAATAATACATTGGACCATATCCAATTAGGAAAAAAAAAAAAAAACTGTATAAGAAAAACAAAGCCCAGAGTTTTTACTTTCCCAAGAGATTAAATCTGGATGGGCAAAGATGATGGTGTCCTAACGGACAGAGACATCCCCTGGGGAAATGCCAAATGTGTCTCAAGTTAATATCTCCAGTCGTACATGAATATTCTTCTCTTGGCTGGGGTATTTTAATAGATGTTTATTTTGAGGCACAACAAAACATGTCAATTTAAATTCAGTGATTGCTATGATGATGTCATTTCGTTGCCCACAGGTTTTACTCTTTTCTGTGCATGCGGCTCGGTCACTCAGTTGTGTCCGACTCTTTGTGACCCCATGGACTGTAGCCCACCAGGGTCCTCTGTCCATGGGATTCCCCAGGCAAGAATACTGGAGTGGGTTGCCATTTCCTTCTCCAGGGGAATCTTCCTGACTCAGGGATTGAACTCAAGTCTCCTGCATTCTTTACAGTCAGATTCTTTACTGGTGAGTGATGTTTTATCACTTGTCACAAGAAGAAAGGGTTTCCCTGGTGGCTCAGTGGTAGGAGACACAGTTTCAATCCTTGGGTGGGGAAAATCCCCTAAAGGTGGGCATGGCAACCTACTCCAGTATTCTTGCCCAGAGAATCCCATGGACAGAGGAGCCTGGCTGGCTACAGTCCATAGGGTCACAAAGAGTTGGACATGACTGAAGAAACAGCACACACACATCCACTCACGAGAAGGAAACACTTTCTTTTAGGTTCATTACCTGGAGAGTGGTAAATAGATGATGTGGAAACTCACCTGACATGATGAAGTACATTCTGGAATGTAAATTACCCTCTCTCCATCCATAACATCCTGTTTGTGGCTTAACTATTGACTATTTATATAGATTTTCCCAGCCCCTAAAGTTTATGAGAAAGAATGTTTAGCTCTGACAAAAAGAAAATGTTTCAACATATTATATTGTTTAACTAAAAGTTTTTGCCTGGAATTTTCTGCATCTGGATTACGCATGAATGGTTCAGCCATTACTTCTGGAATATTTGGAATACAATTGGTTATATTAAATGGATCTAACACTGGAGCATGCCCAAGTTATAGAAGATCATAGTTAGGAATAACATCTTCTATTTGTAAAGCATATTATGCATTCATATATAGCCTAATATTTAATTGTCAAGCTAATCATAGGAAGCAAATAATACTATTATCCCTAGTTGGCAAATGAAAGAACTAAGACTCTGGTTATGTAACTTACTAAAAAACACTATAAATGACACTATAGTTGAGTTCAAATCAAAATGTTTTGACTCCAAATCCAGCATTGATTCTATTTTTTCCTTAAAAATTATTACTTTTTTATGTTTATCCAAAGCAGTGTGACTCTGGAATCAGGAGGCCTGTGTTTATTTATTTTTTAACATTTATTTTTATTTATTTGGCTGTGCCAGGTCTTATTGCGGACCACAGGATCATCGGTCTTCATTGTGGCATGGAGGATCTTTAGTTGTGGCATGTGGGATCTAGTTCCCTGACCAGGGATCAGACATGGGCCCCCTGCATTAGCAGCATGGAGTCTTAGCCACTGGACTCCCAGGGAAGTTCCTGGGAGGCTTGAATTTAAATCCTAGTCTGGCCAGTTACTAAACATGTGGCCTGGATGAGGTACTTGACCTCTCAAAGCCTTGCTCCTAAGACCACAGTGTCCAAATGATGATTGACCTGCCTCTTGTGATTGTGAAGATTAAATCAGATCATGTTTGTAAAGCTCAAGCATGTAGTAAACACTCTATAGATGTTAGTTATTTTTATTTTTATTCTTAGAACAACTTTTACGGAAATGTTTTAAGAGTTGACATGAGATTTCAACTCTTTTAACTCTCAAATCTCAAAATGTCTGTCTGACCGAGTTCTTCAACCTTTTTTCTTGTTTTCCCCACCACTAATACATCTATGACAAAGATATCTAACCATGCATGAGCCCTCCCGAAACTCAATATTTCTGTTTGGTGTTCTCTTACCAAACCTAGCAATGATCTTGTAATCCCATTTGTACCACACTGAGAGTCCTCTTTTTCCATTTCTTTCACAGGATGAATTTCCCCTGCTTATAAATTCAATTTAATCGACATAGCTGGGGAAAATCCTCAAGTCATAAGTCAAAAAATGTCATCCTACTTTTCTGGAACTGTAATTAGATGTTAAAATTTATTGTTCTCTTAAGCTCTTTTGTATTATCTGTCTCTTCCTCTGTCTGTGCTGTATTCTGGAAAATGTCCTCAGGTACATCTTCCAGTTCACCAATTCTTTCTTCTAGCTGTGTTGAATTTGTTGTTAAATCTGTCCATTTCAAACTTCAGTTATTATGGGTTTTTTTGGCCACACTCTGCGGCGTGTAGTATTTTAGTTCCCTTGCATGCATGTGCGTGCTCAGTCATGTCTGACTCTTGGTGACCCCCATGGACTGTAGCCCGCCAGGCTTCTCTGACTGTGGAATTTTCCAAGCAAGAATACTGAAGTGGGTTGCCATTTCCTCCTCCAGGGAATCTTCCTGACCCAAGGATCAAACCCGTGTCTCCTGTATTAGCAGACATATTTTTTACCGCTGAGCCACTTGGGAAGCCCAGAATCTTTGGGATAGAGTAGATAACACCCAAGAAGTTCAAAGAGCAAAAGGCTAAAGCACCCAGCAGGTGGTTTTTCTAGGCAACAACAAGAAAGATAGATCTGGGTTAATTAAGCTTCTTGGCAGCTCTCTTGACAGAATATATTTTCACCTCGACCTGACTGCTCCCAACTGTGACTTCCACCCCCACCAGCTGCAGCTTTCTTCCTCATCCCTCTGCTTTTTGACCTTATATCATTTATCAAGCAGAAAAATACCTGTATAAATAGGCATCCAAATCTTCCTCTTCAGAACGGTTTTCATAGCCTTTTAAGCAAGATAAAGACATATTTAGAGTTGTGGGTTAAGGCAATAGTTTTAAGATTTAAAAAAAAATTCCCGAACCAGTTAAATACTTAGAAAATTAAAAGTACTTACAAGGAGTATTCAGTTTTTCATTTTCTAAGAATGTATATTTTTTAAAATGTTAATATCATTTTATTTATTCTTTTGGCTGCGCTGGGTCTTCGTTGCAGTATGCGGGCTTCTCAGTGCAGTGGCTTCTCTTGTTTCAGAGCACGGGCTCAGTCATGGTGCACGGGCTTAGTGCTCACGGCATGTGGGATCTTCTTGGACCAGGAATGGAACTAATGTCCCCTGCATTGGCAGGCAGATTCTTAACCACTGGACCACTAAGAATGGTGGAATATTATTTTTAAACCACTTCAAACTAGTTTCTCTGTTGTATCAGTTTGCTGCATAAGAAACCACCCCCAAATGCAGTGTCTTACAGCAGCACCCATTCATTATCTTCGAGTATCTTCTGAGGCTCTTCTTTTCTGGGCTTGCCGGCCTGGAGCTGGGTAGCCTGGATGCCATCATCCACACATCTGGGCCCTCAGGGTGGGCAGCTCAGATGGATGGACAGGGCCTGTCTTCACTTGGCCTCTAACCCCAGAAGGCCAGCCCTGGCTCATTTCAGTGTGTCTCAGGGTTCTCTGCAGCAAGAGAGGAAACTCCAGCACACAAGTCCCACCACCCAAAGCAAGGCACATGCGAGCTCAGATTCGAGAGCTGGAGAGATGGGAGTCCTCCTCTTGCTGGAAGGAGCTACTGGGTCACAGTGCAGAGGGACGAACAAACAGGCAAGAATTGTGACCATTTCTGCTGCAGTGAACTCCAGGAGATAATGAAGGATGGGGGAGCCTGGCGTGTTGCAGTCCGTGGGGTTGCAAAGACTCAGATACAACCTAGCGACTAAACAACAACTACTACAGTCATGTAGTACATCATGCTACATCATTTCATAGCAAGAAAAGTTAAGAAAAATTAGAATATAAGTTCCTCAAATATAAAATATTTAGTTTTATGAAAAAGAGAGCTTCCCTGGTGGCTCAGACAGTAAAGAATCTACCTGCAATGCCGGAGACCTAGATTCAGTCCCTGGGTTGGGAAGATCCCCTGGAGAAGGGAACAGCTACCCACTCCAGTATTCTGGCCTGGAGAATTCCATGGACTGTATAATCCATGGGGTCACAAAGAGTTGGACACGACTGAGCGACTTTCATTTCACTTCACTTTATGAAAAGAGCCTCACCATATCGTCCTTTATTCATCTTATTATTAATGATACCATGGACTATTGAGAACTTTATTCCTGTTCCCATTATTCTAGTGTTGGGAACTATGAAGTTATGAAACCAAATCTGGCAGCATTGTCTCAGATTAGAGAAAAGGGTGGAGAAACTAGAGGGAGGGAAGCCAGATAAGAATCTAGATAAGAGATAACGAGAGAGCATGAAGTGACTACTGAAATAGTGAGGAAACAGGGAAATGTGATAAATAGCTCAGAGTAGCATTTAGTACCAGGACAGAATGGGTGTGTGTGTGTGTGTGTGTGTGTGTGTGTGTGTGTGTGTGTGTGTGTGTGTGTGTGTGTGTGTGTGTGTGTGTGTGTGTGTGTGTGTGTGTGTGTGTGTGTGTGTGTGTGTGTGTGTGTGTGTAAGTGTAGGGAAAGGATGAGTCCTAATTCGGAACCTTCCAGATCGTCTGTATTATTTTCTGTTACTGTGTGACAAGTTACCGCTTGCTTAGTGATTTAAACAACACCCACCTGTTACCCCACAGTTTCCTTGGGTGTGGAGTCAGGCAGGGGTCAAAGCTTCATCTCTGCTCGAGGTTTTGTTGTTGTTTAGTTGCTCAGTCATGTCCAACTCTTTTGCAACCTCATGGACTGTAGCCCGCTAGGCTCCTCTGTCCATAGGATTTCCCAGGCAAGAATACTCGAGCGGGTTGTGATTGCTCGAAGCTCCATAGGCCAAAATCTGGTGATTTTTTTCATATTTATTAATTTCTTTGGCCATGTCGGGTCTTAGCTGTGGCATGTGAGATCTTCATTGTGTCATGGCGGGTCTTTCTGTTGCAGCACATGGACTCTCTAGTTGTAGCGTGTGTGCTCAGTAGCTGTTGTGCGAGGGCTTAGTTGCTCTACCGCATGGGGGATCTTAGCTCCCTGACGATCGAACCCACGTCCCCTGCCTTGCAAGACGGATTCTTAACCACTGGACCACCAAGGAAATCCCCAAAGTCAGGGTTTTGATTGAGCTGGGCTCTGACCTGGAGGCTCAAAAGATGAATCCATGTTCAGGCTCATTCAGGCTGTCTTTGGAACCCAGGTCCTTGTTATTATAGAACTGAGGACCTGTTTCCCTGTTGGATGTGAGCTAGGGCTCTTTGCATCTTGCAGCCAGAAATGGCACGTTGACACTCCCCCTCTGCTTCCAAGCTTCTCCTCTCTTCTTCTGCCACCAGTCCAAGAAAAGTCCTGTGCTTAGAAGGAGTCCTGGGATCAGATCAGGCCCGCTTGGATAATCTCCCTGTTTTAAGGTCATTTCTGCCATGTGACATAACATTACATAACACGATCCTGGGAGTGATAGCCCATCAAATTTGTGGGGATTAGAGCAGGACAGTTTTGGGGGACTATTTTAGAAATTCTGCCTTTCACGTCATCTCTTGAAAAAAGACAGAGATATGATTAAGGAGATGATTTTTTTTTTTCATGAAGATATAATTTTATTGTGAAACCTCCATCATTTCAGAGGATTATTGTTAGACACTCAAGAATAAGGAAATGGTTTGTAAACATAAAGAGCTGGAATGAGCACAGATGCACCCATTTGGACCATGATATCCACTGCTCGAAAGCCGGCTCATCTTAGGCAGGTCAGGGGTATCCAGCTCCCTCCTCCAAGGGGGTTTATTCTTTCTGTCTCTAGGGTCATTCACACATCTGGGGAGAAGCTTGACCCCCGGTGGCTATTTCCTCAGTCTCGGGGCTGAATTGGACCAAGATCTGTGCAGCCCCCTGTTGTGGAGTCCATAATTCGAGCTCCTCATCCCTGGGCGATTTGGAAGCTTAGAGGGACCATGAGCAAAATCCAGCTCTCTTAAAGGTGCGAGTCACTCATTTGCTTTGGGAAGGGGGCTTATCATCAGTGTGGCAGGGGTGGGGGAAGGGGGAGGAGAGGGGTGGGATGCGTTTGTTCTGCTTGAACTTCCTTCACCAAGATCCGGTGGCCCAATTCATTTTGGTGGGGAGGTGAGGTCTTCTCTTGCCCTGCCAGCCTCAGCTGTGTGGCTTGGCACTGTCGGGGCGGGTTGTTGTTGTTCAGTCGCTCAGTCATGTCTGACTCTTTGTGACCCCATGGACTGCAGCGTGCCAGGCTGCCCTGTCCTTCACCATCTCCCAAAGCTTGCTCGAACTCATGTCCATTGAGTCGATGATGCCATCCAACCATCTCATTCTCTGTCTTCCCCTTCTCCTCCTGCCTTCAATCTTTCCCAGCATCAGGGTGTTTTCCAAAGAGTCGGCTCTTCTTATCAGGTGGCCAAAGGACTGGAGCTTCAGCTTCAGCATCAGTCCTTCCAGTGAATATTCAGAGTTGATTTCCTGTAGGATTGACTGGTTTGATGAAACGGGCCAAAATGAAAACCAGAGTGCCGATGTTCAGGGTCCCAGGTGGAATAGTGGAGTTTTTGTTTCAGACACCCGTGTGAAACTTGGCTCTCAGGACCTGGACTGGGTTCACTGTTGTTCTTCACTGGGTCAAACAAATTTTAGCCTCACCTCGGAGCCCCAGGTTTCCAGGTGAGGAAGCTGGCATGAAAGGGCTGAGCTACTGCAGATGTGAGCCCAGGCCTGCTGCAGATGGCTGACAGAAAGAACATAACCGACTTGTGGGAGAGAACTCTTGCCATGAAGAGCTCGCTCCTGCATGATGTAGGATGTAGGCTGAGAAAGAGACTGACTGCTCAGTCACTCAGTTGTGTCCAACCCTTTGTGACCCCACGGACTGTAGCCCACCAGGCTCCTCTGTCCATGGGATTTCCCAGGCTAGGATTTCCTAGAATACTGGAGTGGGTTACCATTCTCTTCTCCAAGGGATCTTCCCGACCCAGGGATCGAACCCAGGTCTCCTGGATTGTAGGCGAATTCTTTACTGTATACGCCACTGGGGAAGCCATTGTCACAGGCTAGCAGTCCTAAAGGGAGGCCCCTGGCCTTTCAAATATATGAAATGGCTTTTCACCTTCCAGTCTTCTATCACCCATTTTAAAGGAGGAATTGGTTTTTCAGAGCCCCAGGCTCCTAATTTGTAAAATAGGTTTAATTTTTTTCTCTCTACTTTAAATAAAGTAGAAGAATCTCCATAATATATAGTCCTGTGCTCATGAAACTGTAATACATTATCTCATACCAGGTGTTACTGTAATTATCTCTTATAATTCAGCTTAAATAAATAGACGAGGCCTGAATTATATTTTTCCTTGAAATTACTGTGCCACTCTCTGATAATTACTTGTAGATTCTTTAAAAAATTTCTAGGTCATATTTTGCTTCCTGACAGATATTTTGTGAGATTTGTTTTTCCTCTGAAAAGCAAGGGAGGGGCTGTACATCATTGAGAAACAAATTTCAAGCACCTTCTTGCTTGTCTCCAAGATAGCTTTCAGTTGAGCATCTCTCCTCCCAAGGCTGTGCTTACATCCTCATTCAGCCTAGTCTACAAGAACATTTTGAGATGAGATCTTAATCATGAAGAATAAATTCCTTTAAGAGCAGAGGCCAAGGGGAAGTATGCTTCCAAGCTTTACTGATTACCTTATTTGTCCATGACAAAAGATCTCCCCTAGAGGTCACTTTTTCTCCCAGAATATCCTAGAACATGAGGCACGTGGTTGAGTTGGAAGAACACAGTAAATCAAGTCTCGTCTCCTGCACATTTGTGGGTGTCACAGTGGGGCCTGGACAGAGTGGCCTCGTTGCATAGATTAAGCTGTCGAGTGACTCCGTGCAGCAGCCCCGGGAGGAACTGAGTATCAGAAATTGAGTGTTTCAGAAATGGATGGCAGGCTAGGGTGCTCTCCACCTTAGAAGCAGCCCAAATCTATGCAATAATAAGAGTAAAAAATGACAACCAATTAGGATGGGTCACCTTTTTTAAACTCGGTCAAACCTTTATTTTTTTAAAAAAGGAAAAGTCAAAATTGTTTTAGTCTCCCAAAAATGAGACATCATATTCTACTCTAAAAATAGTCAGGGTTAGATTCCTGTTTAACTGGTGACACATTTGAGAACTGTTTTGAGAATTAGCATTTTTCTTTCCTTCCCAATAAAATAATTTTCTGAGCTGTAACGTTTTGTTCAGATTACTAATGTGTTGTAGCCTAAGGAGTGTGATTTTGTCTAGCTTTATAAAAGTGCTGTGACTGTCAGTGTGGTTCAATTCCTGCTTAAACTGTCCTATGCTACCATCATATATAAAACCATAATTCCAAAATCATGTACCTCAAGATAATCAACATGCAGATCATCTATTTAAAACAGTTTACTCTTACAAATGTTTAAGATTGTATTTTTGCCTTTTTTTTTTGTCTTTTTGGTCACACTGGGCAGAATGTGGGATCTTAGTTCCCCAGCCAGGAATCAAACGTGTGCCCCCTGCATTGGGAGTGTGGATTCTTAGCCACTGGGCCACCAGTAAAATCCCTTAAGATTATTGTAAAATTGCTTTAAAAATATACTTGCATAGCTGCCCCCAAAAGAGTCTGTATTATACTTATTTACTGAATATATATAAATATGACTTTAATTTTGATATTGCTGTAAAATCACTCAGTTCAGTTGTCACCTTCTCATGAATATTCGCCATCTTGCTTTCCCTCACGATGAGACAGTCCCTTGGCTGTTTACTGCTCTTTTCTTCCTCTGTCCCCAAGGTTTAGCCTGTATCGCTTCTCTAGCTGAGCCACCTTCCTGGTAGCCCACCACAGGTGTACCCCTGGGAACTGGGTAGCATATGCGTACTCCCTTTGTCGAATTCAGGGTACTTAGTGTCAGGACACTTCCGGTGTGGAGGAAACTGCACAGAGCATTTGTATGTTTAGTTATGTTGCAAGCATGTGAGGGCACGGATTTATATTATACTTCTCTGGTGGTGGTTTAATCGCTAAGTCATATCTGACTCTTGTGACCCCACAGACTGTAGCTGGCCAGGCTCCTCTGTGCATGAGATTCTCCAGGAAAGAATACTGGAGTGGGTTGCCATTTCCTTCTCCAATACTTCTCTGGGTTCCCATTTTTAATAAATAAGTCCTAATGGTTTAAATTATTATATCTTCTTACTTTCTGACTCCTCTTTTGAATGAATTTTTTCACTCCTCTTAGGTGGACGGTAATGGTTCATTCAGTGTAGTAGTTGGTGGTAAAATTTTTCTCTCTTTATATATGTCTGCCTTGCTTCGCTTTTCCCAAATCCACACCAGTGCCACTCACTGCACGAAGAATGCAGAGATCAAATGGGATCTGCTAAAAACGCCCACAATGTGAAGCATAGCTGACTGTAGGAAGCCCTGTCATGGCACGCAAAGATAAAAGAGGAAAAATGCCGAAAAAGAGACAACAGGAATTTGACCACTTAATGTCAGGAACTTTGTCTTTAAATTTCTTTAGGAGCCCAGAACTAGTGATTGTCAACCATGATAGGTTGATGTAATGATCAACTCCCTCTTTTATCAGAAATATTTTGTCACATCTCCTTTATTATCCTGAAATGAAATTGAAAGGTAATATAACTCACCTATCCATTTAATTTCTTTTTTAAAAATCTATATTTAAATATCTGTATCTCATATCTGTGATATAAAAAGAGAAAGCTAAGGAAAATAATCCATGATAAACTGCTTGACATGTCAGCACTTTCCATCCTCTGACACTGTCACTCAGAGAGACACGTTGAAAGAGTCAGGTGCCTGCACCTGTCCCAGAGCCATCATGAATGCATGCCTCCCAGGCAGACTGACCCAGATGTGGGCCAGGTGTAGCATTGCCCTGGGTGTTCAGATTTTCCAAGTGGATGACCAGTTCTTGTTGAAGCTCCCGCACAGCAACGTACCGTCTCCCCTCCACTTACGCCAAGCAGTTGCATTCCTTGGAAATGTGGAAGATACATAACCTATGCAAAAACACTTTGTTTACATGTCTAAGAGTTACATTCTGGACTTAGATCATTATAAGTGAGTTTTTCATGTTCAAGGATGTCAGGGGGAGCATGTGGATGTCAGTGGGACAGGAGACGGTTCTCTGTGGGCAGGAAAGCACCAGGCATTGCAGGACACAGAGCCATTCTGCCTCCTGTCCATGTGATGCTGGCAGCCCCTCCTCCATCACTGGTGACCAAAATCATCTCCACACGTTTTGAAAAATCTCACTAAGGGGTGGTTTCACACCCTTTAAGAACACTGCTGTCGAACATTAAGGATGCCTGGTAATAAATTTGATTCTATTTTATTATTAAGGGGTGTAATTGTTATAGAAAGTTACATTTTAACCACTGTTGTATTGAAAGTTACATTTTAACCACTGTTTAATCACCGTTTTGTCTTGCGACCAGACTGTAAGCCTATGGAGGGTCAAGAGCATATCTTACCGAATCCAAGTTTCCAACATGGCATCAGGCAGTTAGTTGCTACTCACTAGCTACTTGGTCAATAATTGGACTCATGAGCAATCTACCCTGTTTTCAGAGGAGCAGGTATCACCTTCATGTTATGAGTAATACATGCCACTTTTATCAAACTTCATTGTTGTTCAGTTCAGTTCAGTCGCTCAGTTGTGTCCGACTCTTTGCGACCCCATGAATCGCAGCACGCCAGGCCTCCCTGTCCGTCACCAACTCCCTGAGTCCACCCAAACCCATGTCCATTGAGTCAATGATGCCATCCAACCATCTCATCCTCTGTCATCCCCTTCTCCTCCTGCCCCCAATCCTTCCCAGCATTAGGGTCTTTTCCAGTGAGTCAACTCTTCACATGAGGTGGCCAAAGTATTGGAGTTTCAGCTTCAACATCAGTCCTTCCAGTGAACACCCAGGACTGATCTCCTTTAGGATGGACTGGTGGGATCTCTTTGTAGCCCAAGGGACTCTCAAGAGTCTTCTCCAATACCACAGTTCAAAAGCATCAATTCTTCGGAGCTCAGCTTTCTTCACCGTCCAACTCTCACATCCACACATGACCACTGGAAAAACCATAGCCTTGACTAGACGGACCTTTGTTGACAAAGTAATGTCTCTACTTTTAAATGTGCTATCTAGGTTGGTCATAACCTTCCTTCCAAGGAGTAAGCGTCTTTTAATTTCATGGCTGCAATCACTATCAGCAGTGATTTTGGAGCCCCAAAAAATAAAGTCTGACACTGTTTCCACTGTTTCCCCATCTATTTCCCATGAAGTGATGGGACCAGATGCCATGATCTTAGTTTTCTGAACGTTGAGCTTTAAGCCAACTTTTTCACTCTCCTCCTTCACCTTCATCAAGAGGCTCTTTAGTTCTTCTTCACTTTCTGCCATAAGGGTGGTGTCATCTGCATATCTAAGGTTATTGATGTTTCTCCCGGCAATCTTGATTCCAGCTTGTGCTTCTTCCAGCCCAGTGTTTCTCATGATGTACCCTGCATATAAGTTAAATAAGCAGGGTGACAATATACAGCCTTGACGTACTCCTTTTCCTATTTGGAACCAGTCTGTTGTTCCATGTCCAGTTCTAACTGTTGCTTCCTGACCTGCATACAGATTTCTCAAGAAACAGGTCAGATGGTCTGGTATTCTCATCTCTTTCAGAATTTTCCACAGTTTATTGTGATCCACACAGTCAAAGGCTTTGGCATAGTCAATAAAGTAGAAATAGATGTTTTTCTGGAACTCTCTTGCTTTTTCAATGATCCAGCGGATGTTGGCAATTTGATCTCTGGTTCCTCTGCCTTTTCTAAAACCAGCTTGAACATCTGGAAGTTCATGGTTCACGTATTGCTGAAGCCTGGCTTGGAGAATTTTGAGCATTACTTTACTAGCGTGTTATTACAAGTTATTATTGTTGATAACAACAAATTATCCTTGTTATTACAAGTAAGCTATTAAATGCTAGATTGTGCAAACCTAGAAGAAAATCAGTGGTCTGTGCCCAGTTGAAGATTATCTTTCTTGCATAATATATAAGAAAAGAGATGCTAGCCACTACAGAGTCCGTGGTGTTTTCTCTTAAGAAAGTACTCTTCCATTGTTATTAAGCAATTAAGAGCTTTTTAAAAACAGCAGAGCAGAGAAAAAAACAACAAAGATAGTCTATCCACAAGGACATAAGTATCCATTTGGAGAGATGGGCTATGTATCTAGAAGCGTTAAAGATAATAAGCAAGTGCCAGGAGGAATAGAGATGTCATTAAAGACACTAGGAGACTAGGAAGACTGATCACTCCTCTTGGAATGCGAGGGTTGGAGTATTGTTATAAGTGATGGAGGGAATTTGAACTTCTGAAGAGGAACACATCCTAGGCAAAGGGAGGAGAGTGTAACAAAGGCTTGGAGGTGGCAATGAACACGATAGGTTAGAGGGGAGGCACCAGGGGAGTGGTCCAGGTGATGCTGGGGAGAGAACAGTGCTGGTGGTGATGGTGAGTAGAAGTTTGTCTGATGGGGAAAAGTGTAGAGAAAGTTGTTTGGCAGAGTAGAGACTAGACTGATTATTTACTTTTGGCCAGAACTACTTTAAAAGACCTGATGTTAACTGTAAGTTTCATGTTTAAAAAATATTCTCAGAGATTTGTTTTTTTTTCATTTTCTTTTTGCCAGTGAAAATGCAATGTTCATGGTTGGGTTTTGGACTGAATGCTTAGTAATTCTCATCTGAAAATGAGAATTAGAAAAGAGAGAATGTTACCCATATTTTACTATAATAGTTTATTATTTTTTATTGCCTTCATTCAGATAACTTATGTTAGAGTCACTGAGCACATGGAGTTAAAGGAAGGCTGTGTGCTGAGTTTTGCTTGGGTTCGGGATCAGAAATCACTCACGGCTGTATCACCTTAGGCAATAAGCCTGGTGAATCTCAGTTTTCCATCTTTAGAATGGGGGTAATACCTCATTCACACACACACATACAGACAGACAGGTTTTTGGCTTAAGTGTGATAACCTGTAAAATAGCCCGTTCTGTGGCACATAGAAGGCACTTAATAAATATTAGGTCTCAGATTAAAATAAGGTATTTAACTCCATAAGGTTAGGTGAAATTTGTGTTCAGTTATGGAACTAGTAAAGCTTATAAAAATTCCATCCCATCAGCCAAACAAGTATTTCTTATCCGAGTGACCTTGGATTCTCTGAACTTCAGTTTTTTCATCTTTTAAATAGGGATAAAGCACCAAACTCAGAGACTTGCTTTGACAGGTAAGTGCAGTGGTACAGGAAAAGTGCTTCACAAGGTCACTAGCACAAAGCAGTCTTTCAATAAATATTATCGTTGGTGCCATGATGCTATTAATATCATTATGATGCCTCTGCCTTGCTATGCACATATCCTATCTCTATCTTTACTATAGTCCTACGAGGTGTGTATTTTTTTAATTTCATCTTTACTGAGGTATAATTGGCATTTAAAACTGTAAGATTTAAATTGTACATCATGGTGATTTCATATACATACACATTGAAAATATTCCCCTCATCTAGTTAATTAACACATCCAGTGGTATGTATTATTAATGTGTGAGCCACCAGGGAAGCCTGCTTTTTCATGGGCAGGAGCTGAAGAATGGGGAAACTAAATGGCTTGCTCTGGGTCACCAGTTGGTTAATTGGTGAGATTAGACTTGAACACAGATCTTGCAGTTCTGAGTCTGATGTGGTTTCTGCCATGCCAGTGCCACCTCAAGCCCCATTACAATATGCCAGGGTAACGTTTTCTTTCAAAGTCCACTTAAAAATGATTCATAGAACAGTTTGGAAACCACTGGACAGAATAACAAATATTTCTTGAGACCCCCCGAGCCTCAAATGACATTTTATACATAGTACCAGTCCTGCCTTAGACGAGAAAAAGTGGAAACAGTGACAGATTTTACTTTCTGGGGCTCCAAAAGCACTGTGAATGGTGACTGCAGCCACAAAATTAAAAGATGCTTGCTCCTTGGAAGAAAAGCTATGACAAACCTAGACAGCATATTAAAAAGCAGAGACATCACTTTGCCAACAAAAGTATAGTCAAAGCTATGGTTTTTCCAGTAGTCATGTATGGATGTGAGAGTTGGACCATAGAGAAGGCTGAGTGTCCCTTGAGAGTCCCTTGGACAGCAAGGAAATCAAACCAGTCAATCCTAAAGAAAATCAACCTTCAATATTCATTGAAAGGACTGATGCTGAAGCTGAAGCTCCAATCCTTAGGCCACTTGATGCAAAGAGCTGACTTACTGGAAAAGACCCTGATGCTGAGAAAGATCGAGGGCAAGAGGAGAAGTGGGCAACAGAGGATAAGATAGTTGTATGGCATCATCCACTCAATGGACATGAGTTTGAGCAAATTCTGGGAGATGGTGAAGGATAGGGAAGCCTGGAGTGCTACAGTCCATAGGGTCACAGAGTCGAACATGACTTAGTGACTGAACAACAGCAATGACAACCAGTCCTGCATAATACAAGTCCTGCTTTTCCAGTGGTGAAGATAAACCTATCCTTGGCAACTCCTCTTTGCTGTCACTGCATTTCTCCCAGTGTCTTCATGTTGGCTTCATGTATTAAGTTGAAGTTGGGTGGAAAATTTGACTGTTAGCAATTATTCAGCATGGTTTACCTTTCAGTATTGAGCACTGCTACCTGGAGGGGTAATCATGTTTGACTTCTCACCATCTATGTCATAGCAAAGTTGTTTTTTTTTTTAATCTGGTTGCCAGTGTTGATCATTTCTTTGGTTCCACTTGGAGTGATGAGATTCCTTATGAAAATAAATATTTTGGAGGTACAGCTAAAATACAAACAAACATGAAAGTGGAGGTATTGCAAACCTAGACATATGTTGGGTTGCAGAAGTTGCCATCTTGGCTCCATATGGAATGTTGTTCTGGGCACATGGCAGGATTTCAGCAAGTTGGAAATCAGGTTTCTGGGAGCCAGCAAACGTTAAACATCTGCCAAAGTGAATTATGAAACAAAAATGTTCTTTATTGAAAATGTTTGTGCTTTTCAATTACCTGAACACCATCATGCTCAGTATTTCTGAGCTACGTGAAGGGCCGGGAATCATGACCTTGGGATTTGGGATCTTCCATGGGTAGAGGAAGGAAGGAGGATGTCCTATTCTCTTACACTTTTATATTCAAGGACAGACCTGTTTTTCAAAATCTCTGTAAGGTCATCTGGTAGATTTTTTGTTTGTTTTTTTTTTAACTGAATGGCTATGATTGAAAGTGTACTGGCTCATCTGCTAGAGCAGAGTCTGTGCCAGAAGAATCTTTGGAACAGCAGCAAAATTCATGAGATTCTTGTGAGTTTCACTGTGTTTTTTGAATGCTGGCTTCTGGAAAGATCTATGGGCAGCCACAGGCACAGCGAGAATTAGACACAGCCAGAATTCACCATCTGCCACTGCTCTTGGGAGTGTACGAAGATGATGACTGTTAATATTATTAATTATTCATCATGAGACATTTATTAAAACTCCACAGTCTTCTGCTGCTGGAACTCATGCATTCAATTAAACAGACATAAGAAACAGAATGTCTATCTTCCTCAAAAAAAAAAAAAAAAGTGAAAAGAGCTGGCTTGAAGCAAAAAATTTATAGTAAACTATACTTAATTTTTTTTTTCTCTGTGTTAGGAGATAATACATTCATGTTGAAGAAATGCAAGATATAAGTGCACGGGCCTGATACTTTGACTAAAATCCACACATGAAGACAGATGTTTAAATGTGGACCTTTTACCTACATTTCATTCATCAGTAGTAGAATCAGATTAATAAAATTTCAGCTTTGAAAAGGACCCTGAAGTAGCCTAACCTTGTGTGTCCTCTATCAGAAACTTCTCAATAATATCCTCACCGACAGTGTGTTTAACTTGTGTTCACATACCTCCAGTGACAGGAAATGCATTACCTCCAGAAGAAATTCATTCACTCAGTATATTTACTGATCACTTACTATGTTACTGTCCTCGAGGAGCTGACCTCTAACCAGAGGAGTCAGCCATAACTGATAAATTCATTACTTAAGTAAACTATGTATTAGGGTGTTTGTTCATTCCATTTTCAGGTGTCTCTTTTCACCAGAAAGTTTCCCCATATAGTTCCTTCCCTATAGTGATTGTTTAGGTATTTGACAAAAGTGCTCATTGCCCTCTTAACTCACCTAATTTTCAAATTATACATTCTTAGTTGGTTAAGCAGCTACTTATGTATACCAGTTTGCTAAGCGAAAGTTGCTCAGTCATGTCCGACTCTTTGAGACCCCATGGACTATACAATCCATGGAATTCTCCAGGCCAGAATACTGGAGTAGGTAGCCGTTCCCTTCTTCAAGGGATCTTTCCAACCCAGGGATCGAACCCAGGTCTCCCGCATTGCAGGTGGATTCTTTACCAGTTGAGCCACAAGGGAAGCCCAAGAATACTGGAGAGGGCAGCCTATCCCTTCTCCAGGGGATCTTCCCAACCCAGCAATCGAATTGGGGTCTCCTGCATTGCAGGTGGATTCTTTACCAGCTGAGCTACTGGGCAAGCCCACCAGTTTACTAACGTGACTGTACGAAAGGATCACAGACTGGGCAGGGTAAACAACAGGTCTGAGGTTGGCTGTCAGAGTTAGAGGCTAGAAGTCCAAGATCAAGGTGTTGGCAGGATTGGTTTCTTTAAGGCTTCTCTTCTTGGCTTGCAGATGCCCGTCTTCTCCCTATGTCTTCACGTAATCTTTTCTCTGTGTCTATCTGTGTCCTCATTTCCTCCTCTTAGAAGGAAACCAGTCAGATTTGACTAGGACGCTGGTGACCTTATCTGAACCTCTGCATGTGTGCTAAGTCACTTCATTGTGTCCAATTCTCTGCAACTGTACGGACTGTAGCCCAAGGCTCCTCTGTCCATGGGATTCTCCAGGCAAGAATACTGGAATGGGTTGCCATGTCCTCCTCCTCTTCCCATCCCAGGGATCAGACTCCTGTCTCATGTCTCCTGCATTTGAAGTGGGGTTCTTTTCCACTACCACCACCTGTGAAGCCCTATTTGAACCCTGGTGGCTCAGACAGTGAAGAATCTGTCTGCAATGTGGGAGACCTGAGTTTGATCCCTGGGTTGGGAAAATTCCCTGGAGACGGGAATGGCTACTCACTCCAATAATCTTGCCTGGAGAATCCCATGGACAGAAGACCCTGGTGGACTATAGTCTATAGCGTTGCAAAGAGTTGGACATGACTGACAGACTAACATACAGACACCTTCTTAAAGACCCTACTCCAGCTACACACATTCTGCAGGCCTGGGGGTTAGGACTTTAACATATGCATTTAATGGGGGATGCCATTCATCCCATAACATATATTCTTCTTATGTTGGAACACTCTGAAGCAGGCAGATTACTCCACAGAAAGAATCAGGCAGGATGGTCACATCCCATGTGCTAGATATCTCGATTACATTTGAAAGCCCTGGCATATTGACTGACATTGAATGTGCAGTCAACAAGAAGTGCGAAGTCTTTCAGTGTCTTGTTTTTAAGTCATACCTTCTTCCATCCTTTGCATAGTTGATTCATTCATTCAGCTATTCATTCAATGAGTCTGCCTGAGCACTGGCTACTTTGTAGATACTACTGCACAGACACTGGCTCTGCAGCACGGAAACTGGCAGACAATGTCCCTGCCTTCTTTGGAGCTTAAATGATATCCATGAAGGCTTTCAATAAACAAGTGAACAAACAAATATGTAATTGTAAATTGACAGGTGCCATACTCTTTACAATAGCCAAGTCATGGAAACAATCTAAATGTCCATCAGTGAGAAGTGGATAAAGATGTAGTATGTATATACAACAGAATATTACTCAGCCATAAAAAGGAACAGAAGTGAGTCATTTGCAGAGACGTGGATAGGCCCAAAGACTGTCAAACAAAGTGAAGTCAGAAAGAAAAACAGATATTGTATATCAATGCATATGTGTGGAATCTAGAAAAATGGTCTAGATGATCTTATTTGCAAAGCAGAAATAGAGACACAGACATAGAGAACAAACATATGGACACCAAGGAGGAAGAAGAGGTGGGATGAATTGAGAGATTTGAATTGACAAATATACACTACTGATACTATGTGTAAAATAGATAACTGATGAGAACCTACCTACTATATAGCATAGGGAACTCGACTCATTGCTCTGTGGTAACCTAAATGGGAAGGAAATCTAAAAAAGAGAGATAAATGTGTATGTATACCTGATTGACTTTGCTGTACAGCAGAAACTAACACAACATTGTAAAGCAACTATCCTCCAATAAAAAGTTTTTAAAAAGTTACTGTGTGCTGTGAAGCAAATGAACATATAAGCGAGGCATCCTGCTTTTGATATTTTTTTTAGGTGGTGGCCAAAGTACAGAGTTTGCAATAAAATATATTTTAAATTCAGCCCATATTCCACCCTGCCCTGGTCATCTACAGGACAGATCCTGGCTGTTATTTATTGTATATATGTAGTGCATCCTCTGCCACCTCCACTTTATTCTCTACTGTGATTAGTATAATATCTGGGCTTCCCCAGTGGCTCAGTGGTAAAGAATCTGCCTGCAACGCAGGAGCTTCAGAGACACAGGTTCAATCTCTAGGTGGTGAAGATCCCCTGGAGGAGGAAATGGCAACCCACTCCAATATTCTTGCCTAGGAAACCCCAGGCTGGTGGGCCACAGTACATAAGTGTCACAAAGAATTGGACACAACTGAGTGACTAAAGCACCACCACACCACCACGGCTTGTCAAACTTCATGAGCAGAGAGGCACTGTGGTAAATGTTCATGTAGACATTAGTTGAAATCAGTTTGCTTATTGAATTGGCACATTTATAACCCAAAGTATACATAGAGTAAGTTAAACTGCAACAAAATTCAGTATTCCTTGAGTACTCATCTCATCCCTATATTCTTCTGAGTTGCTAGGATTACAACCGGGAATAAAATAGTCATAACCCCTGCCTTCACAGATCTGGTATTCTCCTGACGATGGGAGACAGACTATGAATGTGGACGTTTAGATAATGAAACATGCTTTGAATAAAAATGAAGGAAAGGAAGAGAACAACAGGGAAGTGAAATTTTGCTGATCGGCAGAGACTTGAAGAAAGAGAAGCGGTAAAGCATGTGGACATCTGGAGAGAGAGAGTTCAGGCAGAGGATGGAGTGAGTGCAAGGGCCCTGGGCTTGGGCTGTGTGAGGAGCAGCGAGGAGGCTGCTGTGGTCAGAGTGGACCTAGTACTGGCTTTTTTTTTTTTTAATATTTATTTATTTGGCTGTGCCAAGTCTTAATTGAGGCATGCGGGACCTTTAGCTGCAGCATGTGGGGTCTTTAGTCTCAGCATGTGAGATCTAGTTCCCTGACCAGGGATGCAACACAAGCCCCCTGCATTGGGAGTGTGGAATCTTAGCCACTGGACCACCAGGGATGTCCCTTAGTGTTTATTCTTCATCACTGGCGTTTCAGAAAATGTAACAGAAAATCAGGTTGATTCTTCGCTCGACTTGCTCTGTTTGGTTTTGCTTTTGTTCTTCTCGTTAACTAAAAGTATGTGAGAAAAGAGTGTTTTGGTTCTACTAAGTCTGTATTATTAACTGGCCATGGAGGTGATTCCAGGGAGGGGGTGTGTGTGTGCACATGCTCAGTCATGTCCGACTCTGTGTTCCCATGGACTGTGGTCCGCCGAGCTCTTCTATCCATGGAATTTTCCCAGGAAGAATACTGGAGTAGGTTGCCATTTCCTCCTCCAGGGAATCGTCCTGACCCAGGAATTAAACTCAGGTCTAGTGTCTCCAGCATTGGCAGGTGGATTCTTTACCACTGCTGCCACCTGGGAAGCCCATTTATGTATATATATCTACATATATACATGTTTGATGAAATTAGGAGAGCAGTTGAGACATACATTTTTATGTTTAAATGTGAGAGTGAGAGTCATCTACCTGATTTGTTAAAAAACCTTTGTAGCCCATGATGCAGTCTGCTGTAAGCAGTCACGGCTGCAGGTGTTATCGTTTTCAGCCTCCAAATAAGCTGGAATTGGGTAAGGGCCAGAGTAGTTAGGAATTTGAATAAGAGCTCCGATTCTTTGCAGGATTCCCCACACCTGTGTTAAACTACCGCAGGTGTGATCCCATTGGTGCAGACAGTTTTATAAGCAAAACCTAGGGGAGGGGGCAGCCACTTCCTGACATCACTCTTCTTTCGCGTGCAGTGGGTCTTCCCCTGACCTCTCACTTCTCGATAACTGGCTTCTGGGTACTATGCATCCTGAGATATGTTGGGAATTTTTTTTTTGGTTACAAAGCAAACCGTTCTCATGCTTCCAAGTGTTTCCATGTGTCAATTTCTAAGAGGCAACCTGTGTCGGGTCGAGAGGAAAGTGAGTGTGCCTGTGAGCCTGGAGTGGTTCCGACAGCCCAGCCAGGCCATGGCTGTGACCTCAGAGGACGCCAGAACGCTTGAGGTACCAGAAGTGCAAACGCATAAAACTGTAACTGCCTCAGAGTTAGACTCTGGAATGCACCACGTAGCCTCACTTGGTCCTGAGAACAAAGTTTGCAAATATAAGAGCAGTATTTGGACTCATTCTTTGGCCAGAACCATCTTATTTGAGTGCCTCAGTTTCTCCACTGGTGAAATTTAAAAATGTACAGACCTTCACATGATGCGAAGATGCGTTAATTAATCAGTTCCTTCTTGGAAAAGAAAGTCACGGTGAGCTATGATGGTCGCCCTTTGGAGTCCCTTCTTGTGAATGACCAGCTGGGTAAGTATGTCCCAATAAAGTTGTTTTCTCATAGACAAGTGTTTTCAGAGCATTATAAGATTTCATGGATCACATCCTGCATCTGCTTGGTGATTTCTAAGGGCTGAACATATGGCATTTAAGGAAATTTTGTAGTAATGGCAGAAGATTTCAAAACTAGTCTCTAGAATTACATCTCTGGTTGGATATTTTAGTAAAAGCAGTCTATTCCACACTGCCATGTGATTTTTAGTCTTTGGCTTGTATGAAACAATTAGTTGTTCTCCTTTCTATTGTATCTGTGGATTTGAAGAAAACTACTTGATGGATGCACAGTAAAAGGATGCATTTCGTATACTGAGTGTACTGAGAGGGATGTTAGAGCCATTGCTGGTGGGCTCACCCACAAAAATAAAGCTCTGATGCTCCGAGCACCATGCTAGATGCTGGTACATCAGAGTTGAGGGGCACAGTCTTCTACTTCCTCGGAGGAGCTCAAAGTTTAGCAGGGAGGCAGACATGTAACTAATAATTACAAGACTGTGTAACAAGTGATTTGTTGTGTTTAGTTGCTGAGTCATGTTCAACTCTCATCACCCCATGGACTGTAGCCTGCCAGGCTCATCTCTCCATGGGCTTTCCCAGGCAAGAAAACAGGAGTGGGTTGCCATTTCCTCCTCCAGGGGGAGGAGGTTCCTTTGGCTGAAGCACAGGGTTGAGTGAAGTTGGAGAAGTAAGAAAGGGTCTAGGATGACGCCAGAGGTTGAAGTTGATCCCCAGTGATAAGAGAGCCATTGAACAAGCTGCAGCTGGAGGCAGGACTGCAAGACCAATGAGAGGACTGTTGCATTGAGCCTGGCAGGGAATCATTAGGACCTGAATTAAGACAACGATGGTAGGAATGAAGACGGAGAAGATGGGGACAAGAAATACATAAGATGGAGAATAGACAGGGCTTGCTGAGACTTTGGTTGTAGGGGTGACTAGGAAGGGGGTTCTTGGCTTTCTAAACTTGAATGGCTTTGTAAATAGTGGTGCCATTCGGGCAGTAAAGGAGACAGCTGGAACTGGGGGAGGGATGGGGTGAGTTCAGATTTAAAGATGTTGAATTTCAGGCACCTCCAGAGTATCCAGGTGGAGACAGACAACAATACGTAAAGAGGTACCCTGTATCGGCAGGAAGAGGAGGTGTAGAAATATTCAGGAAACAGGCATAACAGTTGAGGGGTTTAGATGAAATTCCCTAAGCAACATTTATGAGTGGCACAGTGGTGAAGAATCCACCTGCCAATGCAGGAGATGCAAGAGACGTGGATTCGATCCTTGGATTGGGAAGATCCCCTGGAGAAGGAAATGGCAACCCACCTCCAGTATTCTTGCCTGGAAAATTGCCTGGACAGAAGAGCCTGGCGGGCTACAGTCCGTGGGGTTGCAAAGAGTTGGATGAGACTGAGCACACACGGAAGGAAAAGGTCTCAGATGGAAGTCTGAGTTACTCTTACCACTGAAGGGAGGCCTGGAGGAGGAAGGAGCCCTTAAGGCCATGAAACCAGAGGTAGAGGGAGAATAGAGGAGACTGATGCCACAGAAGCCAAGTAAAGTCATTAAGTTTTGAAAGAAAAAGACTGATAGAGCCAGATGCTGCCAAGAGGCCAAGTAAGGTGAGGACTAGAAGGTTCCCTGGGGTCTGGGCAATGGTGGTCCCAGCATACTCATTACCAGTGAGCTGGAATGGCAGCAAATTGGAGAGCAGGGAGATTAGGAAGGGTCTTCAGAAAGTGTGTGTTTGTTTAAGAAATATGGCTATCAGGAAGACAGGGTGGTTCCTGGTTTCATCAGGTGCTGCTGAGTCCGTGGTCAGCCTAACTGACCACGTGTGCCAGGGCGTTCTCCATCAATCGTCAATTCAGCAGGCTCCTGGCAGTGTGGTTTTAGAGGATAAGCGTCAAAAGTTTTAGATTCAAAGTCAATCTCAGATCCCTGCCTGCCACTTTCTAGTACCTCCTGCTATTCCTAAGTAGAAAAAGTTTCAGACTCTCATTAGGGATGTTCTGGCCTTGATGCTTTGAATAGGACAGGTGTGGACCAACTCCACGGAGGAATCGCTCCTTATCGTGTGAGAAGGAACACCTGGCGTCCTACCTGAACGGGCACCTGGTGATTTGTAGGAGGGCACGGGATTGCATCCAGGCATTTCTCCCAGTGCTGGGGACCTGGGGTGAGTCCCTTCCAGCTTAGGCTTGGGTTTTCCATCCATTATGAGTGAATTTGACTGTATGACTTCTAAGACCCACTCCTCCAGGTCCACCGGACTTTGATTCTGCCTTCAGCGTTTGGTTTTTGTTTTCCCTTCCACATACCTCCCATGCTTTGCATGATTCCTAGAGTTTTCGGCCTACAACACACAGTTAAGAATGAGCCTTATCTACAACTGACATGGTTGGAAACTGTGGCCAGGAAATAAGAAATCGAACACCAAGAAAATCAAGACCATTTTCTTCCATCTTACATCCCCCTTGGCTTTTTGCCTCTTTGTGCTGCCAGCTTAACTCTTCCTCTTGGCCAAAATGGGAGTTTGTTCAAATAGATATCTGGGAGCCTGGAAAATTATGGACAGCTCCAATGGAGATGATTAAAGGCCTGGAGCCGCCAGGATAAAATCGCTGTGCTTTGACTGCCCTGACATTGGTTAGAAAACTTGCGGGTTCACTCATTTACCCCAATAGCTGTTTATTCAGTGACTACTTCCCGAGGATCTCCTGTGTGCCGTGATGACTGGGCTCACCTGGGGTCCCAGGGTGCTGGCGTGAAACGGCCAACACTGTGAACATGGAATCTGCCCTAATGGAGATGATAGTCCAAAGAGAGGAAAGCATATTGGGAAAAGTCACACAATAAAGGCACAACTACAAACTGTGATAAGAGCTATTAAAAATAAAAGTAGCAATGAGGAATTTGAACAAGGGGTCCAGATTTAGACCAGGACAGCAGGGGAAGGTGTCTCTGAAGAAGTGATGTTTTGATTAATGGTAGGATGAACAGGATTAGCAAAAGACAACAGAGAAAGCACGTGGGGAGTGGAGTAGCACTGTCTAGACCCTGAGGTGGGGGAGGGCGAGGTGGCCAGAGGGTGGGGGAAGGGAGAGCAAGGGAGACGATGGGAGACTCAGGCAGGGCCAACTGTGCACGACCAGGAAGGTGGGGGGTCGTGGAAGAAGAGAAGAGTTTTGAGAAGGGTGGGGGTCAGTGCAGCACACGCTGCTGAGATGCCATTTAATGAAAGACCAAGCAGTGTCCGCTGGCTCCTTGGAGACTGCTGGTCACCTTAGCGGAAGTGCAGCCATAGGAGATAGACTGGAACTGACTGAAGGGGATGAGGTGTAAAGGCAGCCTTGCTGAGACGCTAAGCTACAGTGGGGAATTTGGGAGGAGAAGGTAGGAATGGGAAGGAAATGTGGGATGAAAGAAAGGGTTTTGTACTGTCTCTTGCTTGCTTTTAGATGAGCAGTCTTCAGCAATTTCAGAAAGATCTCACAAAAAGAGAAAGGTTAAGACACAGGAGACTGAGGACATGGGGTCAGACGAGGCATCTCCTCCATCTAGCCAGAGACGTGGGATGGTGGTTTAGGGAATTCAGTGGCAGAAAAATGAGGACCTTCCACACTGATGCCACCTGTGAGCCAAAGTCCTCCCTGAGCTGGCAGGAGGGGAAAACGCAAGACCTGAGAGCTGCAGAGAGAGGCCCTGCTTCCCCCATGCTCCCCACCTCCGATGGGGCAGCCTGGCTCCCTGCACCTGCTGGCAGGGCTCCTGTCTACTCACCGTCTACCCCACTCATCGGGTCAGCGTTCTCAGATGTATCGAATATATTAGGAAGGCTGTTTTGATTTTGTTTCCTGGGGTTTAATGCCATATTGCACCACTTGATGCAATTTCCTTACAAATCCAGGGTATTCTGCCATGGGAGCAGTGCATTTGCTCTGGTGATTTTTCTTCCCTGTTTTGCATCCAATTAATTTCATGATACCCCCCACTCTGCGTTCTGACTTTTTTTACCCTTGAAGTTGCATATACCCTTTTGCCTGCTAATCTGAAAAGCACACAATTTTGTGTCTTTCCTGGTTGCTTTGTGTAACTACGTCTCACAGTTCAGTCTGCCTTCCACCCCACTTTTATAGAACACGTTTTGAAGCTGGACTCTTTGATGCAAACCCACTTGTGAAAATATTCACATAATTTGCCTCGTGTAGTTTTTGGCTTCTCCCTCTCCAGATTACCCGCTTCTGCCTCCCCATGATTAGGAGCTTTGAAGCAACACTTACAGTACGAGCTAGAAAGTTCACTAGATCTTTTCTTGCCTTCCCTCTTCCCATGGCCTCGCTGCTTTCTCCTTGGGGCTTTGTCTTCATTTAGCTTCCTCTCTGTGTCCTGTGCTTGCACTCTCTGTGTTGGGTGCTCCAAGCACCCGAGTCTTCACCTTCCTTCCAAGGACAAGCTGAAGCAGGGGTACCTAATTGGAGATACGAGTCCTCTCTTTTGCAGTTCATAAGTCCTTACTGAGTAGCTACAGAGATAATGAAGAATGAGGAAGGGAGTAAACACATGGTGAGAATTTCCCTGCTAGGTGCATTCTGTCTGCTCTGTGAACCATTATGGTCATCCTGCTCCAGAGAGCGTTGGTCCCGGTTTATAGACAGATGAACAAATCCCAGAGATGTTTGTGACTTCTTGAGACCTATTTTAGAGCCAGGACTGGAAACCGTCCTTCCTGGCCCAAAGTTAAAGGGGGCAGGAAGTTATCGTTGTATCGTCTGGACACTTCATGAAAGAGAGGCCCCATGAAAGTCCTTGACTTGCATCATACCCTACACTTGCTCTGATGTGAGGGTGGCTCGCTAGCAATCAGGAGTCTTTAGTCCTTGGGTCCAGGCAGGAATCTCCTTCACCACTAGGTGGCGATGTAGCAGCATCGCAAGTGGTCCCCACACAAATGGAAACGTAGACTTGAGGACAAGCCTTGTAGGGCTAAGGCGTTTGAACATTTTTTTTCCCCTTTAAATAATTTCCTGACATAAAACTAAACATTTTAAAGTGACAGTTCAGTATCATTTAGTGTATTCACGACGGTGTGCAACCACTGCCTCTATTGCTCTACAGTAAAACCCCTTAAGTGTTAAGCAGATTCTTAACTGGGGAATTCCCCTTTCTGTATCCCTGGCAACAGTCAACCTGCATTCTGTCTTGATAGGTTTACCTATTCTGGTTGTTTTTCTAAATAGAATCGTATAGTATGTGACCTTTTGTATCTGGCTTCGTTCTCTTAACGTGATGCTTTCAAGGCTTATCCATGTAGCATGTGTCAGTACTTTGTTCCTTTTTATGACTGAATAATATTCCACTGTATGGATACACGAGTTTATCTGTTCATCCACTGATGGACATTTGGGCTCTTTCCACCTTTGGCCATTGTGAATAGTGCTTCTATGAATGTGTACTTGAGTTCTTGTTTTCAATTCTTTGAGATATGTACCAAGAAGGGAATTGCAGAATCATTTGGTAATTCTGTTTTTAACTTTTTGAGGAACTCCTAAACTTTTGCATAGCAGCTGAACCATTTTTGCATTGTCATCAGCAGTGTATAAGATTTTTTTAACTTTTTTGACCGTGATGCATGAGAATATTTTATATAGCAACCCATCATTCACAAGTGTTTATGTATATATCATACATATGTATATATGTGTGTATATATATATAATAGAAGTTTTATGAAATTTGTGCTCACCTTATTACTACATGAGGCACTCAGTGTTCTTCCTGTTCTGTTTTATTTTAATAGAAAAATAGGCTGGTTTCAATCCACTAAATTAGTTCCACAACTCAAAGCAAAATGAAATCTTAAAAAATTAGCCGTTAAGATCAGAGTACTATTCCAAGTGTAAAAAATAACTTAATCTCCTTTCCATTTGGATAGTCAAAGAATTTACTGCTAAGTCACCTCAGTCGTGTCCGACTCTGTGTGACCCCATAGATGGCAGCCCACCAGGCTCCGCCGTCCCTGGGATTCTCCAGGCAAGAACACTGGAGTGGGTTGCCATTTCCTTCTCCAGTGCATGAAAGGGAAAAGTGAAAGTGAAGTTGCTCAGCCGTATCCGACTCTTAGCGACCCCACGGACTGCAGCCTACCAGGCTCCTCCATCCATGGGATTTTCCAGGCAAGAGTACTGGAGGAGGGTGCCATTGCCTCCAAAGAATTTAGGTCATCCATTAATTTATCAATGCACAAGTTTGGGGGAGAAGCTTATTTAACTTATGAAAATGACATTTTATATAGTATATTCTTGAACATGGACAGTTTAGATCATATTCAAAGATGAGTTGTGTTGCATGTACTTGACAATGTGAGGATTGTAATTAGATGGTATTCTATAGTCAAGCAATAAATCTGAGTGTCGTACCTGTGGTTTCTAGGAAAGGTCCTGTGGTACATGTGATTTTCACTTATAAATAGTTCTTTATGTATCACTTGAATATTTCATAGTAGAGTAAGATACTGCAGGGTGCAGTGGGGATGACAGGAAGAACAAGTGGCGGTAGAGCGAGAAAGAAGTTCAATCAGGAGAACTGGAAGAAAAGCATGAGAAGCTTATCTAATGTGCAGCAATACTTTATTACCGTCTTCAAGAGTCACCTGAAACTGAGCTCTTCTGGAAGATCTGGTATTTTGGGAGCAGTGGAGGCCAGTAGTTAGAGGAAATTCTGTTAAAAGGAATGAAGGACTGATACAAGCAGTCTATGGATACGACTGAGGGGGTTGATGGGCTGAGATGGGAAAAAATTCCATATTACTTCTCATTAACTTCTAACTGCATCTTCTGTTTTCTTCAATTACCAGTATAGGCAATAAGCCTAGTATTAGCAGTACCTTCAACTTCACCACCAATTGAAATCAGATAGTTTCATCCCATTACAGTTACTTTAGGTCAACTTCAGTGTTGTTTCTGTTCATTATTTTAAAATTATAACTATTAACCTCGTCTCTCGATTGTGTTCAGCAAGCTATTAAAGAAATGCACATATACAATACCATAATTTAAAATAATTTGATTTTTAAAATAATTTGATAGCTATTTTGAAATAACTGATTCTCCTTTTTACACTGCTGGTGGGGATGTAAATTGGTGCAGCCACTGTGAAAAACCTCCAGTATGAAGGTTCCTTAAAAAACTGAAAATAGAGCTACCATATAATCCAGCAATTCTACTCCTGGTTGTATATTCAGAAAAAAATGAAAACACTAATTCAAAAATAACTAGTTCCCTTATAAGCCCATGTCTTCGATCTCATGTAAACAGATTCTGAGAAGGAGCCACTGGGCTTTGCCAAAGGGATTTGTGCCCCCCAAATAGTTCAGAACCCCCTAGAGCTGTCTTCCCAACAAGGAAGGCAGTACCACATGCGGCTCCCAAGCACAGGGACTGTTCTGGCTGGTCCAAGCTGAGATGCACTGTAAAATACGTAACAGATTTCAAGTATTTCATGCAAAAAGAGAAAATACTGCACAAGTACTTTTTATTGCACACTGAATGATAATATTTGGGTGTGTTGGGTTAAATGTATTGAATCTCACCCATTTATTTTTAGTTATTATAAATGTAGGTACTCAAAAATTTTTAATTGCTTATATGGACATCACCTGCCTTGTGTCAGATGTGAGCTCCAATCCTGGCTCGATTCATATAACCAGCTGTTATCTTCATCATTGTTATTACTGTTACTCCAGCATGTCCTAGCTGTCAGATCCCCATCCGTTGGCATTTCCTCATCTCTAAGAGTAGATGGATCTTCCCGACGGGGGGGTTGAACCCGCGTCTCCTGAGGCTCCTGCATATGCAGGCAGACTCTGTACCATGAGCATCACCCAGGAAGCCCAGAGAGCCAAAGGGGAGAGATTGCTACGTTCATTCCAGAGTCAGCTTTCTTCCTAATACATTTCTTATTATCAGAAATGCCCACCATCTTCATATCTCACCCAAAAGCCCAACGGAAGCCCCACAATCTTCATGCTCCTCCTTTACTGTTCTGTTACTCAGTATTGTAATGAACAAAAAATTTTAACTATATTCATGAGAGTAACATACCAAGATGATATAAGAATTCATAGGCAAAGTGATATTTTTTTTTTTAATTTAAAGAAAGAGAAAAGGAGAAATTCCAAGGGATATTCCCTTGGAGACTAAAGAAGATGAAAATAAGTCTTGAGGTTGGGTGGAGTCCCAGGCAGACTACATTTGCCACTCATCCTGTATTTATCCAGAGAGGCTCAAGTGGCATTTGGAGAAGACCCAGGCAAACCACCAGCAGATTCCTGGAGTTTGGAAATGGTCACTTAAATAGCAGGACAACCCTGGTGTGTCCCTAAAGTAAAAAGTCCAGCAGGCTTTGTTCAGTAGCTGGGAGGGTGACAGTGTTTAAGAGGAAAGGGGTGAGGAGGGACCTCCCACCCTTTTGTTGGTCTGATCCATAAACTGATGGAGCTCTGAGGTGCCCTGGGAATACAAAGCCCTTTCATCTACAGAACCTCCTCTGAGATCATGAAACAACATTGTGTAGACAGCAGATGCTCGCGTATCACGTGTATCTTATGGATGGGAGGGGACTAGCTCAGACACACAAGTGGCTCATGGTGGTGGTAAGCCGGAGAGGGGCTGACTGTGGGTTTAGGTTTCTCCATAGCTGACATCGTGAGGGTCAGATTCACGACCTCCCACCTCTGTTTCCCTGGGCTTCTCAGAGTGACCTCACCCTCCTTGACCGTCTGCAAAGATCATTATTCTCCCTTCTGGCTCCTAAGCATTTGTATCTGCTCTCCCCACCAGCCTGTTAGTTAAGCTGCTCCCTTCCATCATTCAGCCAGTTTCTAACAGCCCCACCCTCCTACACAAAGCTCTGCCTGTCTGGTCGGAGCAGGGTGGTGATTTCCCCACCCTTTCTAAAAACATGCCTTGCGAGACTCTCTCCATCCTCCAAAATACACTCAATCCTTCACAGTTATGTTTCCTACCATGTTTGAACTGCGCCTGTGCAAGGAGCATCTATCTAATGTCGGTGTTTTCTCTCGTTCACTGTTGGGCTCAGACCCCAGTGTTCTACAGGCAGGAATCGGAGGGTTTGAACCACAAGGCCCCAGGGACAAATGGTCATTTTGAAGATTTTGAAGATTTAGTCGGTGATGCTCAGTGAGGCAGACTGTTTTTTAAGCTCTATTTCCAAATGAAGGGATATTCTGTATACCATTTAATTGCTTCATTCAACTCTTCTTAATCTCAGTGGTGATAACCTGTCTTTGTGCTAAGTGCCAAGTCACTTCAGTTGTGTCACACTCTTTGGGACCCTAGCCCACCAAGCTCCTCTGTCCATGGAATTTCCCAGGCAAGAATACTGGAGTGAGTTGCCAATTCCTCCTCCAGGAGATCTTCCCGACCCAGGGATCGAACCCATGTCCCTTATGTCTCCTTCATTGGCAGGCAGATTCTTTACCACTAGTCAGCTGTAGTTTATCCCTGGTTTCCAGAATGTGTCCAGTCGTATAGTTTTATCTGTTTTCCTCTAACCTGATTAAAACACTTTGATATTGTCTCATTCATTTCACAATAGACAACGCTATCATTTTCATGTGGATTTATTTAATTCCCAATTATTTTTTGGCCCTGTGTCAGCTTCTCCTACTCCAAAGCCAGTGTGTGCTCTATATTGGATATTTTTGATGCTAGCTTTATCAAAACATAGTTGAGAAGGTGAATCTGTTGCCCAAAATTCAAAGAATAAATGCCAAAGACATGAAATAATTTATTGCCCAGTGTTCTGCTTTCGTCATGATGTGGTTCCTCCCCATAGGATGGAGAAGCAAAGGCTGGCCTGCCCAAGAGATGAGGCAGTTGGGGATAAGAACCAGCATCCTTCATTCAGTAGAGACATGTCCAAGGTCATAGTATAAAGGTCAAAATTAGGAGCACAATAAAGAATTTCCTGATTCCCAATCATTCAGCTTTTGTTGGTAGGTAACTGTAAATATGGGACCCTACCTAGAAGAAGGAACAAAATTTTAGCATATGTAAAATGTAAGTAGTGAGGATATAAAAAATAATCAAAACTTGACTTTTTTCCAATTTCATTGACTTTGTATAGATTTCAGTGACTGTATGTAATAAATGGTGCCTTTGAGGAAAAGTTAATCTGACCCTTATGACTTAAACTCTCATATTTATTTTTATGCATGAAATTGGGAATATGAGTGGGAATATTAATTCTAGCACTAAAAAGTACTCAGTTTTTATCACTAAATAATGGAAATCACTTACCATATTCAAAACTTTTAATGTAACTATGAGAAAGCTCCTTTTTGGTTTGTTAAATTATCATGCTTATGGGGAAAAAAACCAATGTTTTCTTAGTTTTCATTTAGATGGCAAATAGTGTTTGGGGAAGAGTGATGATTAATATAAATAAAACTTTTTTTACTTTAAATATTATTGTGCATTTTTGGTAAATAATGATGTGCTAAGCAAATGTCATTTTTCACTTCTTCAGAGAAGACTTAAATATTTTATAGCAAGTGCCATTTTTTACTTAACAAAGGGCTTAATATTTTATAATCCTACATTGTTAGCTGTTGAAGCTAGTTATATTGGAGCTGTTTGCATCTCAATGTAAATGGTAGTTGCTGGTGGTATATGAAAGTAGAGTAGGCAAGTTATCAGTGCCTTTGTGATAAAGGTCAGAGGAGGTAACCTTTCCACATTTTCTCTTTACATGCACATCTGTCTGAACAATATTAAATACAAGTGCCTTGTATTTACTCTGCAGAAATTGAGGTCAAATCTTTATACTTGCAAAATATATATGAACCACAGCATCTCTTGGGTTGGGCTCTAGGTTAATAATATCCAAACATGCAGGTCCTACCATAAGAGGCTAATGGGAGGAGTTAATTATATAAATATTGAGCTGACACTAAGTTAACCAGAACCTCTGCTCAGCTTTACCCTGGGCACTGGAAGTTAGCAGCACTAAAAACATTAAATAATGCTTTTTTGTATGTGCACATTTAAGCTTTCTTTATCTTGGCAAAAATTCAGCCTTCCCTTGATAGCCAGCAGAGGTGGGTGGCTAAAGGGCTGGACCCTCTGTGATGAGCAGGGTCCCTCTCTGCCCCTTTCCTTAACCTAGCTCTGGAGTAAAGGGGGCATTTTGTGCTGGGTGTTCTGGGTTCATTGCCAGCTGCAGATGGCTACTTAACAGTTGTCAACTTCCTGTGCCTTCACTTAATTCTCATAAAGAACCCATGTGATAAGCGCTATTTTACAGACAAGGAAACCCAGGCCACCAGATAGATGTCCATGCCTCTGGTCTCCTATATTGCTCCCTTTTTTTAAAAAATTGTTTTTAATTTTTTAATATTTTTCTTAGGTAGACCATTTTAAATGATACTGAATTTGTTACAGTATTGCTTCTGTTTTACTTTTTTTTTTTTGGCCACGAGGCATGTGGGATCTAAGCTCCCTGACCAGGGATTGAACCCCTTGCATTGGAAGGAGAAGTCCTAACCACTGGACAGCCAGGGAAGTCCCCACCTCTTCTACTTAATATCCTTTGAATATTTGTTTCAAAGTCTCCAGCTGTCTGGAGCAGGCCCAGGGAGAGGCCCAGGTTTCAGCTGGCCGGTTAGGGAGGTGCTGGGGTGGAGACTTGAGCTAAGAGACCCCTCAGCTCCTTGTGCTGGTGTCTCAGTGCCACGAGAGAGGTGCCCCTCCGGAGCCCAGCAGACCTCCCCCTTGGGTCACCTCCATCCCTGCCGGTCCTCTGAGCTACAGCCTAACACAGGGTCTCCACATCAAGGGCTCAGTGAATGTCCATCCTTCTACCTGGCTCTGAACGTTTCCAACACCGTTAGTGACACAAGCTCCTGCAGGAAGGAGGCTTCCTTTGTGAGAGCAGCCAGGGGTGGACTCCAGGCTTCTTCTCTCCTCTTCTCTTGCTTAAATCCCTCAGGGCTTCCACTGCCTTAGACCCACGTCCAGTTCCTTTGTCGTGTCCCCTGGTTCCATGTGAAACCCCTTTGCTGGAGAGGTGAGTGAGGAAGAAAACTGGGTTCTGCTGCTGTTTTTTAATGAAAACAATTTTAGGAGACATGATTTTCCTTGTTTATGTCTGAATCTGTGTAGCAACAAGCTGCCTTAATGAAGTTCTGTCTTGTTCAAGAAAAATTTAAATGTCTTTCAATTCATTTCAAAGAATTATTTGTACTGGAGAGTAATGGAGTAAATGTTTCAAAACTTGTAGAATCTATTTTGGGGAAGATTTGTATATGGGGTTGAATTTTTTTTTTCCCCAAGGAATGATTATCACATTTCATGTTTATGAGATGAATGTTTCTGTGGCATCACTTCCTATTTCTTTCTCTAATTTCTTAGCATAGGATAGATCAGCCCAAATTATGCACAGACCAAAATAGCAGCTTGTGATTTATGTTAATCATTTGTTCTTTAGATTGTCTCTAAAAGATCTCTTACTTCTACTGCTTAAAGAAAAACAAAACCCTTTTTCCACAATTGTCTCTATTGATCTCAGCTGCTGTCTTGCCAACTCAATCCAGGCGATGCTTAATTTGACTTGGAACTGTTCTTATAAAGAAGCAACGTGTGTAATAGTAGGGATGTGATATATTTAGTGCTGTTTTGGAATTTGAAACTCCAGATCAAAACTTGATAAAGGAATTTTTTCTTGCATTAAGCGATTTTCCTTTGTTTCCTCAGGACGCTGGTAAGACATTTCTCCTCTGCCTCATACATTCTGTGCATGCATGTACACATCACTTTGTGACAATAATTAACACGTGTGTAGCCACGTGCAGCCATCCACAGGGAAGGGGGCTGGATTCCAGTGCTAACCCAATCAACTCAATCAGACGCTTTCAAATCATTAGGTAATGGCTCTTCACATTGGCAAGCATCCAGATGGTTTGCCTCTCTTTGTTTTCACTTTTTTTTTTGAGTACCACACATTTCAATCTCAAAATTGTCAAAAAAAGGGAAAATTAAATATGAATTAGAACAGAAACCGATTGCACTTCTTGGTTGTAATCAGAATCCAGGCAGGATGTGAAATGCTATGGGTTGTAAAATACGACCCATGAACCCTTTACCACCTTCATCTCAATGCCACCCAGCAATCTGGGGCCTAGGGTGACCACTTGACCTCGGCCTTCTTGATATATACTGTTTTCTTAGTTTCTGCTGCACCACCCCAGGCTACCTCCAGCCTCTTAGGAATCTGAATCACAAAAAAAGCACCCTTCTGGTGGGTTGGGGCTTCCCCAATAGCTCAGCAGTAAAGAATCTGCCTGCAACGCAGGAGACACAGGAGACACAGGAGATGTGGGTTCTGAGCAACTAGGCACATGCCTGTGGGTTGAGTAAAGGGTAGATGCAACTCCACATCAGGCTGGACACAGCCCATTACCACCCCTTTACCAGCTTGGAGAGTGGACTGTAACCCGCCAGGCTCCTCTGTCCATGGGATTCTTCAGGCAAGAATACTGGAGGGTGTTGCCATGCCCTTCTCCAGGTGACCTTGCTAACCCAGGGATCGAAACCGCACTCTAATACTTTTCAATAAATGTAGATGGTGTCATTAATAGTTATCACAGTCTCAGGTCACTTTCTGACCCCCTCCTCTCTCTTAGATACCATTTCCCTAAGACCTCCCATTTTTCCTGTATTTCTGCTGCTTTTCTCTCAGCCCCTAACATCTCTGCCTAACTCCTAAAGATTCATGTTCTCCAAAGATTTTTAAGGAAGAGTTCCTCTTTTTACAGATACAAAAGCTGAAATAGCTTTAGTTCATCTTAAATGATGACTGATGTCTCATAAGAAGCCAGGGGTGCCTTCAGATTTTGTATTTTAAGTACCTCTGTCCAGGTGCTCATTCTGACTACATTTTAAAAATAAGTACCCCACCCTCACCTACCTAGAGAGTGGAAACAAAAGGATATATGTCTTATCCCAGCTTGCAGCAGGTGTCATTCTATTTGATTTCTAGGCCTTTCAACAAAACAAAAGGCCTTTTCTGTTCTTTCACAATATATGCTCTCTTTAAAGGTACTTGAATGAGAAAAAAGCCTACACCGAACCAGATTTCTGGTTCTAATGGACAATAACTGGGCTGTTAGTTGCTGATTCATTCTTCACAGGGAAAACTAGATGCCGTGAAAAACATTTTTTTCTAAATAGCATTTAAGGTTTTATGATAGCTTCCTCTTGAAATACTGTATATGAGTGGCATTCTCAACAAATTAATATATTTAATGATAGTCACATGTATTTTTAACTCCTAAAAAATATGTTTATAGTAGGATTGAAAACTTTTAAAAGCCAGTTAAGATCTCTTTAAAAGTCAGAGAAAATCTGACTTGAGTAACAGTATGTAATAGCATGTTTGGTTATTGTAGCTGTTTTAAATGTCTCCAACTTGCAGTCCCCAAATAGTTACCACTAGTGTTCAGAAGTGATAGACCTTAAATAGTACAAAAAATGTATTTAACCTAAATTTAAAAGTTCTATTCTGGAGTCTCTAAGAGTTCATAATAAATATCAAGTTAACAAAATTTAATTGTTTACTTTATGCAAGGCGCTATGCTGAACACTTTCATAGTGTCATTTAATCCTTTAGCAAGTCAATGAGATCAGTACCGCTATAATCCCCATTTTACAGATGAGGAAATTAAGGCTCAATGAGGTTAATAGCTTGCCCTAGATCTTATAGCTAGAAAGTTCTTAACAGTTTTGAGAGTCTTTGTGCTCATTAACTCCAAGGCACCCTGAAGCTTTCCTGTTCATTATTGCCATGCATAGTGGGGCAGGCACCAGAAAGGGGTGCATGGATCTTAATGTTTGTTCTCAAAAGTAACAACCGATTCCGTAAATCCTTTGGGTCCTGTTTCACCTAGAATCCATATATTCAAAGTACAGGTGATAAAACAGAATTAGCTCATTAACTCTAGTAAGCATGTAAATGAAAACCAAGTCAGTCTAAGGAGACTTCAAGAGAAGATAGTACTGATGAATGGTTGGAATTCTTGGTGGGGTGCTTGCCTTTTGTTGAAGGAGTGTGAAAAGAAAGCTCATTGTACTGATAGTGTCTTGGGGCATTTCAGGACACGGTCCTAAAGGTTCTCCTTCCTGTTGAAATTTTAAAAATTCTCCATCTTAGAGTATACTGTATCCCTGCCATTTGTCCAATGAACAGTTAATCCGGGGAGTCCGATTTGCATGTTGACTTTGAGTGGGGGAGGGGCACTCAAATTTTTTGTGAAATAATTATTAGCATAGTTTATCAATCTTATTGTAAAATGTTGATCATAAATGAACTGGGGATGGAGGTAGGATTCGTGGTTTATAAGATGTTTAGCCAAATCCCACCTGCTCAAGATTAAAGTATTGATTCCAATCCCCTAGCCAAGCTAAATAACAACATGAAACCAAGCTAACTGAAGTCAGGATACCTGATACCAAGATTTCATGGAGGAAAAAAGCCATTGTGCAGCCAGGAATACAACGTATTTGCTTATCTTTTTAATACAAATAAATAAGCTTTATTGGGCTTGGTGATTTTTAGCATACACAGGTTTGCCGGATGCATTGTGGAGCCTGGCGTTCTGTACACGAGCTTACGTGGCTGGTACTGTCCCCTGCGGATGCACACGTTGGTGGGGGGGATACCCCTAAAAAATGTCAGCATTTCTGGGAGGGAGCAGCACAGAAAGGAGGGGAGGGAAAAGCCCCGGCCGACATCCTGTTGTGATCAAGCTCCCTTGCAGAGGGGCAGACGGAGGGCGCTTTTCAGATCCACCACCAGATCCAGGGGTGCCACAGGGCCGCCGTAGTTGTGTGGATTCCGGGGGCGGACGCGCGTGGGGGAGCGCGGCGGGTGCCCCCCGGGGTCGGGGGTGTGCAGCTCACCCGCAGCGGGGCTGAGCGGCGAGGATCCGAGGATCCGCAGGAGCTGGGAGGTTCTTACCACAGCTGAGGCGGGGGCCCGGACTGTGGGGGCGGGGGTGGGGGGGACCCTGGGGGGGACCCTCCCCGCGCATCCCTCCTGGCCCATCCCTCCTCGCAAATCCCTGTGCCGTGCCTCCCCCGCACCCCCTCCACGCATACCCCGTGCAGGTGGGACTTCCTCGGCCCCGTACCTGCCGGGCCAAGCGTGTGGGCGACCGGCTGCCGGCGTCGCTGGCACTGGCAGACGCCTCCCAGGGCTAGGGATCCGCACCCAGCGAATAAGCAGCCAGTCCTGGACCGGGAGGAGGAGCGGCCGAGCATCCCTCTCCCGCTCCGCCGCGTCCTTCTCATGAGGACTCGCCGGAGGTGGACCCGCAGAGCCAGCCTCCCGGCCGCTGACCCCGCTTACATCACGAACCTGTGACCAGCGCATCCCTCCCACGCCCGGTACCTGCTCCGCGCGGCTCACGGTCCAGCCCCCGGAGCAGGCTCTTTGTATGCCGCCGACATGGCCAGCCAGCAGGATTCCGGCTTCTTCGAGATCAGTATCAAATATTTACTGAAATCCTGGAGTAATAGTGAGTAACTGAAAATAGCCTTTTTGTTTGTTTGTTTGTTTGCTGGGTGTTGCGTAAGATCTGAGCAATAAAAGCCTCAACTGAAAAGCATAGGCTTGTGAGCCCAGGAAGTTTTTTCTTTTTCTTTTTTGCTTCCATCTGCTATGAAAATCAAAATGTCAGAGACTGAACTAGCCTCCCTGAAGTGCAGAAGCTGTGGTGGAATTACGGTAGATGTGGTTTGATTAAATTTTCAAGTGAGATGGCCCTTCAGACTCTTGGTGAGCGCAGGACGGGGTATTCCAGGCTGCATTTCCTGCCTTGGTGTGTGTTTACTGTGTTCAGGTTTTATCGAAATAATTTCGTGAAGTGTGGTTTAATCAAAGGGGTGTGGCAGGGCTTCAGAGTACTTCATAATTGTTTTATTAGGGTATTGTCTAAAGAAATAAAAAGTACTTAATGGTCCAAAACCTGACTCATCTTTTATGAATATAGAGGCACTTGCAGATTTATTTGGTCTCTCCCTTGTCCGTGTGGTTGATGTTCAGAACTATAATAGCATATAATATTAATATATTATAATAGTACTTAATACTTGGATTTAAAAAAAAATCCTGATGTTTGTCGTAGTCCAAATAATGTGCTTTTCTGAAACATAAACAAGTGAGTTGCTGACCGTAAAATCATTTATTAGGATATCAGAATGTTACGGCTTCTGAAGTTAGGGTTCTGACCTATTTAAAGCTTTTAGCAGGAAGATCTTTCAAAAAGACAACCTCTAAGGCATCATGGATCTGGAATCAAATTAAAATGAGGCCTTCAGGTGATCAGTGATGCCTTGCATTTTCTGAACAGTTTAAAAACAAAGTCTTCTCTATTTCACCGATCAGCCTTTGTACTTGCTTTGGATTAAAAGACTGGCTGGTATTACAGGTCCTGAATTGTTTGAAATTAAACAAAAATTTTCTTTCCAAGAAAAAATTTTATGTTGTATTTCATGCATACGAATTAACCTACCTGCAGGTCCAAGAGCTGGTGATTAATTATCTCCTACACAAATGACCTGTGGACAAGATTGTTCGTATGTAAACAAAACCCTGGCAGGAGAACCTGTGCCTTAATTGCTTTGAGAAAAGAGACAGAGTACCTTCGGCTGGAAGGTGTTCAGGGATATGCATCTCTAAATGCTATCCATAGAAACCATCTTTTCCAGGTCATTTTGCACCACTGTATACACCAAGGGGCTTGTCTAAAGCTGTTTTTCTACAAGTGGGAAGCCATTTGGGAGTAATGCTGTCACCCCAACAGCATTCCTTTGTTACAATCATAATTCATTTATCTTGGATTCATTATTTGTGTTAATACTTCACATGTAAGGGTGAATCTTCCTTTGTCTATTACCCTCTTTGATTAGTGACAAGAATTGGATATACAAGGTTCTTTAGGAGCAGTTTTCCAAATATCTGGAAAGACTTACTGCGAGTTTGACATCCGTATGTGATACTGAATCATTATTTTGAGCACTTTAAGGCCAGATTATTTTCTTTTGTCAATTTCTGTCATTGCCTCATTAGATAGAAAATTATGTTGGGACAATTCTGAGGCCAGTGAGATTTCTTTTAAAACCTTTCTCTGCTTGTCTATTTTCAGATTATTCTAGACAAAGCTTGTATTCTCTAACCCTCTTCCTAAACTCTCTCCATTTCCCCACCCTGCGCTCACATCAGGAAGATGGTTCAGAATGACTGTTCATTTCTACTTTGAGAGTGTCTAGGACACAGTTTTGAATTCTTTCATTCATTCAGCAAATGTTTACTCCAGATTTACTACATGCCAGGCTGTGGAGCTACAGAGGTGACTAAGACACAGCATTCACCCTCAATCTTAATTTCTTTATTGCACAAGAGTGAACTTGGTAATTTCTCTAGTGTGCCTTTGGGGGGAGGTCAGAATGTTTTTCAGTTGTTTCTTAAAAGAGGAAGAGGAAATACACCTTCGGCTAGGTCTTCTTTAAGCTTGTTGCAACACTGTAGCTCTGTTTTACATGTTTTCAGTGGCCAAAAAAAAAGAGAGAGAGAAAGGAATTTGTGTGGAAGACAAAGTGAAACACAGAAGCTTTAGGGAGCTCAGCCTTCTCAGGGCCCCAAGGCTGACAAGATGCACCATGGGGTGGGCAGCTCGTTGGCCCAGCATCACAGGTTTGAGAGGTGAGGACACCCGACCCCCCCACCCCTGCAACCCTGCCTCCACACTGGAATGGAGAATCAGGCCTCTAATTATGCAGTGGGGTTTATTTATGAAAGTGCGACAATTAAAAACCAATAAAGCAAACTATAACTACGTCTGACTGCTTTGCAGGGTGGTCATAAGAGGACAGATGCTTCCTTGAGCATTTACCAGGTTAAGAGTTACATTTTTTTTTTAATGGCACGTTGTGATTTTGTGTATACTTGTCTCCCCTAAAGAGTGAACAAGTCAGTTACATCAGTCATTGCCTGGTGTGGTGTGTTAGCTTTTCTTTCACTTCATTTTGACACTCCCTTCTTCACAGGCTTGCCCTCTCTGTCAGCCTGCACTTTCATTTTAATGGAGTTGAAAATTCAAAATGGCCTTGATGTCTGGAAATAAAATGTCTTTTGCAGACTTCACTGCTTTCCTTATGCGCCTGGACACCTGCCCCTGTTTGCTCCTTTCCCACTCTTATCCAGGCCTTCCCCAGCTGGTCAGTGATTCTCACTGGTGTCTCACTGGTGTCCACAGCCATGGCCACCATGGACCCTCCCAGGTTTAACCTGGAGTGTTGCAGTGGTCTCCACCTGGTCCACCTGTCATAGAGCAGCCTGGAGGGCTTCTGCCAGCTTTTCAAAGACTTCATCTCAACCCTTCTTGCCCCCATCTCAACCCTTCTTGCCCCCGAGTGTCGGTGACCACCACACAGGACCCTCTTTGAGTTCCTTGTTTATATTCTCCTGCTCCAGCCATAGTTAATTTGCTGCCCTCTCTGTGTTTCAGCAACTTGCTCTCCAGTCCATGCCTCAGCTGCTATTGGAATATGCCTACCTTCCCAAAGTACATACCTTCCAGCAGCGTGGGAGATGGCCTGGGAATATTCTCGGTGGCCGAAAGTCACCTTGGCCTTCCAGGTTTGCTACAGAAAAATGTTTAGAGCAGGTAGTTCCCAGTTGTTTCATGGAAAGGAGGGTTTGCTTTGTATGGAGGCTCAGAGCTGGTATGTAGGCTTGCCCACCTAGCTGAAACTTCTAACCAGCATTCCTTTGTTTCACCCTCCACCCCACCCCACTCCCCATGGAGCCCAGCGGATGAAGGGGCCTTCAGGGTTCTTTTAACATCTCCATCTTTGCAGGGCAAGGCAGTTTGTATCCTTTCTGCAATGCTGACAAACCTTGCAAACCCCATAGAGATAAGAAGCCTCTGAATGTCTGTTAATGCTTTCAGGGAATGGGAATTTTATTGACAAATAAACTGCTCTAGGGAACTGAGCAAGCCCCGGGCCCGTTTTGGAAGGGACCGCTGTACATATAAAATGACTCATGTTGTTGTAGGCAAACTTGCTTTAGGGGAAGAGTTGGGTGTGGCATTTCTCAGATATGAGTTAGGTCGTGGTGATAAGGACAGTGTTTGTGTCCACTGCAGAAATGCCGGTTAGTATATGGTCAGCTCTGAGGACGAAAAGAAGCCATGTGCAAGTGAGGATTGGAAACACATCCCATTCACTGCAGAGCAGTATTTATTGATCCCTGTAGATGTCACGGGATACTACAAAGATGCTATGAGAAAGCCTTAGACATCTCAAGGTGTTAATTTAGTTTGGTCGAGTGGTTTTTTTTTGAGGGGTGGGGGAGGAAGGTGGGTGCTGTGCTGGGTCTTCACTGCTGCAAGGGCTTTTCCCTAGTTGCAGTGCAGGCCTCCTCATTGCAGTGGCTTCTTGAGTTGTGGAGCATGGGCTCTAGGGCACGTGGTTTCCGTAGTTTTGGCTCCTGGGCTCAGGCTCAGTAGTTGTGGTACATGGGCTTCATTGCTCCACGGTATGTGGGGGTCTTCCTGGACCAGGGATCAAACTCGTGTCTCCTGCAATGGCAGGTGGATTCTTATCCACTATACCACCAGGGAAGCCCCTACAGTTGGTTTAAAGATGTAGAAAACGGAAGAGGTTAGCCAGGTCGCCTGAGGCCAGCAGAGCAGTACAGCTCAAGCGCAAGCACACCCACCTGGGTCTTCTCCCAGTGGGGAGCTCGCAGCACTGTTCCAGGCATCTAGAGGAGAGTTACCCCCGGCTTCCTGTTCCTATTTTACCTCAGCTAAAATAATTGATTGTCCTGATGAGAAGTGGAACCCCAAATCAATCAATACCCACTCTCTCCAAGGATAAAGAGTTGATGTATCCTGGGTTTATGATGAAAGCAAATTTGAGGATTTTATTTGCTTTTGTTTTAAGGGTTTATTTTTTTGGTTGAAATGCATGAAAAATCCTAGAATCTAGAGTAGCAGTAGCTGCCACAGTGCCTGAGGGCCCACCTTGCGTCAGATGTTATACTTGGTAATTTATATGTAGGGCAAACCACATCATTGTTTGTCCAAACTGAGACACTTGCGAGTGAAAGTTAATAATTATGCTGGGACACTAGGCACGAACAGGGACTGCCCTGGGCAAAGGAGGGCATATGACCACTCTGTTTATTATCTTTACTCTTTCCAGTAACCCTGCAAGGTTACTACCTATTATCTATATTTTACAGATGAAAATCAGAAAAATGAGAGTTGAAAAAGTGATTTGCTCAAAGCTAGGATGGTAGTAAAGTGCCATCAGCCCCTCCCCGAATCCAGTGATAATCTAATTTTTAAATAATCACCCACAGAATGACCAAAGGGTCAAGAACACTTTGGGCAATGTAGTGCTTTATAGGTATTTTCATTCTTGTTGACTGACTAAGTTACCCAGTTCTTAGCCTCTTCCTTCCCTGTGTACCTTTGAAGAGCTCTCTCCCTCTCTCCACCCACCCCTCCTCTCTTTTTGTCTTTCAAGACCCTGTGAAGGAGAACATCATCTCCTTAGTACATAGCTCTTTGAAAGACTTAAGTATTAACAATTCTTCACTCTGAGTATTAAATACAATACATAGGCGGCTCTGTACCCTATGGTCATTTCACACACATACACTCACAAAAGATTATAGTAAAAGGGTACATTTCTTCTGGTAGAATATTTTATGTTGATTTCCCCCATTTCTAAAAGTTATTTAATTATGTAAATACATAATTAAATACATAAAAATGTATTAATGGTCTTCTTTTAGAACTGTCCTTTGCTTGTTGAGGTTTCTCTGCTATGTTGTGGGTTTTTTTTTTTTAAATCAGTAGCAAACTCCTTATTGTCTTTATCAGAGAGAACAGGGAGACTATTTCCAAGGATGATGGAGATGTATCTGTAATTCGGGTGTCTCAGCTTACCTGATAGCTCTGGTCTCTGCCACCATAAACCACCCCCGCTGCCCACAAGACTGGCCATCCAAAATGATTCAGTTTCAGCTTCTTTGCCTACTTTTTGCATGGTGCTTGGAGAAGTTGTTGGAAAGAACTGAAATAGTCCAAAAGGCAAACTGTAGTAGGCAAGAAGAAGAGATGACCTGGATATTTTTACAATCTGGGAACCACCCAGGGTATTTGAGAAAGTTGCCAGTATTTAGATGTTTCAACTGATACAACATGCAAATATGCCCTTTATTTAAAAGACATCTGTTTCAAAACAGTTTAATACTCATGACTCACTAGTTCACTTTTGGGTACAGTTCAAGGAATTAAATAGATTCCATGAGTCCTGATCATCTTAATAGTTACATCTTTATTTTTGAGCCTGGTGGGATACTTTGAATGAGCTGGGGTCAGAAATAAGTTTGAGTTGATGAGAAATGACATTTTACTTGTGTTGGAGCTGTTCCATAGATTGACATTTATATTCAGTTATATTCATATAACCTTTTGTGCAAGTTTTTTTTCCATACTAAACCTTAAATTTATTTAGTGTCTTGTAGTCTGCTCAGCACCTTCAAACACTACATTACCTCATTTGATGAATTCGATGCATTGATTAGGAATAAACTAGCTTATTGAGTGTTCCTGGTTTGGGATAATAAGGCTTAATTTTCCCGAAGTTTATCTTCTCTGTCATGAGATACCCATATGGCAGCATGTAGGTATATTTTGTGAGTTTTCAGATCAAATGAGCAAATAATGCTCTTAGTCCGTGGGCTTGACCTTTGCATGGGACTTTTGAAATGCAGTATAGCTTGGCATTTATCACCTAAGGTACACAGAGGTGAGTCCATCCAAAACACATCTGTATGAAAAATTCCTGAATTTATTTGTACCCTAGCATTTCCTAGTTTTTTTTTAAACACTTGAACATTTCAAATATTCCACAATATGGTGCCTTTTGGGTATCATCCACTATTTGCAGATGACCCCAGTGCAGAAGATTTAGCAGGCAGCCACTTACTGGAGAGTGGCATTTATGGAAAAGATAGTACACAGCCTTATCTCTTTTTCTTTGTACTAATCTCTCTCATTTGATAGGTTCCATTCATCATGTTCACGTCAATATTGTTCCATTGTAGAACTGTTGGCTATATGAATAAAAGAATGCTGTCTCTTTGAGCTGAAATGCATCTCCCAGTTTTGGAGGAGAAATGCAAATAGCCTTTTCCATTAGAACATTTTAATTTACTCTTCAATGCTGCTTTATATTCACACTCAAAAACTTACTATCTTAGCATCAGCTTTTCTTGGTTATTACTCCAAAATGCTTTGCTTCTTGATACTGTCAGTGAAGCAAGCAGACACTATCCATTACTTCTTTCTTCTCGAGGATCTTCTGTGCACTGGACACACTGCTTTGGGAGCTTCTTCGCTCGTTCAGACCTGGATCCCACCATCAAAGGTCTCAGAGTTTCCCTTCCTTGCTTTTTAGATTCAGAATTCAAGATGATTAACGCAAAAGTTCCCAGGACTAGGAGAGGATCCAGTGATATTTCAGAAAGATTGTGTGCCCTAGAGAATTTTATTTGGGAGGAGGTGTTTGAAAGATTCTGTTGACGTTAACTTTCTGGATGTATTTCACTGCATCAGAGAATTATTGGAAGCCTGGTGTTTACAGGCAAAATCCTGTGAGAACATTTTCCAATATTCCATTCTAGCAGGATGGTTGAAGGAGAGGAGGAAATGTAAATTATTTACTCTGAAACACTTAACCAGATGTCAGTATTTGGGAGAACAAGGGTTTCAGACAGACATTCTTTACCTTAGAAAAATGTGAAGAGGAGTTACGATGTTTATCAGAATTTTGGTGTGGGACTAACTTAAAGCCATTATATTTCATTTGAGGTGGATCACTCTTCAGAATATTTGGGGACTTAAGAGAGAAGGGGTGTGTGTGTATGTGTGTGTGATGTATGTGTGTGTGTGAAATATATTTCTGTAAGTTGTTTAATGATCATATATCTCACCTATATTGTTACAAACACTTCTTCTTTTTTACAGAACACACAAGCACAAGCATTTCAGTGTTAGTCATCCAAAACTCCAGATGCTAAGTAGTGAAAGTTTATATTCTACCAGCATATCAGACTCTGTAATCAGTCTGATTTTGGTTTAATTCCTTTCTACTGTTTTAGTCATTTGATGAGCTACAGATGGAAATTTAAGCCAAAGCCGTAACACTTCAGCTAATACTTTTTATGCTGCTGTAAGAACTTGTTGTCATGTCAATTTAAGAGAGCTGGAATCTTTTTCAAGAAGGCATTCAAATCTACATTAAGTACTTTTATCAACTCTAATTTGATATACAACTCTAACTGCCTCTGCTGTTCTCAGTTGCAAAGTGCACCAAAGTGCACAGTAGTTTCACAGGGAAGACAGCTTTGAAATTTCTAGGACTTCTCAGCTAATGCCACAAGCACAACATTATGGAATATACAATTAAACCTGTTAAATTTTTTTTGTCCTAAGTTTAAGAAACACTACGCTGACTTCTTTGAGTTAGGATTTAAACAGGTAAATATGTATTTTGGCAACCATGAAAAGGATAGGGTATTAGATTAACTAGGGCAATACTTCAGTAAAATTCCATTTGAATGTCATATTTATGTAGAAAGGATTCGGCAAATCAGGAAAATGATTTATTATGTAACCGTCAAATCAATAAAATGCTTCAATTGTGCAAATACAAGATTAGGTTTTCCTTCCCTGTTTTTCTGTTGTTTTTCTGTGTGTGACCTTGATCATCTCCTTCCCTCACTTCCTTATGTGAAAGGAACAAACCTGACACTGTCTATAGCTGTTTTGTGTGAAGGGTTTTGAATGCCGCCACTGAAAAGAGAGGTTTATGTCAACATTGTAATATTTGTCAGTTATTTCTCCCACCCCATTAAAGCCAGACCGAAGGAGGGTGAGCTGTAGGTTTTTGAACTTGACTGATAAGTGGAGATCCATCTCTGACTTCCCAAGCTTGGTCAGTTTCTTGAGCTAACTAGCTCTTCAGTATTCTGAGTAAGATAAAGTCATTGTACTCTACAGCCTATCGGGTTCTTTCTGTCGTTATTTTTACAGCGAAGTGACTGCATGTCTAACTCAGGGAATTTGAACAGGATTGTCTTCAATCTGAGGGGCTGGCATTCTTCATGTGGGGTCAGGCATTTCTTTCTGCACAGCAAGATATGGTGTTTATGGAGATGGCTGGCGTTCTGGAGGCTACAGCCCAAGGATACTCTTCTAGGTTTTAGTAGATACTGTGTTTCGGTTAAGCCATACTGAAGTAAAGTTCATAAGGATGCAGGGTTCTATTAGAAAATCTGTCTGAAACATTGTTTGGTTTATTATACTGTTGACCCTTACTTAATGCCTGCAGGTAGGTAGACAGTTCTGTGACAGCTTTAAAGAATCTTAAAGACTGGAAAAGTTGCTCTAGCTGAGTAGCTTGCCTATGACTTTAGCAGATTATAAGCAGTTAGTTTGAAATTTACAGGTTAGAGCATCAATGAGAAGATAAATTGCAGTTTTCCTTTAAAAAAATAAATAAAAAACCTGCTTTTCAACTTTTAAGTTTTTGAAGACCACGTTTCTAACAAATCTTCCCCCAAAATGAGGCCTTGCAGTCGAAAGGCAACATGGACTTAACCTTAGTATTACGTGTACTATGTCAGCACCCTAGAATTAATCATCTATTTTTTTCTTAATTGAAGTATAATTGATGTACAATATTGTATGTTGTGGGTGTACAATATACTGACTCATAATTCTTAAAGGTTATACTTCATTTGTAGTTATTATAAAATATTAGCTGTATTCTCTGGGTTATACAGTGTATCATTGTAGCTTATCTTGTGCCTAATAGTTTGTACCTCACATCACCAATTCCATGAACAGGAGTTTGAGCAAACTCTGGGAGATGGTGAAGGACAGGGAAGCCTGGCGTACTGCAGTCCATGGGGTCGCAGAGAGTCAGACACAACTTAGCAACTGAACAACAACAGCAGCAACAGTCCCCTCCCTCTGTATCGATCTACTTTTTTCTGATGAGAATCATGGCTTCCTTGGGTAGTCTGTAGAGAAGCCCACCCCCTGTTGGGCCACTCTGGGACTCTGGTCCCCCTCCTTCTTGATTTGATGGTGACCCTGAGGCCTGACCTCATCTTTTCTTCCATGACAACCTGTCCTCTTTCTGTTTTACTTGATTGAATACAATTGCTAGCAAACAGGAAAGTGAGACATTTTAGTCTTGCCTTCTGATTTTGCATTCCATTTACTAAACAAATCCCAGTCCTTATCATTATGGGAAAGGTAATCCTAGTTTATGCCAATTGAGATATCCATTTTGAAGCTATTTGAAAACTTGGCCCATTTTCAACTTAAAAAAAACAACTAATTTTTAACTAACAATTTAAATGCTTGAACTTTAAGAAAGGTCACAATTATGAATGAGAATGAAGATTCTATCACAGTTTAAATATCCCCAAATCTGTTTTACCTTGGCTGCTTTTCTTTCTGTTGTTAACTGTTCTGTTTGCCATTTCAGTGCTTATTACCATTTTCTTAGAGGGATAAGGGAGTTGAAATTCAAATTGTTATCATTGTGATTAGTCAACTGCTTTATTTATTTTTTAAAAAAGGAAAGAAAAAGTAGAAATTGGAAATTAAGTAGGACTCTCAACATCAGGACTTTCATTTCTAAATCTTAAATCCCTCTTGTCACCACTCAAAATACCTGCCATTCACAGGTATAGTGGTATGGTTAATACATAGAACTAACTTTCACTTCTAGTGATATGAAATGTGTGTCATTTTAGGATGCCTTTGCTATACAAAATAGGTAAACTTTCTCATGGCTGAAAGAAGGAAGACTTAATTAGCATGCCTGACCCACAGCCTGGATGGAGCTGGGTAATTCCAAGGGGTTTTAGAAGCTGGAGGGACCCAGACCATCCCATCTTTAGACCAGCACTGCATGATAACAAGATGACTACCTTGGTTCTAAATGTCTTCACTCTACTTAAGAGGAAGGGAGGAGGCCCAGTTTAGGTTGATCTTCTGGCAGGAAGGAGAAGATTTTGCTAAAGAAAAAAACACCAAACCCCAGCAAACTTCTTCTTGTATTCCTCTAGTTAGAATTGGGTCACATGTCAGTCATTGGCAAAGTTGAATGGAATTACCGTGTTGACTTCAACAAACTTGATGCATGCCCTGCACTGGGCATGCTCTCCGCCTTCTGTTAGACAAGACTTCTGCCTGCTACCTGAACAAAGTAGTCTTTTACCAAGGGGAAAGGGTAGCAACCAGTGTGTGTTCAGTTGCTTAGTTGTGTCCAACACTTTGGACACGTGACCCCCATGGACTCCTGCCCACTAGGCTCCTCTGTCCATGGGATTTCCCAGGCAAGAGCCACCAGTAGTAACCCCCGTAAAATATAAAATGTACAATTACAGATGACTATTAATGACCACCTGTTGCTATATAACATTGCATTAAACGTAATAATAATAGCTGATATTATAAGCCCTTGTGGAAGTATCAGTGCTGTATTAAATGCTTTACCTGCATCATTTTCTCTAATCTTCACCATGACCCAACTTAACATATACCATTTGTAAGTGGCAGAGCTGGGAATCAAACCTAGACTCTAGGATAAATTATGAAGTGCTGTGCTGAATCACTCAGTCATGTTCGACTCTGCGACCTCATGAACTGGAGCCCACCAGGCTCCTCTCTCCATGGGATTCTCCAGGCAAGAATACTGGAGTGGGTTGCCATCTCCTCCTCCAGGGGATCTTCCTAACCCAGGGATCAAACCCAGAAATCCCACATTGCAGGTGGATTCTTTACTGTCTGAGACACCAGGGAAGCCCTAAAGATATTGATTAATAGTAGGTAAAATTGATGAACCTCAGGTAGGAGCAGAGGATGTTGACATGTACTTCCCAGCAATTTACCGCAGTGATGTGTGTCAAGAAGCAGTGGCAAATACTTTTGAGAGTACTCAAAATAAAAATTCTCTCTCTTTGCCTCCAGTTTCAGAAAAAGGGGCATTTTCTGATGCTTCCTTTCTTATGACCCTTCAATAAGAAATTGGATCTGTTTTTTTTTTTTTTTTAAAAAAAAAAGCAAGTTGTAAGGAAGAATATTACTAGATCAGAAACTTGAGATTGTACCCAGTTCTCAGTTGAAAGACAAAAACGCAAAGGAATGTAATGGGTATATTCAAATCTGTTGTTAGGTTAAAATGAAAAAATACAGTATTAATTTGTTTGAGTGCCACTGGGCAGTACCAGATGAAATATCCTTAATTTTGTTGCTACCCAAAAATGACCAAATGTTTTCCTATTTTCAGATGTTTCTACTTACATAGAAATGTCAATATTTTCCAGTGAGGTTTAGCTTTCAGTCTCATTGTTCAGATTCAGCTATTTGGAAGGGCTTGAAGCCTGACTTTACCTGTCCATGCCCCCACCCCCCCCAAGTTAATCTTACAAATAGTCCAATAAGAAAAATTGGCTCGGTTTCAGCCAGCGTGCTAAGCGCCATCTCATTTAAAACTTTATTAAATCCTGGTGAGGCAAATGTCTCCTCATAGGTAAAAACCCTAAAATAAATGACTTCCCCAAGGGAAGGGCGTGAATAAGCACTGGCAGCTGGATTCAGAGTTAGCTCCACCTGCAGAGCCTCTGTTGCTGTCGGTGGGCCAGCAGGAACCCTGCCCAGCCCCCTCTCCTGTGTTGCTGTCCCACCAGAACGTTTCAAAGAGGCAGGTGCTCGCCTTTTCAGCCCTCAGTGCAAGCTTGCAACTGCGATTCGGTTGCTGGGGAAACTTCTGGAATGCCAGTTTGTTCCTGAAAATAGGATCAATTCATTCTTGGCCACTCTGATTGACATGCTGCGTCTAGCCGTGGGACACACAGTTCGTGTAGACAGAAGGAAAAACAGAAAACTAAATCCTAATGGCCAGAGATGACTTTAAGCTGAACATGAGTCAAGTTCCTGCTCTCAAGGAGAGGATTGTCTGGTGAAAGAGACCTACATAAATCAATAATCAGTTGAATATGATGAGGGACCAACCCCATGAAAGATGAATTGTGTCTCTGAGTAAGAGTGAGTATTGTTTGTACATAAATATGGTTCATTGACCCTGAAGGCCAGCTTTTCTGGCCTTTCCCTGCCTTGCTGGTAGTCCTCTCCAATGCTGAATCTTTTTCTCAACAGCCTGGTGAAGCTGTAACTTCATCTCTCTCCTCCAGGTCCTTTACTGTGCTCAGTATTCTCATTATAGATGCTGAATTTCTCTAGGGGTCGTCTCAGGCAAGAAACTGAGTTCTTTTCAACCCTTTGGTCTTCATTCAAAACCTGGCTGAAATGTCTTGTGCTTTTTTCTGCATCTGGGTCTCCATCACCACCCCCTCTACCACAGCCTTGCTCCAGGTCTTCATCACCTCTCACCTGGAGCATCTCAACCCTTCCTTGCCAGCCTTTCTGCTGCCCCCACCTCTCTGCCTTCCCAGGACAGTTTGGTCTTTTCCACAGCCTTGAGTGATGGTCTTCACCTTGGCCCTTCAGCACTGAGAGTGATGTTCCCACAGGCAGGGTCGGCCTCATGCTGATGTAGCAAGCATACTGAATAATTAAAATATCATTGTGAACTCGAGTCATCATCTGATTTCATTGTCTTGACCATGTTTATCCAATCTGTTTGTTCTGGTAGGCTTAAGGGTTCTATAGATCCTTTACTTCTTTCTGTTCTTTTCCTTACATGTTCTTCTTGATTTTGGTTCTTTTCCCTTGTTAATTTTTTTTTTCTTTTCTCCTTCTCTTTCTCCATCACATTTTACAAGTATAGTTTCATATGCAATATTATTAGCTATTTCATTACATTTTAAGCGTATTAATGAGGTATTTTAATAAAAAACTTTCCAAAACCCAGTCCTATAACAAATAAAAAAGTCATGAAGAAAAAGTTTGGTAGAACACAGACTTGGACTCCATCTCTGACCCACACTCTGTCATCACAGTCATGGCCCAGCATGCAGTGTTGTTTCAGGGCAGGGAACACAATTTAAGGTAAAAGGAGTAGGACATACTACTCTGTATTTTCATGCTAGTGAAAGTTGAAGAGCCTGGGTTTGGTGGGCATGATGCAGAAATTAAGGAAAAGCTGGCTTATAGTTAAGTGAAAAACCAAGAGCTCAGTATAATTATTTGCTAATAAAACTCATGAACTCAGGCCGAGGCTCTAACTACTCATGAAGGGTCCAAACTGCAGTGATGGAAGGGCCACTCAACAGTTCTCAAGTGTCCCTTATACACAAAATAACAGTCTTCAAACTGGCCCAGTGAGCTCATTAAATATCATATTGTTCTGCCAGATAAGGCTCTTGTTTCAGGGAGTGACTCAGAGACTGTCACTTCTTGGGCCAGGAGAATGAAAGTGCTCTTCAGGCTCTGGGGAAAGGATAAATTGTTGACACTGTTCTGAGGCCATCCCTCCCCACTTTGGTCTGTGTCTGATTAAACCATGTGTTATATTGAAAGATGACCACTCAGCTGATCTATTCAGCTCAATGTTGTCATGAAGTTTCTGCTGTAGACCCACACAAGAGAGAGGAGGTTAGAAAGTTCCTTATGGACAGGGTTCAACTCATGCCAAAGAACAATCCAGGCTTGATGGTGCTGGGCTGGCAAAGTCATGTGTGCTAAGAGCTTGGGTCCAAGTCTCCATCTCCTTCCTTGTAAGTGGAAAGTTAACTACCAGCCAAGAGTGTCATCTCATTTGGGTTACTTGCTTTTTTTTTTCTTACTGAAAAACAGAAGTGAATCACACCCTTCACCAAGTCCTGCTGCAGAAGGAAATGATGCAGTGCTGGTTACGTGACACAAAGGAAAAAGGGCCATAATGCAAACCCAGTTCTTCATTGTGTTCTGGTGTAAGGACAGGTTCAGTCCCCACACAAAACTGTGGTTCTTCAACATGGACCCTTTTTTACATGGAGGAACCATCATGTTTTACTTCGTTTTTGTCCTTTTTTAATTCTTCTGCCTCTGACCACTGGAGCTCATTAATTTTTATTGTAATACAAAGTATGGAAAGAATTGATTTAAGCTTGTTTGATTTACTTTTTTTCTGTGTGATTTGGGATAGTTATGACCATGTGCTTTGCCTCAGCCCCTAACTTGCTATGTGACTTTGAGCAAGGTGCTTCAACTCTGATTCTGTAGAAAGGTTTTAATATATATTGTATCTCTCTTTATAAATAAATAATATACATACATGTATATGTAATATGCCTACCATAAAGCCATAATAATTGAATGAGTCCCATTACTTCATAGCAAATACAAGGGGAAAAAGTGGAAGCAGTGACATATTTTATTTTCCTGGGCTCTAAAATCACTGCTGAGCGACTGAACTGAACTGAAAATCACTGCGGATGGTGATTGCAACCATGAAATTAAAAGACGCTTGCTCTTTGGAAGGAAAGCTGTGACAAACCTAGACAGCATATTAAAAAGCAGAGACATCACTTTGCCAGCAAAGGCCCATATAGTCAGAGCTATGGTTTTTCCAGTAGTCATGTATGGATGCGAGAGTTGGACCATACAGAAGGCTGAGTGTCAGAGAATTGATTCTTTCAGATTGTGGTGCTAGAGAAGACTCTTGAGAGTCCCTTGGACAGCAAGGAGATCAAGCTAGTCAATCGTAAAGGAAATCAACCCTGAATATTCATTGGAAGGATCGATGCTGAAGTTGAAGCTCCAACACTTTGGCCACCTGATGCGGAGGAAAAGAACCCGATGCTGGGAAAGATTTAAGGCAGAAGGAGAAGGGGGCAACAGAGGATGAGATGGTTGGATGGTATCACTGACTCAATGGATATGAATTTGAGCAAGCTCCGGGAGATAGTGAAGGACAGGGAAGCCTGGCGTGCTGCAGTTCATGGGGTTGCAAAGAGTCAATCGTGACTTACTGACTGAACAACAACAGTAATGTTTAAAAATGTTTAATATACAGCCTCACTCTTGTAATTGCTTGATAAATTGTGGCCATTGTTATTATTTAATTAATGCTTATCTAAATTCCTCTTAGAGTTAATGGTTTCAACATGTTTGTTCATTGCTAAGACAATAGGGCCAGGGACCACAGAGTCCTGGAGTCTCTTTGTAACATCTTGTCTTGGTGATCTGGTCCTTACCACTCCCTGTAGAAGACCTTTTGATAAAGAGATGCATTTCTGGAACTTCAGAAAATCTCTGAATTCAGAGTTGTGTGGAGTGACTGCTAGTGCAGCAGGGTATTAGTATGTGCTACAGTTGAAGCCTGTCCTGCAAGCATCACATGAGTTCAGCCTTGTTGTTGTTGTTCAGTTACTAAGTTGTGTCTGACTTTGGATAAAGAAGATGTAGTATAGATATATTCAATGGAATACTACTCAGCCATAAAAAAGAACAAAATTTTGCCATTTTGCAGCAACATGGATGGACTTTGTGTTCACAGAACTCAGGGCCCTTGTGTCCATGAAACTCAAGATGAAGTTAGAGTGAAATAATTTATTTGTGTAGTAATCAGCCAATTTCAGGGAGTATTTCTGTGATTGGTTTTTTTGTTTTGTTTTGTTTTAAATTAGTTGACACTGTCAAAGATTGCTTTCTCTAGAAAATGTATTAACTTATTCCTACATTTATCTACAATGTCATTTAAGTTAAATGGATATAATTTAACTTTACTTTTAAACCTTCCAGCCACTTTTGCCAAATTAGAAGGAAATGATTTTTAGTGAGATTACAGAAATAATTCTTTATGATCAAGGTCTTTTTCCATGGGAGGGATGCTGCTGTTTCATATTTGGAGAAATTGATTGTCTTAGTAGAAACAAGTTCTGAATACAAAGATTTTGTCCTGACAGTTAAGATGGATTTACTCAGAACATCAAATTGAACATGCCTGAATGAGCTTCAGGAAGTTCCTGTCAGTGAATCAACAGCCTTCCCCTTCTCTTAGAAATTATTGGATGCCTGCTTGAGTAGGGCACCAGGCCGTATAGAGTGTACGCAGCAGGGCCACCTCCTGCCTTCTGTGGACTTTTACAGTCAAAAAGACAGCTGGGTTTGATGAAAGGAGAGATAGAAGGAAGTTGCAGGGAACAAAAACACTGATCAGATAAATGTTCTTTTCTGTGCCAGGCCTTGTGCTTGGACTTAGGCATACTGACATAAATAATCATCCAGAGGATAAAGTGATTATTATTTTTTTTAATGTGGGAGGGAAGAGGCAGAGGAATTGTTCCAAGAGGCTGTGACATTTGAACTTGAAGAATGCTACAGAAAGGAGAGGGGAGGGCAAAGGGAAGAGCATGATCAAATGCTGGGGTTTATGAAATTCATGGATTCAGGGAGCAGCTGGATCTCAGGGTCCCAGAAGAGTGACAGAAGGTACCTGCAGACAATTGTGTCAAATCATAAGGAGCTCTGAAGGAGGTGTTGAGGGGTCTGGGCTTTATCCTGAAAGGATCAGGCAAGCCCTGCAGCTTTTGTTTGTTTGTTTTCTTCTTTTTTATTTTTAAAATTTTGAAAGTATGATAACGCATGTACAGGAGACTTGGAAAATACAGAGCAAAGTTACATATGGCTCTACTACATATTAAAATTATTTTTTAAGTAGATAAATTGACTTTTAGTTCGAGTTTCAATATCAAACTCTCAAAAATTAATGAATAGAAAAGTAGAAGGATACAGTAGACCTGAAAAGCAATATGGACCAATTCAACATAATTAAGATTTATACATTTTTCACACAACAGCAGGATACAAGTTCTAATCAAGTTCCCATAGACTATAAACCAGGAGACACTGGAACGTATCTAGAGACATAAAGCAAGGTGCAAACATTTCATAGTCTAAAGGTATTGAAATAGTACAGAGTCTGTTCTCTTATCATTGGGGAATTATGTTAGAAATCAATATGAAAAGATATTTGAAAATAGCCCACATATTTTCAAGTGTGGTGCCCCACAGCTTTTTAAAGCAGGAGCAACATGGACAGATTCCAGAGAATGCTGGGAGTTTGGGTTGAAAATGGAGGTGGAAGAATCTCTATGAGGATAACCCAGGGAAGAGATGACACAACTCAAAGTAAGGGAGAAATAGAGGTGGAGAGGAGGGAGCAGTTTCAAGCAACTTGTCTGGGTTAGAGTTGCCAGGGCTCAGTGTCCTCCCTAAACCGAGTCTGTGCTTGATTTTAACACATGATATTAATATGTATGATGATGTAGCTCATGCAAATGGCTTAAAAAAGAGAGAGCAAGAGACAGAAACAATTACCTGAGGAACAGCGTTTTGAAATTATACGTTGAATGGGAGCTGTGCTCTTAGAGTATTTGTGTTGAAGCTAAAAGGTGATGATGGAGTAACCTGTTGACATCTCATTTAATTTATTGCACCAGAATATGTGTGACATCTCATTTAATTTATTGCACCAGAATAGCGAGGCATTTTCGTGCTGATATATATTGTTGAGTTTGCTTCATGGTTATTCCCAGATTATATAGATGGACAGAGATTTTGTGTTTCAATAAAATCAAATTTAGATGAACAAGGCACCTTGAATCATTTAAATGCACAAATAAGGCTCTAATGAATGCTGCACAGCCCTCTGGAATACTTTGGGATGCTTTCAGGTTATCAGTTCATCTAAATTGTCGAACCAGTTTTTTGTTTTTTTGGTTTTTTTTGGCCATGTCACAGAGCATGTGGGATCTTAGTTCCCCAACCAGGGGTCAAACCCACAACCCTTGTAGCGAAAGCATGGAGTCTTAACCTACTGGACTTTCAGGGACGCCCCCTAATTTGTCTAACCAATTTTTGTACATGGAAATCTCCTAGGATTGTGTAGTGTGACTTTCACAGGAAAGCAATGCATCATGAAAGGTCACAAACACTATTTAAGAGACAAGGTTCAGGATGATGTGATCGCTGCTGGTTGCCTTTTGGTGCATCCATAGCCGTACATGGTTTGGTCCTCCTAGGACCGGCTCTCAAGTTCCTTTCTACCTTCTAGAGAGAGCTGGTGTGCTTTCCAGGCCATGCAGACTTGCATAAATCTCTCTAGGAGAAAAAATCTCTCGTAGTCTTAGGCAACTCGATGATGACATATTTTTCTGTGTTTTTGTGCCAGTTCAAACTCTATCCCATTAGGCTAGTTGAATCAGATTCTCCCAGTGCCTCCTTCCTGCCCTTATGTGAGGAAACTGCTGGAAGTTGTGTTCACTTTTATGGGCTGCCAGGGCATGGCCGTCACTACTTCAGAATGCCGCCGAGTGCTCTGTAACAATTAATAAGTCATGGCAGATGGTTTGTCATCACATAGGAAAGTAAGGCAGACATGCACCTAATTTGTCATAAAACAACAGTATAAACCTTAACACTTACCCTGTCTTGAGCACTTAGTTCTCTCAATGAATATTGCACAATAAAGGAACTTAAAGTTATAATTACATATCTGCCACATTTAGTATTTCAGGAAGACACATCAGCATGTGAACAAGCTCTTAAAAAGCTACTTAATAGTAAGGGATGGTAGTCCAGTGGTTGACCACATGCTCCCACTGCAGGGGACACAGGTTTGGTCCCTGGTTGGGGAACTAAGATCCCATATGCTGTGCCGTGAGGCCAGGAAAACAAAAAGAGGACTAAAAAGTTAAAAAAATAAAAAGCTACTTAAAATGAGAATTATTTAAAAAAATGAACTAACAGCAGTATAGTTGAGATAGAAATAATACTTTAAACCATAAACCAAGAAGTTATACAGTAACAAAACTCTATTCATACATATACATATTTAAATTTATACAGTAACAAAACTCCATTCATATAGATACATATTTAAATATTTCCATCCCTTTCCATTCTGAGGGCTCAAAGTTATTGCATCCCAGGATGTAACTGGGTGAGGAAAAGAACCGTTGCCCTTTTATTTGGTTAAGGGAGGTTTTGTGGTACCAGTTGGATTTGTAAAAGGTCTTTGAAAGAGAAGATGTGTTGGCAGGATTGGGAGGAAAAGGCATGTCAAGCAAAAAGTGTGTGGCTGGAGTGAAGAAGCAGAGGAAGGGAGTGGTAGGGTGGCTGGCCAGAGCAGCTTAAGGGAATTCAAGACCTGCCTCCTGGAATGAAATAGAAGCCCACCAAAGCTTCAGACACTCAGTGGCCAGTTGAGCTTTCTGCTTGAATGGGAGCCCATGTTCCCCAGCGGTCCAAGGACTCTGAGGTTTCAGGTGGGGATTAGCCGATGAAATGGTCCTGCTGTGGGAACAGTGTGAATCAAGATTGTGGTCTCTGTGTGAGGAATTCACATTTTGTCAGACCGTTTTTACCAGCTTTTCTTCCCTTGCTGCTGTGGCTTCCAAATTAAAGCTGTAAACAAACAGATACACCCTGAGAACCACTGTGTGCAGAGCACTGCAGTAGGTGTTTTGGATTTCCCTGAATTGCAAAGAAGTGACCCTGAAGAGGCAGGCAAAGTGAAAATCCATGATTTTTAGTAAGAATGCTGATGGTTAATACAGTGGTTATCCCAAATCCGTGTGTACTCAGCTGTAACGTGTGGGATACAGTTAGACAGGGCTAAGGAAGTATTAAGATGTTTAAAAATCTGTTTCCTAGTCAGTTTTATGTTTTTGGTTTTATGCGGATTTGGGTGCCATGTGGAAGCATTTAATATCTGAGATCTCTTTTATGGTGTTTTTGCATCTCAGTTTCTAGGAGGCAGTCTGGTATAGCAGGAAGAGTGCACACTTCTGAGCCAGGAGAACTGTATTGGAGTCCCTTGAGTGTGCGATCTTGAACAAGTTACTTTAACTTTTTCAGCTTCAAGCAGGCATAAAGCTAACTCCTCAGTCTTGAAATGGAGTCCCCCTAAAACCAAGTTCCCAGTCTTACCCAGCCTAATAGTTTTTGAAGTGATTAATAGATATTTGCATATTGAATCAATACATCAATATTTTATTGCTTATTTGTGAATATTTATGGCTAGAGGTGTTTACTGATTCATAGTTATGCAACACAGTGGCTTTTCTTAATGGCTTTCCATGTTTATTCACAAAAATGGTTTCCCATATGTCTAAGTTTTATAAAGCAGTAACTGGTCTGGAGAACAGCATGTACAATAGAAATACAATGCGTGACTTTTTTTCAGCTTTAAGCTTTCTAGTAGTCACATTAAACAAAGCTTGAAAACATCTGAAATTTCTTTTAGTATTTTACCTAGTCCAGTATATCTAAAATATTATTTTGACATGTAATCAGCATAAACATTATTTTTTTCTTTTAAAAAATTTTTTTAATTGAAAGATAATTGCTTTATAGAATTTTGTGGTTTTCTGTCATACATCAACAAGAATCAGCCATAGGTTCACCCATGTCCCTTCCCTCCAGATCCTTCCTCCCATCTCCCTCCCCATCCCACCGCTCAGCCTGTCGCAGAGCCCCTGTTTGCATTCCCTGAGTCACACAGCAAATCCCCACTGGCTATTTCACATACGGTCTGTAAACTTCCATGTGACTCTCTCCATACATCTCACCTTCTCCCTCCTCCCCCCGCCCCATGCCCATAGGTCTGTTCTCTATGTCTGTTTCTCCGTCACCATAAACATTATTAATGAAATATTTCATATTCCTTTTAGAGGGAATAATTCTCCAAAATCCAGTGTTGATTCATCTCAAACCACCAATGCATCTAAATTTGAATACCAAATTGGTCAAAAATCCTTGATCTCTATTTAGATATCATAAAATTTACAGTTTAAAAAACTAGTTTTACATATGCAAATTATCACAAATGTACCTAGATTTTTTCCTATAACTGAATCAAGTATCAAGTTTCCAATTTTAATTTAAACGGATAAAAATGAAAATGCAGTAACTCAGTTGCACTAACCACATTTCAAGCGCTTCATAGTTTTATGTGGCTGGTATTGAACAGCACAGCTAAAATTATCTTGAATTGTTTTTTACTAGGTCCCTGGACTTCTAGGTAAGAGAATCATTTCATAATAAAAAAATAAAGATATTCTAAACCTAGATTTCATCTTGGGAGTTGCCTTATACTGATTATGCTTAGTGGTGACTTCTGACACTCAGCTTGTTCTGCCTGCTAGATTGATGACATCTTCTTTGAATGCAGCTCTCTAGGTTAGCCAAAGTAGTGTTCAATTGCTTTTAAAATGCTGTGGGAGGATGACTATTTTTTCATAGCAAGTGTCTGAATCCATTATTTTTGTGAGTGAAAAGTCTGGATCTCAAACTGCTTGACTTGCCCAAGGTCCCATGGCTAGTCGTGGGACAAGTACCCCTTAAACCTGGACTTATGGGTCCTGGCTGCCATGGAGTCCTTATTTTGCCTGCTTTGGACACTTAAGGTCTTACCTGAAGGAGGACTCTTTCTTAGACCACATTTTTTGATTCTCAAACATATCATCAACTACAGATGCAAAGTAGAATGTAGAAACCATGCTGTGGGCTGAGTTGTCTCAAAGGATCCTTGGGCAGAGCAAGGTTGTGGAGATGAAAAGTCTTGGGGATAGAGGCTTCCTTAGTAGTAAAAACCTATGTGACAAGGTGCCTTCTTCCTGCTTCTTCATTGACCTGTAACGGCAAAATTTATCTTGATAGAAAAACAACCATTTTAATCCCCCACATAGTGGTGCCTTCACTATGTTCATTTCTAATGTATAAAGTTCTCTTTTGGGAATGCCTCTTTTTTGCTCCTACATAAAACCAGTACAGATGATTCATAAGTGTTGGATGGAAATGGATATGGGATACTTAGCTGAATGGTTCTTTAATGTTCAGTGTAACTGGTTTTTAGGCACTGTTGTTTTCTGTATGCTTTCTTAATGAATAGTCAAAAGGGAGGGATAGAGCTCATTCCTTAAGCTCCTGAAATTAGCTATTTCACCAGCATTTGCATACTTAATCAAGAAGGTTAACATTTTCAGGACCAGTCAAAACTTCAAGTTGGAAATATTGGTTTAAATGATGCTTTTTCAGATGCAGTAGTTGTTTTCTCTCATTTTAACTGTACCTCTCTGAGCTCCCATTCTTAAGTTCATTGTATTAAGTATTTAGATGTTTTGGGTAAAAATACGAAAATCCTTTGAATTTTCACCCTCCACTATAGATGCAATACATCTTTTTTTTTTTTTTGCGCCATGCTGAATCTCAGTTCCCCAGCCAGGGATTAAACATGCATCCTCTGCGGTGGAAACATGGAGTCTTAACACTGGACTGCCAGGAAAGTCACCAATGCAATACATCTTGAAGATCCCCTCTTTATGGTTCTGGGCCACTAGTCAGAAATGTCCTTATGGACTATTGTTTCCAGGAGCTTACTCTTAAGGCAGATATTGCCCTGCTTTTGTTGACACTGTCATTAATTTTGTGAGTGCATTTTAGAATTTTTGCATCAATGAAGTGATCATTTGTTACATCTTGTCTTCTCTGCATCCAGTTCACTGAGGGTCTAAAAACTGAACAAATAAACCTGCCTGAGTTGTATGCAAATAAAAGTTAGACTTGCAGTGAGAACTTGAATCGACTGTGTAAAGTACTTGAGTTTTGTGACATCTGTTTGGGCAAAGAAGCTATGAGGCTGTTTCAAGATGAAAAACACGTTAAGGACATCATAAATGAGCCCCAAATTTGGGGGGAGGTTACTTTCTGGTTCTTTATTATGTTTTGAGTTGTAAGGATGAGGTTACTAGCTTGACAGCTCTGTTCAAGATGGTAACTGTTTTAAACCCTGCCATTCCCCTGTCTGGGGAGACAGTTTTATAGCATACTCAATTATCATTTTTTTTTATTAAATATTCCCAGAGGTCACCAGTAGCTTCCAAACCTGGCTGCACATCCGAATTACTTGTGGAGCCTTTAAAAAAGATAGATCCCAGCTTTCCACCAATTTCACCAGAAATTGGTAAAATTTGTCCTGGAATTTGTGCTTTTTATGGAGCTCCCAAGCTCTATAAAAAGAGCTGTAAAGAGTCTTTTGTCAGCCCTCTTCCTCCCAGAATAAATGCATTAAACTCAAGAAATAGATCAATACAGTGTTCCTCCAATATAACATAATTAAAAGACTATAGGTCAGGTAAAGATCCAGTTAGGCATTGCACTTTCTGCTGTGGAACTGGGGAGTGTTTTTCTAAGCTGATTCATCTTTAGAGAAAAGTTTTTGGAGAAGATGCACTTCGAGTATGTCTGACACAAGTAAGTTCTTTCATTTCTCATTAGCATAGAACCCCTTCTGATTTTCCTCTCCAAGGTGGGGCTTAAGTGCACCTGGTAATTTATGAGAGAATGGGTGACACGTGGAGGTTTAAAGAGAGGCTCTGTGTAGGTTCAGACAATCTGTATGTCATAAGTATTGCACACCTGTTGGTAGAACACTGCTTTAACAGTGGCTGGGTTCCAGGGGTGCCCTGCACCAGAACAAACCAGTATTTTCCTAGAGGCCTTCCTGGTAAATGTTTTCGGATTGCATTTGTTTGTTGCATCTGTCTTTAGGTAATGACCTGCTTGGCAGTTGCCACCTACAACTAGAAGCCTGTATGATAGCCATTGCCTCCAAGCATAATGACACACTGTCTTTGATAGGTTCTTGGTCCTTATTATGGTTTCCACAGGGAAAGGGTGAGGCTGCATGGGATGTTTGCTTATGTTGTACTTAATTTGGTTTCTATTCTAAGACAGCCTCAGAGGTTCTTTGTCTCTGAAAGATTTGTTAATCCAAGTGAATGATTATATTCTGTACTATGTTATGTCATGGAAAAATAGTGAAAAGATATACATAATCCTTTTGGCACTGGCATCTTATCGTTAACTGCCATGTTTCTATGATACTGTTTTAACACTTGTATTTACTGTTGTTACTTAGTTGCCCAGTCACGTCCAATTCTTCGTGACCCCATGGACTGCAGCCTGCCAGACTCCTCTGTCCATGGGGATTTCCAGGCAAGAATATTGGAGTGGGTTGCCATACCCTCCTCCAGGGGATCTTTCTGACCCAGGGATTGAACCTGCATCTGCTGCACGTCTCTGGCATCACAGGCAGATTCTTTACAGCTGAGCCACCGGAGAGGCCCCTTGTATTTACTAAATTTCTAGAAAGGCTAATGTGCATGTGATTATGCAAATAAAGTGTAACATCTTATTACTGAAATTTTTCGTTAAATATATCACCCACTGTTTCCAAAGACTCAGAGAGAAATGTTGGGTTTTTAAGACCAATGATGGAAAAAAGAGAAAGAATCATTATCAGCTTGAGTTTCTTATCACTTCAGGGTTTTGATATAGTTAATGTTCAGTATCATCGTTTTAAATGCTGACTTGTTCTCCATGCTAGAAAAATTTGAGTGGTTGTCTAACGGCTATTTCTTGCTTCCCATAATATAATAAGGTAGATTATAATATACATTAAGGAAGGTTCATACAGTCCTGTAGGTCCCATTTGATGAAAGTGATTATATAATCTAACCTTCATGTTAATCAAGTAGCATGAAATAGTATCAGTCTGTCAGTAGCCTAGAAACAGTCTTTCCCAAAGCAGTGAGGTTAACCAGATACACTCAGGAATGTCCCTGCAACTTCTAAGCTTGTGAAAATAGAAACAGCCAGTTTGGGCTTTCACTTGCACTTGAAAATATTTGCAGTCAGGCCACCAGGCCACACAGATACAGAAAGGAAATTTTTATGACTATTAGATTAACTGTTAAAGTAATAAAAAGCATCAACTTTAAAGTCATCATTCCATTAATATTTGAGGATTATTATGGAACTATCAATTAAGCATGCCAGCAGTCCATTTTATGTTATTTATTAAATTTAGATTACATTAATATAGTTTAAAATGCGTGACATTTATTTAGCATCATCGGGGGAACAAATGATCTCTGAGTACATTTCTTCAGGTCATGAAGGTTAACCCTTGATGTGTCAAAACATTTCAGTTTAATAATATTGAATAGAATTCTTTCCAAAGTATACTTTACTATTCTCTGTATTGTATCTGTGCTGTCAGAGGCTGTCATGATTCAACCATGTCTAAATGAATTCAGATCATCAGCAAATGCATTAATTATTAAAGATTCATTATATGTGGCTACGTTATTTTATTTATTTTTGGCTGTACTGGGTCTTTGTGACTGTACTCAGTTTTTCTCTAGTTATGGTGAGTGGGGGCTATTTTCCAGGTGTGGTGCTGGCCTCTGATTGTGGTGGCTTCTCTTGCTGCAGAGATCATGGGTTCTAGGCCCATGGGCTTCAGTAGCTGCAGCGCATGGGCTCAGTAGTTACGGCACACAGGCATAGAGGCCCTGTGCCATGTGGAATCTTCCCAGGCTAGGGATCAAAACCGTGTCCCCTGCATTGCAGGCAAGTTTCCTAACCACTGGATCGCCAGAGAAGTTCAGGATGGTCTCTTTTTATACTAAAATATCCTAAGGCTGCTATCCTTCAAAAGTTTTATGTCTGCTTTTTGTTGTCTTCTGGTTTTTCTATCAATATGAGCCATCAGCTGACATATTTCACTTACTCAGCTGTCAGTGTGCCTGCCCATAGGAGCCTTCACCTATCACGATTTGATGCTTTCAGTCTAACATAAACTGAGGCAAGATCAGGATTGCTGGGATGGTGTGTCCTGTGGGGGAAAATAAGCTCTGAGTAGAGATGGTTGAGGTAAGGTAGGAATTCTTAGTAACAAAGATGGACAGACTTTGTGCCATCTGTTTTTGACTCTAAAAGACACTTTATATTATTCATTAATTCTAGGGATTGAAACTCTTCTAGGGATCCAAAGATGAGAACAATGTGACTCATGCCCTTAGGATGTTTCCCAGACTGCTATGGGCCAGGCTACTGCAGAAGGACGAATAGATCATAGAGGGCATCACGGAGACTTGACTCTGGGATTCATGAATGCTGGGGTTTTGGATCTGTGAAGTTTCTGGATTAAAAAGGTAGATCCTTTGGAGGCTCTTTCAAAATGTTTACAAAAACAAATACTCTAATTTTACCATTGTTAAGAAGTTCCAATTCATAGTAAGGGAAGTACTAGAGTAAAAATTAATAAATGTAATGACTCTGGCATCTGAAAACCCTATATTTGAATGACTTTGAGAAATCTTATTTTTAACTCCTTTCGCCGACTCCAGAATGGAATTGTAATGCCTGTCTTGTAAGGTTGCCGTGAGGATGCGAGGACGCGAAGTGCCTGGCAGAGGACCTGACTCCAGTTCCACGTCTCACTAACATCCTTTCTTTTTTCTGCCTCTTTTTCCCTTGTGCTTCCCTTACATGCTGTTTGATAATTAGTATCTGTAATAGAGGGAAAAGACACAATGAAATTTTTTTCCTTATTTTGCTGAGGCTCTTTTAAGTGATGTTTTTTGTCATTGAATGATAGTCACATCATTTGAAAGATTGGCCTAATAATAGCCCAAGAGCCTTGAAGCTGACAAAGTGCAGATTTTCAGTTGAGTCCTGACTCCAGTGTAGATGCAGAAAAAGGAGAATTGAAGAATTCAATACTCAAGACTCAGATACCTCCCCCAGCACACTACTGTATTGTAATTGTTTTGACCCCTTTCATTAAAACAAACCAGATGCTACATAGGCACCACAATCGACTCTAAAATAATAATAAAAAAGGCATCATAAACCCTGGATGTGTAAGATGCTGTGGAACCACAGGGGCATCTGTGCTGGCGTTGAGCTTGCCTGAAACACTTAAGAGTGTTCATTTTGGGAATTTGGACATTTTTCTCCTTCCTGTGAAATGTTTCTGTTCATCAGTCGATTCACTATACCATGCTGTTATGTAATTCCAACCTATGTTGCTCTAGCAAACCTTCCATTACCCTGAGTAAATCAAGAATAGAAAATGACTTGGGTTTCTTGCCCTTCACAGCTGTGTTAGTGAAGAAAATCCATTTTCACTGACCTTCATACAATTCTTCTGTCAGAAATAATGCCCACTGAAAGCTCAGTTACCCTTCTGTTTTGTTTTTAATTAACTTCGCCTTTTCCTTCCCAATCTCCTCACTGGCTCATCTTGTTTTTTTCTTTGAAGGTGAAACACTTAATCGTCATCACCAGTACTGGTTCCTGTATAAATTAAGTTTTTCAGAAGTTGATTTAGGCTGTGCCTTTTAAAATAAAAGAACTATAGATTTCCACCCTGATCACTTTTCTTTACCGGTTGTGTTAACAGATGTTCAGCGTTGCGTCTTCCATAAGAGTGTAGTTTCTCACTGACTTGGCTTCAGATAGGGATTCCCTGCTATTGCGTTTTGTCTGTAAGAACTTAAGCTGTTTAAAGCTGTTTGCACTCGTGGCCAAGAGCTCCTGGTTCCCAAAGCAACGGTTTATCACCCACCCTGTGTTATCTTTGCTCTTGAATTTTCCGGTCACAGCCTGGTGGGCTGGCCCCTGGGGGCATGCGTGGACTCGGAATGCGTGGACTGTTTGTGGTGAGCCGTGGGGGTCAGGCTCATGTTCCTGGAGTGCTCTGAGCAGCTTGGCTAATCTGGCAGCATAGTATGTTCTTGTGGTTAAATATAGACATACAGGCACTCGGCGAGTTGTAGGTCACTGTCTTACCGAGCAGCTAAAAATTGTCCCATTGGTATGAACAGTCTGCCCTGGACGGAAGGCCTGTTTTAGTTTGTCTTCTACTGTAGGTCTTTAGCACCTGACTAAAAATACACCTTGGGCCAGAAATAAAGGAGACCCACCTGGTGGCCGAGACACTTATGGTGGCAGAGAGCAGCGGGATCATGGACTCGGTCACTCTCTTTTTCTGCTTCGGAACATAGTCTGTGTAAACGGTTCCCGACTGTGAATTTGGGTTCCTTTTCAAGCTCATGGAGATTACAACAGCTTGCTGGAGACGATCCTCTGTGATCAGCTTCATAAAAGGGCTTGGTAGGTATGAAAGGCTGATAATTGTGTGGAGAGGGTCATCTCTACCCATCAGACTCTGGGTGGAGAGAGGGTTCTCTTAAAGGTTTCCATGGATGGAGGTGGTAGGGACACCTGTGTCTCTATGCAGGGATTACTCGTAATGTCACTTGTTTAGAGACGGGAATAATACCCTTTAGGATTTCTAATTGGGAATGCAATTGTTAGGATTGTTTCTGAGGTTAAGATTTGGTCAATTTTGTGTATGAGTCTGTAAAACAATAAAGCTGTGATATCATGGAATTTTTCTGTGCACTGAAATTCTACTAAAAGATTTGGTCTGACTCTCTGTTCTAAAAAATTGCTAATCTGTTAAAAAAAAAAATTACTAGTACGTATTTGGAAGATAGTTAACATCCCATTGAATATTACAGCAGAGGTAGGGTTTATGCATGATTTCTTCTAAATATTGATGCAGATATCCTTATTTGTCTTGTTTTTAAACCTTGAAATGGGCCTAAAGCAGTCTTTCCTTTGCTTTGGGCCTAGACTTCTCCAACATTTAAAAACTGTTTTTCTGTTTTGGTGTAGGAACTAAAAAACAGGATGCCATATGTTAACCAACATTAACTGGATCCAAATTGCATGCGGCTGCTTTTTCTTTATCCAAATAAAATAGCCTGTTTACATTAGCTCTATCATAACCTTGTGAGCAGTATTGTACAGGAGTTCCAAAAAATTAATGAGAGGAAACTTCCATGACACAGGGTTAATTACATGCAACTTGGATATCGACCACTTAACTTTCTATTTAATGAAAGTAGAAGAAAAGTTAATTTGTAAATGGTAAAGGCATACACACTGTTCTAGTAGAGGAGAAGTGTTTTGTTTATTAATGATTTGGGAGATTTAATTACTTGTTAATTATTCTACTGCACTATCTCTAATAAGACTACTAGATATTTGCATATAATACCACTCTGTTTCTAGGGATAAAATTTCTATTAGTCATTAATTTACCCCTTTATGGTTTATAAAGTGGAGTGTATTAGGTAACTGTTTTTTTCCTCTCAGGAGATTTTTTTTTAATGTATAACAAGCATACAAGTTAAACAGCAAAACCTATGGTTTTATGCCTTTGGAAAAATGCTCCACCATAATAGGACTTACACGAAATGATTCATATTTTTGTTTGATAGCTCTTGGAAATGTCACTGACCCTTGCTGTGTTACTGCTGGACAGACCGCTCATGTGCTCTGGTAGCAAGCTCAACTTCTTTTTAAACTCAGTGTCTCTTGCTCATGATCTATAAACTTAACTTTTCTAAGAGATCAGTAACAACTAATATGCTTGTATGAATAGAAAGATTTATGATCACCTGAAATGATAAACTTGGGGTAGGCATGTATCTATTAAGTGAATTTTACAGTCATTGTACAGTTCCATAACTATTTAAAAATTTGATAAGACCTATAATATTTTTTATTAAATGATCTGGCATCCAAGTAAGCACATATGAATTAAGAATTTAATAAATACTTTGATCTTGACAAAATGAAAGACTTATCAGACTATCAAGGATTTTACTTATTCAGGGAAATGTTAGTGAGTTCATTATCACTTAATGTTAATTCAGTGTCAATGATGTAAATATTTCTGTAATTTCTATTGTATGCCCTGTATTGGAAGTCCTTATCTTGCTATAGATGTTGCCAATATATCTTGAGATATCATATGTATTCACTTCAGTTCAGTTGCTCAGTCATGTCCGACTCTTTCAGATCTCATGTACTGCAGCATGCCAGGCCTCCCTGTCCATCACCAACTCCCGGAGCTTTCTCAAACTCATGTCCATCGAGTTGGTGATGCCATCCAACCTTCTCATCCTCTGTCGTCCCCTTCTCCTTATGCCTTCAATCTTTCCCAGCATCAGGGTCTTTTCCAATGAGTCAGTTCTTTGCATCAGGTGGCCAAAGTATTGGAATTTCAGCGTCCGTCCTTCCAATGAATATTCAGGTCTGGCTTCCTTTGGGATTGACTGGTTGGATCTCCTTGCTGTCCAAGGGACTCTCAAGAGCCTTCTCCACCACCACAGTACAGAAGCATCAATTCTTCTATGCTCAGCTTTCTTTATGGTCCAACTCTCGCATCCATACATGACTACTGGAAAAACCATAGCTTTGACTGGATGGACCTTTGTTGGCAAAGTAACGTCTCTGCTTTTTAATATGCTGTCTAGATTGGTCGTAGCTTTTCTTCCAAGGAGCAAGCGTCTTTTAATTTCATGGCTGCACCATCTGCAGTGATTTTGGAGCCCAAGAAAATAAAGTCTGTCACTGATTCCATGTTTCCCCATCTGTTTGCCATGAAGTGATGGGACCTGATGCCATGATCTTAGTTTTTTGAATGTTGAGTTTTAAGCCAACTTTTTCACTCTCCTCTTTTACTTTCATCAAGAAGCTCTTTAGTTTCTCTTTGCTTTCTGCCGTAAGGGTGGTGTCATCTGCATATCTGAGGTTATTGATATTTCTCCTGGCAATCTTGATTCCAGCTTGTGCTTCATCTACCCAGGCATTTTGCATGATGTACTCTGCATAGAATTTAAGTAAGCAGGGTGCCAATATATATCCTTGACATACTCCTTTCCTAATTTGGAACCAGTCCCTTGTTCCATGTCCAGTTCTAACTGTTGCTTCTTGACCTGCATACAGGTTTCACAGGAGACAGGAAAGGTGGTCTGGTATCCCATCTCTTTAAGAATTTTCCAGTTTGTTGTGATCCATACAGTCAAAAGCTCTGGCATAGTAAATAGAGCGTAATGCATATGCAGAGCATCTATATCATGCATATGTGTAGGTCTAGTACTGTATGCATATGTATGTGTATGTGTATGATAGTAGAATGCATATTGTAATGTATATTGTCCTGATGTGTACATATATTACTTTATAGATTAGCAAAGACATACGTAGGATTGGACTCCTTTTCAAGTCCCCTCACCCCCTGTCCCGTGTCATGTCGTCTCCGAGGGTATCCTAGAGGGAAACAGCTGGAACTTTGGTTTGTGACATTTGATGTCAGGAGAGGGTGGCTTCTGGCTCAGCTTTCTGGTGGCCATCTCCGCCTAGCCAGCCTGCCTTGTCTTCATTGTCCCTTCAGATTGGGTCCCTGTGTCGTGCGCCCACCAATGCAGCTGCAAACACTTCTCTTACCCTTGATTCTGGCTTAAATATGGTTCTAATTACATAGCCCAAGAGGTTGGGTTTGTCTTTACTGGTGGGCCTGAGTCTAACACCCAGACAGCAGCCTACACACCACTGCTGTTCCTGCAGCCTTTAGAGTCTTCTTGACTACGACCCACAGCAAGAAACACATTTTGTGTTAGGCCCAGAGCACACACAGGGACCTATCTATGAGCATAGACAGGGATGGGAAACTGAAGTGTCGTGAATCAGTGCTTTCCCTCACTATACAAGGTGCCATCACTCTGCTGTTTTTCCTTCTGTGGTTTTCTATTCTATTTCATCACAGACATGCTGCTTGTGGTATCTTGTGACTGAGTATACTAAATTTTAAACTTTGTCTTCTTTGTTGAATTTTGCAGAGCACGTTATACATATTGGGCTTCCCTGATGGCTCATATGGTAAAGATTCTGCCTGCAATGCAGGAGACCAGGGTTCAATCCCTGGGTTGGGAAGATCCCCTGGAGAAGGGAATGGCTACCCACTCCTGTATTCTTGCCTGGAGAGTTCCATGAACAGAGGAGCCTGGCAGGTTACAGTCCATGGGGTCACAGAGAGTTGGACACAACTGAGTGACTAACACTTTTTTTTTTTTTAACATATTAAGGACTCAGTGAACATTTCTTATGTAGCAAATTGATTAACTGATCTCACTGATAGTATTTTCAGACAACAATATTTCTGAAAAGACTCAAACTATATTGTAACATAGGTATGATCAAGGATGCCTGTGTAAATGACATCCCAGCTATATTCACCCTTGCTGTGCATTGTAAGTGTAAATGCTCCAAGATACACACTATTCAGTCCAACACATTTAATTAATGTGAAAGGTTGTGGATGGACTTAAAGTCTTAGTGAATTTTCTAACTTATGTGATCAAACCTACATTATAGATGGTATTCAATTTTTTATATAATTTATTTTTATAGCATTATAGCATTCCTTCATTGTTGCCACTATAAGGCAATAATGAAAACGGAACAAATGAGCCTTATTTTTTTACAAAGTGTTGTATTATGAAAAATTTTCAAATACATATACAAGGAGAAAGAATATACAATATTCATATATAAATGCAATATGCAGCACATCACCATCACTCAGTTTGAACAGTTATCAAGCTATGGTCATGTTTACTTCATACACACATTTAAGAGACCTTATTCTCTTAAATATTTGAGTCAATTATGGACATCATTGAACTCCATATAATCAGTACACAGTCTAGAAAATATAGATATTTTCATACCTACCCACAATGATATTATCACTCCTAACAAAGTTAACTATGATTCTTTGTTACCTAGTGTCCAAATTCAAATTTGTATTCAATATTCTTTGACATTTAGAAGAAATGACTTCTAACAGTTGGTTTGCTCAAATCATGCAGAAGATCTGTGTATTATGTTTGGTTGTTCTGTTTCCTAAGTCTGCTTTAATCATCCTACTTATATGTGTGTGTGTGTATGTATTTGGCTGTGCCAGGTCTTAGTTGGGGCATGTAAGATCTAGTTCCCTGACCAGGGATCTAACCCGGACCCCCTGCTTTGGAGCATGGAATCTTAGCCACTGGACCACCAGGGAAGGCCCCCATTCTACCCATTTTTATCTTTCATTGACTTGTAGAAATTAATGTACTTTTCTTATAAACTGGGCCTAGTTCTAGATTATTTCCTTTGCTTCCTAGGGTGACATTTAACTTGCTCCTATATCCCCATTATTTCTTATAAGTGGTTGTTAGTTCTGTTTTTGAAAACCGGATGCACTTGGACATAGGCTGAGAAACATTTCCCTCTTGGCCTCACTGCCAAGGTCATTTCTGTTCTCACACTAGGAGACTGGGAAGCCCTCTGCCATTCTCAGGAATAGCTGACTGTTTTCAGTGCTTGGGGTCAAGAACTCTGACCAATATCCTGCCACAGGGAGGGAATTTTGAGAAAGCTGCTAGAGTCAGTATTCTAAAGAAGTATCTTAAACACCTTAATCATTATAACATCTCACCAGGAAACATCTCTTGCATGATTTCCTTATTTGAAAGTTGTGATGTTACAGGATTTCAGATCATCTCTATAAAATGTGTAGGACCTTCCTTTCTGTTCTGATGGGCCTCATCCAGCTTCCCACCTTCATTATTTTTTCTCAGGGTGAGTAAAGTGGTCTTTAGTTTGTCCCTCAAACAGCCCCTTTGTAGCCCATCCTATACAACAATATCGATCCAGCTTTTCTCCCAGAAACCTGCTAGCTTCAAGTAAGATCCAGACTCGTTGACTTGTCATCCAAGCTCTTAATTCTGATAATAAGAACTAAAGACCTACTTTTTTATAGGACTTATGAATTTAAGTTTTCATATATATGTACTTGTTCAATTATTTTGCTCACACTAAGACTACCGTGGAAGCAGATGGGTTCAGTTCAGTTGTTTAATTATGCCAGGCCTTGTGCTAAGTGCTTGGGATCTTTATGGTCCAGTTCTTGAGGACTTGTCAATGCCTTGGTGAAAATAGCCTGCACATGTGTGCTGTGATGGGCATGCATGGTAGGAGGACGAGGGGTGGGGGGACAAAAAGAGACCCTCAGCTGATGTCTCTAGGTGTCTGCCATGCTGTGCCCTTGCCTCAGTTGCGCCTTTCTTATCTCTGCTCATCTGAGTCCTACCTGTCCTTTCAGCCTTGGGTCAGATGCCATCTATTCCACCAAGTCTGGCGAATCAGTGGCTGGGAACAGTTGACGCCTCTATCTTCCTAGGTCTAGCCCAGAGTTTTGTGAAAGGCGCAGTCTGGGGACATGTTTTTTAAAAAAAATATTGACATGAAGGACTTCCCTGGTGGTCCAGTGGTTAAGACTCCTTGCTCCCAATGCACGAGGCACGGTTTTGATCCCTGCTTGAGGAACTAATCCCATATGCTATGCGGCTTGGCCTAAAATAAATAAATATTTATTTTTTAATGTTGACATAAGTCCTGAGTTTACAGTGAAGCATAGTCAGGTTTCCTCATGTGTCCACCTGTAGCATAAAGAGTTTCCAGTCTCAGAAGGGTGGATAGGAGCCAGAGGAGCAGTAGAGGTAGCACTAAAAGGGTCAGGATTATTTGTCAAGCTTTCTTCTAGAGAAAAGACAGACCATGGAATCTCACTAATTTGTATTAAGTCAAGGAAAGGCAAGTATTGACTATTAAGTTGTTGAATTGTGGAAGTTTTGACTAAGTGATGTTTTATGCATTGTCAGCCTTCTCTGGTAGCTCAGTTAATAAAGAATCTGCCTGTGATGCAGAAGACCCTGGTTCAATTCCTGGGTCAGGAAGGTCCATTGGCAAAGGGATAGGCTACCCACTCCAGTATTCTTGGGCTTCCCTTGTGGCTCAACTGGTAAAGAATCCGCCTGCAACGTAGGGGACCTGGGTTCGATCTCTGGGTTGGGAAGATCCCCTGGAGAAGGGAATGGCCACCCACTCCAGTATTCTGGTCTGGAGAATTCCATGCGCTGTATAGTCTATGGGGTCACAAAGAGTCGGCCTCACTGAGCAACTTTCACTTTCGCGTTGTCAGTGCATAATTTTACGCAGTCATAGAATACCGGAGCTGGAAAGGACAATGAGGCCTGGCGTATTTAGGAGGACAGGTAAGGAAAGGGAAGCCCAAGAGGTTCAGGTTCCCCTCCCTGGGTCACACAGAGCTGTGCCGGGACTCAGACCTTGGAGTCTCCATGCAGTGCTCTTTCTCTGTTTGGCTTACAAAGCATTAAGTTAGTTGGAGTTCATAAAGCATGTTGGTTTCGCTGCAGATGAAAGGAATGAAGAACACTTCTGTCAACTGGATTCATTAGTCCTCTTTGCTTTCCTCAGAGATCTGAGTGTGGTCCCCGGGCCAGCAGCATAACCTGGAAGCTGGTTAGAAATGCAGATTATCCAGCCTTACCCCAGAGCCCCTGAATCAGGTGAACCCCTCCAGGTGAATCTGTGTGCAGAGTTTCCGAGAACCCCTGCATCCCATCGAAAGTCAGCAGACCTTTTTCAGAGCTCACATATAACAGCATAAGGCCTTGTCCAATTTATCACCACTTTTGAATTAAGAAATTTCTAATTAATGAGATTAAACTGCATAAAATGAGCCAGAAGAGGAAGAAAATAGAAAGGAAGAGAAGATGCGCGGAGGAGGAAGAGGGGGAGAAAGGCTGGCGAGCACCCCATAAATGAGAGCAGTTTGTTGGTTCTGTCCAGGAGGAGAAGGAAGTTGAAATTCAGGATTATCCTGTCTCTAGCAGGTTATCCGATCTCCTTTCGGTGAAAAAGGACCTTGAAATGTCAGTGTAACCTCATCTTCCTTTGCTCACAGATCTCGGCAAACATTCCTTCAGGCTCTGATGACAGCACTTAGACTTTGAAAATCGGGGGAAAGTCCATGTAATTGCATCTGAGCAGATGACAGACATTTATAAAGGAGATCACTGAAGTGTTATTGTCGTTTCTCCAAGATAAAACACTGGAAGGCAAAGGAAGAGAGAGAGAAAACAGAGCAATGACTTGGTGCTCGCTTTTTATCAAACTACCTCACTCTCTGCAGGGTATTCTGTCTTTGGGAGACTAAAGACAAAACTGCATTGAGAGGCCACAGATTGTAGTAAATACAGAAGACTGTGCCTTCAAGTTCACTTGCTTCCTCTTAGGATAACAACCAGTTAAAGGTTATATCATCAGGAAAGAAGAGTCTGTACCTTTCTAAGGCATGTCATTAATCCGATTTCATGTATTTAGATAGGGCCTCAATTCTTGATTGTTTTTTGTGCTCCTAGCCTTTCTTGGACTCATCTAATGACTAAAAGATACATTCAAGTTCAAGAAGGCAGATAGCTTGGCAGGGGACCCATGGCTGGAAGTCGTATGAGTCTTTCTAGAAATTAACCAACTCTATTAATCTATAGGAAGCCTCCAAATTACAACTTTTATATTTTATCTGTTATTCTTTGAAGTCCCTAAACTAGCCAGGGGAAAAAACCCTGTGGGCAAAGGGACTTATTTTATTTAGTCTTCATCACAAGCAACTGGTTTGTTTAAAAAAAAAAAAAGAAAAAAGGGTGGTCCAGGAAGTCCACAAGCTGTCAAGGAGACGTGGGTTCAGATCCAGAGTCAACCACTCTGTGACTTTGGACAAATCACTTAACCTCTTTCAACATACACAGTCCTATCTGTGAAAAAGAGATTGTTTGACCTTCTAGGATTATTTTTGAGGATTAAAGATATTAATTACCCTAGAGCTATCTTATGAGATTGAAACTCGAAGGAGCACAATTTGAGAACTATAGAATTAAGAGCCAAATAGTGTAAGAGAAGGCAGGAATGTAGTCAACAAAAATGAAAGGAACATTGCACATTATGAAAACTTTATGGAGATTAAGCAGAATTTAACATGTCATTGAATATATTTTTCTTCCAAGGCAAAATTTATTTCTGAGTATTTTTGCCTAGTAGTGTTTTCTTGACCTACTTTGAAATATATAATATTATTGAGGAATCTTTCATCTCCTTACAAATGTTTTTGTGTTGCTCAGGCTAATTGTTTCATCTTATCCCAACATTTTCTACTTCCTAATGCTCATCAGAGGAAAATAATTCATCCAATCATACTTGGAGGTTTTTTTTTTTCTTTTCATCCTAATTTACTTTCTTTTTTTTCATCCTAATTTACTTTCCATGACCTTGAGGGTTTCTGGTCATTTTGAGTATTTGCAGTCCTTTTAAAATGCCATTTCTTAAGCACCCTTATAAATGCATTAGTGGACAATTTATTATTGTTCTATACACAGTGTGACATGTTCTCACAGTAGCTGCGTCATCCTTGGTTTGTTATGTTTTATGAAATGTTCCTGTAATCCTAGTAAACAAAATAAGTCTTACAGGAAAGGATGGATTAGGGGGGAAAGTGTGGCCCTAAAGAAGGACCCAGCTCTTGGTTATGAAAGAGGTTTGCCCTCCAAACCTACAAAGTGAACAAGGCACCGAGAACTAGCAGAAAGAATAACTTGTATCCAACTGCAGAGATCAGTTTACTCCTGTGTTGAAAGGTAAGGTTACACAGATCTCTGGAAAGTAAAGTTGTATAAGTGGATCTCCCTTTCTGGGAGGGGTACCTCGTTTGAACAGTTGTTACCTACTGTCTCAGGATACTTAAAAAAAAAAAAAGAAAACCATTTTTTATTTCAAATGCACAGAGTGTGATTCCAATAATGGAAGCATCAGAAAAAGCATTAAGTGTTTTGAAAAGCTGGCTCCTTGTTGTTTGTCTTTGTGAGCTGCTGAAGAGCCAGCAGAGATGGCCCCTTTGTGTGTCCTGTACTTGTGAAGGAGGTGAAGAAGCAGGGTGTGCCATCAGCATTTTGATTCAAGCCCATTACAAGCTGGTTAAAACTCTCATTTTCAATCGAACTGACAGAGATACAGGCAGGCCATAGGGATGGATCAGGAAAGCAGACCTTGCCACCCCGCAGCCAAGCACTCTAGGTTTCCTTGGACACCCATGAGTGCACAGGGCTTTTATCTCTCCACAGCAGTTCCAGACTAGTACATCTGAGCGCCTTTGGGCAGATAAACAAGACATGGTTCCTCTGTTCACTCACTCAATTTAATTTTCCTTCTGTTCTTTGAGAATGTATTGCAGTCTAACACACTGTGTGTGCCTGTGTGTGGTGGTGTTGTTCAGTCGCTCAGTCGTGTCCAACTCTTTGCGATCCCATGGACTGCAGCACACCAGGCTTCCCTGTCCTTCACCGACTCCCAGAGCTTGCTCAAACTCATGTCTATTAAGTCGGTGATGCCATCCAATCATCTCATTCTTGTTGTCCCCTTCTCTTCCTGCCTTCAATCTTTCCCAGCATCAGGGTCTTTTCCAGTGAGTCAGCTCTTTGCATTGGGTGGCCAAAATACTGGAGCTTCAGCATCAGTACACATGTGAAATTGCTGATTATATGACCCTGTCTCAGTAATCTGTAAACTCCATGAGGGTAGGACCCATCTGTTTTGTTCACAGCTATCTTCCCAGAGCCTGGAACAGAGCCCCCAAACCTCAGCCCTCATTCATTAAATATTAGTCAAAGTGAATAGGTGAACGAATGGATGGATGGATGAATGGTAGGCTATAACAAGCGATGGTCTTAACATCTCTTAAAATCTAACTGAGAAAACCAGTTGCTTTCCTATAGCAGAGATTGCCACTTCTAACCTCTGGGGTATTTACATGAGGAAACTCATTATAGCCTTTCCTTTCCTTTACTGTCATGATAAAAATGTAGCTGAACTATGAGTTGTGGGGGCGTTTGTACTGGTGTTGCCATTTGCAGTTTAATAATTCCTGGAAATGTTGGTAACTCGGGGAAATTGTACTGAAGACCTTAGCCAACTAAGAGCAGTCAGACTAAAAATTAAGGTACTAGTCAATGAAATTGGAGAAAAAAACAGTCATATTCAAAAGATCATTACTTGTAGCTGGAAATAGATCTAATAAAGAGGTAACAAATGGGCCACAAAAGCCTAAAACATGTTTTACAGAGTAAGGAGTGGACCCTGCTCAGTGAAAGAAATAGACACCCAGTGAAACGGGGAGAAATACCTCCTGAAACCATCCAGCAGAACCAAACTGAAATGAAATTTAGAATAAATATAATAAAATACCACCCACAAAACCCATTTAAAGCAGAAGAAGAACTCATTTCGGTTGCGCAGTCGTGTCCGGCTCTTTGCGACCCCATGAACCGCAGCACGCCAGGCCTCCCTGTCCGTCACCAACTCCCGGAGTCCACCCAAACCCATGTCCATTGAGTCAGTGATGCCATCCAACCATCTCATCTTCTGTTGTCCCCTTCTCCTCCTGCCCTCAATCTTTCCCAGCATCAGGGTCTTTTCAAATGAGTCAGCTCTTCGTATCAGGTGGCCAAAGTATTGGAGTTTCAGCTTCAGCATCAGTCCTTCCAGTGAATATTCAGGACTGATTTCCTTTAGGATGGACTGGTTGGATCTTCTTGCAGTCCAAGAGACTCTCAAGAGTCTTCTCCAACACCACAGTTCAAAAGCATCAATTCTTCAGAGCTCAGCTTTCTTCACTGTCTAACTCTCACATCCATACATGACTACTAGAAAAACCATAGCCTTGACTAGATGGACCTTTGTTGGCAAAGTAATGTCTCTGCTTTTCAGTGTGCTGTCTAGGTTGCTCATAACTTTCCTTCCAAGGAGTAAGCGTCTTTTAATTTCATGGCTGCAGAATTAGAATGTGTTTAATCCGAGATTAAAATGTAAATGGGAAAATATAAAGAGAAAGCAGATTTCAGAAAGATTCAATAATTTAGAGACCTGATTAATATCTGAAAGTCATGCCCTTTTTCTCAACCCCACCTCAGCTCCCCACCCCAACTGGGTGGACTGTGAGGCAGAGCCCAGACCCAGCCAGTGGAGGAGAGGGTAGTGACCAGACCCTGAAGTGTGGACGGGCTTGCTTGCCTGGCTGGATAGAAAGCAGGGAAAGCAATGGAGAGGAATAGACTCAGACTGTAGGGTTGTCCTTCAATATCCCACAGAGGACTGGTTCCAGGAGCCCTGCAGATTCCAAAATCCATGGATTCTCAGGTCCCTTATATAAAATGGCATAGTATTTACGTATAACCTACACACATCCTCCCGTATACTTGAAACCATGTCTCAATTACTATTAAGACCTAATACAATTCAAATGCTATATAAGTAGTTGTAAATACAATCAATGTAAATACTGTGTAAATAGTTGCCAGCCCATGGCAAATTCAAGTTTTCCTGGAACTTTTTTTTTTTTTTTAATATTTGCCTTTCAGGGTTGGTAGAATCCACAGATGTGGAGCCAGGAGGCAGACTGTAACTGCCTGAGTTTGCAGAGCTGGAGAATGGGGCCCAAATGTGGCTGTTACTGAACTGGTGGTTGGTTTATATGTTTCAATGAAAAATCCTTTAAAAATCAGACCTATAAAGAAATAGACTTAATTCTCAAGAGCAGAGTTTACCCCTTAATACACCAAAATCTCTTTTTAGTTTGTTTTTCCTTTTGACATGGAAAACTTTTGGAAATTTATATCATTCTTCTTTCCCACCTTCTCAAATACAGGACTAGAAGTTTAACTTATTTTAAACCTTCCAAGGGACTCTGGGTCATCATCATGAACATTAATTGCGACAGACTGCAGGATGGCGATATCCTTGCCCCCAAGCCTGTGGGATTGTCGTATTCTGTGTCCCTGTACCAAACAGCTTCAAGCAACTGCATCTTTTTTTTAAATTGGAGGATAATTGCTTTACAATGTTGTGTTTGTTTCTGCTGTACCACAATGTGAACCAGCTATGAAAGTGAACGTCGCTCAGTCGTGTCTGACTCTGTGACCCCATGGACTATACAGTCCATGGAATTCTCCAGGCCAGAATACCGAAGTGGGTAGCCTTTCCCTTCTCCAGGGGATCTTCCCAACCCAGAGATTGAACCCAGGTCTCCCGCATTGCAGGCGGATTCTTTACCAGCTGAGCCACAGGGAAGCCCGTGAACCAGCTATGTGTATGCATATATCCGCTCCCTCTTGAGCCTCCCTTCCACTCCACCCCATCTCACCTCTCTAGGTCTTCACAGAGCACTGAGCTGAGCTCCCTGTGCTCTATAGTCGGTTCCCGCTGCCTTCTCTTTTACACGTGGTGGTGTGTATTTCTCACTGCTACTCTCAGTTTGTCCCGCCCTCTCCTTCCCCCACTGTGTCCAAATGCCCATTCTCTTCGTTTGCATCTCTATTCCTGCCCTGAATATAGGTTCACCAGTACCATTTTTCTAGATTCCATATATACATGCAGGCAGCTGCAGTTTTAAGTTCTGGTGGTTTTTAAGAGTTTTGCCGCCTTTTTTTTGTTAGTGTTCCTACCTATAGATTTTATACCTTTCCCTTGTACTTTTCTGTTTCCAGACTAGTGTGAACTTAGAAACTAGACCATTGATTTTAATTGTGTGTAGATTAAGAGCAAGTCAGTGCTGAGGGAGGTTGTAATGATTTTTTCCCAATGGTCCTGGTCTCATGTTTAGTATGAACTGTGTAACTCAGTTTCGACTGTCAGGAACATGTAGTTTCTGCTTCTCAACTGTGTTGTTACCAAATAACTGAGTCGCTGAGAGGTGCCCTGAAAATTATCTTAACAAAAAACCAGAATCATTTATGAATTAATTATGGTAGGATGAAGAGTAAAAAGGGCTTCCTGGTGGCTCAGTGGTAGAGAATTTGCCTGCAGTGCAGGTTCCATCGCTGGGTCAGGAAGACCCCTGGAGGGAGGGCACAGCAACCCACTTCCCTGAAGAATCCCATTTACAGGGGAGCGTGGCGGACTACAGGCCATGGAGTTGCAAAAGAATCAGACACGACTGAGCAACTGAGCACGCACTGGGAGGGGTTACTAAAAGGTGCGAGTGGATCTAGATCAAGGACACCTAACACCTACCTCAGTACCTCTCCCTGCATCTCCGGCTGCCCAGCTGATCTGTTTGCGGCCAGAACAGTGGACACCTCTCCTTGAATCACTTTCAGCTCTGGCACAGGGCACTGCTGGGCTAGGATAGTTCCAGCCCGCTCAGGCTATACACAGACTTTTGTAGTCACAGGATGTCTGGCTTTGAAGGACAGGTGGATACCGTTTTTTATGATAGCAGTGAATTGGTTCTTTGGCCTTTTTTAAATGCACAAGTTGTCTGGGAGACATTCTGGTATCTGCATTTCAGCCCTTCTGGTTCAAAATGCAGCTTTGAGGAGGACTGCCAGAGGTCACTGTTAGGAAAATCCTCTCACTATAGTCAGGACTCTCAGGCCCCTAGAGTCTTATAATGATGGATCTGGTCTTGCAGCTGCGTATCCCATCAAGCTGATTATTGCTGTCTTCTAGAAAAAGATTAAGTTCTGTGGACAACTAAAGGGAATAAAAAGTCCTCCACTTTGAGCTTTTCAGTTTCTATTTCAGTCTCAGTTCTATGGCACAATGCCATTGATACTTTAAAACAGGGGTCCCCAACCTCTGATCTGAGGTAGAGCTGATGTAATGGTAATAGAAACAAAGTTCACAATAAATGTAATGCATTTGGATCATCCCAGAACCACCCCCCCATCACCCCCGGTCCGTGGAAAAATTGTCTTCCACCAAACCAGCCCCTGGTACCAGAAAGTTTGGGGACCACTGCATTAGAATGAGATTTCATGGAGATCCCTTGTCCTTCTGTGCTTTGGGCCTGGGAGTCCTCCTACTTCCACCAAGTTCTTGCACTTGGAGTAGGAGGTAACACAGTAGAGGAATAGCCAGGCCTTCATTAGTATCACTTGATCTTTGACGATGCTTTTTAGAATTAATAGCACCTTCTAATGATCTGCTAGCAGTGCCACTTAATAATGGCTCTTCACTGCAAATACTTCACACTGTTCCTTTAAAGACTCTGGCCCCTGATTCTTCTCATAGAGTTCCCTCCTTATGAATCACTTCAAGACATACAGAAATAAAGTAAGGTGTCATTTGAGTTATTTAAGGAGATTTATTAAGTATTATCTGTGCAAAGAACTCTGTTAGATCTGGGAAGCTACAGCCCTATTAGGAGTATATGGTTCAGTTACAGAGCCAACCCTCAGCAAAACCATGTGACCAATTGGTAATGCTTTCACTTGTCAACTATCTCTGGAGCCTTCCTAAAGTCATGTGGGAACGTCCAAGGCCAGAGAGCGAGAGTTAAATGTTTAAACCTTGTTGTACACACCACTGAGGATTGGCCTAGTGGAACAAGTTTTATGGAGATGCGAGTAGGTGTGGTTCTGAAAGGCCAGGAGGACGAGATGAGCAGAGAAGAGCAGAAAGCAGCAACCAGAGAGAAAGCAGGAAGGCACAGATGAGAACGGGGTGCTCCTGGGCCAGCCGGGGCGTCACCACGACTTGGGACAGCCGGAACCATGCCCTACCTTTGAGGCTTACTGATGAGAATTGAGACCCGATGAAAATATTGAGTGAAGTAAGTCAGAAAGGACAAACAAATGTCATATATTGATGCATATATATGGAATCTAGGGGGATGGTACTGATGAGCCTATTTGCAGGGCAGCAGTGGGGATGCAGACAAAGAGAATAGACATGTGGACACAGTGGGGGAAGGAGAGGGTGGGGCGAATTGAGAGAATAGCCTGGAAACATACACATTACCATATGTAAAATAGATAGCCAGTGGGAATTTGTTATGTGACCACAGGGAGCTTGAAACTGCTCTGTGACAACCTAGAGGAGTGGGAGGTGGGAGAGAGGTTCAAGAGGAAGGGGACCTATATGTAACTATGGCTGATTCATGTCATTATGTGGCAGAAACCAACACAATATTGTAAAGCATTTGTCCTCCAATAAAAATAAATATTTAAAAAATGTGTTACAGTTAAGCTGAAGGAAGATGGGTTTGGTATGTGAGATGAGTGAAATTAACCTGCAATGGGGCTGCAGTAATAATCTAGCTGTAGGTTTCCAAGGGCCTAGACTAGGATGGAGCTAGTGAGAATGGAGAGAGAATTGAATTGTATACAAAGGTTTATTTTTATAACTTGAGAGGCCATATTCTTAAAGTTTAATGGAGGTTGAGGTATGTGAAGATCTTCCAGATGTAAGGGAGCCTCCAGCTGTATGGGAGATTACATGAATTATAGAGGAAGAGACATTAGAAAAGATGACAGAATCTGCATGACGTGAAAACATGTTGGTAATTCCATAAAATTAGTAAAGTTTTTGCCTGGCTCCCTGAATTTGGCTTGAGTTAAAAAGAAGATAGGGCTTCCCTTGTGGCTCAGCTGGTAGAGAATCCGCCTGCAATGCAGTAGACCTGGGTTCGATCCCTGGGTTGGGAAAATCCCCTGGAGAAGGGAAAGGCTACCCACTCCAGTATTCTGGCCTGGAGAATTCCATGGACTGCATAGTCCATGGGGTCACAAAGAGTCGGACACGACTGAGTGACTTTCACAAAAAGAAGATAAGAGAGGCCTTGAATTTATTTGTGTTGAGAAGTGTTGAGAAGCATGTTTCAGGTTTCATGGAGAACTTTTTCCCTCCCTTATTATCGATGACATCCCACCATTCTCTTAAGAGCCAAGCCAGTGTCCAAACTGGAATCAGCTTTTCTTTCTTTACTCTCTTCCTTAATCTCTGTATCCAGTCACCCCAAACTATAGAGTCTTCCCTTTTAAATGTTTAATTTTTCATCATCCTGTCCTCAGCATTCCTAATGCCTCTCTCCTAAGCCCACCTACTTTCATATTTCTTTCCTTGAATATTGATAACTGAGCATCTTATAGGTACTTAGGTGGAAGATGCTATTAGTGTGTGTTAGAATTGAAGAGAGGATAGTCAGAAGTAGCTAAAGTTGCTTTAGTAACGTCCGACTCTTTGCGACCCTATGGACCAAAGCCCACCAGGCCCCTCTGTCCATGGGATTTTCCAGGCAAGAATACTGGAGTGGGTTGCCATTTCCTACTCCAGAGGGATCCTCCCAACCTAGGGATCTAACCTGTGTCTCTTGAGTGCCCTGCATTGGCAGGAGGATTCTTTACCACTAATGCCACCTGCGAAGCCCCACTCAAAAGTAGAGAGGCGTAAAATTTTCATTTGTGAGTAGATTTTTTTCTTAGACTAATTAAAACGGTGGTCCAGCTGTTGTATCCTGAAGGAGGCCACTCACTGGTGACTGTGATAACGGCCTCTGTTCAGAATCTCTGCCAAGCAGGTAATCTGTGCATTTTAGAAAGGATGAGAAGGGACATCCCAACTTGAACCAAAGGATGGTGAGAGGGAGAAGCCATCTCTTGGATGGCGTAGAGGGGGCAATGCCTGAGCCTTTTATTTTTCAAGAGGGACAATCCCTTTGAGAGCAAGAGCCAGCTGGGCTTCTGAAAATTGACTCTTGGAAACTTCCAGAAGGGATGACCTCAGAGTCTTTTCTGTTATTAGCATGAAGCACAGAAGACAGCTCCTGGTCGTTAGGGAAACCAGGTTAAGAAATCGCTTGTTTTCTACTGTGTGTTTTCTTAGACCATTTTCCTGGAACATAAAAAAGAAGCTAAAAACATCCTAAATGTTTTAGGATTTATCAGCTGTATTATGTCCTTGCAACATGATTTACCTAAGTATAGTAACCAGTAGTATTTTGATGTATTCAAATATGACATAATGCACACTTGTGTAATCAAAATAATTAAATTGTGACACTGTAAGGCCAGGTTATAATATTGCATACAGCATTCTTCATGTGATTCATATCTTTATATTTATGGTTTAACACTGCCAATCTGAATATTGATGGTTTATTTTCAGTCGGTCAGAATATCCATTCTGTTTTTCAGCGTCTCCAGTTGGCAACGGTTATATCAAGCCTCCAGTTCCACCTGTTTCTGGCACACAAAAGGAGAAAGGGCCCCCAACCATGTTACCCATCAACGTGGACCCAGACAGTAAACCTGGGGAATATGTCCTCAAGAGTTTATTTGTCAACTTCACCACTCAGGCTGAACGCAAGATTCGAATCATTATGGCAGAACCCCTGGTGAGTACACACAGAAGACTTGTGTCTTTTTCAGTTCTTCTTGATGTTGAATATAGATTTTACAGCTCTAAGAAGGGATGAAGGATGGATGTCTTTTCCCCTAGTTTGTTTTTTGACATTGTGTGTGTGTGTGTGCTCAGTCGTATTCACCTCTTTGCGAACCCATGGACTGTAGCCCGGCAGACTCCTCTGTCCATGGGATTTTTCAAGCAAGAATGTTGGAGCAGGTTACCATTTCCTCTGTCAGGGGTTTTCCTGACCCAGGGATCAAACCTGTGTCTCCTGTATTGGCAGGCGGATTCTTGAAACACTGCGCCACTTGGGAAGCCCTTTTTGATACCACAGATAATATTTCAGTCAGTTCAGTTCAATTCAGACGGTCTGTCATGTCCGATCCTTTGTTACCCCATGGGCTGCAGCACGCCAGGCCTCTCTGTCCATTGCCAACTCCCAGAGTTTACTCAAACTCATGTCCATTGAGTTGGTGATGCCATCCAACCATTTAATACTCTGTCGTCCTCTTCTGCTCCTGCCTTCAATCTTTCCCAGCATCAGGGTCTTTTCCAATGGTCAGTTCTTTGCATTAGGTGGCCAAAGGATTGGAGTTTCAGCTTCAGCATCAGTCCTTCCAATGAATATTCAGGGCTGATCTCCCTTAGGATGGACTGGTTGGATCTCCTTGCTGTCCAAGGGACTCTGAAGAGTCTTCTCCAACACCACAGTTCAAAAGCATCAATTCTTTGGCACTCAGCTTTATTTATGCTCCAGTTCTCTCACATCCACACATGACTACTGGAAAAACCATAGCTTTGACTAGATGGACCTTTGTTGGCAAAGTAATGTCTCTGCTTTTTAATATGCTGTCTAGGTTGGTCATAACTTTTCTTCCAAGGAGCAAGTGTCTTTTACTCATGGCTGCAGTCACTATCTGATGTGATTTTGGAGCCCCCCAAAAAAGTCTGTCACTGATTCCACTGTTTCCCCATCTATTTGCCATGAAGTGATGGGACCAGATGCCGTGATCTTAGTTTTCTGAATGTTGAGCTTTAAGCCAACTTTTCACTCCCCTCTTTCACTTTCATCAAGAGGCCCTTTAGTTCTTCTTCTCTTTCTGCCATAAGGGTGGTATCATCTGCACATCTGAGGTTATTGATATTTCTCCCGGCAATCTTGATTCCAGCTTGTGCTTCATCCAGCCTAGCATTTCTCATGATGTACTCTGCATATAAGTTAAATAAGCAGGGTGACAATATACAGCCTTGACGGACTCCTTTCCCTATTTGGAACCAGTCTGTTGTTCCATGTCCAGTTCTAACTGTTGCTTCCTGACCTGCATACAGATTTCTCAAGAGGCAGGTCAGGTGGTCTGGTATCCCCATTTCTTTAAGAATTTTCCACAGTTTGTTGTGATCCACACAGTCAAAGGCTTTGGCATAGTCAGTAAAGCAGAAATAGATGTTTTTCTGGAACTCTCTTGCTTTTTCGATGATCCAGTGGATGTTGGCAATTTGATCTCTAGTTCCTCTGCCTTTTCTAAATCCAGCTTGAACATCTGGAAGTTCGTAGTTCATGTACTGTGGAATCCTGGCTTGGAGAATTTTGAGCATTACTTTACTAGCGTGTGAGGTGAGTGCAATTGTGCGATAGTTTGAGCATTCTTTGGTATTGCCTTTCTTTGGGATTGGAATGAAAACTGACCTTTTCCAGTCCTGTGGCCACTGCTGAGTTTTCCAAATTTGCTAGCATATTCAAGTGCAGCACTTTCATAACATCATCTTTTAGGATTTGAAATAGCTCCAACTGGAATTCCATCGCCTCCACTAGCTTTGTTTGAAGTGATGTTTCCTAAGGCCCACTTGACTTCACATTCCAGGATGTCTGGCTCTAGGTGAGTGATCACACCATCGTGATTATCTGGGTCGTGCAGATCTTTTTTGTACAGTTCTTCTGTGTATTCTTGCCACCTCTTCTTAATATCTTCTGCTTCTGTTATGTCCATACCATTTCTGTCCTTTATTGTGCCCATGTTTGCATAAAATGTTCCCTTGATATCTCTAATTTTCTTGAAGAGATCTCTAGACTTCCCATTCTATTGCTTTCCTCTACTTCTTTGCATTGATCACTGAGGAAAGCTTTCTTATCTCTCCTTGCTATTCTTTGGAACTCGGCATTCAAATGGGTATATCTTTCCTTTTCTCCTTTGCCTTTCACTTCCCTTCTATTCACAGCTATTTGTAAGTCCTCGTCAGACAACCATTCTGCCTTTTTGTATTTCTTTTCCTTGGGGATGGTCTCGATCCCTGCCTCCTGTACAATGTCATGAACTTCCGTCCATAGTTTTAAAAGATAATATTTACATTTCCTGATTTAAGAAGATAATTGAGGATCAAGGACCTTAAAATAATTAGCAGATAGAATTCGGCAGCACACTTCACCACTGCGTTTAGGACAGATAAGCTTAATTTAACTTTAAGAAGTATTAAAATTGTAGAAAAATTGTGTTCATAGTCTGTGCTGTGTCTGTGTACTTTAGTCAAAATCTTTTGTCCTATCTTTAAAAGACAAAAAAAAAAAAAAAAATTACCATTCTTCAAGGGGTTGCCAGAGCTCCTAGTCTGAGAACAAACAGACAGATGGTCTCCGTGACATTTTATCCAAGGAGGTTTTTTGAGTCGTTTATAAGTACCATTCTGTTACCTGAAAATTGGAAGACAGGAAATTGTTGATTAAGTTACCTACAGTTCCTTTCTTAGATGAATAATGCCCTTCAAGTCAGTAGTCAGTATCTTGATTCTGCTGCAAAATAAGGCTTGTGCTTCAGCCTTATGTTAATTATTTTAACAAGAGCTCTAAAGACAGAGTGCTAAATCTCAAAAGGTTAGTGGAAAGGGAAAAAGTCCAGTTGGAAGATTCAGATTACTTGTCTCCTGACCTTGGCAGGCCACTCACAGTAAGAGAAAGGAAAGGAATTCAGAGTGACGCAGCTCTTTCTGTGAAGCTTGTCTTTGTACCTCCTGTGACGAGACAGGGACAGGAGAAGAGGTCTGAGGTTGGCTTGAAGGCATCATAGCTTAAAATAATTAAATGTAATATTGAGCCCATAACCTGTGCGTGCTCAGTCACTTCAGTTATGTCCGACTCTTTGCAACCTTTTGGACTGTAGGAGCCCATAGCCTAAGTCTCTTGAAAAATATGTAACTTACGATACTCAGTATCATCTTTTCAAAATTATCTTTATAAGGGACTTCCCTGGCAGTCCAGTGGTGAAGACTCTGAGCTTCCAGTGCAGTGGGTGTGGGTTCAATCCCTGGTCAGGAAACTTAGATCATGCATGCCATGTGAGGCAGCCAAAAAATAAAAACAAAAACTCTTACCAAAAATAATAATAATAAAACCTTTACAAGAATCACAATTTAACAATTGGGAATCAAAATTCAAGGATATTTAAATGTTTTGAATATTTGTAACCCAAAAGTTACAAACTTTGCCTTTAAATGTTTTTATTAGATCAATGAATTCCAACTTCCTATTAAGGAAAATGTTTTCTTGGTTTTCCAGTTTAAATCATTTATAATAAATGAAACCTTAGTACTCTAGCTTTTTCCTATTGACCCATGTGTTTGTGTTTCTAGTGCTTTCACTACTAATAATAGCTAATATTCCTGGAGCACTTAACTATGTGCCAAGCACTGTGTTTAACATATTATATATCCTTTAATCTTCACAACAACCTTAGGTAGAGAGTATTTATGTACCTGTTTATAGATGGGGAAAGCTGGCACAGAGAGGCAAAAGTGATCATCCAAGGTCACACAGTTTTTATTTGAATTCAGGCTGGGTCTCTTCAGAGCCCACCTCAGAACCATTCTACACTCTGCCAGTCTTTGAGTGGGCATCTTCATAGGAAGATAGCTTCTATGGTACCTTAAGAGACTTAAGTGAAGTATTATTTAAAGCAACAGAGGGCTTTCCTATAAATGGGGTCCAAAGAATCACATACCTTCATTCCCATTGCTCAAAACAGTGCTGATCCCTGGAAGCCTCTGAGCTCCTTAGGAGGTGTGGGGGAGCCAGGCCACCTCCCCAAGATGGAGGGTGGGCAGCTACCTGGACTCCAAAGATCATGGGAGAATTTAAGATGGAGAGAGTGGAAAGGCACAAGGAAGCATGCTTTCACTCATAGACAGTGGAAACGTGCCAAAACACATCAGGGCTCTCTGAAATTGTGTATTGTGGTAGATTTTTCCAAGAAACTAGTAAGTTATACCTTCCCAAGTGGTGCTAGTGGTAAAGAACCTGCCTGCCAATGCAGGAGACATAGAGACCTGGGTTCAATCCCTGAGTTGGAAAGATCCCATGGAGTAGGAAATGGCAACTCACTCCAGTATTCTGGCTTGGAGAATCCCATGGACAGAGGAGGCTGGCGGGTCCAGTCCATGGGGTCACAAAGAGCCAGACATGACTGAAACGACTTAGTGTGAGGCAAAAGGAAGTTGTACTGTAGTTGAATAGAGAGAGGTAATGATTCTAAAATAATAGTTTAGGTACTGTTGTTTAAGGATTCAGGAAGTGAATTAGATTGGGTTTAACTTTTTCATCTTTAGTTTACTTCGTTTGGAATGTGTTTGCATAATATTTTTCTTCTTGGAGTAAACATTATGTCTGAGAAACTAACATGTTCCACAGCGTTCTTTTAATTAGAGGTAGACATTTCTGTTCCTTTCTCTGAGACAATTTAAAGGTCCCCAAACAAGAAAAATGGAAAAAAGTGTAAGCTGTCTTCATCAGCAAATCTTCATTGTGTGCCCAGGGTGAAAGAGTTTACTAGATGCTGATGGCCAAGTAGATGGACATTGTGTTTTTAGCTAAAGAAATGTATTCAATCAATTTTCAGTATTGTTGCTTTTTATAAAAAGACACTATTGCTCTTGTATTTTTTGGCAGAGGTGTAAGCTTCTGTGTCATTTCCTTCTCTTGTCTGTTGAAAAGTGCTTAGTAATTTTTGCCCTTGAATTTGTTTACTTACTGGACAATAAATGTGGGTAGATGCTGTGGCTTGTACCTGAGTCTAATGTAAATGTGTGTTTGGCATTTTGTTCTAGAGCCCTAGCAAGAAGAGGTGTTATTTTTGATATATGTGTAATATGTTTAAAGTCAATTCTGAATAAATGTCCCCTAGTATTTCTCTTACAGAAGTTGACTTTATTTAGAAAGATATTGAATCCTTTAAAAGCCTGGATTCATATGGAATTGTATCATGTCACGAAGTTGTATTGTCTTATCTCTAATATAATTAAAACTTATATGGGAGTAGCAAAGGTGATTTTTAAAAATTTGGAAGTATTGATTTATTATTTATGGGGCTACTCAGGAATCGGTATTTCTCAGTTGTCTTTTTAAAAGACTGAAACCTTCAGAATTCCACTCAGTTAGGCTGCGTGAGATCAGTTATATACCTTATAAATTAAAGTTGTACTTATGAATTACTGATGTCCAGATAGCTAACATAAATGGGGGGGAAAGGACAGGAAACAAAGATGTTCTACCAAGATAAAATATTAGATTTTTATCTTGTTAAAGATGTTTCTCCAGTTTAGCAATATTGTTCTTCATACCTAAAAGATGCTCAGGTCATATTCATTAATATTTATGGGTAAGTCAATAATTTTACTCAATTTCTGTTGCTTCGTGAGGTCATTTGATAGCATTTGCTCCTGGCTGGTCTTACTATTTTACTTTTCCCAAGCAGTGTTTTAAACAAGGTCAATTGGGTCATCTGTAACTTTTTCATATTTTTCTCTCAAAACAGAAAAAGTACAGAAAACAGTGTAACAGATGCTGTGCCTGTTGCCTCCTGCTCCTTTCCTCTGGTTTAAAATTTATTTTTCCCCAAAGTGTATCTTTTTATAGTTCTTTAAGTTATAATCAGTGGGGGGTAAATCACTCGGTTTAGTTTATCTCAGATGCTCGCATTTTCCCCTAAATTATCAGTGATATTTCAGCTGAGAAGAGACTTCTAGTTTCACATTTATTCTCCTTCTAGACTTTTGCCAATAAGTTTCACCACCTGTAGCACTGCTGTTGAACAGTCTGGTTGATTTGCTATTTGTTTGTGGATTATTTACTTTTTTCTCTGTCTGCGTTTATGTTTTTTTTGCTTTGTCTATAGCTTTCTGCAGTTTCACCACACTCTGTGTTGAGATGTGGATTTATTTCTATTTTCCTGTTTAGGACTCTTATGCTTCTTAAATTGAAGGTTCATGTTTTTCATCAGTTTTGGAAAATTCTTAGCCGTTAATTATTTGAAGATTACCACTTCTCCACTTTTCCTTTTTTTTCTGGCATTCATATTAGATACGCATTGCTCTATTACCTATCTTTTTACCCTTCTTTAATTATTTCTACCCCTCTATCTTGCTGCTGTATTCTGAGTCAATTCCTCAGGTCTAACCTTCAATTTATTAATCCTCTCGGGCTGTAGGGCTTCCCTGGTGGCTCAGTGGTAAAGAATCCACCTGTCAATGGAGGAGATACAGGTTCAATCCCTGGGTCGAGAAGATACTCTGGAGAAGGAAATGGTAATCCACTCCAGTATTCTTGCTTGAGAAATTTCAGGGACAGAGGAGCCTGATGGGCTACAGTCCATAGGGTCACCAAGGAGTCAGACATGACTTAGCAGCTAAACCATGACAACTCTTGGGCAATGTCTAATCTGTTGTATTATGTGTCCAATGCGAGTTATAATTTTGGTGATGTTTTATTTCTAGAAGTATGTTTTAAAATCTATTTAGGTGAGGATTTTTTTAATTTGAAGGGTTTCTTATGTTTAGAACTTCTATTGTGTGTCTTTGATCACCTTAAACATACGTTTTTGTTTGTGTCCTCTCTTAGGTTAGCCCCAGAATCTTCACTGTCCTGGGACAAATATTATATTAATTTCTTGGTTTGGGAATTTCTGCACCTGGAAGGTGATACAAATATAAGCCCCATACTCTTGTAAGACTTAAGACTGTGGTTTAAAATTCTTGGGGAGGATTTTGTTGTTTTTAACAAAGAACTGAGGCAGGGGCCATTGGAATATCTTCTCATCTTCTTGTGCCGGTACATAGATTTGCCCCTAGTCCACTGTTTCATTGTTTAGGACCCCACTCTATGTGGGCATCTTATCTCCAGAGCCCCACCTCTCAAGGTTCACAGCTTTGTTTCCTGTCCCCAAGTGGACAACAACAAAAAGCCTCCAGCATAATGAGACCAGTAGTCCTCCCCCTGTGCATCCACTGCATCACCTCCTATCTTTCTGCTTTTCATTTCCGTTTTCCTTTCATGTGAACTCATTTCTTCACTTAAAAAAATCCTATATTCCATTCACCATTTTCAAGTGTTTATAGCCTGTAAGCTTTTGCATTATCTTGGTCTATTATCCTGCCGGAGACCTCTACAGAATTCTTGGTTTGCCTTTCATGCAGATAAGGGCAGGGTGGGTCTTTGCATTGTGAGGTTCCTGTGCAAGCAGACATTCCCATGGCAAGATAGGGTGACCCCAAGATGAATAAAAGGAAAAGTGAGGGGATTGTCTAGTCAAAACTATGGTTTTTCCGGTAGTGGTATATGGATGTGAGAGTTGAACTATAAAGAAAGCTGAGCGCTGAAAAATTGATGCTTTTGAGCTGTGGTGTTGGAGAAGACTCTTGAGAGTCCCTTGGACTGTAAGGAGATCCAACCAGTCAATCCTAAAGGAAATCAGTCATGAATATTCATTGGAAAGACTGATGCTGAAGCTGAAATGCCAATTCTTTGGCCACCGGATGCAAAGAACTGACTCATTGGGAAAAAACCCTGATGCTGGAAAAGACTGAAGGCAGGAGGAGAAGGGGACGACAGAGTATGAAATGGTTGGATGTCATCACCAACTCAATGGACATGAGTTTGAGCAAGCTCCAGGAGTTGGTGATGGACAGGGAAGCCTGGCATGCTTCAGTCCATGGGGTCGCAAAAAGTTGGACACAACTGAGAAACTTCACTTTCACTTTTCACTTTCATGCATTGGAGCAGGAAATGGCAACCCACTCCAGTACTCTTGCCTGGAGAATCCCAAGGACAGGCGAACCTGGTGGGCTGCCGTCTATGGGGTCGCACAGAGTCGGACACAACTGAAGCGACTTAGCAGCAGCAGCAGCAGAGCGACTGAACTGAACTGAGGGGATTGTCACCAAGTCTTCCTCTTCTGGTCCTTCCTGATGAGTTTTCCCTAAATACAACCCTGTCCCTTTCATTCTCTTATTCAAAACCTTTGTTTGACACCCTTTTGCTCCTTGCTTTGACTCCAGCCTGTCCCTCTTCACCTGTGCATCCTGATGTCCTGTGTTACGTCCTTTCTGTCCGTCTGTATCCGCTGTGTTTCAGTTCTGTGCTTGCCTGCCACCGTGTGTGTAGCCCGCCGGCCCCTCTCCCTGGAATGCTCTCAGCTCTTCATCTTGCCTTCATCTTTCAAGGCCTGTCTCAAATGCCTCATCTTCTGGAAAGGTGATTTGATTTCTTCCCTGATTCTACACAGTTATACAGATGTGGATCTACGTACCTATAAATCTCTATCTGAACCACTGTACCATTATCTCAAGCAAACTGGCTTCATTAATTAAAAGTATCAGAAAAGACTAGAATAGAAAATGTCAGAACATTATAGGTTTTAAGGGTACATGTTGTTTTATGAAACTTTCAGTTGTGTGTATATCTACCAGACCTTGGTATAAAATGTGTATTTTTATGATGAGTAGAGGTGAAGGATACAGAATTTCTGCTTTAAGTTGAAGAAGCACTTTAGGAATTCACTAGAGGACCAACAGTTAGGACTGCTTTCACTGCTGAGGGTCCTGGTTCAATCCCTGGTTGGGGAACTAAGATCTCACAAGCCATAGGGAATGGCCAAAAAAAGAAAGAAAGGAAAAAAGACACACTTTACTAGCCTTTAAGTTCCTTACAGGCATTACTGTGTCTTATCTACACACGCACACATACAAATACACGTATATCCCCATGTCTAGAAAGTCTCCTTTATACACAGTAGACAGTAAGTGTTTTTTTTAAATGAGTAAGTATATGAATAAAAGGAATGAATAGATGAATGAGTGAAAAAATATTAATATGGTAGCTCAAAAAGAATGTAGGATCCTGTATGTTTCTCAGGGTCATCTTGCCAACCTCTAAATGGATAATAATGGATTTTGTTCTGTCCTTTGTACCCCTCAGCAGATGAAAGCCCACAGTCTGCCGAGTACAAGAGATGTCAATTCTTAGCCTTCTGCCTTGGGCCATCTAAGGACACTTCATTATTCACTGATACGGTCACCTGCTCCTACTTCATCCTAGCAGTGTGTGGAGAGGAGAGTCAGGTTGACTCTTAGCGGTCAGACTAAGCCTCAGAATATACACTCTCATTATCTCTGCGTCTCTCCATTTATATAGCATCTGTCACTAGGAGTCACAGGCAGTTACCTTCTCAATAAACTCTTTTCCAAAAAATCAAGACTCTCCAGCTTTTCAAAATTCATGAGACCCCATAATCTCGACTTTGGAGGTTTAATGGAAGAGAAGAGATAAAGCCGAAAACAAAGCAGCTTTTCATCCAGGCTGATCTGAATTCAAATCCTGATTCCACCTTTTTAGTGCCGGAAGGCCAGTCAGTCCGTCTCCTTTTTTTCTCATTTGCAAGAGCCTAGCTCATGGGTGGCGAAGGCAATGGCACCCCACTCCAGCGTTCTTGCCTGGAGAGTCCCAGGGACAGGGGAGCCTGGTGGGCTGCCGTCTATGGGGTCGCACAGAGTCAGACATGACTGAAGCGACTTAGCAGCAGTAGCAGCAGCAGCTAATGGGTGGATGAGAGAAGTCAGGGTAATAGGTGGAGCTCTGACATAATTCTTAGCACCTGCCAGATGCTCCGTTGTCACCATCACCATGATTCTCGTGGTTGCCTAGAAACTGGCATCAACTAAGTAAATCCCCTAATGTGTTTCTCTGGCAGGCATGCTGGTGCTTCCTCTCTGTGTTGTTCAGGAGTGGAGGCTTGAGCAGAGTGGTTGGCTGCCTGCTGTTGCCATGCCCTGTTATTGTCAGGTGGTTGTTCTGAACTCCACCTTGGCAATGAGAAAGGCATACCCAAAGCCTGTTTGGGCAGACCTGGTGTGGATTCTTTAGGGACTTGAGCTCCGAGAGGTGAGAGACAAACAGAAGTTTATATGACAAGGCAACACCCCTGCTCTCTCACCTTAGAGCCAGCAAAATATCAATACTTGAAGTTTATGCGGGTATAACTTGTGAGGACTTAGGGAATGAAACCAGGGAATTGAAGTGGATCTACGTAGAATGGTTTTCCCAGGCTTTCCAAGAGGAAATTTCATAGCGTCTTGAGGGTAGGGATCTGGGAGACAAGTAGGAACACTTCCATTGGGAAGCCAGTGGCCCAAAAAGTAAAAGGCTGGATTACTCAACTAAGTAAAACACGTTCGGAAAATTTCAAGAACTTTCCTTTCTCTCATTCATATATTTAAATTCGTTGAAAACCTCAGAAGGAAAAATAATCTAATTTTATTAGTCATCTAATCAAAATGATTTTTCCTGTTTTATTGAGATAAAATTGATATGTGACATTGTATTGGTTTCAGATGTACAGCATACCAATGTCATATATATCTTATAAAATGATCACCACAATAAGTTTAGTCAACATCCATCACCTTACATGGTTACAATTTTTGTGTGTGTGTGTGATGAGAAGTTTTTAATGTAATCCTATTTTAAAGGAACTTTTTGAAATTACTTTTTTTATTTTTGGCTGTGGTGGGTCTTTGTTGCTGCATGGGCTTTTCTTTGGTTGGAAAGAGCAGGGACTACTCTCTAGTCACGTTGCTCCGGCTTCTCACTGGGGTCGCTTCTCTTGCTCTAGAGCACAGACCCTAGGGTGCCTGGGCTCAGTAGTTGTGGTGCACAGGCTTAGTTGGCCCAAGGCATGTGTGATCTTCCTGAACCAGAGATAGAACCCATGTCTCCTGCATTGCCAGTCAGATTCTTTACCACTGAGTCACCAGGGAAGCCTGAGAATTCTTGAAATTTACTCTCTTCACAACTTTCAAACATGCAACTCGGTATTGTCAGCTATAGTCACCTTGCTGTATGTTACGTCCTCAGAACTTACGTATGTAATAACCAGAAGTGTGTGCCTTCAAGAATCTTCAACCACACTTCTCCGACTGCCTGTTCTGTCCACCCTCCTTCCTATAATTTGGCCAGTACACAGTACACGGGAAACTTGGTTTTTCATCATAGCTCTGCTACCTGCCTGTGCTTCCAACAAAGTCACTTAACTGTGATTCATCATGGTTTTTTCTTTCATGAAATGTTCACAGTCAAGCCCAGTTTTTCCTCTGGTGTACGTAACAAATGTAAGCATTAACTCTCCACATCTCTGAGTGAATAAGTCACATCCCAGTGCATCCACTCAGGTTAAAGCCACCATTGTCTTCGCCAGGAGCGGCAGTGAAGCTAAACCAGGTACTGAGCAGAGCTTTCATCTGGATCTATGGTCTATCAGCATAAAATGCCAGTAGGAAGAAGAAGAAATTCTGACTCACTTAAGACTTAGAAAGCAAGTGATTTATTCTCTAATTGAAACCTGGAAAGAGGAAAAGATCTGGATCACCTCAGAGAACACACCCCTTTCATCTTGTCCTTCATCAGAGCCTAGAACTGAGCAGGAGACCAGAGCTCGCCTTCCTGTAACATTCTGATACTTAAACACACTTTTGGGATGAAAATCCACGTGACATTGGGAAGGTTTTATTATTGGAATTGCTCAAGCCTTGATAGCCTCTGCTCACAAAACAGTTAATGGAGGAAATAATATCCCTGTATTGAGCTTGGAGCATAGGTGAGGGGGAACAGACAGTCATAGAGATGCTAACTGAGGGATGCAGGCAGGGAGCCTTAATAATCACATGATGGGATCTAACTTGTTAGTTTCACTGGTGGCTCAGATGGTAAAGAATCTGCCTGCAATGCAGGAGACCTGGATTCGATACCTGGGTCAAGAAGATCACCTGGAGGAGGGCATGGCAACCCACTCCAGTATTCTTGCCTGGGCAATCCCTATGGACAGAGGAGCCTGGCGGGCTGTAGTCTATGGGGTTCCAAAGAATAGGACATGACTGAGCAACTAAGCACAGCTCAGCATAGCTGGTTTGCTAACATAAGAGACACAAGTCAGGGAATTTCTGTTCAGTTGCTTGAGTTGTGTCCAACTCTTTGCAACTCCATAGACTGCAGCACACCAGTCTTTCCTGTCCTTCACTATCTCCCAGAGTTTGTTCAAACTCATGTCCATTGAGTCAGTGATGCCATCCAACCATCTCATCCTCTGTCACTGCCTTCTCCTACCCTCAATGTTTCCAAGCATCACAGTCTTTTCCAATGAGTTGGCTCCTCAAATCAGGTGGCCAAAGTATTGGAGCTTCAGCATCAGTCCTTCCAATGAATATTCAAAATCGATTTCCTTTAGGATTGACTGGTTTGATATCCTTGCTGTCCAAGGGACTCTCAAGAGTCTTCTGCAGCACCACAGTTCGAAAGCATCAATTCTCTGGTGCTCAGCCTTCTTTATGGTTCAACTCTCACATCTGTACAGACTAACGTACATGATTTCTGTTTTAATAGAAGACTAAAAATAAACTATGGGGCTTCCCTGGTGGCTCAGTGGTAAAAAAAAAATCCACCTACCAATGCAGGAGACATGGGTTTTATGCTTGGGTGGGGAAGATTCCCCTGGAGAAAAAAGTGGCAACCCACTGCAGTATTCTTGCCTGGGAAATCCCATGGACAGAGGAGCCTGGTGGGCTACAGTCCATGGGGTCACAAAGAGGTGGACACAACTTAGCAACTGAACAACAGCAAATAAACTAGAAGTAACACAGAAGAGTGTTTTGGGGTGCAAGTGTTTAAAGAATCCAGTTTGCCACTCTTGGTTGCACCCACATCACCAGCCTCTACTGAAGGTATCATGCCTCGAGATCAAGCCTGTAGGGACAGCAGTCACGGTGACCTGGCACAGATGTGGCAAGGCTGAGCAATTAGCTATTGACTGCATTACCACGTGTGAATGTGGTTCTAGGTTCAGGCAGCCCTGCCTGCTGACACACCTTTGTTTCTTGGCCCTGCGTCTCAGGCTTTCAGCTCCCCCTCTACCTGATGTCACAGACTGGCAACAGCACAGCTCTCCAGTTAACCCCAAACTGAGCAGGACACCGTGCTGTAACACTGACACAGGTGACCTACCACCAACAAACCGTGTGCGGAGAGTGGTTCTAGTAATTTTAATGAGTCTGATTGTGGCTGTAAGGAAGCATAGCCTTTTGTAAATGAAGTGCACACTCACCCAACCTCCTCTTAGGATTTCAGACCGGATCTGACAAGAGCTAAGAGACTAAAGTTGTTCTGTAGTCTATTTGTAGTTATAAAAGAGCTCTGTTTTTTTGTGCCTGTGGCCTGTGTATGGATTGAACATTCTGCTGTAGTCTTGTGTTTCACCTCTTCAGATACCTCAGTTGTCTGCTGATATCTAGATATCAGAAGATATAAAATCCTTTCATCAGGAACTTATTTTTTTAATATTTAAGGAATTTGTGAATTAGGAAATCCTGCTGTATTAATTGAAGGACAGAATTAAATTGGGATCTTTACATGGTGGATTTTCATGAAAACTATTATAATTAGTCATGCTTATAGCCTGATGAAGTGAAGTGTCAGTCTCTCAGTCGTGTCCAACTCTTTCGACCCCCAGACAGTAACCCACCAGGCTCCCCCGCCCATGGAATTCTCCAGGCAAGAATAATGGAGTCTGTTGCCATGCCCTTCTCCAGGGGATCTTCCCAACCCAGAGATCGAACCTTGATCTCCTGCATTGCAGGCAGATTCTTTACCAACTGAGCCACTAGGGAAGCCTGATAGCCAGTCAGTAACCTCAGTGTTGACATTTCAAGATAATATTTCATTGTGATCAGAATTTGCAAATTTATGGGTTTTTTTTTTTTTTTGCACTGTTGTATATGCCAGTCTGACAACCAGATGTTACACGTATGTCATCTAAGGATGTGCAAATGGCAGAAGGAGCACCTTTAGTATCTCTCTGCACTGTGGTTTCAAGTTAGCTTTCCAGAAGGACAACCGGCTAGTGTTTTTAGCCAAACTTCTCTTAATAGAGACTCACTTGCTTCAACAAACCTAATAAGGGAAATATGAAAAGAATAAAAATAATTTCTAGATTTACTTCCCTACTGTGTATAGAGATAGAATTAAAGTAATGCTGTTCTTAAAGGAGACTGAGAAACAATTCAGGTCAGATAAGAAATATTTGTATTACATTTGACAAAGTACTGGATTATTTTCCAAGTTATAAATAAATATATAACTTTTAAAATAGCTTTTTCTTAGCAAAGCAGCTCAACCTGGCACCCCTTACTTAATCTAGTAAGACTTTCACCAGGAATCTGAAAACTCACCCTAAGCCAGAAACAAAATACTATTAGTAGCTGAAACCAGACATAATTGTTGAAAGGTTGTGTTGGGCTGCTAAATGACGTGATCTTTCCGATGAGCTCACAAACTCACTTTTTTTGTGTGTACTGTTCAACTTGAAGTTTGTTTGCCTTGTTAGGAGTATTCTTGGATTCATACAGATGCAAAGTTGTTCTTTTGTGACTGTTAAATGGGCTTTTTCGGCCATGAAATGAAATTTAATATACCATGAGAGTAAAAGTTGGATTGAACTTTACAGCCAATAAACCATATGGAAAGTATCATGAAGTAATTAAAAAAAAAGAGCACCATAGGGCCTTTTATTTCAACTTAACAATATCCAGTTCAATTCATTCATGAGTGAGGCTGTAATTTTTATGGCCAGTGACTATGAGAAGATGATCGAAGTTTCTTCTTTTTAAGAATACAAAACCAGGGGAATATTGTTCCTCAAGTTATCTCCAGTCTAGCCTTTTTGATTATATGCTTAGTTTTTACTACTTATACAGTCATTGTTTTTAACACAAAAGATCATTTGAAAATACGTCATTTTTAAAGTGACAGAAAATACCAATAAAAGTAAGTTCATTAAAGTGACATAATAATTAAACATTGAAGGCCCATTCTTACAATCACTATGATCTAATACTGCTATGTTTCCACACAGCATTTTGCATTTTGACTTTCCTGAAAGTCATTGATAGTTTTAGGCAGCAGCAGTCTTCAGCACCATAGTAATTTTGACTGGCTAAAATTCTAAAAGTCATGCATTAACAAGCAGACATATGTTATTAGATATTTTTGATTGCCATTTACATGTATATCTAATATTTCCAACTTCAGTGATTCTTAAAAGTCAGCATTCCGTTTGACGGTATTTTCAAATTTTAGGAATTTCTACTCAATTCATAGGTTGTAGTTATAGAAGTTTGTGGAAGGTTGGGTAATATAATCTTTAAATAGTTTTTTGTTTGACCTAACATGTAAGTATTGCTGTTTTAAAACTGAGGTATGTTCACATACCATGAGGGCTTCCCTAGTGGCTCAGTTGGTAAAGAATTCATCTGTGATGCAGGAGACCCTGGTTTGATTCCTGGGTCGGGAAGATCCTCTGGCGAAGGGATAGGCTACCCACTCCAAGATTCTTGGGCTTCTCTGGTGGCTCAGGTGGTAAAGAATCCACCTGCAATGTGGGAGACCTGAGTTCCATCCCTGGGTTGAGAAGATCCCCTGGAGAAAGGAATGGCCACTCACTCCAGTATTCTGGCCTGGAGAATTCCATGGACTGTATAGTCCATGAGGTGACAAAGAGTCGGACATGACTGAGTGACTTTCACTTCACATACCATGAAGCCTTCCCTGGTGGCTCAGATGGTAAAGAATCCACCTGCAATGTGGGAGAGCTGGGTTCAATCCCTGGGTTGGGAAGATCCCTTGGAGAAGGGAATGGCTACCCACTCCAGTATTCTTGCCTGGAGAATTCCATGGATAGAGGAGCCTGGTGGGCTACAGTCCATGGGGTCACAAAGAGTTGCACACAACTGAGCAACATTCCTGTTCACTTTCACATACCATGAAGTTCATCATTTTGTGCAATTCAGTGAGTATTCACAAAGCTGTACAGTGTCCACTACTAATTCCAGAACACTGCCGGTTACTAGCACTTTAAAAGAGTAAGTAGATTTTGATCTACTTTTTTTTCAAATATTTACCTCTTGGAGTTTTTATTTTACTAGAAAATGAAGCCTTTTTTTTTCTTGGTTATGATAACTGGGTCATTTCAGTTTGAGCTGGGAAGTTTTGATTAGCTGCAAAAATCTGGGTATGTAATGAACATTATATAATGATGATCATGAGGATACTGCATATGAAATTGCCTGTTTTGTCTCATGAGTAAAACCAAAATTCAAGATACTTAATGGACTGTGGAACCTTCAGAGGAAGGAATATGCTTACCCATGAGTCAAGCCAAATTCTGATTCACAAATGGCCAAGTGGCAGCATTCCCTGTACTCTTCAAGCTATTTTTTATCAGAATTGTTTTTTATCAAGTGGTTTTTTATCAGAATTGCCTCCCCTCCCTTTGGTCTCCAAGAAAATGAAATGCCTTTCAGACAGATGAGGGATTCTTCTCATTCACTCAGTGAAGAGGTTTACTTTAAATCAGTATCATTAAAGTACAACTTATATACAATAAGATACAAGGGATTAAAATCTATGATTTGATGAATTTTGACAAATTTGCACACCTGTGTCAGCATCACCACCATCCAGATACAGAATGTTTCCGTAATCCTTAGGAGTTCGCTGAGGCCCTGTGCGGGCCTATACCATCACCCAAGGCCTCAAACAGCTATTAATCTAGTGGCCTCGAGCAACTCTTGATCTATGTGGAGGTTAATTCCCAGTTTCTAGACTTTTATATAAATGGAAGCCACATAGGGTGTACTCTTTTGTGTCTGTTTTTCACTAAGTATAGTACATTTGAGGCAGTATCCATTTATTATTCTTTATCAGTAACTCATTGATCTTTATTGTTGAGTAGAATTCCATTTAACGTATATACTGTGAAGAGTCAGACACAATTGAGCAAATGAAAAACAACCACAACCACGATGTGCTCATTAATACTTAGTTACCTTTAAATGGTCTTTGGGTCAAAACACAGTGTTTGAGTAAAATTTCGATCAATGCAAGTCTTTTTTTTCCCTTATTCTTTTTAAGATTCTTTCCCATTATAGCTTGTTATAAGATACTGAATATAGTTCCCTGTGCTATATAGTCTATCCTTGTATTTTTATCTGTATTGTTTAATACATATAGTAATGTATATATGCCAATCCCAAGCTTTTATTATCCCCTCCTCCCTTCTCATTTTGGTAACCATAAGTTTGTTTTCTGTGCTTTTGAGTAACCAGCACAAGTCTTGATTTTCGCAGGTCATGCTAACAATTCTAATACTGTATGTTATATAAGGTGTTGTGATAGTAGCTGACAGACAGACAGACAGCGCTGTTTAGCTTCCAAGTGCAAGTGATTATACTTGAGACTATTCGTTGTACAAAGAGGAATAAGACAGGGTTTTATAAGAATAACAACCATTTGGGGGCTTTCCTGTCATGTTTCAGATGTACTAATTTTAACCTTGACCCTAGCACATAGGCAATAATAATAGTAGTTCCTCCTTCAGTATAGTACCTACTGAGTGCAGGCCCTGTTCTTAATGCTTGAATCACATCAACTCACCTAATTTTCACATCAGCATCATGGGATCGGTAGGTACTCTCATGCCCCGCTTCACATACAAGGAAGCAACTTGTCAAAAGTCACACAGTACGTGATGGGGCTGGGACTCAACACACACCATCCTTCTCCTGGAGCCTTGCTGTTAACCACTGTACTCATGGCCTCCGCAGTTTTTTGGTCAGAGAAGCTGAACTTGGGAGATTGAGTAAGATGTACCAAAGGTTGTGTAGTTGGGGTTAATGTCCTGATTCAAATCCTAGTTGGACTTCAAAGTTCAAGCTCTAGTCAACTTGAGGAGGAAAATGTATGAGAATAACCAGGATGGCTTTTGTTAGGTACCTAAGAGCTAGAGAATAGCAAAAGAGCTATGTAAGAGTGAAACCTCTGTCATTTCTTATAGGAGTGATCAGGGAAAGTGTGGTGGAGTAAATGAACCTTGCACTACAGGTACAATTTTTTTGACAAGAGGTGGTGGTTAGTCTGAAAAGAGTATGTGTGAGTGTGTTTGTGATGTGGTGGTGGTGGTAGTGTTCAGATGCTAAGTCATATCTGAGTCTTTGTGACCCCATGGACTGCAGCATGCCAGACTCCTCTGTCTTCTATCTCCCGGAGTTAACTCAAATTCACATCCATCGAGTCAGTGATACTATCTAACCATCTCATTCTCTGCTGCCCCCTTCTCCTTTTGCTTTCAATCTTTTCTGACATCAGGGTCTTTTCCAGTGAGTCAGCTCTTCACATCAGGTGGCCAGCGTATTGGAGCTTCAGCATCAGTCCTTCCAGTGAATATTCAGGGTTGATTTCCTTTAGGATTGACTGGTTTGATCTCCTTGCAGAGTCTTCTCCAGCACCACAATTTGAAAGCATCAATTCTTTGGCGCTCAGCTTTCTTTATGATCCAACTCTCATATCCATGTGTGACTACTAGAAAAACCATAGTCTTATCAGAAGATAAATCAGAACATGATTGATTTCACATTCCCAGCAGCATCCCTGGTTAATGTAAACATTTGAGGAGAAAGACCAGCCTGTGAAGGACACAGAGAAAGGATATCTAAAGAATTCGGAGGAGAAAAAGTGGGGGGATGGAAGGATTTGGGTAGAAAAGGGAATCAATAGTGTTTCGCTGCAGCTAAGAATTCCAAAAAGAAAAGTGCTGAGAGGTAGCCACCAGATTTATTGTTTGGGAAGTCACTGGGCTTCTAGGGGCATTGTTTTTAGTGGTGACACAAGGTCAGATTGCAGGTAGTTGAAGAAATAGTTGGAGAGGAAGGGAAGACTGAAAGTGTAGACCACTCATTGGAGAACTAAGGTTGAGAAGGGAGTAGAAAGAAAGCAGTCACCAGAAGTGGAGGTGTGGTGGAGGCGGACACTAAGATGAAAAGTTCTAAGTGAGCACAAGAGCCAGGAGAGCAGGGCAAGGGAGACTGACCTTTGGGGAGTGAGGAGCTGACTGATGGTGCAAGGTCCCAGAGGAGGCAGGGAAAGATGCATCCACATGTAAATGTCCACTCAGTGGAGGTGGCATGCACAGTTGGGATGTGTGTGTGTGCTCAGTCATGTCCGACTCTTTGTGACCCCGTGGACTGTAGCCCGCCAGGCTTGTGTATCCATGGGCTTTTCCAGGCAAGAATACTGGAGGGGGTTGCCATTCCTACTCCAAGGGATCATCCCAACCCAGGGATTGAATCCGCATGTCCTGCATTGGCAGGCAGTTCTTTACCACTGTGCCACCTGGGAAGCCCCTGCACAATTGGGATATGTTGGGACAAAAAAATTCAAGATACTAACAAACTAGAATGTAAGCCAGAAAAAGACGAGAGAAGGTAGCATCTTAAATTTCTTGGTAGCTGCTGTAGTTAAAAAAAAAAAAAAAGGCTGTGAGAGCTTCTCTTTTGTTCAATTAAAATGAATATTAAGTTTGTAGCCAAATTTAATTGAGGTTTCCCTTCCAGTGTTCAAATAATGGATTTGTCCTTGCAACTGTTAGGTTTGGCGGAGAAATTGACTTCTCTGAAATGCGCAAAGCCAGCTGCAAATAGAACAGATTCTCTCAAGAGTTTTTTAATTTTTAGGACAAATGCCAAAATATTCCTCCGGATTTGAATCTACCTTCTCATTTCACATCCCAGGGTACTAGGCAGCATCTTACTTGCTGGTGAAAAGTAGAAGTGTTAGTTGCTCAGTTGTGTCCAACTCTTTGGGATCCTATGGACTGTAGCCCACCAGGCTCCTCTGTCTGTGGGATTCTCCAGGAAAGAATGCTGAAGTGGGTTGCCATTACTTGCTGGTACTGGTAGCTGATTTGAGATGCTCTCTATCATTTTCTTGATCTCAGGATTGTTCTCAATATTTTGGGTAAGAATCAGCATTTATTTTCTTGTCTCAAGAAATCCATTTAGTAACCGAATAGAATGAAAGGAGAACCCAGTTTTATCTGTTCCTGTAAGCCCCTTCTTTTCTTCCAAGGAGCAAGCGTCTTTTCATTGACTGCAGCCGTGAAATTGAAAGATGCTTGCTCCTTGGAAGAAAAGTTATGACCAACCTAGACAATATATTAAAAGGCAGAGACATTACTTTACCAACAAAAGTCCGTCTAGTCAAAGCTATGGTTTTTCCAGTAGTCATGTATGGATGTGAGAGGAGATCCAACCAGTCCATCCTAAAGGATATCAGTCCTGAATATTCATTGGAAGGACTGATGCTGAAGCTGAAATTTCAATTCTTTGGCCATCTGACACAAAGAACTGACTCGTTTGAAAAGACCCTGATGCTGGGGAAGCTTGAAGGCAGGAGGAGAAGGGGATGACAGAGGACAAGATGGTTGGATGGCATCACCGACTCAATGGACATGAGTTTGAGTAGGCTCTGGGAGTTGGTGATAGACAGGGAGGCTTGGTGTGCTGCAGTCCATGGGGTCACAAAGAGTCGGACATGACTGAGCGACTGAACTGAAGCCCCTTCTTCCATTAGATCTGAATGGTTTTAATTAGCGCTCATGAATTCTTATTAGAAACCTAGTCAGGTTGGCATGAAGTAATGCTCACTTTTACCTGTGGATGAACTGAGGGCTGGGTCTTCCGCTATAAGTTCAGTGATCCCTGCAGGCATCAAGATACAGAGGTTATCTTCAAGGTGACTCCAAGCCCTGGATCCCTGATCACCCCTCATGTAGGGAGAGACTTCTGGGGGAGAAATGGCCAGTATTCTGAACTGGGACTTCTCGGGCTTATGCCTTAGGTCTGTTTCCAAGGTTGGGTCAAAGTTGGCACAAATAATATCTGATGGGGAAAAAAAAGCATGTCAGACATGAGGATATTTTGAACCCCGTTTTCTTTGGTTTGGCCTGAGGAGGGCGCCTGCCACTGCAGGTGGTGGTTCTGGATGAAGTGCTTGAGTGGCATTCTCTGCTCTGAAAGGGCCAGCTCACTGCTCATCACCGCCCCGTCCCGTGTTCTGGTAAAGGAGAGAGATCCCAACTGCAAAAGTTCAGCTCTGAAAATTTTCTGTTAACTACTTCTGTCAGTTCAGTTCAGTCGCTCAGTCGTGTCCGACTCTTTGCGACCTCATGGACTGCAGCGTGCCAGGCCTCCCTGTCCATCACCAACTCCTGGAGTCTACTCAAACTCATGTCCATTGAGTTGGTGATGTCATCCAACCATCTCGTCCTCTGTCATCCCCTTCTCCTGCCACCTTCAATCTTCCCCAGCATCAGGGTCTTTTCAAAGGAGTCAGTTCTTTGTGTCAGATGGCCAAAGGATTGGAATTTCAGCTTCAGCATCAGTCCTTCCAATGAATATTCAGGACTGATATCCTTTAGGATGGACTGGTTGGATCTCCTTCCTGTCCAAGGGACTCTCAAGAGTCTCCTCCAACACCACAGTTCAAAAGCATCAATTCTTCGGCACTCAGCTTTCTTTATAGTCCAACTCTCACATCCATACATGACTACTGAAAAAACCGTAGCTTTGACTAGATGGACCTTTGTTGGCAAAGTAATGTCTCTGCTTTTTAATATGCTGTCTAGGTTGGTCATAACTTTTCTTCCAAGGAGCAAGTGTCTTTTAATTTCATGGCTGCAGTCACCATCTACAGTGATTTTTGGAGCCCCCAAAAATAAAATCTGTCACTGGTGAAAGTGGAAGTCGCTCAGTCCTGTCTGACTCTTCTGACCCCTTTGGAATTATCCAGGCCAGAATACTGGAGTGGGTAGCCTTTCCCTTTTCCAGGGGATCTTCCCAACCCAGGGATCAAACCCAGGGTTTCCTGCATTACAGGCAGATTCTTTACCAGCTGAGCCACAAGGGAAACCCAAGAATACTGAAGTGGGTAACCTATCCCTTCTCCACAGATCTTCCCAACCCAGGGATCGAACTGGGGTCTCCTGCATTGCAAGTGGATTCTTTACCAACTGAGCTATCAGGGAAGAACACACATACATATTATAAAATCTCACTGATGATGACATCAAAATCCTAAGTCAGTGATGCATAAATGTGTTGTTATACAAATGTACTACAGCTTCAAGACTGGAGAAGTTTGGTGTGTGTTGTTCTTTTTTTTAAATTTGGTTGTTTTTGTAGCATCCTACCGTTAAAAGGGTTCCTCTAAATTACATAATGAGAAAAAGTTGTAACAATGTTTTTTTTTTAAGAGAAAGGGACAATTACCCTTTATAATATTTCTTTTCTCCTTTTTGTGATGCAGCTTTCTAGTTATACTTGGAAGCTTCCAGGAAGCTAAAATTAAAGGTTTAATTAATGTTAGTGGGGTGGGTGTTGCCCCAGGAAAAGAGGTGGGACTTAGTTTCAGCTCCTGCACATTATGCACATATTAATTTATTGAAAGGTATTTTAATAGTAGTAATAACTCTCAATCATTGAGTACTCTGTGTCACTCATCTTGCATTTCTGTGAGGTAGGGTGGCATTGTGTATCCTTACATTACCTAAAAGTTAACTGAAGCTTAGAGAAGTTAAGTGAGAACCACTGAGAGACCTCAGAGTCAAAGTCAAATCTTTCACAATCCACAGTCCATGCACTGAACTCTTACATAATAATTAAAAGACATTAAAATAGCATCTCATAAGCAAGGTTGGTGGCATGTGTAACAAATTGAATACATTCATATTAACTCCAGTGGCATTGCTGAATGACGTGTTTATTGAAATTTCTCTTAAGATTAGTAATAATTGGTAACATTTGAAATTAGTGAAGTCCTACCTATGTGGGGCACATTGGGGATTTTGGGGGGCCACTAAAAGTTCAGAAGTAGAAAGTTATTTACTAAATAAGCCCCTTGTATCCCCGAAATAAACCACCTTTTGATAAAGGAGACTCTAGACTTGTCTCACTGCCATGTGCGAGGCACTGCTGTTGCCATCTTTTCTGTTACTTACAGATTACAGAGAGGTCCAGTGTGGAAGGACTGTAAAATGAAAATGTAGCTAGCATGCACTGAAATTGTTTGGAAATGGAGGTAGAAGTCAGTGGCCTTTTTAGGTGGGTATGGACACAGAGACCTTTTAGAGTTCATGTTTTCTTAAGAGAGGGAGAGGTTGGAACATCCTGAGGTGTGAGAAGCACAAACAGGGACCTTTCTCTTTTCCTTTGGAAGTGCTCAAAACCCCTACTGGTTTCTTCGTGACAGGCAAAATCCCTCTTGGATGGATTGGGACAGCAGTGCTCTTTGATTCAAGGGAAGCAAACTTGAAGAAAAGCCCACAGTGCAGGCTGAGAAGGGCAGTTTGCTTTTCACACGGCAGGCAAGATGCTCGCCACCCAGATCCTGCCTAGAAATGGGAAGAAATGGAGGGGGTTTCCTTCTGCAGCTCCATTAGGAAAAGATAGAGAGTTGCTTCCCAGATGGCACAGTGGTAAAGAACCTGCCTACTAGTGCAGGAGACGCAGATGACTAGGGTTTGACCCCTGGGTCGGGAAGATCCCCTGGAGAGGAAATGGCAGCCCACTCCAGTAGTCTTGCCTGGACAATCCCATGGACAGAGGAGCCTGGCCGGCTACAGTTCACGGGGTCGCAAAGAATTGGACACGACTGAGCACACACAGCACACACCAAGAGTTAGATAAATAATGTCAAAACCAGTTTTAAGTGCCTTATTCCATCTTAGAAAGTGAGACATTATTGAAAAAAAAAATTTAATGATAACCAAAATGATACATCATGATACCCTGTTTTTAGTTTTTGTTTTTTATGGAAAATTTCAAACGTGGACTAAAGTGGGAAGACTGTGTAATGAACACTGTGATCATCTCAGCAGTCACCCCTTCATGGCCCATTTGTTACATCCCCAGCACCTCTCCCCAGTAGTATTTGCAGGAAACGCTAGAAACCATTTCATTCAGTCTCTAAGTGTATCTCTAAAAGATTGATTCTTTTTTAAACAAGACCATTGCAACACCTAAAAAGTTAAAATCATCTCACAACATCGTCAAATATCTAATGTGTTCAAATCACCGATGGTCTTGGGAATCTCCCCCTTTTTCTTAAAGGATTATTTGCATCAGAATCCAGATCAGATCCACATAGTGCAATAGCCTTTTTAAAAAAATCAATAGGCTGGAGAGTGTGTGGAGAAAAGGGAACCCTCTTACACTGTTGGTGGGAATGCAAACTAGTACAGCCACTATGGAGAAGAGTGTGGAGATTCCTTAAAAAACTGGGAATAGAACTGCCATATGATCCAGCAATCCCACTGTTGGGCATACACACCGAAGAAACCAGAATTGAAAGAGACGCGTGTACCCCAATGTTCATCGCAGCACTGTTTACAATGGCCAGGACATGGAAGCAACCTAGATGTCCATCAGCAGACGAATGGATAAGGAAGCTGTGGTACATATACACAATGGAGTATTACTCAGCCATTAAAAAAAATACATTTGAATCGGTTCTACTGAGATGGATGAAACTGGAGCCCATTATACAGAGTGAAGTAAGCCAGAAAGAAAAACAACAATACAGTATACTAATGCATATATATGGAATTTGAAAGATGGTAACGATAACCCTATATGCGAGACAGAATAAGAGACACAGATGCATAGAACAATTTTATGGACTCTGAGGGAGAAGGTGAGGGTGGGACGTTCTGGGAGAATAGCATTGAAACATGTATATTATCATATGTGAAACAGAACACCATTCCATGTTCGATGCATGAGACAAGGGCTCAGGGCCGGGGCAATGGGATGACCCAGAGGGATGGGATGGGGAGGGAGGTGGGTGGGGGGTCCAGGAAGGGGAACACATGTAAACCCATGGCTGATTCATGTCAATGTATGGCAAAAACTATTACAATATTGTAAAGTAATTAGCCCCCAACTAAAATAAATAAATTTATTAAAAAAAAAAAAATCAATAGGCTCCACCTCCATTTCTCTTTGCACCTTTTTACTGAAGTAGTGTCTTTCTTTACGTCAGTTTCTTTCCATCTGGATCTTGCTGATTGCATCCCTGTGATTTAGTGTAACATATTCCTCTTACTCCTTCCCTAACTCCTGTATTTCCTAAAAATTGGAAATGTATCTAAAGACTTGATTAGATTCAGGATTTTTGTTTGTTTGTTTTGTTTTGGTCAAGACTGTTTCATAGTGTTTGCTTCCATTATGAGGGACAGCATCCATTTTGCTCTCTTTGTCCTGTCTGCAATCCCTCACATTCAGTGCTAAGTCTCTTGATGTTTTGGGTTTGTTCAGCGCTTCTGTTCACTGTCAACCCAGTGAGCTGGAACTTCTGGGAAAGGTCAAGTTATAGGCTAAGGTCTCCCAGCTTTGGACCACTAAGAATTTTCTGGGATTTGTCACCCCCAAGGTTTTGGGTTTTTTAGAATGATTTTTGAAAAACAAAAGTGTCATTCAATTCAATTAATGAACCTTTAGTAAATAAGTAAATTTGCACTAAAATACAGAAAAAGCATACAAAGCACACTGTTCTTACTGGACAAATGAGACCATTATTTTGAGCCTCCTCCATCATAGTCAGTTTCTACTTGTTCTTTAAGTACCTGTTGTTTATTCTGTTAATCTTGTTTTCCGCCTGCCATGCAGGAGACCTGGGTTCAATCCCTGGGTTGGGAAGATCCCTTGGAGGAGGAAATGGCAACCCACTCCAGTATTCTTGCCTGGAGAACCCCATGGAAAGAGGAGCCTGGTGGGCTACAGTCCATGGGGTCGCAAAGAGCTGGACACGACTGAGCGACTAAGCACAATCTCATTTTACTGCTTATTTGTTGCTTTTTGAGAACCACTTGGTCTTGACTGTGTACACGTTGGATTCTTACAGACCTTAGGTGGCATGTGCTGATCTACAGGAGAACCTTAAGCAGAACCATGCCTCTGCAGTTCTCTTTTCTCAAGTGGGCATGAGCCTATCAGACTGCTCTGTGTTCAGATGACTCTCTTCTGAGCTTGAGCAAGTTTGTTTCCCTTCTCGCTTTCATTCTCCTTTCCTTTCCTTTCTTCCCTTTTTCTTTCTTCCTTTTCCCTCTACTTTTTAGCCAGTATGAAACTGTCTTCCCCAGGTCTACTTTTTAACCTCTTGACACTGCTAAAATCTATGCTGATGCAAAGATAACTTTGGGAATGTTAAAAGGCAAACTTGATTCTCTGTGTCCAAAGGAATCTTTCCAAATGCATAGGGATACATTCATCTAATGGAAGTGTGTGTGTGTGTGTGTGTGTGTGTGTGTGTGTGTGTGTTTGTGCGCGCGTGCGCGCAGTCGTGTCCGACTCTTTGCAACCCCATGGACTGTAACCCGCCAGGCTCCTCTGTCCATGGAATTTTCCAGGCAAGAATACTGGAGCAGGTTGCCATTTCCTACTCAAGGGGGTCTTCCCGACCCTGCATCTCCTGCATTGCCAGGCAGATTGTTTTAATACTGCACCACCTGGGGATAACTATATTCATCTAAGAAACTTTAATAAAAAGTTTCAGCTCTGTACTAGGAGTGTAGGGAGACAGATAAGTTACAACACTGGAAATGCTGGCAAGAATAGATGCAATCTAAGTGCCATGTGACAATGAACAGATGACTCTACTTGGGGAAAGTGGGGAATAGCTTAATCCTGGAAGTGACATTTAAATTAAGTCTTCAAAGAATATGATTAAGACAGCATATTTGTGTAAGAACAGTTCGGGAGAACTCAGTATAAAGATATGTTGTTTTACTGGGGCATGGAACTCAAGTAATAGGCTAATGGACTTGACTTAGGAGTATAGCAGTAACTTAACAGAATTACTATCTCCTATGTTTGGGGTTTAAGTCTTTTGTGGTTGAGAATTTCTTAAATATTTCTGACATTTAAAGAGGTCCTCAAAATGGTGGTGAAGATTGAACAACGTTGCAGAATTGTACGCTTAAAAATCATTAAAACGGTCAATCTTGTGTCACTTGTATTTTGCCACAGTGAAAAGTATATTAAAAAGTTTATTACAACACATGCCAGTAAGAGGATCTCTTAGTTGGAGAAACTGGGCATCATCAGCCTAGAGATATGATTAATTTGGCATTTGTTTAGCCATTGTCAAGCCACACCCTGCCCTGTGACTTTAAGTGTTGGGAAAAAGAGAGGGTCCTGCATTTCTGCAGCTTATAATAGTCCCTAGGGGTGGCCATCAGCTGATCACTCTTGGGTGTGTATTTGTACAGTGTGATTCTGCTGATACATTGTGATGTGAGTTTACTCTGTGGTAAGTGCTATGAGAGGGTACATAGGCAGAGCTTTGCAGGCATGTGGGGCAGGTGTTAGGCGAGGACTCAGTGAAAGGGTTCCCTGAGGAAGTGACAGTGGGCTGAGGTTTGACCAGTGAACAAGCCCAGGTAGTACTCGGCATTTCAGCTTCTTATCCCCATTGGTAGGAACACTGTGCTGGTCAGCGTTCCCCCATGAGTCTCATTTGACACCACGGGAGCCCTCGATTACTGTTGAGTGATGAGTAAATAAAACAAGGAGTAGAAATGTTTCTACTGGGTTTGTTCCAAAGATGTCTGTGGAACCTGGCCCCACCTGTTTTCACTTCTTTGGTTTCACATTTGTATTTTGTTTTACAAAGGACTTCAGATGACATTAAAACATGGGAAATGCTTCACAATTTATTTGCTGAATTGGTGCTCTCATACAATCAACTGACTCTGTCTCCTCTTTATTTGTTCTTCTTTGTTCTCAGTTACATTTTGATATCTGCTCTCCCACCTGTGTGTTCAAAATAATATACTCTGAAGAGAAAGTGTTTATTAGCCCTTAAGAACACAGCAGTCTCTTCATTTTTGATGAGCCTGCATTTTGAAGCTGTGTATTTTGCAAATGAGACAGAGCAGTTAATTCACACAGTTCTCAATTAAGCTTCATATACCTGGACTGAGCCCATCTTTTTAAGAACAGAGACCCTGGGGGCTGGGGGTGGGGCACACATCCGCCTTAGGTGTGTATCGTCTTTTCAGTGGAGGAGAAGATTGGAGAAATGAGACAAGGAAAGGGTCCATGTGATCAGCAAAATGTGAATGGACATTTTCTAGAACATCTACATTGGCTCAAGTAAAGCTTTATTTTTTGATATATAACTTTTTGCATGGTTTATAATCTTAAACCAAATTTGGGTCAGCGTTAACTTCCATATATATCAAAGAAAGATAAGGATAAATAGTTATAAAATGACCTCCTGAAAGGTCAGTGAAGGCTTCCTAATGTAAACAAAGACATCACGCTTAGGAAAATTTGTGTAGACCTTTGTCACTACCCAGATTATTTTTGCTGAGATTTGAATGTGTCACAAGTCAAAAGATCATGCTCAAAATTCACCAGTTACACCTAGTAACTGTGTGATTGGTAGGCTGTTCCTAAACACCAGGCCAATAGTTAGGTCTACAGTAAATTCCCTACATACGGACTTTCAAAGATGTGAACATGCCCTTGTATACCAGCTGGTATACTGTACTACTGTAGTTTTCAAGGTTATATAAGATATAAAATGTTTCCTTTATTTTCTGTTTGTTTTTTATGTACATGTTATTTGTGTGACAAGCATTATAAACCTATTAGAATACAGTACTATATAGCTGATTATGTTAGTTGGGTACCTAGGCTAACTTTATTGGATTTATGAACGCTCTCTTGGGGTGAAACTCATTTGTATGTAGAGGACTTAATGTATTTTGTTTCTAAATCGTGGGACCTGAAATAGTGTATCACTTTCAACTTTTTATTATCTGTGAAGTTCTGAGATAGGTACTAAAATTTCAAACAATTCCCTAATATTTATCATGTGATTTCCATTGAAATATGTAGGGCCAGTTACTACTTCAGATTTGAGTGTCTTGATCAAATATGTGAAGATGAATAGCAAAAATCCTGGTGGTGGTGATCAAACACTATACTTTAAGGTTTGACTAGTAAACAAGAATTTCTTATTTGAAAACTGTCATTTCTCCCATAAAGGGAGAAATAGATGAGAAAAAAATTTAACAATAATGGCATTTCTTTTGAAATATTTAAGAGCCTCTGGTAATTTTTCTTACATGTTTTTCTTTCTAGGAAAAGCCATTGACAAAATCTCTACAACGTGGAGAAGACCCCCAGTTTGATCAAGTATGTAATATGTATTATATATGGGTTTTTATTTATTTCAAAATGTACAAAGCTAAGGGCTGAGTACTCACTATGATGTGTAGATGAACTTCTTCAAGGAGGATGCAGGGGTGTGAACCTAGGAACTGGGTCCTGCAGCTTTTATAGTGACAGCTTATAGTAGCCATTCAGCAAATGCCTGTTGGTTTGAAGTGCTGAAATAATATGAGTAGGTCCTCAATTGGTTGTTTGCGGAATCTTTGTGTATAAGAATTAAAGGAACTGAGAAAAGATGAAGCAACTTCCATTCAAAAACTTTTTGAGATTCTTCTGAATAAATGGTACCATTGATGACCAGATGTCTGCACTAGAGCTTACTTATGTTTGCATCCAATATTCTGTTGAATGCCAACTATGTGCTTGACACGGCACTAGGCTCTGGTGAGATGAAAGCTAGGACAAATTTTAGCCTTTCAAGAATTCGCAATCCTATGGGAGAGAAACCACCTAAACAGTAATTATTAAAAAAAAATAAACAAAACAATGTGGTAACTTAGAGTCTCATAGAGAAAGTGATAAATGAATAAAACAATTTAAAACAATAAATACAAAGAAGGTCCTTTGAAAAATAGATCAGGACTGGTTAAAGGACTTGCAGCTCTAAACGATAGGTGATAAGCATAGGAAACGAAGATCTTACATATTCTGGTTGGGTCACTTCAGGAGGGCTTCATGTGTGTTTAGAACGGTGAATAGTGGTATCAGAGATGTGCCTGTGGCGTTTCCTAATCTTCTGTGGTTAATGACAGAGGACAGCATGTTCTTTAAAAACCTCGCTTGGTGCCGGTGGAGGAGACAAAGTCCTGCTGGATGCTCAGTGGGCTGGTCTAATACAGTGGGGGCTTTATATTATCTTATGCAGAACACACACAGAGTACACTTTCCATAGGCTTTGAAATTGCCTTTAATGTGGCATCTAGAGGAAAATTCTTTGGCAGTTAAGGTCCAGATGTGTTCGACCCAAAAACGTAAGGACTGAATATTGAGACAGAATTCCCCATTTTCTATTTTACAAGCTGTTCCTTGAGTGAGATCTCACAAGTCTGCACTCATAGCCAGTCTTAGAAGGCTGGGGTGGCCCTGGCTTTGCACTCTGCTGCTGGCAGAACTGCCTGTTTTCTGGAACGCTGGTGGTGTGGAGTGTGGGCTTCATCTCTCTGGGTCATGGTGCTGTCTGTCCTCTCATCTCATATTATCCTTAGTTGCTGTCACCTGCTTCTCCTTGGGTGGTCAGGGACCTGGAGTGAGTGTTTAGGGTCATCACTTGGGGATTATAGTCATAGCAAGTGTGGCTCTTTCTGTTCTCTTTAAGAATGTGAATATTATCTGTCTTCCACAATTTTTCACTCTATTTTATCTTCTTTGTCTCTATCCTCTTAGATTATCACTCTGTGTTCCTCAATAAAATTGTGCTTTTTTTTCCCCCTCCAGCTTAATGTACTTCTTTCTTTTTTCCTCCTGGAGAAGAGTACTTTTGCATTCTAACACTCCATATAGTAGTTATCCCCAATAATTTGGCTTAAACACAATTTCTCATTTATTATTCAGCACTCTATTTCTGCATTTCAGCATTGTGGGAAATAGACAGACTTTGGAATTAGATGGACCTGGGTTTAAATCCCCACTTTGCTGCTTAATTAGCTAAAACACTTTTAACCCTGCTGCTCAAGATGTTGCAAGGCAGATTCTCTTCCCTGCCCCCATCCACTGAGGCAGACTCTACAGCTTAAGGAGACCCCCAGGTGACCGCCACACACGTTGACACTCAAGAACCACTGCTTGTAACACAGGTTAATAGATAAAAATGTGTGCTCAGTCATGTCCAACTCTTCGTGACCTCATGGACCCACCAGGATCCTCTGTCTGTGGGATTCTCCAGGCAAGAATACTAGAGTGGGTTGCCATTTTCTTCTCCAGGGACCAAACCCACGTCTCCTGCATTTCCTGCCTTAGGAGGATTCTTTACCACTAGCACCACCTATGAAGCTTGTAACACATCTCTCTGTATTAAAGACACTTCTGGAGTGAACCTATAGTGAGATAGTTACTGAGAACTTTCAAATAAGGCACATAAGATTATCCTCTGATTGTAAAATCATCAGTTTATGTGTGAACTAGGAGAGAAACCTGTAAAATCTGTCTCATTTGAAAGAGATAGCATGACTCCCAGGCCAGAGGAAAACTTGACTGGAGTTAGTTCCCCTGTGGGTTCATTGGAAAAAAAAAAAAAGCAGTCAGCCAAATCACCTTTGAAAGTGCTGGTGTACTGTTTTACCAGCAAATGATAAGAATTGTGGTTTGATGGCAAGGCCGTGAATGTATCAAGCTCCCTTAGCATTTTGATATCAAAGGTCCAAATTCTGTAATTCCCCTTACTCCGATTCCAGGCAGAAAGATGTTAATCTAAATTCACACAGAGGTCCATTTATGGAAGAAGAACATGCTAGGGATGCCTCCTTGGTGCTGCAGATTCCACTGAAGGAGGCTGGTGGGTTCCTTCCTTCCATCGAATGAAATGGAGGGTTCCCAGTTCCTGCTGATGAAAAACTCCTATGTGAATTAGAATTAATAAAGACACACAAGATTTCCAGCAGCATTCTGAAAACATATACTGCCACTAACTTATCTTAAATGTGTAAGTTAACTCAGCATTTGAAAGGAAAATAAATGAAAAACTGTCCTGGTAATAAAGTTCTTTATTTTAGCAAACATTTATTGAATGTGTGTGTGTGTACATGTACACATCTACACACCAAACCGTGTGTGAGAGAGAGATGTAAGATGTGATACCTGCATTCAAGGTAGGAAGGAATCTGACTGAGGAAGACCTTGATGCCAGTTGGAAGGACCTCATCATCTACATGTCAGTAGCTGAAAGATCAAAGTAGAGACTTGATGTTAAAGCCTGTGGGAACAGTGTCTGTCCATGACTAGAGAGATCCTTCAAGTTTGGAGGCATTTTGGGAGTTGGGGCATTGATAACGATTTGAGGTAAAAAGGGCCATAACTAAAACGGAGGCAGAGAAGTAGAAAGAAAGGATGATTATAAGCAACGTTATGTAAGAAGAATCAATATTGATTGAGAAAAGGAGAAACAAAAAGTTCCTGTAGTTTTCAGCGATGATTTGGAGTCATTTCCATTCTATTTAACAAACATCGAATGCCCAAAGTGTGCCAGGGTCTGTGCAAGGTGCTGAGTTTACAAAGCAATAAGGGAGTTTCTACCCTCCAGGAATTCTCAGTTCCAGGAGGAAGACAGATACCTGAACAAGTAGCGCTACAGTGTAAATAGGATAAGAAGGTATGGTTCAAGTGCAGTGGAACTCAGGTAAGGGAGCAGTTAAGGATTCTAGAGTATGAGACAGAGGATGACATGGTTGGATGGCATCACCAACTCAATGGACATGAGTTTGAGCAAGCTCTGGGAGTTGATGATGGACAGGGAAGCCTGGTGTGCTGCAGTCCGTGGGGTCACAAAGAGTCGGACACGACTGAGCAATTGAAAGATTCTAGAGGATGAGGTGGTTGGATGGCATCCCTGACTCAATGGATGTGAGTTTGAGCAAACTCAGGGAGATAGTGAAGGACAGGAAAGCCGGGTGTGCCGCCCTTCACAGGGTTGCAAAGAATCAGACATGAATGAGCGACTGAACAACAACAAAAGATGCTAGAAAGAAGGGTGGGTGTGTTACAGTACTATGGCGAGAGCAGAAATCAGGTTTCAGGAATAAAGTGAGGCAGGAAGAGTAAGCATCAGCAGTATATGGTGGGCTGATGAAGCAGTCAGCCAGAAGAGGGACCGGTCTTTGCGTGGGTCTGAGAGGGGAGAGTGGAGTCAAATGAGGGCTGTGTGTGTCTACAGAACCCTCTTCTGCCACATGTAATACAAGAGCTTAAGGCTGTGCCTTTCTACCAAGCGTGTGTCCATTTTTTTTTTTTTTGACAAATTGTATCCTGTGTACAGAATTGCAATTTGATTTTGATATTCACTGCAGTACACTCAAAGTTTAGCTTCCGTCTGTCGCCATAAAGGTGACCCCCTGTACCCTTTCTCCAGTCCACCACCTCTTCCCTGTGCTGACCACTTCTCTGCTCTCAGTATCTCCATGCTCATTTTTGTTGGGTTTACTCATTTATTTGTGTGTGTGTTCGTTCTTCATTTACATTTGGGCTCAACACCCTTTTCAGGATGATGGAGGTTCCTGAGAATCAGACATGCCTTCTGATAACTGGTTTTTTCAACAGATTGTTTCTGGTTCCAGAACAGTTACTATCTCAGGGTCCTTTCCCATTCACTTTAGAGTGAGCTGTGCCTGCAGCGAACTCAGGGAGTCTGGAATTGCTGCTTTTCTTGCTCAGAGCTGACGTAGGACACGCGTTGCTGAGAGGCATCTCCAGTAACCGTCTGGGAGGCGCTGTGTTCACGTCTGCTAGGGGCCGGAAAAGTTGGCTTAGTTCAGGAATTCAAGCTAAACAAAAAGTTTCCAATGGACACCTTGACAGTTTGTGCTTGAGTATGAGATAGGTGGGTCTTTGTTTTTCCCTGCTGTGGTTGTCCTGGGTGCCCATGGGGCATTGATTCCAGGGCCTCTGGCCTACTCGAATGCCAAAATCTGCAGATACTCAAGTTTCTTATGTAAAGTGGCATAGCGTTTGCATATAACCTACACACATCCTCCTGTATACGTTAAATCATCTCTAGATTACTTATGATACATATTACAATGTAAATGATACATAAATAGTTATAAATAGGATTCATATCATTGCCAGAGAGTGGCAAATTAAAGTTTTGCTTTTTGGAACTTCTGGAATTTTTTTCCAAATATTTTTGAACTGTGGTTGGTGGAATCTGTGGATCCAGAAGGCCGAATTTATACCTAAAAGCAACATTTATCTGCTCTGATTAAATCTGTCATCAACTTCAGTCATTAACTTAACCTATGATCTTATCAAAATCAAAACATTTTATGTCTGAGCTTCAGTTTCAATATTTGGAAATGGAAAAGAGGAAAAACGAAATAGGCATGTTTGAAGGTCTGTTATGAGCCCTGCACTTTATAGTTTCTCCTTTAGTCTCCATAAAAGCCCAGTAGAGAAGGATTAGATCCCATTTAGAGCTTCAAAGAAATGGCAACATGGCCAGGCTCATACAGCCTATAAAGGGTAGAGCTGTAACTTGAACCCCAAACCATGTGATCTTCCAGTACACTAATGAAATTATGAAAATTCAGCTGATGAAGATCAGTCTTCAGATAGGCTGCTTTGAGTAGTTGCAGCTGTTTACAGTTCATTGTGACCTGTTCTCTACTGGTGTCATCTCTATAAATTCCAGATAAGTTGCTCAAACTTTCTCATTAATTGCTCTTGGGATTTTCTTCTAGATGGTGTATGTTTATGTCCTTTTGTGGCATTTAGTTCCTTAACGTTAAAAATGCCGTCTATGGACAGGAAACACATGGTACCATAAATCTCTTATAAATCTGTAATAGAACTAAATAACTTCTTACCATCTTGGGTAACAATAATTTTCCTGCAAAAGAAGACAGATGAAATTCTAGTGCTTCAACATTGTGTCTCATGCTGCAATTCAGTGAAAATCTTATTTTAAATGTATAAGTGAAAATTAAAATATATAAGCAATTGAGAGTAAAAACAAATTGGCTGGACCTGGATTCACATTAGTATTATTCAGTGTCTCTTAAATTATCCTCCAGTGGAAGTGGACCAGAAAGTGGACAAAGGTGTTAAAATTAAATAATGGAAATCTTTTCCTAATTTGCAAGAAAACATACTTAACAAATAGATTTTTACACTTTTAAGTTTTATAATAAATTATTCTTAAGCATTTGGTGTCTGTCATCACTCGTTGAAATACTGTAATCTAGCAATAGTACGAAATGTGATCTAGTAAAAAAGAAACTGCATCTGAGTTGCTTTTATAGATCAATATTTTGTGATATCACATAGAGAGAACCCTAGCCCCTAGGCGCTTGGCCACCTGAACTAGTTTGAGAAATTAAACCATCAATGAAGTTACTTTAAAATTATTTATTAAATGCACCACTCATGAGTAGTCAGCCTTATAACTGTAAAATACAGAATGACTCCACTGAGTAATTATTCATACATTTATGTGTGAAGTTTCCTTCTTTGCATTCAGCAAGTATAATAAAATGCTTATGAAAAGTTAATGTCATAGCTACAGCATAATGGACAGTCTCTTTTAGGCTATTTATATATAAAATGCCAAAGTAAACATTAAGAAAACATTTGCAAAGTACATTTAGTATTCCCCTCTATCCCCCAACCCCCCAAAGAAAACACCAGTATGAAATAGTTATGTGATTCTGTGCACTTCAGGTCCTCAAGCTGCCCAGTACCTAGCTCATCTGTGATGGAAGAATATGATCATTTAAACGCAACAAGAACATCTTTGTAAATGTTCCTCCCCTTTCACAGCGACACAGAGCTAGAATTCATCTCACCATTGGCTCGGCTTCCCGTAAATGAAGGAGCTGAGTAACCAAGAAGCCAGCTAGACTTTACTCCCTTCCTGAGCTTTGAGGGCCAGGTCTTTGCAAATTCCACCCTTCCTTCCTGACAGCCTGAACTCAAAAGGGCAGTAACAGAGAGATGGAAAAAACACACACAGCCACCCCATGCTGACCTTTCATCTCTTCTAAGACGGTCTCAGTGTACTTGCCATGGAAAGTATGCTCAACAGATATAATACCAAGAATGGCTTTAGGAAGGCTTTTTAAGGCATAGAAAAAATGATTACAGCCAAGGTTTGAAGAACATTATTGACATTCTCTTAGGGGAATGTGAATGTGAAAGTGTTAGTCGCTCAGTCGTGTCCAGCTCTTTACGAATGCATGGACTGTAGCCCACCGGCTCCTCTGTCCATGGGATTCTCCAGGCAAGAATACTGGAGTGAGCTGCCATTCCCTTCTCCAGGGGATCTCCCCAATCCAGAGATTGAACCCTGGTCTCCTGAATTGTAGGCAGATTCTTTACCACTGAGCCACTAGAGAAGCCAATTCATTTATCAATTCAAAATATTTTAGATGATGGTGAATTGAGGAAAATATCCTTCTGATGCTCAGGTAACTTTAGAGAAAACAAGTAAATTACCCCCTTGACACACTGTAGTTGGCTTTCTTCCAAAAATTTTCTGCTGTTTTATCCACAGGAAGAGCAGGAAAATTTGTTATGACTGTGGATGTTACAGTATTGGAGGGTGAGGGTAGAGGGTAGCTCTTTAAAAAAAAACAAAAAAAAATAGTATTTTAAAATTACAAAAACCTATAAGGGTGACTAGGTTCACCATGCAGGCTGAAAGCAATAGCCTGTTTATTTTTTATTATATTATTATATTAACCCATAATGAAAGATAATGTACAATGTTGAATTACATATAACCATAATTAGAGAGAGCATGAAATAAGCTGTCAAGAAATAGGGTCTGAAGAATACAGCATCATTGCCTTGTTCAGTCTTAGGGCTTGCTTTAAAGGTGACAGTGGAAAGTCTTGGTGACATGAAGCATTGAGCTTTCATTGCTCCAGTTGCCTGCTTTATAAAAGAGGTTGAGTCTCGCCTACTTAACTACAGAAATATTTTAGGTTAACTAAGGTTTTCCATTTCTGCTGCCACCTCCCCAGCTCAGGCCCTGAGCACTGTGTGCCTGGGGCTGTTGCAGGATTATCCTTATTCTATTCAAGCATGTGTGTATGTGTGTCTTCTCTTAACCTCCTTTGGTCCAGCGTACACGCCACTGCTAGGTTAAACCTCCCCAAACACCGTTTTTATGAGCTGAGTATTCTACTCAGCAACTTTTCGGAGCTTCTCACTTTCTAGAGAAGAAAACGGAAATTTTTTAGACTGGCATTAAATACCTTTTTTGGACTTCCCTGGTAGCTCAGACAGTAAAGTGTCTGCCTACAATGCGGGAGACCCGGGTTCAATCCCTGGGTTGGGAATATCTCCTGGAGAAGGAAATGGCAACCCATTCCAGTATTCTTGCCTGGAAAATCCCATGGACAGAGGAGCCTGGTAGGCTACAGTCCATGGAGTTGCAAAGAGTTGGACACGACTGAGCGGCTTCACTTTCACTTTCAAATACCTTTTATGATTTAGTTCCAACATAAAATCGTCAACTTTGTTTCCCTCCACTCTGGTGTGCCAGGATCCCTATACCAGTCAGATATTTCTTCTTTCAGTTCCTTTAAAACCTTCATTAATTGTATAATCATTATCAACAAACAACTATTTTGCACCTTCACACCATAAAAGATTTCCTGCTTAGGCTCCTTGCTTAGTTTCTTTTTTGACTATCATTTTAAATTTCTACCCTTTTTTTTTAAAAGGTCCAGGTAAAATCCTACCTTCATTTCTCTTAAACTCCCATCCAATCCTCTTTCTCTAGTGATCTCTCTCCTGAGAACTCCTGATTTTAATATGCCTCTTAATATGTTAGTATATTTCCTCCTGGTCTTTTGTTCTATGCCTGCATACTTATATAGTGAAAGAAAAGTGAAAGTGTTAGTCGCTCAGTCATGTCAGACTCTGTGACCCCATATACTGTAGCCTACCAAGCTCCTCTGTCCATTGAATTTCCCAGCAAGAATACTGGAGCGGGTCGCCACTCACTTTTCTAGGGGATCTTCCCACCCAGGGATCAAGCCCAGGTCTCCTGAATTGGCAGGTGGATTCTTTACTGTTTGAGCCACCAGGGAAGCCCTATACTTATATAGGTTCTTTCACTCTTTTTTCACTTAACATATCCTGAACATTTCACAACATGAAGTATTTTCGAAGCAAGATTGTTAATGGTTTCATAGAGAGTCTACATCAGATTCTACATTGGATTAAGGTATTTACATATAGCTGGACATTTGTTTCCATTTTTTTAAGTAAGGCTGTCATAAACATTTTTACTCATCTCTAATTATGTTCTTGAGGGAAATGCCTAAGAGTAGACTTATTAAGGATGATTTTATTAGGTTCTTGATAAGTATTTCCAAATTACCTTCCAGATGTTATGCCAGTTTTTTTCTTCTATCTGTAGTGTATGAACATGTCCGTCTTATCACTGTCTCATCAGCACTAGGCTTTATGATTTTCCTCTACTGTTTGTTAATTAAGTAATTAAGACCTAACTCACTGTAGTTTGACATATTCCAGTTATAAGGCCTTCATCAGGTGTTTTGCAAATATTTTCTCCCAGTTTATGGCCAGTCCTTTCATCACTTAACAATAGCCATCTAAAAGCATAAACTTTTCATTTTGGTGATTTTCAGTAGATTGAATTCTCATGGACTCTGCTTTTGGTTTGATCCCTAGGAAATCCTTGCCTACCCTAAAGTGGCAAGGATTTTCTCCTATGTTTTCTTCAGAAGTTTTAGGGTTTTAGATGTTACACTCAGGTCTATGATCCACTTTGAGATCGTTTTTGCATTTGAGATATGGATTGAGTCTCATTTTGGGGATGATGTTTAGTAAAAGATCAGGAATCTTTCCAAAATAAGGAAAGTAGAATAACTCATCTATCAAAAGCGTGTTTGTTTTTTGAAGAAGAGGGGAGATGTTTGCCTTTAATGTAATACAGGTTACATTATTGCTACTCACTTATTGAGTCTAATTTGAGGCATACTTCACATTGTATATAAGTGATTATTGGCAGAAAACCATATATTGTATTACTACTTAGGTTATTTGGGGGGTAGACTTGTTTATTTCATCTAAGCCATTAATATAATTATATTAATTAATGTATTTACTTGTATAACAAGCATTTTTGAGGATCTAAGAAGTACAAGGCACTGTACTTCTTAGATGGTATGGGAAAATAATTTCTTTGTGGTCCATGCAATTAACATCTGATTTCTAGAATGAAATGGAGTCAAAGTAATTAACTTTCTTAAGCCACAAAGTTATTACTGTATGAAGAGCATCTGTCAACAGTAAGAAACTTGGGTTCTTGGGAATGTATGTACTAATAAGATTATTAAGGAGAGGAGTGTGATAAATAAGAATATTTTGTAGTGCTTATGGTTTGGAGATATTTGTGAAATAAAAAGTTTCTCAGTAATTGGCAGTGCCACCCAAGGTTTTAATCACCTGCTTTTCTCTGTAGGTCATCAGTTCAATGAGCTCCCTTTCTGAATACTGCCTGCCTTCCATTCTACGTACATTATTTGACTGGTATAAAAGGCAAAATGGCATTGAGGATGAATCACATGAATACAGACCAAGAACCAGCAATAAATCCAAAAGGTACATTTCTTTTATATAAGGATTATGAGGATTATTCTCTCTTTCTCTCTCTTTTTTCCTAAGAAACAAATCTGAGTGGGAGTTGGGAAGGCCACTAGACCTTCTGACCTCTTTACACTTGAGCCTAGGCTGCAGGGGCCCCTTTTCTAGCAGGTGGCACCTTTGGAATGTTAGTTGCTGCCAGCCCCCACAGGTCGAAATGGTTCCATGATTTTATTTTGCCAGTGGTGGGGGCAAGGTGTCAAGGACCCCAGGTAACCGTCTTGCCTGCTTCTCTCCTGGGCTCTCTCTCCCCTGGAGTACAGTTAAAGGCAGAAAGCCTGCAGCAGGTCCTGCAGGACATTGCCTAGATATTCGGATTGGCTTCATAACCTTGGGTGCCCAGGGTACTGCAGTGGGAAGGTCAGTGGATTGGACATTAGGGATAGTCCCAGAACTGCCACCATTAGCCATGAGACTCTGGGCAACTCTCCACCTGTCTGAACCTCAGCCTCTTCATGGGCAAAAGTGGGAAGTCAGATCACTCCATCTCTAGCTTCCCTTCCAGCTAAGATTTGCCTGTTTGTTCTGTGGTTCCCTCTCTTGTGGATTTGAAAAGTAGAACTTGCTGCTACTCGAGCTGTTCAGCCATAAAACTTAAGATGCTTGGTTGATCTGTCCAATGAATGTATGCCCTCCAGAGTTCTAGGTAGATATGTATAATTTTGTGTGTTTGAAATCAACCTATTAAAGGAAGGTAGCAAATAAGAAAGTTTAATATGTTTACCTTTCTTTAAAAAAATGAGAGATTATTTTAAAAGCACAGATTTCTCCACATGGATTATATATTTTTAAATGCTTTTAAAGACAATATAATGGAAATTAATCACTCAGAAAATCAGATATTAACTACTAATTGTGACTGATTTATCCCTCTCATATTTCTTGACACTCCAGTACTTGAAAATATGTAAACTTCTCTTGAAATTGAAGACCTGTTATTTTACCAAATTACCTGTCATCTGAATTTGTAATTTCATTTTGCAATATGCTTGAGTTTTATGCAAGATTTATTTACTTATTTTGTTTGGAGGAGAGATTCATAACTTTTGTACATTGAATAATTATTCAAGTTGAAGAAGGATTTTTAAAATAGAGATAATTCATATACTATAAAATGCATCCTTTTAAAGTGTGTGATTCAGTGCTTTTAGTTTATTCACAAGGTTGTATAGCCATCACCACTGTCTCATTCAAGAATATTTTTATTACCCTAAAAAGAAACCCATACCAATTAGTAGTTTCTCATAAATACTTTTTAATGTATCAAATTTAAAGGTAGAATTTCAGTTCTGTGTCTGAAAATGATTCAGTCTGTATGATCAATAAGTTCATCAACTTATTAATTTAGTATTTTCCCCATATAACATGGCAGCTTATTAATAAATACTAAAACTTTCTGGGGGTGGAAAGTGGGACAGTTTGAATGGGCTTAATTCAGTTAGTTTTAGTTTTTTTTTCAGAATTGAGTTACTAAAACTAGATTTTTCATAAACTGATTTCTGTATGGACTGAAAATAATTGGTTTTTAGATTATGTTACTGATTATTTCCAGGAGATCAGAGTAATTGCCAAGATCAAATACAGAATTGGTACAGTGAAATTCAATTCAGTTGCATTTTAGTTAGCATCTGGAAGCTTAAAATAAGAGAGAGAATACGTGTTTTGGAGAAAACCAAAAGAATGAGGATCTCTAGAACATGAGGTAGCTAACAATGGGGTTTTTCTTACTAGAAACAAGAAAAGAGGAACTTTAGGAAGAAGCATAAGCAACTGAAGACAGTCAAATGTGATAGAGGTGTATTTGGGTTATGATCTCTAAGATTGTGTATGATTTCTAAGATTAGTATAATATCAACATTTTGGCTGCCAAATAAATTTGTCAGATGCCTCTGGCTCCTGGCAGAGAGACCTCAAACCAGCAACAACATGAATTCATTATTGGAAACGTATATGTCTTCCTTTTATTTGAAAGCATAAATTGACTGAGCAAATAAAATCGGAGCAGGAATTTAATTTTTTTTCTACCCCCCATTTTTTTTTTTTTTGCTACTTTCTCAAGGTCCTCCGGCCCCTTTTGAAGACCCCAGTAGCCCTCCCCGCTCCACGTCTGCTGGCCATCTCTGAGAGTTTGCCTTCCCTTTGGTCTACAGACTTCTTGTTTCTCTTCTCCATGATGTAATCTCTAGGTCAGACTTGCAGACGCCCTCTGTTTAACGCAGCTCCATATGTTTTCCTCTCCTCCCTTCATCTGGCAGCAGCACTTTCTAATTCTGGTGGGTCTTGAAGGGCTCCAGGTAGATGATTTGGTCCATCGCTCTCCCTCCTGGCAGGACTGTTTGTTAATGATCCTGAAGAATGAGCTCCTACCCGGTTCATACATTTCCCCTTGCAAGTTAAAGCTGCAGCTTCCTTTGTTGACCTGCTCTGTCACCTACCAGGCTTAACTGGATGCTTTCAAGGCTGCAGAACTCCTCCAAAGTTCTTTTTTTGTCTTTTATATGCTTTCTTCTCATTCTCTGTGGACTGAAGAGAAAAATGTTCCGTATTTTAAAGTCTTTATTTTGAAAATATCTGCCTGACAAATCCAAATTCCATCATCCTTTCTCATGAGTTTTATTTAATATACAAGTACTGAGTAGTTGTGTGTTTGGGAGACTCTACTAAATACTTACACATTTTAATACTCAAGCAAACCTTACTATAATGACTGTTATTATTTCCATTTTGTAAATGGAAAAATTACTGGTAAGTGGAAGAGCCATAATTTTCACCCAGGACTGTTCCACACCAAAACCAACGCTCTTAGCTACTGTTCTTTGCTAAGGAGCTTGGCAGTCACTTCATTTGTTCAGTTCCAAATTAGCCCTCAGTCAGTTCATTAGAGAAGCAGGGAATGAAGGGAGGGAGGTAAAAACTCACAATTCTGTTCTCCCGACGGTGCTTATTCTGCTCCCTAATTTTTGATGAGTTCAGATGACTCTCCTTTGCCCCTTCTACCTCTTCTTCCATCTGCTCTTTAATCTTTCTCTCTTCCACCACCCCTTGACATCTTCTTTCTTCCTCTCATTAATCTCAAGTGGCAAAAGGTCAAGAGAAAGGGCCAGGAAGGCAGGGGGAACAAAATTTAATACTGATCCTTCTCCACCCACTGCAGTCCTGCTCCCATTGGTAACCATACTATTTCTTTCCATTGTTTTGATCTTTTCACAAGATCCTCTTAAGTGTCAGCCTCTAGCATGGGAGCCCTGGGTCATGTTTGTTTCCATCTTCAAGATGAGAGGATTCCTAGATTGAAAGGTACCTTAGGAGAGTCCACAAGATGAAATTGTAGGTTCCCAAATAGTGACTCAAGTTGACTTGGTTGAACATTTAAAATATGATGTCAGATACTCTGATCCACAGTGTGTCCACCACACCACACTGATTGTAGGAATAACTTCAGTGTGTATTTAGCACTGTAATCTTGTCATAACAAAATTGGTTTGCAGCCCATTGGGGATGAATCCTAGAGTTTTGATGAATTATCACTTGGAGAATGTTTTTAGTGCCTATTTAATGTGAATATTTAAAATTTTTACAGTGATGAACAGCAGCGAGATTATTTAATGGAAAGACGGGACCTCGCCATTGATTTTATTTTTTCTTTAGTATTAATAGAAGTTTTGAAACAGGTAGGTCATCAATTTAATGTTACCTTTAGATAAGATTTTTTGGGTTCTCTTCCATTATAGGTTAATAGATACTGAGTTCCCTATGCTATACAGTAGGTCCTTGTTTACCTATTTTATATATAGTAGTGTGTATATAGGAGAAGGAGATGGCAACCCACTCCAGTATTCTTGCCTGGAGAATCCCATGGACAGAGGAGCCTGGTGGGCTGCTGTCCATAGGGTCGCACAGAGTCAGGCATGACTGAAGCGACTTAGCATTAGATAAGATTTATTTATCTAACAGCAACTTATATGTTTAAGGTCTAAGTTTATTAAATTGTTCATGAATTTCAAATACTATGTCATATGAATTATATTGTTTGATGGCTAAAAGCTGTGTATAGTCCATTGGAAGTACTCTTATTGATTTGATCTTTAATATTCCCTTCCAGGCTAAGAACTATCTTTTCTCTTTTCCAGATTCCACTTCACCCTGTAATAGACAGTTTAATACATGATGTTATTAACTTGGCTTTCAAGCACTTTAAGTACAAAGAAGGGTAAAGTAATTTCTTTCCTTCAAATTTTGAACAAGTCTGTGCTTAAAACAAAATCAAGTTTGCTCTTTTCAGATGATCAGGGGCATTCCTCACTTGTCTAATTGTATCTTGTTTAGGTACCTTGGTCCTAACACTGGGAATATGCACATTGTGGCAGACCTGTATGCAGAAGTCATTGGTGTATTGGCACAAGCTAAGTAAGTGAACCTCAGAATCCTTCACCATAAGAACATGAGTGTCTGTGCCATCTGGCCCTACTCCCAGAAAGGGGGAGGGTGTGAGCTTACAAGAAACTTAGGGTTTATTTTTGCTGTGTGTGTCCTGTCGCTGAACCTCACTAGAAGCTCCCTGAGGCAAGGACCACGTCTTCTTCCAATTTGTTTTCTCCGTTACTTTTTTCACTTGACAATTGGGCCTGATGCTACCAAGAGTCCGTGAGTTTCAGACTGTAGCATCTGAGAAGGAAATGGCCTAACCAAAGTACTTTTCTTCCTGCTCAATTTTTCAAAGAAGTTTATCAGTTTTAAAACTCTTGTTTTCTAAATATTCCATGAGTGGGTGGTTACAGTATAGCATCCGTGAGTGGGAAAATTCCATTCTAGAATGTCCCTTTACTATAGACCTTACTTAATTCAGCCGAGCTAAAAATGTCCCAGACTCTGTCATGGAGACAAGTTGGAAAATTCTCATTGCTAAATTTATCTGGCCCCATAACACTATTTAGCAGGCTAGAACAAAATGGTATTAGACTATTAGCAATAAGCTACTTCTTCCAAAAGTGATGTCACACCCTGTTCACCCTATCTTCATCTTATTCAACCCGGAGGCAAATCGGGCAAGATCCTGAATGCCTAGGTTAGGCCAAGTGAGCCAGAAACTTAATGTGAATCCAAGCCAAGAGACCAGCTTGGAACAACAGTGATGCCCTGATCTTTGTGAAATGCAACCCGCAGAAAGATTTTTATCTTCAAGAGATGGAATTTCCTAACTTAGCAGCATGGAAACACTCAATTTATCAAAAAACAAAAGTTTTTTTAAAAGCACTTACTCAGCAACTTTAGCTAGCCAAACAGTAGAAATAACTCAGGAAACAGACCCTAAAAACTCCTTGACATGACTTATTTAATCTAACCCTGTTTGTCTGTTCATCTTGACTACCTATTCTTTTCTAACACATAAAACATCAGCATTAGATGAAAAGTAGGTACACTGATGCAGTGAGAAATTTCAGTCTCAAAAACTGGCAGCTATAGAGAGGAAAGAAACTGACCCAAGCATACATAAGAACTAAACAACAGAGTTACATGGAGCATTTTGCATGAGAATATATATTGTACTTTTATTATATAGCCCATTGTAATAATTGTGGCTCATGAGTCATTAAAAAAATGTATAATGCATTTTGGAGAGATTTCTATTACAATTAAATAGTGGAAGTACTGGCTTTTTGAAGGGATAAGTTACAATTATCTGGCAAATTAACTCATGTCTCTACCTCATACCTAGAAAAGATCAGAAAAATGAATTGTTAATATGTATTTTGGCTGCTTTGTCAAATCCTGAAAATCTCATCATATTCCTTTGTAATTATCCCGGCATAACTGTTATACAATCATTTGGAAAGTTTAATATGCCAAAAATGACTTCTTGTGTTTTTCTTAGTTTTTGTAAACTGTACCTAACAATATCGGTTACTATAGAAGGACTTTCCTTAGCTACATCGATTTTCAATTGAGAATGAATTGAGAGATGTCATAATTAAAACAACATTTTAAGGTTGTAGGAATTTCCACATTAGGTCAGATTTATGATCCACTGAGGCACTGTTTCTTGCCAATAGTGACTTTTTCAATTTTCATGATATCAATATTTGTCTCAATTCTGCAATAGTAGGCTATAACAAATGCCTCAATTTGGATAATTGTCCAGTACTTTCTAGTCACGAGAAAATGCTTTCACTAATAGGTTCTTGCAGTATTTGCAGTAATATATAGTAATCACAGTGATAAATTCTCAACCGGGCAATACAGAGTTAACCTTTATTGATTGATGGTACAGTCTTAAATGGGTGTCATACTACAAATTATCATGTTACAGTCTTCTCATTAGTATACCAGAACCATTTCTTTATTGTCGCCTTAGAAAATTACTGCTTCCTTTGTTCTTGGTGGGGAAAAAAAAGGAGGTATGCTTATCTGATACAGGATGGTTATCTTTTAAAGAAAATAAATGAGTAATGTAACAATTCTAATTTTAGATTTTATATCTAGACCCCAGTGGTAATGTATACAAAATATTTTCTTCATTCTGACTTTAGTTATTAATGCTTAGCTTGGTCTTTAAGTTTTAGCAGAAACACTATTTTTACTCTTACTAGTGATAATGTGCTCAATTCCTATCACTAATGGAAGGAATTATTTTGCTATTAAGTGATATTCACCCAGGGTCTTAGCATTTTCAAAGTTAAAGTTAAAATTGGATTTTTTTAAGGTAAGTTTTGGGGGTTAAAGTCTGGTATATTCATTTAAATAGTGATGTTTGTTTTTAAGATTCATAATTTCAAAATTCTTCTCTCTTTATGTGATATAATTTTAATGTATATATTTTATATTCTCACTTTAATAATATAAATATTGTACATTCTATACATTTTAAAGCAGAAGACTGAATAGTTTTTTAGTTACTGTATTTACTAAAGAATATTGAACACTAAAGGCATGATTATTGAAAAGAAATTTATTTTTCCCTAGAATTATTTTAAGAGAAAATAACTTTTAAGTATGAGTAAGTTTTTAGATTATTTTTATTTAAAAACAACATGTTTATGTCATTTAGAACTTTTTAAAGTAAAACATAGCCATATTTATTTTTAAATGAAAAATAGACATTTAGCCACTAATTTGTGAGAATGTTGAAATAGTAACATATACAAATAACCTGCCTTTCCCTACCTCTCCTTGTTTTAGTCATGGATTAGAAAAAGGAAAGCATGCTTTCTAAGTATCATGTGATCTTTAAAACCGTATAGCTCTAACCTATAAAGTTACCTTTTCCTTTTAAAGTCTCGCATTTCAAAATTAAAACCATAGATTTTTTTTTTTTTTTAGTGTTTGAAAATAGCTTGAATTAAAAAGAATAGAATTCTTAAAAAGTCTAGTTTGAAACTGTGAAATTTTATAATCTTGATTGGAAATGTCACTTCTGTCTCTTTGCCATGATGTTTCTGCTTCCTGTCCTTCATCTGTCCCTGGTTAAAGACCTCTGCTCACCCTTCGCCCCAACATAAATCTCCTCTGATGTATTCTTTGATTATCCAGCTGAAAAGAGCCCCTTCATTCTCCAGTGCCTGCCCCCAGCCTCTTTAGGTGTATTATTCACATAAAGGGCAGTGTAAAATATGATCTGTGTGAAGAATGATCTGGGTTGGGGCATTTCACCTTCCTGAAGGACCAGAGAGATCCAGGAAAAGTCCCAGGCAGTTGCTAACATATCTCAAATAATAGTAATGGTTATTATTATTTTTGAAATTATTATTATTCACATGGCTCATGGTCAGTGCTACATTGTTTTATCTTCCCAATTAAACTGCACACTGTTCTAAATAGGGTAGGGACTACATTTTACAGCTCATGACTGTCAAAGGCAGCAGCAGAATAGTGGACATTTCTGGATTTCACATCAGAAGATCTGTGTTTGAGGCTCATCTTTGTCACATTGATCTTCTGATCTGTTTCTTCATAAAATGAAAATGCACTCACTGCTTATTTGCTGCTCCATTGCCTTCTTAAAATCTTTTTTACTCTACACAGCAGACATAAAGAAAAATCCATAAATTGTTTAGAAAATACGATTTTAAAAAACTGTTACCAAATGTAACGCCCTGCACTCAAGCCAGGAACTAGAAAATGGCCAGTTCTCATGAAGCCCCTTCCACCCAACTTGCCAAACATATACCCCCTGCACTGCCTGTTGGTGAAACTATGTCCGTATATTTACTTTATACTTCCTAAAATTTCTCTGAGGTGTTGAGAGTTGTTGTTCCAAACTTCTGGCATTCTGTTAATTGGCCTTCAACTTTTATAAACATAGTCACCCTTTCTGATCATGTCTTGTTCCTAAGTGATGCCATGTGGAAACTCAGGGTGATAGACTCAGCAAACAGAATGCAGTGAATCTTAGAAAACTTCCCTTGTTTTTTCTTTTCTTAAACTAATAGTCAAACCAGCCATCTTAGATATAGCTTGGATAACTTGTTTGTTTATGTTCCTTTACCCTTCGACACTTCAAGAATCTGCTACTTTTCCACTCTCTTAGGATCTATTCTTTTTTTAAACTTTTTATGATAATGTTGTTGTTGTGATTAATGTTATTAATATTAGTTTACTTTCACACTATATAAATACCCTAAGTTCCTTGGGGATCGTCTCTTTTTAGTTGTAAAATCCCATACATGTATTAGAGAGCTTAGTCATCTTTTAGAAATGATTTGAATTTTCCCATTACTAGATTTTTCCTTCAACCTAAAAATATTTTTCTCAATAATCATTAACCTAAAACTATAAAAGAAACAACAGAAAACTTTGTAAATGGATGTAGAAATATGACTTGGCTTTGTTTGCTGTCGTCAGAAATACCTGGCCTCCTATAATATATTATTGTTCATCTGTTCACAATTGGGTACTTCAGGCCCTTGGGGTCTGTAAGTACCCAGGAAATTGCTAAGCCAGAGGAAATGGAGCTTCTCATCATGCTCAATTTAAGAGCTAGAGCATTTTGAAGGGCTCTAAATAACCTTGCATCTTCTCCCTAGCTTGAAGGAGACGTTGAGCGTCTGGTAGAATAAGAGAAGAAACAAGACTGGACTCGTACCAAATCCCCACTATCAAGACTTTTACAAAATGCCTGTCATTGTCCTTCAGCTGATGGGAACATGTCCCCATCAGTCGCGCTGTCACTCCTGGATGTCGGAGGCCTGCATTTCCCTCACATTCCTACCCATCATTTGACAAATCACTCCTGTCCTCTTCTTAGATTCCCTGCTGTAAAGAAGAAATTTATGGCAGAGCTCAAAGAATTACGGCACAAAGAGCAGAGCCCATATATCGTTCAAAGCATCATCAGCTTGATAATGGGGATGAAGTTCTTTCGAATTAAGATGTATCCCGTGGAGGACTTCGAGGCCTCTCTTCAGTTTATGCAGGTACCATGTTGGGTGGGAACTTGTGCATCTTCCCTCCTCAGAGTGACTGACCTGAAATGTGAGAACCCATTCACTAAAGTCCTACTGTTTTTTTCTCGATAATTCATGTGCTTATTCGCTTAATAGTGTCCAACTCCCTGTGGCCCTTTGGACTGCAGCCCACCAGGCTCCTCTATCTATGGGATTTTTTGGGCAAGAGTGGGTTGCCATTTCCTCCTCCAGGGGATATTCCCGAACCAGGGTTTGAACCCATGTCTCTTGTGTTTCCTGCATTCCCAGAGAGTGGGTTTCATAACTAGTAATAGAATTTCAGGCATATAATTTCATTTTTAAATTCATATCATCTTTAGAGTAGGTGTACAGTGGAATTTTATTTGTAGATTTTTTTTTCTTTTTTTCACTCACTGGTTGCATATTATTCTGTTAATAAAATATGGCTTTATTTTTTACTTTTTAAGATCGATAGCATTGAGTTGGTGATGTTAACATTTCTAGGCCTCAGAACTTTAAGTAATGAAATCTTTTTTATACTTACTGTAAAAATCAACTAAACCATATAGGTTTAGGTGTCTGTGACACAGTGTTCACCATTTTGTACTAAAGAATTATTGCTAATAAGGATTTCCCAGAGTACACAACTGTATTAGATTTTATAAAACTTTAGTATCTGAAGGAATTTTTTTTTTCTAATGGTGCTGTGAATTAGATTTAGTGGGAATCTTAATAAAGAGTTTCAATACCGGGGTTATGAATGGAGGTTGTTCCACTTAATACCTGCTAGGATGGCTATAAACAGAAAGACAGTTACCTGTTGGTGAGGGTGTAGGGAAATGGTAACCCTCATACACTGCTGGTGGGACTGTGAAATCGAGACAAGCAGCTTTTGAAAACAGTTTGGCAGTTCTTCATATATTTAAATCTAGAATCATCAATCATCAATCCAGTAATTCCAATTCTAGGTATATATACAAGAGAAATGAAAATGTATGTCCACACAAAATCTTGAATGTGAGTGTTCATAGAAGCATTATTCCTAATAGCCAATGTCCAGGAGAGGCAAACCCACAGAGACGGGAAGTAGGTTAGTTGTGTTGGGCTGGAGGGAGGCGGCTGTGCTTAGGGAGGGCCAGACTTCCTGCTCATGGGTGCAAAGTTTCTTTCTGTGATAATGAAAAGGTTCTACATTTGATTGTGGTGAAAGATGTACAATTGTGAATATACTAAAAGCTATCAAGTTGTACACTTTATAAGAGTGAATTGCATGGTATGTGAACTGTATTCAATAAAGCTGTTTAAAAAAAGAAGAATATAGGCCCATATCAAACTTGTGGAATTCAAGCTTCAGTGCTTATCAGTTCTGTGACCTTGGTCAAGTCACAACCTAACTCCTCCCGGCTTCACTTACCTTGTCTGCAGAGTGATAACAGTGACACTTACTTTGGAAGGTGGTTCTGGGCATTCTTGGACTCAGTAAATACTAACTATTTTTCTCTCTCTCATGCTAATGATTCATGTATATGTGTATGTGCATGACAATTTGAGATGATATTTATATATGTATGCAAAATAATGTAGGAAAAGGACCATAATTCTGGGAACCATAATGCCCCATCCTGTATAGGGAAAACAGTCTCAAAGACTTTGCATGCCGGCAGTGCCTGTCTTAGACTGAGGTCTTAGTATGATATTCATATACTGGGAACTTGAGTAACTGTTGCTGCTGATAGTCTCAATGTGGACTGAAAAAAAGTGGTTGATACACATAGTAACATGTCATCAGAAGTACCTGTAGCCTTGGACTCTTCCATGAAAGCTACATCTGGAAAAGACCACAATAAGTTACAACCCAAAAGGTCAGGAAGGGGAAGGGGACTGGCAGAATTCTAAACAGGCCAACTCTTCTAATAAATTGTTCCCCAGGCAACCAAAAGCACCCTTTGGGGTCAGGAGTCCACAGACAAAGACATCCTTGCTGGAGGAATGCTTCCAAAGGTTTCCTTGTCCCAGGTGGGGAAGGGAAGCATTCCACGCTTGTTCATGAATCTATCCGAACAATAAACACCTAAAATGTCAGGGCTAACAAGTAAACATCTTTGTGCCCAGGGTTGTCAGGGCCTAAAACAAGTTGAATGTCTTCTGCCTCTCTCTCCATGTTTACCTTCTCTGGGGATCTGTATTTGTGGGTTATTTGAGGACCCAGGCCCCCCGCACATAGTAGCTAGTCAGTAGAAATTTGTTGGAAATAAATGAATGAACCAACCAGTAAGTCAGTGGATGAACACCTGCTTACTGGTTATAGATGCTTTGTCCCTTCAGCATCATGATTTTGGGACAGAAATTAGGGGGAGAGTGAGAAAACCAGCCCTGTAAAATGTCATTGGAGGCTATTGTGAACTTAAATATAAATGCTGGACTCCAGTGATTTTTTTTTTAATAGATGGTGGTGTATGCGATGTTATTGAGTGTTACTGAACTAAGATCTGTTGACTTAAATTTGTTTACCTACAATTTTCTGTGCACATTTCAATCTTTCTCCCTCCCTTGACTCTTTTTCTGCTTCCCAGGAATGTGCACATTACTTTCTCGAGGTCAAAGACAAAGATATCAAGCATGCCTTGGCTGGGCTGTTTGTTGAAATTCTGGTCCCAGTGGCTGCTGTGAGTTACATTTTCATTTTAAAGAATCTCTTCAAATTGGATTAGAGAATCAACAATTTCATTAAGTATAATATGAACACGCATCTCTGTTTCAGGCTGTTAAAAATGAAGTTAATGTTCCCTGCCTCAGAAACTTCGTTGAAAGCCTATATGATACCACGCTGGAACTTTCTTCTCGAAAGAAGCATTCCTTGGTTAGTAACTATGAGAAAATTCAAAACACAAAACTGCAGTGACCCAAATTCCTAGGCTGAAGTCTGTTTGAGAGTCATAAGAGTTCCGCAGATGGGAGAATTACCTACAGTTCCCTCAAAAAGCACTAAGTCATGTCCAACTCCTGTGATTCAATGAACTGTAGCCTGCCAGGCTCCTCTGTCCATGGGATTCTCAAAAACAGGTAGCATTTCAAAATTTGGAGCTGGTACCTAATATTAAACATTGATTGAATCATGGTAACCAGAGGGAATTAGACCATGTTACCTCAAGGACCCTACTAGTCCTAAAGATTCTGCTGTTTGTGTTCAAGGATTGGTTTAACTTAATTTTAATTTGTACTTTTTCCGATCTGAAGGCTTAAGATGCTAACAAAAGTTTCTCTTCTCAAGCCCCAGAAACTTTCAGTGGCTAATTCCTATCCTGATTTTCAGAATCAAAATGGAACTAGACAGGAAAGGGAGTTGGAACACAGAGAGTTGCCCGTGGGAAAGATTCTCTGAAGGTTGAGAGAACAGTCTTGGGGAATGCTTTTGTGCTGAAAAACAGCGTAGAAGTTTTTTAAATTACAACACCCTTTTTCCTCCATTGTCCATCTCCATTGTCCTCAGAAACACTTGCAAAATGCCCACCTCTGCACAACACCCCTTGGGCCTGGGAGTGTTACAAAGTCTGGGGTGGTGAATAAAGCTCTGGTTTACGAGTTGGAAGGTGGTAGACCAGCTGTACCTGTGATGGTATAGAGGAAGCTAGTTGCTTAGGTTGCTGATTTCTAGTATTGTTTATGCTAATCTTTAAAGTATGAACATTACCACCATTATCTGAGCAAATATTCAGAGTTGCTTTGCTGGAAGTGGTGACAGATTTGTTGATTTGTCTACATTCTGTGGTCTCTGTGACTGCTTGTATTTTGTTTTTAAATTATCAGCTGTAATTAGAGTTGTATTCAATGACAGTGGTAGTTCAACATCACTTTAAAACTAAGTTAATTTAAAAAAGAAAAAAAAGCAAGTTAATGGAATGTTAAGCACTGAATCTCACTGTGTCAATAGATTTTTGCTAATTCAAGTTAATGGATGAACCAGTTATATTTTTTGTTTAAATCTTCACTAGCCCTTGTTTTCGGGGAAGCCATTAAGGTGTATACTATCTGGTTCAGCAAAATGGCGGCGAGTTCTGCATGTATACTGTAAAAGCCACCCACCAGCTTTTCTGTCTTCTGTCTTCTCCAGTTGCTGCGGGAAACCTGCCCAGTTAAGCAGGAAAACCACAGTAGCACCTCTGTTTATTTGGTCGTAAGCAAATTCCTCCTGCGGTTAAATTTGTCTTGGTGGAGTTTACCAGGGCAATAACATTTCTTTTAGGAATCTTCCTTAATTACAGGAAGATTGCATGCAAAAGAAAATATATACACCTACCTCTAAGACAGGGACAAACTATTAGATGTTTACGAGCAAAAAAACAAGTAACATTTTCAAAATCAGTGTGCCTTCCTCCTTTTTTCCCAGAGGATTGAGAGTGATCTATGATTGTTTTTAAAATTCATAAGGGAAGACGAAATTAGTGAATCAGATTTCTATTTATGATCCATGAAACTCACTCTACCCTGTACATTGTTGTTTCTGTTTAGTCACTAAGTCATGTCTGACTCTGCAACCCTATGGACTGTAGCCTGCCAGGCTCCTCTGTCCATGGGAACTGTCAGGCAAAAATACTGGAGTGGTTGCCATTTCCTTCTCGAGTGGATCTTCCCGACCCAGGGAACAAACCCACCTCTCCTTATTGGGAGGCAGATTCTTTACCACTGAGCCACCAGGGAAGCCCAACCCTATACACAACTCTACAGTATTCCATTTCCATCCTCCTCAGAAACACTTGCAAAATGCCCACCTCTGCATGGCACCCATTGGGCATGGGTGTATTACAGAGTCTGGCCCACACAGCACATGGGGGAGATGGATGGATGGACGGTGGTTCCAGAGAGCCTGTGTTACCTGAGTGGTTGCAATTACATCATCCTGTGATCTCCTCTTCTCTCTCCTCAGGCCTTGTACCCGCTGGTGACCTGTCTGCTCTGCGTCAGCCAGAAGCAGCTGTTCCTGAACAGGTGGCACGTTTTCCTCAACAACTGCTTATCCAACCTTAAAGTGAGTATTTGTCGGCTTGAAAAACTCTTATGAAAACACATTAAGAGTCTGAGGCTGGTGTGTGTGCTCCTGAGAGTGACTCCTGAGGTTGTGGGGGAAATGATCCTGTACTATTGGAATAATGAAAAAAGTATTAATGAGTGTTTTCCTTTTTAAATATAGTCTGTTTTATAAGGTAATTGGGGCTAAGATAAATCATGTCAAGTTTAAGGGGGGAATCTTTTAAATTTTTTTAAAAATGTTTATTTTTTTATTGAAGTATAGTTGCTTTACAGTGTTATAAAATCTTACCTAATAAGGATCACTCAAAAGGTGGAATTAAATGCCCCTTTATATGCATCTATGTGTATGCATGTGTGCTCAGTTGGGTCACCTCTCTGCGACCCCATGGACTGTAACCTGCCGGGCTCCTCTGTCCATGGAATTTCCCAGGCAAGAATACTGGAGGGTTCAGGATGGAGGGGACACATATATACCTATGGCCGATTCATATTGATGTATGGCAAAAAACTATCACCATAGTGATATTGTAAAGTAATTATCCTCCAATTAAAAGAAATTGAAAAAAAAAAAAAAGAATACTAGAGCGGGTTGCCATTTCCTTCTCAAGAAGATCTTCCTGACCCAGGGATCGAACCCACATCTCTTGCATCTCCAGCATTGGCAGGCAGATTATTTACTAGTGCCTCCGGAGAAGCCCATATGCATCTACAGTCAGGCTTTAAACAACTGAAAAAAGGGGAGGTCACACTTCACTGACAGAAGCAGGTGGAATGATTTCAGAAGCTCACCCAAACCTCCTCCAGCCTCCCTCTGACTCATTCCAGGCTAGGAAAACATTAGATTGGCCAAAAAGTTCTTCTGGAGTTTCTGTAAAATGTTGTGGAAAAATCTGAATGAACTTTTGGGCCAGCCCATTTTTTGCGGGGGGGTGGGGGGGCAACGTTTATTCTGTGGGAGGATTGACCTACTAACAGAAAACACTTATTTCCTGTCCCTGTTATTTGTGATTATTTGAAGGTATTGTATTCAAGCCACATGATATTCAATTATTAGTCTTAGGCAGCTGAAATGGCTGTTCAGGTGCTGGGTGATGTGAGGAACCAACGCATGGTCCCTGAAACCGAGGCATGCATGTTCAGTTGCCCAGTTGTGTCTGACTCTGTGTGACCCCATGGACTGTTTGCCCACCGGACTCCTCTGTCCATGGGATTCTCCAGGCAAGAATACTGGAGTGGGTTGCCGTGCCCTCATCCAGGGGATCTCTTCCACCCAGGGATTGAACCCGAGTCTGCTGCATTAACTGGAGAAGGAAATGGCAGCCCACTCCAGTATTCTTGCCTGGAGAATCCCATGGATAGAGGAGCCTGGTGGGCTACAGTACATGAGGTTGCACAGAGTCATACACAACTGAGCGATTTAGCAGCAACAGCAGCTCCTGCATTGGCAGGCAGATTCTTTACTACTGAGTCACCTGGGAAGACCCTGAAACTGAGGAACTTACAGTTAAAACAACCATAATGATTAGCTTTTAAATTGCCTTAAAACTTGAACATGGTGAACAGATTTTAAGTTTTAGTGGCCTGTTGATAAAAGTCAACTAAATGAACACCATTTCTAATATAAGTGCAAATAGCACATAGTTATCATAATTGTTCTCCCTTGTGTCCAAAAATATTGAATTCCTTTTATAATTTTAATGCTTCTTCAAAATTTTTGAAATATACTTAGTTAAAATCCTGTATGTGCTTATACATGCTGTCTTATCTTTTTTAAGACACTTTAATTTAGTGAGGTAGTTAAGATTAATTATATTATTTTGGCATTTACCATCATGACACAGTAATCTGCATTGGAGCTGTCTGAAGCAGTAGCTAGGTACTGGCTCTGAAAGCTGATTGTGAAATCCAAGATTAAAATCATTTATTTTCTTCAAATTGGCAGGGAAATATAATAGCAGTGGGTATGGAATTAAGCCTTTAAGAATTCTGGAAAACAAAATGCTTTTCAGGATATCAACTAGTATATAATGGCCACTTTCAGATGTTTTATTCAGGGATTTATCCATCTGTCATATGCCTCTAACACACAGCTTAATGTCAATTTTTGTTGTTACTTCATCCACTTTTATGTTATTCAGTTATTCTCGTTAAACATGTTTTTTTCTTCTACATTTTACACAAAGAAAAAGATCATTTTATTCAAAACAAAAAAAAAGAGAGACATGATTAAGAATGTTCAGTTTTCTGTATTTTTATGCTAAATGTTTGTGATGAGTTTTAGTATCAAGATAGTTTTTTGCATTAAAATTTACTATTGTGGCTAAAAAGACCAACATTTTTTTGTGTCCAGAATTACTTTTGAAATACAGAAGCATAATCTTACTTTGAACTTAATTGCTTTATATTTAAAATCAGCCACTTAAAAAAAAAATTTTGAAGCGTAGTTGCTATACAATGTTGTGTTAATTTCTACTTTACAGTGGAGTGAACCAGCTATGCATAGACATATATCCCCTCTTTTTTTAGATTTCCTTCCCATTTTGGTCACCACTGAGCACTGAGTAGCATTCTTTGTTCTATACAGTAGGTTCACATTAGTTACCTATTTTAATTGCTTTACAGTTAGAATACTATGTGAAGGTCTGGTGGAAGCCCACCAAAAAGACTTAACAACAGAGTTACACACAGCCCTCAAGAGAAGGGCTGCACACTGATGATGTTTCCCTGTGTGAATATTTCAAGTGTCAGGATTTCCCAAAGGGGAAAGCAATAAGATCAGAAAGGTGCCGGAAGTGGGGAAGATAGGAAAGTCTGTTATATAAAAAGTAGATCTAGGGTGCCTGTTCTCGAGGAGCTTGGCGTTTCAATGGGGGATGTGTAATGAAGTTTCAAAATGCATGTGGCAGAGACGTAAAAGCTAGGAGTGAGGAGACACCTGTGCCATTTCTACAGGTCAGGTGCCCAGTGAAGCAGGAAAGAGGTAGTTGTTAGGCAAAGGAAAGGCAAGGATACTTCACTTTATGGGTAGTAAATGGTCAAAATTCACCTCCTCGAGGGTAAAAGGTATAGAAAATCTTTGATGAGTTACAGTTGAAATAAAATTGTAGCCCATGTATTTAGAACTCAACCCAGTAAGAATTAAATGGGACCATTTTAAAATGTCATTAATATACAGAAAACCTTCCAAACCTCTTCAAGGGTCCTCAACAGGCAGGAAATACCCGAAGAAAAGCTATCATGGTTTCAGGAGCACACTTTGTCTTGAATGTCTTCAGTATTTTGTGGGGTTTAGAGCCAACCATATCGTTTCAAAAAAGACCTCCGGTCCAGCTCTTTCCTCTGTTCACTGTCCCTGTTTGCTCCCCCCCACACACACACATGCTTAGGTATAATGAACCCAGTATTTGCCCCATATGTGTTGAACTTGGGAGCCACCTTTGATGTGTTCTGCTGGGGAGAGTTGTCAAGGTGGCAGCATGACATAGGGCAGAGTAGAAATGTGTGTGAGCATGAAAAATCTGCTTTTAAAGTAAACAAGGTCTCAGATTCAGCGCTCATTTATGTCAGTGCCCTGGTTTATCCTCAGCGTCAGTCTGTCAGGAGCAGGCTGCTTCGGTAACACAAACGTAAAGTCTTTATTTACACTTGTTAACTCGGTCAACCGTGTGTTAGCAATCTGCCCTTGTAAAGTGGTGAGAAATTTATGACACCTTCTCACCACGACCTTGACATCTTTGAGGAACTCCTGGTCAGTGAGGACCAATACTTTATGCTTTTATGAATTTTATGTCAGAATTTGAATATACTGAGCTATTGAAAAATGCTACATTCCCTTCCTGTCTACCCTAGTATATCTAATTCTGAAAAAGGGAAATATGTTTTTAAAACTTGATTTAATAGCGCTTTCATATTTTGTCATGAATCCCCATTTATTAATAGTTCTTTTAAATTGAAATCATTAAGTGTTCATAATAAGTGTGTTCAAGTTTCTTGTCCTCGAAAATGGATATAATTGGAAGAACCTTTACATTTTCTTTTTCTTACAATAATTAATATATATTAAAACCAGTGAAGTCTTCTTTATTAAAAAGAAAAGAAACCTCAAAAGTTAAAAAATTTATTTGTATAAAATAATTAATAACAAGAAGAGGTCTCATTAATTGGAGATCATTTATGAGCCAGACCAGCAGTAGGGCCTTTAAATATATGTCGTGGATTATCATGACAATATCACAGGCTGCATTGAATTCCCCGTATGCTTTCATGTTACTATTTATGTTTTTTCCAGAAATTTTGCTCAGATGGCAATATTTTTTTAACTTTTCTTTTTGTATTGGAGTATAGCTAATTAAAAATATTATGATAATTTCAGGTGGACAGTAAAGGGACTCAGCCATATATATACACATATCCATTCTCCCCCAAGCTCCCCTCCCATCCAGGCTGTTATATAACATTGAACAGGGTTCCCCTGTGGGACCAGTGGGGAAGGATGGGGGAAAGGATAGTTAGGGAGTTTGGGATTGACATGTACACACTGCTATATTTAAAATGCTCAGAAATATTGAAGCTGTATCATCTGAAGGTTAGACATTAGTCAGCATAGCTTCAAAGTCCTAGAAACCAAAGTACAGAGTTAAAAAGGTGTCTCTTTTCGTCTCAGTCACTATTTGCACTAGGGGTAGAATATATTCACGTAGTTGGATGGTCATCAATTCTTCACCAGAAATGTACCAGGCAGTGTTCCGGATGCTGGAAATAAGTGATGAATGAGATAGTGACGCTTACAGTTCTTTTAGACCTTGTAATTCAGTGGAGGAGACAGACTGGAAACAAGTAAACAGAGGAGGACAAAAACTTCCGGTAGTGCTAACTGCTATGAAGACAATCAAATAGGACATAATGATAGAGAATTACACATTCAGAATGGTACGGGGAGGGAAGGGGACAAAAAAGGTCCTTTGATTTCCATTAAGAATATCAAAGTTTGGCTGCCATTAATTTTTTTTGATGAATCTGATTTTGGGCACTTCATATATCTTCATGTGTAATAATCACAATGAAGTTAAAGGAGTGCTTTTAACTTTTCATATAAATATAAGGGTATTAATGATATCTTTATTTTACAAAGAGGAAAGCATTGAGTAATATATTAAGGATTCCACAGCCATTGCCTAAATGCATTAAAATGTATGGTCCTACTTAAAACAACTACTATCCTCTTGGTAAATACGACATTTAAATGGTACAGTGTTAGCTATTTAAAAGAGTTTTCAAGAAGTAATTATTCTGTTTTAATGTAACTTTATTTCTATAAATTTGAGAAAATCTCATCTATGTTTTAGATCCATCAAAGGCATATTTCAAAGTGGAATTTATAAATTCTAATAGAACACATACATTGGGTCAGAAAATTAGCAGATGACAGGTGTATTACTTACTTTAAATGCCTTTTTTATTCAGCCAGTGAATAGAAAAAATAATCTCTGTAAATTGTTGGTATGGTAATTTTAGAGGTTATCCTAAACTATAGTACATGATGTCGTTTGGATAATACAGTCATCAAAAAGGTTGAGTTATGATCAAAGTAATTTGATTCAGGTATCAAAAGGAAATGCCAAAAAGAAGGAAGATGTTGACTGGGATAGGCACTGACTTATAGCAGAAAGAAACAGATTTACTTAAGTCCCTTTACTTGCAATGGAAGAGAGAACTAGAAGAGTTATACGTATAGTGAGATCAAAAGACTATCATTGTTTATCAGTTTGTGTCAGTAGATCTTTACCTTGATGTGCATGAGGAGCTCTAAGGAAGCCTGTTACAAATGCAACTTGTTGAAAGCTACCTGCAGAGATTCTGGTTTAGAATGTCTGAGGTGCAGCCAAGGAATTCGCATGTTTATAAGAAGTCCTGGTGTCTGGGTGCAGGTGGTCAGCTGGTGGATCATGGGAAACATTGGTCTGGCCAATGACCCTATCACCAGCCAAGTTATCAGTGACTTCAGTGCTCCTTACTTATTACTGTTAACACTGAATTGCTTTAGCTAAGTCAAAAGATTGAAGTTTAAAGAAGGTGGACATGGGATTGGGCAGACTGACATGTCATGTAAAGTCTGGAAGATCCACTCTGAAACCTACTCGTTTCTTGAACAGTTTTATCAATGTAACCTCAGCTCTGCTATAAAGAAATTATTGGTTAGTTAATTGAGAAACATATGCTAATGAAAGAAGAGAATAGTCTTTCAGTCTTGGAGTAGAGATCTTTGACACAGAGGTCAGTGGTTTGACACATAGGTTAAAAATGTCAGCATCCTGAGACGATATAGTAAGACCTTATATGTTAGCTGCTGTTGGAAAGTGAAAGCAGTGAAGAAGTCCTGTCTTCAAGCAGAGTACAATCTAGTCGTTGCCAGTAGCATATTTGAGCAGCCTTCATATAATCTTAAACTGAAATCATTCATGATTTGAAGACACTGGGGCCAGATTGCCTGGGTTTTAATTCTGGTTCTGTCACTTATTAGCTCCTCTGGGTCTTGACTCCCTCATCCTTAAAAGGACACAGTAGCAGTATCTACTTTGTAGGTTATGCTGAGAATTAAAAAGAGTTAATATACATACAACTTTGATAACAATGCCTGATACAGTGTAACATGCACGTTCCAGTTTCTGAGAAAATAGCCTTTACTGGAGCAGAAGTCAGTTCCTATCCCAGCTGTCATTTACAGGCTTGAAGACCTGAGCCAGTGATTTGACTTCTGTCAAAGACAGAATCCTCCCAGTTGATGTCATGGCCTATGAAAGTACTTTTGAAAGAGCAAAATTTGATACAAGTGTGAGATATTTAGTAATACTGTATCATGTTGATTAGCTTCAGCTATGTACTAAGGGTTGGCTTTAGTTCCTATATAAAGAAATTTTGCTTATGCATTAGGTTGTTCAGCTACTACTCAGTTTGCCTTTTTTCCCCAGACTTTAAAATTTATATTTTGTGTTGGGGTATAGCCAATTAACAATGTTATGGTAGTTTCAGGTGAACAGTGAAGGGACTCAGCCGTACATATACATGTCCCCATCTTCCCCCAAACCCTCATCCCACAGTTTCTCTTTTAAATTTATGTTTACCAATAACCTGCTGTATGGCAGTCACTGAGGGAACAACAGTGAACAACCCAAAAGTCCTGGAGCTCAGAGTCTGGTAGGAAACATATAGGAGAACAACATTCTAGAAGACAGACAACAGGAGCCCTTGGTAATCTCCCCAGGGCCGAGGAAGGAGTGGAGGGGCAGTGGAATGTTACAGAGGAGTGACACCTAATGAATCTTGCTGGGGAGTAGGAATTTTCTAAGTAGAACAAGGGCAGGAAGGCATTCTAGGCATTCGATGAATTGCAGAAGGGATGTAACAGCACAGAGCACACGGAGGTGAAGGCAGGAGGTGGGGATGGGGGAGCCAGGTCACCAGAGGCCCCTGTTGCACCACATTATGGAATTTGGACATTGTCCAGGAGGTGCTGAGAAGCCACTTCAGAACTTGAAATGCAGGGGAGTAAACAATCACTGTTGCAGTTTAAGAATATCATCTGATAGTGCTGAGAATGGATGAGAAGCCAGGAAAATCATGTTAGGAGGGAATTGTGGTGACCAGTCATATCATCTTGGAATGCTAAAAATCAATTACCAGTACAGGAAAACACTGGTAAAACAAAGCAAAACCTGAAATCAGCTACTTTGCTATTTGGTGTCTATGGGAGAAAAGTAGACTGTCTCAAATGTATTCTTAAGAATGAAAGAACATCAGTCACAATCAGTTCAGTTCAGTCGCTCAGTCGTGCCTGACTCTTTGTGACCCCATGAACCGCAGCACGCCAGGCCTCCCTGTCCATCACCAACTCTTGGAGTCCACCCAAACCCATGTCCATTGAGTCAGTGATGCCATCCAACCATCTCATCCTTTGTCCTCCCCTTCTCTCCTTGCCCTCAATCATTCCCAGCATCAGGGTCTTTTCCAATGAGTCAGCTCTTTGCATCAGGTGGCCAAAGTACTGGAGTTTTAGCTTCAACATCAGTCCTACCAGTGAACACCCAGGACTGATCTCCTTTAGGATGGACTGGTTGGATCTCCTTGCAGTCCAAGGGACTCTCAAGAGTCCTCTCCAACACCACAGTTCAAAAGCATCAATTCTTCTGTGCTCAGCTTTCTTTATAGTCCAACTCTCACATCCATACACGGCCACTGGAAAAACCACAGCCTTGACTAGATGGACCTTTGTTGACAAAGTAATGTCTCTACTTTTCAATATGCTGTCTAGGTTGATCATAACTTTCCTGCCAAGGAATAAGCGTCTTTTCATTTCATGGCTGCAGTCATCATCTGCAGTGATTTTGGAGCCCAGAAAAATAAAGTCAGCCACTGTTTCCATGGTTTCCCCATCTATTTGCCATGAAGTGATGGGACCAGATGCCATGATCTTAGTTTTCTGAATGTTGAGCTTTAAGCCAACTTTTTCACTCTCCTCTTTTCACTTTCATCAAGAGGTTCTTTAGTTCTTCTTCACTTTCTGCCATAAGGGTGGTGTCATCTGCATATCTGAGGTTATTGATATTTCTCCTGGCAATCTTGATTCCAGCTTGTGCTTTCTCCAGCCCAGCGTTTCTTATGATGTACTCTGCATATAAGTTAAATAAGCAGGGTGACAATATACAGCCTTGACGTACTCCTTTCCCTATTTGGAACCAGTCTGTTGTTCCATGTCCAGTTCTAACTGTTGCTTCCTGACCTGCGTACAGGTTTCTCAAGAGGCAGGTCAGATGGTCTGGTATTCCCATCTCTTTCAGAATTTTCCACAGTTTATTGTGATCCACACAGTCAAAGGCTTTGGCATAGTCAATAAGGCAGAAATAGATGTTTTTCTGGAACTCTCTTGCTTTTTCGATGATCCAGCAGATGTTGGCAATTTGATCTCTGGTTCCTCTGCCTTTTCTAAAACCAGCTTGAACATCTGGAAGTTCACGGTTCACGTATTGCTGAAGCCTGGCTTGGAGAATTTTAAGCATTACTTTACTAGCATGTGAGATGAGTGCAATTGTGTGGTAGTTTGAGCATTCTTTGGCATTGCCTTTCTTTGGGATTGGGATGAAAACTGACCTTTTCCATTCCTGTGGCCACTGCTGAGTTTTCCAAATTTGCTGGCATATTGAGTGCAGCACTTTCACAGCATCATCTTTCAGGATTTTGAAATAGCTCAACTGGAATTCCATCACCTCCACTAGCTTTGTTCATAGTGATGCTTCCTGAGGCCCACTTGACTTCACATTCCAGGATGTCTGGCTCTAGGTGAGTGATCACACCATCATGACTATCTGGGTCGTGGAGATCTTTTTTGTACAGTTCTTCTGTGTATTCTTACCACCTCTTCTTAATATGTTCTGCTTCTGTTATGTTCCTACCATTTCTGTCCTTCATTGAGCCCATCTTTGCATGAAATTTTCCCTTGGTGTCTCTAATTTGCTTGTAGAGCTCCCTAGTCTTTCCCAATCTGTTGTTTTCCTCTATTTCTTTGCATTGATCACTGAGGAAGGCTTTCTTATCTCTCCTTGCTATTCTTTGGAACTCTGCATTCAAATGGGTATATCACAGTAAGATGCATCAAAAAGATAATTGTGGGTAGAGGGACAGGAAAAAAGTATAAGAGAAGTTGAACAGAAGACAGTGATGCAAATCATTGCAACTGGAGATCTTAGTTAAGCTCCTCAATGAAAGTTAGATGATAACTTGCTCTACTAGATCATGACTCACGGTGTGAGATAAAGCCTGAGAGAGAATTTTGAATGATACACTATGCAAACACAAGATGCTCAGTCATGTCCGACTCTTTGCGACCCCATGGACTGCAGCACGCCAGGCTTCCCTGTCCTTTGCCATCTCCCAGAGCTTACTCAAATCCATGTCCGTTGAGTCAGTGATGCAATTCAACCATCTCGTCCTCTGTTATCCCCTTCTCCTCCTGCCTTCAATCTTTTCCAGCATCAGGGATACTTTGTGTGTGTGTGTGTGTGTGTAAGGAGAAACTCACAAAGGTGGAGATATTCTCACTAGAATGGCAGCTTCCTGAAGTCAGGGACTACATCTCCTTTGCTACTGGATCTGCATCTTGTATATAATAATAGTTACTGTGGGCAGGAACTAAATTCCCTTTGTGCACTAGCTCATTTAGTTATCTTAACAATCCTAGGAGGGAGAGAGGGTTAGCATCATTTCACAGACAGGGAAGATCAGGCCCAGAGAGATTACGGAAGGTCCCTGAGGTTAGCCACACCGCTCATAAATTACAGAGCGAGGATGGATTTAAACCCAGGCAGTGTGTGTCTAGAGTCTGCTTTTAACTAGTGTGTAAGCATGTTAGAGATTTTTGCTGGCCTGGAGGAAGGATAATTAGAATTCCTGACATTTTTAAATGATAGACTATTTTAAATGCAACTTTACTAGTTTAAAGTTCCTGTATGTATCTAAGACATGCAACAAATTGTAAGTTTTATCACTTGTTTTACTAAAAGATAAAAAAAATCCTTTATGTGTAAATGTATGCTTCTAAAAAGTTGGGACTTTTTTTTCCTGGAGCTAGAAAAGTAGTTATAAAGTTTATTTGGAAGAGTAAACATACAGGAATATCTGAGAAAACCCTAGAAATAGAAAAAGAACACTGGATGATGGAAGATAAGCCATACTAGATAATAAAACACGTCATAAGTCCTCAAAAATTAAAATGATGTTTTATCATTTTATTTATTTAGATTAATAGAAGAAAAAAGCCAGACTGAGAGCAAAATGCATGTAGAAATTTCAAATTTTTTAATAGAAATTTCAAATTTTATAATGATCACATCAAGAAGTTATTTTAAAACTGTTTTGGCATAAGAAATCTATCTTTCCTAAATCTAAAAAGCTACTCCCTATAGTCTTTTCCATCAAATTTATTTATGTGACTCATCTTTATTCAGCAAGTAGCTTAAAGGTAAACTTATCCTAGATTATATCTAAGCAGTTATGAAATCTTCAAAAATCAGGACCCGAATTATCTACACTAAGAATAGAACAGCAAAAATGGTCATGACAAGATGAATAAATGAACAGGGAAGGGGAGTAACATAAAAGCGAAAGACCTCTAAGAAAGTGAAGAGTGACATCATAGCATTTAATCTGCAATCTTATGTCTTGGTTTCTGATGTAGAATAAAGACCCCAAGATGGCTCGAGTTGCACTGGAATCTCTGTACAGATTACTTTGGGTTTACATGATCCGAATTAAATGTGAAAGCAACACAGCTACGCAGAGGTAAGGAGCTGGCTTGGGTCCATGGTAACCCCATCACTAAGTTGATGGTAACCATGTCACTTAGCCAATGAAGAGGGTGTTTTGTTTCATTGCTGCCCACCCTAACCAACCTTGAAGCTGTTCAAAGCTGACAGCATCTAAAAGATCTAAGTCCTTTGGACATTTCAGGCTTTCCTTAGACATTAGCTCAGCAGCCATTACAGAAACCCCAGTCTCTACTGGGATTGCCAAGTTCCATGTCAGGGTTATATTGGCTGCTTTAACAAAGGAAATGGCTATAATTTTCCAGCTGCCCTTAGTTTTCCAGAGAACCTTTTCATAGAGTAATTATGCTAATGGAAAAGAAATGAAGTGGTTTGTTTTCTTTTTCTGAATTCTCTCTGATACTTAGATAAGATGAAGCATCTACCATTTTCCCTTAAAGTACTGGAGCTCAGCCAATCTTGCTTGTTTTCTCTTTTTTCCCCCCTTATCTTTCAGCCGTCTTATAACCATCATCACAACACTTTTCCCCAAAGGGTCCCGTGGTGTGGTGCCAAGGGATATGCCTCTCAACATCTTTGTGAAAATCATCCAGTTCATCGCCCAGGTAATGGAGACGCTTCTGGGAGTCTTCTAATTGCCTTTAAGTAGCCACCTCCTTCTTAGGAATTACTAACAGACCAAGAGTCTAAAATAATATCTTACATGTATAGACTTTTCAGAGTGATTTTGCAAGTGTTTTCACACATAGCTTATTTTTTTGCTTCAAAACAAATTGTGACATGGTATGCCAAGTGTTTTCGGCATTTGACAAATGAAGGAACTGAGAGACAGGTTTTAAGTGACTCACCTAAGGTCACAGAGACTATTAGCAAAAGGGTCTCTTGACTCCTCGACCCTGTTTTTTCCTGCTTCTCTGCTCTAGATTCCGCAAGTCAGGAGGAAATTGAGTCTGATGTTTGCAGGAAATCAGAAGATGACAGTTATTAAACTTGGATGAGTAAATTGTAATGCTCTAACTTTCACCCTGTGAAAAAGAAGAATGTAACATGAATAGTAGCATTTATCAAGCTAATATCAAGCCAAGAACTGTTCTAAGCACTTTACACATACTCTTCTACTTAAGAACTGGGTCCAATAATATTAAACATTTAATGTTAGTTTACTATTTAGACCCAGGACTTCTATTTTTTAAAACATTGTGTGTAAATGGTTTTATCCTCACTTTGACTTCCTTGTAATTTACTGAGAAGCATGAAAAGTCATTCATTATAGTCTGTCCTCTGCCATGAGCTAGCATGCATGAGTGCTAAGTCACTTCAGTCATGTCCGACTCTTTATGACCCTGTGGACTGTAGCCCGCCAGGCTCCATCTGTCTATTGGATTCTGCAGGCAAGAATACTGGAGTGAGTTGCCATGCTCTTCTCCAGGGGATCTTCCCAGCCCAGGACTGAACCCACATCTCTTGCATCCCCTGCATTGGCAGACAGGTTCTTTACCACTACCACCACCTAGGAAATCATGAGCCAGCTCTATACCCTAAAGAAGTCCTGGAACATCTTCATTCTAAGTGTCTTTATTTGTAAAATATGAATAGGAATGCTTGCCCAGTATCCCTCAGAATGTTGTGTGGATAAAGGGAAATAACAAATGTGAAAATACTGTTGAAGTGTAATTGATGTTGATATAAAGATAAGGTTCTATTGCTACTTTACAGGTAATTTAAAATATGATATCTCTCTGTGTGTTTAGTATAATGAAATTCCTGTGTAATATTTGTACTTAGGGAAAGGACATTACTCCATTATGGACATTAATTCATCTGCCGCTTTGCAGACGGATGAATTAACAGAACTTTTCTACATTAAGTTATCATGTGGCTGAGAACGGGCTTTGATTATTCTGAAATAGGTTGTATAAAATGAAGATGACAGATCTTAGTAGTCACTATCTCAAATTATTAGAATCTGGCTTAAATGTTCTCATTTAAGTGACCTTAATGTGTCATTTGTTGATTATTCATTTCCCTTGCAGGATTGTCTGTTATAAGCCAAAGGATTGGAAATGTTAGATAACATAAGAAAATGATCATTTTGTAGGGGTATTTTAAAAACTATGTTTTTAAACTGAGTTTTAAGAAGTTGTCAGGATTTGCAGGACAAGTAGGAGGAGTTTGTAGTGTGTATAAGCCCAGATACTCAGAATGTTTTGGTTTGTCATGTTTTGATTTTTAGTCATTCTGTGTATTAGGGTCTAATTTCATATATTATAGAATGATAGCATTGCCACACACCCCATGAAAACTGAACCAAAGGTTCAGATGGACATGGATTTCCACCAGGGATTCTCTGTGATGCATAAAATGAAGCAGGACCCCTTTTCTTTCAGCAGCCACCTGTTTGGTGCATATGATGAAAACAGACATTTTCATGTAAAATGGGTATTTTAACACTTTGTTTTGTTTTCTCTCTTTCACTATAGGAACGTTTAGATTTTGCAATGAAAGAAATCATTTTTGATTTCCTTTGTGTGGGAAAACCAGCAAAAGCTTTCAGTCTCAATCCAGAGGTAAGAATGACCCTTCTACATGTCTTCACTTTGCAGTCTTGGGGAGTGGAGTGAAGGCCATCTTCTCCAAAAAGTCTCCTATTGTTTTCTGTCCATGGTATTTGACAAAAATAGTACAGCTGATGGAATTACAGAAGTAACATTTTTGGATGAATAAACTTAGAATGATTAAAGGTTGATATCATATCATATTCTGTTCTTGCAGAAGGAAGTAAACCTTGCTCCAAAAGGTAATCTGTCGCTCTAAGTCTGGTGGTTTATTTTAGAAAAGTCAATACTTATAGCTTATTTTGATGCAGATTAGCAAATTGAAGAGTTTTTGGAAGTGATGAAGCAGAGAAGAATCAATACATGCAATGATAAAATACTAAAATATAGTGAAATTAAATAAGTTAATGTTTGCATATTTGATTTTGTGGCAGCATCATAGTTCAAGGGCCAGGAAGGTCATGGAAATGAGTGTATAATGGATATGATGTACTTCCTAGAGGGTGGCAAGGGGAGAGGCTGCCTATGCAAATGAAAAGCACACTCAGTTTTGGACGTCGGAAAAGACTGTTGGCCAAGAGAAATATGCCTGGCAAGTGGCCTCTTTGCAGCCTCGCACCTGTGAGATTGTAGAGAGAACACTGGACCAGAAGTCAGCAGAGCTGAATTTACTGCTTGCCACCAGCTCTTCCACCTTTAGTAGCTATAAGACATTGCACACCATAAAATTTTTTAAAAAGATTGTTCCTGTCATCACTGTGATATTGTCTGGCTCCCTCATCATGTCAGTGAGGAAGGAGGCCCAGAGGCTCAGAACAGGCAACTGGTTAGCAGCAAAGGGAACTGAGCCTCCCTGTATCCTTTTGCTTCTTCTCACAAACCCTGCTTGCTCTTCTTGGTGCTGAGGTTGAGCAGCACCTTGAGCCCAACAAGCCCCAAATAGGAGTTTGTCTAGTTTTTAATGACATCACAGGGGTCCACAATGGCTGCTGCCAGAGTCAGTGGGCCAATGAGTGGGGGCAAAGCCAGTGTAAATTCAGGGCATTCTGTCTGAAATGAGGCCCATGACCCACTGACTAAGAGTCTTCTCTTGCCTAGAGACAGCGGTTCCAAGCTTTTCAATGGATAAAGGACACTCTTTTTTTTTTTGACTGTGACATACAGCTTAGTTTCCAACTAGGGATCAGACCCAGGCCCCCTGCAGTGGAAGCACAGAGTCCTAAACACTGGACAGCCAGGGAATCCCCGGATAGTCTTTCTAATAAATGGTGCTAAACAGTTGGGCAATCACTTGCAACATAATGAACTTCAACCCATAATTTGCCCTGTCAGCAAAAATTAACCCAAAATAAATCGTAAGCCTAAATCTGAAATCCTGTATCAGAAATCTTCTAGAAGAAAACATAAAACAAAAATCTTTGTGACGTTGAGTAGACAGAAATTTCTTTGCATACAAAAATTATAAACTACAAAAGAAAAAGTTGATAAATTGACCATCATAAAAATAAAGTGTGCACTTTAAAAGATGATGTTTACTGGAGCATAGAGCCAAAGACTGGGAGAAAATATTTGCAAAACATATATTGACAAACTCTTCTATCTAGAATATATATGAACTATTATAACTCAATAATACAGTTTTTTGTCTGGGCAAAATGAAGAGCCTCTTTACCAAAGAAGAGATACGTATAACCGGTAAACCCATGAAAAGATGTTCAACATCGTAAATCATTAGAGAAATGCAAGTTAAAACTAAAGTGAGATGTGCTGAGAATACAGAGCAATTGGAACTTGATACTGTTTTAGTGAGAATTCAAAATGGTACAACCACTTTAGAAAAGTTTGGTAATTTCTTATAAGTTTAAACATACACTTTGCATATGATCCAGCAGTTCCATTCCAAGGTATTTATCCAAGAGAAATTAAAACCTATGTCCATAAAGGTTTGTATGAATATTTATAGGAGCTTTATTTATGATCACTAAAAACAGGAAAGCCACTCCTGTTCAACAGTTGGTGGATGTCTAAAGAAATTATGAATCATCAATACAATGGAGTACTGCTCAGCCACAAAAAGGAAAAAACTATTGATATTGCAGCAGCATCTCAAAAGCATTGCTGCTGCTGCTAACTCACTTCAATCGTGTCCAACTCTGTGCTACCACAGAGATGACAGCCCACCCGGCTCCGCCGTCCGTGGGATTCTCCACGCAAGAGCACTGGAGTCGGTTGCCATTTCCTTCTCCAGTGCATGAAAGGGAAAAGTGAAAGTGAAGTCGCTCAGTCGTGTCCGACTCCTAGTGACCCCATGGACTGTAGCCTACCAGGCTCCTCCGTCCGTGGGATTTTCCAGGCAAGAGTACTGGAGTGGATTGCCATTGCCTTCTCCCAAAAGCATTACACTAAGCAAAATAAGCAAGACACAAAAGGTTGTGTCTGTTTGCCTCTGTTTATATCGTATTCTAGAAAAGGCAAAATTATAGACAGAAGTTAGACACTGATAGTAAAGTGCTAGGTTTGGAGGAGAGGACTGACTGTAAAGATACACAGAGGAACTTTAGGGGATGATGGAAATATTTTACATCTTGACTGTGATGATGATAGTTAGCAGACTGTGTTTCTCAAAATTGGAAGAATTCTAGAAAAGGAGGGCATTTTACTATATGTGAATTATATCTCAGTAAACTTGACTTCAATAGGAAAACAGTGAAGATTCTTGCCTACAATATATTTGCTAGTAGGAACTTTTCCAGCAGTAATTCTCACCATAGCCCTATATGATCAATAGGTATTAGTATTCTCATTCTACAGAAAGGAACCTGAGACTTGGCCTTGAGAAAGTTAAGTGATTTCTTAAGACCAGACAGATAATAGAAGGAGAGGCATGATACAGAGCTTTATAAAACATGAGAAGAAATTATTTTTGAAATTAAGTTGAAAATATACTTCTTAAACTATTCCAACTTACTTCTCTGTCCTTGATACTATTCAGAGGAAAGGAATACTAAGAGAACTGGCAGGATGGCTCATAAATTGGATAATCCACTTGCAGATAATGGCTTGATCATTTACGTTAACTCACGGTCATCCTATGGGTACTGCATCTCCTGAACTGAACATTGTATTTCCTCACCCAAATGATTGCTGTGTCTTGAAAAAAATCCACAAGCCTAGAAAACATTTCAGAAAGAACTACTAAGATAAATGAGGGAACTAATGAATTTTAATATACAGTCAATTTTTTAATTAATACTTTTTCATATTAGAAAATGGAGAGAGAATGTTAGTGAAGACCATAAAAATAATAAAATACACGCTATATTGGGTTTGAATGGGTCAGAGAAATGTTTACCACATCCTGGTTAAAATATCCCTACTCGTTGAAGCTTGAATTAAGTTTAAAACTAGAAGTCAGAGCTTCCCTGATGGCTCAGTGATAAAGAGTCCACCTGCCAATGCAGGGGACAGAGGTTCAATCCCTGATCTGGGACGATCTCACATATCACAGGACAAGTAAGCCCATGTGGCCCAACTGGAGAGTGGCCTCCACTGGCTACACTACAGTAAACCTGTGTGCAGCAACAGAGACCCAGTGCAGCCAGAAATAAATAAATCTTTACAATAAGTAATAAAACTAAGTATTACTTCATCTTATAAGTACGTGTAATCATGTACTACAGAATGGGTGATCCGGGCAAACTCAACTTGGATATTTAGCTTCCTACCTACTAGTTATGTGGTCCTCAGTTTCCTCACCTGAAAAATAAGAATAATCACACCTTCCTTGCATGGCTGTTTTAAAGATGAGAGTTAGTGTGCGGTTCTGGATATACTTTAAGAACTCAATAAATTGTAATTAGGTTATCAGTGTTACTAGTGGTAATTATTTTCTACATTAGGGAGTAGTCTACTTAGGGAACTTATTAACTTGATGTGGTTTGAAAATATGAGTGTAAATGTTTGCATGTGGCTGTTCAAGGAAGAACAGATGTTTTAGTACCTTCTGACCTTTTAAGGTGATTGCTGCTGAAAGCAACTATCTTACTGTGTCATCTTTTGGAGCCGTTACCTGAGACTGAGGAGGAAAAACTGTGTCATCTTTTAGAGCCAATATTATGCCTCCCCTGAGACTGAGGAAGATAATGACCTGGCCCAGAATGACATTTCTTCTTATAAGCTTATGTGTTGTTATCAGTAACAGGTTCTGTGGCTTTGAATTCTTTAAATTTATTTTCAAATTCACTAGCCTTTGTGAATCCAAAGTCTGCAACCTGCAGTTCAGAGCAGACAACTCCTATTTCTGTGATTCACAGTTAGAACTCCGTTGTTGTTTTTTTTTCAATACAGTCATTGTGAATTAACATGTCTCCTTCCAGGAGATGGAAGAGACTTCTGTTGACCTCAGTTTACCTTAATGAAGCAGCTCCAGAGGGTGACTGCTTGTCCCTCTGAGGTGCACCTGGGATCCCCCAAAGAGAATGAGTCTGATCATCTCTTAACGTACCCTGCAAGTTTGGCGAAAATCTTCCCAGTTGTTTCCTTGTGACACAGCAACAAAAGTGTCAGAAATTTAATTTTACTCTCTTGTTGTTCAGTCACTCAGTTGTGCCCGACTCTTTGCGACCCCTTGGATTGCAGCACGCCAGGCTTCTCTGTCCTTCACCATCTCCTTGCTCAAACTCGTGTCCGTTTATTCTCTCAGGTTTGGCCTAAACTCTTGTGCCTTTTAAATGACTTTCCCACTCTGATCTAGATGGCAGGCTATGCTTAACTTCTCTAAAGGACTGCTGGTCTGATTTCACAACAGTAATTAGGTCTTTCTTTTCATCATGAATGTGTTGTCTTTTACAGAGAATGAATATTGGCTTAAGGGCGTTCTTGGTCATAGCCGACAGCTTGCAGCAGAAAGATGGAGAACCTCCCATGCCGGTTACTGGGGCTGTTCTCCCTTCAGGAAACACACTGAGGGTGAAGAAAACATATCTGAGTAAGACATTAACTGAAGAGGAAGCCAAAATGATAGGTGGGTTTCAAAGATGTGTTTACTCTGGGTTTTATTAAGGCTTTAAAAACAATACAATATTGTAAAGTAAAAAAATAAATTAAAAAAATAATAAAATGACCAATAGATACTTACCCTTAGTGAGACATATTTTTTAAAAATATTTGTAAAAGTAGCTGATGAGATATTTCAACATTAATTGTTTTGATTCAGTCTATGGTTTGTTTTACTACCCTTTAAACTTTTTGGAACTTCCTGTTAAACATTTTATCTAAGTTTGGTCTTTTCAAACTTCTAATATTGATTATCTGCAGTTTACACTAAATTTCTAAGATATCTGTGTCCTTTAGATAATCCAGTTTATAAAGCAACCGTATAAATATATTCATTCACTTATTCATTCCCGCATCCATTTTTATGGTTCCTTTTCTTTTTTTTTTCAGTAAACTTAGTTTAATCTGTGTTTTAAACATGCCAAACCCCATATCTGCCAGGATATATTTTGGGTTTAGCCTACATAAGATTATTTTCTTTTTAATTTAACTATCTTAACCCAAAGAGATAACTTTTTGCATTTGTTTCCTTTTTTACTATGTTTCTGAATTTACAAACATGCTTCAAACTTATTAAGACAGTTCCTTGATTCCAAAGACCTGGAGGAAACATATAAGGAAACTTTTTTCTCTATTTATCTTTTGTTATGAAATGGTTAAATGAGTTCAAAAATTTTTAATACATGAGAAATAACCATTAATAATTATTTCATTAAAGTACAAATTTTGAATTTGTAAATTGCATTTTATTATAACATAAATATAGAAACTGTATATACATATATGAAATACATATTCTATACACATTTGTCTTCCACTCTGCCGAGAGTGATAAAAATAATATCACCAAAATACATCTTCCTTCATTTAAAAATTTATAATGTGAAGCCATTTTATTACTTTTATTAAAAAAATGTTTATTTCAGGGAAAATATATTTTTAATATAAAGTTATTAAAATTCTAACCCCAAATGAACATTGTCTTTTATTATCTTGTATTCAGATAATCACTCATCGTGGTGATTTTTTTTTTATACTAAACAGAAACATGAAAATTCCAGCATGGAACTTTGTTTCCTTGTTTATTTTAACTCTTCTGTAAAATATTTCCCTTTGAAGAATTAGATTTCTTACGTGTTAAATTTAAATGATTCTTTGGGTAACACCCACTACATGCGGGCACTATGCTAAGAGTCCTGCAGATAAGAGATTAGAATTAGAATTAGACTGCTAAATAGACTGGTCTAATTAGCAGAATTAGACTCTGCTCGAAGAATTCATTGACCTGCAGAAAGTCTTCAATAAAAAATACATCACCCAGGATAAATAAGCTGGGAATTTCACTCTTTGATAGATTTAGTCAAATATGTGATTGTAACGCATATTTTTCAGGCATGTCATTATATTACTCTCAAGTACGAAAAGCTGTGGACAACATTTTAAGGCACCTTGATAAAGAAGTAGGAAGGTGTATGATGCTGACTAATGTTCAGATGTTGAACAAAGAACCTGAAGACATGATCACGTGAGTATAAATGAGGACTAAGTTTTCGGTGAAGGATTAATGAACCAAAAGACACCAGCAGAGACCTTTCTCCTTTAATTTGTATATTGTTCTCCTCTTATTAGAGTCAGCTCTAAGAAGTGTTGTTGTTCAGTGGTTAAGTCGTGTCTGACTCTGCCACCCTGTGGGCTGCAGCACTCCAGGCTTCCCTGTCCTTCACTATCGCCTAGAGTTTCCTCAAATTCATGTCATTTGAGTGGGTGATGTCATCCAACCATCTCATCCTCTGCCACCCTCTTCCTTTTGCCTTTAACCTTCCCCAGCAACAGAGTCTTTTCTAGTGAGTCAGCTCTTCGAATCAGATGGCCAAAGTATTGGAGCTTCAACTTCAGCATCAATCCTTCCAAGGAATATATGAATATTCAGGATTGATTTTCTTTAAAGAAATGTTAGGGATATTAAAAACATAGTTTGATAATATTTGGCTAACTGTAAAAGTAAAGTCAAATCCAAGATTGATCTTTTTTGGCTATGTTTCAAGTATCATTAGGCCAGTAAGTTAGAAAATGGAGCCAAGACTTTTTCTGATCCACATTTTTCAGAAGTGATATTTTGCTCCCAAGCCCATGTGCTATAACAACACCACCAGTTTACAGTCATACCATCTTTTAGAAGCAGAAGTTCACTTGTTTCTAGTGAGTATTCCTGAAATGTGAGAGTTAAACCTGCTTAATATTCTCTATGTAACCGTGTCATAGAAATACTGGATTTTGAGAATGTACTTGTAGCTTAAAATGTAGAAATCAGATGTTCGTAGCCAAAATCTGAGATCTAGATTTGTAATTAGTGCTGTTCATTAGAAACTCACACAATTTGTATTTGCTACTTTTGATTGCTTATGGCAGGAACATGGATTTGGTTGTGACTTTTCATTTTAAGAAGGTTTGGGCTTTCTTGAACTGTGAATTAAATTATATTTGGCACCTGTGGCATAAATTTCTAAAAATATAATTAGAAAAATTTTCTTTGTCACTTAGCATGTGTGCTCAAGCGTGTCCAAATTTTGCGACCCCATGGACTGTAGCCTGCCAAACTCCTCTGTCCATGGATTTCTCCAGGCAAGAATACTGGAGTGGGTTGCCATTTCCTACTCCAGGGGAACTTCCTGACCCAAGGATCAAACTCTCATCTCCTGCAGCTTCTATGTTGGCAGGCTGTTTCTTAGCATATCCAGTTCTAAATATAACCATTAGCAGGAAGGTTGTTACCTATGTAGGAAAGTTCATGTTATCGGTGTGCATTAATGTTAGTATGTTAAAAGCAAAGTACAGTGAAACAAAACATGATAAAGTTAAAAACACAGAATTATTTTTAATGCACATTTAGCAGTATGGCAAGTTAAAATGAAAACCTCCTCTACAGAGCTCCACTTAAAATCTGCAGCCATTCCTTGATTCAGGGTGATTTCTTCCAGAGTTTCCCAATGTCAACACAAATATATATATTTTTTATAAAAATGGGTTATACAATGTATATTTTCCTGTAGCTTGCCAATCATTTGATTGAAATGATATGGAGTGCATGTTGCTATAGACTTTGCAACCAAAATGGTAGCAGAATTGATATTGACCAAAGTTAATAATGTTGAATATCTTGTCTACACCTCTAGTACTTATCTCACAAATTGCCAGATTGTCCATAAACCTTTAATTTCCTTATTATGCACTCTTTGAATATGTTTAAGCAGTTTTCAATTGATAACGTAGAAGATACAAGAAGTGCTCTTAAAACTTCTTCCATATAGTTGTTTCCTTTGAAAACAGTCAAGAAATGAAAGATGTTTAAAAGAAAACTATGAGGGATTTCCCTGGCCTTCCAGTGGTTATGACTCCACACTTCCACTGCTAGGGACGTGAGTTTCATCCCTGGTTGGGAAACTTAAGATCCTGCAAGTCATGTGGTGCGGCCAAAACAATAATAATAAATAAAGGAAAACTATGTTTGTAATGCAGAGGTCATAAAACAGGTCAGGACTAAAACAATACATTCAAAACCTTAAAAGGGTACAGGTTTAAATGTAAGTGTAAACATTTCATTTGTGTTTTAATAATACCTCAGACCTTTTCTAAGGTGATTCTTTACTTTTTTCCTAGTCAACCATCCTAAGACCCTCAAATTGGGCTAGAAAGAGTTTTTGTGCTAGGTTTTAAAGCAGACTCTTCAGTGGAAAATATTTCATGGCTGCATTTCTAAAAAACAAGGAGAAACATTGGAGAATCATATAAGCATTTAGGGAAAGAGAGTTGAGGTCCACACCATGCTCATGGAAACGGTTATTGGAGTTGGTATTTGAGGTTGGTCCAGGCCTTGCATAGGGTGTGAACTGGAACATGAAGCATTCTGCATTGCTCTGTTTCCATTTCTCATCCCTCTTGTGCTTTATGCTGGCAAAAATGGTAATAATAGTAAATACAATAATATGATTGTTAATTATATAATGTCTGTTAATAAATACTATTGTTATTTGGGGCTTCCCAGGTGGCACAAATGGTAAAGAACCCACCTGCCAATGCAGGGCACACAAGAGACACAGGTTCAATCCCCAGGTTGGAAGGATCCCCTGGAGTAGAAAATGGCAACCCACTCCACTATTCTTGTCTGGAGAATCCCGTGGACAGAGGAGCCTGGTGGGCTATAGTCCATGGGCCCACAAAGGGTCAGACATGACAGGGCGCACACACACGTTATTTGGGGGACTCATACACTTCCTATAAAAGCCGAGGGAGTGAGGTCTGCAGTAAAAGGAAATCAGGCACCATTGAGAGTTTCTAATCTGGGCTCGCTTTATCAGCTGGGAATTCTGTCTGGCAGAATTTGTCATACACTTCAGGCCAGGCAGGGTCAATCTGTTTTCCGACAGATAGGAAAGTAATCCCAGGTGTTTAAAACATCTGGAGAGCACGTCAGGAGAGCTATTGAAATGACTCTCTGTGTCACACACGAGCACTCACATCAATCACCAGGCTCTAACTTGGTCCAGCAGTCACAGATATCATTTGAAGTCTGCTCCTTCCTTCAGCTGATTGGAGACCACTGTGCAGAGTCTGTGTACATCCCCCGCAAAATGACTATGGAAAAGGGGAGAAAATAATCTTACAACTTCCCACAAAAACAAAGTATTTTAGAAATGACAGATGTCTTTTATTTTTTGCATAAACGGTTTTGTATTCATTCCTAACGAAGTTACAAACGCATGCTAAAAAGTAGTCACAGAGAAAAATTGCTGTCTGATTATCCTCTTTAGCTTACAGAGAGCATGGATTCTGCTCATTACATTTCTGTTCTGACACAGAATAGAATATACTGTTCCAGGAAGAAATTGCTTCTGCGCTACTTTGTATTTTCATTATTGTGTCCTAGGACTGTGTTAATTTGGTGCCGATTTTACGTTTATTCTCAGACGAGTAATTCAGAATTTAAATATGCTGTTTTATTTTATCACTTAAGTTATTTGGAAGATTTGATGTGTAATTTAGTTTTCCCATAAAGGTTATTGATAAAATATCTGGTTAAAAATCAGTTACCTACTTAAACTAGTAAAAATTGAAGTAATTTATCACCAAATTTATATTTTCCCTTCAGATTTTACAGCAGAATATAGAAGGCATTGTTGTTTGTTTAGGCACTCAGTCATGTTCGACTCTTTTGTGACCCCATGGACTGTAGCCTGCCATGCTCCTTAGTCCATGGGATTCTCCAGGCAAGAATACTGGAGTGGGTTGCCATTTCCTTCTCCAGGAATCTTCCCAACCCATGGATCGAACCTGAGTCTCTTGCACGTCCTGCATTGGCAGGCAGGTTCTTTACTGCTGAGCCACCAGGGAAGCCCCATAGAAGACATTAATAAGCTTAGAAGGAGGAAATCTCCATAGAGGTTAGGACCATCGGTATAATTTTAAAAAACAGAAATGGGTGCACAATTATATACATTTCAGGATTTTACTTGACAATATGAAAGACTTATTTTTGGATGCACTAAAAAAAAAAAAAAAGCAAAAACCAGCAGTGGAGACTCTAAGAGAAGAAGCATAACCCATTAGAAAAGCTTTCAGATTTCGTGTTTGTTAGAGGCACCATTCCTTGTAAATATTAAAATCCTATTTTTCAATGCTGAATGTAGGAATGACTACAATACATTTCTTACATGCTGATGCATTTAGGCATTTAGGTAAATTCAGTATCTTTACTGCAGCCCACAGGGACCAAAATGTACAGAAAGGCACTGAATGGAAAGATGTATGATAGAATGCTTCTGCTACTGACATTTTCCTCTTCAGATATTTACCTCTGTCCAACATTTACATGTTCATAAGTTCTCTTAGAACTGGCCAAGCTATAAAGGGTGTAAATATTAAGAATAACAAGGAATTTTAATTTTAATGCTTTTTTGAAGCTAGCTGATGTTTGCTAAAACAACAAATTTTAATTAAAAATGTACTATTGAGAACTCACAAACTAAATAAGTATAAAAGGGATTTTTAAAATTAAACTATCAAAGAATAGCTTTTGTGAGTTTCTATCATTTATACTTTTGAGGCTATTAAAGCTTAAAAGAGCACTAAAATAGTTTTGTTTTTAAAAAATAATATGGAGCAGACACCAAGGGGTGATTCAGAAGGCCTTGATTCTAGTCTTTGTTTACATATTTGACCAATTTTTAAAAATGTTTTCACAACCTTTGACTTATGTTTAAACTTTGTCTTCACATCCCAGGGGTGAGAGAAAGCCAAAAATAGATCTTTTCAGGACCTGTGTTGCTGCTATTCCTCGACTGCTTCCTGATGGGATGTCAAAACTTGAACTTATTGACCTGCTGGCAAGGTAGGTGAGGACTGTGGTGGGCATTATTTGACCAAAATCTATTTTAGTCCTTTGTCATGATTCCTAAAAGAATGATGATTAAAAAATGGACATTTATTAATTCTCAGTACTGTCTAGCACGCCCAGGAAGAGTAAAGAAATGTTTTTGGTTTCGGGTTTTTTTTTTTAACTCCCATGCTCAAGAGGTTTAAAATTCAATATAGAAGCAAAGACATAAGCACATAAGGTAAGTAGTAATCTAAAGCCTGAACTTCTGCAAATTAATGGCACACAAAATATGTGATACCTGAAATCAGAGGGTGGGAGGATTACCGTGATCTAGAGATGTCAGCAGGTGACTCCTGGGCGATGGTGGAACTTGAGCTGCCCTTGAAGGAAAGACAGAATCAGAAATGTAGAAGGAGTGACGTGAGGACAAGGACAGAGGCGGGACCAGGACATGAGATGGGTCTGTCCAGGAAAAAGTTCATTCAGGATCTGATTCTCAATGTGAGACCCACACCCCTGGAGGGCCAAGAAACAGGGATCCCAAACTAAGTCTTGTACTTCAGAAAGCTTCCAAAATCCATACATTTATCCCCCACCATCCTTCATAAGAATGCATAGTCCAGCTTGAACCTCAAGTTAATTTGCTTTGAATGAAATGATATTATTGTAGTTAAGTAAGCTTGATTTTTCTCATGTTGATCTGAAGTTGTGGTTGACAGTTATGCATGTCTTGAATTTAAAAATCATAAGTGACTTATAACCTGAATACATTTGAAAGACAAAATCATTAGAAATGGGGTTTGTGGAGAGGGTGGAAGAAGGAAGAACAAACGTCATCATGATTTGAAAAAGAGAAGAAAACGGAGTTTGGAAACCCCATGATAAAAAGAAACAGAAATAAGACTGGAGAGGCATATTTTCAGCTAATCTTTACTACTAGCTGAGGTGTTTGGACTTGTGGAGAATAACCTGATAAAAGAAAGTGTCATTTCCAGCTGGTTAATCTGATAATGGTGGAAAGCCCAGAGAAGGATAAGAGATATTGATGCTGATTGGATTAAAGATGTATCATGCATAACCTTATTTATCCACAGGGCTTCCCTGGTGGCTCAGATGGTAAACAATCCGCCTACAGTGTGGGAGACCCAGGTTCAATCCCTGGGTTGGGAAGAACCCCTGGACGAGGGAATGGCAACCCACTCCAGTATTCTTGCCTGGGAAATCCTGTGGACAGAGGAGCCTGGTGGGCTGTAGTCCATGGGGTTGCAAAGAGTCAAACATGACTGAGCAGCTAAGCACCTAGCACAGAGGGTGGATTCCCAATGAATAATAAACATGGTGATTTGGAGGTGGGAAGAGCCAAGGAAGAAAGAGACCAAGATACTGTAAAGGACCATCCAGGCTAGTACGGAGTCTCCCAGAGTGATGGCAAAGACTGACAGTAAAGAAAAGCTGTGAGACAAGTGCCAAAGTCACCCCAAAATGTAGAGGCGCAGCCTGTCCATTTGCCATAGACAGCAGCGGGGAGGGTGGTATGACCAGAAGACCAGTGTTAATATTTCCACAGAGGAAAGGCGCTGAGTGAGAGGGCTTCAGGGGCAGTGTGGAATCAGGGGACCAAAGACCGCTCTCCGTGGCCACTGAGGTTCAACTGAACCTGTGTCTGACTCTTTCTGACCCCGTGGACTGTAGTCCACCAGGCTCCTCTGTCCCTGGAATTTTCCAGGCAAGAGAATGAAGGGCCAGCATCTTGAAAGTTGTGGGGGAGGTGCCCCAAAATGGGAACAATACTGATTCCCTTGGGAAATCTTGAATTTTTGCTTCTCTGCTTTGCCATTTGATTAGCCAAGTGATCTAGACAAAGTATTTAACCCCTCAGCCTGTCTTTCCTCACAAGCATGTTGAGAGGACTGAAAGACAGAAGACCTGGCGGCGCTTGGTTAATCTGAAAGAAAATGTCAACAGGGAAAAGACAGTTATCAGTTAAACTGAAGTAGAAGCAAAGTTCACTTATTTCAGTCACTCTCTAATTGGTGATGATTATGTAACTAAGCCCTTTGAAATGCTAAGTTTTTAAATGTTGTGCAGCCTTTTGGTAACATCTCTAGTGCTCTTTCACTGTAAATCTGAGTGGGAGACTCTTACCTCTGGAATCACCTTGATAGCCGTTCAATGACCCTTGGGTCTGCAGACCCTCCGTGCCTGGCATGTCAGGAGGGAATTCTGTCAGACGTGGTTGGAATGGCAATGCTATTTATAGTGTATAGTGTTTATTATTGTGTACATTCTTACAAAGCCCAAAGCAACGGGTCCTGTTTTTATGAGGGGAAAGAACAAATAAATATTCTTGAGAGTTCAAGTCTCAGGGCGAAGTTGAGAAGATGACTGGACTTATATGGGAAGCCTGTGAAGAAGCCTTTTTTATAAGCTTCAAAAGAAGCTGGAGGCTGTTCTCTCAGGGGAAGGATAACTCAGAGAGCTGGCCCTCACACTGGGTCCATTAACCTATGAGAAAATGATCCTCTTCAGCTCTCAAGCAGGTCACAAGACAGAAGTAAAGGAGCTGAAGAGCAGTAAATATGGGTTCCAAGCCTTCACTCACTTTATTCGCCTACAGTCCAGTCACATTTGGATTCAGTTGACTTCTGACACGGTCTCGTCAGAGAGGTGTGAGCCTTTTTTATTTCAGACAGCCTCGTGGTCACATCCATGGTACATTTTTACCGGAGAAGAACTTGGTTTGCTTCATAATCGGCAAAATAAGACCAACGTTCGTGCAGGCTCTGCTGCCCCTCACAGCTCAGTTCCCTGAATGAGTGTCGACTGAAAAAATATATATACTGATATGGTGTGAAAGTTGTGTTAGGTTTTATTAGGGGCAAAGTAAGGGCTGTAGCCAGGGAGACAGCATTTCAGACAGCTCTGAGAAACTGCTCCAAAGAGGTTGGGGGAAGGTCAAGTACATATGTGATTTAGGTGAAGGGGAAATATGTGAAATCGAGCATATATCTTTTGCAGAAGGTTTCTGTTAGTCTCCTGAAGGCAACTGCTATTCATGAGGAGCACATGTCACCATGATGGATTTTCATGCTTTTCTCGATATGAGTAGATATAAGAATTAGGCTTGTAAAATCTTCTCCTGAAAATATCTTATTATTTGAAGGCCTGCTCTGCCAGTTTTTCCCAGAGCACAGTGTGCCTCATTCCTGATCTCCATCCTGAACTCCTTTCAGAAGGCGTTGAAGGTCAGCAGCTGCAATGGCTCATAATTTAATCTTTGTAGAGGTAGATGGCATGTGTCAGTTTTTAGTGAACAGGAGTTTCAAGGATTTGTCCTCCAGAGGCTCCCTTCCCAGCAGTTCAAGTCAAAGTGAAAAGTGAAAGTGTTAGTTGCTCAGTCGTGTCCAACTCTTTGCAACTCCATGGACTGTAGCCCACCAGGCTCCTCTGTCCATGAAATTCTCCAGGCCAGAATACTGGAATGGGTAGCCTTTCCTTTCTCCAGGGAATCTTCCCAACCTAGGGATCAAACTTGGGTCTCCTGCATTGCAGGTGGATTCTTTACTGTCTGAGCCACAAGCAAAGAAGGGGGAGCTTACTCTTCTCCTTGGCAGTTGCCATCTTTTTTCTTTTTCACCTCCCAAATGTTTCCCGCTCTGCCCTTGACAACAACAAGGACCTGTCCACCCAGCAGTCCACAGGCTCCTTCATCACTTCCTGTAGCACTCTAGTTGCATTCAGGGTTTGCTATTCCATATTTACCCTCCTTTCAAAAATATGAAATAGGCTTGTGAGAATTAAACAATGCATACAAATCACTTAACATCAGGGCTAGAACACAGTAAGCTCTGAGCAAATGTTAGTTATTATTTTTAGGCATCTTTGAATCTGAAAAACATACTATGCCACAATGTACAGTGCAGTTGCATATACATGATGTTAGGAAAGTGGGCACACATTCACTCCTATTTTCAGACAAGGAGCTTGAATTTCAGAAGAGTAAAAGTCGGTTGCTCAAATTTATAGAGTTTTACTGAAGTGGAATGGAAGTGACAGATGTCATTGGTTTTATGCAAAATGACAAACATTTTTTTTTACACATATATACACATTTATTAACAAGTTAATATATTTATGTATTAACTGCCTCAAGATTGTTAGGATCAAATGAGCCTATGTGTATTAAGACATTTTTATAAGCTGTACACTATTTTCAAGCAGTATGTGCTGCTATAATTATTGTTCAGTGGTGAAGCCCAAATGCTCTTGTCACACAGATACAGTTCACTGTGTCCCTACCATTTCCTAGATGCTATGCTGCAGGGGCTAAAAGCTTTGGAGTAAGTTACATCACTTCTTTGCCTTAGGTTTTCTTTTTTTTTTTTCATTTTATGATCTTCATGATAAAGATTTAAGTAAATGAGATAGTGACAAACACATTTTATGTAGTGTTTCTTTTCAGTTGGTAGAACTTTCAGGTCATGCATTCACAGTTCCACAACCTTTGGTGGTATCTGGAAAATACTTATAATTTACCATTCATCGTTGGTTCTTTAGCCTGTGTGTATGTAGCAGAGGGTGGCTGTTTTGAGTAGCCAGGTGAGAACTATAGACTGAATCACATACTACCTCAATAAACCACTTAATCATTTTTTTTTACTTTATAATTTTATCTTACTATTTTTTAACTTTTTATTTTGTACCGCAGTATAGCCAATTCAGTTCAGTTCAGTCACTCAGTCATGTCTGACTCTTTGCGACCCCATGAACCACAGCACGCCAGGCCTCCCTGTCCATCACCAACTCTCAGACTCCACCCAAACCCGTGTCCATTGAGTCAGTGATGGCATCCAATCATCTCATCCTCTGTCATCCCCTTCTCCTCCTGCCCTCAATCTTTCTCAGCATCAGGGTCTTTTCAAATGAGTTAGCTCTTTGCATCAAGTGGCCAAAGGATTGGAGTTTCAGCTTCAACATCAGTCCTTCCAGTGAACACCCAGGAGAAGGAAATGGCAACCCACTCTGGTATTCTTGCCTGGGAAATCGCATGGACAGAGGAGCCTGGCGGGCTGCAGTCTATGGGATCGCAAAGAGTCGGACATGGCTTGGCAACTAAACAATATGGCCAATAAACAGACAATGTTTGTGACAGTTTCAGGTGAACAGCGAAGAGACTCAGCCACACATTACATGTATTGAATAATACATGTCTCCATTCTCCCTCGAGCTCCCCTCCCATACAGGCTGCCACATAACATTGAGCAGAGTTCCCAGTGCTACACAGTAGGTCCTTGTTAGACCACTTCATCTTATTTCTGCATTTTAATTGAGATGTAGTTCAAAGCCCTGTAAATAGTGGAAGCTCATTCTCTTAACCCCTTAGAGAGGAAATTTCCACCGCTTCTGGTGAACATTGCAGAGGTTAACAGTCCACTTGTCAGCACGCGTCGCTCCTCTTGGAAACCCTTGTCTCCCTCTGGGCTTTCCCTTCACAACCATTTCTTCCCCTTCTGCCCTTGGTGATGTTGTGGGCCAGCAGGTCCCTCACATGCCTGATAACCTTTGGTCGGTCCTGCCAGAGTTGAGAGGAGGCTGTCCCTCCTAATGGAGCTTTTCTTCTGGGTGTAGTTTGTGAATTTGCAATCACTCCCAAAGCACGTCCTGCAACAGAACTCTTCAAAGCAACTGAGCTGACTCCACCTGAAGTGGAGCTCACCTTTACAGAAGTATTTTTGGTTCAGTGGTTTGGTCTGACCAATGCGGAAAGTGGCCTTGCTTAGGCTCTGGGTTGTCCCCACTTTACCCACATCCTTACTCAGCGTAAGTGCCCCAGTGCTCACACTACGCCCCTGACCTGGATCACTCCAAGCAGGGCCTCGGGACCATTGGCTGTCACCACCTGTTGAATCAGACCACTCTGGTCCCTGCACCCCGTGCCAGCCGCCAGTGGAGAGGGGGACGAGGGGATGGCACATGCAGTTGATGTTGGCAGTAGCGGGTTTTTGGGTGTGCTTGACTCCTGTGTCATGGTGGAGTCCTTTCAAGCCCTGTCGGTGATCTTGTCTGTAACCATATACCTGTGACCCCATTTTCAGCTCCTGGAAACCAGATCAGCTTAGAAATGTTCCCTCAGGTCCCCCGAGCTGGTCAGACTTCCTGAGTTGCCTTCTGTAAATGTCTCCCTTCTCTCTCAGTTGCAGCCTCCAGATTCTCACAGGACTGTCATTTATTGTAATCACAGGTGTTTATGTTATAGGCAGGAACCCGTCCTTTTCCAGTTTCTCAGTGGGATGGCCCTGCTGGGGTTTGGGGCGCCCTCTCCTCAGCCGCTCCTCACTCGCTGGACCAGGAGGCTGCGAGTAGGTCGGCTAGCACCACACCGCCTTCTGGCACTTCCTGCATCCTCAGGATGGCTGAGCATCTTTCTCGTTTACCTCTGAGTCTTCGTTTCCTTTTTAGTTAGCTAAAATCTTTTTCCCGCTTTCTCTTTTATAATGTTCAATCCCATGTGCTTCACAAGAGGATGCTGTGATTATCTGGTTAAAAATCTAACACAAGTGAAAATGAGAAAGTTCTGGGTGGAAGAAGCAGCAGTTGTATGGGATTACGCAGCTCCGTACTCAGACTCTCCAAGGAACGGTGCAGGGGTAGGGGGGACCCCAACCCTTCTCGCAGCTTCTTCCTCTTCTCTCTCACCTGCTGCCACTCAGTCTTGCCTTGATACATTATTTTCACCCCATCTCAGTTCTGTGACACTGGACCTTTTTCTTCCACAAACATTCCACTTCTGTTAGCAACTGGGCCTTTTATTCCCAAAGCTCTCTCGCCTCCCTGGTCCTGTCTCTTCATACTCCAGGAATGTTTTTGAGTGTTTTCACCAGTCAAGCATGTGAATGCCATTATTTCAAGAGCAGTGGTCACCAAAAATAGCAAGGACTGCACCAACTTCAGGCTCTCAGAGTCCTTAAAATGATCCCACACTGTCAGTTTAAAGTGAAGAAAGATTTCAGATTGAAAATTGTGAATGATGACAAAATGAGATGAAGAGTAGAGTGAGTCTCGTTGGAAATCGGAAAGTACTGGAACTTCTTAAAAGCTTCATCTGAATGGACCGTGCCATGGCTTTTATCTTGACTTTAAAGATATGTGCTTGCCTAATTTCTTATATATAATAAAATAGCACAAACTGGGTGGTTTCCATAACAGAAATGGAGTGAAATACAAAGGAAGTTTGTAATGTCCTTCCTGAGTCCTTAATTAGAAGCCCCAGGTTTAAGACCTCTGTGTGTTCTTTTAGCAACTGTGATCTGCTTGATAATTGCAGACTTAATAGCAAGTCTGCCCTGAAGAATTAGCTTTTCCTTCTCAGCATCTTTGTAGAACTTGACTTGCTTTTAGAACAGAAAATACATCTTTCCAGCTTTTGCCTGGTTATCCAGTCAAATTTGGACCAATTAGTGTACTTCATGCTCTAAAGCGGTAGTCCCCAACTTTTTTGGCACCTGGGATCAGTTTCATGGAAGACAATTTTTCCACAGACGGTGCGATGGGCAGGGGGGTGGTTTCAGGATGAATCAAGCTCATTACATGTATTGTGCACTTTATTTCTATTATTATTACATCAGCACCACCTCAGATCATTAGGCATTAGATCCTGGAGGTTGGGAACCCCTGCTCTAGAGAATAAGGATATTCCATATCAAGTTTTTGAAATACTGTTTATTCAAAATATGTAAGTGTTCCAGACCTGTTTTGTGGAGAAAACTTTGGATTAAAGATGAGAAGTCCTGAGCGGGAATCCCGGACTTTGAGAAAGTTGCTTAACCACTCTGGTTCACAATTTCTTTTTCTATTGGTTGAGGATATTATGTTCTATTTAATGGGGGCCCCTGTTGACTCGGCCACCTTCTTCTTGACGCTAAACACTTCCAGGCTGCTGAGCCCTGGAAATTCTGCGTCCTCGGTATCTTCACTCACCGTCTCTCCCTTCCTCGCGTCTTCTCTTCCTTGGGTCGGGCCCCCACCACTTGGTGCCCGAGTCACTGTAATGACCTCCCAGATGGTCTCTGCTCTCAGTCTTGTGACTTCTTCAAGGCACCTTCCGTATTCCTGCCTAACTTTTTTTCCTCAGATGTGAGCCTCATCCTGTTACTTCCCCCTGTAACTGTCAGAATCAGTTCATTTTCTTCCAGTAATAATAGCTCACATGTACCAGGGGCTCACATGTCCTCCATGCTTGGTGTGGTGCCCAACACTGTGCGTGGATCATCTTAGAGAAGCTCACAGCAGGTTTATGAGATACAAGCACAGCTGTTATCCCAATCTTCCAATTGAGGCTCAGAGGCTGAGAGGTTCAGCAGCTAGCATGTGGTCACATAGCTGTGCGTGACAGAGGCAAGACAGTGGTCAGGTGTTCTGAGTCCAGAGTGCACACGCTTAACCTCTAGTGCTACGTCACCTCCTTGGGTGGCCCACAGACCCTCTGCCAAACCGCCCCTCCTCCCTCTCCAGGCCTGTCTCACGCCTCACTCCAGCTAACACTCTACCCAGTAAACACAGCCAATCTAAGGGCTGAATCTTAGGAGGGCCTCAAAAATGTGTGTATATTAAATAAGTGAATGAGTAAATCTATAAAGAATGACGTTAGCTCTAATGCTGCATACCAATGTTGAGATTTAATATTATTGTGTTCTAGCTTAAATCACAAATACACTGTTATTCTTCAGTTGACAAACTCAAGATTTCTCAGCTTTGGCATTATCAGCATTTTATTTTACATGAATGTTGATAGAAGCTTTATTTCTTATAATCAAAACACAGAAACTATCCTTATGCCATTCAGGGTGAATATTAAACAATGATATAGCCATAACATGGAATATTAATCATAGAATAAGCTGTTGACTATCAGCATTTTAGGCCAGATAATTCTTTGTCATAGGCATTGTCCTGTGCATCGCAGAATGTTTAGCAGCATCCTTGGCTTCTACCTCTACACAGATACCAGAAGCACCCTCCCAAGTTGTGACAACCAGTAATGTCTCTGAAAGTGAAAGTGAAGTCGCTCAGTCGTGTCCGACTCTTTGCGACCCCATGGACTGTAGCCTACCAGGCTCCTCCGTCCATGGGATTCTCCAGGCAAGAATACTGCAGTGGGTTGCCATTTTATTCTCCAGGGGATCTTCCCAACCCAGGGATCGAACCCGGGTCTCCCCATTGCAGGTAGACGCTTTACCCTCTGAGCCACCATGGAAGCACAGTGTCTCTAGTCATTGCCAAAAATCCTTTGGTGGAGGCAAAACCAGTTGAGGATAACTGACCTAACTTTTAACTGTTCATTTTCACTCAACTTCTGGATGAGTCCCTTAGTTTCTCCAGTACCATCTTGAAGAGTGGTAAGCTTTGATACTATTATAGCTTATTTTATAGTCAGTAATGTATTAAAAAGTATGTACAGCTAAATGCAACATGGGACCTTGGATTGCATTCTGAAACAGGAAGGACATTAATGGAAAACTGGTGAAATCTGAATAAAATCTGTATTTTAGTTAATAGCATCAAACCAATGTTAACATCTTAGTTCTAATCAACTGCCATGGTTACATAAGATGTTAACATTAGAGGAGCTGACTGAAAACTGTCATACTATTAGGTGTTCAGTTCAATTGCTCAGTCGTGTCCGACTCTTTGCAACCCCATGAACCACAGCACGCCAGGCCTGCTTGTCCATCACCAACTCCCAGAGTCCACCCAAACCGATGTCCATTAAGTTGGTGATGCCATCCAACCATCTCATCTTCTGTCATCCCCTTCTCCTCCTGCCCTCAATCTTTCCCAGCATCAGGGTCTTTTCCAGTGAGTCAGCTCTTTGCATCAGGTGGCCAAAGTATTGGAGTTTCAGCTCCAGCATCAGTCCTTCCAGTGAATATTCAGGACTGATTTCCTTTAGGATGGACTGGTTGGATCTCCTTGCAGTCCAAGGGACTCTCAAGAGTCTTCTCCAACACCACAGTTCAAAAGCATCAATTCTTCTGTGCTCAGCTTTCTTTATAGTCTAACTCTCAAATCCATACATGACCGCTGGAAAAACCATAGCTTTGACTAGGCGGACCTTTGTTGACAAAGTAATGTCTCTGCTTTTTAATATGCTGTCTAGGTTGTTCATAATTTTCCTGCCAAGGAGTAAGCGTCTTTTAATTTCATGGCTGCAATGACCATCTGCAGTGATTTTGAAGCCCAGAAAAATAAAGTCAGCCACTGTTTTCACTGTTTCCCCATCTGTTTGCCATGAAGTGATGGGACCAGATGCCATGATCTTAGTTTTCTGAATGTTGAGCTTTAAGCCAACTTTTTCACTCTCCTCTTTCACTTTCATCAAGAGGCCTTTTAGTTCTTCTTCACTTTCTGCCATAAGGGTGGTGTCATCTGCATATCTGAGGTTATTGATATTTCTCCTGGCAATCTTGATTCTAGCTTGTGCTTCCTCCAGCCCAGTGTTTCTCATGATGTACTCTGCATATAAGTTAAGGTAACCCATTTTCAGACACAGATAGACACAGATAAAAGCAGAGCCCTACATGTGTTCCTTTATCGCTATAGAAGAAAAACTAGTAAGTGACGTCATTGTCTTTATTCATCTTACAGGCTCTCTATTCATATGGATGATGAACTGCGACATATTGCCCAAAATTCTCTTCAGGGTTTGCTTGTTGATTTCTCAGACTGGAGGGAAGATGTCCTATTTGGCTTCACCAACTTCCTGCTTCGGGAAGTAAATGACATGCATCACACACTCCTTGATTCGTCCCTCAAGCTCCTGCTCCAGCTGCTCACCCAGTGGAAACTGGTCATACAAACGCAAGGAAAAGTCTATGAACAGGCCAACAAAATCAGAAATGCAGAGGTAATTTTCACCCTCTTCCCATTATTTGATGGTCTTTTACAGAGTAAGAATATATATATATATATATAAGTGGCAGCCCAGAGAACCTTCTGGGTTCTTATTTTTAGCTACCTAGGGACTTTCTTCCAAGGGGTGACCCTGAGTTTTTTCAGCTGCTTAAACTGTGACCAAGAAACTCAGGACATGATTATGTCACACCAGGTTAGATTTGTTAACAAGGCGTTTAGAAAGTAGAAACTGTTTTCTTTCAGAGAATTAGGTTTCAAAATCTGTTTGTAAGAGCACATGACCATAGGGAAGAGATAATAGAGGTGAATGTGAATAGATATAGATGTGGAGATGGATCTAGGTATGGATATGTATCTAGATATGCATACAGATCTAGAGCTGAATGTGGGTATGAATTAGGATTTAGAACTAGATATGAATGTGCGTATGGGTCTAGATATGGATATGAATCTAGAGTAGGTATGGATATAGATATTGGTATGAGTCTAAGGCATATGAATATAGATATATGAATATAGAGGTGGAGTAGATTATAGAGGTAGATATAGATATGAATCTAGAGCAGATATGGATATTAATCTAGAGCAGATATGGGTATGAGTCTAAGGCATATGAATATGAGTATAAATATGGAGTTGGATGTGCATTATAGAGGTTGATGTGGATATGAATCTAGAGCAGATATGGGTATAGATATGACTATGGATATAGGGTTAGATGTGGATGTGGATATATAAAAGTTAGCTGCCCACCAGTTTCTTTTATCCCTAGTCAGGCACAAATTAGTTTCTTTCTCCACTATCCAGAGAAGAAAGTAGTCTTGTGGTTTCTTTATTCTTTCATGCCTCGAACCTGAATGGTAAAAAATAATGATAACATTTTGAAGAGCATTCCTCATTTACACTGAGGGAGAGTGTAATCAGAGGAGAACCCAGGTGGCATGACTCGGCATTGGCAATGAGCCCATAGGGGAACTGTCTGGCTGCAGAGAGCTTAACTGAGGGTCTGAGGAATGTCAAGGCTCAGGAAGTACGAGAATATTTAGATCCCAGATGGGCTGACCTCAGAGAGGAGGTTCAGGGCATTTCTCCTTCCTTGTGTCCTACACTCGCCAAAAGATGACAGAGAGGAAAACAAGGGTTACATATGCTTATAAAAGGAAGCTTGGAATGAAGGCGGAATCTGCCCTGTTGTCTGCTTGCTCTTGGTTTAGACTCGCTTGGTTTGGGAACTTTCAGAACCCTTCTCATTAACGTGTGAAACCCAGATTACAAACTAACATGAAAACAGGTCACCAAATCTGACGAGAAAGTCAGCTTTTGAAACTTGAATGTAATGGTAACTAAAATAGAGAATTCGCTATAGAGAGTTTAAGTAAAACCAAATTAGGTCACTTTAAATATATAGGGTCATCTCAAATGGTGTGGATGGAAGCGGTTTTTATTCTTACTAATAGTCTTTGAAAAGGTATTCCTTTTTAGAACTACCAGAGGGTTGATGGTATTCCAAAGTAGTAAGTGGTCTGAAAACAAAAAGGGATCTGTGATATTTCATGAATAATAATGAATTCATAGACATGTCTGGTTCTAAGCCAGTGTAATTTATATTAGTATTACAAGGTCAATGTGCCAGATGTCCATAGAAGAGTGGCGACTTCTTCCACTGTTGTTTTTCTGAACACAATTTTTTTTTTCATTGCACGACAGCTAATTGCCAATGGCTCCAGCCACCGAACCCAGTCGGAGCGAGGCCCCCACTGCAGTGTACTCCACGCCGTGGAAGGCTTTGCCCTGGTTTTACTCTGCAGTTTCCAGGTGGCCACACGCAAACTGTCTGTTTTAATACTCAAGGAAATTCGAGCTTTATTTGTCGCTCTGGGTCAGCCCGAGGTATGGATTGTTTTTCTGAATTTTCCAGTTCATATCTTTCAACAGTTTCAAAGTTTAAAAACTGTAAAGAATGCATTACTGTTTTATGTACTTTCATGTCACATGATGTCAACAAATAATTTTTGAAAGAGGGTGGGTTTTTAATTGTGAAATCGTACTCTTGATCTGCAGGAACTAAGTTATATATTCTGTGGGCAGTAGAATAGACCATTCCTGATTTTCTACGTGATGGTACTTTGGGAAGAAGTGAATCTTATGATTAAGTAACAGAACATTTTCTTTCATAATGTTCAGTGTATATAGAATGAAGAAGTTGTTATTACATTTATAGTAGAGAATGAACTTGAGAAAACAATGCATTCCATTTAGAATGAGCAAAGTATCAAACATTCTAGCTTACTGAAAGTTGTTTAATCTCAATAGTGGTACAAAAATGGCATCACAAGAAAACATGTCCTCTTGAGACAAGACAAATGAACTGATTAATAACCATGGTTTTCTCCAGCTATTCTTCTGCATTGGTCAAGTGCTGTATGCCCTGGTTTAGGTTAAGGGCTAAAGTTAAGGTTCATTGCCTGTCGGCACAGGTGGCCAAACACTATCCATAGGTTGATGAAAGAAGGACATACTTCACATGCTTATTTAGAAAAATGCTACTTTCCATTTTCTTGTTTTCAATCACTAATCTTAGTTTTATGATCCTCAAAATGATCATTGTCTTTACAAAATATCTTCAAATGTATCCTAGTCCTTCCTGTTCACATTTCTACAGCAAGCTTTCTGATGTGTTTTAGGACATCTCTGGAATCTAGTGAACGGATATCTTAAGACATGGTGTATTTTGATAAACCTTCGTTAAGTCTCTATAGTAATAATGATAATTATTATTGTGAGGCTAATAATTACCTGAGAATAACCTCAGGTATAACCTCACAAGAATCTGAGAATCAATACTGTTTTTGTACCCATTGCCCAGATTCTTAGAGTAAGGTTTAAAAGGGAGGTTAAATGCCACACCTAAAATCAACAGCTAGGATGTGGCAGAGCTAGAATTGAAAACCATATTTATATATGCCTCTAAAGCCCAGGTTCTTTGCCACTTCAGCAAGCTGTGTTAAGTGTGCTTCTCATATGGTACTTTCTTTAACCAGCCAGAGCTGGTCTTTTTGGTGTAAATTTTTTTATTGAGATACAAGCAACATATAACATTATTTGTTTCAAGTGTACAGCATTCCATAGTTGTTTATATTGTGAAACGTTCACCACAACAAGTAATTAACATCCCTCACCACTCATGGCTATAGGATCTTTTTTTTCTTATGGTAACTTTTCAGATCTACTCTCTTAGCAACTTTTAAATTTGCGATATCAAGGAAAGGCAATGCCAAAGAATGCTCAAACTACCGCACAATTGCACTCATCTCACATGCTAGTAAAGTAATGCTCAAAATTCTCCAAGCCAGGCTTCAGCAATACGTGAACCGTGAACTTCCAGATGTTCAAGCTGGTTTTAGAAAAGGCAGAGGAACCAGAGATCAAATTGCCAATATCCGCTGGATCATCGAAAAAGCAAGAGAGTTCCAGAAAAACATCTATTTCTGCTTTATTGACTGTGCCAAAGCCTTTGACTGTGTGGATCACAATAAACTGTGGAAAATTCTGAAAGAGATGGGAATATCAGACCATCTGACCTGTCTCTTGAGAAACCTGTATGCAGGTCAGGAAGAAACAGCTAGAACTGGACATGGAACAACAGACTGGTTCCAAATAGGCAAAGGAGTACGTCAAGGCTGTATATTGTCACCCTGCTTATTTAACTTATATGCAGAGTACATCATGAGAAACTCTTGGCTGGAAGAAACACAAGCTGGAATCAAGATTGCCGGGAGAAATATCAATAACCTCAGATATGTGGATGACACCACCCTTATGGCAGAAAGTGAAGAAGAACTAAAGAGCCTCTTGATGAAGGTGAAAGAGGAGAGTGAAAAAGTTGGCTTAAGGCTCAACGTTCAGAAAACTAAGATCATGGCATCTTGTCCCATCACTTCATGGGAAATAGATGGGGAAACAGTGGAAACAGTGTCAGACTTTATTTTTTGTGGCTCCAGAATCACTGCTGATGGTGACTGCAGCCATGAAATTAAAAGACGCTTACTCCTTGGAAGGAAGGTTATGGCCAACTTAGATAGCATATTTAAAAGCAGAGACATTACTTTGCCAACAAAAGTCCGTCTAGTCAAGGCTATGGTTTTTCCAGTGGTCATGTATGGATGTGAGAGTTGGACGGTGAAGAAAGCTGAGCGCCGCAGAATTGATGCTTTTGAACTGTGGTGTTGGAGAAGACTCTTGAGAGTCCCTTGGACTGCAAGGAGATCCAATCAATCCATCCTAAAAGAGATCAATCCTGGGTGTTCATTGGAAGGTCTGATGTTGAAGCTGAAACTCCAGTACTTTGGCCACCTCATGCGAAGGGTTGACTCATTGGAAAAGACCCTAATGCTGGGTAGGATTGGGGGCGGGAGGAGAAGGGGACGACAGAGGATGAGATGGTTGGGTGGCATCACCAACTCAATGGCCATGGGTTTGGGTAGACTCCGGGAGTTGGTGATGGACAGAGAGGCCTAGCGTGCTGCAATTCATGGGGTCGCAAAGAGTCGGACACGACTGAGCGACTGAACTGAACTGAACTGAACTGATTGTTAACTCTAGTTGCCATGCTGTATACATCTGTGTGACTTACTGATTTTAGAGCCAGAAGTTTATACCTTTTTTATTCCTTTTCCCATTTTGCCACCCCTTCCCCAGCCCCTGGGGACCAATTAATCTGTTCTCTGTATCCGTAAGCTTGGTTGTTTTTTTTTTTCCAGCCACAACTTTTTTGAAATCATTCTCATTCATATGTGAGTATGAATGAGGACATTCCAAGTAAGGACATTCCGAAGCTTTCCTATAAGGGTTCTAAGTAAATGATTTCATATTTCTGAGCCTCTCTATATTAAAGAATGGCAAATATACACATGTTCATGTGTATACACACTATTCATGTAGAAGAATTTCCTGTAAGATGTTTTCTCTTGTGCTTTTTTTTCCAATTTGCCTCTTTTACCAAATAGCTGTGCCCAACATAGGGACCACAGAGAGGGTGCGGTCAGTCTCCAGTGCACTTTCTTTGGGACTGAAATTCAGTCACAATCAACAGTTAATGTTATTTTAGCAGATCAGTGACTTAAGTATGTAACCTTATCATGGTCTGGCAAAGCATACTCTTGTGGCTTTTGCATTCCTTAAAATTAATGACAACCTGAACACTTTAACAAATAAGGTGTGATCCTGAGGTTTAGATTCCAGTCTCAATAAGTATGTACATGAGTTTTTGAAATTGAAGTGTCTTTTCAGTACAAGCTCAAATTGGAGTTCTAATTTTCTTCCACTGAAACTTGTAAGACTAAACTCAGAACCACAGGGAATTTTACCCACTACCTTTCACACCTCGGCACTCACTTTACTGTGAGAAAACCCTTATCACTGCCTTGCAAGCTGTTCTGCTTCTTGTGCTGGACAAAGGCGGTGGGGAGGGTGGAAGGGCTCATTTTCCCACGGAGAGTAATCACCTCCCTTCTGTACAGGATGATGACAGACCTATGATTGATGTCATGGATCAGCTAAGTTCTTCCATCCTCGAAAGTTTTATTCATGTAGCAGTTTCGGATTCAGTAAGTACACATTTGATCCTGCTTGCTGATAATCCTTAAGTATAAGCTCTGGGCCTCTCTGGAAAAGAGATATGGAGAAAAAACCATGTAGAAGAATTCTGGGGTTTTATGTCAGGTTAATAAACTGACACAGATGTACTTAGGAAAACAAGACTTAAGTGTTTTAGATACCAGCTCTGGAGCCCTTCAGATAAATTTAAAAGAAGATTTGTGAGGTTTCCCTCGTGGTCCAGTGGCTAAGACTCTGCATTCCCAATGCAAGGGGCACAGGTTGGATCCCTGGTTGGGGAATTAGATCCCACACGCTGCAACTAAACCCTGGCACAGCCAAATAAATAAAAACATTATTTAAAACAGAATTTGAGTCTGAGGAAGATAGATAAAAATTATGCAAATTGAAACCAGAAATTGCTCAGGATCCTTTAAAAAATTATTGGTTATATTTATTACACTTAAAGCTCTATATAGCCTATATTAATGTTGTGCTTTACAGTTTACAAGATGCTTTCACAGCTATTCTCCTTTTTGAATAGAAACTCAAAAATGATGAGGCCGTAGTTACATAGTATGTTAGGGCCTGAACTTGACCATATCTGGACTCTGAGTGTAATAGAGCTTGACATAAGCTGCTACACAAATACATTCTTTGTCTTATTTTATTTTTTTAAATTAATTCTTATTGGACAGTCTTTGTTTTAAAGAGCATATTGGTAACTTTTTAATTTGTGATCAAGTAGAAGGGAAATTGAAACAGATTTTAATTACTTGATTTAAAAAAATCAGTATAGCACAGTAATGAGACTTGGATTGATTTTAGCTAAATAACTGAACCGAGGCAGAGCAGATCTGTAGAACTGACATTGCTGATGCCCCTTGTGTATTCCAGGCAAATAATTATAAATGAAGAGAAGCATATTTGACAAAGAGCTATAAAGAAATATAAAAGCTAAAGGCACTTGTGAGCTTTTCTAACTGAGATTGAACAGAGGTCCCTATTTTTAGCAGCCCTCTTCTTGCTTGGGGTTGTAATATTAACAGTAATTACTAAAACTAATGGAATTACTAAAACTATTAGCCAAGCAACGCAGGCCTTAACAGTAATACTGAATAGTGCTACCTCCCTGGTGGCTCAGTGGTAAATAACCTGCCTGCAGTGCAGGAGACCTGGGTTTGATCCCTCGGTTGGGAAGATTCCCTGGAGAAGGAAATGGCAACCCACTAAAGTATTCTTGCCTGGAGAATCCATGGAGCCTGATGGGCTACAGTCCATGGGTTCACACACAATCGGACATGACTTAGGGACTAAACAACAGCCACCACCACCTCTTCATTTAGAAATTCAGTTGCTTTTACACTGAATGAGACCATCAGGTGTAATTGTTTTATACACTTATCTTGTTTCCCTTCAGATCGTATTCTGTTCACGTGATTTTGTTCTGTGTTTATCAGAATCTAAATCTTGAGCTGGGGTGACCAGGTCAGCAGGGACGCATGTAAGAAGATGCACAGAAAGGGGAGCAGAGGCTTGGGGGGAAGCAGCGCCTGCTTTGTGTAAGGGTTTGACATCCCTCATCTCATGTCATTTACTTAAAAACTAGGTGAGGTCAGCACTGTCATTTCCAGGTCATAAATTAAGCAGACAGAGACTCTGGGGTGTTCAGAGATGTTCCCAGGGTACTGGCGTTGGGCAGAGCCAGAGTTGGAGCCTTAAGTCTCGGGCTCTGAAGCTGAAGCTGTGCCTCTTTGGCCCATTAACCATGGAGGCCACTGGGCTACCCCTCTGCTCCATGGGAACTCAGAGACCCCGCAGGTGAAATGGAGTACTTTATGAACCTGACAGATGTAACAGCAATTCTATCTCCTGGCTCAACAGCTAGATTATTTGAAACTTTCCTCAAGTTTGATAGTCTGGACTTAAAAGAAAATGAAATACATGAAACTGTGTGTTATCAATATGTGAGTATATATCTATATGTATAGATATTAAATATAGATACAGGTATCTTTTTGGCGCTAGTGGTAAAGAACCCGCCTGCCAATGCAGGAGACATCAGAGATACCGGTTCGATCCCTGGGTTGGGAAGATCCCCAGGAGGAGGCAATGACAACCCACTCCAGTATTCTTGCCTGGAGAATCCTAGGCAAGAGAAGGAGGGGCCTGGTGGGTTACAGTCCACAGGGTTGCACAGAGTCAGACAGGACTGAAGTGCTTTGCACGCACTTAGCATGCATCTTTTAAAGGGTTTTAGAATGTATTCTGGCTTGATATCATAGGACAAAAATAAGTAGGGATAACTAACCTCTAAAAAGCATTAGTAAAATGCCCTTCGTAAAAGGGATTGCATGTAGCCATCTCCCTAAGCCACAGGGAAGGTATTTCAGTCCAAGTAAAGACTCTTGAGAGTCCCTTGGACTACAAGGAGATCAGTCCTGGGTGTTCATTGGAAGGACTGATGTTGAAGCTGAAACTCCAGTCCTTTGGCCACCTGATGCGAAGAGCTGACTCATTTGAAAAGACCCTGATGCTGGGAAAGATTGAGAGCAGGAGGAGAAGGGGACGAGAGAGTATGAGATGGTTGGATGGCATCACCGACTCAGTGGACATGAGTTTGGGTAAACTCTGGGAGTTGGTGATGGACCGCGTGCTGTGGTTCATGGGGTCGCAACGAGTCAGACACAACTGAGTAACTGAACTGACTGACTGACTGAAAGGTAAACAAAATCATGGCTTAAAAAAAAAAAAAGAAAACTAATTACAGGGACTTACCTGTGGTCCAATGGTCAGAACTCTTGAGTTTCCACTACAGGGCACACAGGTTCAACCCCTGATTGAGGAGCTAAGATTCCACATGCTGCAGGGGGCAGCAAAAACAAACAAACAAACATCTAATTACAGAGGTAATAACACACAAATCTCAGCGATTAGTAACTTTTCAGAAATGTAAATTGGCACATCTGTGGTTGAGTTTAACTAATGTCGTATATTTGTTTGACAAGCATTTAGTGGTCAGCTCCTGGGTACTAGTGTGTGGGGCTCTGTGACATTGAAATGTCACTTCCGCTACCCACAGCCTCACGTAGGAATGACCATGACCACAAGCCCAGGTCTGGTGTGGCGGGAGGGCCGTGGAAGGGGTGTTTCAGAGTCCAAGCTGGGCCCATGGCAGGGGTAGACGGGCAGAGCACTGTGGAGGAAGAGGCATCGGGCCAAGGCGAGGATGTAGACCTTGCAGCTCAGCATCGCATCATTGCCTGCTTCTTGCACCTGCAGGCAACCTTACCCTTGACCCACAGCGTGGACCTGCAGTGGCTGGTGGAGTGGAATGCCGTCCTGGTCAACAGCCATTACGATGTGAAGAGCCCTTCCCATGTCTGGATTTTCGCCCAGTCTGTCAAGGACCCCTGGGTGCTCTGCCTCTTCAGCTTCCTCCGGCAGGAGAACCTGCCCAAGCACTGCCCCACCGCCCTCAGCTACGCCTGGCCCTACGCCTTCACGCGGCTACAGTCTGTGATGCCCCTGGTGGACCCGAAGTAAGGGGCCCCTATGCTTCCCTCTGTTTTGCTTGTTTTACCGTAATTTCCCCTTTTACATTTTGTATTAGAGATCGGGATAGAATCCTCTAGCTTCTGAACAGGGCTTCCCAGGTGGCGCTAGTGGTTAAGAACCCCACTGCGAATGTAGGAGACATAGAGTTTCTGAACATCCTACTACAGAATTCTTAGTGTTGAGTAAAAACAGGTTAAAAGTTCATGTCTGGAGCTAGTTTTTTTCCTCCCTTAATTATCAGTGTGATTATCTGACTATAGAATCTCAGCCTGTTACTGGTTGAAAGGGTAGTAAGTTCTATTCAGCTCTCCAACCAAGAGAGGCATTCCCTGTCCAGACAGGCAGTCCTGGACAGGTAATTGTTCAACTCAGTTGAGGCCCTTCGCAGCATCTTTGTTGAATAAGTGATACTTTAAAATCCAAAACTTAGTTTTCCCTCTTGTTTTTAACTCCATATTTCTAGTAGCCCAATTAATGCCAAGAAAACCAGCACAGCCGGCAGCGGAGACAACTACGTTACGTTGTGGAGAAATTACCTTATTCTTTGTTTTGGAGTTGCAAAACCCAGTATAATGAGCCCAGGACACTTACGAGCTTCCACTCCAGAAATAATGGCCACGACACCTGATGGTACAGTGAGCTACGATAACAAGGTGACATGACATGCTTCAGAAGAATTATTCTGTAAGGTTTTTTTTTAGCTTGTTTGTCTAGAGTTCACAGTGCACAGTGCACTGTGCCTGCCATCTGGAGTATATGGGATCAGATTTTTCATCCTACACATTTCTAAATTCCATTGAGTGTTTGTGTGAATAATTTATTATTCCTCCCCTGACGATTGGGAAACTGAAAATAAAGGGAAGTTAAGAAACTTGCTGAAAATCGTAGAGTGACTTGTGTTTATCAGTGCCCTGAGGGTTGGTGTCCCACATACCACATTTCTCTCACGCCTCACCGAGTGTTCACCTTTAAACTGGGTCTTGATTAAATTATCTTTTTAAAGATGGTTTTGTGGATTTACATAGTTGTTTTTTTCGATTAATTGATTTTAATTGGAGGGTAATTACTTTACAATATTGTGATGGTTTTTGTCATACATCAACATGAATTGGCCACAAGTATACATATGTCCTCCCCCCATCCTGAACCCCCCTACCACCTCCCTCCCCACCCTATCCCTCTGGGTTGTCCCAGAGCTTTGGGTGCCCTACTTCATGCATTGAACTTGCACTGGTCATCTCTTTTACGTATGGTAATGTACATGTTTCAATGCTGAGATCCCCTGTGGCTCAGTAGTTTTGTTGTTTTTTAAAGAAGACTGTTAGAATGTTCTTTGGATTTTGTGTTCCAGGTGAAAATTGCATTCATTGTGTTGTTTTTCAATTTATGTGTTTGTTTGTTTTTTTTCCCTGAAATGATGGCAGTGCTCTTGGGATGTGGTTCAGTACTTGAAAACTGTTATAATGGAATCATCATTTGGTTAAAGGAAGCCTCAATTATCATGTTACCTCTTTTTCACTTTTCATCAACTTGTTTCAGGCCATAGGCACCCCGTCGGTGGGCGTTCTGTTAAAGCAGTTGGTGCCTTTGATGAGACTTGAGGGCATTGAGATCACAGAGTCCTTAGTTTTAGGATTTGGAAGGACAAATTCCCTTGTCTTCAGGTACGGTAATCTTGTTCTGAATTCGTATATACTCCTGCTCTCATAGTTCCTGCTTCTAATTCAAGTTTGAGTTTGCGTGTTGGCGTGTGCCTGGCGAGGTTGCAGGCTTTGCACGGTTCCCTTTATGTCCTCATGGGTTTTCATGCGTGTGACATTGCGATTGCCTCAAATTTCACTTTCAGTCATTGCAATTCTGGTTTTACCTTTCGGATGTTCTCTCACGCACAGGCTTTGTTTTAGGTAACTTTCAATGGCGTTTAAACTTTAAACTTTAAATGAAGTCAGTGTCAGTCCCAGTTAGCTAGACTGTTCAGAGGCCGTAACATCAGAATAGTGAGAGTCTGCTCATCAGCCACTCATACAACGGACTCTCAAAGGTTGAGCATCGACAGAATATTTTCAGGGGTGTCTGTGACATGTCACACATGCTAGTCTTTCTACAAGATTATGTGTCTGCCTTAAGAGAACCATCATGTCTCACTGTATGAATTCCTCTAATCCAATAACCGTTTCATCTGAGACAGTGTCAAAGCATTTTCAAAGAGTCCTCATAAAATGTTAGTTTAGGCTGCCTCTCATAATTTTATTTGGCAATAAAAGCCTATAAGGACAAAAAAAAACTTAGTTTTTGATGTACACAGAAAATGGAAAGCTGCAAGCATCTGTGAGAAATTTATTGGAAAAATAAAGATTAATGAGACATTTTAGAAGCAACTGAAAAATATGTTGCAGTATAGACTCGGATTTTATCCTTTAAAAATGTAACTGAGTTCTGACTACTTGAGTGCCAGTTAACCAGTGTTTTACTATACTTATTGACTGACAATGCATCATATAGAAATACTACAAGAGGATAGTAAAAACAGTTACCTAATGTCTTTCTCAAAGAACCTAAGGCTCTTTTGCATGTCTTACCCTCTGAGTATTCCTAGGAACAGGTAAGATGATGCAATTTACCAGCCACATGGATGCAGAAAAATTAATGTCTCAGTGCCCTCACTGGTAAAATTGTTACAATAAATAAAAATAAAGTATATCTCTCTAATTAAAAAGAAACTGGTATAATTATAGAATCTTACAGATTTATTGAGGGCATTAAATGTAAAAATGTACATAGTAAATGTTTCATAAAGGATTGCTATTAGATGAGACTATTAGTGTTGTTGAATAACACTGACACTATTAGTGTTATTTCCATTTCTTTGATGGAGAAATTCTAGCATCTGTATTGGAGGAATCTGAAATCAGATGCAGGATTTCTGTTTGTCAAGACAGAATGCCATAGACTTTACCTCCCTTGGATTTCCCTGTGTTTAATAATGGTACAAAATATTCTGCCAGAAAATACAAGATTTTTCAAACATGGAACAGATTATGGACAAAATACCTAGCCACAGGCTAGACCTCCTAATGCTGTCTGTTACGACAAAGCAGTTCAGAAGTTAGTTTCTAAAGATGACAGCTGATTAGTGGGTATAAAGCTGAGAATTTGATAAAATGGGAACAGATGGAAGTATATATATGTAATATCAGACATGTATTGATATGAAAAAATTTGTTTACTTTTACTACACAAGAGAAAAGGTTTTGATGAGAACCTTAATATTCAAATACTTGCCAAAATGTGCATGCATCATCTAGCTCAAATAAAGAAATTCATCTCTGAAATACCAAAAAGAATTCATTTTAAAATGAACTCTTTAGACAGTCACCTGAACACAGATTCCAAAAGTGGTACCATAGTCATCGCATCTGTTTCTTTTGCTCTAATTGAATTAAAAATCTTATTAATCTTCATTCCCACAGCCTGTGAGAAAGTGCTTTGAATTTAGTAAGCACTTACAAAATATTGTTGACTTAATTGTTCAGGTAGGGTTTGTTGCCATAGAGTCTCCAGAATATTAAAATCAAGTCAACAAATGTGTAGTGAGTACAAATTATATACATAGCGCTGGGGTAAGTCTGGTTATACAAAGTGCAGGCCACTGCCCGTTCACCACATGACAGGGAAATGGAAAGGCAGGGGAGATTTTGATGTCAGAAGCGAAGTTCAAGAAGCAGATTTTGGGGGATTGAATGGCTATATATTGTGACAAAGTTGGTGTCAATTAATAATGAATTCTAAATGCTGACCTTTTTCATTCATAGAGAATTGGTAGAAGAACTTCATCCATTAATGAAAGAGGCTCTGGAACGAAGGCCAGAGGTAAGATTTTGAATTTGAATGATTAATGCCTTGGTTTATCTGGACAGTAGTGTGAATTTAAACCATACCCAGTGGTTTGCTGTCAAGAGTACGAACATATCAACATGCTTTTAACAATGAATCTTACTATTTTAACGTTGGTTGTTTTCATTATTTCTTTGAGTATTTAGTATAATCTGGGTCCAACATTAAAAGATTTTAAGTCCTAAGCTTGTGAAAGAAAAACAACCTAAATAATCATATGTGTGTTAAGATATTATAGTCTTTTTGCAAAAGTTTTGAGTTAAGATTAAATTTTGGTTTTTAGTCAGTTTGCTTCATTTTTTTTTACAAGAAGCTGAGTAACCAGGAAGGTTATTTGTTTCCTCTAGTATATGAAGCTCTTTCTTCAACATTATCTTTCCTTAAGTGGACTTTGAAAAGGATAAACTTACAATGTAGCAGAATAAGAAATTAACCAGAGTTACTAAAAGAGAAGCTTCCCATGTAGTAGATAAGATACAAGAAGTAGAGGAAGCTGGCAGTTTGAGCAAGAACAGTGTTACCAGATTTGTTGCAACTATTAGTGTCCACAGTGTTTTTCCACTTTTTCCTGATGCTTTAGTATTTCAGCAGTGTCTGGGAGCCTCCAGGAAACGAGGCTTGTTGACTCTCAACATTTTCAGCTTAGATATTTACTGACCTACTTGTGATCTGTTTCTCTGTAGCTTGTGATAAAAGCATTTCTCTAATAAGGATTAGATAGAAAAAAAGTACTTTTTTGTCTTTTGTGTTTAGAAAATTAAGAATGACTAGATTACATCTTTTCTTTCTTAAAGCAGAGTTGACATTATTGTGTTCACGTTTATAAGTGATATTACCTCTTTCTAAACAGAACAAAAAACGCCGAGAACGGCGAGACTTGTTAAGGCTACAACTGCTTCGAATTTTTGAACTTCTGGCTGATGCTGGTGTCATAAGTGACAGGTAGGAGGGAAATTATACTGAGCTGATCTCTGCTCATTAAACTGATGTGTTTGCCCGTTTCTTTTTTCCTTTCTCTTTTTTTTTTTTCTTATGTTTACTGAGGTATACCTTATTTACAATGTTGTTAATTCCTATTGTACAGTGAAGTGATTTGGTTATACATATATATACACACACACACACAAAAACACACACATTCTTTTTCTTAATATTATTTTCCATTATGGTTTATCAAAGGATTTTTTTTAAAATTGGAGGATAATCGCTTTATAACGTTGTATTAGTTTCTGCTGTATAATGAAGCGAATCAGCTCTACTGTCCATATATCCCTCCCCCCATCCCATGCATCTCAGTCATCACAGAACAGCACGCTCAGCTCTCTGTGCTATACAGCAGCTTCCCACACACGACCTTTAACTTTTACTTGGAAAAGTCCAAAAGAGCTTGATTTTTCCATATACACTGCATATACATCCAGAACCAATGCAGCCTGTGGGTTCTGGCAGTGACCCTTGCCTTCTGTGACGCATGTGCTGCTTTGACATCAAGGCTAATCATCTAAGAGTTTCATTTCCTTCTGTTCCAGCACCAATGGCGCCCTAGAACGGGACACGTTAGCCCTTGGAGCTTTGTTCTTAGAATATGTGGACCTGACCCGCATGCTCTTAGAAGCTGAAAATGATAAAGAAGTGGAAATTCTTAAAGATATCCGGGCACATTTTAGTGCCATGGTTGCCAACTTGATTCAGCGTGTTCCAGGTACAGCGATGCATCACTGCAAATTACCTTTCATACTTGAAGTGTCATTTGTGGTCCTCATTACTGTGCTTTCCTCTTTGAACCTACTGGCCTGTCTGCAGGTCTGAGATGGGATCAGTTATTTGTTTGGAAATACTTGAAGATACGCTTGAACAGATGGTGGGCATGCAGCACAGAGTTGGAAGGGAAACAATAGGAATTGCATTTGGCTTTGTGCTCATGATTATTTCTATTCTTTGTTTTGGTTCCCATCTGAAAATGAACCTGTGTGATTTCTATAGGAAGAAAGTAATTCAAAGGGAACATTCACAGAGGCTTCGTTTTTTTCATTCTCACTCTGCTTATCTGTGAACATAAAATCTCAGCAATATTTCTGCTCTTGATTCTATCCAATCCACACATTATATAGAATTCTATATATGTTAATATATTATTATTATATTAATATTATAATTATAATAATATATTATTTTTTTATAGAACAAAGTGGGTCTGAAGCATTTTCATCTAATAGAAGCAAAAGAGAATAAAAATAGTTTGTTGTAAAAATAGATTACTGTAATTAAAATTCTGTGACATAATTATAAAAAGATGAAAGTCATCTGTTTCTGCTTTTTCATTATGACTTAACATTATGATATTGTAAAACTTTATTACCAATTCTCCTCATTTTTGATGACCCTAAATTACGATTTGAATTACCTTCCTCAGTTAAGCAATTTTTGTTTGAAATAGACAGTCTATACATTGTATTTTACAGTTCTTCCTAAAGACGCAGCAGCAGTTAAGAGAACATTTAATGTGTAAGGAGTAGCTGAGTGGAAGGTGTTGCAGTTTTTCTAGACATTAGTTAGAAAACAGTGTCTGGGAATCCATTTTCTATCTTCCTGCTCTGAAACAAGATGCTGTTGACTGACACATTAGAAAAGGAAAGAAAAATAGGCTTGACTTTTTAAATCCATGTTTCATTACCTAAAGAAATCTTGAGTTAGAAAATGAAACTACTCCTTTCCCCAAAACTTAAGATTCATGCGTGATAGTAAATGTCACCTGTATTCACTGTGTTGTTCAGTGTAGCAGACTCTTAGCCTGTGTTTTCTCTCTAGTTCACCACCGAAGATTTCTCTTCCCCCAGCAAAGCCTGAGGCATCATCTCTTCATCTTATTCAGCCAGTGGGCAGGGCCCTTCAGCATTATGTTCACTCCCCTGGATCGCTACAGTGACAGAAATCATCAGATCACAAGATACCAGTATTGTGCGCTAAAGGTAGGTCACCTTTGCCTCATGAATGACTTGTCAGATGGATGATCTCTTTCCTTACACAACCATGCCTTACATAAGGGTAAAATAAATAATATGGTATGACATGATAAAATACACACATGCAAAAAAAATCAAGTATATGTACCTATATAAATACATAAGCTCATTAATATCTGCACATGAGCAAAATAGATATCTCTGTACAACCATGTAAATATTCCACTTTTGCTCATAGTTTCAAAATGCAGAACTTTTCCAAGGTTCCATTTTTATCTAAAGATTTCTACTGTATGAAAACCTTAGTTTTTGCTTATTTTTCCTTGATAGCTCAGTTGGTAAAGAATCCACCTGCAATGTAGGAGACCCTGGTTCAATTCCTGGGTTGGGAAGATCTGCTGGCGAAGGGATAGGCTACCCACTCCAGTATTCTTGGGCTCCCCTTGTGGCTCAGCTAGTAAAGAATCTGCCTGCAGTGCGGGAGACCTGGGTTTGATCCCCGGGTTGGGAAGACCCCCTGGAGAAGGAAACGGCTACCCACTCCAGTATTCTGGCCTGGAGAATTCCATGTAATGTACAGTCCATGGGGTCACAAAGAGTCGGACGTGACCGAGCGACTTTAACTTACCCTTTAAGTAGCTGCCTTGCTAATTAACTTCCAACTTAAAATGTATATGGATATAGATATATATCCTCATGTTCAAAACCTGTGAAGAACCGCATTCTCTTTTTAATCTCCTTCCATCCTAGAAGACTCACAGAAATTAGCTTCTACACTACCAGGACTGTTGAAAAATTTCAGAACCATGATTCCTTACAGCTTAATTTCCTTTAGAAGACTAATTGTATGTTGACTCTGTCATACATATCAGAAGTTGCTGTCCGATTCACCTTTGCCTCAATGGAGCTAATATAAGCCATGGCCCTGACAGTCCTTTGGACCTATTGATTAGAGAGTGAATCAAGATCGTCCGTTCTCTGGATGGCTGAGTCCCTTTGCTGTCCACCTGAAACTAGCACAACATTTTTAATTGACTAGCTTAATATAAGATAAAAAGTTTTCACTAAAAAAAGATCTTCCCTTCTCTTGCTTTCTCCCCACCTGAAAGGAACTAAAGTTTATATTCTTCATTTTCTTTAGCTTTGATTAAAATCATATTTATCTATTTCTACATTTTTCATAGCATGCCAGTTTAGTGCATTAGTTAAATTGTTAAATTTGTTAAATTTCTGAGTTCAGTGTATTAGTCAAATATTTGTCATCAAAACAATTTTGAAAAGCTATATTTATCATAAGCAGAATTCATTCACTTGAAATCACTGAAGGTAAGCCTGTTAAATGGTCATTTTGTTTTGAATATCTCAGCCATACATTATAAAGATTTATTATAAAAGTACATCTCTACAAAGTTCAATTTATGGGTTTTAACTCTTGTAAAAAGAGACAGAATTGGCAATCTGTTTTTTTTTTATTGAATCTACTAAGGAGTACTTTAAAATCTTGTAGACATAACTGCTTTAAAAGATCCTTGTCATTTATAAATCTGGTAGTCTGTGTTTTAAGTCAATTGCGTACCATTCAGTCATGCCAGGATTCATTTGCAGGTTGTGTTCCGTTTTGTTTTCAGGCAATGTCAGCAGTGTTGTGCTGTGGCCCAGTGTTTGACAACGTGGGCCTTTCCCCAGATGGCTACCTATACAAGTGGCTTGACAACATTCTGGCTTGTCAAGATTTACGAGTAAGTACTAGCCAAAAATACATTGTTCTAAATGTCCTGATTGTTTTTTCTTGGTTTGGTTGGTACTGACATGTCTAAGCATTGTTCACAACACAGTCTCTTCACACATTAGCCACAGAAATGTAGGCTTATTTGTTGCTTACATTACACTATGATGCATCAGAATAAAAAACATAGTAACATTTACCAAAGTTGACCATAAACCAGGCCATAAAGCAAGTCTCCACAAAGTTCAAATGATTGAAATGACACAGACTGTATTCTCTAATCACTGTGACACTAAGCTAGTAATAGATAATAAAGATAATTAAGAAATACTCTTCCAGATACAGTGATTTAAAGAATACATAAAAATAGATAAAAATATTTTTAACTGAAGAATAATGAAAACACTACTTACTAAACATGTGGGTTGTAAATAAAACCTTGCTTAGGATGAATCATATATTGGAAAGAAAAATGACTGAGATCAGTCACCTAAGCATCCATTTCATGAAGTTAGAAAAAGCATATCAAACTCAAAAAGCACACTGAAGGAAATAATAGAAATAAGAGCACAAATAAATTAAAGAGAAAAAATTACTAGAAATGGACATTTAAACCAAAAACTTGAATTTGTTAAAAGACTAATAAAATTAGTAAATCCATGGAAAGTCTGATCAAGAAAGATAAGACGTGTCATCAACCTCAGAAATGTAAAGGGTCATTACTACAGATGCCACAGATGCTAAAAATAAGACAACATATAAACATCTTTGTGCCAATAAACTTGACATTCTAGATAAAATAGACAAATTTCTAGAAAACACAGCACAAATAGAAAATCTGAATAGTCAGATAAGTAGCAAAGAAATTTAATCTATAAGTGAGAGTGTTCCCACAAAGACAACTTTAGGACCAGGTGACTTTATGGATTAATTGAACACTTAAGAAACAAATTGCAAAGATGTAATACAAATCCTTAAGGAGAAAACAGATCGAAAGGAAACACATCTGGACGTATTTTATGAGACCCACATAACCTTCATACTAAAACCTGACAAGGATTTAATAAGAAAGACAACTAAAAGGCAAATTCATTCTTGAACATAGATATAGAAACTTTAGACAAAATATTAGAAAATTAAATTCAGTGATATATTAAAAAGAGGATTCCTCATGATCAAGTTGGGATTATTCAAGAACTGTAAGATTGGTTTAATATTCAAATGTTCTTCAATTCATTTGTATATTAATTATATTAATAAAGTCTCAGGAAGGAAGTATCATCTGATCATCTTAATAAGATGCAGAAAGAGCATTTAATAAAATTCTGCATTCATTCATGAGGGCGATTCCTAATGAAACAAAGAATAAAAAAGAACTTAGTTTGATAAAGGGTGTTTTAAAAAAAAAAAAAACCTATAGTAAACATTGTACTAAATAGTGAATATTGGAAGTGTTATCTGAGATTAGAATGACCCAGGAAGCCCACATTCACTACTTCTATCAACATTATACTAAAGATCCTAGCCACTGGATTAGAAGAGAAAAGAAAAGATAGCAGGAGTGAAAAAGAAGAAACAGTTGGTACAGAAACGGTTGCACAGACTTCGAGAATAAATTTACGGTTACAAGTAGGGAAGAGTTGGGTGGAGGGATAGTTTGGGAGCTTGGGATTCACATGTACACACTGCTATATTTAGAACAGATAACCACCAAGGACCTATCGTATAGCACAGGGAACTCTGCTCAGTACTGTATAATAACCTAAATGGGAGAAGAATTTGAAAAAGAATCAATACATATGTATGTGTATGTGTATCACCCTGCTGTACACTTGAAACTGCCACAACACTGTTAGTGAACTCTATGCCAATGTAAGATAAAAATGGGAGAAAAGAGTTTGTGGATTTAAATGTGAAAGCTGAAAAATTAAGGTTTCTAGAAAATAAAATAGGATAATTTAATCCCTGGAGTTAGGGAACGATTTCTTAAACAAGATGCAAAAATTACTAACCATCAGGAAAGACTAATTAATAACTTCTCGTCACCAAAAGACACCATTAAGAGTGTAAATAGGCTGGCTGTAGAGTAAAAGAAGGTATTTGCAACATAGAGCCAACAGAATTCTTATCTGGAATATATAAAGGATCTCTACAAATGAATAAGGTAAAGACACTCATAAAAAAAATGAACAAGAGAATAAACAAGAAGTTTACAAAAGAGATTATCCAGTACATGCAATGTAAGACATATACAGAAATATTGAAAGCAGTATTATGAAGTCAAGAGCTGGAACAACCCAGATGTTCATCAGTAGTAGAATGAACAAATTGTGGAGCAGTCATGAATTAGAATATTATGCAGCAATGAAAACAAATAAATGTAGATGACTTTTAAACATAAATTGAGTGAAAGACACAAAATTATATGTATTACATGTTAATACTATAATTCCATTTACATAGAGTTCAAAACAGCTCAGACTCTTCAGTGGTGGTAGAAATCAGGATGCTGTGCTCAGTCGCTCAGTCGTGTCCGACTCTTTGTGACGCCATGGATTGTCATCCGCCTGGTCCTCTGTCCATGGAATTCTCCAGGCAAGAATACTGGAGCAAGTTGCCATTTCCTACTCTAGGGGATCCTCCCAACTCAGGGATTGAACCCATGTCTTTTGTGTCTCCTGAATTGGCAGGCAGATTCTTTACCACTGTGCCACCTGGAGAGCCCAGAAATCAGGATAATGGTTATTCTTGAGAAGGGCTTCCCTGGTGGCTCAGATGGTAAAGAATCTGCCTGCAATTCAGGAGACCTGGGTTTAATCCCTGGGTTGGGAGGATCCCTTGGAGGAGGGGATGGCAACCCACTGCAGTATTGTTGCCTGAAGAATCCCATGGAGGACTACAGTCCATGGGGTCACAAAGAGTTGGACACAACTGAGCAACTTTCACTTTTACTTTCTTTTCCCAACTATGCACCAATAAAAAAAATTTTTGTTTAAAAAGAATAGTAATTTTGATACACAGTAAAGCTCTAGGCCCATACCCTATAACATAAGAACAAACAAGCCATAATTTTTCCTTCTCGAATGTGATTGCTATGGGTGGGAGAATTAATAACTTCAGGAAGAAGTGGGAAAATGTTACTTTCTGAGGGGAAAATAGCCCCCAGACACCAGGCTTGTCCTGGATGAATGTGACCATCCAGTATTTAACAGTAGCTTCAAGAATCATCAGTTAATGATCCTGTTAATTCTATCTAGCATGATGATCTTTTCCTATGAAAGTCTGATTAAAAAGTGTTTATTGATAGTGTATTTCTTTTTCAAAGATTGCCAGCTAAGCTGTACACAGTGTATTTAGTAATCAAGCCTAATAAACATACTCCTCTGATCTTTTTCCGTAAAAGATTTTGCATGCATAAAGGATTTCCTTTTATATATTTAAATTTTTAAACCAACTACATATATTTTTCAAAAATATTTTAAACAAATATTTTCAAGTATTAAATATTTGCCAGTGAAGTCTCTGTCACCTTTTCAGAGTTAAAAATAGAGAATGAGTGGACCCTATATGATAGACTGACATTGATTCAGATTTAGTTTATACATTTCAATTTCCAGTTCCAATATTGCATCCTTTTAAAGACCTTTTTGTGGAATAAAAATTAATCAAGATGGATGTTCAGTCTTCACTTTCCTTTTGCCCAATTTACATTCACTAAGCTCGATTTTTGTGTCTTTCCCTAGAATAATCTTTCATTAAACGTGAGGGATTGCTTTTCTCCATGTATTCAGGTTCATCAACTTGGCTGCGAGGTTGTCGTCTTGCTACTGGAACTAAATCCTGACCAAATAAATCTTTTCAATTGGGCGATTGACCGATGCTACACTGGTTCCTACCAACTTGCGTCTGGTTGCTTCAAAGCCATAGCTACTGTGTGTGGAAGCAGGTATGGATTCTTTAAGTGGAAGCTACTGGTCATGACAACTGCAGATTAAGGTTGCTCTTCATCATATTGAGAACTGATTGAGAATTGAGAGCTGATTATTTTTGCAAATATCCAAGTGAAGTAAATTCTAAGGAAAGAGAAATGGCCTATCCTTCCCCAGAAGATAGACTGTTCTAAGTTCACAGCTACATTGAGTTTTCGTTCTACCAGGAGAATGGTTTGTAGTTCAAGCACCCTTCCTTTTTAGTTGCCTGGAAATGTATAATGAAGTATTAGAGCAGACTTTGGAAATGACCAGGATTTCGTTTAAGGAATTTCTAGAAGTATTTGTTACAAGTATGAACTATAAGCCCTTCAGCCATTTTGAGACCAAACTAAACTCAGGAAGCAGCCCCAAAACATTAAATCTCTCTTGTATAAAATTTGAGAAAGGAAGAAGAGGAGAAAAAAAAAAGTGTCTCCTGGGATTCCAGAGATGATGCTTTTAAAAACACTGCCCTCGCTATGTAAATCAGTCATTCAGCGGAGTCATTCATCTCTACAGTTTATTGAAATAATTTCATAGCTAAGATGAAAGAGTTAATAAAGATTCCCCAGATTACAACAGTTCTTCCCAAGAAAGAGCTTATTATGTATTACAGTTGGAGAGAAGGCAGCCTACCTTTATTTTTGAAAGGACTCATATAGACTGTTAATTGTCCCTTTTAATTAAATATGGCATTTTAAATAGCTATCCTGAGCTACCGGATAAAGGGAATAAAAGTAAATTCATTTTAAATTCCAATCTGTTATGATTCTAAATTAATAAGAGCAGAATTTTAGAAGACATCTACTTTCAATAAACCTAAAATGAGCATGCTATTTAAAGAGACAAGTTTCTCTTTAGTAGTTTTCTTTTATGAAGATGGTAGATAATGTTTCATGTTTGAAGCTTTCATCTTCCATAATCTTAGTAGTAAAATTTTTATTATACACAGATTTTAATTTCCATAAAAGTCATATCAGATGATAATCTAAACTGTCTGATTTTCCATTTGGTTATTTCTTGATGTTAGCAACACTAAATAAATGACATTTATCCTATAGGATATTAACAAAATAACTTTTTTTTATAAAAGCCTCTTTCTCTGGAGGATTATTTTACTTTCAGGTATTTCAACATTCTAAAAAAAAATTTCTGCTCTTTGATTTTAAAGAACATATTTAGAATCTATGACTTGGACCGTTCATCTGACAAAAGTAAGAGGAATGAACGTTTCCTCTCTTTGCCGCCCTTCTCCCAGTGAACTTGGTTTGAACTGTCTTAGTCAAATTTATTTTATTTCATTGCATGGCCATCTCATAAAATATCACAGTGCATTCCTCTGAATAAATCTAGTGTTTTTTTAGGGAGCACAAATAAATGTTTTTATGAATTTAGCAATATAGTCTCAATTCCAGTAATATCCCAGTCACAAAAATATTAGATTATAAAGCTCTCTATGTTTAGAGTAGGTTTTGAAAGATAGCATCCTAAAATATTTTGGTTTCTTAAACAAATATTGCCTATCAGCTTACACTCATGGCACATCTCTTCTGAGGGAAGGTCAGGGCCAGATGCTGCCATGGCTGTGACCTCTCTGCCAAGACGGTGACCAGCATTTGTCATTTCTCACCACAGGGATGTTCCGAATTTCAAGTTTCAGCTAGGGCCTAAATTTGTTCTCTTTTCCCATAAATTCTCAGTCTTTGTAGTTTAGATCAGTCTCCAGATTTGTTTGAGCAACTTTGCGCTTAGGTTTTCAGTATTTTTTTCAGAAGCACTTCTGGTGTTTTAGACTTTGTCTTCTGCAACTTTACTTCTAAAAAAAAAACACCCAAATCACTTGTGAAATAATCTGTTCCTGAAAAGTCACACACAAACTAGATCATGTTTTAAATTCCTGAAACAAGGTATCTGTACAGTAACTCCTACAAGACAAACTCTAACGCAAAGAATTCTTCCTGTAAAGTAAAATAATTATTTTACTATATATATAATAATTACTATTATTTACAATATATGATTGTATATTGGCTGTATTTTTGTACGAATATGACAACTTATAGGCAGATTCATTTATTAAGGAACCACTTGTAATTAACTTTAAAATACCTAAAAGGTTTAACATTTTAAAAATATAGATTAAAATTTTCTACCTTTAGAATGAAAGCAATTTTTACATAGCTAGTATATAAATCTTTATATTCAACAGCTGTGATAGTAGGAAAAAATGGTTCTCTGCATTCTTTTCAGTTCATTTTATTTCTATAAATGTGTGTGTGTTGTGAGCTTGCTGGTCTCCAGTCATAATTATAACTGTAATTATAACTACAATCTGACTCTGCTGACATTGAGAGATTTGGAAGTCGGAGTGGAACGTGAATAAGACCAGGGAAAGTGAAGATAAAAGTAGAAAGTGATCGTAAAACTGGTAATATTAGTTTTGAAGGCTTTTTCATGATATGTTTCATATTGGAGTAAAAGCTGTTAAATGCAGCTCAGTACTATAACTTAGCACAAAGGACAATAGTTCATCTGTCAGGCAGCATTAATTCCAATAACTATTTGGCTCCTGTGTGTGTTCTCATTAATTTTTCCATCAATTCCAAATTATATCACTTTAGAACAGATTAGGAAATTGAGAAAGAGACTAAATGGCTTTCCGAGGTTGTAAACCAAGGTAAATAATGTGCTCTCTATTAAAAGTATGGACTGCTTAATTCAGCAGAATTCTCTTCACATTTAATGAAATACTTAAGAATTCCATTATTTTCACTCTTATTCTCCAGCATACTCCTCAAATATATTTAATAGATGTTTTAGAAGTATATACAAGATCAAAGTTTTAATTTTTAAAGAATTGTGTTGGGTTTATTTTTGGAGGTGGTTTTTATTGTCATTGTTGTTTATATGCCTGTCTTGCCTTAACTATAAATCTTTCCTAATTTAAATCAGGTACAGCAAACTTGAATTCTTTTTTTTTTTTATCAAGTTTTTATTTATTTATTTATTTTAATTCGAGGATAATTACAATATTGTGATGGTTTTTGCCATATATCAACATGAATAAGCTACAAATGTACATGGGTCCTCCCCATTCTGAACCCTGCCTCCCACTCCCCTCCCCATCCCATCCCTCTGGGTTGTCCCAGAACACCAGCTTTGAGTGCCCTGTTTTATGTATCAAACTTGCCCTGGTCATCTGTTTCACATATGGTAATATACATGTTTCAGGGCTACTCTCTCACATCATCCCACCCTTGCCTTCTCCCACAGAATTCAAAAGCCTGTTCTTTGCCTCTGTGTCTCCTTTGCTGCCCTGCATGTAGGACTGTCAATACCATCTTCCTAAATTCCATATATATGTGTTAATAAAATGTTTGTCTTTCTCTTTCTGACTTACTTCAAAACTTGAATTCTTACAAGTAAATGCCCCACATTTCTTAAGAGAATAGCATCCATCTATTACCAAAGAAGACAGGCAAGCTTATCTTGCATGAACCACAGTGGTACTCCCTAACTGGTGATGTGCAGCCCCATTTGGTGGGTCACCTGGAGAATTTCGGGAGAGCACAGAGTTTGGGAATTTGGACTCTGGAAACATAATGTCTTGAGATTGAATTCTAGCTCTCTTTCTCATTAAGCTGTGTGATCTTGAACAACTTACTTCAAATGCTTACTCATTTGTGAAATACGAGTAGTAACAGGGTTAGGGTAAGGATTAAAGAAAAACAATCTCTTGACCAAAAGTCTAGCACATAGTAAGCACCCTGTAAACACTATTATTATTACTATTATTATTCAACAGCTATTGGAGGCAAAGAGCTATGATGTAATCATATCAACTAGTAAAATCCATTTCTCTTTAGAATAACCCAAAATTATCTTGAGTTTCATCAGTTAGTTCTAGATAAGCCAGAGCTAATGGATATTCTCAGATTCTTCAAAATTTCCTCTCTTTCAGATGGAAAAAAAAAATCAGTTTTATTTCTTATTTACTTTCTGAACCACATCTACCTTTTATATTTATTTTACCATTTTATTTTTATTCTGTATGAGCATAGCTTTCTTTCTTTTCTCCTTCCACTGTCTATGCTGAATAATTAAAAACTGAAAAATGTAAGATTCTGTTTCTAAGCCTATTTTAAATGTGTAAGTACAGATGTTTTATTTGTACTCTTGCACTCATTGGAGAGCTTTCTGATTTTTTCCTTCTCTGGGTTTCTTTCACTTTCTGTATCTGTATTACTTCTTTCAGTGTAGTTCCCCTTCAATTCCATAACTCAGTTTTAAGCAGCTAATTGAATTCCCTGGTTGCATGGTTAAGGGCATAACCCTGCATAAGAGGACAGCTTTGTCTACTCTTCTCCTGCCTTTAAATCCCCAGTGATCCCTAGTAGTTTCCAGTGTTTATTTATATAAAAATATATGTGTATTAAGTCCCAGAATCAGAGACAGCAATGTACGTAAGACATCTCTGCTACTGTAGGGCTCAGAAGAAAGTTACCTTTCTGTTTTCACAGAAAGGTCTGTTTCCAGATACTGCAGTTCAAATTAGACTGGTCATGAAATGACCTATTGTGGGGTGTCTAGGAGGTGGACAGGACAGTGGGTAAGTGTTTGAATTCTTGGGAGTCAAACAAATCTGGGATGGAATCCAGCCTCCATTCTTTCTCCCTGACCTTGGGTGAGGATTTAACATCTCTAAGCCTCACAGGCTTGTTGTGAAGATTAAGTCAGAAATCTCGGTAAAGGACTTGGTATGGTAAGTCGCACCAAGTCAGCATGTCATAACAGAAACATTACCCATGGCTCATCACCATCCTCACCGCCGTCATTTGGGGAGCTTTGCCCAGTTTCTCATCAACCTCGTGCATTTTTGTTCATTTAAAATTATAGTGCTGGAAAAGTAATCATGTTGGAGTGCTAATTGGTAAAACCACTTTGGACGGTAGTATAGCAGCAGTATCTACCAAAATTTTAAATATGCCCTTGGACCATGCATGACCTTGTCTAGAAATCTTTTCTAAAGAAATACTTGCCCATTTGGTGTTTGCGAAGTTATCATAGTGAACAAAATGAAAATAACCTTTAAACATCTGTCAGTGCGTGTCCAAGGTTGGCCTTCCCAGGAAATAGGACCCTGTGGTGGAGATTTGAGTTCAAGAAATTTATTAGGGAATGCCCTTGGGATCAACGTCTGTGAGGAAGTGAGGGAGATAGGACCCAGCTGAGGAAGGAAACTTCAAGCAATCCCACAGGGAGCACTGCTGGGAAGCGTGCATGACCTTGGTCTAGGCAGTTCCCAGAGAAGGATTCAACCAGAGAGATCAGCCTCCAGCACGGTAGTGGGAGGACGGAGCACCTCTGTCCTAAAGGGAGGTCTAGGCAGCACAGCATCCACAACAAGAGTGGTTATTTATGGTTGTCCATACTATGGAGCAGGGCTTCTCTGATGGCTCAGATGGTCAAGAATATACCTGCAGTGCAGGAGACCTGGGTTCGATGACCCAGGGGTCAGGAAGATCCCCTGGAGAAGGAAATGGCAACCCACTCCAGTATTCTTGCCTGGGAAATCCCATGGACAGAGGAGCCTGGCGGGCTACAGTCCTCGGGGTTGCAAAGAGTTGGACACGACTGAGTGACAGACACTTGATACTGTGCAACCCTGTACAGCTACTGAGAAGACTAAAGTGAGCCTCATTGTCCAGTGAAACATGGACATGTAGGTAGTATAAGCGAATTTAGGTTTAAAATCCTGTGTACTGGGGGAGGGGTATTTTGACATGTATAATCTTTCAAGAAGCTATTCTCTCTGCATAGATTGTACTCCATTCTACCCCTTCCATGGCCTTGCTAACACTCCCCACGTCTCTTGGTGCTTCAAGACTCAGTTTACTTGTTTCCTTCTTGAAAGAGTGTCCTCTAACCCCAAGTCTGATGTAGGTGTCCCTTGTCAGGATTTCTGTATCATCTGTGGACAATCCCAGGTTCCTCCTCATAACTATACTGTATAGTTTGTCTCCTTTACTCAACTGTGAGTTTCCCTTAAGAGAGGGCATCAGCCTGGCTAACTTAGTATCATCAGTACTGTGCAGTTGTTTCTGATAGATGTTTAGTGCTCAATACATTTAGATAGATTGAATGAAAATATTAAGTCAGTGAGCTGTTGAGGTTAGACATATTGTCTTCTGTCGTTTCCTCTTGTTCTTGGTTTTCATCAAAAATCTATTAGCAATAGGTAGACTTTTGTGTTCATTGAGCTGATGTGACAATATTTGGTTTTAACCTCAGAGCAATTTCCCTTCACCTACTAATAAACAGCAGATGGGGATGGTGAAATGGGCTTGGGAATGTCATTAGTAAGTGTGACTGAGGTCAGTGTGCTGTCTAGAATTTTTGAGAGGTAATGATTTATCAAGGTTGCTAGCCAGGCTATCCCATAAACTGTACTGTTTTGTTTTGTTTTAGGAACTATCCCTTTGACATAGTGACGCTGTTAAACCTTGTTCTGTTCAAGGCCTCTGACACCAACAGAGAGATTTATGAAATCTCCATGCAGCTCATGCAGGCATGTATCACTGACTACAGAGAAACTTCCATCCCTGAACACAGAAAATGGAAGTGGTAGTTGATCGCTGGATTGCTGTTTATTTATACACATTCATGTATTTCTTCATATCACTAGTGGATATAATGAGTGAGAAAATAATACTTAATTATTGGCAAACATAGGCAGTGACTGATGCTTTACCTTTCATACAGTATTAAAATATGCATTCATTAGTTTTACTACAAAACTGTATTCAATATAAATACTCTTGAGATAGCCGGCCAGTGCTTTTTCATACTGTTTGTAACTTTCATGTTTCTTTTTTTTATTGAGGACACATGAGAATGGTATAATTTTAATAAGTCATAGTAGAAAACTGGTAACAATATTATCTCAGTTTTATAAATATGCATTTTTGCATGTGTTTGCATGAAGCTACTCTCCTACTTCCTTATAGATCCTTGAAGCGAAGCTTTTTGTGTACTCGAAGAAAGTAGCTGAACAAAGACCTGGCAGTATTCTGTATGGGACCCACGGCCCATTGCCACCCCTCTACAGCGTGTCCCTGGCCTTCTTGTCGTGCGAACTGGCCAGGATGTACCCCGAGCTCACTCTTCCTCTCTTCTCAGGTACCGTACAATAATCAGTCATGGCATGTGTGACCCTTTCTGCCCTAAGTATTCTTTCAAAATTCTAGTGTAATTGAGAGTCAAAATTATCGATAATAAATTCATCAATCAAAATTGCATTGGGCTAAGTTCAGTTATCCCTGGAGTAGGAAATGACAACCTGCTCCAGTATTCTTGCCTGGAAAATTCCATGGACAGAGGAACCTGGTGGACTTCAGTCCATGGGGTTGCAAAGAGTCGGACACGACTGAGTGACTGAGCACGCACCCAAGTTCAGTTACATATAGAAGTAAATTCTAGAATATCCTTAAATATAAAAGAGTGTGTTTAAAACGATGTGGGTATAAATAAACATAGGACAAATTTGAAGATGCTTAGATCAATCATAATCACTGTGTATGTAAAATTTCCCCAAGAAATTAAATATGAGTGATATAACTTTATCCCCTGGAGGGGGAAATGGCAACCCACTCCAGTATTCTTGCCTGGGAAATCCCATGGATAGAGAATCCTGGTGGGCTACAGTCCGTGGGGTCACAAAGAGTCAGGCATGACTGAGCACATGGCCACACACACACACAACTTCTAATACAAGTAATTGCTGTCAGTTGCTTTTTGGTGATGATGTTGATGGTATTTTGCAGCTTGAATGTTGCTACGTATATAATTTGTTGAGAGTTTGATTTAGGGCACAAATTTACAAGTAATCTTTGTGAATAATATTTTGGAAAATCCATTTATTTGAGATAGATTAGTCACATCCTTGCATTGTGCCTAAAACAGTGGGAGAACTCAAGAAAAACCTTTTTGATTAATTTTTAATTTTCTTCTTGGAAAACTAACATTTATTTTTCTTCACTTCAACCAAGATTTGAGTGCTGCCTTATGCCAGGCACTATGTTTGGATCCTAGAAATACAGAGACAAATAAAGCAGTCTCTTCCATCAAAGTTTCATTGTCTAGTAATAAAGAAAAATGTACAAGCATATGATTGTGATACAGTGTAGCAAGTGTAATTTTAAAAATTACACTTCTGTATGAGATGCACATTCTCTCTATGAGATGGAAGATCAAGAAGTCATCGATTATTTGGTCAAGAATATCAGGAAAGACTTTCCAGAGAAGTTGATGTCTGAGCTGCAGTTTGAAAGAAGAGTAGAAATTTGCAAAGCAGATAAATAGTTGACATTGCAGTTGGCAAGTGGATTGGCATTAGAGGCCAAGGAAATACCGTATGCATTGGCATAGAGGTATAAGATAACATGATGCATTTGAGAGATTATATAGGTGGTGTGGCTAATATAACATGCAGAGAAGGGGGAAAGTTTGAGATGGTTATGGACAGAGAGGCAGAAGTCAATCTTGGAAGGCCTTTATTGTGTTCCTAGGAGTTTGCAGGTCAGAGACTACATACATGCTCCTTGAAATCCCTCAGAAGTCTGTGAACAGGGAGCACGTTCAAGCAAGCTGCTTGGGTTTTGAAAGCCACTCATCAGTTTCAAACAAGAAGAGAGAGGGGTGAGATCAGAGTGAAGTTTTAGAAAGACTCTCCCTGTAGTGCGGTGAATGGATGACAGAACATCCTGTCTAGAGAGAGGAGACCAGTTGAGAAACAGAGGAGACCAGTTGAGAAACAGTGACACCAGTCCAAGGAGGATATGATGAGGACCTGAACATGACAGCAGAGGGGAGACCAGAGTCTAGAGCTATGGGCAGAGTACACGAAGGAAGTGTCTGGTGTGTTATCTGGGAGGTAGGGGAGTAATAACCCCATCTGGAGAGCTGATTCGAGGAGAAGAGGAGGGTCCAGGCGAGGCAGAGACTATGAGCTCACACTCAGATCAGTTTGGGTTATCGAGGTATCTGTTAGGTATCTGGTTAGGTATCTGTTGGACACCCTCGTGTATAGATAGACCAGGGCCAAGGGAAGGCCCAGTGGTAGTGGCTCATGGAAGACCATTGAGGACAAGAACCACAGGAGTAAATGAGGTCATGAATGGAGAGAGTACAGAGTGAAAGAAAAAAACATGGACCCCAGCTTTTAAGGACCAGGCAAGGGAGGGTGAGGGAGCAGAGAAGGAAGGGAGGCATGTTTATGGAAAGAGAACCCCTAGAGGGTGTGTTTCATGGAGACCTAGAGAAGACAGGGCTTAGGAAGAGGGAGGGAGTGGTCCAGAGCCTCCTACAGAATAGTGAGACCCTGGGGAATAAAGTCTGCAGATAACCCTATGAATTTCACAATTCATTGGTAACTGTCTATCATTTCCAGGGAGAAGTAACAGCAGAAGCCAGATCTTAGGGGCTTGGCTGAGAAAGAAACAATGAAAGAGAGGATTGGGCTTACGGCGGATGCAGTCAGAGGATGAGCTAGATTTGAGCTTGTTTCAAGGGAGAAGCTGGTAAGAGGAGAGAGTCTGACAATTGGAGAGAGAGAAGAGAAACAGTTTAGTAGATTTGACAAGGAAAGAAGCTCATATAATGAGTTGCAAGCAAGTTCAGCCTTAGTTTCTGTCAAGAATTGACCTTTTGGCTATTTCAACTTATGAGAAATAATTTTAGAAAATAGCATGGAAAAATAAGGAGATTATAATGGATTCCTAGCCTTTGTTTATACTGCCTTTACCATTAAAAACCCTGTGGTCAGATTTTTACTGCCTGTAGTTTCATATGACTTAATTCCTTGTAAGAAGCCAAGCCAGTTATTTAGGTCTTGCCCAAACAGCCAGAAAATGATCTAGCATCCCACTGACATTGTCTTACAGTTTATTTAATTCGTTTCTGGAGAGGTGAATGATGTTTGCATGTCACAGCAATTTTTTTTTCTCTTTTCCCTTTAAAACATCTTTACACCTGATCTGGAAGCATGGGGTACCCCAGACAGAGATCTCTACCCTCTCGGACTTACGACTAACAGGCAAGATGTAGTAAACAGCATCAATAAGGAAATTGTTTATAAATTTTATAAACATTAAATTTATAAATACAAACTTGTTTTACATAAATAAGTAATATGATAGAAGGCAATTACTGCTCCAAAAAGTCGGTAGATTTTTATACCACTGTTGAAAGATGATAGGCAGTCTTAAAATAGTTGCCCCTATGATTGGAAAGATTTATTTCTCTTCCAAGGGCCATTGCTTTCTGTTGTTGTTTAATCGCTAAGTTGTGTTCACCTCTTTGTGACCCAATGGACTGTAGTCCCCTAGGCTCCTCTGTCCATGGGACTTCCCAGGCAAGAATACTGAAGTGAGTTACCATTTCCTTCTCCAGGGGATCTTCCTGACCCAATGTGAAACTCACATCTCCTTTGTTTGCAGGCAGATTCTTTACCACTGAGCCACCAAGGAACCTCCCCCCGCCCCAATCCTTTCTAGCAGAGTTTAAATGGTTCTTTTGCCATCAAAGTGCCCCAAATCTTTACAACCAGAATCATTTTCTTCCATCGAACCCCCAAAGGACTCTGTGCCTCTGTTGTGTCATTTGTCGCTTTCTACCTGGCCCCAGGGTTATCTGTAGACACAACCAGAGCTTCCTCCTCAGGAGAGGACCACATCTTTAATCTTTGTTGTCTCCATGGTGCCTGGAAGAGCACTTTGCACCTAGAAAAGGTCTGGTATGTTGGACTAAATAAGTGTTGTGCTTTTATGGGGATCTGAATTATGTGTCATGAAAGTCCATAGTATCAGTCATCACATCCATGTAAGTTTGGACATTAAGTCAATTTTGAGATTTTGTCCTGGGTGACATATAACAGCATAACATGTCTGACTTGTAGCACAGCATTAAGTATATTCTTATTCTTAAAAATAAAAGAGTTGTAATTTTAGGAAAAAGGCCAAATCAATTAAAGTCTCTGTTTCAAGGATACAGTGGATCATCTCCTGGCATCTGTGTTGTTCTGTTGTGTAGCAGGCACGAGCTCTCTAAATGAGATTACATGCCATGCTGGATGATAGCAGATACATTAGGCCAAGCTTTCTAATGTCCCTTGGGATAAAACGAATTCTTCCACAAATATTAGAAACAGGAGATGACTTCAGAGCTTGCAGCATGTGTATAAAGCTGTGCTTTTGTTTCTATAGAAAACTTATTCAGATCATAAAATGAAACGCTGCTGCCAGTGAAACAATGCAGAAATGCTATCAGAGGAAGTAATGGTGAGATAGCTGGTCATACAGTTGTACCTTTTTGACTCATTTATTTCATAAGACAAAGGGCAGCATCAAGCACACACCTTCCACATAGTTGGCAGTTTTCAAGTGGACACCACAAATGGGACATCACACCCTGGGTTTGTTCTTCCTGGAGGGTTGCAGCTTACTTTTTAACAGCTCATGGCTCATGCAAGGCACTTTGTAAAATTTAGGTATAATGGAGGGATAATAGTCATTATTATAATAATCCTAAGTAAGTGTTAGTCCCTCAGTTTTGTCCGACTCTTTGTGACCCCATGGACTGTATCCTGCCAGGCTCCTCTGTCTGTGGAATTCGCCAAATAAGAGTACTGGAGTGGGTAACCATTCCCGTCTCCAGGTGATCTTCCTGACCCAGGGATCGAACCCAGGTCTCCCTCATTGCAGGTGGATTCTTTACTGTCTGAGCCACCAGGGAAACCCATAATAATCCTAACTGCTGTTTATTAAGAGCCTGCTGGATGACAGGCATATTGTGTCTTTTAATCTTCACAATCAACTAGTGTGGGACCTGATTGGCCCATTTTACAGATGAGGAAACTGAGGAACAGAGAACTTCAGTAACTAACCCAGAGTCTCATGCAGCTAGTATGTGGACAAACTGGGATCTGGGCATATATCTTTCTGATTCCTATTTTGTCCGCTCTAACGTACTACTTCCGCTAGCTGTTCACCTTTTGATTCAATCTGATGAGATGGCGTGGCTCACGGTCTCTGCCGTTCTCTGCAGAGGTCAGCCAGCGCTTCCCCACAACGCATCCCAACGGGCGTCAGATCATGCTCACCTACCTGCTGCCCTGGCTGCACAACATCGAGCTGGTGGACAGCAGGCTGCTCCTGCCGGGGTCCAGCCCCAGCAGCCCCGAGGACGATGCCAAGGACCGCGAGGGAGAGGTGACAGCTTCTCAGGGGCTGAAAGGCAGTGGCTGGGGCTCCCCGGAGGCGACGTCCCTGGTGCTGAACAACCTCATGTACATGACGGCCAAGGTAAGCGCTGAGGAGCGGCACCTTCCTCACGGGCTCCTGCGTCCCAGGAAACCCAGGGGTAATCAAACCTGGGGAAAGTGGTGCCTGCCATTAACAATCTCAAGAACAGGATGTGGATTGTGGGGATGGTTGCACAAGTGTGAACATGCTTCAGGCCACTGAATGGCCCACTTAAAAATGATTACAGTGGGACACTTCATTATGTGTATTTTAGCACAGTTGTAATCGTGATCCCAGTTATCATCGTTATTATATGATCCTAGCATTTGAATCGTCATGTGAATAAGTATTGTGCAGTAGTGATGTGTGTATTATAAATTCTTGAAAAGTGGCGTCTTTGTGATGCATGGCCATTGTCCCCCTTCTTAACGATTTTGAGATGACCATGACCCTTGAAGTGACTTTCCATCAGACATTTTTGCATCCTCACATTTTTCCCACGCATTTCCCGGGCCGGGTTTTATTTTGTCGGTTACAGTATGGGGATGAAGTTCCTGGACCAGAAATGGAAAATGCCTGGAATGCATTAGCCAACAACGAGAAATGGAGCAACAACCTGCGGATCACCTTGCAGTTCCTGATCAGCCTGTGTGGGGTCAGCAGCGACACGCTCCTCCTGCCCTACGTGAGTGCCCCTCCAAGGTTGGGGTCCTTATTCTGTCGCTGGTTCCATCTGCAATTGCAAGTCAGAATGTTATCATCGCACGAGTAGAATAGTGATGTCAGATTTCATCAGTCACGCTCATCTCCTGTGAGCTTTCCAGATGGTACATAAAAGTTCCCTTCTGCCCCCTGTATTGCAAGCTAGTGTTCTCGGGGATGGCATCTCTGTCATCCCCTTTGTAAGTCCTTGGACCCAGAAACTTTGAGATTAAGGAGTCCACATCCCAGGTGGCATTAGTGGTAAAGAACCCACCTGCCAATACAGGAGACCTAAGAGACACGGGTTCGATCCTTGGGTCGGAAGGAGGAGGGCATGGCAAGCCACTTCAGAATTCTTGCCTGGAGAATCCCAGGGACAGGGGAGCCTGGTGGGCTGCAGACCATGGGGTCGCAAAGAGTGGGGTATGACTGAAGTGACTTAACAGCAGTAGCATTCTTCTCATAATTACCTAAATCTGTTTTCTAGAAACATTAGACCCATTATGTAAGAGAAACTAGGTAACACATTATATTTTTACTAATAAAAATTGTTCTGTGTTTACATCCTGATGCTCTTAAAACAATAAATATGCAGAATATTCCAGTTTATCTCTTCAAAGATAGGTAGTAAGAGAGAGAAATAAGCAACAGAAAAATCCTACTGACATGCCCACCTTCGTGTCTGTATTTAAAGGTGAGGTGATCAGTGAAACGACTGCATTTTGAAAACCCTCGCACAGTTGGTGTCTGTGTGCTGGTTGTTTTTCTGAGAGGTTTTGTGCCTGCCTGCCCTGCTGTTCTGGGCCATGAAAGCCTCATTGCTGCTTCTGAGCCCCAGGCTTGAGGGTTGCAGTAATGCAGAGGTTTAATCCAGAGTTATTTTTAAAACTTAAAACCATGCAAACAGCTCAAACTTGTCTGTTTCTCTTGTAGAAGAGAGTAGCGGGAGACTGAGTTCCTTTTTAAATGAACACAGCTAGCAGTTTTTCTCCCATGGTTTGCATAAATAAAATACTTGCTCAAGATAAGAACTTAGATGGTAAGGTTTGTTTTTTGTTTTGTTTTTTGTTTTTTTTTGGAAGTTTTTTTTTTTTTTTATGTGGACCATTTTTAAAGTTTTTATTGAGTTTGTTAGAATGCTCCTTCTGTTTTATGTCTTGGATTTTTGGCCGCAAGGCATGTGGGATCTTAGTTCCCTGCACCCACTGGAAGGTGAAGTCTTAACCACTAGACTACCAGGGAGGCCCCCGGATGGCAAGTTTTAAGTTTAGATAGAAGTCATCTTTAGCCTACAAGTTATCCCAAAAGTAGCTTTTATAAATTCAGCCATAAGGGAAGGTAAGACTTTGAACAACCCACTCCTATCAGGTGTACATGTGAGAAAAGGTTAACTTTTTTTTTTTTTATCTTTTGGTTGAAGATTGGCTTTTTTTAAAAAAAAGATTATTTTGAATTGGGGTTTAGCCAATTAACAATATTGTGATAGTTTCAGGTGAATAGCGAAGGAACTCAGCCATACATACACAGGTATCCATTCTCCACCAAACAAAGACTCCCCTCCCATCCAGGCTGCCACATAACCCTGAGCAAAGTTCCATGTGCTCTACAGATGGTCCTTGTTGGTGATCCATTTTAAGCATAGCAGTGTGTACATATCCATCCCAACTCCCTAACTGTCCTTTCTTCCCATCCTTCCCCCTACCCGCCCCTGCCGGGCAGCCGTAATCCGGACCCTTGGCTCGTCCTAGGAGAGGACAGTGAGTGCTCCTGGGAGGTGTTGCTGTCATCAAAATGAATGGGTTACCACCTCTGCTGTTGACCACCTCACGTCCCCGTGGGCTGCTCTGGGAAATATCCCTTGTGTTCTGTTTCTTGTCTCAGATTAAGAAGGTGGCTGTCTACCTGTGCCGGAACAACACCATTCAGACCATGGAGGAGCTGCTCTTCGAGCTGCAGCAGACGGAGCCGGTGAACCCCATCGTTCAGCACTGCGACAACCCACCCTTCTACCGCTTCACAGCCAGCAGCAAGGCCTCGGCGGCGGCCTCCGGTAGGGGCCGGGTGGCTGGGTGGACGCCTTGTCCCACAGCTCTGGGTTTTCCTTCATGTAGAGCATTGAAGGGGTATGAGTAGGTGCTTGCTGCTTGTTCTTATTCCTACATTCCTACATGTATTGGGTTGGCCAAAAAGTTTGTCTGGGTTTTTCCATACCACCCTTTTTGGCCAACCCAATACATTCACTTAAGAGAAGGCTTAAGGATAGCAGAGACTCTTAGTGCCTTGTCCGATTAATGAAATGGTCTTGTAAGGATAACCAACAATCGAGAGCCCAGGACTCATATGCCGCAGAGGTTTGGTTTTTTTTTAATTTATTTATTTTAATTGGAGGCTAATTACTTTACAGTATCGTAGTGGTTTTTGCCATACACTGACATGAATCGGCCATGGGTGTACATGTGTTCCCCATCCTGAACCCCCCTCCCACCTCCCTCCCCATCCCATCCCTCAGGGTCACCCCAGTGCACTGGCCCTGAGCGCCCTGTCTCATGCATCGAACCTGGACTGGCCATCTGTTTTACATATGATGATATACATTTTTATTTTAGACTGAGCTTACGGTGGACACTGTAGTCATGGAGGAATCTCACTTCTGGACCCTCCTTCTTGTATCTAATGGGATTCTCTTGGCTGATACTCTCCTAGGGTTAACTAAACTGCCCCCCTCCACCAGTGTTAGCACTTTTCAGTAGGCCTCTCAGCATCATTGTATGAAATATGTACCACCCTCCTCAAACTCCTTGATGCTGTCTTCCCTTTGCTTCCCTTAACACCATGATTGCCTTCAAACCTCTTTCCTCTTACGCCCTAGTCTCTTATGCCCTCTTTGTGCCCCAGACCCTGCTGCCTGAGCAGTGATCTCACAGAGAAGCGGTGCCCTGGGGATCAGAAGCTCTAGGCATTTGGAATGTTCTAACATTCATTTCATAATTCCTGGAACCAGAAATGCTAGATCCACTAGCAGCAGGACTGGCCACTATAAATAAGCGCATTACCTAAGTAGCCAAGAAGAGAGGGTTTCAAGAATGTTGTAGCCTCATTTTGTAAGAGAGTTAAGGAATTTGATTTGACTGTAATTGATGTCTTGGATTCTTTGTTTCAGTGGTGTGGGCTTGGAAGGCTGTTCAGAATGTCTGAGATTGTGCAGAAGATGCAAGGAATCTTTCAAACAGGGGATTTTACAGGAAATCCTCTTCTGGGATCACTTAAGACTTGAGCTTGACCCCCACGACAGGCATTTCTTTCTGAGCTGTTCTTTAATCTCATCTACAGGAACCACCTCCAGCAGCAATACAGTGGTTGCCGGCCAGGACAGTTTCCCAGACGCTGAGGAGAGCAAGATACTGAAAGAATCTGATGAGAGGTTGGTGCACAAATTTGTCTTAACATGCAGCTTAACTTTCAGCAATTGTCTATGCAAAGCATTAGTAACATTTGCAGGGCTTTGTAAATTTCACACACACTTACACATACACAAATCCTTTCTTTTTTAGAAACACAGATTGACTTTCAGACTCTGCTCTGTATATCCCTAAAGATAACCATTTCTTCCTGAGCAAAGCCAGAGCAGAGACTAAGAGGGATGTTGTTCTAGTGGCTGAAGCCCATTTACCCCCAGGGCTTAATAACAACCACACCTTATTCTGCTAGTGGGCACAGTCCATCTGGAGTTAGAGGGAGTAGCCATGTGAAATTTGCAAATCTGGTTCTTGAATAATTCCTTAGAGTAGTTATCTTGAGATGAGTTCTATGAAACATCACCATTCTTTTACCTTTAACTCTGTCACATCTTGGTTAACTAAGAACACTGTCTAAAAGAAACCTCGATGTCCTTCCCCTTAGTTCTTTAACAGTAATGTTTCTCTTGTTCATATTTCTGCTTTCACATTGCCCAGGAACTATTCATAAGTAAGCACAATCTGGATCAGTATTTACTGCAGTTGAATGTGAAGAACAGGGAGACAAACCAAAAGAGATAAACGGGACTTAAATTTGAAAATAAAAATTAAGATGATTCTCATGATGTTGAAAACTTGTAAGGCTAAGTATTTTCTAGTAAAAAGTAATGGGGAGCCCTTTCACTTAAGTTAATTTAAAAAAAAAATGAGAAACAGATTCATACTGAAGAAAATTTAGTGGATCACATAATGAAAATAATTCATTTAGCTTTAAAAGCCCCTGGATGCCTCGTGATTTCCTCGTGTGCATGAGAACCCATCAAGGGCTACAGGTGGAAGTTATCTGACCCAGGGCTGGAGTTCTGAAAGTTCTTTCTCTAAGTCAGCCACAGCAAATTCCTCAACATGCTGATTACTAGCTGACTACAGTGCCTTAAGGCAAAATGCTCATCCTCTGAGTTTCCCTTCAAATCAAAGGCACTGACCCAGTGGGTCATGAATAACAGACCTTTTCCATTTTAGTTCGCTAAGGTTTTTCTTTCTCAGAAATAGATTAAGGTTTTCATACTGTATACATCAATGACAGTACGAGATTATTAATTCACGTGTTATTTTTTAATCTATATTTGCCCGTACCTTCTTTGGAAAACTCCCTAATGGTAAAAAGAACAAAAAATCACATATTTCTCTAAAGATATTTCTGTCTTCTGATGGGAGTAAAACATTCTTTATCATTCATTGTATAGTCTGAATTTTTCACCTTAATTATACTAAGGGTAGAAAGGTGATATATTTCCCTATATTATCATCTCATTACAAAGGCCCCTTTAGGACCAGAGTTATGAGTGTCCTGCCTAAATTTTTAGTGGTGGCCTTTAAAATGAAGAAGCCAGTTATCACTATAACATTACAACCAGATGATATCTGTAAGAGGCTTTCTTGCTTGTCTCCTGCTTTCCTGCTTTATCACTGTATCCTGTTGGCCATTGGGAAGCCTGATGCTACCTACACTTTTACATAGTCATGCATATCTAATTCCTTCATACTGACTATATCTGTTTATCTACCTCTAGGTAGATTAATTGATTGTATATATGATTACACCTATATGAATATTTTATCACACAGAATACTATTGTTACATTAACCCTATATTTTACCTATACTATTTCTCTAATATAGTCTGTCTTTTCTTTGATGGTAGACTGTGCTCTCAGCCTAAAGTATCTTTATGATTCTTTGCAGTCTACTTATCACCTTCCTCCCTGTGAGCCTTGTCATGTTGATTTATGGGTACTTGTACACACGTTTGTGTCTCAATCATTACCTTTTCATTCTTAGAAAACAGAGATTATATGGCTCTTAGACATATTTCTATCCTTAATGATCACCCTACTGTGCTGCACATAGTAATCATCTTTTAAAATGCTTATTCAGCATATAAATGAAAATTGGAGAAACGTCACAGCCTTAGAGGTAGATAAGCTATCCATAAACACCTTCCAGCCCCTTTCTCCCTCCCTCTTGCTGACCCCATTACAGAAGACAGTTATTTACCCTATTCTTTTCAGTCCTTCTAGACAAAGAGTCTACAGAGATGGTATTGGTCAGAAATACTGGTGATCTGGCTACGCTGTGACTCAGTTTCTGGGAGTACCAGTCACCTGATTGCATTGTTGGGCTCCAGGGGGCGCCATGGACTTGTGCAAAGTGGCTGTCCTGATGCCAGGTTCTTTACAACTAGTTAGTGGTTCTTTGATGTAATTCAGAAATATTTAATAATACCATAGCTACTGACAAAAAAATTCAGATAGCTTATAATAAAAGAACCATTAAAGCCAGTATTGTATTGTTAGTTGCTCAGTCATGTCTGGCTCTTTGCAACCCCATGGAATGTAGCCCACCAGGCTCCTCTGTCCATGGGATTCTCCAGGCAAGAATACTGGAGTGGGTTGCCGTTTCCTTCTTCAGAGGATCTTCCCGACCCAGGGATCAAACCTAGGTCTCCTGTTACTGCAGGCAGATTCTTTTACCATCTGAGCTACAGGGAATCAGGGTAAGAGAATAAGTGTGTGTGTGTGTGTGTTAGTCACTCACGCATGTCCAGCTCTTCACCACCTTATGGACTGTAGCCCACCAGGCTCCTCTCTCCATGGAATTCTCCAAGCAAGAATACTGGAATGGGTAGCCATTCCCTTCTCCAGGGCATCTTCCCAACTCGGGGATTGAACCCTGATCTCCTGCATTGCAGGTGGATTCTTTACCATCTGAGCCATGCTTTTGAACTATGATGTTGAAGAAGATTCTTGAGAGTCCCTTGGATAGCAAGAAGATTAAACCAGTCAATCCTAAAAGAAATCGATCCTGAATATTCATTAGAAGGACTGACGCTGAAGCTCCAGTACTTTGGTCACCTGATACGAAGAGCTGATTCATTGGAAAAGACCCAGTGCATCAGCTGGGAAAGATCGAGGGCAGGAGGAGAAGGGGATGACAGAGGATGAGATGGTTGGAAGGCATCACTGACTTAGTGGACATGAGTTTGGGCAAGCTCTGGGAGATGGTGAAGAACAGGAAAGCCTAGCGTGCTGCAATCCATGGGGTCACAAAGAGTCAAACATGACTGAGCGAGAGAAGAACAACAACTAAATTAAGTACCTTTAAGCTCTAAGAAGTATTTATTGTGTGGTTTTTTCAGTTAAACAATAATGTGAATACATATTTTTAATTAAAATAAGTTTGTAAAATATGCAGAAACAAGCCCTTTAAGTATTTTTAATACATCAACCCTTAATAAAAGCCATGAAAGGATTGTTCATAAGGAACTAAAAGCAATAAACTTTAGCTATAGAAGTTTCTGGTAATCTGTGTTGATACAGGAATAGAGATTAGTAATCCACAGAAAGTTGCTTATGTATTAATTTTGAGCAGAATCAGCAAGGGAAAACTTAGGGAAACACTTCATCTTTCTAGTTTTTCTCTTACTCAGTCGCTTCAGTCGTGTCCGATTCTTTGTGACCTATGGACTGTAGCCTACCAGGCTCCTCTGTCTATGGGATTCTCCAGGCAAGAATACTGGAGTGGGTTGCCATGTCCTCCTCCAGGGGATCTTCCCCACCCAGGAATTTAACCCATATTTACTGCATCTCCTGCATTGCAGGGAGGTTCTTTACCCACCTGGGAAGCCCAGTCTTAGCAGAGTTATTTTTATGATACATTTCTAAGACATGTACTTTTATATTAAAAGACTATTCAGTCTGCTTAATCCTTGAAATTCTTCTAGGATCTAGACCCAAAATTAGTTTCTTCAACCAGGACAGCAAAGGAACAGATTTTACTCTTGGGAGTCAGTTTTTACTTTTTGTTTTTGCCAAGCATCCACTTCACTGTGCTATGGTTTTGATTTTCTCCAGAATAAGAAGTGTGGAAGGGGCTTTCTCCTCCCCTTCATCTTGGCCTCATAAACTCCTCCTAGAAATCCTTTAAATCTGTCTTAAAAGGAAAAGAGAAGAATTGCCATCCATTCTATAGCTCTTCCCTGCCCAGCCTTCCTGAACACGATTGTAAAACCAACATAAATCACCATTCTTGAGTTTCTGGCAGATCTCTGCCTGGTTTGAATCTACAGATGTGGGATTCTTTCATCACCCTGTTTTTATTCCTTGTTGAGTGGTGTCTGGGTTCTGCATGTGCTGTTTATATCTTTGTATTTATCAGCATAAATGTGATTGTAGAACTTCTTCAGAAGGTAATAAGTTGGTCACTTTTCCAATTTCGTTAAGGACTAGTCTGATTTAGATAATTACGTGGTCTGATCTGTATGAAACTCAGCAGATGTCTTTTATCTTCTGATAAAAGAAGTTGTGGATTCACAAAGTAATAGCCCAAAAGATGTGAGAATGAAGAATGTTTGAAATAAAAAGTTACTCGGGAAAAGATTGCTTGTCAGGACTTTAAAAAAAAAAAAAAAGCTGCTGCAAATGTCTATAGAGTGAATGAAACCAAAAGCTTTATAGTTGATACACTTCTGAATTCAGCAGAGTCACATCACTGTTGCAGTGTTCCGAGGTTATACACCTGGGACAAGGTAGCATCTTAATGGCACATCCTGAAATGGCACTTTTTCCTGAAATATCCCTCTTTCTCCCTACATTGATGAGGACAGCTGGGGCCCTGCACTTTGTAGCATTTCAGAGGGAAATAAGAGTACTGGTCTGATATCAATTGCAACAGAAAACCTAGTCAATAATATAGACAAACCATGCTTTGTATCATTTTATGTAAAATAAAAATATAGACGTACCATTTCACCCTCACTTTCCCTCAGCCACACCCTTGCCTGACTTTATAGATCTTTGGGTGGTAAAAATGTTATTGATTTGTAAGTCTGTGGTGCCCTGTAAAGGCATTCTAGAAATCCAAGAGTATAATAATTACTCTATAGTTAGATGGCGTCTCAAAATTTTGGAAACTTTCTCACATTCTTCCTTTTGATTCCTACAACAGCCCTAACAAAATAAATGTTGAAGTGTTATTATTATTCTGTTTAGGCAGGCGTGGAAATGGGGTCCCCAAGGAGGTAAAGAACTTGCCCAGGGTCACCGAGCTAGGAAGCAGGAGCTCAGCCTGAGGTCACGTATCCCCCCTTCTCAGAGGCAGCACAGCCTTGAAAGTGTCCCCACTGTTACCTTCCTTGGCTGACACTGGGCAAGTAGTTTCACCTCACTCCGTCTGTTTCCTCCTTGGCAGAGTAAATGGTGTTTATGTCAAAGCTGAGTGAGTGAGATTAAACGAGATAACGCACGTAAAGTTGTTATACTTTGGGGACTTCCCTGGTGGTCCAGTGGTTAAGAATCCGCCTTGCAGTGCAGGAGATGTGGGTTCAGTCCCTGGTCAGTGAATGAAGATCCACATGCCATTGAACAACTAAGCCCGGGCCCTGCAACTACTGAGCCCACGCGCTCCAGAGCCCCCTTGTGCCACAACTAAAGAGTCCAAGCGCTGCAATGAAAGATGCCACGCCTCATGATGCAACAAAAATTCCACATGCTATGACTAAGACTGGATGCAGCCAAATAAATACTCTTTTAAAAGTTATCCTTCAACTTTTTTTGTTTGTTTGTTTTTGATTACTTCTTAAGCCACAGAAAGACTAGACAGAAAGAGGCCCTCTGGTTGTATTACACCTCCACTAGTACCTTTTCCTAAAAACCTTTTAAGGAAAACATTAAAGCTCGTAAAATTCAAAATTTGTTATGAAATCATTTTTGTATATTTCTGGGTCTTATTTCACTCATTCAGTCTTTCAGCCATTATTTCTACCATGTGCCAGGTTACCATGTGAATCGTGTTATTCAGTATCATGCCCATCTTCTTTCCAAGCAGATGTTATAATTTTCTAGTTGAAGTTACACATATTAGTCTTAAAATGTTTTTCTTTTCAAGGTTTGAAATTGTGCTCCTGAGCAGGAGTGACCACTGTCCTGCTCGAGCACAAAGGGAATGTGTGGGGTGCACTATTGACAGTATTCTTTTAGGAAAAGCATCATCAACCGCTAAATAATAGTATTCTTGTGTCTCAGCACATAACACATGTGTGTCAGTATCTCACAATGGCTGTTTTTGTATTTGCAGGTTTAGTAACGTCATCAGAGCCCATACGCGTCTGGAGTCAAGATACAGCAACAGCTCAGGAGGTTCATACGATGAGGATAAAAGTAAGCACTAACAGCCTGAGGGGTTCAGATGGAGGGCAAATGGTTAGTGAATGGAAAATGAGTATTTTGATTATTCCTGTTCTGATCAGAAAAAAGAGGCCCGCAAATAATTAAGTAACCATTTAATCCTACAGATTAAATCCTACATGCAGAGTCAGTCTCTTCAAAGTAAAAACAAACCAAACAGTAGATGAATCAGACTTAGGAAAACTTTGAGCTACTACCTAAAACCATATTTTTGTCTTCTTGGCCCTTTTCCTGGGTGATGCATTTGGTGAAAGGCTAGTACAAGATTGTCTCTTTAGAAAACAAAGGTTTCCGTTCAGTTCTCCTGCCTGTCTTGGGAGTGGATTTAACCTTTAAGCTTTGTGAGTCAGCTCACCCAGGATATATCTGTTTTCACATTTAATTTCTCAGGGACCGAGTGAGAACCTTGCCAGACTGGGAGATACGATTGTCCCAGGAATCACACTGTACCTTGGGAAGCTGGAAAAATGGGAAAGATCAATGCATTCATTGATTTTGTTTAAGCTTCGGACAGGTTGTACAGTTATTGGTCAAGGAGTGGTCGCAGTTACTTGTTCACAAGTTGCAGGAATTCTGGAAGCAGAGAACATTCCCAGTGACATATTAGCTGTGTAAGGAAATTGGTAAACTATCTTCTGGAACTTACTTGTTTGGGTGGAAATCATAATATGATATCTCATGAGTTAGGTCCATTTTGTAAGTTAGCTCATGGAGCTTTTGTACTGGTTGTTTTGAATTATTTTGTTCTTGTGGGAAATGTGCAGAGTACAGTAAGAGGTAAGTGTTTTAGGTTGGCAAAAAAGTTTGTTCAGGTTTTTCGGTACAATGTTATGAAAAACCTGAATAAGCTTTTTGGCAAACCCAGTAGTTCTAATGACACTACATTTCAGTTTTACTTCTCAGTGCCCACATAGGCAATTCTCCACCATTCAAAATATCAGTGGAAGGAATGTCTAAAATCCATGTAATATTGCCATACTCAGGTTAAGTTTTAACTGTGCTCATGTGCTCATTCATGTCTGTCTCTTTGTGACCCCCGTGGACTGTAGCCCACCAAGCTCCTCTGTCCATGGGATTTCCCAGGCAAGAATATTGGAGTGGGTCGCCATCCCCTCCTCCAGGGGATCTTTCTGACCCATTCTTGTGTCTTCTGCATTGGCAGGCAAAATCTTTACCTCTAGGGTCACCTGGGAAGCCCAAGTTTTAACTGTGTCCCTATAGAACCTTTTTCTAGAACAGTTAGTATGAAGTTCGGGCAGGGGGAAGCTTATGCATTCTCCCTCATTTCTGTGCCCATCAGGGTACTTGGCCTTCCAGACGCCAAACAGTTGCATTTCAAGAGCACAGACCATTAGTTCTATGCAGGACCAGATTTTATAGATGAGGAGAGCAGTACCCAAGGGATAGAGTTGTTGGTTGAAGAGCAGTCTCCTTGCTGTATATAATACTTGGTAACACAAAATTTGAGGACAGAAACATTGAGTCATGGAGATGCTAGGCAGTCGAATCCTGACTTCCCCAGAATGTGACAGGCATGCTGTAATGAAGCATAACATTCTATGACTGTGGATTTTACATTAGGAATATTGTTGCACTTCGACCAGTTGATTCCATCATCATCATCCATCAAAGTGTATCTCTTTGTTCTGGGCACAGGACACAGAATTTGGTAGAAAACAAAGTAATAATCATTTTGAAAATACATCTTCAGAGCCCTCTGGTATTGAAACTTTACATTCCTTATATATTTTAAAATAGTGACTTTCAGAGGGTAATTATAACAAAATTAGCGACTATGTCATTATATAAACTCAGATCACTGGCTTTAGGGATAAAGAGAAAGACTAATAGAAGTATTTATAAAGGGAAAGAAAAACTACTGTGAATGAAAGTAAGACAGAAAGAGTAGACTAGTGTTATCATCATGTTTTACCCAGAAATGTTTATAAATTTGTCATACCAGCATAAACAGCATCTCACTGGCTATAGTACTTGAATTTGATTGAGTCATGTGTCAGTAATATTCTTCACGTGATTACTGATATTAACCAGAGAAATTAAAGTTCAGAGTAAGTAGTTGGGTTGCTGAGAGCTCAAATCTTAAATTTCTCAAGTCAAAGAAAAATGGAAATCAAGCTACTCAAACAGATCCTCATCATAGAAAGTCCATAAAATGCTAAGCTCCTTTTCTAGTTGTCAAGTAACAGAATTGACTTCAGCTGTCCCCAGATGAAGCAGTCCATCCAGTAGGGCACAAGTACCCTCAGAACTTTGGTAACTGGATCCTGCCTGATGCATTTTTGGTTCTAGCTACCCAGTGATTGGTACAGTCTATGCCATGAGAGAAGCAAAGGTTTGCAGGCTCAGTTCCAGACCTTATGACCGGCTGTATGATATATGTCAGGGGTAGTTATTTTCTCCTTGAATTCCTGAGGGTATGAGCAGGGCTACGAAGAATGAGAAGGGGTCAGGAGAGACCTCATGGCCCAGCGCTTCCTAGTCTGGTTTTATCTAAAAAGAAAGGTGCAGCCTCTTTAAAGTATTTTTTATTAAAAAAAACAAACAAACCATACCACCTTGGATAAAGTGGACAGACAAACAGATTCAGACCTAGTCTATAAAGTTGGTGGACAGCGCCTGGCATGGTCACAGAACAGGAAAGAAAGACAGGGTGACTGGGGTACAGTGAGCAGAGGGCACGGAAATAAGAGATAAGCCAAGAAACAGGAGGGAGGTGTTGTCAGGCCTTACAGGCCCTGGTGTGAATTGAATGCTAGATTTCATTTTGAGTGTAAAGGGGAGCTGCTGGCCAGTGGTACGCAGAGAAAGGAGCTCTGAATGGACTTCTGTTTTCAAAGGATGGCTCTGGGGACTTCCCTGGTGGTCTAGTGGTTAATTCTTTGCCTTCCAGTGCAAGGGGTGTGGGTTGAATCCCTGACTGGGGAGCTAAGATCCCACATGCCTCCAGGCCAAAAAAAAAAACCAAAACATAAAACAGAAGTGATATTGTAACAAATTCAATAAAGACTTTAAAAATTATCTACATAAAAAAAAAATCTTAAAAAAGGAGGATGGCTCTGGCTGCCGTGCTGAGAATAGACTGCAGAGGGTTACGCATAGAGGCAGGGAGGCGGTAGGAGGCTCTGCCTCCTGTGAGAGATGGTGAGGGCTCAGCCCAGGATGGCAGTGATAGAGATGGTGAGAAATGGTCATCTCTTGGGTTTGTTTTGAGGGAGAGCTTACTGAATATGTAGATGGTGGCAAGTTACTTAACCTCTGCGTCCCCTCTACAAAATTGGGATAATAGGTACCTATCATTGGGTTATACTGGGTTACTAATACGTGAAATGTATAGACCATTGCCTGACATAAAGTAACCCCTCTCTGTTGTTAGTCTCTCAGTCATGTCCAACTCTTTTGCAACCCCGTGGACTATAGCCCACCAGGCTCCTCTATTCATGGGATTCTCCAGGCAAGAATACTGGAGTGGGTTTCCATTCCTTCTCAGAGGATCTTCCCGACCCAGGGATCAAACCCACATCTCCTGCATTGGCAGGCAGATTTTTTATCACTGAGCCACCAAGGAAGCCCACGCCATCTCTAAGTTAGTTCTGATGTTATTATTTTTATTATTACTGTCACTACCACCATCATCATGGTTATTAGAAATATAAGCGACTATGGCTGATTCATGTTGATGTTTGGCAGAAACCAACATAATTCTGTAAAGCAATTATCCTTCAATTAAAAAATAAATTTAAAAATATATATATATATAAGTGAGAAGTCAGGGAGGATTCCCAGGCTCCCATCCTGAGTGAACTGAACATAAATCATGTTTTACTGAGATGGAGGAGATGAGAGAAGGAGTGAGTTGTCACAGTGATGGGAATTCACGTGATGTAGGGTTTTTCTTCTTGTGTATCTATGTTTTCAGTCACTCTATAATGAATAACTATAAATTAGATATCCAAGAAGAAACTTAATCAAGTAATTCCAGCCCATTTGATCATATAATTTCATACTCACTCACCAAATGGAATGGCTAGATCATATAATTTCATACTCACCAAATGGAATGGTTAGGAAGTTATTTTTATAAGCACAAATTTGTAAGTTGCTTTCTAAAAAGGCAAGTCGGGAAAACAACCAGCTTCTCTCTCTGTAAATGAAGCACATTGGTCTTTCTCACACTACAGATGACCCAATTTCTCCCTACACCGGCTGGCTTCTGACTATCACAGAGACCAAGCAGCCGCAGCCCCTACCCATGCCTTGCACGGGAGGGTGCTGGGCCCCCCTGGTGGACTACCTCCCAGAGACCATCACCCCCCGGGGGCCACTCCACAGGTGAGTAGCACGTGCAGATAGAGGGGAATGATCGCTTAGCTCTGGCTGGATTTTTCTTCCTGTGAAAAGAGAAACCTGTTCCAGGTCCCATCAATTGAAATGATGTTTGAAACCAGAGGGAACACAAGTGACTTGACCTGCAGCTCTCAGCATACTGACTGACTTTGGTCGAACATGAGCCAGTGTGCAAAGCTGCCTTGCAGCCCTTGGAAGTTTTCCTTGATGTGCCCCTGGTGTGGGTGTTCATTCTGTTATGCCTTGTTGATGGTGAGCAGCTAAAAGAAAGAACCCTTGTCTTCCAAGTCTCTTCATCCTTCAGCCCTTATTTTCAAGGGACCGGTAGAGTCCCCATTATGTGAATTAGGTCAAGTGAAGTTTCTTCTCCTCATGGAACTCTGTGCTATATCAGAAGTTAAACTCCATTTCCCTGGAATCAGGCTCTCACCTAATTCTTCAAGGCTGACGAGTTGGATGTGACTGTGCCCGAACGACCTATCAGTCTGTTTCCATCCTCTTCGGACATGGCGTTGACGTCATCATTTCCATTGATTAGGTGCAATGTCGCTGTCATCTTTATGACTGAGATGGTGGTGGACCACAGCGTCAGAGAAGACTGGGCTCTTCATCTCCCGCTGCTGCTCCATGCGGTCTTCTTAGGTAAGCCTGGGACCCAGAGGAATCCTGGCCACTAGAGTCTGAAACCTACACAAGTTATCCCAGGGAGCTGTCCTTTTACGTGGCCATCCTGCTTTTCTGAAATACCTAATATCTTCCACTTTTCACTGTCCTTTCTGTGACATCTCTAAAATTCCAGTTGATCAGTCATTGTTTAAAATTGTCCTGGCACCATAATGCAGAGGGGTACCTCATCCATGCTACTTCTATAGAGATATTCAAAACAAGCTGGACTTCTTTTAGGGGCTTTGGTTCTGTGTGATAAATTTAAAGCCACAAGACACAGTCAGTGCATAGAAACAATGTAGAACACGGTCAGCTAAGCACTGAGATTTTAAAATACCCAAGTTGCAGAGCAAAAAAAAACAAAAATGGAAAGAGGAATCAGCCAGGCAGGGAGACTCAGAGAGAGATAAAGTTAGAAACCTTTAGTAAAAGGAAGAGAACATCTCAGGAAAGAGAAATGCTAAACATGTCAGATGCTACAGAGAGGTCAAGAAAAGTCCATCTATCAGCATTTCATAAGAACATTTTTTAAGGAATAAAACATTTGATTTTTCATAAGCCTGATTTCTTTATGTCAGTAACAAACTAACAACGGAAACGAAACCTCCCTCTAACGTCTTCCTCCTGGGCGTCTTGGAATCTTTGCCGTCCCCGGAATCTAGACGAGCTAAAGGTTTGTTTATATTAAGAGATTCCACTGTTTTGTTCCAGGTTTGGACCATTACCGGCCAGAAGTCTTTGAACACAGCAAAAAATTGCTTCTTCATCTCCTGATTGCCCTCTCTTGCAACAGCAATTTCCATGCCATTGCTTCTGTGCTCCTGCAGACTCGAGAGATGGGCGAAGCCAAGACTCTAACAGTTCAGCCAGCTTATCAGCCCGAGTATCTCTACACAGGTAACACAAGGAGGAGGGGCAGGGAGCCTGAGACAGAGTCACAAGTCTGAGGATACCTGGGGGTGTCCCTGGAGCCCACATCAATGTCTCTGCTTTTACCCTTACCCCAGCTTAGTAAGGGATAAAATATGCACCATTATGTGCAATAAACATGCATTATTTTTACTTGATGTTAAATCCTTCTTCCTTAGTAAATATTTCCAAATATACTTTTTAAATTATTACTGTGATTGCCATTTTCATTAAATACGTTATCAAAAAAATTAATACCCATTGACTGAGAGAGCATGAGTCTGGAACACCCATGGAGGAGAATGTGCAAAACAGTGACCACCTCCAGCATTGTGAGACCAGGTATCACCAAGGTGCCAGACATTTCCCTATGTAGCTGGAGACATAATTACATTCAATTAATATACACATTCAGAGTTCTGGGCACATTTATGCAAAACATTATGTATACCCTACTTATCGCTGTTAGAGGCTGTTATCCTCAAAAATAGTATCATGTCATATAGCTAAATCATCTATTACCCAGGAATAATTTACCTACAGCACAGTTAGGTACAAATGTGTAACAGAGCTATTCAGCAGAGAGTGGGTGTGTGAAAGCATGCACACACAGACACACGCACTCACTTCTTTTGCAGAAAGCATCAGTTAAAACACCAGAGCATCAAATGATTTGGTAAGTCTGTTAGAAAAAGACTGATTAAGTGAGCTTAATCAGAAGACTGGATATTTTGAAGATCTTTGTATCTTAGCACAAATGGTTCCATGCCATTCTTTTTATGTACTGCATAGTATCCATTGAACCACATGTCTTAACTCATACGTTTCTTATCCATAGCTGGAGAAATTGTTCTGATTTGTGTCTGTTTTGCTTCTTGGCCAATATACAAAATGCCTCCATGAGCCCCTAGGCTCATATACCTTGATGTGCTTTTAATCAGTATATCTCCAGGATACATTTCTTAGTTTGTAGTTACTGGGTCGAACGTTGCAAATTGTTCTCCAAGACTGTTGCACCAATTTAAACCTGCAGTATTTAAGAGTGTATATTGCACACCTACTATTACTAAACTTTCTCATTTGTCTTTACCAGTCTGATAAATAAAAGGTGATATCTTGGGGGAGAAAAGGGGGAAAAAAAGACACCAAAGTAGAAAATAGCAGAGCACCATCTATTACCAAATCACACTGGTTTACACGGCAGTGCAACTATTCCATGAGCAAAGAAAGAGTTCCAGTCTGGTTTAATCATAGCCATAGCCAAAAATCAAGTGGTTTTTTTTTTCCAAAAAATTTAAATAACTGCACAGTTCCTGATGCGCACCTCCCGACCTCATTCAATGCCTGGCCTGCACATTCCACCTGGACCTTGTCTCCCACCAGGTGGCTTCGACTTCCTGAGAGAGGACCAGTCATCCCCAGTGCCAGACTCAGGGCTCAGCTCCAGCTCCACTTCATCCAGCATCAGTCTGGGAGGCAGCAGTGGGAACCTCCCACAGATGACCCAGGAGGTAGAAGATGCGGACGTGGCTGCTGACATGGATGAGAAGGCAAACAAGCTCATTGAATTTCTGACGACCAGGTAAGGGAGGGGTCAGGAGATGGGCTGCTGTTTTGGGGTCAGTCTTTTGGAAGAGTGCCATCACTTTAAAAATTGAAATTTGAAAATTCTAATGAAGTCTCCTCTATTTTGAACTGCATCTGCTGGTGTCTGTGTACAAGGCAGACCCTGGTAGACGCTGTCTACGACTCCCCTAATGTCACAGTGGAGGAGCAGGGGGATTTCCTGCCTGATGAGCAGGTAGCAGATGCGGGCAGGAGGCAAGCGTGACTTTTACTGTCTATCAGAGCTACCAGCTTCTGGGATTTCCAAGACTTGGCAGAGAACATCGCTCTGGAAACCCAAAGCATTAGCCATGGTCAACCCAGTAGCAGCTGCAGAGGGGGGACCCCTGTCTGCTCCTCTAGTCCAAAGGGTCACTTATAAATGGAATTCAGGAACCAGAAACAATCGGACACATCATGGGAAAGGAATCCAACTAATAATAGATCAAAGTCAAGAAAACTGTGAGTGAGCCCGGTTTTTTTCAGATTTTATGGTTCTTTCGAGGAATGATTTAGCTTTTGGTTCAGTTCTCATAGTTCAGTTCAGTTCAGTCACTCAGTCGTGTCCAACTCTTTGCGGCCCCATGAACTGCAGCACGCCAGGCCTCCCTGTCCATCACCAACTCCCAGAGTCCACCCAAACCCATGTCCATTGAGTTGGTGATGCCATCCAACCATCTCATCCTCTGTCGTCCCCTTCTCCTCCTGCCCTCAATCTTTCCCAGCATCAGGATCTTTTCCAATGAGTCAGCTCTTTGCATCAGATGGCCAAAGTATTGGAGTTTCAGCTTCAACATCAGTCCTTCCAATGAACACCCAGGACTGATCTCCTTTAGGATGAACTGGTTGGACCTCCTTGCAGTCCAAGGGACTCCCAAGAGTCTTCGCCAACACCACAGTTCAAAAGCATCAATTCTTCAGCACTCAGCTTTCTTTATAGTCCAACTCTCACATCCATACATGACCACTGGAAAAACCATAGCCTTGACTAGATGGACCTTTGTTGACAAAGTAATGTCTCTGCTTTTTAATATGCTGTCTAGGTTGGTCATAACTTTCCTTCCAAGGAGTAAGCGTCTTTTAATTTCATGGCTTCAGTCACCATCTGCAGTGATTTTGGAGCCCAGAAATATAAAGTCAGCCACTGTTTCCATGGTTTCCCCATCTATTTGCCATGAAGTGATGGGACCAGATGCCATGATCTTAGTTTTCTGAATGTTGAGCTTTAAGCCAGCTTTTTCACTCTCCTCTTCCACTTTCATCAAGAGGCTCTTTAGTACTTTTTCACTTTCTGCCATAAGGGTGGTGTCATCTGCATATCTGAGGTTATTGATATTTCTCCCGGCAATCTTGATTCCAGCTTGTGAGTCCTCCAACCTAGTGTTTCTCATGATGTACTCTGCATATAAGTTAAATAAGCAGGGTGACAATATACAGCCTTGACATACTCCTTTTCCTATTTGAAACCAGTCTGTTGTTCCATGTCCAGTTCTAACTGTTGCTTCCTGACCTGCATACAGGTTTCTCAAGAGGCAGGTCAGGTGGTCTGGTATTCCCATCTCCTTCAGAATTTTCCAGTTTATTGTGATCCACACAGTCAAAGGCTTTGGCGTAGTCAATAAAGCAGAAATAGATGTTTTTCTGGAACTCTCTTGCTTTTTCAATGATCCAGCGGATGTTGGCAATTTGTTCTCTGGTTCCTCTGCCTTTTCTAAAACCAGCTTGAACATCTGGAAGTTCACAGTTCACATATTGCTGAAGCCTGGCTTGGAGAATTCTAAGCATTACTTTACTAGCATGTGAGATGAGTGCACTTGTGTGGTAGTTTGAGCATTCTTTGGCATTGCCTTTCTTTGGGATTGGAATGAAAACTGACCTTTTCCAGTCCTGTGGCCACTGCTGAGTTTTCCAAATTTGCTGGCATATTGAGTGCAGCACTTTCTTTTAGGATTTGAAATAGCTCAACTGGAATTCCATCACCTCCACTAGCTTTGTTCATAGTGATGCTTCCTAAGGCCCACTTGACTTTGCATTCCAGGATGTGTGGCTCTAGGTGAGTGATCACACCATTGTGATTATCTGGGTCATGAAGATCTTTTTTGTACAGTTCTTCTGTGTATTGTTGCCACCTCTTCTTAATATCTTCTGCTTCTGTTAGCTCAATTCAATATAGAATTTAACGTACAGGAAGCTCAAGTAGGGGCTGGTGGTGCCTCCTTACAGGGTGTCTCAGAGACCTGACTGGTTTGTGGAGAAGAAAGGTTTTCTCACTACTCACCAGTGTCAGTGCTGGGAATGGTGTTCTCTGAAATTCTCACACATGGATCCATCCTGCTCTTACCACAGAGAAAACCGAATAGACAACAGAGGTTGTGTCTTCAGTTTGTCCTACAGTGTTTGGCAACTTAACCTAACAATGTGATCCTGATAAAATGTTATCTCTGCAAATTCTAAAATGTATAAAGGGAGTCTGTGTCTAAATCTGTGTTTTATTTGACATGTTACATCACTTCATTTAAGACAAAGAACCTGTTATGTGCTGAATGAACACTGTCCTGGTGAATTGAGAAGTTTTAATTTTGTGAGCAAAACATATGAAAAAGTATGTCTCCGTCAGTGAAGTAGATCTATTTTGAGTGTGCTCTTAAGCTTTATAAGACTGAAATTTTCCACCAAACTAATAAGTAAATTTTTTAAAAAAATGTATGTTGCCCCTTTGGAGTTAGAACTGTGTATATGGTTGTGCAAAATGATAGTTACATTTTTGACAGTTTGTGTGTTTTGTTGAAGGGCATTTGGTCCGCTTTGGTGCCATGAGGACATCACACCCAAAAATCAGAATTCAAAGAGTGCTGAACAACTCACCAATTTTCTACGTCACGTTGTATCCGTGTTCAGAGATTCCAAATCAGGTACTTCATCCTATTGCTACAAAGCCCACTTTCAGCATTTTTGTGTAACGGAGCTCATTCTCCCCATATAACTACACACTGGGTATGTATTTGTGTGTGTGTGTGTGTGTAAAATCTCCATTTGGCAGCAATAGCCAAGGAATATTTATAGGGGGTATTGAAGCTTTTTCAGGTGTGCCTAACTTAATGATAGTTAATGTCACGTATAGTTGTATGAGGCTCCATCAAATGATTTCCCCAGCGTCTCTGTTCTCTGTGCTTCATTTCCCTCACTACAACTACACTGTGCCTATATTAATTTTATTTAAAGAAGGCCATGAGAAAGAAATTTTATTCACTGTCATCAGGCTCAACTGGGAGAAAATGGTCCATCTTGCAAACTGGATTTTTTTTAAATAATAATAATTTTTCAATAAAATGTTTTTGGCTTTAAAAGTATTTGCTGACAAGTCCTGTGCCAGTGACCACTCAATATTCTGAACACAGTCTGATGCTAATTTAGGTACTAGCTAATCGGAGAAGGCAATGGCACCCCACTCCAGTACTTTTGCCTGGAGAGTCCCATGGACGGAGGAGCCTGGTGGGCTGCAGGCCATGGGGTCGTGAAGAGTCGGACACAGCTGAGCGACTTCACTTTCACTTTTCACTTTCATGCATTGAAGAAAGAAATGGCAACCCACTCCAGTGTTCTTGCCTGGAGAATCCCATGGTCGGCGTAGCCTGGTGGGCTGCCGTCTATGGGGTCGCACTGAGTCGGACATGACTGAAGCAACTTAGCAGTAGGAGCAGCAGCAGCCTCACAATATTTAAGCCCTTAGCTGGATTCCATTCGGATCAGCTTGGCCAGGGCTGATATGTGTGTGAAATTTAAATTTAGTTCCTCAGCCTGATAAACAGCTATCTCTGCCTTTTCTCACTCAGCAGGCTGGCCATAGTAAATATGTCTCACCAGCTCTTCTGGCTGCTCTGATAATTAGCACATTTTACAATTTGAAACATTCCAGATATGCCACATATCTTTTCATTATCAGAGGATACATGCTAAAAACCAAAAAATACTGTTAAACTGAAATGGGAAAGTTGTTCCCAGAATGGAATTGCCATTTCTTGTTTTGAGTTTCCCCTTTGGAATTTCTTTGAAGTATTAAGACTGCTTTTATCGGTATTTCCCCCACTTAAAAGTCATTTCAGTAGCCTTGAAGGAGAGATTTTGTGATGCATGTGAACTCTTCATTTGTGTGAAACTCTTGATGGTATAAAGATACTAAAAATGAGAAAAAGTATGAATGCCATATATAGCATATTCTGAGTGTGTTTCAGGCTGCTTAGAACATTCTGTCTTCTCTGGTGGCTCAGACAGTAAAGCGTCTGCCCACAATGCAGGAGACCCAGGTTCAATCCCTGGGTTGGGAAGATCCCCTGGAGAAGGAAATGGCAACCCATTCCAGTACTCTTGCCTGAAAAATTCCATGGACAGAGGAGCCTGAGAGGCTACAGTCCCTGGGGTTGCAAAGAGTTGGACATGACAGAGTGACTTCACTTTCACTTAGAATATTCTGTGTTTTTTCACATCTTCCTCAAGATATTTTTACTCCCTACAATTTTCTTGAACGTGGCTGCTTTCTGCCTACCTCCAATATAGCACAATAAGATGTGTTCCTGGAAACACTTGTATTAGTCAGGGTAGCATAGCTGCTGTAACAAATAACCCTCAAAGCTCAGAGACCTAACACAAGAGGCTGTTTCTGGATCTCATAACAGTTCAATGCAGACGTTTGGGAGCAGCTTTCCACCTGGTGCTTCAGGGACCATCCCCCACTCTGTGTCTCTGCCACCCGCTAGGCTCAGAGGTCTCTACTCGACCCTCTGTGTCCAGGGACAGGTGGACGAACAGAGTGCGTGGAGGGTTACCCCGGAGGAGTTTACCTGCTAGCCTTGAGCATGGTGTCCAGTGCATCTCCCCGTGTCCCCCGGGCCAGAACTCAAGCCCAAGGTCACATCTGACTGTGAGGAGAGCTGAGAAGTGTGGCTTCATTGTGTAACAGGGAGGAAAGGAAACCTTTTTCTTTCCTCCATTGTTGTCTAGTCGCATGGGATTCTCCAGGCAACAATACTGGAGTGGGTTGCCATGTCCTCCTCCAGGGGATCTTCTCTACCCAGGGATCGAAGCCCAATCTCCTGCATTGGCAGTTTGGTTCTTTACCACTGAGCCACCTAGGAAGCCCCTTTCTTTTCTCTGCCACTCATAAAATAGCTTTTCCCAAAGGACATCATCTTAGGGGGTTGAGGGTCAGCAATCCTACTAGAATGCTTCCAGCAGTATGATTTATTAATTTTGTTTAGATTTTTTGGCCACGCTGTGTGGCATGTGAGATTGTAGGTCCCTGACCAGGGGTTGAACCCACACTCCCAGGCAGTGTGAGTGCAGAGTCTTAACCACTGGACCACCAGGGGAGTCCCTGCAATGGTGTGATTTAAATAAGTTTTTATTCATCGCCACAGGACCTAACCTCCACATATAAAAGGGCTTAAATAGAAAAATAAGTTTTGAAAAGCAAAACAAAGATGTAAAAAACTATTTCAAAATATTTACTCATAGATTGTGAACTACCTATAAGGGTTAAATTCTATGTTTCCTACCTGAATGTGTCTAAGTCCGTTTTCCAGGACACTTTGTTGACACCGCAGGAGCACTGTCTTATATGGTGTACTACATGTCCCAGGGCTCAGCCAGCCAGGCAGCAGCACCAGGAACAGTAACACTGAATTTTCCCTCCTGGTCCACGTTCACGGAACCATCAAACATGCCCCCAGAGCCTTCCATCACGGACACAGCACAAATGGCTGTTTTTATCAGGTCCACTGACTCACATATCCTGATTTTTCTGCACATAAAGAGGTGCAACAAGTGGAGGATTTAATGGCCCAGAATTCAGCCATGGATTTTCCCTTACATTTTCATTTTATTATGATCAGATGGTTTTCTGAGGGCTGAGATTACCTTCATGCTGTTGGAAGAACAAACACTCAGGAGGTGAAAGCTGAGCCAGTCTCTCCCTTCTCTGCAGTGCCTGCACCTCCACGTCTGCTTGTTTATGGACGATTCTGAAGAACAGGGAGTTTGGCCCAGGCTTTGGTTGTGCTTCCACATGTGCGGGTGTACGTGCCAAGTCATTTCAGTCATGTCTGACTCTGTGTGACCCTATGGAGTATAGCCCGCCAGGCTCCTCTGTCCATAGGGTTCTCCAGGCAAGAATACTAGAGTGCGTTGCCATGCCCTTCTCCAGGGGATCTTCCCGACCCAGGGACCAAACCCATGTCTCTTATGTCTCCTACGTTGGGAGAAGGGTTCTTTACCACTAGCGCCACCTGGCCGGTCAGATCCACTCATCACTTTCCTCTTCATTCACAAGACTTGTGTCTAACAGATTCTCTTATGACAAAGGAGCGAACATGATCTATGTGAAAAGTGCAGAAGAATGATGCCAAATAGTAGCAGCACAATAACTAATAATACATTTGTAAGCACCAGTGATGTGTCAGACACCATTCTAAACCCTTTTTAAGTTGATTTTCACAGCCACTCTTTGAGGTGGATGCTCTGATTCACAAGGTAAAGACAAGGAAACAGGCTCACACGGAATAAATTTATTTCCCAGTGTCCCAAATCTCTCATTTAAAATCAGGATCATATTGCTCCGAAGCTTTCTACTCCTCAAAGCTTGCTCCAAACTCTTTCTATTCCACTGTGCCCCTTTAAGATTGATTCAGATTTGGTTTTAATTTTTTATTTTATTGGAGTATAGTTGCTATACAATGTTGTGTTAAGGTGAACATTTCTACTGTATAGCGAAGTGAACCAGCCTTATACATACACATATCCCCTCCTTTTTGGATTTCCTTCCCATTCAGGTCGCCACCGAGCACTGAGTAGAGTTCCCCGTGCTATACAGCCGGTTCTCATTAGTTGTAGGGATTCCCAGATGGTGCTAGTGGTAAAGAACCCACCTGCCAATGCAGGAGATGTAAGAGATGCCAGTTGGATACTCCAGTCGGAAAAATCCCCTGGAGGAGGAAATGGCAACTCACTCCAGTGTTCTTGCCTGGAGAATCCCATGGACAGAGAAGCCTGGAGTGCTGCAGTCCATGGTGTCTCAGAGAGTCGGACACAACTGAAGCGACTTAACACACACAGTCATTAGCTATCTGTTTTATACGTAGTAGTGTATGTCTGTCAATCCCAATCGCAGGGGTCATTTTTAAATAAGTACCACCAGGCGGGGGCGCTGTGCAGTCAGCCTGTTGTAAGCGAACAGATGACTGGCGGTCTCAGTTGGCAGCCGAGTGCTGAGCTGCTCCCGCCCCCGTGCCCTAGGTTTCCACCTGGAGCAGCACCTGAGTGAAGTGGCGCTACAGACGGCCCTCGCCAGCTCTTCCCGGCACTATGCCGGCCGGTCCTTCCAGATATTCCGGGCCCTCAAACAACCTCTGTCAGCACACGCCTTGTCGGACCTCCTCTCCAGGCTGGTGGAGGTGATTGGCGAGCACGGAGATGAGATTCAGGTACAGAAGGAAAGCTGGGGCATTCACCCTTCTCTCAGCGCAGAGATGAGGAATTAATGACTTTCTTTGAACTTTCTTCCTCCTGCCAATTATCCCAGCCGTTCAGACGTGTATAATTTATTTAAAAATTCTAGAGGTTGACTTTTGTTTTTACAAATATCTCTCCAGGCGGGTGCTGTTCTAGAAATTCAGTGGATACTTTTATTGAGCCAATAACCGAAATCCTTTGGTGACTCTGTTTTTATTGATTTTGTTTGGTGGGGACTGGGGGAGGTATTTTGTCTTGTTTTTGTCTTTTACTAACAACCTGAGATGCAGTTATGCAGCCTGCTTACCCAGAGAAGGGGGGCTGCAATTGTGTCTGTGCAGAGCACCACTCCTGTCTGTGTGGCTGGCCTTCCATAAACGGAGAAAAGCTAAAGAAATAGTGGGCAGAGCAGATGCCCCAAGAGGACCCTGTGGACTGTGGAACCTGGAGACTGGGAACAGGTGGAAAGCCAGGGGCATTACAAGCTCTGTAGCTGGGGCCAAAACCTTCTTTTCCATCAGAAATGTTCTGCATCTCAGAGGGCAGTACGCCTGGAGACTTCAGCTTCTTTTTCTCCTCTGGCCATTGGAAGCACACTTTAAAATGCCCCAAGTCACAGCCCTTCTCATCTTTCATCTCTTAATCTCCAGCTTCCAGATGTTGCCACTGTATTTCAAATGTCCACCATCCCCCTCAGCAAGGGGCCACACTTGCCCACTGTAGCCTTATCCCTCCCTGTTGGGTTTTGAATGAGGATGATCTGTTGAAAACCTCACATCTAGGGAGAGAAATCATCATGATTACCTGCTAACTCCTAAGCCATCTGAGTTTCCTAAGTGGCCCTTAAAATTTCTTGTAAATTAAAGTAGCCATGACTGTCCAGCTTTCAAAGATGGTATCAGTATTTGAATAAAGTTTGTATCCATTGAATTTATCTTCAAGATGGTAGCAGTAATTGTAAGTGGCACAGAATGTTGTCTTTGTGTGTCTGGCAGGGTTATGTCATGGAAGCCCTTCTTACCCTGGAAGCTGCCGTGGACAACTTGTCTGACTGCTTGAAGAACACTGATCTCTTAACTGTACTATCTCGGTGAGCGTCAGCTGAACAATATTTTAAAATCAGATCCACTGTACTGAATATTTGGGAGAAGCCTAGATTTTGGGCAAAGTCTAAAGAACAAATCTAGTTTTTTAAAGTCTGTTTGTGACCCGAGAAAGTATGTATAACATTTCCTTTAGTTTAAAAAAAAAAAAAAAGGAAATTACAACACACACATATATACACAGGAAGTTAGACAATGTGTTATTTCTACATAACACAAATATTATTTTTTTTAATTTCCTATTTCTTTGAGTATTTTTTCATATTTTATGTAATTATCCTATTTATCACATTTTATAGAAACAAAATAAGCATTGTTTTTTAAATGCATATATACAAGACTTACCTGATCCATCACCATAAAAACATTTGAAATAAATGTTGATTTTACTTGAAGAAATGTCTACCTTAGGATCTTTCATTTTTAGTTTTTAACTCCTTTTGTTCCTGTCAATGTTTAATAACCCATTTTAAATCATTCACAGTTTCATATTCTGTTTGGATAATTAAGCTCATCTTGCTTGAAAATGAATCAGTAATGTTATAGCAGGTTGGGCCTTGTTTCATTTTTAAGGTGAACATTTTTATGATAGGTAATTTAGTGTAATTACTAACACCATATATATTTATCTGTATAAACCCACAAGTTAATCTATATCAGTAAAAATTCAGCAACAATGTTGATAGAAATAGACTTAGAAATCATTTTTCATAAATTTTCTAAGTGCAAAAATTGTCCTTTAACACAAGCATTTACATTTTTCTTTCTAGATATTTCTGTATCTGTTCTTTTTATCAGTCAGTTAATAGCGTATTAACATTTGTGCCTATCGGATACATTTTATTTCATAATTATTCTCACCTAAATTCAAACAAAAATTAAATGAATGATCAGTAAACTTTAGAGCCAACTGCTTATTTCTTTAACTTTTCAATAAGTTAAAGTCAGTATTTGGTTTTGTTGTTTTGTTAGTGAGGATTGTTCTGGTTAAGTTTGGTTTTTCATAGCATTATGTTTAAGAATAAGGAAACATACTCCTTTTCATTTAAGAATGTGGAAAAAAATGATTAGAAAGTAGTATTTCCAAGGAATGATTTTCCCACTTTGTTGATGGATCTTAAAAGGACTAGCCTTTCACTGAAATGCACTGGATTCTTATTGAACTCTTTAATTTTTATACCCAGCTCTTCATCACCAGACTTAAGCTCTAACACTAAACTGACGGCGAGCAGAAAGAGCACAGGACAACTCAATGTGAACCCTGGGGCAGCTGGCGGCAACACGGCAACTGCAGAACGCAGCCGGCATCAGAGGAGCTTCTCTGTGCCCAAGAAGTTCGGTGTTGTGGACCGGTCCTCAGACCCACCTCGGAGTGCCACCCTGGACAGAATTCAGGCCTGTACTCAACAAGGCCTCTCCTCGAAAACCAGAAGCTCATCCTCCTTGAAGGACAGCCTCACGGACCCATCACACATAAACCATCCAACCAACCTATTGGCCACCATCTTTTGGGTCACGGTGGCTTTGATGGAATCTGATTTTGAGTTTGAATACCTAATGGCTCTGAGGCTGTTGAACAGACTGCTGGCTCACATGCCGCTCGATAAAGCTGAGAACCGAGAAAAGCTAGAGAAACTCCAGGCGCAGCTCAAGTGGGCAGACTTCTCGGGGTTGCAGCAGCTGCTGTTGAAGGGGTTCACCTCCCTCACCACTACCGACCTTACCTTGCAGCTGTTCAGTTTGCTGACACCAGTGTCCAAAGTATCCATGGTGGACTCATCTCAAGCCATTGGTAAAGCTCACTCTTAAGTTCTGGTCATGGTGGGACGTGTGTTTAGTGTAATAAGATAATGTGGGCTTAGCGCTTTTAATGATTGTGTTTAAAAATGGTTCTTTGGGAGTAGTTTATTTTTTCTTTTAAAATTTGTATAGAAGTTTTTCTTTGATTTTTTTAAAATTTATTTTTTAATGTGCTGGGTCTTTGCTGCAAGCAGGCTTTCTCCAGTTGTGGCAAGTGGGGGATACTCTTCATTGTGGTGGCTTTCTTGTTGTGGAGCACGAGCTCAAGGGTGCATGAGCTTCAGCAGTTGCAGCATGTCAGCTCAGTAGTTGTTGCTCCCAGGCTCCAGAGCACAGGCTCAATAGTTGTGGTGCCTGGGCTTAGATGCTCTGCAGCACATGGCATCTTCTTGGACCAGGGATTGAACTTGGGTCTCCTGCATTGGCAGGAGGATTCTCCACCACTGAGCCACCAGGGAAGCCCTGTGTAAGTCTTAACTATGTATATTGTAGAAGATGTTTTTAAGGCAGTCGCATAAAAGGGTCAAGAATAATACATGAGATTTTTCTTTCTGCTTTCCAGATCACATTGCAGACAGTGCTAGTTTATTCCATTGCTCTTAAACAGACATTTTCTCTTTTTTCTTAACTCGTAAATCTTTTATTTTTCTGAGCCTTTATTTTCCTCTTGAAAATTCCCTTGGTTCCCTGTTGTTTTGAATTAAATCAGCAAACCAGATTTTTAATACCATGGCGTGTGGCCCACAATTCTTTCCAGGAAGTCAAAGCTTAATACAGTGGAACTAAGCTACTCCTCATCATTTCAAAGAATCTTTCTGATAACTTAAATTGATTGGCCTGTGTCTTTTCAAACAAGTTTTCCTTAAAATACATTTTTTTTTGATAAAAGCTTCAAACTAGTGCTTCAGTTCATTTTTAATCCGCTTTTTAAAATCTATGCCAACAATCATTCTTACATGCAACAGTCGATAGCATGACAGCACTGTACCTGAAAACTGCAAATCTACTTCAGTGCCTGCTTTGAACGGGTGTCATTGTGGTTGTACATTTATCATGGATTTTATGTTAGATCAAAGTTACTTCAAAAGGCTGCTTTTGCATCTCCTCAGAATAAAATCTATAATAGGCCTTCCTGCTGTTAATGGCTCAAATGCACCATATTCACGTATCTCCATTTGTATCTTCTCTAATCCAGGGTTTCCACTGAATGTCTTGTGTCTTCTGCCCCAGCTGATACAGCATTTTGAAAACCCCAACCAGTTCTGTAAGGATGTAGCTGAGAGAATCGCTCAGGTATGCCTTAGGGCTTCACCCTCAGGCAGATCCAAGACCTGATGTTGGACAAAGGTTACCAGGCTTGGGGTGATACGTTTCATAAACCTGAAGATACTAACTGATATCACTAGTAATTCACGCTTCTGGGTGGCTGATTCACATGGTCGTTTCATTATTGAGAAAATAGGTGGGGGAAAAAAAATGGTGAAAATTAAATGACTAAGCATTCTGGCTGCCCCCAAAAATGTATCAATCAGTTTTCCAGGCTGCTGGGACTTAGAGCAAAATTGCTAACATTTCTTCCTTATTCATCAGACTGTTGTATACCTAATTGACTTTCCTCTCATAAAAGGTTTGTTTGGAAGAGAAGAACCCCAAACTTTCCAATCTTGCACACGTCATGACTCTTTATAAAACACACAGCTACACGAGGGACTGTGCCACGTGGGTCAACGTGGTCTGCCGGTACCTTCATGAAGCCTATGCTGACATCACCTTGAATATGGTTACCTACCTGGCAGAGGTAAGTTCCTGAATTGAGGGTAAAATCCGTTGTAGTTTCTATGTGTAAAATATGTATGTGAAACTGATAATAAGAGCCTTAACTTTGTTTATTGATCTTGTATTTGCTTACTGTATATTATCATAGACACTTAAAACAACTGATTCTCACAACAACTCAGTGATTATAACAAAGATCTGAGAATCAGCCAGCTTAAGTAATCTACCACAAGTGTAAGATGTCAGAGCAGCCTCTGAAATGATGTATAGCTGCCTCTAAAGCATAAACTCCTTTTTACTACCCTGGTACCTGTCAGCACATGCCAGAGACAAGAAGATTTTACTCAAATTATTCTGGGTGTTCAAATCTTATATAAGGACTTACTGTGTTTAACGGTTGTGTGCTCTAAACTCATTAACAAAGCATAAATTTTGAAGATACTCATTTTTCCACACAATAGATTTGTGTAATTATTTTCTCATCTGTTAACTGTTTAGTTCTTTTGGCCACTTTTGATGTGGAATTTCAGCATTTCTTTGAATCATTTCTATTATATTTTAGTTTTGAACAGTAAGTTTTTTTCATTATGTCTGTCACATCAGTTTGCTCATTATTTTTCTTTTGTTTTTGAAAAATATCATTGGCTTCTTTTTTGATTGTAAAAGCAGTATGTGTTCATAGAAAATTCGGAAGGTACAGAACAGTAAAAAAAAAAAAAAAAAGAAAAGAAAAATCATCCCAAATAACTAAAATATCTAGAGAGAATTTTGTTGCGTGTCCTTCCTGTATTATTTCTGTATAACACACACCCATTTACATCAGTGTTAGCATCATTTATTATATAGAAACTGTATATCCCTTATTATTTCACTTAATATAGCTAATATCTTTTACTGTCTTTAAACACATCATTCTATTGAATACATGGTATTTCATCATACAGATTACCATAATTTATGTTTCCATTTCCTTGGTGTTTGACATTTAAATTGCTTACGGAGTTTTCTTGTTTTGTGTGGGATTTTTTTTTTTTAACCATTATAAATAATGCCTTGGTGAAATCTCATACTTAAATCTTAGTATCTGTCTCTAGGTTTGGAAAAGTTCTTAAAAGTATGATTACTGTTTCAAAAGATATGAAGACTTTAGTTCTCTTGATTTCGGTTGCCAGATTATCCAAGTTACATTTCCACCGATGATTCCCACCCCTCCTATACCCTCCCCAGTACTATCATCACTTTGATAACTAACAAATGTATCTCTTTTGTTTTCATTTGTAATTTTCAGTCACTGGTGGTGTTTGATACTTTCCTTTTGAGGCTTATTTTGTTGTATTCCATTGTGTGAAATTTTTTTTAGGTCTTAGTAAGCATTTTTCTTTTTTTTTTTAAAAAGAGCTTTTATTTACTTATTTATTAGGCTGTGCTGCATGGCATTGTGGGATCTTAGTTCCTCGAGCAGGAATCACACCCTGTGCCCCCTGTAGTGGAAGCACAGTCTTAACCACGGAACCGCGAGGGAAGTCCCTGAATATTACATTTATATATCAGACCTACAGCATTGCCTTTGATAACATCTCCACCTCTTCAGTAGTTAGGATTTTCTTTTCCCTCCTAAGGAAATGTGCAGTCATAAAGATACTAGGAGACCTTGGTGCTTCTGTGTGGAAATCTGGTGTCAGACTGACTCACTCTGCGCGTTGCCCCCACAGCTGCTGGAGAAGGGCCTCCCCAGCATGCAGCAGCCCCTCCTGCAGGTGATCTACAGTCTGCTCAGCTACATGGACCTTTCTGTCGTTCCTGTAAAGCAGTTCAACGTGGAAGTTCTGAAGACCATTGAAAAATACGTGCAAGTGAGTGTTGAACCAGATGTTTCCAGACAGTCACTCCAGAAAGACAGGCTTTGCACGGAGCTTGTACTTCGCCATGGTTATATGGGCGCCAGGCTGCGTGTTCACTTATCGATGTCCATAACACGCTGAGAGTGGCCAAGACAGGGGCTGAGCGCCACCCTGAGCGGTGTCGTGAGGAGAAAGGCAGGACCAGGCCCCGGTGTGTTCCTGAGCCTTCAGAGGACACGTCTCTGCCTCCTGAGCTTCAAGGCTGGACACTGAAAGAACGCCCCAGCTGGGGGGCAGGGGCAGGGTCTTGTTTGAGGGGTTCTATTTCAAAGGAGAAGGAAGAAGCAACTTGTGTGTGCCTGGTTCTAGACCAGATGTTTCAGATGAGAAGGGTTAATTCAGAGGTGAAAATTGTCACTTAGGGTTGAAGGAACTAGGGGTAAGAAATCGGCATACTCGTACTTGAAAATACTCCAACAAACAAAACATACTGTGTACTTGGTGAGTTTCAGAGTTCAAGGGCAAATGTTCGGTTTTCTCTGGTTAAACTCATTGACTAAGCCTGACAATTTTAAACACTTTTTCCCCATCCTCACTTCACCAGTCACATTACTTGCAGAATTTGCAAATGCTAAAAATTATTTTCAAGTTTTTTTTTTTTCTCCCAAGTGGCATTGCTCCAACAACAACAGTTGTACCATGTGGTAGCTATTCATTATCGCTTTCTCACTTGACACGCACGAGAGACAGAGGGTCAGTTCACATCTTTGCCCCTTGTTCAAAAAAAAAATTTGTTTTATTAGACTACCTGTTCTTAGGCCTGTGGACCATCCCTGGTACTTGAGACCTTATCCTGAATGGTGGCTAATTTCATATCAAACCATGACCTCCCTTGTGCAGAATTTAACAATGAAGGGAATGCATTCTATTTCATGTGCTTTTATTCCAAGTCATAGGGAAATAATAACGTTTATCAGGCTGGTTATCCATATTCAGTATTTTTATGGGAGAAGTGTCTCGGTCTGCCTGGGAGTTGTCAGAGACACAAAGATGGTGAAACACAGTGAGACTTACAGGAAGAGTAGGAATTTGATAAGGAAGGAGAGGAAGGGCATTCCAGGATGAGAGAATAGCAAGAGGAAAGGCACAGAGGCTAAGGGACTTTGGCTGGTATGGGAGATTCCAGGGGAGATGACCCATGTAGGCCTTGCTTGAAGAGTGTGGACTCCTCCTTGTCCACCAGGGGGAGCCCTTGAAGGTGTTTAAGCGGGGAAGCGGCTTGAGCTGAGGATTCTGGAAAGATCACTGTAGCTGGAATGGGTTTGATGGACCCAAGGAGAGGCTGCAAGCAGGGAAGCCAGTTAAGAGACCATTGAAATAGTCCAGGCAGAGGCCAGGGAGGATTCAGCTGAGTCTGTGCCAACAGGAGTGGAGGTGGGCAGGGGTAGGGGTCAGATTCTCAGGAGGGAGGGAAGAGGGGAGTTAGGAATGGTTCCCAGACTCCTGGGTTAGGTCATGAGGAAGAGATGGACAAGAAGAAAAGAGGGCTGAGGGCAGAGCACAGATGCCCAGGAAGCAAATGGAGCAGAAAGAGCCAGAGAAGCAGGAAGCATGGACGGAAACTGGAGGCTGGGAGAATCTTGAGAAGGAGTGAGAAGATAGTAGCGTGACTGCAATGAGGGTTGGAGTTTTTTTTGTGTTTTGTTTTGCTTTTCAAATTAAGGAAGTACCTCATTAGCAAAAGCGGTACCTTGTTATTTTAAACTTCTGTTTATTTGAATGTGGACAAAACTAGTCTTTTTTATTTGCTTATTTCCTAAATGTAGCTCCTCTTATAGATAAATTATCTCTTTTATGTCGTTTGCCTTTTACTTATCAAAGAATTTCCTGCACTGTTTTAAATCCGTGAGTTCTGACAGGTCATGAGAAGTTTCAGTAGCTATAGGAGCACGTTAGTTTTCTTTAATGAAATAAGTTTTTAAGTATTGACTGACTGTTTCGTTTCCTTCAGAGCATTCACTGGCGAGAAGCGCTGAATATCTTGAAGCTGGTGGTTTCTCGATCTGCCAGCCTAGTTTTGCCTTCCTACCAACACAGCGACCTCTCAAAGATAGAAATACATCGAGTGTGGACGAGCGCATCCAAGGAATTACCTGGAAAAACCCTAGACTTCCACTTTGATATTTCAGAGGTATGTTACCTGTTTCCGTAAACTTTAGCATGAATACATAGTGGCAAAGTTCAAAACTAGCCGCCTAGAGAAGGGGAGACTTACTTTACATTTATGTCAAACGAAAGCTTCTAAGGCTTAATGAGGTTTTTTGTTTTTTTTTTAAAAGAACACATTCACAGGGGCTCTCATTTGACAGCTTTTAAAAATAGAAGCTAGCCTCAGTTAAATAAAAAGGATTCCACAGAAAAGATACTTTTTAAAATGGAATGATCTTAAGCATTTTAAACCATGACCTTCACTCATTCTTTATCTGACTGCTGCCACATCCTGCCTTGTATCTGCAACCTTGTTTCCTAAACTGTAGCCAAACCAGTGAATGACCGAGATTTATGGAATCTGCCTTTATGGTCATTTCCCCAAGCCACACTGCCTTTTTTTCTTTAATATTTTTTTTAAGTTGATATGTTGTATTTTCATTTTTATTAAGTTCCAGGAATTTGGGGGGGGGGGCGTCACATGGCATGCAGGATTTTAGTTGCCCGACCAGGGATCAAACCCATGGCCCCTGCAGTGGGCACGTGGAGTTCTAAAAACTGGACCATCAGGGAAGTCTCCCACACTGCTTTTTACAGTACCACTATTTAAATTCTTGCCTTAAGAAAGAACGGAATGTGGAGAGAAGAGACCTGTGAACCAAACTAAGGATTCAGGAAGAAAAGAGGTCACAAAATAGTCAGATTTACCTGCTGGTCCATGAACAAACTTTTGGAAACCTGTACTTAAGTATGTTAGTCTAAGATATAAAAATACATTTGCTTTTCTGTCTCTCTTACCCCGTGACCGATAAGCCCCCTAAAGCAGAAACCATGGTCGACTGTCCACTTTGTAATTACGGTCTGTACAATGTCTAATGCATGAACGTACTTCATACATATTCTTCAGCTTAGCTGAATGAATCAGTTCACTAAAGGAATAAACTAGGCCTGCTGACGTGGAACTTATTGGCTCAGTTGTAGCCAGATTGGGTTTTTTCAAACAGTTGTCTCATTGACCATTCAACACTCAGGATGAGACACTGTTTATTGCTGCTATTGTGATATTTATATATGACATTAAGGTATCAAATCAATATTTTTCCATTTTAAACAGTTTATATTGCTAGGGTAGGAGAGGGGAGCTTACTCTTTTACTAAAGTTTATTCCATTCCAAAGAGGTACAGAAAACCTGTAGCCAATCAGCTGCATGCCCCCGAGACCCAGTTGCTCCAGAAAGATGGGCCTGGAGAGACAGGTGGGACACTCCCAGCCAGTGTCTCTCATCTCTGAATGTGGGCCTGTGAACAGGTTTCTGCAGAGACTCCCTTGGGGCTGAAGTTTGGGAGGTGCTATCTACCCAGCCACCACATTACAGACCTCTCAGGAAGTGAAGTTTCTTAAATGTTGCCCAAGAACCTGGCCCTGACTGTTTCATTTAAATAATTGAAAGCATAGATTTAAATAAATTTTTAAATACTTGAGAGTATAAGATTGGTGATTACAGGTTGGGATGAGGGGAAGGAATTTTGGTCTTGTTATAAGAAAGTCTTTCAAGCTTAAACATCTGAAAATAATTTGCTTTCCTGCATGCTTTCCTTCTCATCTTTACAGTCATTTCTGAAGTGTGTTTAAGCAATTGGGTGTGTTTTCAGCTGCTCAAGAGGGTGGGAAGGTGTTGAAGATGCAAAATGGTTTGTGTGTTAGTCACTTAGTTGTGTCTGACTCTTTGCAACCTCAGGACTGTAGCCTGTCAGGCTCCTCTTTCCATGGAATTCTCCAGGCAAGAATACTAGAGTAGGTGCTCATTCCCTTCTCCAGGGTATCTTCCCAACCCAGGGATCGAACCTCAGTCTCCTGCATTGCAGGCGGATTCTTTACCATCTGAGCCACCAGGGAAGCAAAATGGTTTAGGATGTGTTCTTGAACATCAGGGAAATGAGCCTCCGTGTAACACTGAACTTCTCTACATTTTCATCAAATAAGCAGTTCTTGGTTGCTGCTGGGAGACCGAGCCACATACCAAGGACGTGGATGAGAGAGAATGTATGCTTCTCTGCTTTTTTCCCTGCAGACGCCCATCATCGGGAGGCGGTATGATGAACTGCAGAACTCCTCTGGGCGTGACGGGAAGCCCCGGGCCATGGCTGTCACCCGGAGCGCATCCTCCACCTCCTCAGGCTCCAACTCCAACGTCCTTGTCCCTGTCAGCTGGAAAAGACCCCAGTATTCCCAGGTAAAGAGTCCTCGACTCACAAGATTGGACAGGAGCTTAGGGGGCCTGTTGAACCCAACTGTGATACGCGATTTGGGCAGCCACCCTCCTGATGTCACCCACCTAGGCATCAGCACTTCAGTGATGAGGAGCTCATGGCGTCTGTATTCTGAGGGAACCCCTTGACTCTTTGAAGAGTTCATTATGTTGAGTTGAAGTCCGACCCTCTGTTGCTTCTACTCATTGATCCTAGTTCTCTTAAGGCTTAGAAAATGCAATCAGATCTCTCACATGGCAGCCTTTCAGACACTTAACCTACCCCCCTCTGCCACTCACCCAGATGAGTCCTCTTTCCTCCAAATAATACACCCTAGTTCTCCCAACCAATCCTCTGTGGCAGGGCTGCACGCTGTCCTGCGAGCCGGCCCTGGATCCAGTCAAGGGGTTCATGCATGGCTGACAGGAGCAGAGCAGGCGCCCAGATTTCTCCGTGGTTGCATTGTCTCTGTTCACTCTATGGGTTATTAATGTCACTGGACTTGCTGTCAAGTGAAACCTGTGCATTATTTAGGGCTCTTTTGGTGACATGTGCCAGAAGCCCAGTGAAAAACTGCCTGAAGTGAAAAAGGAACGTGTTCACCCCTGTATCACGGCTTCAAGTGGAGCTGGATTCTAGCACACAGAATCCTTAGACCCTCTCCCTCCTCCTCATGGCCCCACCTTCCCATCCCAAAGTCCTGCTTTCCTCTCTGCTGACTTCGTTCTTGGGCAGGTTCTTCCCTGTGAGGCACCAGCGACCTCTGGCAGCTCCAAATTTACGTGGTCTTTGCCTCTGACCATTTCAGGGTAGAGGCCTCCTCTCCCTGACATCCACAGCAATTCCAGAGAAAATTAAAGTGTTAGTCGCTCAGCCATGTCTGACTCTTGGCTGACTCCATGGACTGTAGCCCACCAGGCTTCTCTGTCCATGGGGTTTTCCAGGCAAGAATACTGGAGTGGGTTGCCATTCCCTTCTCCAGGGGATCTTCCCGACTCAGGGATTGAACCTGGGTCTCCTGCATTGCAGGTAGATTGTGTACTGTCTGAGCCACCAGGGAAGCCCCATTCTAGAGAAAGGATTCTTGCAATCCCTACGAGGGAGGAAAAGCATCCCCTGGTGGGAGAAGAGCTGTCCCAAGATGAAAGAGGAACTGCATTACCGGGAGAAGGAGAAGTGGATGCTGTGCAGAGAAAACCCGTTAGTTTGCACGTCCAGCAGGACTCATCCTCACTCTTGGAGGCTGGGAAGATGGAGCCTACAGTGCAGCACCTGCTGGAGCCGAGCTGGTTCTCAGGGGGTGTTCACTGCGGGTTGAACAGAGAACCCGCTATACTCTCTTGGGGGTTCAGAAAAGAGAAGACACACACACAGCCCAGTTCCATGTTCCTCTGTATTGACTGCTTCCCAGAATTGTAAAACGCCCACTAAAACCTAGAGAAAGCCATTCTTCAACATCAAGGTCCTCCTGTCTTTGACCTTGAAAGGACACCATATTGAGTGTCTCAAGAAGGATGCAGGGAACTGAGTTCCATCAAGAAGGAAAATCTGTAAATGATCCTGGCCTCCTTGCAGGCTCCATATTAACTTAAATCAGGTTAAAAAGGAAAAAAATCATTTTCAAGTTGTTAGGGTGATTGCTTTAAGAGTAGTTCTGAAGCACACTGACATTTTTGAGGCTCTGGTTACTCATCTTTTTCATTCTCAATTCACCCATCATTCTGAGACCTAGTTTATCTATGTCATTGGAAAATGTGATGGTTTGTGGAAGAATCCCAATGCTTAAGGAACTGAAAAGTAACATTTATGAAGAAAAGCAAAAGGAATTGAATCTATTTAACTACAGGAAGAATACGTTGAGAAAGATTTAACATGCCTTGCAAATAATCGAATTTAATTCTGCAGAAAGTAAAGCTATCCTCCCATTTGGGGTAAAGAGATTTGTGTTGTAACGTAAGAGATTTAATTTAGGTGTAAGGAAGGGCTTGCTAATGACTGAAAGTTGTAGCACACAAGAAAGATGACCAAGGGGAGTAATGAGTATCTGCTAAGAACCAAGGGATTGACTTTCATATCCTCTCCCTTAGGAATCTTCAGATCAGCACTGTCCAGTAGACATACAATGTGAGCCTCATTTAAATATTTCTAACAGTCATCTTTTGAAAAAAAGTCAAAAAAAAAAAAGGGCAAGTCAATTTTAGTAACATTTTAGTTAATATATCTAAAATATTTTTCAGTGTATAATCAATATATAATCATTGACGAGCTATTTCACACTCTTCCTTCATACCAAATCTTCATGTGTTTTACATCTCTCTGTTCTCACTGGCTACATCTCAGGTAATTAGCCCTGTGTGGCTGATGGCCACAGGATTAGAGCAGATTTGATCACAGGTCCCCAGATTAAAATCTGCCTGTGTGCTTCTTTTCCAGAAGAGGACCAAAGAGAAGTTGGTGCATGTCCTTTCTCTGTGTGGCCAAGAAGTAGGATTAAGCAAGAATCCATCAGTAAGTTCTGTCATGTATCATATTTATTTTGGTATCGTTATCGCTTTTGCTTTTGGTCATGTAGAGGATTCAACTATGAATTACAAGTATGATATCCATCATCTTGATCAATCTTTTAGACTTCTCTCCACACTATGATTTTTACTCTTTTTTTTTTTTAAATAAATTTATTTATTTTAGTTGGGGGCTAATTACTTTACTGATTTTTACTCTTACTTAGTTCAGAAACAATGAAAGATGTTATTGGCTGTCTGCTCTAGTTGATAAATAAAAACTCAAGTTGGTAAATAAAAACTCAAGTTATTTTTGTTTTTTAGTATCTTGATTTTTAAATAATATACCCAGACTTTCTTAAAATAGGTATATGTGACTGTCTCCTGCACTACTGTATATGATATACATTCCTTTGGCATATAATTTTACTCTGTACACACATTTCTTAATGTGATGTCACTATTTTACTCATGTAAAGGTGAAAACAGTGATATGTTTTTTTCTTGCATAAACTTCTACTGATGTAATACCAGTAGTTGGAAAAAAATATGTACCACTGGGCTTTGAAATAAAATGAATAACTAAAGTACCAGAAGTTAACTTCTGAAGCTTTTTTAAAAATTTAGAAAATTAAAATTGTGTGTGAGAACACTGCAGCAAAAGGTTTGGTTTTGCCAGGTATTTTTATTTCATCTGTATTGTAGCATCTTTATTAGTAACCAGAAAAGAAGTTCGCAAACCAAGTTATTTTCAAGTACAGTAAGAACCAGCAAATGGTTTCTCTGTGGAGTTGCTTTTAAAATTCCAAAATGTATATGCTAATGTAGTTCATGACCAGGTGAAATATGAGAGACTCATAGGTACCTAGAGTAAAGGCTGATACTTATTATCATCCTGGAATGTGCTCCAGCAAGAAGCATTGCCTCCTTTGAAGTCACCTTCCAAGTTGCTGATTGGTGGGTTTGCTGCTGCTCCTGTGACATCACTGAGGGCAGAGGGACCAGGGATAACGACAGGGAGGGCGGACAGAGCCTCCCAGCCCACCAGGGAAGGGAATGGCAGCCTTTATCTCCACAGCAGCACAGCCAGCAAGGGCCATTTCTCTCCGCCCCTGTGGTTACACTTTCCCCTTCGGATCCCACTGCCCGTTCTGTGCTGTGGCCTTTCAAGCTAGAATTGTTCACTGTGTTACAAATAAGAAAAGCCACACTAACTAGGAAAGGGAGCATTCAGCTGAGGAAATCAGAGTGCTAGTCTCTCCCTGGATGGACCTAGAGACTGTCATACAGTGAAGTGAGTCAGAAAGAGAAGAACAAATACCATGTAATACCACTTATATGTGGAACCTAGAAAAACGGTACAGGTGAATTTATTTCCAAAGCAGACACAGAGACACAGATGTAGGAACAAATATGGATACCAAGCAGGGGAAGGACGGTGGGAGTAACTGGGAGATTGGGATTGACAATATATGCACTATTGATACTATGTATAAAATACTAATAGATGGCTAAAGAGAACCTCCTGTGTAGCACAGGGAACTCCACTCAGTGCTCTGTAGTCATCTAGTGGGAAGGAAATCTAAAGAAGAGGGGATATATATATGTATATATATATACACACACGTACAACTGATTCACTTTGGTGTACAGTAGAAACTAACACAACATTATAAAGCAGCTATACTCCAATTAAAAAACAAAGAATTCTAGTCTCTCATCTCTCCCTGACTAGGTGGCTGGTCCTCAGTGCTGTTTATCTCATGTACCCATTTGCAATCCCTGTACAGACTGTGTGTTGTACCATTTTATAAAAACCTAGTGCAAATCCTATGACTGTTCTTAAAACACTGGAGGAAAAAAAAAGTATATTTAAAATCCATTTACTTTTTCCTGTTGAGAGACAATTGTTATATTTAAATTCTTATAAATGAATTTTTACTTTCAAGGAAGACCAAGAGGTTATAATGGTTAAATTAAAAGAACACTGTTCATTTTGTTTAATATCAGTCTATGTTCAGGAGAGGCTGCATAGCAAAACATTTAGATTTATTTCAAGTCTATTATTCCTAAGAAGTTATATTAAAATGGCCCAAGAAAAATGAACCTAAACATACAATTTTAAAATGTTGACATACTAAAATTTTAATAGAAAAAAAAAAGTTTTGTTTAAATCAACAGGACAGGAATTTGAGTGTGAATTCTGAACAGCTCAGCTTCTCTTCTGTAATTCAAATGAACAAGTTCTGTACTTCTTGACTTAGGTTTCTTTTTCTTTACCAGTTCCTGGTTTCTCTCTCAAAGGGTTAAATCCTTGGCTTTCTATAGTTCATTCTATAGTAACATATTTTGTTGGCATCAGTAGTCCTTAAAATCTTACATGATAATATGTATGTGACGTATATGTGTATGTGAATCTATACAGTTTCTAACCTTGGTCAGTGTAGAAACAATGGAAAATTTCTTGGCTGCTGTAGACTGTCTGTGAACACAGACACGCTTAGTTGAAACACACACACACACACACACACACACACACACACACACACACACACACACACACACACACACACACACACACACACACACACACACACACACACACACACGTAGGATACAGTCTTCATTAAGAAGCAACTATTTGACTCAAACATTTTCCTAGTACATGAACTTGCGTCTTTGCAATGAGTTTAATCTGAAGGCACCTGTCCAACATAAATAATAAAAGAACATTCTAAAAATACCCACTTAAGGAATTAGGTGTGTTCTGGAAATACAGTGCTACCGAGGAGCCAGTTACGGGTTCTGTAGCTCAAACCACCGAAGGGAGAGTGGTTTCTCAGGAGAGCCCTCTCGGTTCACAGGTGATCTTCTCGTCGTGCGGGGACCTGGACCTGCTGGAGCATCAGACGAGCCTGGTGTCGTCCGAGGACGGGGCCCGGGAGCAGGAGAACATGGATGACACCAACAGCGAGCAGCAGTTCCGGGTCTTCAGAGACTTTGACTTCCTAGATGTGGAGCTGGAGGATGGAGAGGTAGGCACAGGCTCAGTGAAAACCATCCACTCAGCCTTTTCTTTGCTAATGAAACGGTTTCTTTCTACCTGCTAAATAGTGAGTTCTTTAATTAGAAAGCTTGTAAACTTTATTTTGGATCAGTTTATTCAAAGTACAGCAGCTTAACTTGGGCAAAAATTCACCCCACCCTTCCTGTCTGAGCCCAGGGCCAGAGCGGTTCCAAGTTCTTTCTAAATGGCAGAGATCTTTGAATGGCCACACGGAGACTCTGTATGTGTAGTCCGAAGGTGAACTTAAAAAACAGAAACATTGACGGTCTCAGCCTGTTCTCTGGTGCCTGGGAAAAACATGCGAAGCATTTCATTATTTTAAGCGTGAAGTTGCTCTTATGTGATGATTTCAAAGCTTGCCTGCTACAGCCTGCGATCAGAGCCCGAGGGCCTGGCATCTTTGTGCTGTTTGAAATCCTCAGAACTTGAAACTAGATTTAACATATAAGAGAGCTCCTAGCTCTGCTTTTGGCTGGTTTTTGACACCTGGAGCAGCTGAATTCAAGTCTGAACAGGCAGATGCAGATCTGCGTATTTGAGTGATAATTGTGGTAATGAGGTGCTTCAGTGATGAGTCATGTTTTTGAAAACTGGGAGTGGAAGGAGGAGCATTGTTTCAGTAGCTTGGGGGCATATTCCAGCTGAGAGGCAGGCTTTTTCCTCCTGGGATGGACACTAAGTTCCCTTCAATGAGGTTGCCATCTGTAAAAATGCCTGGTACCCAGCCTGGTGTGTGGTGGGCTCCACATTATACTTCCCAGACAGAGGGCTTTCTGCCAGTCACACAGTTCAAATGGAAGCCCATATTCCAAGCTTATCATATCCTATGGTTAGTAGTAGTAGTAGTAGTGTTAGTCATGACTTTGTAACCCCATGGACTATAGCCTGCCAGGGTTCTCTGTCCATAGGATTCTCCAGGCAAGGATACTGAAGTGGGTTGCCATTCCCTTCTCCAGGGGATTTTCCCAACCCAGGGCGTGAACCTGGGTCTCTCACATTGCAGGCAGATTCTTTACCATCTGAGCCACCCAGGAAGCCCTATGGCAGGTAAGGCACCTCGTAATTATAAACTTGGGGAAAATGATACTTCAGGTAACTGCTTACCTTCCCTAAAAGAACACTTGCTGACCAGTCCACTTATGTCAAGGCTAGGGCATGTCCTTACTGGCCACTGACGACCCTGGCTGTCTTTGCCAGCAAGGGAGAGGCATGTCCTCAGAATGAAGAATGTTTTCTTCACCAATTCTTCCCCTGGAAACAGGTTTATCAGATCCAGTCCTTTTAAGAGTCTAAAGGCACTGACTGCAAGGCACCTTTAAAACATGTCAGCTTTTCACCTTGAATTTTCTTGAACCAGTAAAAAGTTCTGCAGTTTTCTGTGTTAACCATAACTAGCAATAAAGAAATCAACAAGTAAATGTGGTGAGAATTGTTTAAAAAGTGTAATGCAAAATACAGCTGTTTTGAATATTTTCAAAATGAGCTAGAGGTATATGGAATGTCAAAAGATTAACTTCCTGATTTGGGCAACTGACCTCATCTTTGCTCTCAGGCTAGAATTCAAACTTAGGTACCCTTTTCACTCTGTAAGTTAAACTAAGGAGGGAAAAATTGATGAAACAAGAGAGGCATCTTTTTTTTCAGTCTCATACAAAGACAAATGGGCTACGTGAAGGGATCTGGCAGGAATGCTAGCAAGTAGAAGAATCAGACACAACTGCAGAACTGACTGATTTCTATCAAAATAAGGAAAACCTTAGATGCTCATCATTTGAAAACAAATTTTATGCTAATATTTGTCAGGGACAGCAAGTGATGAATACTATGCCTTCCTTCTAGCGTTTTCTCTATTGTCCTAGCCAACAAGAACTAGAAAAAAAAATAGTGGTTGTTACCTTGTATGATTATGGTTTTATAAGAAACTCAAGAGTGTGATAGTATGTATTTTATCCAAATAAAATAAACTATTTGAGAATGTTACTTCTCCACAAGGTTACACTAAGGGATTCTAACCTGCTTACAGAGTCGCAGATAGTCAAAGCAGGTCCAGCTCTAACTTTAGCTCAGCCTCTGACCCAGTTTAAGCCTCGAAGTAGCTTCTCTTGGTGTCCTCATCTATTAAATGGGGATGATAATACCTGCCTGAGAGTTAGTGTGAGGGATCAAGTAAGGTGACCTATGTAAAGCTTTTCAATTTTGGGCACAGAGTAGGCGTTCTAAGTGTCTGTTCCTTTGTACTGTCACTGGTGAATAATTTCAGTATTTTCTCATCTGCAAAAGGTAAGCATATTTGGCTTCTAGATCAAAACACATTTATAAAAAGAGACAAGGTTCTTGTCATGTTTATTCCCTTTTGTTAGTCTCAATGTATTGACTAAATCTTTATGGGTTTGCCTTTGAACTCCTCAGAATCCTTAAAGGGTGCTATGTCTTTGCTGTTAATTGCATCTCAGCAGTGAAACAGAGCCTGATCACAAACACTTCTGGTTTTGTGGGCAGAATCAGGTGATGCCACCTTTTTTTCCTGCAGCAGATGACCCTCATTAGTCTTTCCATGACATTTCAGTTTTCTCACAAATAAAAAATTTAGATATTCCAAAAAAAAAAAAGTGTTGAGGAGACGGACCAAAGTTGTCACTGAAGTGGAAAGCTATTTCGGAAATTGTATTTATGATTTGTTACCAGCTACATCATCCACTGCTAAGAGATCTGGCATTTTCAGTGTTTGGTACTAATTCTTCTCTTTGGGGTTTGTGTATCTCTGCCTTTTTTTTAAGGTGCCTCTACTTAAGTATACACTGTTAGCACTGTTAGTTGCTGTTATGTTAAAACTAAGACAAGTGCACTTATCTATAATATAATCATTTTAAATAGACCTCTTATTTGTTTTTCTGTCCATTCAATCTGCCACCCAGGAACTTCAGGTAAGATGATGCTATTTTCAATTCAGATATGCTAGTAGGTGTTTTGCATCATTGCAGATTTATAACAACATAATTGCTTTTTCTCCCCTTGGTGAGTATGTATGCCTATTTGCACATTTATATTGAGATGTGTGTGATAGTATTTTTCTTGGTTGCTCTAGGAAGAAAATATTTTCTGAAAGTATAAATACATTTTAAAATGTAGTTTTAAAATCTTTATATGTCTAGTTCTGGAAGTTGCATAATTTTATCTCTTGAAGGAAGGTGAATTTTTAAGTATGATCCATAGAAATCCTATAATTTCTCATTAGGCAGCTGCACAACTGGAATGGTTTGGTTTTGTGGTTTAATTCTTTTATTAAAAGTGAAACCAACAAGCTTTATCTAAACAATACACCACATCCACTTCCAATCAACTGCTTTTATTTTCTAGGAATTAAGAGCTATCTTTGTAGGGTGAGTGACTATCCAAGTGAGGGCCCTTTTGCAACTAAAAAGGAGTCCGGTAATAATTACACCCAGACAACAGGCATAAGCCAGTGTTATCCTGGACAAAGTGACCTATGAGCACACTATATCTATGTCTTACAGGCTTAAGTCTGAGTAGGGTCATTTAGGGGACCATGTTTTGACTTCTAAGTTCCTTCAACAATAGTTCTTTTTTTAGTATTCCAATATCAATGAATATGATTTCCAACACTTCTAGAATATTCCATTGTGAATATTTTCTCATCTCGGTATGAATCCTGAGTGGTTATTTAGGTTTGATAACCGATCTATGCATTGTCCATCAAGGATAGTTAGCCACCTTCTCAGTCTTCTCACATACAGAAACAGTTTTGGCTTTTGACCCCAAAGGTGACATAAAATACAAACATGACATCTGGGTGTGGGGAGGCTGGAAGGTAGCTCTCCCAGTAGGGGTAGTCCTGTGCTCTGAGACGGCCCGGTGGACTTTTTAATCACCTCAGACTCCAACACAGGCCAGGCTACTGTTGCTCTCAACCCCTCAGCCGCCACTAGGGAACAGTTTCAACATCCTTGCCTCCGATGCAGTTACTGCCTCCAGCAAGACACCAAATATTATCGCTGCGAGAACACCTTCCCTGACTCCCAGTTCCCATGCCTGACCGATTCAGGTCTTCAGCTGAGCTGTGGTCAGATCAACATAGCAGCACTCTGTGCCCAGTGCAGCACTCTCTGGCCTTGGATATCTCTCTGCCAGCTCAGTGCCAGCCAGGTTCAGGGTGCGGGACTTCCAGAATTGCTGCCTGAGACAGTTCATCCAATCCATCCATTGATTCGATGCAAGAGAATCAGTTCTGTGAATTTGTTTCACAGTTGTATATTTCTCCCAGTAATTGTCACATTCCTTTTTCTCTGTTTTGTAATCTCATTTTTCTTTACCCTCTTTATTTCTTCTCATACTGTGTTTTCTTTTTCTTCCTGGAACTCTTGCCTCTTCCACATTTTTTTCATTCTTTCCCTGAAACAGCTGTTTTAAAATACCAGCACAATAGTAAGCCTTCTCTACCAGGAAAAAAAAAACAATCATTTGGTGGTAATGTATCACAGTAGTTACAGATAAAAGTTACAGATAGAGCTATAAATTATAGAAACCAAATAGTCATATAATCAAACAGTCCTAAGGATAATCAAAAATATCATAAATGAGGTAAGTAATGATAATTTCCACATAATATCCAGAATGTGTTCAGGTTTCTTACCCGTTGCCTTCCACCATGAATAGCCAAAACAGATTTTGGAAAAGCTAAGCATCTATTATACCAGAGATCTGTGAGAATGGTAGGCTTTATTTTATTAGGAGCCAGAAAAAATAGACCCATAAAACCAGAGGAAAAAACGCATTAATTTTAATAGTAATTTACATCTCTCTCTGAAATTCTATGATTATGCTATTTACTGAGCTCTCATCAGAAAGTTTATTTCAGTGAACCATCTGTGTTTCAAATGACTAATATAAATTAAGACTCTGTGCTAGATTTTATTCAGATTACCTATTTGGTTTAGGTTCAAATTTGCTCACCAATGGGTGAGTGATATTTCTCTTGCTTTATTCCTGGAGAGAGAAGTAAAACCCAGATTTTTTTTTAGGGGAAAAAAATTATATTCAATTAAATAAACTTACTTAAAAATGATAATTTGTAGAGACAATCTGAGATATATCTAAAATCTTTCTGTAACACTCCACCTTGCCACTTAGCCCAGTTCTCAGTGCCCATGTACAATGGACTGTACAGCAACAGTCCTTGGTACCAGGTCAATCCATCCAGGTCCAGGGAGGGAACTGTTTCCTGTGTTGGGACAATTATTTAAAGAGGAGCCTAAAGCAAACCTGAAGCCTTGCTGCTCTGGCCTCTGCATTGTGCATGATCGTCTGACTGTGCCCAGCTGCTCTCTGACACCCTTTAACTCTGCATTTTATCTGTGAAAACTGCTGTGGCAGAAACAGGCTGGAATGTGTACCTAATGCTCTTCAACTTAATACCCAGAAGGTGTGAACTATGCCACAAGCATAGCCCTTACTTTCTTCCTTGGACAACAGTACTAAACAGTGGGGGTCAGGGAGTGGGTAAGGAACACCTCTATTGAAGTTGTTATAATATTAACAGTCTCTTTCTGATAGCTTTTGGTTAACATGGCTCTTTAAGAGCACCTCCAAATCAACTTGTAAAACAGTGTTACCCACTGTGCCAAAGAAGAGTGTATGATCATGTCTATCTGTGACTTAACACACCTTTAGGTGAAAACAGTGTGCTGTTTTACTACTCTTCACAACATGTAAGCAAAATCATTGGTGCCCGTGTCCGTGAGGTGAGGGCTTGAGAGTTCATAATGAAAATATTGATGCTAAGCTATGACTGATCAGATGTGTGAAGCTGTACATGTGGGAGAATTCTGGCCTTAAAAAGCAGCTGATGGTGTGATTTCAGGGCGAGAGTATGGACAACTTCAATTGGGGAGTCCGCAGGCGTTCTTTGGACAGTCTGGACAAGTGCGACCTGCAGCTGCTGGAGGAGCGCCAGCTCTCAGGAAGCTCTCCCAGCCTCAATAAAATGAACCACGAGGATTCTGACGAGTCCTCTGAGGAGGAGGACCTCACCACCAGCCAGATCCTGGAGCACTCTGACCTCGTAAGTAGGAACTATCCACCTCTTCTTCCCAAGAAACCGGGAGACTGCTCTTTGTCATTCAGGCAGCAGGGCAGTTTCCAGTTGCAGCTAAAGAAACTTCCCACAGCTGCCAAACTCATATCTGAGATTGTCGGGTGGGGTCTGTCTGATTCTAACCAGCTTCTTCTCTGGAGGGTGCACTGGGGGTTTCATAAGCCCTGAATGCCATCAGATTTGTTCAGGCCTAGATTTTCCCTAAATAACTTATTATGCTGAACTCTTTCTTTAAAAAAAAAAAAAAAAAATTCTTCCAACATCTGAAGCTTGAGGAAATAAGACAGACATTTTGATGGGGTTATTTGGAAAGAGAAGGGGTCTTTGTGTCTTACAGTGCTGGGCCTTACCAGCTGTGGTGTCTAAGTTCTAATGACAGTGAAGTATGTATTAATATGTTCAACAGTTAGTACCTATCCACTATAGCAACCAGCTTGTACACTGGTTTGTACTCTTATGTAAAAATAATCAGAGCTTGTAAACAATGGGAATGTCACACGACATTGTGTTTCCTTTGCTTTCTCGACAGATCATGAATCTCTCCCCTTCAGAGGAGACTAACCCCATGGAATCACTCACAACCACCTGCGATCTGACCCCTGCTGACCCTCACTCCTTTAACACCAGGATGGCAAGCTTTGATGCTGCTCTGCCTGATATGAATAATCTTCAGATTTCTGAGGGTTCAAAGGTGAAGAGATTTTGGCAATTGTTGGTTGTGGTTTTCTTTCAAAAAAAAAATGTATTTCCAATTTTCTGAGCATGCTTAGCGGGTTATAAGTGGAGGGACTATCTTTATCTTTTTCTTTTCTGAAATAGTTGTTAGTGTCCCCTGAGCCTAGGTTTTGAAGTTGCTTTACTCTCAAAAGACCTAAGCAACCATCTTCTTGTAGGCTGAAAGAGATTTGATTTGAGGTCCTTTTAAGATGAAACGTTTTGCATTTTCCATAGAGCACAAACACTGCTGATTAACGGTAAAACAAATGTCTGAGATGGCTGAGACAGGGAAACTGATGTTCTTTGTCATGACTTTTAGAAAAGACTCTGTTAAGTGAGGTGTGGGTGTATGCATAGATTGGGGGAAATTTTTTCCTATGTAGGAACCAATTATACAGGCTGTGCATTGATTGCATTCTCGCCTTTTCTTGGGCTATCACAAATTTCAGTATCAACCACAGTATTATGCACAGAACTGTCTTAATCGGCTCTCTGAGGAAAGAAGTAAGTAATGGATAGAATTTCCTTATTTAAAAGGTCAGCTTTTTAAAAAAAACCTAAAAATGTGTATATAATTTAAGGTTTATTTTATTGATTTGCATAAGCCATTTTGTCCATAAAACTATCAACTTCCACAGTGTTCATATATGTACCCACATAAATGGCCATTAGTATAGAACTTTATTTTCTTATATTAGACATACCAAAATAGCCTATTGCTATTAGGATTAAAGTTTTCTTTATCTTGAGTTTGGTTGTGGTGGTGTAAGTTTAAGAGAGAGAATAGGAAAAAATACATAGAAAACAAATTTATAAAAGTATATTCTTTCTGATGCTTCTACAGAAAAATATAATACTGGCTGTTCTGTACCCTTATACAGTGTACTAAAAATACATCTGAGATCTAGCAAAAGCTATATACTGTAAACCAAGGGCAACTAACCAAACTGCAATCACCTAAAAATACTGAAGCTTAAAAAATAATTATTTCTAAGACGTCCTCATTACAAAAGGACTGTGACCAGGATTCTGAGAATTAGCAGAATCCTTTTTTAGCCAAAAAGGGGACCAGAAAGGAAACCTATCTGAGATTAAAATGCCAGAATCTTTGAAATTAAACTTCATGGAAAGGACATCACAAAATAAATGTGAAATTATTATCAGCATTTGTTATTTCACAGTCTTGCAGTAGTCAACTTTTCTATTTTGAATGCTAAGTTATATCGATTTCTCATACAAAGCACTGCCTAAGTAGTAGTATTTTCATGGACTCACACAGAAATCTATCAGGGCAAGGCTGAGTTTAATTTCTGAAAATCTCTGTTTTTTACATCAGCTGGGCTTCTGCAAAATTTGATATATCTGTGATGTTAAAAAGAGAAAACAGAAGATGTTTTTATAAGATCTCAGCCTGTCCCTAGTAGATTAGTTTATATACATTAATAACCCAGACCAGTCAGCAGTCTCGTTGGCACCAGTCTAGTTTTAAAGAGCCGGAAGAGACAGATACGGATAAGCCCCTGAAACTCAGTATTTATAAGCAGTTCCTTCAAAGACATGAGATAACCTATTTCCCTAACATATCTGTAAACATTCCTAATTTCCCTATTTAATCCTAGATTCAAAATACTGATGGGGCAGCCAGATGTCAACCGTGATAACGCTCTAATTCATATGCCTATTTTGCCCTGGTTTTGTCTTTAAGAAAATGACTCACTGAACCACGTACACGTGCTTTCTTCCGCTCCTCTTCTGTTCTGTGGTCAGGCTGCCTTCCTTCCTCTCCTGAAGAACAATTGGTCCTCCAGATGATTTCCCTCTGGCCCGGGTTCAAGCCAGCCTCTTTTTCCATTTGACCTCCCAGTCTCTCTCCTGCCTCTCAGTGGTCCCAGCTCTGCCACTCTAGAGCCATCTCATCTCCCTGCTCATTCTACATTTTACAGCAACGCAAGAGCAGCCTCTCATATATGTATGTGCTGCCTTCAGGGGATATTCACACGAGTGAAGCATATATGTGTGTGGAGCTCAGAGGATGTTCAGTATGGAAGGCCTGTCAATGAGGCGGGCTCAATGAATAGCTCTGGGTCACTCATGGGCATGGCAGAGACTTCAGGAGCCTTTACTATGCCAGGCACTGACGATTCTAAATTCTAGTTTCCATCGGTAACATTGGACATACTACGAATTACATGATATACTGGAGAGTTAACTCCAGGTAATTTGCTTTGGAAGACTGGGCTTGTACAATGAAGAGAGCTCTGAATTCAGAGATGGGTGTCTCTCGCCCTGGCTCTGGCTCTGATTACATACCTGGTATTAGGCACGTCCTTTTCCTGTGTGGAGCATCTACTTCCTCATCTTTGAAAGTAGAGGTCCGACCCAGGGGGTCATTTCCAAGGTTAGCATTTATACTCCTTAAGTGTGGATCAAACATGGTAATCTTCTGAGAGCTTCTTTGGGAACTCTCAGAAAAGGCTGAAAAGAAGATAAAGAACAGTGCTTCAGAGAATTCTTGAGTTTGGTTACACAAATTGACTATACCATAGCTAGAAGACAGCTGCCCCCAATTTCCATTGTTCTCTAGATTTCAGATTTGCCGCTGGATATCTTTACATGTTGGGGGATTATTTTCTCTTCTTTGCTCCCAGGCCGATGCCGTCCAGGAAGAGGAGGATGCCACAGTGCAGGAGGATGACCTTTCCAGCTCCATCAATGAACTCCCGGCAACTTTCGAATGCAGCGACAGCTTTAGCCTGGATATGACTGAGGCAGAAGAAAAAGGCAACCGAGTGCTGGACCAGTTCACTCTTGCCAGGTAAAGGGTGTACATGGCACATCATACTGGGTTCGCTCTAACTCCAGTTTAACGTCAGGCTTGTGCCTCTGGGACTTCCTCGCAAAGGAGTCCAAGCTGACATGACTTGGGAGGCTGTCAACCAGTGAGGAATCATCCAGCTCCAGTGTCGGGCCTTATGCGGAACCAGAAAGGCTATGCCTATAGGAACTCTTAGAGCCCTGGAATAATAATATACTCAGACGCTCAGTCGTGTCTGACTCTTTGCAACCCCATGGACTGTAGCCCACCAGACTTCTCTGTCCATGTGATTTTCCCAGGCAAGAATGCTGGAGTGGGTTGCCATTTCCTTCTCCAGGGGGTCTTCCTGACCCAAGGATCGAACCCGTGTCTCCTCCATTGCAGATAGATTCTTTACCACTGAGCCACCAGGGAAGCCCTAAAGCCCTGGAATTAAAAAGCCAAAGAGGAGCCCCTGGGGATGTGGTCCATGCCTTGTAAGCTTTGAAGATAAGCAAGCTTGGCAAGGCTTGGAAATGAAGTTCTTCCCATCTTGAGTTAAAAGACCAGAACAAGAGGCCCTTTATAAGCTGCATACCTATTTTTTTTTTTCTTTAAGTGGGTGGCTTTCAGCTTCGAGACTAACATTTCTGAAACAAGTAAGATCTAGTCAGAGAATACAAACAGGAAACATATAAAGAAATAGATTTTTTTTTTTTTTTACAAACCCTTGTGTCGAGGGCTGACTTTCAATAGATCGCAGCGAGGGAGCTGCTCTGCTACGTACGAAACCCCGACCCAGAAGCAGGTCGTCTATGAATGGTTTAGCGCCAGGTGCCCCACGAACGTGCGGTGCGTGACGGGTGAGGGGGCGGCCTCCTTTCTGGCCGCGCCCGGTGTCCCGGGACGAAGGGCTCTCCGCACCGAAATAAATAGATTTTTAAAAAAAAAAACATTAATGTGGCATCTAGGATAAATCACAAATAATGCTACAGATCTGCTTCAGGAGAAGAAAGTCAGAATCCTACAATCACTCCTCTGAACACTGCTTCTGATGTGGCTAGACAGAGGCTTTCTGTTATGGTGACGCATATTCTTTTGTCAGAGAAACAACTTAGGGTGATACCTAGAGAAGAAATGTTGACTTTTCAGTTCACTTATTTTTCTCTTCTTTGTTTCCCTCTGTCTCACTGTGAACTTCTCTTCTCTAGTTTTCCTTTCTCTGCCCTGTTTCTCCTAGTCATTTATGTGTATGCACCCACTATTACTCTCCCTCCACAAAGGAAACGTGAAAAGATTCAAAATTTTTCTCTTTTTTTTAAGTGAAAAATGAAAGCACAGGAGGGAATGTGCCCTGTGTCTGGGGAAAGGCCAGCAGGAAAGTGAGGGTCAGTTGCTGAAGGCTAAAAAGAGGTCCCTTATCTGTATAAAGGAAATCAGAGTTGGGGAATCCCAGAAATTATGGAATTCTAGAGGTGAAAAATTCTCTTCTAGAATCAGAATCTCAAGACCTCTGACTGAGAGCCAGGCTCCCGAAGCAACCCGCACAGGAGGAGCGGGCAGGAGGGGTGCCTCGGGTGAGAACCAACACTGCCGGCAAAGGTAAGGAGGACGCCATTCCTGACTTTGTCGTCTGCGTTTTTTCCAGCTTTGGGGAAGGTGAGAGGGGAGTGTCGCCCCCTCCCTCGCCCTTCTTCTCGGCCATCCTTGCCGCCTTTCAGCCCACGGCCTGTGACGATGCCGAGGAGGCCTGGCGCAGCCACATCAACCAGCTCATGTGCGACTCTGACGGCTCCTGTGCTGTGTACACGTTCCACGTGTTCTCCTCCCTGTTTAAGGTACGCTGCCCACAAAGGCTCTGCAGCTGCCACTTCTTCAGGGAGCCAGCTGGCCTCTCCCTTGAGGGGGGAAGTGCTGGGTTTACACTACACTTTGTCCTCAGTTTCCTCTGACTTCATCCTTTCTTCCATTCATCATGGAGACGTTGTGCTTGGTGGTTCAGGCCACTGGGACGTGATCCTCGCTGGCCCCTCCAGCTTTCATTGGTGTCATCAGGCCCAGACAGGCAGCCAGGCCTTCAGGACCACAGGTGGTATCTTCAACCAAGCCCATTCTCCATCCTCTTCTTTCCACTTTGGCCTCTGCTGTACCTCTTTTGTTTTTCCTTATCTTTTATTCCCACTCACCATGAATTCCTTCAACCTGCCAGCCTGTGAACTTTTTGAGAGAGGTTGATTCTCTTGAGTACATCAAGAGAGAAGGCACAGTAACTTATGCTGGATGGAGGAATGGGCCCTCTGATCACCTTCAGGAAGAACCATGGCAAAAGGGAGAGATAGATAGGAAAATAAGGAATTATGTGAAAAGTGAAAAAAATGGGGCCATCTGCTTTAAATAATTTCAAATTCAGGAAGCCATAATTTAGTTAATATAAAAGTAAAGTCAGTTTTTGAGCCTGGAGGCCCTTCCATTCTTGGAGGAGTGTATACCACTACTACTAATAGCTAGGGTCTCCATATTCTCTGTTATTTGTGTGGCCCACTCTCAAGTTTTCCAGTTTACTTTTCATGAGACCTGTCTGAGATAAACTGGGGGCTGGAGGGACTGTTAGTCTTAAAACAGGAAACAATGGGCTGCTGAAACGTAAGAATCCAGAAACATCCTAACATTAAGCCAGACTGAAATTTAAAAACAAACTATCCCAAAGCTACCATTTGACGTAAATTTGTAAAGATTCAGGAACAATGTAATTTATTATATTGTTCTAAAGTCTATGTTTAAGTAATGGTTAGTCATGTATATTTAAGTTTGGCTATTGTGATCCTGTCTTACTACAGTTACTAGACTGCACGCTCAACTTTATAGTCCTGAGCAGTACTCTTCCTTCTGCCGAGAACCATCACCTCCTGTTTTCCCTCAGCTGTGCTCCCAATGCATACAGATCCCTGATGGGGCAGCACTTCCATGAAAGAGGCCTTCCTTTAGCTCTTTCTCCTCTTGCACCCCCGACCTGGGATCCCAGGCATCTGTCACACTCTGTTGGAATTACCTGTTTAGGTGTCTGTCTCCTGCAGGGGAGGGCAGGTAACGGTGTCTTGCTTTGATTCCAGTGGCTGGCACAGTGGCTTACACACAATAGGTGCTCAGTAAATGCAGTAGGAAAAAAAACTTTTTTAATGTAAATCTCAAACATACAGTTTCCACTTAATGCCAGTACAGCAACAGGTTGTCATGTGAGCTGGGACATGGGGCTGGGTACTGGGAGGAACACTGCAGTTTGGATTTTTTTTTTTTTTTTATCAGTTGACTTGATCAATTCCTAAGACATTTATCTGCAATAATAATAATACAAATTGTGTTTCTCTTATTAGTTTTAATATTACATTTTTCTTTAAGAACTTTCTCAGCTACCATCAAATGCTCTGTGATCGAGAGCAAAATCGCTGTTCCAATACACTGGAAATGAAACACATTTCAGACAGTCTACTGTTCTTTCATCACATCCTCACCGGGGCTGTTTACTTAGTTTTCAATATTTCCCTGTGGGTCTGGATACCACGTTTCCCTGTATTTGGTGGATTCTGGATGGAGTAGAGAGGAGGTTAAATGCAAAAATACTTTACTTTTGAAAACAAGGAAATGGTTTCTAATGGTTCAGCAGGGTTGGCTTTCCAAGTGTCTCCGTCAGTCTATTTCCTTCCTGTGCTCCTGGGTTAGAATATTGTCATTTGTGTGCACGATGTCACCAAATCACAGGCTGTTTTTATATGGAAGTCATAGGTGGCTCTGAAGTTCCTAGCCTCTCAGTCCAATAAAATGTAAACCCAGGTCTCACCATATCCTTGGTGAGAGAACCCAAATTCTTGGAGGACCTGGCTCCTCCTCCTCACTCTGCCAGTTATCTGTTAATAGCTCTGTGATACATGACATTTCCTGCTGCTCTCAGCTGCAGTATTCTGTCGAGTATTTTAAATTGCACATAAAACTAACACCACCATAAGACATAATGTTATGCATTATGACAAGATTCTCAGATATATTAAATAAAAATAATATGCAGCATGGTTGGCATTTTTTCCTAGTATAAATGATAAGGAACCAAAAGCCTGCTGTCTGGGGGACCTGCTAAGTACCCCATAGCAGGGCAGAGAGGATTTCTCGTGGATTAGATTTCTCCAACTCAAGAGGTATGAAATCTCTTTGGGGAAAGCCAATGCCTAGATCTGGAATTATTTTTTGGTTAAATATTTTGTTCTTTTTGTTAAAAGATATTTTGAGTTGGAAGTTGGGGCTAAAAGTGTTGTCGTTTTGTCACCGACACAGGCCCCGCGAGTCAGATTCTTCCTAATTACAGTTTTTCTTCAGGCAGTATAGGAGGAATAGTAACGTTTATGAAGCATTATCACTTATGGAAGGGATGTGAACTTAGAACCCTTACTCCATCACTTACTGTTTGCATGATCTCGAGTCCTCTGACCTCTCTTAACCTCAGGTTCTTTACCTGGTTGTGAGCACTGATGAAGTGACATGTGCAAAGCTCTCAGGGAGCCAGGTCCCACACAGAATTGACTCTTTCTTTCTTCATAGACTTTGTGGCTCCTTTTAGTCCTCCTGTCTCTGGAAGCTGTGATCTGGGAGTGATAGAAAGGAGTCATATCTCATGACCTTTTTCCTCTCACCCACGCTGAACTAATCTCAGAACTTCTCACTCATCTAACAAACATGCTAGGCAGACTCTAGCTGCTGACTGGCACTGGCCATCAGCAAAAAAGCAAAGCAGCACTTATTTAAAAGATACATGGGCAGTCACACATTGGGAAATGAGATTTTAGGAAGAAACTTTGTTCACACTGGGTGATAATTCACTTAAGACAGTCACTCTGTTCCTGTCACACACACACACACCTGCCACTACATGGAGGACCTGTGCTGATTTGATATTTTCCTAAGAATTAAGTTTTTTTCTAGTGCCTAAGTTAAAACATGGCCTTTACAAATAGTAATTATGTTGTCTTTCAGAATATTCAGAAAAGGTTCTGCTTCCTAACCTGTGACGCAGCCAGTTACCTTGGTGACAACCTCCGGGGCATCGGGTCCAAGTTTGTCAGCTCTTCCCAGATGCTTACCTCCTGCTCCGAGTGCCCCACGCTCTTCGTGGACGCCGAGACCGTGAGTATCCCAGGCCTACTCTCGTGGTCAATGGCCTGCTGACAGTGTGGAACTTCAGAGAAGCATGTGTGCAATTGCAGTTTGTTGGAAAGACACTTCCAGTGTTTGTGAGCAGCGCTGTGTGGTGATGGGAGCCCCAGAGGCCTGGGTCTGCACAGGAATGGCTGTGCGTGGCTGGCCGAGGGCATCACTGCAGGGGATCACAAAGAGTCCCCACCCCCACCCCCCAGCCCTGTGGCCCCTCTGTGTCCAAGGCGCTTCTCTCTGATGACCCTGATGGCTGTGAACATGGTGCGCTAACCTCTGAGAGCCAGTCCCGATGACGCCAGGTCAGCCAGCCGGATGGGTCCCCAGAGGCACCATGTTATCCCTTTCTCTTCTTCCAAGAGACCGCCTGCCCTCTTGCTGGATTCGTCCAGCCCCACTGCAGATGATGAGTTTGAAGGATGATTAAAATAGTTGCTGGCTGACTGCTGAATCGTGACTATATAAACAATGCTAACCTTCCAAGACCGGCAAGCTCTCTGTAGGGGAGAGGGGCACCTCTTTCCATCCCCCATGCATATCACAGAACCGTCTCATCTGCTCAGTACTTACTGGGGTTTAGAGACAATGAAGATGTGCTTCACTTCTGAAAGTCTCTGAAGAGTTGGTCTTTCCAGGAACTTGATTAGTGGTTGGCTGTCTTGCAGCAAAGAATACAATATGAGAAATCTTTCTATCTTAAATTATTAAAAATACAAATTAAATACAAAGACCTAGTTGGAGGTCTGTCTTCACATTTCCTGGAGTATTACTGGATGAAGACACTGGAGTCCATGCATAAAATGGATGCTGATTCTTAATGCGGGCTTCTGTAGAATGCTTTTTTTTTTTTTGTAGAATGCGTCTTAAGATTTGTCTGTCTGAACTAATACGGGGAAAATGAGTATCTTCACAGGAAATTTAAATTAGCAAGTCATATTCAAGTGCAATTGCTTCTGAAAGTGGAGCAAAATTACAAACTGTACAGGTTATTAAAACAGATGCCACCCCCCACACACTCTATATTACATCTAAGTATACTTCTCTTTTCTCTCTGTGTAGCCATGCCTTTGTCTAGGTGTCTCTCTGGAAGTTATTTTAATACAAATTATTTTCCTGTCTTTATTAGCTCCTTTCTTGTGGACTTCTGGACAAGCTCAAGTTCAGTGTTTTAGAACTTCAAGAATATTTGGATACCTACAACAACAGGAAAGAGGCCACTCTCTCTGTAAGCGTCTGTGTGTCTGTGCATATAAGTTTCATTAACACCAAATGAACCCAACCACCATGAGCTCTTGGGAGGGGATGTGACTAACACAAGAGAGGCCCTTTTGGGAGAAGACAGACTTTTCTAGTCTTCCAACTTAATGGTGGTAGAACTATCAATAGTATGGATTATATAAAAATGATACCTACAAAAGAGAAATTTTTCAGCTTTCAATTTTAGCCCTATAATTTTTCTAACCAAGAAACTGGGGAAAGTGGGTATCTGTTTAATGTATCACTTTATCAACATTATAACCTCTTTTCTCAGAAATTTATTAATAAACTTGTTAATTACATCCTTCCAGTGTTCGCCTCACCCAAAACTGGTTGAGATGGATCTCATCTCTCTTCTCCACTACTATCAGTAGCTGTTTCTCCCCATCACCGTGGTTTCTCTTGGCCTCAGCTCCTGCTCTTTTCTTCCTCCTTCCTTCAAAGATGTAAACTGTAAAATGTTACAGACAGATGTGATTCAGAAACCATCCATGCAGACCTCCTGATTTCCAACAAATACTTGTGTGTAATTTCCAGGGAGCACTTCCCATCGTAGACCAGGCACTATAAAAAGATCGTGGATTTTGAAGTCAGATGGACTTTGAACTCAAACTGCAGCTCAGTTTCTTAAGGGTTAGTAACGCTGGATAAGTTACTTAACCTCCTGTCATCTCAGATTCATCATCTATAAGACAGTGATATGCTATAATAGTCACAGCAGCTGTCATTTCCTGAGTTCTTTTCATATATCCAATAACCTGTTAAAAGTTATCTCTCTCAAAACATGTAATGCTTGCAACTACCCTGGGAGTTGCTATTATTATTCTCATTAGCTAGGAGGTAGAAAGATGGTTATTTAAACCCAGATCTGTGGGATTCAAAGGTTCATACTGTTAACTACAACTCAATATTGCCTTTGAAATAGAAATAGTGTATGTAAACTGCCCTGCACAAGTACCTCATACACAGAAGACATTCATGCTTAAGTTACTGGGGTTTTGTTTCTTGTTATTTATTTCCATGACTGTCAAAGAGAGAGTTCTGACATTCTACTGCAGCAATTACCTTTGTCTTCTATTTCTGTGGCTCTTTCACTGTCACTGTTTTCCAGCTTCTCGGGCATCAGTTAATAAAAGTAATCCTTTAATTCTGGTTGGTGAACAAGCCAGTCTTTTGATGTCAAGTGTGAGTTTCAGCTCTTCAGTGCTTACTGTTTTCTACCCAAAGGTTCCTTTCACGTCTATAATAGTTACTATTCTAGATAGTTAATCTGGCAGAATCTTAAAATAGCTGGGCTATTATTGTAAGGTCTTTCTTACAGTTAAATAGACCTGCCCCATAGAAGCCGCCTCAACATAACAGAGTCAGGCTGCATGACCCAGGCTGACCCAGCCTGGGAAGATGTACTGGCCCTGTCTCCTAATCTCAGTCGTATGAAAGGTTTCTAATTGTATCTGGATTTAATTTATACAAACATATGGAGTGGTCTAGTGACACTATTTTTCAGGGTAGATACATCACAACAATAACATGATAAATGTTGAAATTTTAAAATGGCCATTGGTGAACCCATATAAATGGGTATTTTAATTTTAAATTGTTAATCTTTAACCAAAAACTTTTCAAACAGTCATTGCAGCAAAATTTTATCTTACTGTGATTAGAAGCTTAATCTATTTTATTTTCCCTGACAGAATTGATGATAAACATATTCTTAAGACACCACTGAATTTACTTATGTCTCTCTCTCTTTCTGACAACAGTGGCTTGCAAATTGTAAGGCGACATTTGCAGGAGGATCAAGAGATGGAGTAATTACCTGTCAACCAGGGGACTCAGAGGAAAAGGTAATAAACACCTGTTAAGAGTTTATCTTTTCTGTGCTCTGACTTTGTGTGTTGGTTTTGATATACCCAAGAAGCGTGGAACTTGAAAAAGGAAGGGGAGGAAGCATCATCCCACACATTCACACAAGACCTGTACAGTAAGCAAGAATGACATTAGAGCCAAGCATGATGGTGTGTTGATGGGATTGGTTGGGGGAGGGTCTTTTTGGAAAAGCAGAAGTATAAAAATAACCTTTCTGCTGGACACTAACTATACTAACCATTTTCCTAATAAAACTGTTCTTCATTCAGAATATAAAGCCGATGTCATAGGGCAATTATCTTTCAATTAACAATTTTAAAAAGAGGAAAAAAAATCATTAATTCTTCACTGAACCACTTAGTTCTTTCAGTGAAGAAAGTCTCTGTTGTCCTTTCAGCAATCACTCAGATTTTTCTTCTCATTTAGAACTGCTTTAAGTATACACCTCAGTCCAGCTGGCTTATAAATGTGTGCCACCTTGTAAACGAAACTTGCCAGAAAAGCATGAGGTCACTCATTCTATAGTTACTGCCGAGTGGCCCCCATGGTAGGTACAACAGTGAATTCTGCCCGGGTAGAGTTTCTGATCTATTCAGGGAGATGGACGTTAACAGTCATATGTGTATAAACTGTGACAAGTGCCATTAAGGAAAGGTGGGAACAGTGAGCTATGAAAGGATATAGCAGAGAACCTGGCCTAATGAGAGGGCAGTTCCGGGAAGGCTTCTGCACAGAGGTGCCATCCAGGCAGAGATCTCAGTTATGAGCTGGAGTGTGCCAGGGGTGCAGGGTTGGGTGCAGGGGCTTGGCGAGCCTGCAAAGGCCCCGAAGTGTCAGGGAACATGACCCTTTGCGAGGACTGAAGGGAGCCTGTGAGGCAGGGCAGGTAGGAAGTGACCAGGAGAAAAGTTGCAGAAGCCAGACCATGCAGGGCTTGGGTGCTTATCCTGACATCAATGGGAACCAATTAAAAGTTGTTAACAAGAGGGTGTGATTAGATTGGGGCTCTCCCACACTCCTGTAGAAATAGACCTAGTGAGCAAGCGAGGATTCAGGAAGACAGGTTAGGAGGCTACTTACTGGTCAAGACAGAGATGTCCACTTGTAATTACACTATCACATTGAGAAAAGCATGTCAGAGTGTGGGGCCTTCAAAGGATGAGCAATCACCTTCAAGGTGGGCCTTGTGGAGAAATGGTGTTGCTCCATTTAAATATTGATCTTATGTCCAGAGTTGGTGGGAGATTATTTTTCTAATTAGAGCTACCATTTGGCTTCCATTCCAAAGCAAAACCCAACAAATGTTTGACCTCAGAGCACCGTTTATCCTCCAGTGATTTACTCCAGCTCTCTTTTTTAAGTCAGATTCTCTGTCTTCTGGAATAGTTTGATGTTGCCCATTATTCTGAGCACTCTTTGCATGAGGACAGATGAAAGCAGGGATTAGGATGTAAGCTTTCACTTGAAGAATCTATGTCTGGGGAAAATAAAATTATATCTGGATATAAATTGCAAAGTCAACATGCCAGAAATTACTCCACATGTATATTCTATTTCAGAGAAGTGTGGACTTTGTGGAAGGATTAGTGCTTACCTTACTAAACCTAGCAAACTCTTGAGTTAGAGATGTCAGTTGGTCAGAGATGATGACCACATACAAACAGGCATGTGAAGTCTCCTGACCTCAAGGCTTGCCCCATATGGTCTGGTCTTTGCCAGTAGCTGATTTCTAGTCATTCTTAACAAGTGACATCATTCTTAACAGGTGACATAAGTGAGAAATTACTGTAGAATTTGTGGAAGAGAATATAATTGTTTTCTAGATGTTGAATATTTTCTATTCTCAGTGTAAAGTTGTGACATCAAATTAATGAGGAAAGTTTACACTTAGGCAGCCTATAAGCTATAACCAATTCAGACATGTTTTATTCAGCTTGTACAAGTTTTTTAATTGACTCAACATTTTAAACTTGAAATTGTTCACACATACCCTCAAAATAGCATTTCTGGCATCTCTTAAAATTAAAAAAAAAGCTAGCAACACCAGGCCTGCCTTCCTAAAGTGGCAGCAATGACCTTGAGCTGGGTGGCTCTCCCCCATCCTTGTGCAGTGAGTTCCTGACCCCGCAGGTGAGAGCCAACATCACGATGTTGTTTTCTTTATGATAGGAATGTGTGTGCCTCTGTACCTAAGGCCCCAAAATGGGGAAGTGAATGCCAAGTAGAAAGAGTTGTGCCTTTCGAGAAAGACGCCAGTGTTCCTCTTTGCTGCTGTGAGAACCATTTCTGTGTACTAAGACGCAAGCGCCCCCATGCTGGGCTCCCTCCTGGAAGGAACCTTGGAGGATTCCAAGTGCGTGTACAAAACAATGAACCGTGCTCTTGAGAAAAGTGCTTCTAATGTGTGAGAAGGATTTTGGAACAGAAGTTGTTTTTTGTTTTTTTAAGGCAGGCATGATTAGTTAATACTTTAGGCTACTGGGTGACTACAATACCAGTTCTAGAATGAGGCACAGTGCACAGTTAATAAGATGTAAAACAAGGCGGGCGTGAGATTCCCAGACATGGCTTTACCAGTGTTTTCTCCACCTGTGCACATCCTGAGGACAGACACATCTCTACATGACTTACAAGCCAGCACTGACCTCTCCGTTGCCCATGGAGTTCATTGTGGAGTGGCTTCTGGGGAGTTGAAGTTCATAGAAATGTAGGTTAGGGTAAAGCGTTGCAGCTCTGGGCTCTCCAGGCCACAGCCTCAAGCATTCAGTGAATTAGCACAGCTCACCTCCTGGTTCTGTGGAGCTGGCCTTGGGAAAGCTGCAGAGGTCATCGCTTCATCTGCTGTAAGTGATTTTAGCTGATGGACATGGAATTTCACAGCCATTTCTGAGCACTACTTGAACACTCGACTCTGCCAACTTAAGTACAATAATTTACATTTAGCCCCATTACATTTTATCTTATTACATTCAAATCATCAAATAGAATCTTCTTGGACACTAACCCTCTTGGTTGTGTGTTTCCTATCCCTGCCTAATCTATGAATGGGAGAAGCCTGCAACCTCTGTTCTACAGATTGAACAACAAGCTAAATGTTGAACAAGACAAGATGTTTTTCCAGCTAAACTGTAACCCATTAAACTTCATCCTTCAGATAGTCAGTCCTTCTCTATAAGGAGTCTCTTTTCTAGACTGACTAAGGAAATGCCTCCTGAAGTGGAAGTTTTCTTGAAAAGTAAATACTTCAAGCTGTGCAATCTATACTAGAGGCTTAAACATATTTATCTTTCAAAATTTTGGAAGATATTCATGACAAATGTCCAAGAGAACTACTCAATAAATATAATGCAACAGTCATCAATGTGCCAGAGCCAAGTGATATTAGCAACAGTGAGGACATATTGTTTCTACCTGCTCAGGAGGTTACAAGCATCTATGTGATACAGAGTGGGCTTCCCAGGTGGTGCTAGTGGTGAAGAACCTGCCTGTCCATGCTGGAGACATGAAAGACGCGGGTTCGATCCCTGGCATGGGAAGATCCCCTGGAGGAAGGCATGGCAACCCACTCCAGTACACCTGCCTGGAGAATCCCATGGATAGAGGAGCCTAGGGGCTCCTAGGGTCACAGAGTCAGACACAACTGAAGCAACACATACAACACAAAAGTAGGAAAGCTTTGACACTTAGCTAGATTTTCTAAATTCTATCGAGTTTAGTTTAAATCAGTGACTTTCAGAGATTAAACATGGTGAAAACCATAGCTAATATATTAACAGTAATACTGTGACTTACCTTCTGACAGTCGAAAATTTCTAAGGAGAACGTTCCTTGTAGTTCAGTGGTTAAGACTCCACACTTCCAATGCAGGGAAGGGCAGATTTGATCCCTGGTCAGGGAACTAAGACCCTACATGCCAAAAAAAGAAAAATTCTTAGATTTTTCACCTAACTAGCTGTCATAAGCAAAGCACTCCTTTCAGAGCAGAGTACAGAGAAACAAGAATGGCTGTGCTACCGCTGATGTCTGGGCTTTAAAGCTACCTTGTCTATGATGGGTTCTTAATATCTTGACTTAATTTTTCTTCTCATTTTGAGAAAACATACCTCTAAGTCCAGTTCAATAAATCAAGCTGTATCAAGTGTACAGGAACAGAGCTTGAAGAAAATCCTTGTGACCAAATAAAACAGTGACATTTCCACATTTTCAAAAGAATCTTGAATCACCAAAAACAGATACATCTGTAAAGATTTCTAAAGGGATTATTTTTACAACCTGGATACCAGAAAATATTAGCACAGGGTGGGGAAAAAGTAACAGTTTCCTTGCAAGGCATTTTTCACTATCTTTTTGAAACTCTAAATGCAAACTCTGTCCCAGCTTGAGGCCAAGGAAAGGAATTTTGAGATAGTAAATATCAATGCAGCTTGGACTAGCCTACCTAAAAAGGAGTGTGTAAGAAGGACTCTGAGAACTGGTGTTCGTCAAGTTGGCCAGCTCCCAAGAAACACAATTTTGTGCCCTGAGTGCCAGGTGGGAGGAATTTGTTGACAATGAAATTCCTTAGCACCAGGCTGGAGTCAGAGAGTCTCGTTTGCCTTCATTGAACAGAGAAGATTTTCCTTTAACTGATCTGACGACCTTCTGGGATTACAACCTTGTTTTGGAAACCAGTAAAAAGACAGCAGTTTTTTCACGTAAGACCCTATAATTCCCCAGTACTTGCTTCTTTCCATGCTGCTGGAAAGTAAATTCCATGGCAGAAGCAGTTACATGCTAAGGTACTTACTAACGTTTCAATCAAATTTGATGTTTTCTAACAAGTCCTCACAATGGAGACTCTGTACATGTAGATTTAAGACTAGCTCTGTAATCCTTTCTTGTGTGCCTCTGTCTCTCAGTAGTATGTAAGGTTTGGTTATAAAAATGTCTAGCATAATGGTTATAAAGTTTTTTTGAAAATAGTAAATAACTTGGGTTGTATAATCTGTATCACAGGCTTAAAGCTTTAAAAGGTATTTGCAGCCAGGGTCAAAAAACTACTCAATAAACTTGATACAGCAGTCATCAATGTGCCAGACCCACACAGTATTAGCAAGTGAGACAAGACGAGACTCTTAGAAGACAAGGGGTGAGGGAGTTGGTAATGATGATGCTTTATGTTTGCAGATACTAATAATTTGATAGTTCTATTAATAATAATTTGATAGTTTTATTTTTTGTATACTGTACCTTATGTTAAGTACAACATATTAAACTGATGATAATTTAGGTTTTTTTGGAAAGAGTTTTAAAATAAGTGTTTTTTGTTATTGATCATTAGAAATAGAAGATCCTTAAATATTTTGAAAATCCAGAACCAGATGTATTGACACATAGTTAGAAATGGCCAAGTGGATTTTTTTTTTAATGTTCTGTCAGGTTGTGGTAATCTCTTACCACATACACAAACCTTCCCTAACAAGTCTACGATTACAATATGGTGACACCAAAAATATGATAGCTGTAGTTGAACATGGCCCAGGTACAAATTTATATTCTTCTAGACTAATGGTTGGTTCTAGAAGACTTTTAGAAATTCACTACTGGGGGAAAAATTATAAAAAATAAAATGCAAGGTTACTTGTCATAGCTCACACTTGTTTGGGAGGATAAAGACAACATTCAATCCTTTGAAATAATATCTAGCTCTCCTGTCAGAGGGCTTCCCTTGTGGCTCAGTTGGTAAAGAATCCGCCTCCAATGCAGGAGACCTGAGTTCAATCCCTGGGTTGGGAAGATCCCCTGGAGAAGGGAAAGGCTACCCACTCCAGTATTCTAGCCTGGAGAATTCCATGGACTTTAAAGTCCATGGGGTCGCAAAGGGTCGGACACTACTGAGCGACTTTCACTCACTCCTATCAGATATTCTCAATGTGGAAAGCAATATGACTAAAGAAAATGCCACTGAGATTGTTAATTATATTATATGCTAATTAGATAGTCATAGTTCAGTAGATACGGAGCCAAGCACATTAAAGATTCTGCCTTAACTAACATTTAGCAATGATTGTTTGGGGCAGTAGTTCTTCCAAATTAACCCAATGGCATCCTCACAGTTTTACTGTATTTACATGTTATTCACATTTAAACACTAACATCTTCAAGCAATACAAGTATTCACTTATGGTCTCCAAGACCAACAGAATCTAAAGCAATGAATCTAAAGGATCACAAATTATGTTTTCCAATGACATGTTTCCCATTAGAGCTTGTCTTAAACTGGACCGCTGTGCATGTTGAATGGGTACAACATTTGCAAGCATTTATCACGGTGGGGCGAGCGACGCTAATACTGCTGGACGGCTCTGCTCTTAAAGAGGGCCGTGCTTTCTGTTGCATGCAGTACACTGACCCTGTACTCTCTTTCCTTTCCTTTGTTTCCTGTACCATGCTTGCTGTGTAGCAAATGGAATCTCTTGCAGTAAGTTAACTTTCTTTCATACTTTGTCCATTTAGGCATGGACTCATAACAAATCTTATTTTTACTGTGACTATTATATCTCTTAGCATGTTTTTCCCTTTTTCATTTCATTTTCTTTTATTTGGTAGACTAAGACATGTAGTTTTTATTAGCATTCCAGGCTGCTTTCCTCCCAAAATAGAAACCTATGTTGCTATGAACTCTCATGCGCTAGGTGGGGTATTTTTAGTAATAACTACCATTATTGGACACTTAGGAAAGTCAGGGATTTCATAGCTGGGTTTCACCCTAACTTGTGAAAGGTAACATTCTGTTTTTAGATGATACTTTATCTGCGAGTCTCTGGAAGTTGTTTTTAATACCTGATTTTGAAAGGTTTCCACAAACAAAAGTTTAAATGATCATAAAATGTGTTACTAAAACAACCAAAGGCCTAATTTGCATTAACGAGTGAGTATAACTACTTCTTTAAACTTAGGCTTGTTTTAAGCACTGAGAGATCACATAAATCTAAGTTGAAATTCCCCCCGCCCTAAGGGCCAGGGAGAGAGGAGAAAGAACAACTCCATCCAGCATGGTCTTAGCACGAACTTGAGTCATTTTTAAAAATTAGGAGCAAACGTATGTTAATAATACCATTAATGGAATATTCTTCCTAAAAACCTTAATTTAAATTCTTGTCATTTCTCTCCTTAAAGTGATCTGGGGAAAACAATTTTAAGTCACCTCAGCAGCTGAGGTGACCTTAGCAGTCACCTAAGCACCTCAGCAGCTCTCAATTCTTCATTCTTTTTAGTCTTATTAAGATTCCCTGGTGGCTCAGATGATAAAGAATCCACCTGCAAGGCGGGAGACCTGGGTCAGTTCCCAAGTTGGGAAGATCCCCTGGAGGAGGGCATGGCAACCCACTCCAGAAATCTTGCCTGGAGAATCCCTACAGACAGAGGAGCCTGGTGGGCTACAGTCCATGGGGTTGCAAAGAGTTGGACACGACTGAGCAACTTTCACACACACACTAAAAGAAAGGCCCTGTTTATCCTTACTTAACCACATTTGAATGGTGAAGTGTTGGTTTAAGCCATATATTTAACCCATTTCACTGGTGACTGCTGAGCCATGCAGTCCTATCCCGTGAAGGCTGTCCTTTTCCTCTGGCAGAATCCTATCCTCTACTGAGGAGCTAGCCCTTTCTTGGGATTAAACAGGCAAAGTTTAGAGGCTATTAAGCAGATACGGCTCAAACAGTAGTCATGATCATCGGTGCTGGAATTACTCATGGTTTATCTTTACTTTACAGTACATGTATGCTGTATAATGAAAACATTTTCAATTCCAGGGGTATCTATAGGCTCAAGGCCCATTTTGTAGGAATAGTTCTTAAAAATTCTTTCCACAGAAAGTTTTGCATGTTTTTCATCATTTCTCCTTTTTGTAAGCACTTTGGGCCCTTTTTATATCTAATTCAACAAGTATCTGTTGAGCATTGACTAGAAACATTGTTGGTAAAACGGGCACAGAACCTTAGACAATCACATGACTTTTCTTGTGTTTACAGACTTTAAGATCCGTGCCTGCATCCTAAGTGGCAGCCAGAATTGTCACAAGGAATAATCTCTCGAGTGTCTCCTGAATTGATAAATTCTGACACCTAGAACCACTTAATGTCGTGCCTTTCAAATATACTTTTAATAAAAAGAAAATGTTTTAAAAGACATATAGCTTATAAAAATTAACACAACTACAGCTATAACACAACCACAGCTGTAATTTGTAGATATTAAATCTAATAGACAAATATAATGGAAATTTGGCAGTTCACCAAGTCCCTTTATAGCTACTAATTCTATTTAGTAATCTTCCAGGATTTGTTTTCTTCTATATTATACTGTGAATTTCTCACTGACATTCATTGATTGGATTTTATTGTTCTGTGTTATTTAGAATGGTAACAGCTACTTATGCTTCCTTGTTTTAAAAAGAAAAAATGTTTGTCTTCCCTAAGATTTCACTTACTATATAAGAATGATCCTTAGTAACTATTTCTTCCTACACAAATTCTCTCTTTAGCAATTGGAACTGTGTCAGAGGTTGTATAAGCTACACTTCCAGCTACTGCTGCTTTTTCAGTCCTACTGTAAGCTCATCGGCCAAGTGCACGAAGTCAGCTCCATGCCAGAGGTGAGCCCCCCAACCCCAGACCCCAGGTCCTGCCATGAGCTCAGCACTGCTTTTCTTTTGTTCTCCCCCACCACCAGTTTATGTGTAATAAAATCACTTGAACATTTATAATAATTTCACTTAAGCACAAGTCTTAAAACACTAGTATCTCATATTTATTTCCATGCTCCTTTGGTGGTGCCAGGACTAGAGTGAGGCAAGTGACCTACCTGGACACAAAATTCAAGGACAGCCTTGAGGGTCCAGGGGAGGCCAGCTTGGCACAGCATTGAGGGAGGTGCTCACCCTAGAGATGATATTCACACACCTACAGTATTTAAAACTTCCCTAGATTTGAAATAAGAAATTCGCTTTCAAGCTTAAAAGCTATATGTCTAAGACAGTCTAACAACTTATGTTAAAGGCTTATTAACCTCATTTAATTTTGAGCCTGGGGCTGGAGTGTATCATTGTGTCTAAGTAGAATCTGCGTGAAGACTGTCCTTGAGGGCTTCAGTTCTATAGCTTGTTGAGTAAGCAAGCTGGAAATGAAGAAAGGCAAAGATGTTGGGTAAATCAACTTCCCAAAGAAAACAGGCATCCTCAGTTTGCATTAGAAAGGGAAAAAACCTTTAAATTCACATCTGTTCTTTTTTAAAATGCTCTTGAGGTCAACTTGCAATACAGCTATCTTCAACAGTACACTTTGGGGGCACTAGAAGTGACATAGGTTCTCTTTATGATTTATTTAATAACGCAGGATCTTCTGGTTCCAGTGAATCTGAGGGAAAATATCCTTACCTCTGTGATGAATACTAACATGACATTGCAGTTTTTCCTCCTTTCCCTTAAAATTGTGTCTTTCATCTTTTCCCAATGCATAGGGATAGGGATAAAAATTTATTCTTCAAACAGGTCCATGTTCGTGATTACATTTATTGGGCACTTATGTGCCCAACTGTTTAAATAAGCTGTGAGGTGGATAACATCTTCAGTCTCACAGCACTGAAGGCACATAAGAGTCTATCTGCTTGACCATGTAGTAGTCAGAATGCAGAAGTGGCATCTAAACCCAGCTCCCCCGCCTGTTCTCTTAGTGCATTTTACCTCTATGTGTGCCCTTCTACTTAAAGTGAAAACATTAACAGGAGTCAATTTTTTATACAAGAAGAGCGTGCCAGCTGTTGATAGTTATTCAGTGCATACAGCCCCATAGCCCTACATATATCAAGCAGTATAGTTCCACCAGTCCTGTTTTTAGTTTACTGAGATATTAAGCTTGTGCTTAACTAGACCTCATACAATTTTAATTGGGGATGTAAAATCCAGCCTGCAACTAAATACAGTAAAAATACTTTTTTTTTTAACAGCTGCTAAATATGTCCAGGGAACTGAGTGACCTAAAGAAAAACCTGAAGGAGGCCACTGCAGCCATTGCAGCTGACCCTCTCTACATCGAGGGGGCATGGTCTGAGCCAACCTTCACATCCACCGAGGCAGCCATCCAGTCCATGCTTGAGTGCTTGAAGAACAACGAACTTGGCAAGGCTTTACGGCAAATAAGGGAATGCAGGTAACGGTACTATTTGTATTTCTGTTTCATCGCTAAGTCATGTCTGACTCTTTGACCCCACGGACTTATAGTTGTAGCCTTCCAGGCTCCTCTGTCCATGGGGTTTCCCAGGCAAGCATACTGGAGTGGGTTGCCACACCCTCCTCCAGGGGATCTTCCCGAACCAGGGATCAAACCTGCATCTCTTAAGTCTCCTGCATTGGTAGGCAAATTCTTTACCACTAGTGCCACCTGGGAAGCCCACTAGTTAGAGATGGTTAAAAGAAATGCATGCCTAACAGTCACTTTTTCAGGGCTAGGGACTAAATCACTATGGAAGGAACATTGAGATGTTTATATAAGTCCTCCTCAGATCTTTCCCATTACAGAAACATCAGGTTTCAGAACTTATTATCTGAAAATTAGTGTTGGTTCTGGTTATCTGTCATCTCTAAAATGTTTAAACACTTCAAAGTATACTCCAAAATAATTTTAAAACTAATTTTTTGAATGTATCCTTTTTGCGACTTTCTCCCTACATTTTGATAGTATATTCACATTCATTGTAACCACAATGTTATAGCAAATAAATGTTTTAAGATTATAGGATTCTGGTTCTGGCTTTTTTTTGGCCACACAGTGTGGCATGTGGGATCTTAGTTCCTCAACCAGGAATCAAACCTATGCCCCCCTGCAGTGGAAGCTCAGAGTCTTAACCACTAGACAGTGAGGAAAATCCCCCTATTCTGATATTTTTATACTTTAGATTTTTTTTTTATCAAAACCAATAATAATTAATATTCTAAAACTGATTATAGTGATGTTTACACAACTCTGAATATTACCCAAAAAAGCCACGAATTATATTTTTGATAGCTGAATTGTATAGTGTGTGAATTTTATCTCAATAAAAACTTTTGTATTCAGAAAGTAGTTTTCTTATACTAATAAAGACTCAACCTTATAAATAACAGTGCCTCTAACCTCTGCTGCTCTTTTCTGCCTGCAGAAGTCTATGGCCCAATGACATCTTTGGAAGCAGTTCTGACGACGAGGTCCAGACACTACTGAATATTTATTTCCGTCATCAAACTCTGGGACAGACGGGCACTTACGCGTTGGTGGGGTCTAACCAGAGCCTGACTGAGATCTGCACCAAGCTGATGGAGTTGAACATGGAGATCCGGGACATGATTCGCAGGGCCCAGAGCTACCGGGTCCTCACCACCTTCCTTCCAGACTCCAGCGTTTCCGGCACTAGTCTCTGACAGGAGCCTCCCATCCCCCATGGGTGCCAAGCTGGGGGTGCTGCCATGCTGGGGTGACATCATTCAGTGTCTTCTCAGCCTTCAAAAGGCTTGGTCAGACTGTTCTCCCTCTTGTTACCTGTAGGACTTTTCATAAAGAGGATGGCAGAACTTCCCACGTGTAGCAATACTCTAAGAACCAAGGTAGCATAGGACAGTTCTGGAACAGCCTCCATCCGTCATGCTGTGTGGCACAAACACGTTATCCTTTTACTGAGCAAATGCAACTCACTACTGAAGATGTGACTTCCATTGCATACCAAAGCCAACTACTCTGAACAATACCTTCCTTTCTAGAAACAATTTTAGATTGGCAAAAGTGCAATGTTTTCTTCACTAAAAAATATTTTATATTCTAAAACTTGTACATTCTTTTTCTTTTTCCTTTTTTTTTTTTGTGAGGTGAGCTGAGGAAGGAGCAGGCAGAATGAAGCTGGCCACTGAAAACTGTAAGATGGTCAAAAGCTGACAGCCTGTGTATGTGAAAAGGGAATTGTAAATGGACGATTTAATGCACACTGAAATTTGAATACCATTACTGTATCTAAAAGGAGCTGCTATGAAGTACCTTTCTTATGTTGCTAGGCTACTGTCTCGGAAAGCCCTGGATCTCTTTGCAGGGGTCTGTGATGAAGACCCTCGCACCAAAAATGGTCCAGATAGACCTTTTTTTAAAGGATCTTGGCTGCTTTTTACTAGAATGTTGCTTTTATGAACATATTTATACTACAGAAGGATGAGTGTTAATTTTAATCAATTTTGCCATTTTGTAGAAAAAAGTTAAAGACATCCACATTATAAATTCCAAGTCTTTCCACATGTTACGCATGCATATTTTAATATCCACATGGACAGCCGGAAATAGGACATAAAGGTAAAATATGAGTTGTCACTTTGTTTCTTAAGAAATGTCATTTTATTTGTAATATATATGTAAAGGGCCATTCTTAAGTTTTCTCCTTAAATTTAATGCTATCAAGTGTTAGCTATGTGCATGTAAACCTGTTGCACATCAGAAACATACTCAAAGTTTATCTATGTAACTTATTCACTCTGTAAATACATTTAAAGTTTTTGTGATGTAATCTTGGTTGACATTCTGTTTAGAACTGCCTTTAAACTAAAAAAAAAAAAATACATACTGACCACGGATTTTACTTCTACTTAATGAAGATTTTTGCTTTGATTTATATTTTTGCATGTGGGTTGCCATGGTGAAAATCCCAAGGAGTACCACACTCATGTGTTCCATGAATGGCAGCCAGGGGGTTGTGAAGCAAGTACCATCACCCTGGGAAGCAGGAGGTCTCTGTAACCTCTTGAGGTGGACACCAAAGATTGTAACCCTCAACCAGCTCTCACTACAATCAGAAGCGAGAAACCCAAAAACAAGAGCTCTCATTAGCCACAGCCTATTAGGTTGTCATCCTTAAAATTTTGAAAGAGACCCATTAATGATAAGGAAAAAGTAGTGAGTTCTATTCTTTCACCAAAACCCATCTATTCTTCACCCAACTCAAAAACCGAGATCATGGAAACACATAACAATCTAACTTCTATGGTCTTCCTACTCATATGCCTTAGATTAACCAATGTAACTTGCTTCCTAATATACAACTAAATCATAAGTAGTAATTTTCTAGAAGTATCCACAACAGAGTCTGATCCAAGATTTTCTTAATGTTACCACAGATACAATTATTAACTGGGTTTTAATGACTTTCTGGACATTGCTGTCAACATACTATTTTAATGATTTTCAACTTACCCTAAAGATGATTAACCATAATCTGTAGGAAAAAACTGAATCACAATCTCTCCGGGGAAGAAAATTTTTTTTCACAAAATGCAGGTTTCTGTGGTTAACAACACTAGGCAACTCTGAGTTCTGCTGGGACCCTCACTAGAAAGAGCTGATTAGTTGTGACTGAATTTTCCACCGTGGCCTCTTACCCAGCAAAGAACCCCCATGATTGGGTTATTCTTTTAAAAAGAGAGTTTTTTAGTAATATCATCTGTAGTCATGAGAAGTAGTGGGGTTTTTTTCTGTTTTCTTATTTTTTTTAAACAGGTTTGTTAATGTGAAAGAATTCTACTTTTCCTGTTTCTTAACCTCCTCTCCCTTAGTGAAGCAGAAGGGCCCTCTGAAGCTGCAGACAGGCCCCAGCGGAGCCCAACAATCAGTGACTTTAGAGCTGCCCTCAAGTCTCCTGAGGTATTGTGTTCTCCCTCTGTTACTGAAGCCTTAATGTTCACTTCCCCAGGGGCAGGCACAGGAGCAGAGGAGTAGGATATCTGCCCTCTCCTTTAGATGCCTATCTCCTCACCTCTGAGGAAGAACACCTCCTCCTACCACCATGCTTTTTAGCCCCAGAATGTCACACATTTTATCCACTGGCATAAAAAAGCAATTCAGGTAGGTGTACTGCAACTTAAGACATATTTTGATTAACCTGTAGTGTCCAAATTGACCATACATTTTAGAGGCATGTGAATGTCTTATTCCCACCAATAGGTAAGACTATTAATGTTAGTAAAGATGTGAGATAAAGATACTTGTAATTTAGCATTGCACACGTGTGTACAAACATGCACAGAGTCGATTCTTAAGACTCCTCAGGTTCGAAACCCTAATGCTGTTCCTTTCAGTGGATTGTGGAATTACAGAAATAAGGTGGCAGTGGGCGCGGGGAGTGTTCCAGGTGGGGAACAACTGGGAGTGCCCAGAGAGGTCATGGAAGCTCTGTGCCCTCTCCCCAAACACTGCCCTACACATCTGTTCCCTATGGGTGTTCATCTGTAGCCTTTATCATATCCTTTAACAAAAAACCAGTGAACAGTACTACCATTTAAGGCACACCCCTCTCCAAACCTTGGCGTTGTCCTTTCTACAACCTCGCTGCTCAGCACACAGATCAACAGTAGCTCCCTCTTCTGGGAGCCTGGCAGAAACACAGATCCTCAGGTCCTATGCCTGAGCTACAGATTCAGAATCTGCATTTTAACAGAACCCTCAGAGAGATCCCTGGACAAGGACCTGAGCTCATCCTCTCACAAAAACACCAAAATCACAACTATCTGCTGAACAATCATCAAGAACAAATGACTGGAACTTACCAAAAAAGATAATCTACTATCAAAGACAAAAAAGAAGCCACAACAACATGGTAGAAGGGTTCCATTTGCCATATAATCAAATCACATACCCTCAGAGTGGGTGACCCACAAACTGGAAAATCATTTTATCACAGAGGTTCTCCCACAGGAGTGAAAATTCTGAGTGCCAGGTCACGTTCCCCAGTCTGGGGGTATGGCCATCAGGAGGAGGAGCCCCCAGCACATTTGGCTTTGAAGGCCAGAGGGGCTTGACCGCAGGAACTCCACAGAACTGGGGGAAGCAGAAATGCCGCTCTTGGGAGGGTGCACGTAAGATTTCACGCACACCAGGAGAAAAAGCAGTAACTTCCTAAGAGCCTGGCCCAGACCTACCTGCTAGTTTTGGATGGTGTCCTGGGGAGGCAGAGGGCAGCTATGACTCATTGCAGGGACAAGGACACTGGTGGCAGAGGTACTGGGGAGTACTCATTTGCATGAACGGTCCTTGAGGCAGCCATTTGAGGCCAAGACCTAGCCCCACCCAACAGCCCAAAGGCTACAGTGCTGAGATGCCTCAGGCCAAACAACACAGCCCTGTCCTTCAGACAGGCTGCTTAAAGTCTTTCTGAGCTCACAGACACCTATAAACACACCTCTTGACAGAGCCAGAGGGATAAGACCCAACTCCATCCATCAATGGGCTGGCATGAACCCCTCCCACGGGGAAGCCTGAACAAGCCTGTTGGATCATACTCATCTACCAGAGGGAAGACACCAGAAACAAGAGGAACTACAGTGCGGCAGACTGTGGGACAGTAAACACACAAAGTTAGACAAAATGAGACAGCAGAGGAATATATTCCAGAGGAAGGAACAAGATAAAATCCTAGAAGAATAAATAAGTTAAATGAAGATGGGCAATCAAACCAAAAAAAGAATTCAGAGTAATGATAATAAAGATGACCCAAGATATCAGATGTCCTTTTTATCATAGGGGACTGGAATGAAAAAGTAGGAAGTCAAGAGATACCAGGAGTAATAGGCAAATTTGGTCTTGTAGTACAAAATGAAGCAGGGCAAAGGCTCACAGAGTATTGCCAAGAGAACGCACTGGTCATAGCAAATACCCTCTTCCAACAACACAACAGAAGACTCTACATACAAGCATCACCAGATGGTCAATACTGAAATCAGATTGACTAAATTCTCTGCAGCCAAAGATGGAGAAGCTCTATATAGTCAGCAAAAACAAGACCAGGAGGTGACTGTGGTTCAGATCATGAACTCCTTATTGCCAAATTCAGACTTAAATTGAAGAAAGAAAGTAGGGAAAACCACTAGACTATTCAGGTATGACCTAAATCAAATCCCTTACTACTACACAGTGGAAGTGACAAATAGATTCAGGGGATTAGATCTGATAGACAGAGTGCCTGAAGAACTATGGACAGAGGTTCATGACATTCTACAGGAGGCAGTGATCAAGGCCCATCCCCAAGAAAAAGAAATGCAAAAAGGCAAAGTGGTTGTCTGAGGAGGCCTTACAGATAGCTGAGAAAAGAAGAGAAGCTAAAGGCAAAGGAAAAAGAAAAGATATACCCATCTGAATGCAGAGTTCCAAAGAATAGCAAGGAGAGATAAGAAAGCCTTCCTCAGAGATCAATGCAAAGAAATAGAGGAAAACAACAGAATGGGAAAGACTAGAGATCTCCTCAAGAAAATTAGATACACCAAGGGAACATTTCATGCAAAGACTGGCACAATAAAGAACAGAAATGGTATGGACCTAACAGAAGCAGAAGATATTAAGAAGAGGTGGCAAGAATACACAGAAGAACTATACAAAAAATATCTTCACAACCCAGATTACCACGATGGTGTGATCACTCACCTAGAGCCAGACATCCTGGAATGCGAAGTCAAGTGGGCCTTAGGAAGCGTCACTACGAACAAAGCTAGTGGAGGTGATAGAATTCCAGTTGAGCTATTTCAAATCCTAAAAGATGATGCTGTGCCAGCGCTGCACTTAATATGCCAGCAAATTTGGAAAACTCAGTAGTGGCCACAGGACTGGAAAAGGTCAGTTTTCATTCAAATCCCAAAGAAGGGCAATGCCAGAGAATGCTGAAACTACCACACAATTGCATTCATCTCACACACCAGCAAAGTAATGCTCAAAATTTTCCAAGCCAGGTTTCAACAGTATGTGAACCATCAACTTCCAGATGTTAAAGTTGGATTTAAAAAAGGCAGAGGAACCAGAGATCAAATTGCCAACATCTGTTGGATCATAGAAAAAGCAACTGAATTCCAGAAAAACATCTATTTCTGCTTTATTGATTACACCAAAGCCTTTGACTGTGTGGATCATAACCAACTGTGGAAAATTCTTAAAGAGATGGGAATACCAGACCACCTGACCTGCCTCCTGAGAAATCTTTATGCAGGTCAAGAAGCAAGTTAGACTCGGACATGGGAAAACAGACTGGCTCCAAATCGGGAAAGGAGTACGTCAAGGCTGTGTATTGTCACCCTGCTTATTTAACTTCTATGCAGAGTACATCATGTGAGATGCCGGGCTGGATGAAGCACAACCTGGAATCAAGATTGATGGGAGAAATACCAATAACCTCAGATACGCAGATGACACCACCCTTATGGCAGAAAGTGAAGAGGAACTAAAGAGCCTCTTGATGAAAGTGAAAGAGGAGAATGAAAAAGTTGGCTTAAAACTCAACATTCAAAAAACGAAGATCATGCATCCAGTCCCATTACTTCCTGGCAAATAGATGGGGAAACAATGGAAACAGTGACAGACTTTATTTTCTTGGGCTCCAAAATCACTGCAGTGGTGACTGCAGCCATGAAATTAAAAGACGCGCCTTGGAAGAAAAGCTATGACAAACCTAGACAGCATATTAAAAAGCAGAGACATTACTTTGCTGACAAAGGTCCATCTAGTCCAAGCTATGGTTTTTCCAGCGGTCATGTATGGACGTGAGAGCTGGACTATAGAGAAAGCTGAGTACTGAAGAATACTGAAGAATTGATGCTTTTGAACTGTGGTGTTGGAAAGGACTCCCGAGAGTCCCTTGGATTGCAAGGAGATCATACCAGTCAATCCTAAAAGAAATCAATCCTGAATATTTATTGGGAGGACTGATGCTGAAACTCCAACCCTCTGGCCACCTGTTGCAAAGAACTGATTCACTGGAAAAGACCCTGATGCTGGGAAAGATTGAAGGCAGGAGGAGAAGGGGATGACCGAGGATGAGATGGTTGGATGGCATCACTGACTCGATGGACATGATTTTGAGCAAGCCCCAGGAGTTGGTAATGGACAGGGAAGCCTGACGTGCTGCAGTCCATGGGGTCGCAGAGTCAGACATGACTGAGCGACTGAACTGAAGATCTCAGAAAAAGAATGGAGGTACAGACTGAGACGACACAAGAAATGATTAAAAAAGAGCTAAAAAGTTTAAAGAACAGAGATATACAACACAATAACTGAAATGAAAAGCAGACTAGAAGGAATCAATAGCAGAATTAATGAGGCAGAGGAACAGATAAGTGAGGTGTAAGACAGAATGTTGGAAATCACTGCAATGGAACAGAATAGAGAAAAGAATGCAAAGAAAGGAGAACAGTTTAAAAGACCTCTGGGACAACATTAAACTCACAAACATTTGCATTAAAAGGGTACTAGGAAGAAAAGGGAGAAAGGACCTGAGAAAATAATTGAGGAAAAAAATACCTGAAAAATTCCCACAGGGGAAAAGAAATAGTCACCCAAGTCCAGGAAGTGTAGAGTCCCATAGAGGATAAACTCAAGGGGGAATCAGCCAAGACACATATTAACCATACTTACAAAAATTAAAGACAAATAAAAAAAAAATTTTTTAAAGAGAAAAGCATCAAATAACATACAAGGTTATCTGATAACATAAGGTTATCACTTGATTTTTCAGCAGAAACTCTGCAGGCTACAGGAGAGTGGCACAATTTAAAGTAATGAAAGGGGAAAACCTACAATCAACAATACTTTATCTAACCAGCAAGATTCTCAGATTCAACAAAGAAATCAAAAGTTTACAGACAAGCAAAAGCAAAAAGAATTTAACACAACCAAACCAGCTAAAGAAACTTCTCTAAGTGGAAAATAAAAGATCACAATTAGAAACAGGAAAATTATGAACAGGAAAGCTCACTGGTAAAGGCAAACACATATTTAGGGTAGAAAAGCATCCACACACAAATATGATATTTAAACCAGAAATAGAAAATGAGAGTACAAATGCAGGATATTGAAAATACATTTAAAATTAAGAGACCAGCAAACTTAAAACAATCTTGTATATACATAGGCTGGTATATCAAAACCTCATGGTACTCTCAAACCAAAAATGTATAAAGGACTTCCCTGGTGTCCCAGTGGTTAGGAATCCACCTGCCAATGCAGGGGACACAGGTTCCATCCTGGGTCCAGCAAGAGTCCACATACTGTGGCAACTAGGCCCGTGCACCATAGCTACTGAGCCCAAACACTAGAGCCCATGCTCCACAACAAGAGAAGCCACCACAATGAGAAGCCTGTGCACTGCAACTAAAAAGTAACCCCTGCTCACAACAACCAGAGAAGGATAGCATGCAGCAAAGAAGACTCAGCACGGTAAAAAATAAAGTCTTTGGGGAAAAAAACCTATAACAGATATACACACAAAAAAGAAAAAGGAATCCAAACACAATACTGGAGACAGTCATCAAATGACAAGAGAAAAGAACAAAAGAAGAAGGAGAAAAAACAAACTGTGAAAACATGATGCATATATGCATTAATACACAATGTTTGTTTGTCTCTTTCTGATACCACAGAAATACAAAGAATCGTAAGAGACTACTATAAGCCACTATATGCTAATAAAATGGACAACCTATTAGAAATGGACAAATCCTTAGAAAGGTACAATCTCTTAAGACAGAACCAGAAAGAAATAGAAAATATGAACAGACCAATCACAACCACTGAAGTTGAAACAGTGAGTTAAAAACTCCCACAAACAAAAGTCCAGGACCAGGTAGCTTCACAGGCAAATTTGATGGAAAATTTAAAGAATAATTAATACCTATCCTTCTGAAACTATTTCCAAAAACTGCATATGAAAGAACATTCCCAAACTTATTCTATGAGGCCACCATCACCATGATACCAAAATCAAAGACATCACAACAAAGAAAATTACAGGCCAGTATCACTGTTGACCATAGAAGCAAGAATCCTTAACAAAATACTAACAAGCTAAGCCCAATGATACGTTAAAAGGATCACAACCACAACCAAGTGGGATTTATCCCAGGGATGCCAGGATTTTTTCAGTATCAGCAAATCAGTGATACACCACAGTAACAACCTGAAGAATAAAAACCATAATCAACCTCAATAGATGAAGAAAAAACTTTTTGACAAAATCCAATAGCCTTTTATGATTAAAAAAAAAAAAAAAAAACTCCAGAAAGTGGGAACAAAGACAACATATCTCAACATAATACAAGTCATTTATGACAAACCTACATCTAACATCATACGCAACAGTGAAAAGCTGAAAGCATTTCCTCTAAGAAATAAGTCAAGGATGTTGTTCATTCTCACCACCTTCTTTCAACATAGCTTTGGAAGTCCTAGCCATGGCAATCAGAGAAGAAAAAGAAATAAAAGGAATCCAAATTGGAAAAGAAGTAGTAAAACTGCCACTGTTTGCAGATGACATGATACTATACACAGGAAATCCTAAAGACACTACCAAAAAAACTACTAGAGCTCATCAGTGAATTCAATATAGTATATTCAATTCAATATTGCTCATCAATGAATTCAATTCAATATAGGTCATCAGTGAATTCAATAAGTCACCTATATATGAACCTTCAAGTTGGTGAATTTTTCAAAGATAAGAACGTGTGGTCACATGTCCAATCAAGTGTTAGTTCATGTGTCTGGAGTACACTGTCATGGTCATAAAAAGCATTGACTTTGCTTGGTGTGAATTTATGGCCATCACCATGAATGGGATTGGGAAGAAACTTTGCCCAGAGTTTGTTCATGATTTTTGAGGGTTTAAGAAAGTGGATGAAAAGTCCAAAGAGGTCTTCAGCAACTTAGCGGCCCTCGATGAGAAGCTGGAGCTAGATCTGCAAGAGGATGACTTCATGAACTCCTTGCTGTGCAACATGAGGAGCTTACTAATGAAGACATGATGGAATTGGAGGCCCAGAGAAAGGACAGAGAGAGACAAGAGGAATAAGTAACTGAAGAAGCAAAGGGATTCATGACACAGGAAATGGCAAGGGGATTTTCTTTATTTGAGGAGGTATGGTTAGTTTTTGAGGCACAGGACCTGAATATAGAGTTATACACAAAGGTTGCAGCAGTTCAGAATGTAAACCATAAATCAGTGCTACTGTGTCAGCTATAACGAGAAAAAAAGAGCTACTATCCTGACATCACTGAATAATGTTTTCAAGAGGGTAGATAGAAATGAATCCAGTAAGGAACCAGAACCTGTGCCATCAATATCAGGCTTGAGTGAAACTGCAGCTTGCCCTACATCTCCTATTGCTGACAATCACTCAGCTCTACGACATCCCACTTCCTCTCTCTCCTCCAGCCAGTAACTCTGCTTGCCTGTTCACGCAATGTCAGCCCCTATATGCTAGATGTCGTACCCTACTACTGTATTTTTCAAGGTACTGTACGGAATAGACCAGTTTTCATTCCAACACCAAAGGAGGGCAATGCCAAAGAATGTTCAAAATACCAAACAACTGCTCCCATTTCACATGCTAGCAAGGTAATGCTCAAAATCCTTCAAGCTGGGCTTCAACAGTATGTGAACCAAGAACTTCCAGATATATAAGCTGGATTTGGAAAAGGCAGAAGAACTAGAGACCAAATTGCCGACATCTGCTGGATCACAGAAAAAGAAAGGAAATTCCAGAGAAACATCTTCTGCCTCACTGACTATGGTAAGGCCTTCGACTGTGTGGATCACAACAAACTGGAAAATTCTTAAAAGAGATAGGAATACCAGACCATCTTACCTGCCTTCTGAGAAACCTGTATGCAGGTCAAGAAGCAACAGTTAGAACTGGACATGGAACAACAGACTGGTTCAAAATTGGGGAAGGCATACATCAAGGTTGTATACTGTCACCCTGCTTATGTAACTTATATGCAGAGTACAGTACTTGGATGCAGTCTCAAAAACGACAGAATGATCTGTTTGTTTCCAAGGCAAACCGTTCAATATCATGGTATTCAATATCATGGTAATTCAAGTCTATGACCCGACCAGTAATGCCGAAGAAGCTGAAGTTGAACAGTTTTATGAAGACCTACGGACCTTCTAGAATTAACACCCAAAAAAGATGTCCTTTTCATTGTACGGGACTGGAATGCAAAAGTAGGAAGTCAAGAAACACCTGGAGTAACAGGCAAATTTGGCTTTGGAGTACAGAATGAAGCAGGGCAAAGGCTAACAGAGTTCTGCCAACAGAACGCACTGGTCATAGCAAACACCCTCTTCCAATAACATAAGAGAAGACTCTACACATGGACATCACCAGATGGTCGACACCGAAATCAGATTGATTATATTCTTTGCAGCCAAAGATGGAGAAGCTCTATACAGTGAGCAAAAACAAGACCAGGAGCTTACTGTGGATCAGATCATGAACTCCTTATTGCCAAATTCAGGCTGAAATTGAAGAAAGTGGAAAAAACCACTAGACCATTCAGGTATGACCTAAATCAAATCCCTTATGACTATACAGTAGAAGTGAGAAATAGATTTAAAGGACTAGATCTGATAAACAGAATGCCTGATGAACTACAGATGGAGGTTCATGACATTGTACAGGAGACGGGAATCAAGACCATCCCCAAGAAAAAGAAATGCAAAAAAGCAAAATGGCAGTCTGAGGAAGCCTTACAAGTAGCTGTGAAAAGACGGGAAGTGAAAAGCAAAGGAGAAAAGGAAAGATATACCCATTTGAATGCAGAGATCCAAAGAAGAGCAAGGAGAAATAAGAAAACCTTCCTCAGCAATCAGTGCAAAGAAACAGAGGAAAACAATAGAATGGGAAAGACTAGAGATCTCCACAAGAAAATTAGAGATATCAAGGGAACATTTCATGCAAAGATGGGCTCAATAAAGGACAGAAATGGTAGGGACCAAACAGAAGCAGAAGATATTAAGAAGAGGTGGCAAGAATACACAGAAGAATTGTACAAAAAAGTTCTTCACGACCCAGACAATCACGATGGTGTGATCACTCACCTAGAGCCAGACATCCAGGAATGTGAAGTCAAGTGGGCCTTAGGAAGCATCACTACGAACAAAGCTAGTGGACGTGATGGAATTCCAGTTGAGCTATTTCAAATCCTAAAAGATGATGCTGTGAAAGTGCTGGACTCAGTATGTCAGCAAATTTGGAAAACTCAGCAGTGGCCACAGGACTGGAAAAGGTCAGTTTTCATTCCAATCCCAAAGAAAGGCAATGCCAAAGAATGCTCAAACCACCGCACAATTGCACTCATCTCACACACTAGTAAAGTAATGCTTAAAATTCTCCAAGCCAGGCTTAAGCAATACATGAACCATGAACTTCCAGATGTTCAAGCAGGTTTTAGAAGAGGCAGAGGAATCAGAGATCAAATTGCCAACATCCGATGGATTATCGGAAAAGCAAGAGAGTACCAGAAAAACATCTATTTCTGTTTTATTGACTCTGCCAAAGCCTCTGACTATGTGGATCACAATAAACTATGAAAAATTTTGAAAGAGATGGGAATATCAGACCACCTGACCTGCCTCTTGAGAAATCTGTATGCATGTCAGGAAGCAAGTTAGAACTGGACATGGAACAACAAACTGGTTCCAAATAGGAAAAGGAGTACATCAAGGCTGTATATTGTCACCCTGCTTATTTAACTTATATGCGGTGTACATCATGAGAAACGCTGGGCTGGAGGAAGCACAAGCTGGAATCAAGATTGCCGGGAGAAATATCAATAACCTCAGATATGCAGATGACACCACCCTTATGGCAGAAAGTGAAGAAGAACTAAAGAGCCTCTTGATGAAAGTGAAAGAGGAGAGCGAAAAAGTTGGCTTAAAGCTCAACGTTCAGAAAACTAAGATTATGGCATCTGGTCGCATCACTTCATGGCAGATAGATGGGGAAACAGTGGAAACAGTGTCAGACTTTATTTTGGGGGGCTCCAAAATCACTGCAGATGGTGACTGCAGCCATGAAATTAAAAGACGCTTACTTCTTGGAAGGAAAGTTATGACCAACCTAGACAGCATATTAAAAAGCAGAGACATTACTTTGCCAACTAAAGTCCGTCTAGTCAAGGCTATGGTTTTTCCAGTGGTCATGTATGGATGTGAGAGTTGGACTGTAAAGAAAGCTGAGCGCCGAAGAATTGATGCTTTTGAACTGTGGTGTTGGAGAAGACTCTTGAGAGTCCCTTGGACTGCAAAGAGATCCAACCAGTCCATCCTAAAGGAGATCAGTCCTGGGTGTTCATCGGAAGGACTGATGTTGAAGCTGAAACTCCAATACTTTGGCCACCTGATGCGAAGAGCTGACTCACTGGAAAAGACCCTGATGCTGAGAAAGATTGAGGGCAGGAGGAGAAGGGGATGACAGAGGATGAGATGGCTGGATAGCATCACCGACTCGATGGACATGGGTATGGGTGGACTCCGAGAGTTGGTGATGGACAGCGAGGCCTGGCGTGCTGTGGTTCATGGGGTCGCAAAGAGTCAGACACAACTAAGCGACTGAACTGAACTGAACATGGTGTAAAATTCCGGGCAGGATGAATCATAAGCTGGAGTCAAGATTGCCAGGAGAAATATCAACAACCTCAGATATGCAGATGATATCACTCTAAAGAGGAACTAAAGAGGCTTGTGATGAGGGAGAAAGAGGAGTGAAAAACCTGGCTTAAAACTCCAAACTGAAAAAACTAAGATCATAGCATTGGTCCCATCACTTCATGGCAAATAGATGGGGAAAGAGTGGAACCAGTGGCAGATTTTATTTTCCTGGGCTCTAAAATCACCACGATGGAGACTGCAGCTGCAAAATTAAAAGATGCCTGCTCCTTGGAAGAAAAGCTATGACAAACCTAGATTGTGTTTTAAAAAGCAGAGATATCACTTTGCCAAAAAAGGTCTGTACAGTCAAAGCTATGGTTTTTCCAGTAGTCGTGTACAAATGTGAGAGGTGGACCATAAAGAAGGCTGAGCAACGAAGAACTGGTGCTTGTGAATTGTGGTGCTGGAGAACTCTTAAGAGCCCCTTGGAGAGCAAAGAGATCAAACCAGTCAATCCTAAAGGAAATCAACCCTGAATATTCATTGGAAGGACTAATGCTGAAGCTCCAACACTTTGGCCACCTGATGTGAAGAGCTGACTCACTGGAAGAGACCCTGATGCTTGGAAAGATTGAGGGCAGGAGAGGGGGCAACAGAGGATGAGATGGTTGGGTGGTATCACCAACTCAATGGACATGAGTCTGAGCAAACTCTGGGAGATAGAGAATGACAGGGAAGCCTAGCATGCTGAAGTCCAAGGGGTCACAATGATTTGGACACGCTTTAGCAACTGAACAACAATTTTAAGATTAAAGATTTTTTTTGTTTGTTTGTTTTTATGTATTATTGTGTAAAAAGTATTATAGAGCTGCTATAGTGCTATATAGCTGACTGTGTTCATTGGGTACCTAGGCTAACCTTGTCAGACTTATGAACAAACTGGACTTACAAACGTGCTCTTGGAATGGAAAGCATTCATATGCAGGGGACTGATTGTAAAGTTGTAGGATACAAAATTAATAGAGAAATATCTTACATTTCTATACACTAACAATGAAAGATCAGAAAGAGAAATTAAAGAAACAATCCCATTTATCATCCAAAAGAATAAAAACCTAGGAATAAACCTACCTAAGGAAGCAAAAGTCCCTTCATGGATCACTGCCTTGTCATGGTAAAGGCGCTTGTGTAACTCAATGAAGCTATGAGCCATGCCGTGCAGGGCCACCCAAGATGGACGAGTCATAGCAGGGAGTTCTGATAAAACATGGTCCACTGGAGGAGGGAATGGCAAATCAACCCAGTATACTGAAAGGTTGTTGCTGGACCACGAAAAGATGGCCAGGATTCTTGGCCTCCGGAGGAGAAGAATTCCATCCGGGGCCAGAGACGAGGCTTGATCGCTCAGAGCTTTTGTGTGATAAAGTTTTATTAAAGTATAAAGGAGATAGAGAAAGCTTCTGACATAGGCATCAGAAGGGGGCAGAAAGTGTACCCCCTTGCTAGTGTTAGCAATGGAATTATATATTTTCTAATTAATTATTACACTGAGTGAAAAGAATGTCTGGAGGTAAAGACCTCACCAGACCCACTCCCACAATTTACACTTTAGGATAACAGGATTAGCCTTTGACAATAGAAAGATCCTCCAGACCCACTCCCATAATATACATTCTAAGATATCAGGATTAGTCAGAAGGTTTTCAGGAAGGAGAAACTGTCCTCTAGCTGGATACATTGTTGTTGTATAATCCCTAGTACAGAGTTTAAACTGAGTTGTGTATTTGACTAAGACTAAGGAATGCAGAGGAAAAAGAAAAAAAAAAGTTTGTCCTTTTCTCCTCCTTGAGAATTCCAGACCCCTCTCTCCGTGGGGACCCCTAGACTTCTTATCAACCTGCCTAGGAAATGACTCTCTCAATACTTGCCATGAGAACCTAATGAACTGTATAACAGGCAAAAAAGACAGGACATGAAAAGATAAGTCCCCCATGTCTGAAGGTGTCCAAGGTGTTACTGCAGAAGAGTAAAGGAGAATTACCAATAGCTCCAGAAGGAATGAAGCAGCTGTGCCAAAGTGGATATGACACTCAGCTGTTGATGTGTCTAGTGAAGAAAGTAAAATTTGATGCTTCAAGGAATAGTATTGTATAGGAACCTGGAACATTAGGTCCATGAATCAAGGAAAATTGGACATGGTCATGCAGGAGATGGTAAGAATAAACATAGATATCTTAGGAATCAGCAAACTAAACTGCATAGAAATAGGCAAATTTAATTCAGATGACCATTATATCTACTACTGTGGGCAAAAATCCCATAGAAGAAATGGAGTAGCCCTCATAATCAACAAAAGAGTCCAAAATACAGTACTTGGGTGCAACCTCAAAAATGACAGAATGATCTCAGTTCATTTCCAGGGCAAGCCATTCAACATCAGAGTAATCCAAGTCTATGCCCCTACCATCAATGCTGAAGAAGCTGAAGCTGATCTGTTCTATGAAGACCTAGAAGACCTCCTAGAAAAAACACCTAAAAAGATGTTCTAGTCATCATTGGGGACTGGAATGCAAAAGAAGGAAGTCAAGATATACCTGGAATAACAGGCAAGTTTGGCCTTGGAAAACAAAATGAAGCAGGGCAAAGGCTAGCTGAATTTTGCCAAGAGAGTGCACTAGTCATAGCAAATACTCTTTTTCAACAATACAAGAGATGACTTCACAAATGGACATCACCAAATGGTCAATACTGAAATCAAATTGATTACATTCTTTGTAGCCAAAGATTAAGAAGCTGTATACAGTCAGCAGAAACAAGACCTGGAGCTGACTGTGGCTCAGATCATCAGCTTCTCATAGCAAAATTCAAGCCTAAAATAAGAAAACCAGGAAAAATACTAGGCCAGCCAGGTATGACTTAAATCAAATCCTGTATGAATTCGCAGTAGAGGTAATGAGTAGATTTAAGGGACTAGATCTAGATAACAGTAGGCCTGAAGAACTATGGACAGAGGTCTGTAATATTGTACAGGAAGTGCTGAAGAAAATCATCCCATAGAAAAAGAAAAGCAAGAAGGCAAAATGGTTTATCTGAGGAGGCTTTACAAATAGCAGAAGAATGAAGAAAAGCAACAAGCAAGGGAGAGAGGGAAAGGTACATCCAATTAAATGCAGAGTTTCAAAGAATAGCTAGAAGAGACAAGAAGGCCTTCTTCAATGAACAGTGTTTAATAAGAGAAGAAAACAGCAAAATGGGAAAGACTAGAGATCTCTTCAGGAAAATTGGAAACATCCAGGGAGCATTCTGCCCAAACATGGGCACAATAAAGAATAAAAATGGTAGAGACCTAGTAGATGCTGAAGAAATCAAGAAGCAATGGAAAGAAAACATAGAAGAACTGTATAAAAAAGATCTTAATGAGCCAGATTACTACGATGGTGTGTTTAGTCACCCAGAGCCAGACATTCTGGAGTGCAAGGTCCGGTGGGCCTTAAGAAGCAGTGCCGTTAATAAAGCTGGTGGATGTGATGAAATTCCAGCAGAACTATTCAGATCCCTAAAGGATGATGCCATCAAGGTTTTGCACTCATTATGTCAGCAAATCTGGACGACCCAGCAGTGGCCAGAGGACTGGAAAAGGTCAATTCTCATCCCAATTCCCAAGAAGGGTAGTACCAAAAAATGTGCTAACCATCAGACAATTGCACTCTACTCCTATGCTAGTAAGGTCATGCTTAAAATCTTGCATGCTAGGCTTCAGCATTATATGAAACAAGAACTTCCAGATGTTCAGGCTGGGTTTAGAAAAGGAAGAGGAACTAGAGATCAAATGGCCAACATTCACTGGATTACAGAGAAAGCAAGGGAATTTCAGAAAAACATCTATCTCTGATTCATCAACTATATGAAAGCCTTTGACTATGTGGATCATGACAAACTGTGGAAAGCTCTAGGAGAGATGGGAATAGCAGACCATCCTACCTGTCTCCTGAGAAACCTGTATGTGGGTCAAGAAGCAACAGTTAGAACCCTATATGGAACAATTGATTGGTTCAAGATCGAGAAAGGAGTATGAAAGGGCTGTCTGCTGTCACCCTGTTTGTTTAACCTATATGCTGAGCACATCATGAGAAATGCCAGGCTGGAAAAGTTACAAGCCAGAATCAAGATAGGTGGGAGAAACATCAACAACCTCAGACATGCGGATGATACCACTCTAATGGCAGAAAGCGAAGAGGAAGTAAAGAGCCTCTTGATGAGGGTGAAGGAGGAGAGGGAAAGAGCTGGCTTAATACTAAATATTAAAACAATTAAGATCATGGCATCTGGCCCCATTACTGCATGGCAAATAGAAGGGGAAAAGGTGGAAGTAGTGACAGATTTCGTTTTCTTGGGCTCCAAAATCACTGCAAATGGTGACTGCAGCCATGAAATCAGAAGACGACTGCTTCTTGGCAGGAAAGCGATGGCAATCCTAGACAGTGTGTTGAAAAGCAGAGACAATACTCTATTGATAAAGGGCCATATAGTCAAGGTTATGGTCTTCCCAATGGTCATGTATGGTTGTGACAGCTGGACCATAAAGAAGGCAGAACACCAAAGAACTGATGCCTTCAAACTATGGTACAGAAAGAGACTCCTGAAAGTCCCCTGGACAGCAAGGAGACCAAACCGGTCAATCTTAAGGGAGATCAACCCTGAATATTCACTGAAAGGACTGATGCTGAAGCTGAAGCTCCAGTATTTTGGTCATCTGATGCACACAGACGACTCATCTGCAAAGTCCCTGATGCTGGGAAAGATCGAGGGCAGAAGGAGAAGAGGGCGTCAGAGGATGAGACAGTTGGATGGTATCACTGATGCAATGAACATGAACTTGGGCAAACTCCAGGAGATGGTGAGGGACAAGGAGGTCTGGCATGCTTCAGTCCATGGGGTCGCAAAGAGTCAGAAATGACTGAGCAGCTGAACAATGAACAACAAGGAAGCAAAAGACCTGTACTCTGAAAACTATAAGATGCTGATGAAAGAAATCAAAGATAACACAAACAGAAAGATACACCATGTTCTTGGACTGGAAGAATCAATATTGTCAAAGTGATTATACTACCCAAAGCAATCTGCAGATTCAACGCAATCCCTACCAAATGATGAAGGGCTTTTTTGCAGATCTAGAACAAAAAATCTTGGTCTGGAAGCACAAAGACTCCGAATAGCCAGAGCAATCTTGAGAATGAAAACAGAGCTGGAGGAATCAGGCTTCCTGACTTCAGACTGTATTATAGAGCAATAGTAATCAAGGGCTTCCCTGGTGGTTCAGGGATTAAGAATCTGCCTGCCAATGAAGGGGACACAGGTTCAACCCCCCACTCTGGGAAGATCCCACCTGCAGCAGAGCAACTAAGCCCACATGCCACAACTACTGAGCCTGTGTTCTAGAGCCCACAAGCCCCAACTACTGAACCCTGGGCACCTAGAGCCCATGCTCCACAACAAGAGAAGCCACCACAATGAGAATCCCCCGTTCACCACAACTAGAGTAAGCCTGCACACAGCAACAAAGAGCCACCACATTCAAAAAACAAAATAGTAAACCCATGGCTGATTCATGTCAATGTATGGCAAAAACTACTACAATATTGTAAAGCAAAAATAAATAAATAAATTAATTAATTAAAAAAACAAAAAAACAAAATAAATAAATCTTCAAAAAAAAAAAAAATAAAGCTACAGTAAAACTGTGGTACTGGCACAACGGTACAGAATAGAAAGTCCAGGAATAAACCCACATACTTATTGTCAATTAATCTATGATAAAAGAAGCAAGAATAAAAACTGGAGAAAAGATAATTTCTTCAATAAGTGGTGCTTGGAAAACTGGGCAGCTACATGCAAAAGAATGAAATTAAAACACTCCATAACACCACACACAAAAATAAACTCAAAATGGATTAAAGACCTAAATATAAGACTGGATACTCTAAAACTCTTAGAGGAAAACATAGACAGAACATTGACATAAATCACAGCACTATCTTTTTGGATCCACCTCCTAGAGTAATTAAAACAAAAATAAACAAATGGTACCTAATTAAAGCCTTCTGTACAGCAAAGAAAATCATAAACAAATTGAAAAAATAATCCACAGAGTGGGAAAAAATAATTGCAAACTATGCAACTGACAAGGGATTAATCTCCAAAATATACAAACAGCTCATGAAGCACAATATAAAAAAAAAAAATCCGAATCAAAAACTGGGCAGAAGATCATTGAGATCACTTCAAAGAAGATATACAGATGGCCAAGAGGCACATGAAAAGATGTTCAACATCACTAGTTATGAGAGAAATGCAAATCAAAACAAGAATGAAGTATCACTTCACACTGGTCAGAATGGCCATCATCAAAAAAAAAACAAAAAAACTACAAACGATAAATGGTGGAGGGCTTCCCTGGTAGCTCAGTGGTAAAGACTCTACCTGCCATTGCAGGAGACATGGGTTCAATCTCTGATCTGGAAAGATTCCACATGCCATGGAGCAACTAAGCCCATGTGCCACAACTACTGAGCCTGTCCTCTGGAGGCCGGGAGTTGCAATTACTGAGCCCATGTTTCACAACTACTGACCTTCACACACCCTTGAGTCTGTTCTCCTCAATGAGAAGCCTGTGCACCGCAACTAAAGTAGTCCCTCTCTCTGCGACGAGAAAAGCCCACACAGCAACAAAGACCCAGCACAGCCAAAAATAAATAATAAATAAAAAAAACTTTTTTAAGAGGGTTCCCTTAAAAGAATAAGAAAACAAATGCTGGAGAGGGTATGGAGAAAAGAAAAGCCTCCTACACTGTTGGTGGGAAAGTGAATTGAAACAGTACTATGGAGAACAGTATGGAGGTTCCTTAGAAAACTAAAAATAGAGCTAGTATATGATACTACAGTCCCACTCTTGGGCATATGTGTGGAGAAAACTATACTTTGAAAAGATACGTGTACCCCAACATTCATTGCAGCACAATTTATAATAACCAAGATATGAAAGCAACCTAAATGTCCATCGATAGATAAATGGATCAAGATGCAGTATATATACACAACTGAATACTATTCAGTCATACAAAAGAATGAAATAATGCCATTTGCATCAACATGGATGGACCTAGAGATTATCATACTAAGTTAGAGAAAAGGCAAATATCATGTTATCACTTCCATGTGGAATCTAAAAAAAAAATATACAAAGGAACTTATTTACAAAACTGAAACAGACTCACAGACTTGGAAAACAAACTTATGGTTAACAAAGAGAAAATCTGGGTGGAGAGGAATAAATTAGGAGTTTGAGGTCAACATATACACACTACTGTATATAAAACATATAAACAATGGGAACCTAGTGTATAGCACAGGAACTCTACTCAGGACTCTGTAATAACTTAAATGGGTAAGAAACCTGAAAAAGAATAGATATATGGACATGTATAACTAAAACACTCTGCTGTACACCTGAAACTAACACCACATTGTAAATCAAATATACTCCAATATAAAATTTAAAAACAAATTAAACTAGAAATAAGAGGACCTCCAGATTGCTTGTATCAGTTACTTACACCTGCTTCTAAATATCTGTCCAGAAAACATGAACATTAGTATCCATGGGTGGTTTTACAGCATCTTAATTATATATCACTAAAACTGAAGGCTTTTTAAAGCTTTTTTATACACTTACTCAGAATTAATTACTATGTGAATGCCTATCATGAGCTGAGCTTTTTCCTTCATTCAGCAAATATTTATCACATACCAGTTCTCTGAGCTAGGCACTGTTTTGGGGGATACTGCAGATACCAAAACAGATACATCCCTGTCCTCAAGGATTTTACATTTTCATGGAGAAGATGAGCTTGTTTTATCTATGCCAGGTCATACAAAAAAACAGGACAGAGTAACTGGGATATGGTTCTGGGTCAGAAAAGGGGTCAGAGAAACCTTTCTAATACAGTATTTAAGCAAGTGTGAATGAAGTGAGGACACAGGATAGATATCTGGCGGAAGAATGATCCAGCAAAGGGAGAAGCAAGTGCAAGGAGCCTGAAGCAGGAGCTTGATCCCCTGTTGAAGGGACAGCAAGGAAGCCACAAACCTGAGTGATCTGAGTGCAGAGGCGAATGGCCAGAGGGTGGCACAAAGGGTCGTGCGGCCCAGGAAGAACCTGGGCCTTCCCTGAGTGAAATGGAGAGCCACTGGATGTTGGGAGGCAGAGCAGTGATAGCCTCTGACCTCTGACCTATGTTTTAAAAGGATCTCTCTTCTTGGAATGATGAAAAAATTCTTGAAATAGCGGTGATCATTACACAACATGGTGAATATACTTAATGTCACTCAATTGTGTACTTAAATGGTAAATTTCATGTTCTATATATATATATATATATTTTTTTTTTTTTTAACCACAAAAAAATAATTTTTTAAAAAAGGATCACCCTGGTGGACCAGTGGTTAAGACTGCTTCCCAAAGCCTGTTATATAGAGTGAAGTAGGTCAAAACGAGAAAATATCATATATTAATGTATATATATATATGGAATCTAAAATGATTGATTCTATCTAATGAACCTATTTATAGAGAAGAAATGGAGACGCAGACGTAGGGAACAGTCTGCCCTGCCCCAACTAGAGATGGACACACTGGGAGGAGAGGGGAGGACCAACTGAGAAAGTAACATTGACATATACACACATTATGTGTGATACAGATAGCTAGCGGGAAGCTGCTGAACAGCACAGGGAGTCCAGCCTCACTCTCTGTGATGACTAGAGGGGTGGGATGGGTTGGGAGGGAGGCTCAGAAGAGAGGGGTATATGTATATAATTTTGACTGATTCATGCTGATGTATGGCAGAGACCACTACAACATGGTAAAGCAATTATCCTCCAAGAGAAAAAAAAAATCTGCCTGCCAATGCAGGGGACACAGATTTGATCCCTGGACCAGGAAGATTCCACAGGCCCTGGTGCAACTGAGCACATGTGCCACAACCACTGAAGCCTGCACACCCTGGAGTCTGTGTTCTGCAATAAGAGAAGCCACAGGAATGAGAAGCCCGTGCACCACAACTAGAGAGTAGGCCGGCCACAACTAGAGAAAAGCATGCACAGCAACGAAGATCCCCCCAAAATAAATAAATTTGTTTTTTAAAAAAAAAGGACCACTCTGGCTGTTATATGCAAAGTATACTATAAGATGGCAAAAGTGGGAAGACTAGTTAAAAGACTATTGCCATAGTGCAGTCATGAGAGATGTTGGCTTGGGCTAGCAGAGTAGCAATGAAGGTGATCAGAAGTGAGCCTACTCGACATATTTCAGAGATCGAGCTGACGGAACTTGATGATGACACATAAGAAATGTCAGCGACTCTAAAATCTGGCCCAAATAACTAGAAAATAGAGTGGCTACTTACCAAGACTTATATGCAGAGTACATCATGAGAAACGCTGGGCTGGAAGAAACACAAGCTGGAATCAAGATTGCCGGGAGAAATATCAATAACCTCAGATATGCGGATGACACTACCCTTATGGCAGAAAGTGAAGAAGAACTAAAGAGCCTCTTGATGAAGGTGAAAGGGGAGAGTGAAAAAGTTGGCTTAAAGCTCAACATTCAGAAAACTAAGATCATGGCATCTGGTCCCATCACTTCATGGGAAATAGATGGGGAAACAGTGGAAACAGTGTCAGACTTGATTTTTTTGGGCTCCAAAATCACTGCTGATGGTGATTGCAGCCATGAAATTAAAAGACGCTTACTCCTTGGAAGGAAGGTTATGGCCAACCTAGATAGCATATTTAAAAGCAGAGACATTACTTTGCCAACAAAAGTCCGTCTAGTCAAGGCTATGGTTTTTCCCGAGTTGGACGGTGAAGAAAGCTGAGCGCCGAAGAATTGATGCTTTTGAACTGTGGTGTTGGAGAAGACTCTTGAGAGTCCCTTGGACTGCAAGGAGATCCAATCAATCCATCCTAAAAGAGATCAATCCTGGGTGTTCATTGGAAGGTCTGATGTTGAAGCTGAAACTCCAATACTTCGGGCACCTCATGCGAAGGGTTGACTCATTGGAAAAGACCCTAATGCTGGGTAGAATTGGGGGCGGGAGGAGAAGGGGACGACAGAGGATGAGATGGTTGGATGGCATCACTGACTCAATGGACATGGGTTTGGGTGGACTCCAGGAGTTGGTGATGGACAGAGAGGCCTGGCGTGCTGCAATTCATGGGGTCGCAAAAAGTCGGACACGACTGAGCGACTGAACTGAACTGAACTTACCAAGATGAGGAAGTGGACATTTGGGAAGTGGAAATCAACCTTTACTATCACACATGTTAACTCTGAGATACCAAATTAGACATCCAAGACAAGGCAGATGAGCAAATGGGTGGATGTGTGAGTGTATGACTGAGAAGTTTATAAATGTAGATATGATATATACAGCCTCTGAGGAAAAAATAGGATACACACCTGTCTCTCCTGTAAGAATCAGAGTGTAGGGCAATGAGTTTGAAACCTTAGTTGCACATTAAATTGTGCAGGGAACTAAAAAAACAACAATACCCACTCCATTCCTCCAGAGATTGATTTAACTGGCCCAAAGTGTACGACTCCAGGACTGTTTCAAGTTCCCAAAGTAATTCTAATCCACTGCCAAGACTGAAACATTCTTTGGTGGTTCTTGAACCTAAGAATCACCTAAGTCATCAAAAGTACCCACTCAGGTAAATCCAGAGCTAGGTCCATCAAACCAGCATTTTAATAACCATCTCACTTTGAAAGTCATTGAATTAGGAGAAATTTACTCTCCAGTAAAGTTCATGCCCTCCATCATTTTTCCACAGAGGGTGTTTGTGTAGTGATTCAACACCAAATCTGTCACTGTTACTTTGTTTTGCATTTGAGGTCACCAGAAGTTAGTGACTAGAATTCACACAGCACACTAACAAAATAGTTTCCTGTCAGACGTTTCCTTCTCTGTCACCATCTTCTATAGCCCAGAATTGCTTTTAACAACAAATTCTTGCTTTCCATCCCTTCTCTCCATATTTCTATTTCAAACTGTCCAGACACTTCAAAAATTCACACTGCCCAGCTCCACTAACCATCCTCCTTCCTCAAGCCCATCACCATCCTGATCATACACAGGGGTGGTCTGTGAACGCCAGAGCACATTAAACTTTTAAACTACTGTTTAAATACTGTAAAATACTGTACTGTTAAAACACTGTAGCCCAGGTCCCACTCCAGACCCCTTAAATTAAACCCTCAGGATAGCGCCCAAACATGTTTACTTATAAAGGTCCTTGGAGGATTTTAAGTTGCAGCTGTGGCTGACAACAGCTGACCTAAAATCTTCCTGCTCACACTACTTTTTTCATTGAACAGACAATAGCTTATTGCTCACTGTCTTCCTCTAAAATGCCTGATATCATTCCCAGGGACTGCAACATTCTCATGGCTAACCTAAACAGTATCTTTTTCCTCTCAGCTTTAACATTCTTACCTCCAGGGATCTCTGCTTCCCTCTGTCCCAACTTGGCCACCCAATTTCATGTACATGCATGCTCGGTCACTCAGTTGTGTCTGACTTTTTGTGACCCCATGGACAGCAGCCCATCAAGCGCCTCTGACAATGGGATTTCCCAGGGAAGAATACTGGAGTGGGTTGCCATTTCCTTCTCCAGGGGATCTTCCTGACCCAGGGATCAAACCCGAGTCTCCTGCATCTCCTGCATTAGCAGGCAGATTTTTTTTTTTTTTTTTTTTTACTACTGAGCCACCTGGGAAGCTAACTCAGCTTCCTAGTATACCAAAATCCTATCCCTAGCAACAGCTCTAGAATCTCATGTTTAAGCATTTCACTCACTCACTTCCAGGCCCCTTTAACTCTGGAACCCTACCCTCTGCAGCATTTTTTCCCTGATCATGAATAATCGATCTGTAGACCTCATTGCTTTTGCCACTACCTACCACCTACCTTCACTGCACTTTTGAACAAGTTTAAATTTCATGGATTATAATCACCCCTTTGGTGCCAGTCAAGAATATCTTTCCCCCATCTTACTCAACTAGTTCAAACCTTTTCACATGTACACATGCTGAAACGTGATATTACTAGAATACAACTGCAACCAAGCCAAATTAAGAGTGCTAACCCTCAAAATGAGCCCTCAATGCTATCAGTCAATCCTAAAATACAATTTATGCTCCTTAATAATTTCAAATTACCATTATCTGCAGCTTTCCCACACCTTTTTTTGTATTACTATTAAGGTATAATTGGGTTTTCCCTAATGACTCAGAGGTAAAGAATCTGCTTGCCAATGCAGGAAACAAGGGTTCTACCCCTGGGTTGGGAAGATCCCCTGAAGGAGGGCACAACAACCCACTCCAGTATTTTTGCTGGAGAATCCCACGGACAGAGGAGCCTGGTGGGCTACAGTTAGTGGGGTCGCAAAGGGTTGGACACGACTGAGTGACTAAACAACAGCAACAAAAGGTATGACTGACATACATTAGTTTCAGGTGTACAACATAATGATTTGACATCTGTGGCACTGCAAAATGATCATCCCAGTAAGTCTACCATGTGTCTCCACAGTAAATTACAAAAAATTTTTTTTCTTCTGATGAGAACTTTTAAGACTTAATTTCTCAGCAACTTTAAATTTTGCAACAGAATATTATTGACCAACAGAATGGGAAAGACTAGAAATCTCTTCAAGAAAATTAGAGATACCAAGGGAACATTTCATGTGAAGACGGGCACCACACAGGACAGAAACAGCATGGATCTAACGGAAGCAGAAGATATTAAGAAGAGGTGGCAACAATACACAGAAGAACTATACAAAAAAGATCTTCATGACCCAGATAACCAAAAGGTGTGATCACTCACCTAGAGCCAGACATCCTGGAATGTGAAGTCAAGTGGGCCTTAGGATGCACTCTACAAACACACCCAGTGGACGTGATGGAATTCCAACTGAGCTATTTCAAATCCTAAAAGATGATGCTATGAAAGTGCTGCACTCAGTATGCCAGCAAATATGAAACTCAGCAGTGGCCAAAGGACTGGAAAAGGTCAGTTTTCATTCCAATCCCAAGGAAGGGCAATGCCAAAGAATGTTCAAACTACCACACAAACTGCACTCATTTCACATGCTAGCAAAGTAATGCTCAAATTCTCCAAGTGAGGTTTCAACAGTACATGAACCGTGAACTTCCATATGTTCAAGCTGGATTTAGAAAAGGCAGAGGAACCAGAGAAGAAATTGCCAACATCTGTTGGATCATCAAAAAAGCAAGAGAATTCCACAAAAATATCTACTTCTGCTTCAGTGACTACATTAAAGCCTTTGACTGTGTGCATCACAAACAACTGTGGAAAATTCTTAAAGAGATGGGAATACTAGACCACCTTACCTGCCTCCTGAGAAATCTGTATGCAGGTCAAGAAGCAATGGTTAGAACCAGACATGGAACAATGGACTGGTTCCCAACTGGGAAAGGAGTATGTCAAGGCTGTATATTGTCATCCTGCTTATTTAACTCATATGCAGAGTACATCATGCAAAATGCTGGGCTGGATGAAGTACAAGCTGTAATCAAGGCTGCTAGAAGAAATACCAATAACCTCAGATATGCAGATAACACCACCCTTATGGCAGAAAGCAAAGAGAAACTAAAGAGCCTTTTGATCAAGGTGAAAGAGGAGAGTGGTAAAGTTGGCTTAAAACTCAACATTCAAAAAAGGGAGATCATGGCATCTGGTTCCATCACTTCATGACAGATGGGGAAACAATAAAAACAGTGACAGACTATTTTCTTGGACTCTAAAATCACTGTGGAGGGTGACTGCAGCCATAAAATTAAAAGACGCTTACTCCTTGGAAGAAAAGCTATGACCAACCTAGACAGCATATTAAAAAGCTGAGACATCACTTTGCCAACAAAGGTCCATACAGTCAAAGGTGCGGTTTTTCCAGTAGTCATGTACAGTGTGAGGCTTGGACCATAAAGAAAGCTGAGTGCTAAAGAATTGATGCTTTCAAACTGCAGTGCTGGAGAAGACTTCTGAGAGTCCCCTGGATAAGAAGGATATCAAACCAGTCAATCCTAAAGGAAATCAACCCTGAATATTCATTGGACTGAGGCTGAAGCTGAAATTCCAATACTTTGGCCACCTGATGTGAAGAGCCGACTCACTGGAAAAGACCCTGATACTGGGAAAGATTGAGGGCAGGAGAATTGGACAACAGGAGATGAGATGGTTGGATGGCAGTACTGACTCAATGGACATGAGTTTGAGAGTGCTCCAGGAGATGGTAAAGGACAAGGAAGCCTTCCACCGTTTGGTGGAAGATGCCACTTCTGGAGTCAAGATTGCAGCAGCCCCTTGCCTTCCGGGTCTGGCTGTCACATGCCTGCCTCTTTGCTGAGTGGGGGGTGGAAGGGGGGGCGCAGGGAAAGGGGCCTATACACAGCCAGCTAGCTCTCCTTTATTATTTGCTCAATCTTTTGTTCTGTGAATATGCCAGGCTGTGCGTTAGAGCCTTTTGCAGGAAAGTTATTTTTTTTTCCTCTGGCAATCCCACCATTTGGGTGGCTATCTCATGTTAGCTCCCTCAGATTGTCCTTAGGGCATTCAGGCTCGGTCCTAAGGATTGATGATGCAGCCGGAGCCTCCCTGCCCAGCCCCCACTCGCTGGTGGTGGACGTGAGTCTCTGGGCTACTTCTCTGCTGGCAGTTGCAGTTAGGTGCGTATTCTGTGCTGTTGTTTTTTTTCTCTCCTGGTTATGTTGCCCTCCAAGATTCCAAAACTCTCCACATACCCACCTGTGGGAGGGTTTCCTACTGTGTGGAAACTTCTCCTTCAGGACTCCCTCCCCAGAATGGGTCCCCTTTCCTAAGTCTTTTGTATCTGCTTTTTTTTTTTTTTTTTAATATTTTGTCCTACCTGCTTTCAAAGAGAATGCGCTGCCTTTCTGGGTACCTGGTGTCCTCAACCAGCGTTCAGAAGTTGTTTTGGGGAAATTGCTCAACATTCAAATGAACTTTTGATGAATCTGTGGGGGAGAAAGTGATCTCCCCGTGCTATTCCTCCACCATCTAGGGACTGCTTCCAGAATTTTGTGGTTTTCTGTCATACATCAACAAGAATCAGCCGTAGGTACACCCATGTCCCCTCTGCCCCAAACCTCCTTCCCAACTCCCTCCCCATTCCACCCTTTTGGATTGTCACAGAACCCCTGTTTGAGTTTCCTGAGTCATTCAGCAAATCCCCATTGGCTATCTATTTTATACATGGTGTTGTACATTTCCATGTTACTCTCTCCATACATCTCACCCTCTCCCTTCTCCCATCCCTGTGTTCATAGGTCTGTTCTCTATGTCTGTTTCTCCATTGCTGCCCTGAACATAAATTATTACCATCTTTTTAGATTCCATATACATGTATCAGTATGTGATATTTATATTTCTCTTTCTGACTTACTTCACTCTGTATAATAGGCTCTAGGTTCTCCACCTCATTAGAACTGACTCAAATGCATTCCCTTTTACTGCTAAGTAGTATTTCATTGTATATATGTACCACAGCTTCTTTATCCATTCATCTGTCAATGGACATCTAGGTTGCTTCCATGTTCTAACTATTGTAAATAGTGCTGCAGTGGAAATTGGGGTACATGTGTCTGTTTCAATTTTGGTTTCTTCAGGGTATATGCCTAGGAGTGGGATTGCTGGGTCATATGGTGGTTTTATTCCTAACTTTTTAAGGAAACTCGATACTATCTTCCAGAGTGGCTGCATCAGTTTACATTACCACCAGCAATGTAAGAGGGTTCTGTTTTCTCCACACCCTCTCCAGCATTTATTGTTTGTACTTTTTGATAATGACCATTCTCACTGGTGTGAGATGATATTTCATTGTAGATTTGATTTGCATTTCTCTAATAATGAGTGATGCTGAGCATCTTCTCATGTGCTTGTTAGCCATCTATATATATTTGGAGAAATGCCTTTTTAGGTCATTTCCCCACTTTTTGATTGGGCTTTTTTCCGGTATTGAGTTGTATGAGCTGCTTGTATATTTTGGAAATTGTCGGTTTCATTTGCTATTATTTTCTCCCATTCTGAAGGTTGTCTTTTCACCTTGTTTGTAGTTTCCTTTGTTGTGCAAAAGCTTTTAAGTTCAAGTGTTCTGCCTATGCTTTCTTCTAAGAGTTTTATAGTTTCTGGTCTTACATTTAGGTCTTTAATCCATTTTGAGTTTATGTTTGTGTATGGTGTTAGAAAGTATTCTAATTTCATTCTTTTGCATGTAGCTGTCCAGTTTTCCCAACACCTCTTGTTGAAGAGTCTGTCTTTGCGCCATTGTATATTCTTGCCTCCTTTGTCAAAAACAGTACCCATAAGTATGTGGGTTTATCTCCTGGTTCTCTATTTTGTTCCATTGGTCTTTATTCTGTTTCTGTGCCAGTAGCATACTTTCTTCATGACTGTAGCTTTGTAGTATAATCTAAAGTTGGGAAGGTTGATTCCTCCAGCTCCACTCATCTTTCTCAAGATTGCTTTGGCTATTTGGGGTCTTTTGTGTTTCCATATGAATTGTGAAATTTTTTGATCTAGTTCTGCGAAAAATGCCATTGGTAGTTTGATAGGCATTGCATGAATCTGTAGATTGCCTTTGGTAGTACAGTCGTTTTCCCAATATTGATTCTTCCTATGCCGGAACATGGAATATCTCTCCACCTATTTACATTGTCTTTGATTTCTTTCATCAGTGTCTTATAATTTTACATATACAGGTCTTTTGTCTCATTAGGTAGGTTTATGCCTAGATATTTTATTCTTTTTGTTGCAGTGGTGACTGGGATTGATTCCTTAATTTCTTTCTGATTTTTCAATGTTAGTATATAGGAATTACAGAGGATGAGATGGTTGTATGGCATCACTGACTTGATGAGTTTGAGCAAGCTCCAAGTGCTGGTGATGGACAAAGAAGTCTGGCATGCTGCAGTCCATGGGGTTACAAAGAGTCAGACACAACTTAGCAACTGATCTGAATATAGGAAATGCAAGTGATTTCTGTGTATTGACCTCGTATCCCATGAGTTTGCTGAATTCACTGACTAGCTCTAGTAATTTTCTGATAGTTTCTTTTGGGTTTCCTATGTACAGAATCATGTCATCTGCAAACAGTGAGAGTTTAACTTCTTTTCTGATCTGGATTCCTTTTATTTCTTTTTCTTCTCTAATTGCTGTAGCTAGGACTTCCAGAACTATGTTGAATAACAGTGGTGAGAGTAGACACCCTTGTCTTTTCCTGATCTTAGAGGGAATGCTTTTAGTTTTTCACCACTGAGAATAATGTTTGCTGTGGGCTTATCATACATGGCCTTTTACTATGTTGAGGTAGGTTCCTTCTATGCCCATTTTTTGAAGCGTTTTTATCATAAATGTGTGCTGAATTTGTCAAAGGCTTTTTCTGCATCTATTGAGATGATCATACGGCTTTTATCTTTCAACTTGCTGATATGGTGTATCACATTGATTGATTTGCATATATTAAAGAATCCTTGCATCCCTGGAATAAACCCGACTTGATCATTGTGTGAGCTTTTTAATGTGTTGTTGAATTCTGTTTGCTAGAATTTTGTTGAGGATATTTGCAACTATGTCCATCAGTGATATTGGCATGTAATTTTCTTTTTTTGTGTTGTCTTAGCCTGGTTTTGGTATCAGGGTGATTGTGGCCTTGTAGAATGAGTTTAGAAGTGTTCCTTCTCTGCAATTTTTTGGAATAGTTTCAGAAAAACAGGCATTAGCTCCTCTCTAAATGTTTGATAGGATTCCTGTGAAGCCATCTGACCCTGGGCTTTTGTTTTTCAGGAGATTTTTGACCACAGTTTCAATTTTAGTGTTTGTAATTGGGTTGTTCATAATATTTATTTCTTCCTGGTTCAGTCTTGGGAGGTTGAACTTTTCTAAGAATCTGTCCATTTCCTCTAGATTGTCCATTTTATTAGCATATAGTTGCTCATAATATTCTCTTATGATCCTTTGTATTTCTGTGTTGTCTGCTGCAACTTCTTTTTCATTTCTAATTTTGTTGATTTGATCTTTCTCCTTTTCTTGATGAGTCTAGCTAGTGGTTTGTCAATTTTGTTTATCTTCCCAAAGAACAAAGTTTTAGTTTTATTAATCTTTGCTATTGTTTCTTTCATTTCCTTTTCATTATTTCTGCTCTGATCTTTATGATTTCTTTCCTTCTGCTGACTTTCGGGTTTTTTTTGTTCTTCTTTTTCCAGTTGCTTTAGATACAAAGTTAGGTTGTCTGTTCAGTGCTTTTCTTGCTTCTTGAGGTATGATTGTCTTGCTATAAACTTTCTCTCTTCAAACTGCTTTTGCTGAATCCCATAGGTTTTGGGTTATTTTGTTTTCATTTTCATTTGTTTCTAGGAGTCTTTTGATTTCCTTTCTTATTCTTCAGTAACCTCTTTGTTATTTAGTAATGTATTGTTTAATCTCCATGAGTTTGTGCGTGGTTTTTTTTTTTTTTTTTGCAGTTTTTTTTTTTCCTGTAGTTGATATGTAGTCTCATAGTTTTGTGGTCAGAGAAGATACTTGATATGATTTCAGCTTTCTTAAATTTACTGAGGCTTGATTTGTGGCCCAAGATGTGGTCTATTGTGAAAAATGTTCCATGTGCACTTTAGAAGAATGTGTATTTTCTGCATTTGGATGGAAAGTTCTGAAGATATCAATTAGGTCCATTTGGTCTAATGTTTCATTTTAGGTTTGTGTTTCCTTACTGATTCCCTGTTTTGATGATCTGTCCATTGGTATAAACGGGGTGTTAAAGTCCCCTAGTATTATTGTGTTTCTATCAATTTCCCCTCTTATGCCTATCAGTGTTTGCCTTATGTACTGAGGTGGTCCCGTGTTGGGTGCATAAATATTTACAATTGTTATGTCTTCTTCTTGGATTGATCTCTTGATCATTATGTAGTGTTCCTCTTGGTCTCTTATAATATTCTTTATTTTAAAGTCTATTTTGTCTGAAATAAGGATTGCCACTCTGGCTTTCTTTTAGTTTTCATTTGCAAGGAATATCTTTTTCCATCCTTTTCCTTTCAGTCTGTATGTGTCTCTAGGTCTGAAGTGGGTCTCTTGTAGGCAGCATATATATGGGTCTTGTTTTTGAATCCATTCAGTCATCCTTTATCTTTTGGCTGGTGCATTTAATCCATTTACATTTAAGGTAATTATTGATACACATATTTCTATTGGCATTTTCTTGATCGTTTTGGGTTTGTATTTGTAGGTCTTTCCTTTCTCTTGTGTTTACTGGCTATATAAGTCCCTTTAGAGTTTGTTGCAAGACTGGTTTGGTGGTGCTAAATTCTCTTAACTTCTGCTTATCTGTAAAACTTTGATTTCTCCATTAATTCTGAATGAGATCTTTGCCGGATATAGGAATCTTGGTTGTAGATTTTTCTTTCAGTACTTTAAATATATCCTGCCATTTCCTTCTGGCCTGCAGAGTTTCTGCTGAAAGATTTGCTGTTAACTGTATGGGCTTTCCCTTGTATGTTTCTTGTTGCTGTTCCCTCGCTTCCTTTAATATATTTTCTTTGTGCTTAATCCCTGTTAGCTTGATGAATATGTGTCTTGATGTATTTCTCCTTGTGTTTATCTTGTAAGGGACTCTGTGCTTCTTGGACTTGATTGACTATCTCCTTTCCCATGTTGGGGAGGTTTTCAACTATATTTTCTTCAAAAGTTTTCTCAGTGACTTTCTTTGCTTTTCCTTCCTCTGGGATCCCTATAACTCAAATGTTGATGCATTTAATATTGTTCCAAAGGTCTCTGAGGCTATCCTCAATTCTTTTCATTCTTTTCCCTTTGTTCTGCTCTTCAGCAGTTATTTGTACCATTCTCTTCTCCAGTTCACTTATCCATTCCTCTGCCTCAGTTATTATGCTATTGATTCCTTCTAGAGTATTTTTTAATTTCAGTAATTGTGTTCTTCATCTGTGTTTGCTTATTCTTTATTTCTTCTACGTCCTTGATGATTCTATTAACTGTGTTAAATGTTTCTTGCATTTTCTCCATTGTATTTTCAAGTCTTCGAAGCATCTTTACTATCATTATTCTGAATTCCCTTTCAGGTAGATTGCTTATTTTCTCTTTGTTTATTTGGTCTTGTGAGTTTCTACTTTGTTCTTCCATTTGTGCTGTATTTCTCTGTCTTTTCATCACCTTTTTTTTCTAACATGCTCCCCTTGAGGTCTTCTTTTCCTACACTTTAGGGTTGTTTCTTTCTTCCATTTGGTTTTTTCCCTTGGAGGGAAAGATTAGTTGAGTGGTTTGTGCTGATTTCCTGTTCGGGGTGACTTGTGCCTGTGTTCTAGTGAGAGGAGATCAAGCAGACCAAGGAGGTAATTACAGAAATAATGGGACATATACACACACTTCCATACATACAGTTATAACCAAAGTATTCTAAAGAAAAGAGTAGAGGATACTGACTTGGTGAAGAAGGGAAACCAAAAGTGCTATCGACTGCTGGGAGCCAGCTCACGAGATCCCACCCATGACAAAGTCATGAGAAAGAGGACTGATTTGAGCACGGCTTCTCAGGCCTCAGGGATTCTCGAGAGGCTGCCTCAGCGCTCACCTTAAAAATTAGATCTCTTTCTGACGCTTGCTATAATAGACCTCTTCTTGTCTTCTGTGACTTGGACAAAAGGCTTTTCCTGATTCTCTTCTGAAATAGATCAGTCTGAAACCTCAATCAACAAGGCCCCTGAACGGTAGCACCCTAAATAAAATTATCTGGGATATAGAGTATGCTGATCTAAATTCCTTTTGCTAACATATTGGTTTGTTTAATAAATGTACCTGTGCCTTTGGAGCTAATGTGCATGACTGTTCCTTAATAATAAAACAGCATTGAGAGCCTCCACACGAAAAGCCCCTATGGGCACAAAACCCTTCGCAGGAAGAAAGGCTTGTTGGGAAATATAGGAAATGTTGCTTTGTGAAACTGTTGCTTAGTCTATATTTACTCGCTATGTTTTTACTCTTAACATATTTAGCCTATATAATAAAAGCATAATAGTTGAAGATTTATATAAGTAGAAGTTTAGCTGTAATACAAATAGTGAGACAATTGTTGATTTAACTGAAGATTCTTACTTAGAGCTGACCTTCAGCTTGCTGTTCTATGACTTTATGGGACCACATTCTTTTCTGTTAAGCTCAAGGCGTAAAGTAAATTACCGAAAACAGGTTTTGCCTTGAAACTTTCTATTGATGGGTTCTTTCCTGCTGTGCCTGATACAAAAGTGTTCTGACTGATCAACCCTTATCAATAGGAGAGTCACAAGATGTTGGCAGGCCCCCAGGCCAGAAGATGATGTAAACAAAATGAACTAAGATATGCAAACGATGTCGGTAAAGGTCAACACTGTTGACCCGTTAAGTTGATTTGATATGACTCTATACATTTGTTTCTATGTACCACTAAAGATATAAAAGCTGTCTTAAAAAACAATAAAGGCAGGAGACACTTGGAAACACCAAGACTCGATGTGTCTTCTCATTCACCTCGCCGACGCCGTCCATCCTGAGGGAACCCCTGGACCAGCTGGAGCAGGACTCCAGCAATCGACCAGTTAAAAGCAGAGCTAGCTAATGCTCAATATGGAAAACTGAACATGAGCAGAGTGCCAACTGGGGAATACAGCAAAGAGAGCCTGACAGTTTAACATGACAATCACTTCATGGCAGATAGATGGGGAAACAATGGAAACAGTGACAGACTTTATTTTCTTGGGCTCCATAATCACTGCAGATGGTGACTGCGGCCATGAAATTAAAAGATGCTTGCTCCTGGAATAAAAGCCATGACAAACTAGACAGCATATTAAAAAGCAGAGACATCACTTTGCCGACAAAGATCTGCACAGTCAAAGCTATGATTTTTCCAGTGGTCGTGTACGGATGTGACGGTTGGACTATAAAGAAAGCTGAGCGCTAAAGAATTGATGCTTTTGAACTGTGGTGTTGGAGAAGACTCTTGAGAGTCCCTTGGACTGCAAGGAGATCCAACCAGTCCATCCTAAAGGAAATCAATCCTGAATATCCACTGGAAGGACTGATGCTGAAGCTGAAGCTGCAACGCTTTGGCCACATGATAAGAAGAACTGACTCACTGGAAAAGACCCTGATGCTGGGAAAGACTGAAGGCAGGAGGAGAAGGGGACGATAGAGGATGAGATGGTTGGATGGCATCACCGACTCAGTGGACATGAATTTGAGCAACCTCAGGCAGTTTGTGGATGGACAGGGAAGTGTGGCGTGCTGCAGTCCATGGAGGTTGCAAAGAGTTGGGACATGACTGAACACCTGAAGTGGGACATAGGATTAACATATACATACTACTATACACAAAATAATCAACAAGGACCTACTGCATAGCACAGGGAGCCTACCCAATATTCTGTAATATCCTAAAAGGAAAAAGAATCTAAAACAGAATAGAAACATGTACAAGTATAACTGAATCACTGTGCTGTATCTCTGAAATGAATACAATACTGTAAGTCGACTTACTCTAATGTAAAATAAAATTACAAAAAATAAACAATAAAAATAAATAAAAAAACAAGGCAATTTGGATCCAAGCTGAAAATCAGTGTCTTTGGGAAAAACACATTATAGGTCAGTGGTCCTGGCAGAGCCATAATAATGACCATAAAAGTTCTAAATTAAAATCTAATATAGAGCAGCCACCCACCCTGGTGGCTTGGTGGGAAAGAATTCACCTACCAGTGAAGGAGACACATGGTTTGATCCCTGATCCGGGAAGATCCCACAGGCCTCGGAGTAAGCAACTAAACCTGTGTGCCACAACTATTGAGGCTGTGCTCTAGAGCCCGGGAGCCACAACTACTGAGCCCAAGTGCAGCAACCACTGAAGGCTGTGCATCCTAGAGCCTGTGCTCTGCAATAAGAGAAGCCATCGCAACAAGAAGTCCATGTATCACAACCAGAGAGTAGCCCCCACTCACCACAACTAGAGAAAAACCCTCATAGCAATGAAGACCTAGCATAGCCAATAAATATAATGATTTTTAAAAATCTAACACAGAGGAGGGAAAAGATAAGTTAAGCTAAAAACAAGTCAACTTACGATAGGGATCACAGCATAAAGAATTTTTAATCATGGTTGAAATCAAATTAAATGACTGATTTTATGAAACAAAACAAAAAAACAAGATCACCAGGTAACTCGTGGTACATTAAAGTTTTAGAATCGTGTTCCAAGTATTGGTGTGCCCCAGGCGTCTGTGTGTACTCTCCATCCAGGCCTACAGCTTTAACTACTATATATTTTTTAATCTCCATATCTCTCTCTGGCTCCAACCTCCTCTCCTAAATTCCAGATTCATACATGACAACTCCCTTTGGATGGAGTCTCAAATATTTCAAAGTTACTATTGAAAACAAAAGCCTTTTCCCTTCTCACTACACAGTCCCACCAAAAAAGGACACCTAAGTTTACTGAGTACCTGTTACAGGTAATAACATAAGTGCTTAACACATATCAGCTGCTTTAATCCTCCCATCACCATCCACAAGAGATAGCTACTATTATTGTGCCCATTTTACAGAGGAGTAATTGAGAGAGAGAAAGTAACTTACCCACAACTATACATCTCCTAAGTATCACACCAGTGATTTGAAGCTAGGTAATTTGACTCCAGAATATGTTCCTGTCATACCTCTCAGTTTCATTCAACTAAGAACTCAAATATAAAGTCATCATTTCACCATCTCCCACTTTTAATCCTGTGCATTCCACTTTCACACATTATCTGGAATTGATGTAGTTCTCTCCATCTCCATGGTCACCCACTCTTTTCCAAGTCATCCTTTTGCTCATGTGTTTATTAACCTCCTAATTGGTCTTCCTCCTTCCACTCTACCTGATCTTCTCTCATAGCAGAACGATTTTTACAGTAAGAATCTGATGTTAGTGCCTTCTTTAAATACTTTCATGGGCTGCCATATGCTTGACCTGAGCCCTGCCTTCTCTAGCCTTTGTGTGATATTAGCCTCAGGGACTCTGGTTCCTGAGACAAGCCAAGTACATGCCCCACCTCCAGGGCTTTTGCTCTTGTTGTTTCTGTGGAACCAAAATATCTTTTCTCCCAGCTCTCCTTCATCCTGCAGATCTCAGTTCTCATGTCACCTCTTTTCAAACCCTTTCTAAAGTCACTATTATATCTCCATTTCCTTTGCTGCACTTAACACATCTAAATCTGAAAATATAAACATCACTATATCTAAAGCTGTAGAGAATGTACTGGTCTACCTAGGTTCAAATTCTGACTTTACTCTATGATCTTCCTGTGGCTCCTTCTCATCTATTAAAAATGAGTGCAATACAACTGCTGTGATGAGTTACAACAATGCCTAGCATACACTAAGTGCTATTTAAGTATTTGATATAATGATTACATATATTTGAAGGCAAGGACCCCCTTGATTGTCTCTATATTCCTGACACTTAGAACATCTGGTTTACAAAAGTTTGTCAAATGACTATCGTTCCCTTTCATTGTTCCATTGGTATTAGTGATACAGTCTACCATTTCCCAATGCTTTATTGATGTTTTTACCCGAGGATCACCAATTAATGGGGCTTCCCTGATAGCTCAGTTGGTAAAGAATCCACCTGCAATGCAGCAGACCCCAGTTTGATTCCAGGTTAGGAATATCCTCTGGAGAAGGGATAGGCTACTCACTTCAGTATTGCTGGGCTTCCCTTGTAGCTCAGCTGGTAAAGAATCTGCCCACAATGCGGGAGACCTGGTTTTGATCCCTAGGTTGGGAAGATCCCCTGCAGAAGGGAAAGGCTACCCACTCCAGTATTCTGGCCTGGAGAATTCCATGGACTGTATAGTTCGTGGGGTCGCAAAAAAGTCAGACATGACTGAGTAACTTTCACCAATTAATGTGCCTTCACAGTCTATTTTACATGCATTTATTTCATTCTATTCACATTGACAATTGTCACACAAACTACAGAAAGTACAAAAGCATAATCCATCTTCCAATACCAGGTCAGGGTCAAGTTGAAAGAGAGGAACTATACAGTAAATTACAAGAAGAGTTCAGGTGTCCTGAACAAAGCACACTGCCTGTCACATGATGTGTTTAAAGCTGTAAATACTGCCACAGGAGAATCTCTTGTCTTTGCAGCGGCCACACAGTTCCTGCCGATGGGGCCTCCTTAGATTGATGTGTCTTTTCTTTTGAGGGCAGGAGCAACGAGACTTTGAACAGGTCTTTAGAAAAGAAGCAACAGTTTGGGCACTAAGTGATCAAATTTAGTTCTTCAAATGAAAATATTTCTCCCTACTACCCATGCCTACTATCTTTATCCTTTGAATCCCATGAGAAGTCCAAGACTAAGTTTTACAAAACCACTCACTGCCCATAAAGTGTCATGCATTTGTTTTCCAGATGAACGGCCAAAGATGACCTTTAAGAGAAGATTGCTGAGCCAATCCAGGAGATATAAGAGAGAAGTTATAAAAGTTAAAGTTGTGTAGAGTCTTTTCATTATGTAGGTTTTCACATTTGTAGCCATGTGGGAGTGAGGAGTAGTGAGTATTAAGTGATGTGAGTACCTGAACTGCAGTGATTCTCAACTGATAGTATTTTACCTACTAGCAGACATTTCAGAATATCTGGAGTATTTTTGGTTAAGACTGGAGGGAGGGATGTTCTAGGCAGCAGCCCAACCTTTTCGGTACCAGCGACCAGTTTCTTAGACAATTTTTTCATGGACTGGAGATGGGGGAGTGGGTTGGAGATGATTCAAGTGCATTACATTTATTGTACACTTTATTTCTATTATTATTACATTGGCTCCACCTCATATTATCAGGCATGAGGTTCTGAAGGTTAGGGACCCCTGTTCTAGAGGAAGCTAAATGTTTTCCTTTCAGACATGGCTAATCTTTGCTGGAATTTGAAGTGTTTTAACCATTATCCCATTCTACCTTCTGACATTTAAAAAAAAAAAAAAGTCACACCCCAGGGAGACTTGTATACTGCCCTGGTCCACCTTCCCAATCCTATTAATCTTTGAAAATTTATGATCACTGCATTATTTTCTCCGTATGTCCATAGCCAAAAAGAATAAGTCAGCTTTACCTTTTATATTGTGAAAACAGGCATTTTTATTTTTCAAATGAGTCTCATGTGGTTTATCAAATGTTGGATATATTACACTTACATCTTCCACCCTCCGGCTCATGAGTATACATCCTTAAGAAAATTCTAACAGTAATATACTCACATAGCATCTACTCTATGTAATGCTCTAAGCACTTTATATAAGACCATTTAGTACTCACATCACCTTTATAAGGAATAAAAAGCTCAATGAAAAAAATTGTAATTTATAAAATCAGGATTTACTCTAAAGAAGGTGAGGGTGGGACGTTCTGGGAGAATAGCATTGAAACATGTATATTATCATATGTGAAACAGAACACCATTCCATGTTCGATGCATGAGACAAAGGCTCAGGGCCGGGGCAATGGGATGACCCAGAGGGATGTGATGGGGAGGGAGGTGGGTGGGGGGTCCAGGAAGGGGAACACATGTAAACCCATGGCTGATTCATGTCAATGTATGGCAAAAACTATTACAATATTGTAAAGTAATTAGCTCCCAACTAAAATAAATAAATTTATAAAAAAATAAATAAATAAATAAATAAATAAAGGTAGGTTTCCAGTTTTGGTAATGGTAGGTTAGGTAGTTCTGACTAAGTCTGCTTAGGACAACTAGACAAGCTGAGCAAAAATACTAATTAAAAACAAGAACTACTTGGAGGCACTGGAGAATTACCAAAGTATCCCAGAGAAGGAAACTCAGAAAGAGAGATGAGCCTGACATTTGGGACTATTTTCTCTTCAAAGGCAATTTGGTAACAGGTAAATTTTTAAGACAACAGGAAGCTGAAAATGAGCTTCACAAGCTGATGAGGCTGAGGAATCTTAAATATGTCAAAATTGGAGAGCACTAGTTAACAATTCAGGTTTTGTGCTGGGACCCTAAAAGGCTATACCCTAGAGTAAGAATGAAACAAAAATTCATCAGCCTTCATAGATGCTGAAGCCTAACTTCAAAACAGTTCAATTATAACTGGCAAATAGTAATCAGAAATTGCTAGTATCTTCATCTGCCTAACATAAGCAAACAAGTCTTCTATGAAAAGATACTATTCTGGCCTCAAATTATCACTATAATTTTTCATATACAATATATAGCACTCAAAAGTAACCAAGTATCTAAGGAGACAGAACAACAATTCCTTGAAAACCAAGGAATGTGAAGAGGATAGCAACAGAACCACAGATTAAGCTAATGGGGTTTTCTGGTACAGATCTTAAGAAAATGATGCTTAATATGCTCAAAGAAATTAGGCTGGTATTTCCAGCAGAGAAATGGACAGTTATAAAGACATAAAAATTCTAGTACTGAAAAATGCAGTATAAGGAATCTATAACTAAATAGGTAGTTGTATTGGAAAAAGCAGAAGGAAAAACGAGAGAAATGAAAGATGGCTTAGTAGATGATATTCAAACTGTGGCAAGGAGAGACAAAAGCATAGGAAACACAGAGACGAGCGTAAAAGATTTAAGGCGTATGGTGACAGTTCTAATGTAACTAATTAGAAGAAAAGAGAATGAAGGTGGAAGTAATATTTTAAATGATAATGACTGATAATTTTTCAAACATGATAGAAGTCTCCAAGTTACAGACTTGTGAAATTGTAAGCAGGTAAATACAAAGAAACCACAATTAGGCATAGAATTATAAAACTTTTAAAAATTAAAGCAGAGAGAAATATCTTAAAAGCAAACAGACTTAGGGTGAAAAAAAATGAGATATTACTTCAAAGGAGCTGCAATGAGACTAACAGCCACTTGACAGAAACAATGAAGGTCAGATCCTTAAGGGGCAGAAAGAAACTACTACCAACCTAAAAACTTTACACTCAACAAAAATAACCTTTAAAAAAGCTATCCAGACAAAACAAAATGTGTCACCTTCAGACGTGCATTACAGGAAATATTAAAATGAGGTATTCAGGTAATGAGTTGGTGATGGACAGAGAGGCCTGGTGTGCTGCAATTCATGGGGTCGCAACGAGTCGGACACAACTGAGCGACTGAACTGAACTGATTCAGGTAAAAAGAAAGTGGTCCCAGATACATAAAGGATCTAAAAGCAGCAGAAAGAGTAAATATGCAGTTAAAACTAATTAGACTACAAAAATAATGTTTTTTGAAGTTTAAAAATAATATACAACAATAACAGCAAAGAAGTTAGGATGAAGTGAAAAGGGATTATCGTGTTCTAAGGTCACTGCATTGCCAAGGAGAGGTAAGACTGACGTATCAACATCTACGTTAATTGTTTAAGCATGCTATAAGATGAACCTTGAAGAACACTGAAGAATAAATAACTGCCAAGATAAGGGCGAGTGATTTACAAAAAAAATCAACTCAAGTGAACACAATAAGTAAAAGGAGTATAATAGTAACTAGATATATTTAAATCCAAAGTAATTATAGTAAACTGACTGCAAATGTCAGACTAGAAAAACTAAAGATAATAGTTTAAAAATATTAGACCAATTTTTTTAAATTACTTCTAAGTAGTATAAAAATATTTTTAAGTAAAAGATTTAGGTAAAAATTCTTGATTATGAAAATCAACGATGTCACACTTTTCTGAAAAGCTTCAAGAGCCATCTCCTAAAAGCTGTTTAAGAGCTCATCGAATTCTGTGACACCCTAGACTTTAGAGACATCACGGAATCTGATTACAGCTCTAATACCTAGTATCTAACTTTGGGCAACTTATTTTCTTACTGAACTTTAGCTTTTTGTTCTGTATCATGGGAATAACACCTACTTCAAAGGTTAGGTTACAGGAGATAATGAAAAGCACTTGACTCCAAGTTTGGCACATAGCTTAATATGGAGGAGAAAATGGCAACCCACTCCAGTATTCTTGCCTGGGAAATCCCATGGACAGAGGAGCCTGGTGGGCTACAGTCCACAGGGTTGCAAAGAGTCAGATATGACCACCACTACCAAGAGCTTAGTAAAGGTTACCTATTAAGTTACATGCGAACTAGTCACAAGGTGTTTTAGGAAAAACACACATACTGGGGGCAGTCCTAAGATGGTGGAGGAATAGGGCGGGGAGACCACTTTCTCCCCCACAAATTCATCGAAAGAACATTTGAACGCTGAGCAAATTCCACAAAACAACTTCTGAATGCTGGCAGAGGACATCAGGAACCCAGAAAGGCAGCCCATTGTCTTTGAAAGGAGGTAGGAAAAATATAAAAGATAAAAAGAGAGATAAAAGAGGTAGGGACGGAGATCCATCAGGGGAAGGGTGTCTTAAAAAAGAAAGAAGTTTCCAAACACCAGGAAACACTCTCACCTGCGAGTCTGTGGCGAGCTTTGGAACCTCAGAGGGCGACATAACCGGGAGGAAAAATAAATAAATAATTAAAATCCACAGATTACTTGCCTTAACAGCAACTCCCAGCAGAGAAGCAGCACAGACACTCACATCCGCCACTAGCAAGCGGGGACTGGACAGAGAGGCCTGGGCTGCATTGCTCAGGGTAAGGAGCAGGCATGAATGCCCCAAGGGCAATCTGAGGGAACTAACTAGAGATAGTAACCCAGACTGTAGGATAGCTATCCTGTGAAAAGCACTAACCTAAAACACTGCCAGGTCCACTCACAGAACAAAGGACTGAGCAGACCTAGCTGGCTGTGGGCCATCCCATCCTCCACCAAAGACAGGCAGGCGAGGGCAGCTAGAGCCAGAAGGGGGCAATCGCAGCCCCAGAGAGGTATCATCTACCAAACCGCAAGCAGGCTTCATTGCTATCCAAGACTTCTTGGGATTCTGGACGGTCGACAACCGCTGGGAGGGTCGCAGCCAGAGATCAGTTCCCCAGAAGAGACATGCAGCACACCTGAGAAGGCACGCTGGTTGTACACCCAGAAAACTGAGCGGCTGGGGCAGGGGAGGTGATAAGTCGCAGCCCCCAACTGGGGGCAACTGTGCTCGCCAAGCACCTGGTCACCTGAGCTGCTTGGACCTGGGAAGGGCACAAAACGCAGGCCCAACCAAGTCTGCGCCTTTGTGGAGTACCCGAGAACCTGAACCTGAGCAGTTTAGAACCTGGGAAGTGCATGCAACCCAGGGCCCGCCTCAGACAGTTTCTGGCAGAGCAACCTATAGCCTAAGCAGTGTAGACCATGAAAGCACACACGCTGTGAGCGGGGGCAAACCCAGTGTGGCCGAGACACTGCAAGCACACCCCACACATGCCAGTGATATTTGTTTGCAGTGTTTCTCCCTCCCCACAGCACGACTGAACAAGTAAGCCTAAAAAAGTGACCACCACCGCCCCCTTGTGTCAGGGCGGAAATTAGACAATGAAGCGGCCAGCAAACTGAAGAAGCTAAAATAAACAGAGGGAATCACTTTAGAAGTGACAGGTGCAATAGACTAAAACCCTGTAGTTAGCACCAACTACATAGGAAGGGGCCTATAGATCTTGAGAAGTATAAGCCGGATCAAGGAACTATCTGAAAATGAACTGACCCCACTGTCCACAACACCACCAGAGAAATTCCTAGATATATTTTTACGATTATCATTTTTTAAAATTTTTTTTAAAATTTTTAAGTCTTCTATTACGCCTTTAATTTTCATTTTTATAACCTACTATTACTTTGCAAAAAAAAAAGACCCTACTTTTAAGGCAAATTTCATATATATATATTTTATAATTTTTGTGACTTTGTTTTTTTCTTTAATATTATATTTTTGAGAATCTAACCTCTACTCTAGATTTTTAATCTCTGCTTTTTGGTATTTCTTATCAATTTTGTATCACTAAGAACCCAATCTTCAGTACCCAGTTTTACTTGGGAGGGAGATTACTGGCTGGATTGTCTCTCCCCCTTTGGACTCTCCTTTTTCTCCACCAGGTCGCCTCTATCTCCTGCCTCCCCCTTCTCTTCTCTACCCAACTGTGTGAATCTCTTTGTGTGTTCAGGGCTGTGGAGAACACTTAGGGAACTGATTACTGGCTAGATCAGTCTCTCTCCTTTTGATTCCCCCTTTTTTCTTCCTTCCTCCCTCTTCTCTTCTCTGTGTAACTCCATGAACATCTGAGCACATAGGGAAGTGATTTCTGGCTAGCTTGCTCTCTCCCCTTTTGAGTCCCCCTCTTCTCCTCCTGGTCACCTCTATCTCCCTCCTCCCTCTTCTCTCCTCCATGTAACTGTGTACCTCTCCAGGTGTCCCTCACTGTGGAGAAACTTTTCATCGTTAACCTAGATGTTTTATCATCGGTGCTGTATAGATGGAGAAGTCTTGAGGCTACTGTAACAATAAGACTGAAAACCAGAGGCAGGAGGCTTAAGTCCAAATCCTGAGAACACGAGAGAACTCCTGACTCCAGGGAACATTAATTGATAGGAGCTCATCAAATGCCTCCATACCTACACTGAAACCAAGCACCACCCAAGGGCCAACAAGTTCCAGAAAAAGATATATCACACAAATTCTCCAGCAACACAGGAACATAGCCCTGAGATTCAATATACAGGCTGCCCAAAGTGACACCAAACCCACTGACTTCTCAAAACTCATTACTGGACATTTCATTGCACTCCAGAGAGAAGAACTCAAGCTCTACCCACCAGAACACCGACACAAGCTTCCCTAACTAGGAAACCTTGACAAGCCACCCATCCAACCCTACCCACAGCGAGGAACCTCCACAATAAAGAGGAACCACAAACTGCCAGAATACGGAAAGGCAACCCCAAACACAGCAATATATACAAGATGAAAAGGTAGAGAAATACCCAGCATGTAAAGGAACAGGATAAATGTCCACCAAACCAAACCAAAGAGGAAGAGATAGGGAATCTACCTGATAAAGAATTCCGAATAATGATAGTGAAAATGATCCAAAATCTTGAAAACAAAATGGAGTTACAGATAAATAGCCTGGAGACAAGGATCGAGAAGATACAAGAAATGTTTAACAAGGACCTAGAAGAAATAAAAAAGTCAATACATAATGAATAATGCAATAAATGAGATCAAAAACACTCTGGAGGGAACCGACAGTAGAATAATGGAGGCAGAAGATAGGATAAGTGAGGTAGAAGATAGAATGGTAGAAATGAAACAGAGAAGAAAAAAGAAAAAAGAATTAAAAGAAATGAGGACAACCTCAGAGACCTCTGGGACAATGTTAAACGCCCCAACATTCGAATCATAGGAGTCCCAGAAGAAGAAGACAAAAAGAAAGACCATGAGAAAATACTTGAGGAGATAATAGTTGAAAACTTCCCTAAAATGGGCAAGGAAATAATCACCCAAGTCCAAGAAATGCAGAGAGTCCCAAACAGGATAAACCCAAGGCGAAACACCCCAAGACACATATTAATCAAATTAACAAAGATCAAACACAAAGAACAAATATTAAAAGCAGCAGGGACTGTTGGGCAGCTCTGCTGGCGGTTAAAGCTGGGATGTCACGGCCAGGGGCGCCAGTTGGAGACATGATTGCAATGCGGGCCTTAGGATTTGAGCCAAAGAAAGATGAAATTAAAAAGATGATAGCTGAAACTGACAAAGAAGGAATTGGTACCATTAGTTTTGAAGAATTTTTTGCCATAATGAGTGTAAAAATGAGTGAAAAGGATAAAAAAGAAGAAATATTGAAGGCTTTGAAATTATTTGATGATGATGATACAGGAAGTATATCACTGAACAATATCAAGAGGGTTGCTAAGGAACTAGGGGAAAATTTAACAGATGATGAACTTCAGGAAATGCTTGATGAGGCTGATCATGATGGGGATGGAGAAATAAACAAGGAAGAATTTTTGAAAATGATGCAAAAGACCACTGTTTATTAATACTGTCTTTTGTGCCTCCTGGAAAGTTGTTAATAAGTTTGTATTTGTTGTAAGTTCCATAATAGCTGAATGTATTCATTTTCAGTGTTTAAGTTTATATACATAAGCTGGTTTCTTGATGTCTAATCCATATGAGAAGTTACATGTTGCTGCCAATATGTTGTTAAATCTATAACATCAAGAAATAAAATGTAGTGACTTCCTTAAACTATGAATCTGAAGAACAGTATTAATTACAAGTGCTATTTTTAGAGCCCCACGTTCTAAAACTTAGATTTTTTTTTTAATTTACGGAAATCGGCCCCACATCATATGAATTTGGCAAGCCAGCCATTACTTTCCCTATTATTTCCCTTTTGTGCAACTCTAAAAATGAATATTTGCTTTTTAACTGATTATTCAGATATGTAAAGTCTTAAATAAAAATGTCTGGCAGCTTCAAAAAATAAATAAAAGCAGCAAGGGAAAAACAACAATAACACACAAGGGGGTTCACATAAGGATAACAGCTTATCTTTCAATAGAAACTCTTCAGGCCAGAAGGGAATGGCAGGACATACTTAAAGTGATGAAAGAAAAAAACCTACAGTCCAGATTACTGTACCCAGCAAGGATCTCATTCAAATACAAAGGAGAAATCAAAAGCTTTACAGACAAGCAAAAGCTGGGAGAATTCAGCACCACCAAACCAGCTCTCCAACAAATGCTAAAGGATCTTCTCTAGACAGGAAACACAGAAAGAGTGTATAAACTGGAACCCAAAACAATAAAGTAAATGGCAACAGGATCATACTTATCAATAATTACTTTAAATGTAAATGGGTTGAATGCCCCAACCAAAAGACAAAGACTGGCTGAATGGATACAAAAACAAGACCCCTATATATGTTGTCTACAAGAGACCCACCTCGAAACAAGGAACACATACAGACTGAAAGTGAAGGGTTGGAAAAAGATATTCCATGCAAATAGAGACCAAAAGAAAGCAGGAGTAGCAATACTTATATCAGATAAAATAGACTTTAAAACAAAGACTGTGAAGAGAGACAAAGAAGGAACTACATAATGGTCAAAGGATCAATCCAAGAAGATATAACAATTATAAATATATGTGCACCCAATATAGGAGCACTGCAATATGTAAGACAAATGCTAACAAGTATGAAAAGGGAAATTAACAATAACACAATAATAGTGGGAGACTTTAATACCCCACTCACACCTATGGATAGATCAACTAAACAGAAAATTAACAAGGAAACACAACCTTTAAATGATACAATAGACCAGTTAGACCTGATTGATATCTACAGGACATTTCACCCCAAAACAATGAATTTCAACTTTTTCTCAAGTGCATATGGAACCTTCTCCAGGATAGATCACATCCTGGGCTATAAATCTAGCCTTGGTAAATTCAAAAAAACTGAAATCATTCCAAGCATCTTTTCTGACCACAATGCAGTAAGATTAGATGTCAATTACAGGAGAAAAACTATCAAAAATTCCAACATATGGAGGCTGAACAACATGCTGCTGAATAACCAACAAATCAGAAGAAAACAAAAATGAAATCACAATATGCATAGAAACAAATGAAAATGAGAACACAACAACCCAAAACCTATGGGACACTGTAAAAGCAGTGCTAAGGGGAAGGTTCATAGCAATACAAGCTTACCTCAAGAAGCAAGAAAAAAGTCAAATAAATAACCTTACTATATACCTAAAGCAACTAGAAAAGGAAGAAATGAAGAACCCCAGGGTTAGTAGAAGGAAAGAAACCTTAAAAATTAGGGCAGAAATAAATGCAAAAGAAACAAAAGAGACCATAGCAAAAATCAACAAAGCCAAAAGCTGGTTCTTTGAGAAGATAAATAAAATTGACAAACCATTAGCCAGACTCATCAAGAAACAAAGGAAGAAAAATCAAATCAACAAAATTAGAAATGAAAATAGAGAGATCACAACGGACAACAGAGAAATACAAAGGATCATAAGAGACTACTATCAGCAACTATACGCCAATAAAATGGACAACTTGGAAGAAATGGACAAATTCTTAGAAAAGTACAACTTTCCAAAACTGAAACAGAAGAAATAGAAAACTTAACAGACCCATCACAAGCACGGAAATCAAAACTGTAATCAGAAATCTTCCAGTGAACAAAAGCCCAGGACCAGACGGCTTCTCAGCTAATTATACCAAAAATTTAAAGAGCTAACACCTATCCTACTCAAACTCTTCCTGAAAATTGCAGAGGAAGGTAAACTTCCAAACTCATTCTATATGAGTTGTTTCTTGAGGCCACCATCACCCTAATACCAAAACCTGACAAAGATGCCACAAAAAAAGAAAACTACAGGCCAGTATCACTGATGAACATAGATGCAAAAATCCTTAACAAAACAGAATCCAACAACATATTAAAAAAGATCATACATCATGACCAAGTGGGCTTTATCTTCAATAGCCGCAAAATCAATCAACATAATACACATTAACAAATTGAAAAATAAAAATCATATGATTATCTCAATAGATGCAGAGAAAGCCTTTGACAAAATTCAACATCCATTTATGATAAAAACCCTCCAAAAAGCAGGAATAGAAGGAACATACCTCAACATAATAAAAGCTATATATGACAAACCCACAGCAAACATTATCCTCAATGGTGAAAAATTGAAAGCATTTCCCTTGAAGTCAGGAACAAGACAAGGGTGCCCACTCTCATCACTACTATTCAACATAGTTTTGGAAGTTTTGGCCACAACAATCAGAGCAGAAAAAGAAATAAAAGGAATCCAGATTGGAAAAGAAGAAGTAAAACTCTCACTGTTTGCAGATGACATGATCCTCTACATAGAAAACCCTAAAGACTCCACCAGAAAATTATTAGAGCTAATCAATGAATATAGTAAAGTTGCAGGGTATAAAATCAACACACAGAAATTCCTTGCATTCCTATACACTAACAATGAGAAAACAGAAATAGAAATTAAGGAAACAATTCCATTCACCATTGCAACAAAAAGAATAAAAGACTTAGGAATGTATCTCCCTAAAGAAACAAAAGACCTATATATAGAAAACTATAAAACACTGGTGAAAGAAATCAAAGAGGACATAAATAGATGGAGAAATATACTGTGTTCATGAATCGGAAGAATCAATATAGTGAAAATGAGTATACTACCCAAAGCAATCTATAGATTCAATGCAATCCTTATCAAGCTACCAACGGTATTTTTCACAGAACTAGAACAAATAATTTCACAATTTGTATGGAAATACAAAAAACCTCAAATAGCCAAAGCAATCTTGAGAAAGAAAAACGGAACTGGAGGAATCAGCCTGCCTGACTTCAGGCTCTACTACAAAGCTACAGTCATCAAGACAGTATGGTATTGGCACAAAGACAGAAATATAGATCAATGGAACAAAATAGAAAGCCCAGAGATAAACCCATGCACCTATGGACACCTTATCTTCGACAAAGGAAGCAAGAATATACAATAGAGAAAACATAATCTCTTTAACAAGTGGTGCTGGGAAAACTGGTCAACCACTTGTAAAAGAATGAAACTAGGACACTTTCTAACACCATACACAAAAATAAACTCAAAGTGGATTAAAGACCTAAACGTAAGACCAGAAACTATAAAATGCCTAGAGGAAAACATAGGCAAAACACTCTCCAACATAAATCACAGCAGGATCCTCCATGACCCACCTCCCAGAATATTGGAAATAAAAGCAAAAATAAACAAATGGGACCTAATTAAAATTAAAAGCTTCTGCACAACAAAGGAAACTATAAGCAAGGTGAAAAAAAAGCCTTCAGAATCAGAGAAAATAATAGCAAATGAAGCAACTGACAAAGAATCTCAAAAATATACAAGCAACTCCTGCAGCTCAATTCCAGAAAAATAAACGACCCAATTAAAAAGTGGGCCAAAGAACTAAACAGACATTTCTCCAAGGAAGACATACAGATGGCTAACAAACACATGAAAAGATGTGTTCAGGATGGGGAACACATGTACACCTGTGGCAGATTCATGTTACTGTACGGCAAAACCAATACAATACTGTAATTAGCCTCCAATTAAAATAAATAAATTTATATTTTAAAAAAAACACACACATACCACACACATAAACAAACCACATAAGGCAACTTAAATCTCCTCCTTCCCCCCCAAAAGACTAGAATTTATGCTTTATTTTCTAAAATATTACAAAAATTCAAACATACAGCAAACCGAACACTCCTACACAAATATCCACATCTAGCAAATCCTAACATTTTGCCACAGAAGCTTCATGTTTAAAAATGAAAACATTATGGACACAATGGAAATACTCAGTTTGCTTACCTGGCACTGGATTGCTTCCACTCGATAAGGGTTAAAACTCTTTTGGCATTTGCAACAGAGTTGTTTGAAATAAACCTAAAGAGAAATTTGTCTTTTACACAGGTTTATGTGTACCCTAGGCTCCCATTTCTTAAGTAATCCATTCCTTCACCCTGTAGCTTGCTTTTGCCCAATCTCTATGCTGAGGTCTTAAGCTCTTGTGGTGCTATCAGTCACTTTTTCTTATTTTTTGAATCTCATTTTCTTTACCTGTAAAATCGAGACAATGCCACTTCCTTTTTCTATAGTTTTGACAACTACCCAATAATGTACATAAAGTACCACAGTAAAATTCTTCAGTAAGAAGCAGCTATTATAATTTTATTCATTGTGCAGACAGAACGCTTGACCTTCTCCTTTTGTCCGGGTCTATTTGTCCGTTTTTAATTTTTTCAGTATTTCTCCATTTGAAATTCAAATTACTTATAGTTACCCAACAATCCACATGTTTCTAGGCTTTGTGCATTCTCACTTCAATTTATAAACCTTTAAAATCATACTTGGACAACAAGATGCCTTCTCTCTGACAGAGTTAATTGTCCCCCTCCTGTATTATTTTTGTACCACTTTCGTGCCACCAGTGCCAATGCATAGATCACCAATCTCATCTTGTCTGCATCATTCCTATCAGAATCAGTTTCTTCAGGATGAGTTACATGTCTTGTTCTTTGTATTCTAAAGTCATGAGTGTTTGAATTAAATACACTGTTTCTATTCTAGCAAGAAAATGAAAGTAAGTTTAGTTAAAATATCTATTTCACCTCCAGGATCTAGTAAATGGCTAGTGCAAAAGAGAAAAAAAACTTTTCATTCACATTTTAGCATACCTCCTTGCTCAATTCTTTTATACTCCTTAAGTCAGAAAAGCAGTTATCTAAAATGCAACAGCATAGGGGCCTCAAACTCCAATGCTTGTAGAGGTTAATCAGAGAGACTAGATGTAGGCTGTTGCAAAATGAAGGGCAAGTGTGGAGTGAAGGGAGACAGAAGTTACTCAGTCCCAGTCTACTGCTCCTCACACAGAAGTGAGGGTGTTTAAAGACCCAAGTCTGACTGTTCAGGAAAATCTAAAAATGCAGAATGTGAAATCTTTCCCAAACTTAATATGTTGACAACTAATTCAAATTAAGGCATGGAGCCTAAATGAGTCAGTCTCTCAAGGTTAACCTTCACAATGAATTATTTCTCTCACTGCCCCACCTTGTGGACAGACAATGGACATTTTCTAGAGCTAAAGCCTAAATCTGTTACAATACACCAACTAAAAAATGATTATATAGGTAGAGGGAATCTGTTGTATAGCACAAAGAACTCAGTTCAGTGCTCTGTAGCGACCTAGATGGGCCGGATTGGGGGTGAGATAGGAGGGAGGTCCAGGAGGGAGAGGATATATCTATACATATATCTGATTAACTTGGTTGTACAGCAGAAGCTAACAACACTGTAAGGCAATTATTAATATACCCCAATTTAAAAAAAAAATTATAACAAGTCCCAATGTGTACAAGGTCAAGAGTTCATCTAAATATGGCAACATTTTGTCCAACCCAACTACCAAACCAAATGTAACACCAGGATGTGGTTCAGGAGCTCAAGCTCTCATGGACAGCCCAATTTCGTTCAGTCCAAACCTTTGCTTGGCACCTACTATGTCCTTGGCACTGAGGCTACGTTATAGTCATGTACCATTAGGACACACAGTCTTCGTCCATTTAACATCCATGCCCGCACCATTATTCTCCCACATCCCACTCACTTTCACTTACCTTATTAGTTCCAGTAATGCACCACACATAAGCACTCTCCCATCTGGTCTTACAATCTTTACAGTGAAAATAGCCATATTTGGGTTCTAAAAACTGCAAATAAGGAGGAAAAGTCCTTTACTATCTTGAGGGGTTAAAAGTGAAAGTGAGAAGTCACTCAGTCGTATCCGACTCTTTGTGACCCCATGGGCTGTATACAGTCCATGGAATTCTCCAGGCCAGAATACTGGAGTGGGTAGCCTTTCCTTTCTCCAGGGGATCTTCCCAACCCAGGGATTGAACCCAAGTCTCCCGCATTGCAGGTGGATTCTTTACCAAGTGAGCCACAAGAGAAGCTCTGAGGGGTGAAGGGGGGAGAGGATAAAAAGCCAGATCCTGCTATCCTTGTGGTTTTGTGTAAGTAAAAAACAGGAAGCCTCCTTAACCTCACTCATAACTATTCTCAAGGTCAGTACATGAACTCAGCTGTCAAGGACTGATTACTCTGGGATTCTTCTAGCTTCTCTCAGGCTTTTCCAATCTGTTTTCCCCAAGGCCATGAGCACCAGCTGCACAAAATGAAGATCTGATCATGTACTTCACAAACCCAAAACCTCTCTTTTCCCTCATTTGCATCAGCTATGGTTCCCAAACTTTGGGGGTTTCACAGGCTTAAAGTTGGCTCCTTATTTTACCAAAAAGCTAAAGAAACAAAGCAAAAACACATGGACTTCCCTAGTGGTCCAGTGGTTAAGAATCTGCTTTCCAATACGGGGAGGCGGGTTGGACCCCTAGTGGGAAACTAAGAACCCCACATTCGAAACTACTGAGCCGGGGCTCTGGAGCAGGAGCCAACTAGAGAAAAGCAGGCGCGCTTCAAGGAACGCTCCTACGTGCCACCAGTCAGACCCAAAGCAGTCCAATCAATAAATAAATTTTAAAATCCCATACAGGACATGTAAAATACATGTTTTCAGAACTTCCTCTCTCCTTTATCAAGTAAAGGGAGGAAGCGAGAGAAGATTCTGCTATCATGGCATCAGAAATGGCGGGGGGAAAAAGAGGGCTCAGGTGAGGGGAGAGAAAGCTCACCTGGAAGTTGGGCCTCCAGAGCGGCTGGCTGGAGTCTACCGGGGCCGGCCTGCTCTTCCTCTCCCGAGGACTCAAGGAGTCTTCCTCCGCCAGCTCCTCACGCGGCTGGAGTTCCTCAGGGGAATCCTCTTCCGACCTTGGTGGTGATGATGGTGGTGGTAGTGGCGGAAGCGGCTGGCCAGCCTCCGGCGGACCCGAGAGCGCCTTCCGCAGTAGCACCTGGCCCCAGTGGCCGGGCACCGGCGAAGACACGCCCCAGGCAGACGCGGGTGCCCCGTGGCCTGCGCTGGCCCAGGGGGAGAGGCTGTCCAGGGTGCGAGGCCCCAGAGAGCACTGCACGGACTTGCCCACCCGGGGGCTCACCTGCACGCCCACATCCTTGGTGTTGGCCTTGCGCAGCCACAGGCTCAGGCCGGGGTTCATATGGGAGAAAACGGCCATGAGCTGCGCTCTCTTGTAAGGGTCCACGCAGTAGTCGGAGGCATTGGAAGGCATCAGCAGCCCGGGCCTGGCCAGGAAAGTGGGGGGAACGTTGGTCTGCCTCCAGTCCGGTTGTCTGTGCTCAGAGAGTCCAGACTGGCCCAAAGGCAGCGTGTTCCCATAGCCCGGGTACAAGCTGTAGGGAACACGGAAGAAGCGCTCCATCTGACCACCTGGCGCCCAGGCGCAGCAAAATATCCCGAGGCAGTTTGTTTCAGTCCTTGTTTTGTCTTCCACCTTCATCCGCCCCCTTTTCCTCCAGGTCACGTTGGTTCACGTTCTTCCAAAGCTTCTCCCATTTATTTCAGATTCTGAAGAGTGCTGCTGCCTATTACCCAAATTGGAGGAGGGAAGGCGATATCCCTACCTAGAGAGGTCTAATTGCCACCTGATCCCTAATTGGGATCTGTCTCTCTTCAATTCACTGCTCTTGAATCTTTTTTTCTCAAAGCTGTTTTTCATTTAACTTCTTATTCACACACATGCTTTAATTAGCAACTCTAATTTATTCCTATCCTATGCATGCTTAGTCGCTTCAGTCATCCGACTCTTGGTGATCCTATGAACTGCAACCCACTAGACCCCTCTGTCCATGGGATTCTCCAGGCAAGAATACTGGAGTGGTTTGCCATGCCCTTCTCCAGGGGATCTTCCCAACCCATGGATCGAACCCAGGTCTCCTGCATTGCAGGCAGATTCTTTTCCATTTGAGCTACCGGGGAAGCTCCAATTTATTCCTATAGTGACTTACAATTTCAGAGATTGTGTTTTAAAAATAAAAAAAGATTGAATACAAGCAGCAAAATTTGAGCTGCTGCACTATTACTACTCTTGCCTGGAAAATCCCATGGATGGTGGAGCCTGGTAGGCTGCAGTCCATGGGGTCGCGAAGAGTCGGACACGACTGAGCGACTTCACTTTCACTTTTCACTTTCATGCATTGGAGAAGAAATGGCAACCCACTCCAGTATTCTTGCCTGGAGAATCCCAGGGACGGTGGAGCCTGGTGGGCTGCCGTCTATGGGGTCACAGAGAGTCGGACACAACTGAAGCGACTTAGCAGCACTATTAGAGCGAGCATAAAGAAGACAGTATTATGGCAGAACGCATAAATGTAAAAAACCTGGTTCTGTAGCAGCAAGGAGTAAAGTTAGGGGGGTTGGGGGGACAGTGTATTTAGTGAAAAAATACATTTGAGAGGGTTGTATAACATGCCAACCGTTCTCATTAGTCCACTATAGTGAGAATTCTCCCCAAAGGGGAAAATAAGCAAACTGTTCTGACTTAGAGGTTAAATGCAGACTTAATCACAGGATAGTTAATAAGTAAAAGACTTGAACTGAAACTTGCGAGCTGCGTGCTAAATCGTTTCAGTAGTGTCCCACTCTTTGCGACCCCATAGACAGTAGCCCGCCAGGCTCTTCTGTCCACCTGGGCCTTGTTTGCTAGATAACTTAGTCAATTGGATGATTGAGTTTCCCCATCTGACAATACTAAAAAATTTATAAGGTTATCATAAGGTTAAATGTGATATTACTTATAAAGCATAAAGAATAACTCACAGATCTTCATTAAGAGGTAGCTGTTATTGGATAAAGATCACAGGCTATTTAGACCTAGATGATCATAAGCTTTTGTATCTACGTGTATTGGAAAGTTGTCTACTGCCAAGGATTATGATCAATCTAAAACGACACCTCAGGTACCAAGTAAATGGCACCCGTTTTCGAATCCAAAGTTGCTTTCACTGTTCACTGGTCAGGAGCCTTTGGATAGTAGCAAGGCCCATGAGCCACTATCACCTTCAGGATCCAGTTGAAAGCTTTCTAGGTCCTACAATAAACCTGAATTAAGCCTTGTGCTGGCCATAGCCCATACTCGGTGAATTGAGACTGCTGTCTTTCAGAGCAGTTTCAAGAGCAAGTCAGGCACAAAGCAGGTGCTTGGTACCCTAGGAGCGTCAAGGATACGTCAAGCATACTACGGAGGCCTGCAGGAAGAAGTATTATCTAAAACTACAAGAGACTTGAGATAGGCTTAACAACTTTTCAAGCTGGGAGAGTCTCAGAGGTTTCTGAAATTCTGCTGCCCAACAGCAACACGCAGTCTATAACCAATGTCCTCCGGTTTCAAATCTCTGCCCCTTCCACTCTATAGGGAGCTCTCCGCTGGGCAAGAAGTCATCCACACCAACTGACCACTGTGGGGTTTGCTAACTCTGCCCACTTTGGGCGACGCCCTCTTAGTAGAGAACAAAGACTTTTCACAGACCGCAGGCCGCGTCGGGGGTGGGGGCGGCCATCCAAACGAGAGACGGAACGGAGAAGGAGGGGGGAGGCAGGGCGTATACATGGGGCGTGGTCCCTCCAAACAGCGCGGCCTGGTACGCTGAAGGCTCGGAAGAAGAGAACGAGCATCCTGGCTCTTTCTTTAGCGGCTCCGGACTGACTGTCACGCAGCTGAACAAGGTTTAGCCCTCGCGACAACCGGCAGCCCTGAAGGCGCGGCCAGAGTCTGACTTCCGGTAGGCGTATACGCTGCGTGCTGCGTCATGGCGTCATCGCGTGACGTATCCCGAGAGCGGGCTTTTGGCGCGAGAATCTGAAACCCTGTGGGTGGAGGTGGGCCTCCTGAAGTTTGCTGTCTGGGGCGGTGGGTCTCCGCGAAAGGAGGCTGAGGGATCCGGTTTCTTACCTGAGTGCCGGCGCGTTTTGTCAGCCTCCTCTGACCAAAAAAAAAACCAAACCAGCTTCACCTCTGAAGGCGGTTAGTGTTGGCAGGGGTGGAGATAGGCAGCCTTCCGCGGTCGCAGGCGGCGGGGAAGGCCTCCGGTGCCCGGATGGGAGCCGAACTTCCTGCCCTCGCTGGTCCCTGCCCGCCCCGCACCGACGGGGAGAAGGGACCCGCTCCTCGGCGGGAGGCTCCAGCCCCGCCCATTCCCGGGGACTCCGTGGCCCAGCTTCGGGCGCCGCTCGTCCCACAAGTCCCAGGCTGAAATTTCCTTCATTGGAATCACGATGAAATTACTTTACAGGAATATTGCTATTTTGGAAAATGTTTCATAGCCTGTGGCACATTGTATCTGCCTCATCGCTTAGTCCCCAGGTAGTTGCTGTATTAACGAAAATTTACTGATTGGGAATTGTCACCCGGTGTTTATCTAATAGCCCTCTGCTAACTGCGCAGCCACTGGCCACATGTGACTAGTTAATGAAGATTAAATAATAGTTAAAAATTCTGTTCTTGAACAGACTTGCCACAGTTGAGATGGTTTATGTGGCTAATGGCTGCTCTATTGGACGGCGCAAGTACAGAATACTTACTTCCCCGCGGTGAGTTCGATTCTTGTCCTAAAATAAACAATGTAGCTTCAGGCAGGTTTACCGCTTCCGGTTTTACCTCAGAATCACTTAGCAAGGACTGCATCCGTGTGAAGTGTATTTTGGTGTTCTCTTTTGCAGACTCAGCAAACTTTGGAGTAGTAGTGTAAGTAAAAATGCCGATTGGATGCAAAGAGAGGCCAACTTTTTTTGACGTTTTTAAGACGCGATGCAACAAAGCAGGTATTGACAGATTTTTTTATATGAATTGATCGTTTACATAGAGAAAAATGTGTAATTAGGCATGCTTGTTGAAAAGAATCTTGTGCTTCACGTTTTTGTTTACACCATAAACTGTGCTTTATGAAGTCATAAATCAGAAAAGTGATCATTTACAGTTAACCAAATGATCGGTGTAGATCCTGTGGTGGATAAAGAGGAAACTGGCCCCTTGATGAGTAGCACTGTTATTAGAGCAGAGACTTTCTAGCAAATCAGAAGCATTAGTAACATAATAGCAGAAATTGTCCAACTTTTTGGTCTCAGTTCTCCTTACACTAGTAAAATGATTGAGGACTGAGAGCTTTTGTTTATGTAGGTTACCATATTAGAAATTAAAACTAAGAACTTTTAAAAATATTAAGTTAACAAAAATTCTCATTGCATATTAACATGAATAATATGTTTATGAAAAATAACTTTTCCAAGAAAAATGTGAGGAGTGACATTATTTTAAAATTTTGCAGTTCTCTTTATCTGGCTCAATAGAAGATAGCTGGATTCTCATGCTCATTTCTGCATTTAATTCTTTACAATATGTTGTTTTGATAGAAGTGTATGAAGAAAACCATACCTTACACAGAAAATGTAGTTAGAAAAAGGAGTATTTTTAACTGTTTTCACTTTATTGTGGGTAGTTTTCTTTGGTATTATACCAAACTTAAGTGGGAGTTTCTTAAAAGTTGCAATGTGGAATCTGAAACTAGTGAATTTTTTGTACTCTTTTTACATGAAATTCAGTCAGTCTTTCTTGCTCCTGAATAAATGTTTTATCCATGTTGTGACATCATCCATGGTTTGATTATTTGAAAAATATTAATGCTCTGAATTACACAAATATTCCAAATATTGACACATTCCATTAGACATTATTAAAAAATCACATTGGTTACTTCACTGATCTCATCAGAAAAGTCTTAAGGTTGGGAAGATGTCAAGCTCACAGAGAGCAAAATTCTAATTCTCATTTGAAAACTCACATTTTATCTTTGGCAGCAAACTGTTTTCCCTGCAGTAACAGACTCACTTCATTCATTTTTAAGAAAATGTTCACCAAATACCCAACTCAGAATAACTTAGTCGTTCTTTCTAGCAAAAATGGCTTTCCATGAAAAGTGCTAATTCAACTCACAACTCATCACGAGTGCTTTTTCCGAATAACTATTGTACTTCAGTATGCAGAAATGTTTTATGTGTGCTTTCCATTTTTGTCACTAAGAACACTTTAAGTTAAACTTGCTTTATTGATTTTTTGTAACAAGTTCATGGTGAGGAAAAATATAGTAACTCCTAGTACAATTTGTGGCCCCTGCCATGATTCAGGCAAAGCTGTCACCAGTTTTACCCACCACTGCTGTAAATGTCAACATTGGGGAAAAGGCAAATGATGTCTAATATGAAAACAGTTTTGACCTTACGGACCCCTTGAAAGGGTCTTGGGGAACTTCCCACCAAGTGGTTCACAGGCCACATTTTGAGAACCACTACTTTAAGTATAGAACACAGGAGAAATTTTGTTCTTCTCTCTAACAGAGAATCTATTCCACTTGATTTATGAGTCTCTATTTCTTGTGTACCTATAGATTTGTCACAGCCATTTATTTAGTGTTGTATCTGTGGGTTGCATTCTTAGTGTGGATGATTTTTATTTCTGAATTGCGAATATAAAAAAAAACTTTAGAAGAGGTAATATACCTAGTAATCTTATATTGTAAAAAGTTTCTGTTATACCTTACTACAGATTCATGAAAGAACAGACTAATGAACTTATTGAACTCATTATTGACCAGATAAGTATTAGTACGTCTTTGTTATACAAATGTTACTGACCAGGGAAGCTTCAGTATTCACTTGTATAACAAATCACTGGTGTTAGCATCTGCAAAAATCCTCCAGTTAAAAATGTGTTAATTAATATGCCTTAAATGTAATTCACAGCCAAAATCTCAAGCATCCTTTTCTGTATCATAATCTTCACTGGCTTATGGATTTTATTGTGTCACGATTTTTATTTTCCTTACAGATTTAGGACCAATAAGCCTTAATTGGTTTGAAGAACTTTCTTCAGAAGCTCCACCCTGTAATTCTGAATCTTCAGAAGAATCAGAATATAAAATCAGCAGTTATGAAACAAACCCATTTAAAACACCACAAAGGAAACCTTATCATCTGTTGGCTTCAACTCCAGTCATATTCAAAGAGCAAAGTCTAACTCTGCCACTGTACCAATCTCCTTTAAAAGAATTACGTAAATTCAGATTGGATTCAGGTAAGTATGTGATGTAGTTGACTAGGAAAAATATGACCCAGTAATTCAGACAAACCTGTGCTAAAAATCCCAACTCTGTTGTTAACTATATCATGTTGGTCAGATCGATCTCTCTGGCCACACTTTCCTCACCTGAAAAGTGGAAATGATTAAAATACTACCTAGGTTTAGATTAAATAAAATAATGTAGGTCCTTGATAAATGTTCCTTTTCGTCCTTCCTTTGATTAATATATCCTTCCCACTGAGACTTGCTAAATTATATCTTTACTGTACAGAAAAACCTAGGGCTTGTTTTGATGTTGAACTAAACTGTATTTTTGCAGGCTGTCACAGAGGACAGAGATTTTTTTTTTTTAACAATAGCTGTAATGTCTTTTGATTTGGTAGCACTTTCTCTGGCCTGTATGCCAGGTGTTTGCAGCTTATCATATAAGAAGATTATATATCTATCACTTGCTTGATTTAAGTAACATATTCTTTTTTGAAGTATTACTCTCTAGTAAGAGGAGCTAACAGTATACAGATTATGTACAGTTTAAGGTTGAATGTGGTACACGTCAGAAGAAAAGTACAATAAGTATAATGAGGATTAAGAAAGAAAGCATAAATAGTATTGAGGGCAGTTAGGGAATAATTCAACTGAATTAAACCTTGAAGAATAAGTGAGATTCAGAAATTTGAAGATGGAGTAGAGTGGGCATGTTCTAGGCATAGGAAAAATATGAGGAAGAATATGTAGTTTGTAAAGTTAATATCAAGTAATTCAGACTGGAGTGTTGTGTGTTTGAAAAGGACTAGTAAACAACGTGAGGCTTAAAAAAAAAAGCAGATCGGTGGCAGACACTGAATGCTGGGCTAAAGAAATTAATTTGATAAGTTGTTGAACAGAGAAAATAGATGTAAATTTAATCATGCTACTTCCTGCTTCAAACCTATGATTACCTCCTTTTGCCCTCATGATAAAATCCAGACTCTTTAATATGATCTACAAGGTCCTTTATAATTTGTTCTCTCATTAATGCCTCATCTTGCCATAATTTCCTTCTTACACACTCTCAATTTACTCTCAGTGATACTGAATTTTGTTTTTTTGGAACTCCTATGCTCTGTGGCTCTTTACATATTGTTACCACTGCCTAGTACTTACTTTTTAAGCTTTTGCCTAGCTAATTGACAACTCACCTTTCATATCTTGACTCATCTCTCTGCTTCTAGGAAGTATTCTCTGTTTCACTTACTTAGCTTCTAGTGAAGGAATCTTACATAAGCAATTGTCCTATGGTAAGTGCTATGAAAGAGGAAACTCATGGTTTTAGGAAGTGCACACATGAAAGGGGGTGCAGGTAGTGAGCAAAGATTTTCTTACATGTTATTGCATACCTAATGGCATACATAGTAGGTGTTCAGTAAGTATTTGTAGAATAAAGGAATGTTTAGAAAGCCTAAAGATTTGGCATCTGTCTTTGGAGATGTGCTTTTCAAAATGTCATGCCTGGACCATTAGACTCTCCTGAAGCTGATTGAGAAGGACAATTCCAAGCACTTCTCTGAATCTGTTAAATTAAAATTTCTGGAAATAGAGGTTATGATGGTGCATTTTAAACTAATTGGTAACTCATAGAAGACAAGACTGAAGGCAGGGAGATCAGTTAGCAGACATATATATGATGTTCCAGGTGATGGGAGGCAAGTGCCTGAGATAGAATAATGGTCGTGAAAGTGGATTTGGAAGGTAGAAATAGGGGACCCTGCAGTAAACTCAATATGGAGAAGTCACAAGAGGATCAAATCACAGGTGCAGGGCATGACTGAGAACATAGTGGTGACATTCGTAGAAACTGTAAGCCTGGGGGAAAAGCCGGTTTGAGAGGGAAGAGGTTTGAAAGGATTGAAAAAAAGGTAGGTTTGGACTGCAGTTTTAGATAGTACTGGGATGTGAAGGTGGCGATGTCCTGAGAACTTTTGGGGAATATAAGTCTGAAGCTAAAGAAAGAATACAAGTGGGAGAGAAAGCTGTAGGAATCAACCCTGTTTGAAAAGTGAAAAAGTCATCACATCTGGTGAGAAAATTGATCATGATGAGGGCTAGGATAGAGCCTTAGGGAATGTGAAACAAATGAAATGTGGAAATCATCCATTTGAGAAAGGGAATCATCCATTCAGCAAACATCCTCTGCTTACTTTGTAGCCTAGTAGCTTGCTTGGCATTAAGGATACAGACATGAATAAGATAGCCTTTGACCTCTGGACCTCAGTCCTGTATGGGAGAAAATATACAAATATGCTGGTTGGTCTATGTTATAATAGGAGCATGTACAAAGCACTGTGTTGTGGGCATAGCAAAGGAAACAGCCATCTGTCTTAGTGTGGTCAGGAAAAGCTCTGTAAAATGGCGTATACTGAATCAACTGAACCTTGAAAGACATACCTAGAGTTGGTGGATTATTTTCTAATTGTAACCTGCTGGGATTGGTCTTTCTATAACCAGGGAAGGATAGGAATGAATTAATAAAGCTGCTGTGGACTCACAGCAGAAGCATTAACTTTTTTAAGCTTATAGTGCATTAATAATTCTGTTGACTAGTCTCTTAAGACCTTTTGCTTTTAAGTTTACTTTAAATTCAGTATTGAAATGTAAGACTTAAGCTATTTTTTCACCTACTTAGTTCAGTTCTAATATCTAAAATATTTTTTAAAAATTATCCATTAAATTCCATGAGGAAGTTTGCTATATCTTCTTCTCATAAGTCTTTCCTTTTGCATAAAATCACATGAGTTTATTTTAACCATCATTTTGCTTATTTATGAGATTCTCAAGTTATTTGGAAAATATTTATTAGGATGTGAACTTTGTTTTGCCTGGTTCTTTTTTTTTTTTTGCTTTTTATTTCTTACAGTTTCTATTCTTTTGTGTTTTCTTTTTATTGCTGAGCCAGTATTGATACCTTTTGTTAACTAAAGTCCTGTGTTTACATTAGGGTTCTTTTTTTGTATAGTTCTTTGGACTTTGGCAAATGTGTAATGTCATATACTATTACAGAATATACAGAATAGTTTCACTGCACTGAAAATGCCCTATGTTCCACCTATTCACCCTTCCTTGCCCCTAAACCCCTGGAAACCACTGATCTTGAACTGTATTCAAAGTGTTTTATGCATTTATATACATAAATGTTGAATGGAGTCAGCTTTTGAGACATCACTTTTTGGAAAGGAATTCAAACTGAATTCCCCATATATTCTCCTTCCAGTATAGATAAAACTTGTTTTTAAATACTTCTACAGAATAAAAATTCACAATTCAGAACATATACATCCTCACTGCATTATTGTATGTTTCAGGAAAGGATATTGCCAACAGTAAACATAAAAGTTGTTGCAGGGTGAAGGCTAAAGTCAATCAAGCAAATGATGTTATCAGCCCACCTCCAAATTCCTCTCTTAGTGAAAGGTATGATGAAGCTACTGTATTAAAATAAAGGAAACATCTTCCTATATGTGATATTTGTTTTGTAGAGATGCATCTAATCATCATTGTAATATTTTGCTTTAGAGACTGGTAGAGGATCTTCTATTTTAAAATAATTTCCTTTTAGATTGAATCCTTGAACACAATAATTTTTACGTTAGAAACATTTACTCTGTTTTTCTTATAACATTTAATTCACTGTTTTTCTGTGTATCTGTGGAATTTTTTGGTAACAAAAATAAATGAAGAAAAGCAATGCCTTTGAAATATCCAGTTTAAAATAATTTGTATACTCTGTGCAGAGAGTTTGATGCTGTCATAGACTCACTTTATATAATTTTTAAATTCAAAATATACGATTCTTAGCACCTAAAATTTGTGAATACTTTATACATTACTTTCGATGGGGATTTTAAACATAACTTAGTGGTTACTTAATTCTTCATGAGATATTTCCTTTTTTAAAAAGTAATCTAAGAATATTACAAACTGGTATAATTCTAATTGATATGATTGGGAGTCCTTTTTTAAAATAAGATTAGTATTTTGTTTCTTTTTGCTATTTTCATTCTCTTTTGAATAATCGAGAGATTTGTTTTGTTTCCTTTTAGTCCTGTTGTTCTGCGATGCACACATGTAACACCACAAAGAGAAAAGTCGGGTATGATTAAAAACGAGGCCTTTTATTTTTCATATACTCTTAATTCTAATAAATATAAAACTTAGTAATTTTGTCTCTTGTTTTATCCCCAGTGGTATGTGGAAGTTTATTTCATACACCAAAGCTCATGAAGGTAAATAGTTTATTTTTACTGTGTAGTACTATGTAGTAATTGAGAATTTGAAAACAGTGTCATAATTTTGCCCTGAGTCTTACAGTTATGTACCTAGTGACTCACACAGGCATTCGGTAAGTAATAAATGAAAAAAAAATAAGTGAATAGAAAAATTCTCAAGCATCTGTTCACTTCTATGAAATAAACGATTTTCCTTATTTCCAGGGTCAGACACCGAAACGTATTTCTGAAAGTTTAGGAGCTGAGGTGGATCCTGATATGTCTTGGTCAAGTTCTTTGGCCACACCACCAACACTTAGTTCTACTGTGCTCATAGGTAATACCTGTGAATGTATATTATATAAGACAGTGTATTATATGAAAAGATAATTAGTACCAGATTAGACAATCTATCTTCGTTAGGTATGTTACTATTTCAGAATAATTTTATTCTATGTAGTGTTGATTGAGATAAATCTCAAGTGAATCAAATAGTATTTTGCCATGCTTAGTCACTCAGTCGTGTCCAACTCTTTGCAACGCCATGGACTGTAATCCACCAGGCTCCTCCGTCCATGGGGATTCTCCAGGCAAGAATAGTGCAGTGGTTTGCCATGTCCTCCTCCAGGGGATCTTTCCAACCCAGGAATCGAACCCAGGTCTCCTGCCTTGCAGGTGGATTCTTTGCCATCCAAGCCACCAGGGAAGCAAATAGTATTTTAGAAGTATCAAATTAATTTATATACAAACCCGGATTTTTTTTACTTTATACATTATACATTATATTTTGATCCCTCTTTAGTTGGGCATCTTAACTGTCTTCTTGCTTAGATGAAATTATATAGGTTAAAGCTTGTTGAAAAGTAAGAAGTATTTAACATGATATACCTTTCAACTGTATTATTATCTAAATAAATACTAAAATCTACAAGCTTTAGCTTTTAAATCATGACCTCACATCTTAATTTGATTCTCCAAGCCTTTGTGGACAGTATTATCTTCAAGTTAGAATCATCAAACTATAGTTTCTTACCAGCTTATCAGTGGTACTAAGGAAATGTGAATGTAACTTATCCACTGGGGAAACAGTGGCTGAGTTTATTTTTCTGGGCTCCAAAATCACTGCAGATGGTGACTGCAGCCATGAAATTAAAAGACGCTTACTCCTTGGAAGGAAAGTTATGACCAATCTAGACAGCATATTAAAAAGCAGAGACATTACTTTACCAACAAAGGTCTGTCTAGTCAAGGCTATGGTTTTTCCAGTTGTCATGTATGGATGTGAGAGTTGGACTATAAAGAAAGCTGAGCACCGAAGAATCGTTGCTTTTGAACTGTGGTGTTGGAGAAGACTCTTGAGAGTCCCTTGGACAGCAAGGAGATCCAACCAGTCCATCCTAAAGGAGATCAGTCCTGGGTATTCATTGGAAGGACTGATGTTGAAGCTGAAACTCCAATACTTTGGCCACCTGATGCAAAGAGCTGACTCATTGGAAAAGACCCTGATACTGGGAAAGATTTGAGGGCAGAAGAAGGGGACGACAGAGGATGAGATGGCTGGATGACATCACCGATTCAACGGACACAGGTTTGGGTGGACTTCGGGAGTTGGTGATGGACAGGGAGGCCTGGCGTGCTTCAATTCATGGGGTCGCAAAGAGTCGGACACAACTGAGCGACTGAACTGAACTGAACTGTGTTGATTGACCTCTCTAATTACTATACTTAGATTAATTCATTTTGCATTAAATGTATTATTTAACCCAACAATGCATGTTTCTTTTGAGGTCTAACTGAAAAATACAGAAGTTTTATGTTAATTTTAGTGTATGGTGTATAATACAGTATAAGTAAATTGAACTTTTTTTTTTTTTTACAGTCCGAGATGAGGAAGCATCTGCAGCTATGTTTCCTAGTGATACTACTGCTGTAAGTAAATATAATAAAGTGATCAAACTGTTGCAGTTGCTTTGAATGCCTTGAGCAATTTTGCATTTTTCATTCTTAAATTTATGATTTTATAAGCCTTTGGGAAAGACTCTAAACCTGTTTCTATGTGTGATTTTCTTTGACTTCCTACGAAACTCTACTGTCTCTCTGTTTAAGAAAAAGTTGAATATACTATCTGCATAGTGAGAGTTTCTATACTAGTAATTTTAAAATACAACTTTTGCAGATTTTGAAAAGATATTTTTCTAACCATGATGAAAGTCTGAAAAATAATAAGTTTATCCCTTCTGGGCCAGACAATGACAACAAAAGTCAAACAGAAGCTGAAAGTCATGGTAAGCCCTTCTGCTTAATTGAATGACTATTTTTAACTGACATCATTGAAATTGCTCATCTTTTCTTAAAGAGAAAAAATGTTACTTCTCCTTTCTTTATTACTGAAGGTATTGAGAATAGAAACTAACTTCATTTAGATGAAAATGTTTAAACATCATGCTAGGACAATACTATTCAAAGATACTATTGTGACCCCAAAACAAAACCCATAACTCAAAACTTCGAGATGCACAATAAGACTTAGAATTAACAAAATGTTAAGACCTTATCTCTAATTAGAAAGTAAGTATGGTTGCAGATATACCAAAAGTTACTCAATCAGGTTATTGGAATGTTGCGTATTCTTCAGTTTGTTTAGTCACTCAGTCATGTCCAACTCTTCGTGACACCGTGGACTGCAGCAAGACAGGCTTCCTTGTCCATCACCAACACCCGGAGCTTACTCAAACTCATGTGCATCAAGTCAGTGATGCCATCCAGCCATCTCATCCTCTGTCGTCCCCTTCTCCTCCTGCCCTCAATCTTTCCCAGCATCAGGGTCTTTTCCAATGAGTCAGTTCTTCGCATCAGGTGGCCAAAGTATTGAAGCTTCAGCTTCAGCATCAGTCCTTTCAATGAATATTCAGGACTGATTTTCTTTAGGATTGACCGGTTTGATCTCCTTGCAGTCCAAGGGACTCTTAAGAGTCTTCTCCAACACCACAGTTCAAAAGCATCAATTCTTTGGCACTCAGCTTTCTTTATAGTCCAACTCTCACATCCGTACATGACTACTGGAAAAATAATAGCTTTGACTAAACAGACTTTTGTAAGCCAAGTTATGTCTCTGCTTTTTAATATGCTGTCTAGGTTTGTCATAGCTTTTCTTCCAAGGAGCAAGCATCTTTTAATTTCATGGCTGCAGTCACCATCTGCAGTGATTTTGGAGCCCAAGAAAATAAAGTCTATCAGTTTCCCCATCTATTTGCCATGAAGTGATGGGACTGGATGCCATGATCTTAGTTTTTTGAATGTTGAGTTTTAAGCCAACTTTTTCACTCTCCTCTTTCACTTTCATGAAGAGGCTCTTTAGTTCTTCTCTTTCTGCCATAAGGATGGTGTCATCTGCATATCTGAGGTTATTGATATTTCTCTAAGCAATCTTGATTCCAGCTTGCGCTTCATTCAATCCAGCATTTTGCGTGATGTATTCTGTATATAGGTTAAATAAGCAGGGTGGTAGTATACAGCCTTGATGTACTCCTTTCCCAATTTGGAACCAATCTGTCATTCCATGTCCAGTTACTAACTGTCGCTTCTTGACCTGCATAGAGATTTCTCAGGAGGCAGATAAGGTGGTCTGGTATTCCCATCTCATTCAGAATTTTCCATAGTTTGTCGTGATCCACATAGTCAAAGACTTTGGTGTAGTCAATCAAGCAGATGTTTTTCTGGAACGCTCTTGCTTTTTCAATGATCCAGTGGATGTTGGCAATTTGTTCTCTGGTTCCTCTGCCTTTTCTAAATCCAGCTTGAACATCTGGAAGTTCTCAGTTCATGTACTATTGAATCCTGGCTTGGAGAATTTTGAGCATTACTTTGCTAGTGTGTGAGATGAATGCAGTTGTGTGGTAGTTTGAACATTTTTTGGCATTGCCTCTCTTTGGGATTGGAATGAAAACTGGTCCATTCCAGTCCTGTGGCCACTGCTGAGTTATCCATATTTGCTTGCATATTGAGTGCAGCACTTAAACTGCATGATCTTTCAGGATTTGAAATAGCTTGGCTATAATTCCATTACCTCCACTAGCCGTGTTCATAGTGATGCTTCATTAGAACCACTTGGCTTCGCACTTCAAGATGTGTGGCTCTAGGTGAATGATCATACCATGGTGGTTATCTGAGTCATGAAGATCTTTTTTGTATAGTTCTTCTGTGTATTGCCACCTCTTCTTATCTTCTGTTTCTGTTAGGTCCATACCATTTCTGTCCTTTATTGTGCCCATCTTTGCATGAAATGTTCCCTTGGTATCTAATTTTCTTGAAGAGATCTCTAGTCTTTCCCATTCTATTGTTTTTCTCTATTCCGTTGCATTGATCACTGAGGAAGGCCTTCTTACCTCTCCTTGCTATCCTTTGGAATTCTGTATTCAAATGGGGATATCTTTCCATTTCTCCTTTGCCTTTCACTTCTCTTCTTTTCTCAGCTATTTGTAAGGCCTTCTTAGACAGCCATATTGCCATTTTGCATTTCTTTTTCTTGGGGATGGTCTTGATCACTGCATGTTCTTAGTATGTTTGTATAACTGTATAAATGTGTAGGATTGGACATCTTATGTGTGTGTGTTTGTATAAAATCAGATTTTACTGCTGGTTTTAGGGCCATAAAATTAATTTGGAACTTACAGTTTGATAAATTTTAATATTAAATTGTGCTTATCTAGTAAAATTGAGTAAACTTTATTGTATAGACCTAGTAAAGAAAGGTTTTTAGAGATTGAGTGTGAATAAAAGGCTGTGAGTACACTGGAATCAGTCTTGACCAGAAGAACAGGGCAAGGTTGGTGTCTCCCTACCCAAAACAAAGCTAGCATTCAGGATAACTCTTCAAATGCTAAATTATGCGTTATTTAGTGTATACTGTTTCTATGAAAAAGGTTTGAAAGTAATACAAATTATATGGTTTGTTATAAAATGTTATTAGTGACACGTGTGTTTTAAATTTTAACAGGATTGGAGGAAATGTTAGAGGATTCATTTGGTAAAGTAAATAGCTGCAAAGAGCATTTTGAAAAGTCAATGCCAAATGTCCTAGAAGATGAAGTACATGAAACAGTTGCAGGTATCTCTGAAGAAGATAGTTTACCAGTATGTGTTTCTAAATGTAAAACAAAAAAGCTACAAAAAATAAAAACTGGCAAGACTAGGAAAAATATTTTCCGTGAAACGAAAACAGATGGATGTGAAGAAGCTAAAAAGCAAATGACAGAAAGTAAACATTCATTTGTATCTGAAACAGAACCAAATGACAGTGATCCATTAGATTCAAATGTAATAAATCAGAAGGCTGTTGGGAATGGAACTGACATAATCTCTAGGGAAGTTATACCATCTTCAGTCTCTGAATGGTCTCAGCTCACACTCTCGGGTCTAAATGGAACCCAGATGGAGAAAACGTCTCTACTGCATATTTCTTCTTGTGACCAAACTAATTCAGAAGACCTCATAGGCACAGAGAAAGAGTATACCAACTTCATTACTTTAGAAAATTCTTTGCCACATATTTCAAGCATATCAAAAACAGTGAAGATATTAAATGAGGAAACAGTGGTAAACAAGACAGATGAAGGGCTGTGTCTTGAATCTCATGAAGATCCCACTACTGTGGGACAGCAAACACTAACTGACTCTTCTCCACTTCAGGGCATCAAAAAGTCTATCTTCAGGATAAGAGAATCACCTGAAAAGATACTTAGAGCACATTTCTCAAGTAATGTGACTGATTCAAACTTGAAAGAAGAACCAGAAGACTCTAAAAGTGGATCAGAAATACAAACTATTTACTCACAGAAAGAGGATTCTGTATGTTCAAGTTCAGGTGATAATGAGAGCTGGCCAGCCACTACCAAATACACTTTAGTAGCTTTGAAGAACACAGGTTTAATATCCGCTTTGAAAAAGAAAACAAAAAAGTTTATTTATGCTATAAATGATAAAACAACTTACCAAGGACTGAAAATACAGAAAGACCAAGAATCAGAACTAACTCACTCTTCAGCCCAATTTGAAGCAAAGCCTTTGGAGGCACCACATACATTTACAAATATTAATTCAGGTACCTCTTTGTGTGTATGTAAATAGTGTATATGTTTTATGGATGGTGATAAATTTCTTATTTGAACATGTATATCTTTCTTTAGCCTTTTTAAAAAACATATTGCCTACTTTCATTCTATAATTTTTTTGGTTTTTCTTCTGTCTTTTTTTTGTTTTAATCTATATATTCCGTATCAGACATTGTTGTTTAGGCCTTTGATTACTAGTGTTCAGAATCATTCCATTCAAACTTGTTGGATCAATTTGCATGATGTACACACACACACACACACACACATATAAAATCATAACTCTTGAGACAGAGCATGTGATTGATAAACACCAAGAGCTTGGCTACTTAATTCCTGCTTTAATTTTCAGTATTTGTTATATGCAAGTTGGACAGTTCTGTAAATATGTTGTGCTATTTAATATGTATTTTCTCTAAAGCATGTAAAAAATAGAAAAAAAAAAGCTAATTGTTAGCTAAGTTTAATGTAAGGCACTCATACAATAGTGACTTTTTGTTGTTGTTACACAATTTTCTTAAATATTTAGAGGTTGCTTAGAGTTATTACTATATCTCGGTGTCAGGAGTGTGCATAGTAAAAGTCATTTTTCATTTGAGCAAAAGTTTATTTATCAGTAGGTATTGTGTGTGTTCAGTCTCTGGGTCGAGAAGATCCTCTGGAGAAAGAAATGGCAACCCACTCTAGTATTCTTACCTGAAAAATTCCATGGACAGGGGAGCCTGGTGGCTACAGTCCATTTAGTTGCAAAGAATCAGACATGACTTAACACATACATACTGTATGTTAAAAGGTGATTTTATCTCCCTCTGAGAATATTTGAGTGGGTGATAGTATTTTAATGAACAATAGGCTTGGTGGAACTGGAGTACAAAACTGTTTGAGATTTAGGTTAATTTCCAGAGGAAAATGTATATATCAGAGATAAAACCAACCAAACAGTGGTTAGTGAATAAATAAAATGAGACTAACAATTTTGACTTATTAATAGATTCAGAGGGTCAATAAAATTAACTAAATATTTGCATATATAATTGAGATTAAGTAATCTTTCAGGCCCTTCATGTGTAGAACCTGTTTTTAAAGTTCATTTTTTGTTTTTCTTCAGTGTGAAAGACTGAACCAAAGGAAATGGTTACTTTTTTAGTTCCTTTTCATTACTTTGCTTTTCTAACTCCTATTACATCAATATTAGCAAAGAATTCTTTCCCAATTTTATTTTCTAATAAAAATACTTTGAATTTTACTTATGGTAGCTAGCTACATACTAATTTTAATTGACTTGATTCAGTTCAGTTCAGTCGCTTAGTTGTGTCCGACTCTGCAACCCCACAAACCGCAGCATGCCGGGCCTCCTTGTCCATCACCAACTCCTGGAGCCCACCCAGACCCATGTCCATTGAGTCGGTGATGCCATCCAACCATCTCATCCTCTGTCGTCCCCTTCTCCTCCTGCCCTCAATCTTTCCCAGCATCAAGGTCTTTTCCAATGAGTCAGCTCTTCGCATCAGGTGGCCCAAGTATTGGAGTTTCAGCTTCAACATCAGTCCTTCAGTGGACACCCAGGACTGATCTTTAGGATGGACTGGTTGGATCTCCTTGCTGTCCAAGGGACTCTCAAGAGTCTTCTCCGACACCACAGTGTTGACTTGATAAATATTAGTAAAAAATACTAGGTCCTCTGTATCTTTAGTTGGGAAATGTAGTAACTTCAAAATAGAGAATATTTAGAATTCTTTCCTTTAAACTTGACATTCTCTTCTTGTTTTTCATGTAATTCTTGTTTTAGACACTATCTTTTTAACTTAGTGGTAAATATTTAGTGAATGTGATTGATGATACTTGAATTTTATCTTGTCACTTTGTGTCTTCATGCTTAGGTTCATCGCATTCTTCTATCCAAAAAAACTGTTCACAGAATGATTCTGAAGAACCAACTTTGTCTTTAACCAGCTCTTTTGGGACAGTTCTGAAAAAATGTTTTAATAATGAAAGCAGTTCTTCTAATAGTAAAACAATATCTCAGGATCTTTATTGTAAAGAAACAAACATTAATAAGGAAAAACGGCAGTCATTTATAACCACAGAAACTGATTATGTGTCATGCTTGCAGGACAAGCATTGTGAGGATAATCCAAAAAGCCAAGGTGTTTCAGATATAAAGGAAAAAATCTTGCCTGTAGTGTGTCACCCTGAATTGCCACATTCAGAGGAATGTAGTGATACTGTCTTCCAATTCCAGGAAAATTTTTTACATGACCACGATAATACCACCATTTTAACTCGTAGCTCCAAGGATCTTCTGTCAAATCCAGTTGTGATTTCTAGAGGAAAAGAATCATATAAAATGTCAGAGAAAATAAAATCTAAGAATTGTGAAGCAGGTTTTGAAGTAACTAAGTATATTTCCATGGACAAGAATCAAGAAACATGTGTTTTAAGTGAAAATTCTAAGAAAGCTGAGATATTGTCACCTGAAAAATATATAACAGGAGCATCACCTTCTGTGAAAGTACAATGCTACCAAAATACAAATCTCACAGTCATCCATAAAGACCAGGAAGAAACTACTTTAATTTCAAAAAGAACTGTCAACCCAAACTCTCAAGAACTTTCCCCAGACAATGAAAATAATTTTATCTGTCAAACAACTAGTGAAAGGAATATTCCTATTTTAGGAAACATTAAGGAAGTTCATGAGGCAGACCTCCGTTGTTTAACAGAACCTGTTCTCAAGAACTCTGTCATAGTAACAAGTCCAGATATGGATGGAGGACAAGCAGCCAAAGTGTCCATTACAAAAGATTCTGTCTCATCAAATATAGTCCATAGTCTTATAGAGAATAGAAATAGCATAAAGCAACAACCAAAGATGACTCTAGGTCAAGATTCAAAGCCAGATGTGTCCCTAGATAGAGATACGAAATCAAACAGAAATAACTTTTGTAGGAACAAATGGGCAGGACTCTCAGATTTGACTTCAAGTCACAGTTTTGGAAATGGCTTCACAACAGCTTCTAATAAAGAGATAAAACTCTCTGAAGACAACATTAAGAAAAGCAAAATGCTCTTCAAGGATATTGAAGAACATTATCCTGCTAGCTTAGCTTGTGTTGAAACTGTAAAATCATTAGAAAATCAAAGGAAAGGAGGCCGACCTCATGATCGTGATTCACAGTCAGTTGATACAGTGTATGGGTGTGTGCAGAGTGGTGCTATTGTTTCTGATGGTGAAAACAGTCACACAACTCCTCCAGTTTTATCTTTAAAGCAAGACTTCAATTCAAACCATAATTTAACACCCAGCCAGAAGGCAGAAATTACAGAACTTTCTACAATATTGGAAGAATCAGGAAGTCAGTTTGAATTTACACAGTTCAGAAAACCAAGCCACATATTACAGAGTAATCCATTTGAAATGCCTGAAACCCAGATGACTGTCTTGAATACCACTTCTGAGGAGCAGAAAGATGCTGATCTTCATCTCACAACCAGTGCCCCATCTTTCAGTCATGTAGATAGCAGCAAGAAAAGTGAAGGTTTAGTTGGACGTGAGCAAAAGTTGATCTGCTTGTCAACAACCAACTGTAACAAAAGTGTTTCTGGTTATTTATCAGATAAAAGTGAAGTGGAGCTTAGGGGCTTTTATTCAGCTCGTGGCACAAAACTGAATGTTTCTAGTGAAGCATTGCAGAAAGCCATAAAACTGTTCAGTGACATTGAGAAAGTTAGTGAGAAAACTCCTGTAGAAGTAGATCCAGAAAGTTTCTCTTCAAATCAGTGTAATGATTCTGATGTTTCTATGTTTAAGGTAAAAAATTATAGCAATGATAAAAATTTAAGTGAGGAAAATAATAAATGCCAACTGATACTACAAAGTAACTTTGAAATGACTACCAGCATTTTTGTCAAAGAAAATACTGAAGATTTCAAGAGAAATACTGAAAACAAAGATAACAAATGTTCTGGTTTTGTTTGTGATTTAGAAGAATCTGATGGCTGTGCTTCAAGTAAAACTGATACAGTTTATGTTCATAAAGACAAAAATGGCTTACCATATATTGATCAACACAACATACATCTGAAATTATCTCATCACTTTATGAAGGAGGAAAACATTCCAATTAAAGAAGGTTTGTCAGATTTAACTTGTTTGGAAGTTGTGAAAATTGAAGAAACATTTAATAAGTCAAATAAAAAGGAGCCAATTGCTAATAAGATGAGGCAAAATATAAAAGATTTTGGTGTTCTTGATTTGTCCTTTTGGACTGCAAGCAGGGAAAACATAAAGGTCTCTAAGGAGTCTTTAAATAAAGTAAATTTCTTTGATGAAAAATGTACAGAAAAAGAATTGAATAATTTTTCAGATTCCTCAAATTCTGAATTACTTTCTGGCATAAATATCAACAAAATAGACATTTCAAGTCATGAGGAAACCAGTATGTTCAAAAACAAAATGTTGAAAGAAAGCAGCCCAGCTGGTATTGAAAATCAAATACTGACACTCCAGCAAAGAGAAAAGTGTGAACTCAAAAAGATCAAAGAACCAAACATGTTGGGTTTTCATACAGCTAGTGGGAAAAAAGTAAAAGTTGCCAAAGAATCTCTGGACAAAGTGAAAAATCTTTTTGATGAAACAAAGCAAGACAATAGTGAAGTGACTGATTTTATCCATCAAGGGGCAAAGATGCTAAAGGACAGAGAAGTTTGTAAAGAAGGGCTTGACTTAGCATGTGAGATAGTTAAAGTAACTGCCCCAAAGCATGAAGAGATGCAGAATTCTCTAGAGGAGAAAAAGCTTGTTTCTGAGGAGACTGCCATGCCACCCAGGTTCTTAAGTGATCATTTACACAGACAAACTGAAAATCTCCACATATCACATAGTATCTCTCTGAAAGTTAAAGTACATGAAAATATAGAAGAAAAAACAGCAAAAAGTCCTACAACTTGTTACACAAACCATTCCACTTGTTCAGCCATTGAAAACTCAGCTTTAGCGTTTTACACAGGACATGGTAGAAAAATTTCTGTGAGTCAGGCTGCACTACTTGAAGCCCAGAAATGGCTTAGAGAAGGAGAATTGAATGATCAACCAGAAAAAATAAATTCCTCCAAAATTATAAGTTTAAATGAATATACTGGGGATTACGTAGGAAATCCTTCATGTGGAAACAGTTCAAACAGTATCATAACTGAAAATGACAAAAGCCTCTCTGAAAAGCAAGATTCAACTTCCTTAAACAACAGCACGCCTAACAGCTATTCATATCATTCTGATTTTTGTCATTCCAGTGAGGGATTTAATAAACCAGAGTATCTCTCAAAAGATAAAATTGATAATTCTGGTATTGAGCCAGTAGTGAAGAATGTCAAAGATAGGAAAAACACTAGTTTTTCTGAAGTAATACCCACCATAAGAGAAGCAAACATAAACCCACAAGCTTTAGACAAAGATAGTTATGTTCTGAAACTTGTGACTAAGTTTTCACCATGCAAAAATAAAAAGACAGCTGTTGAAGTGGCCGTATGTAATTCCAATAATTTTGAGACCGAACCACCTGCATACAGTACAGCAAGTGATCAAATAGCCTTTGTTTCACATGAAACAACAGTGAGAGAGAGGTTTACAGACAACTGCAGGAACATAACTAAGCACAACACTGAGACTAAATCAGGCACTGACCAAACGAAAACTGTGACAAATTCTCAGAAGGCACTGGGTGACTCAGAGGATGTTATTTTCCCTAACTCTCCAGATAATGAAGAACATAATATGCATTCACATGATGTTTCTCCTGACATTCAAAGTGAACCGATTTTACAACATGACCAAAGTACTTCTGGATTGGAGAAAGTTTCTGAAATACCACTTCGTCATGATTTGAAAACTTCTGATCGATGTGAATTTAACATGGGAAAGCATCCCAGGTCCATCTCTTCTATGAATGCTTGTGGGATTTTTAACACAGCAAGTGGAAAATCTGTCCAAGTGTCAGATTCTGCATTACAAAAAGCAAGACAGGTATTTTCTAAGTCAGAAGACAGTGCCACGCAACTCTTTTCCAGAGTGTCATTTAAAAGTAATGAAGAGCATTCAGACATGTTCACAAAAAAAGAAAATACTATGACACATAACCCCCCAAATTTACTATCATCTGCTTTCCCTGGATTTAGTACAGCAAGTGGAAAACATGTTCCGGTTTCTGAGAGTGCTTTATGCAAAGTTAAGGGAATGTTTGAAGAGTTCGATTTAATCAGAACTGAATATAGTCTCCAGCATTCACCTACCTCTAGGCAAGATGTATCAAAGATACTTCCTGTCTCTTGTACTGATAAAAGAACCCCAGAACACTCTGTAAGCTCCAAAATGGAAAAAGCCTACAATAAAGAATTTAAATTATCAAATAACTATAACGTTGAAAGTGGTTCTTCAGAAAATAATCACTCTATTAAAGTTTCTTCGTATCTCTCTGAGTTTAAGCAAGACCAACAGCCAGTATTAGGAACCAGAGTATCACACATTGAGAACATTCATCTTTTGGGGAAAAAGCAAACTTTGCCTAAAAATATAAAAAAGGAAATTGGGAAAACTGAAACTTTTCCTGATCTTCCTGTGAAAACAAATACAGAAATTTGTTCTACTGACTCCAAAGACCCAGAGAACTATTTTGAAACAGAAGCAGTAGAGATTGCCAAAGCTTTTATGGAAGATGGTGAGCTGACAGATTCTGAATTTCCAAGTCATGCGAAACACTCTCCTTTTACATGCCAAAAAAATGAGGAAACAGTTTTGTCAAATTCAAGAATAGGAAAAAGAAGAGGAGATGCACTTGTCACAGTTGGTAAGTGTGTGTCTTTGCCTTTTGGTCTCCCAGTCACTTTTTAAATTGTTAAGTCCTTAATAATTCTGGTATGCTAGCTTGTAACAATTAGGAAATTATACACTAAGTACATTTTTCAGACTTGTGTGTGTAGTTTGGTTTCACTCTTGATATCTCTGAGTCTGTGTACCAGGAAGTCATTGGTTGAGTCATGTTTATATACATACACACAGAGACGGGGAGAGAGAACAGAGTTTCAGACTCTGGCTATTAAGAACTTTAAAAGCTGGTTTCTGACTACAGATATTGGTTAGCTTGCCTTTTTTTTTTTTTTTCATCTAGCAGGTGTTCTAAGATAAGCTTTTTTTTTTTAGTAAATAGTATTCTGGTCTTAACTACACCTGACTTCTCTAAAAAAAATAAATAAATAAATAAATAAATAAATAAAAATAAATATAGTATATTTAACAACTCAGTTCAATTATGAGGTTAATTGGGTGTGTGATTTTTTTTTCTTTCTGTTAGTATCTGACTAGGAGTAATCTTAAATAATTAAATCTGTTGATTAGTTACAATTAAAGTAAATGCCAGAAGTAACTCTCCAACTTTTAAGTGAATGATCTGAAGTACGTCAATCCTGTTTAAAAACTCTAGACTCATAGAATAGTTGAGTTTTCACAAGTCTTCTTGTCCACTGCCCTGTCCAGGCAGTGTCAGAAAGACACTGAAGATGGTCAGTTCATTCTTATACTTGGTACATTTTGCCCTTAAGTCATCCTGGTGGATACAGACTTCCTTCAGTTCAGTTCAGTTAAGTTGCTCAGTTGTATCCGACTCTTTGCGACCCCATGAACCGCAGCACGCCAGGCCTCCCTGTCCATCACCAACTCCTGGAGTCCACCCAAACCCATGTCCTTTGAGTCGGTGATGCCCTTAAGTCATCCTGGTGGATACAGACTTCCTTAATCAAATATTATCCATGCCACATTCTATACCAAGTTCATGTTACAGGCAGAGTAGTAAGTTTACAATACTTACCTTAAACTGTTGCTGTTCTCTAGTGCAAAATTCTGAGGTGCAGATGCTAAAGATATTCATAATTCTTTTACAGAAAATAATGTCTTTATTTATAGGATCCTGTTTTGTTCATGTGTGCACTAAAGTAGGTTGGCCTTATGCCTAGGAGTAACAACTCAGATTTCTACTAAGTTCTCAACAGCATCGTTGTTTCATTTCCCTCACTACTGTTAGATACAAATATATTAGCTTAATTAGCTTCTGGAGAAGGGCATGGCAATCCACTCCAGTATTCTTGCCTGGAGAATCCCCATGGACAGAGAAGCCTGGAGGGCTGCAGTCCATGGGGTTGCAAAGAGTAGGACACAACTGAGCGACTAGGCACAATCAGCTTCTGGTTACTTTATAGTACAGGTTCTTGTCAAACAATTAAATCACTTTATAATCAAACATTTGATAAAGCCTTGCATGGGCATTTTTACTTATTAAATCCTTCAAGTTCACTTCCTTTAATAAATCAAAAAACATCTAAAAACAAAGTATCAGGACTTCCTTTGTGGTGTAGTGGCTAAGATTCTACCCTCCCAATGTACGGGGCCTGGGTTCAATCCGTGGTGGGGGAACTAGATCCCACATGCTTCAACTAAGACCCAAGGCAGCCAAATAAACAAATTAAAATAAATATTTTTTTTTAAATGGTATCTGTTAACACATTATCTCAGTATGGCATAGAAATGCATAACTTCAATTATGGCTTAAACTTATTCTAAGCCTTTGAAGAGTTTTTAAATTAAGAAGTACATATTATTTTTGCCAGTACTAAAATTTTGGTAATTTAAAATCTTTTCTCCTACCCACTGACTCTAGTTCAGGGACCTATATAATAAATTCCTTCTTGAGTGTAATGCAAAAAAAAAAAAAAAAAAGTTTATTTGAAGAAATTTTTTGTTTGTCCTTACTGCCAGTAAGCCTGGAGTTACATTAAGTGGCAGTTCATTAAAAAAAAAGATTATCTGTGATATATGGTACATCTGTTTATCCCTGGACACAATTAAAAAGGAGTATTTTAAATGGTCAAAAAATAATAGAAATTACATTGACATTGAAAAATTAATTACAAAAATTAAAAAAATCACTTACAAAATAGAATGTTCACTATTTAAATTATAATTATTATGTACTTAACACATTGTAAGAGCCAGTACTTTAGTTTTAAAAAATGGACTATGGCTTTTGAAAAATAAAACTGACGTCATTTGCTTTAAAAGCATGTATGGGAATTTCTTTTTAGGAGAACCCTCAATCAAACGAAACTTGTTAAATGAATTTGACAGGATAATAGAAAATCAAGGAAAATCCTTAAAGGCTTCAAAAAGCACTCCAGATGGTAAAATATGCTCTTTAATCTGTATCTTTTCTCCTTCTCTAATTACTGTACTTAATATTCTTAAAGTTATTTTTCTCACCTCTTTTGGGTATATGGAGATAATTGGGTAAGACTTTACAGTGTGGTTTATTAAAACTTCTATCTTGCTTTATTTGTTATGTGAGCTTTTCCTTCATACTACCAGGTATAATGTGGAGGTTTTCCATAATTGAGAAATGTGAAATGATACTCAAATAAGGAGTTTTAAAATAAAAAGCTGTGAGAATTTAGTAAGATCTTAATAAAATAATTTAAGTTCACATTCTAAAATCCAGTTGATTTCATAATATTTACCAGAATCGATTATTTAATTGGAGATTGAAAAATAGTGACTTTAAAATTCTGTTATTTTTTTATACATTTATTAGCTGGGATTCTTCAGCAAGGAAGTTCCCTTAGCAACTTGGGATTATCTATATAGTTCTTCCTAAAAAGGCAGGATAAATATTGAATTCCTTCCCTTCACTCACCAATTTTCAGAGTAAAGAGTAGTTGGTATAATAATCACTACTAAGGGTAGTGAAGGAATTTTCTTCTTCCTCTTTTAGATACAGTTGATTTCTTAGATTCTTATTTATAATGTGGATATAAAGTTTAAAAGAACACATTATAAATAATGTATTTCTTTTCAAAAGGTAACATTCTTTTTGATGCTCAAATCATTTCAAATTTGTAAGTAGTGACCTCTTCAAGTATTTCTTAAGAGGTTTTTTTTTGAAAATATGCTTTAATTAACCTTTGAACACTTTATTGCTTTGTATTATCACAGAAAGATTTCTAGGAAGTCATTGTAATTCTTCACCCCAGTTCTAGAGTCCTTAGAATTTCTAGAGATCCTTTCAGTGGTTAATACTTTTTAAAAAACAAGATTTAAGTGCTAACTATACTCAGAGCTGCTGGTGTTATTATTTTTTTTATGCTTCATTCTTGGTTCTAATAATATTAACATATTTACTTATTTGTTTTATCATCCAGCCAAGATTCTCAAACTTTTTGCTCTCAAAATCTCTTTATACTCTTAAAAATTATTGAGGATCCTCAAGAGCATTTGATTATGTGGATTATTTCTATTTATATTTATCATATTCAACATTAAAATTGAAAAATTTTAGTATTTATAAATATTAAATATTATACTTAAGTCATTTTGAAAATATTAGTTCAGAGTTATGCAGCTCTTCCAACATTGACACGTTATACAATCTTAAACAATTACTTTTGTTAATGATCTAATCTGATCTAATCTGAAAATTTAGTATTAGGAAACTGTCAAGGTAACAGCCAGATATAAGCGTTCCAAAATGTCACTTTGTTTAAAAGCTTGAACTTTACAATAATTTGTTTCACAGCAAATACTCACTTGTTTTTTTGTAGTGATGAGCTCATTTCATTCATTTTTGAAGAAGTATTTGCTGAATACCCAACTCTGAATAAATAGTTTGTTGGTTATGCTTTCAAGTAAAAATGGAATTCTTTGGGGGGAAGTTGATTAGTGCAGTTCACATAAAGTGCATTTCCTTTAGACAATTATTGCACTAAAGTATGCAGCAGGACATACCAGCAATGCCAGTGTCAACACAGTGAGAAAGATATGTATAACTACAACTACTACTACATATTATTATTATTAATCACAATTATTATTAAGGTAGCTTGACAGCTTGGATCCCTTCTAAGCATTGTGGGTACTCCCTCCCAGTGTTCCATGGGTCACTCTGAGAATCACTGTCTTATAGTATATGTATAATAGCTTCAAGTTTACAGTACCACTGTTACTATTAATAAACTACTAAGGGAGATTTAAGAATTCTTTGCAGTTTTTGTCCTAAGAACATATATCATAAGGAATGTATAGTTAAAATTCTCTGTTCAAATGTCACTCAAAAGAATTCTTTTGTGGCTAACAATTTGATAATTAGGTTAGATTAATTAGTTTCACTTTGTTTTCAATTTTAAGATTTGCCTTTTTAAGTTTTATATATGAATAAATAGAATGTTTATGTAGTTCATTCATCAAAACTATAGAAATATTTACTTGGAGAAGCCTTGTTTCCATCACTGTCTCCTCCATATTGTTCACCAACTTCCTCACTTCCTGCTTATTATACTGGTAACTATTTTTAATGGTTTTTGGTCTATCCTTTTAGGGCTTCTTTTTGTAAAAATAAATAAATATGTGTATATACATATATTCTCGTTACTTTTCTTTCTCACTCAAAAGATATCAGTGTGCACAGGGTTTTGTACCTTCTTTGTTGTTCTCTTCGAATTTATCTGGAGATCATGCGTAAATGAGCATAGAGAGATCATCCTTGTTCTTTCTTGTGACTGTATAGTGCTTGATCACATGGTATTCAGTGTATTCTGGTTTATTCAACCAATCTCCTCCCTACTAATGGACTAGTGGAAGGTTTAAGAAGTACAAGTTACCTACTGAAAATGAATAATATCTACAGTTTATGCCTTCAAGTTCTGATTAACATCAGCTGACTACATTTATACTGATTTCATATATATGTTTGCACTGTGAGTTATTTGGTATTTATCATTATCAATTTGAGAACCAAACCTTTTGATAGTTATGAACTAAGCATTCATTATGTGCATTGAAAAATTTTAAATGTATAATTTTCTCAAATTTTTGTGTAGATAGTTACAATAATGTATAATGAACAGACATAGGAAATAAAATCTCTCATTAGATTTTCATTATTATATAAAATGTATTCATTAATACATAATGTGAAATATATATTTTTTAGGCACAATGAAAGATAGAAGGTTGTTTATGCATCACATTTCTTTAGAGCCAGTTACCTGTGGACCCTCTTGGTAAGACATGTTTAATTTTTTTCAATTCTACTAATATAGTGTAGTAAAAGTGTGGGTTTTTTAAATATATTTCTAGATATACTGGCTCTAACATACAGTGAAGACATTAACACTTACCTTTTTTGAGAGCCTGCATCAGGATTAAATAATTCTGTACTCTGGTAGTACTTGATACTGCTATACATATTATTATCTCATTTTTAATAACTTTGTAGACATACAGATTTTATTTCAATTTTATGGATAAGGTTCTAAGGTTGAGCAGGATATGGAAATTACTCAAAACCAATTAATAAAGGTGGCATATCCTTGGTAGCTCAGCTGGCAAAGAATCTGCCTGCAGTGCAGGAAACCCTGGTTCAATTCCTGGGTCTGGAAGATCTCCTGGAGAAGGGATAGACTACCCACTCCAGTAGTCATGGGCTTCCTTGGTGGCTCAGACGGTAAAGAATCTGCCTGCAACGAAGGAGAGCTGGGTTAGATACCCGGATTGAGACGGTCACCTGGAGAAGAGCATGGCAACCCACTCCAGTATTCTTGCCTGGAGAATCCCCATGGACAGAGGAGCCTGGCTGGCTATAATCCATGGGGTTGCAAAGAGTTGGACATGACTGAGTGACTAAGCACACACATATTATATCTCAGTTATATTAATAAAAGTGAAAGAAAAATTAAAGATGGCATATATTAAAAATATACTTTTATCTCTCCTCCCTCTCAAAACTGTACTAGTTACAAGAGAATTTTTTAAATGTATTAGTCTGTAAGTACAGTGTTGTTTCAGAAGAAACAACACGTTTTTTAAAAATTAATATTCTTTTTAATGTTTATTTCATTTATTTATTTATTTGGTTTCACTGGGTCTTAGTTGCAGCATGCGAACTCTTAGTTGTGGCATGTGGGGTATAGTTCCCTGACCAGGACCAGGGATTGAATCCATGCCTTCTGCATTGGGAGCACAGAGCCTTAGCCACTGGACCACCAAGAAAATCCTGAAATAACAAAACTTTCAAAGCTAAAATCATGAATGACTTAGAAAGACATAGTTAAACCTAACATTAGAGCAAGCAGAGAAGCTACCTAGTTTCCCCTAAAGAACCTGAAAAAAGACTCAAATTGGCAGCAACATATACTTCTGAAGGTGAAGTAGAAAATGGGAAGATTAGTTGAAAATCCATGTAAGATTTTCCCCTCCCCCACTGCACGCAGGCAAAAAATCCTCTTCTTCCAAAAGACCAGAAGGTCATTCTCTGGAGAAGATGAATTGGAGAGATTCTGAATTGGGGATGGGACTGGGGGAAGGCTCTGAAAACAGAGATTAAGTAAAAATCTGGATTTCAAGTGATGAGAACCCCTAGCCTCGTTCCCACACTTGGCTCCCAAATGCTGGCAGCTGGGCCTCTAGGCAAAAGACTGAATGATTCTTTTTCTGGGTCTTAGGACCAGCCCAATAGAAAAGGCTACTGACAGTTGCAGGTACTGAAATTAAACTGCACTGCCAGACAGTGAGGGAGAAGGCAATGGCACCCCACTCCAGTACTCTTGCCTGGAAAATCCCATGGACAGAAGAGCCTGGTAGGCTGCAGTCCATGGGGTCGCGAAGAGTCAGACACGACTGAGGGACTTCACTTTCACTTTTCACTTTCATGCATTGGAGAAGGAAATGGCAACCCACTCCAGTGTTCTTGCCTGGAGAATCCCAGGGACAGCGGAGCCTGGTGGGCTTCCATCTATGGGGTCGCACAGAGTCGGACACGACTGAAGCGACGCAGCAGCAGCAGCAGCAGCCAGACAGTGAAGCCAACAAGTGACAAGCTCACCAGCACACAGCTTCCAGTCAGCTATTCAGTGCTTCACTCTTTAGTGAGAACAGAAAATCAAAGATCACTCGTCAGTGGAAGAAAGCTCCTGTGAAAGATAGTATCCAAAGTAAAGGGGAGGCAAAAAAGGAGCTTAGGGGAAATAGACCATGCAAAAAGAAAAAAACTTCAAAAGTCCAATTGGATTGCTTGTCTTAGAGCCAGGCATGACAAGAATTATTGTGCTATAAATACTAAAATGAATATAACAAAGTGATGTGAGACATAGAAAAATTGGCAGCTAATTATGTGACAAAAGCTTAATAGGAAAAGTACTTTAGATGGAATGTAAAGAATGCTGGTTAAAGAGGTCGTTGCAAATCTGGGCGCAGTTAAGAAGTTGTGTGACTTTCATTATGGGATTTGTCAGGCATGGGGGTGGGGTGAGGATAGGGAGAAAACACAGAAATGGAGAGAGTCAGACTAAAAAGGAAGCTTCCTGGATGTCATTGCTGACAAATCAAAACCTGGACAGGCAATAGTTTGTCTTTGGATGTTTCTGAGAAGCGACATAACCAGATGTATGTTTTAGAAATAGATCAGAGAGAAACTATTGCAAGATTAGTAAGGAAGTAAAGGCATTTATTGTCTTCCCAGGTGACTCGGGTAGAGAATCCACCTGCCAGTGCAGGAGACCTGGGCTCAATCCCTGGGTCAAGAAGATCCCCTGGAGGAGGGCATGGCAACCTACTTCAGTTGCCATGAACATTCTTGGAGAATGCCTGGAGAATCCCATAGGCAAAGGAGCCAGGTGAACTATAGTCCATGCAGTCACAAGAGTCAGACATGACTTAGCAACTAAAGAACAACAACAAAGGCTTCGCTTGGTTAGTACGTGTAGTAGAGTAGAGAGTGAGTGGAAGATAGATTCCACATTTGGCCAGATAGTCATTAACAGAGAGTGGCAAAATATGTCCCAAGTAGATTCAAATAGATGTCTTGACCGTAAAAGCTGCAAAGCAGACTCCTCATTTTCACAATATTCTTCATATTTAAAAACAAAAAAGAAATCAATGAAAGTAAGTTTTGAAGCAGGTTTATTCATTCCCATGTACTCGATCACATTTAGATCATCTATTCAAGGAAACGAGTCCAGCGATTGTCACCTCTCCCTCCTGCATTGATAATTTTTCATTCCTATTGGACTAGACCCATCAGTGTGAAAGTGAAAGTCACTCAGTTGTGTCCAACTCTTTGCAACCCCATGGACTATACAGTCCATGGAATTCTCAAGGCCAGAATACTAGAGTAGGTAGCCTTTCCCTTCTCCAAGGGATGTTCCCAACCCAGGGATTGAGCCCAGGTCTTGTGCATTGCAGGTGGATTCTTTACCAGCTGAGCCACAAGGGAAGCCCAAGAATACTGGAGTGGGCAGCCTAACCCTTCTCCAGGGGATCTTCCCAACCCAGGAATTGAACCAGGGTCTCCCAGGTTCTCTGCATTGCAGGCAGATTCTTTACCAACTGAGCTATCAGGGAAGCCCATCAGTGTAGGTAGTTGCTATAAATCTCCCATCTTGAAAAGCCTTTCTTGACTCCTCTTATCCCACCAGTCCATTTCCATGCCCCACTTAAAGCACATCTCATTAGAATTGTCTCAACTCACCTTCTCTACTTCATCTCTTCCTTTTCTCTCTCGAACCCATCTCAGTCTTTTATCACCACCCACTACCACCCCTCATCAAGGTTACCAGTGAACTCCACATTGTCCCTCATCCTTGTGTTAACCTGTCAGCATTGACACAATTAATCACTCCTGCTTTCTTAACACTTTCTTTATTCTGGCTTCTGGGCCATCTCCCTTACTTCTCCTCCTGTCCCACTGGCTGTCTTTCTTACTCTCCTTTGCTCGTTCTTCCCCCAGCCACTAAATATTAAATTACCCCATGGTTCAGCTCCAGATGGCTTCTCTTCTTGCCCTTCCCCCCTAGTGTCTCATCTGCTCTCATGACTTTGTATACCATCTATTTGGTGATAACTCCAAAATTCATATCTTTAAGCCAGATTTCTTCCAAAAACAACATATTCATTCATTGAGCTACTTGCTTGACATTTTTATTTGGGTGACTTGTAGCCATCATAAACTTAACATCTCCAAAGCTGATGTCCTATCCTATAAATGTAAAAGTCTAACAAGTCTGCTTTCAAAATATACCCCAAATCCAATCACTTCTCACCACTTTCACCCCTAACACCTGGTTCAAGTCATCATAAAACTGCCTGGATTATTTCAGTAGATTTGGTCTCCTTGCTTCTGACTTTGCCTCCTCCCTCCTCCCTAGACATAGTGAATTTTCAGCAAAGCAGCTGGCGGGGTCCTTTTTAAAGTATTGATATGACAGATTGTGTCATTTCTGGACTTAAAAACTGTTCCATGACTTCATCTCAGAATACAAGCTGGAATTCTTTGCCATGCTACACAGGTTCTCTGTGATCTGGCCTTATTGCTACCTTTCCAGTCTCACCTGATACCTTCCCCTTGCTTACTCTGCTCCAGGCATGTGTGTGTCCAGCCTAGCATGTGGTGTCCGCTCTGCCTGCAACAACCTCCTCCCAAGTCCCTACATGTCTTTCTCTTCCCTCTTTTAGGTCTCTATACAAATGTCACCTCATCAGTAATGTTTTCCTTGCCACCCTATATAAAATATCATTTATTTATTTCTGTTGGACACTTCCTGTCCCCCTTACCATGCTTTAATTTTCTCTATAGCATATTATAGCCGCTGACATTTGTTTGTTTCCCTCCACTAGAATGTAAACTCTATGCCTTTGTTTGGTTTGTCACTATATCCCACAGCCAAAACACTGCCTGGCATATAGTGGAACACATTATTTGCTGGCTAGATGAATGGATAACTAAATAAGTTCTAGGGTAACTTCAAGTTCCAAGGGTTTAGGGTTGGGTAAAAGGAAGTATGAGGTTTTCAACAAAGTATGGCGGAAGAATTTCTATGCTTGGGAAGGTAATTAGTTTTAGTTTTGGACAGGCTAAGTTTGAGATGAGTGTGCAACATCAAGGTAGGGATGTCTGATACTCGATGCAGTTCACAGTGTAGGAATAACATCCGGGGGATGTCAAATTAAACAAAGATTAATGTTTTTGTTGTTAGATAGATGGTGATTTAAGCAATGTAACTGATTCATATCGCCCAGGGAAAGTGTCTACATAATAAATCCAACTTCCGAGGCAGGAATGTTTTTAAGAGAAAGAAGGAAAAAAAAAAAAAACAGTTTAAAAAAGACAGAAGGAAAGAGGGAAAATCGTGGTGTAAATGTTGGCGGTGAGAATTTTAAAAAGGAAGTCTTCAACACTGTCAGGGGTCAAGCTGAATGTATTTACACATGAAGCTTTTTTTTTTTGGCTTCAGGAGATCATTAGCAACTTTATTGAAAACAACTTCTACAGAATAGTGGGAGAAATGAGAGTTCAGTGAGTAGAAAGTGAGGAAGTGAAAACATCTAGTTTAGATTACCTGTAGAAGAAGGTTGACCACGAGGGATAGGTACAGTATTAGCTTGAAGTGGGGAGATAAGGCTGAGAAAAAACTCAAGGGTGGGCAAGGCTTTCTGAGTGAAAAAGGTGAAACAGATGATGAATGAGAAGGGAAGGATATGGAATGATCATTGCAAGAGTGAGACTCCCGAGGCTGAGATACTAAATGGGGCCAAGAGTACAGATGAAGGGGTTACCGTGAGAAGAGAACGGGTAAAGAGATGTCTGGTGAAGGAGGTAAGTGAGGAGCTATGATTGAACTGGAGGAGACAGACTCTTCTCTACTATTTGCAGGTGATAAAGTCAGGCTGGGAGTCTGTATGAGAGAGACAGTTACAGACTTGCAGAGTGTGGTATTTTGGAGGGCAACCATGATGAAATGCAAAACGGTTATCAGAATAGGATTGCCATGTAACAACTGAGGGTCTCAAAAAAAAACACAACATATTCTGAAACATTTATACATTTACTGGTAAATAAACTTAAATATTTTCTCCCCATTGTAGCATAACTACGGAACGGCGAGAAATACAGAACCCAAATTTCACTGCACCTGGTCAAGAATTTCTATCTAAGTCTCACTTTTATGAACACCTGACTTTGAGAATGTCTTCAAGCAATTTATCAATTTCAGGGCAGCCATTTTGCAAGGTTCCTGACCCAAGAAATGAGAAAAGGAGACACTCGAAAACTATAGGCAAACCCATGAAAGTCTTTGTCCCACCTTTTAAAACTAAATCGCATGTTCACAGAGATGAGCAGTTTGTTGGCAAGAATACTAATTTGGAGGAAAACAAACAAAAACAAAAAAACCTAGATGAGCATGGCTCTGGTGACAGTGAAAACGGTGTTAACAACTGTGAAATTCATCAAACAACTATACTTTTTACCAAGGGTGAAGAAGAACCTTTAGGTATTATGTAACAATTTGTGTTGACATATTTTTGCCTTTCAGTATTTATTTCTCATATTAAATAATGCCTTGAGGAAAGGATTTTTCCCACTTTCATTGTGATTACTAATTTCAAAATCTTTTGTAATGCCAAGTCCAAAGATTAAATTATTCTAATTTTTTTTTCAAAGGTAACTACTTGTAGATTTTTTTGTTTAAAAAAAAAAAGTTTAGACATACAATCTAGGACTGCTATTATTTGATTATATTTTTACCAGGCTGCTAATCTTCTTCCAAATTCAAAATAAAAACAATCTATTTTTGTTGTTTTATACATTTTTTTAAGTAGAAACTTTTTTCATCCCTTAAGATTTAAAGTTAGAGCAAGTTGATATGATTTTATAAAACAAGGGTTGTACTTTTAAAATTTTATATTCAACTTCAGTTTTTGCTGTTTGTTCTTTAATAGATTCAATTACAAATCTTCAGAATGCCAGAGATATACAGGATATGCGAATTAAAAAGAAACAAAGGCAACGTATTTTTCCACAGCCAGGCAGTCTGTATCTTGCAAAAACATCCACCATGCCTAGAATCTCTCTGAGAGAGGCAGTAGAAGGCCGAATTCCCTCTGCGTGTTCTCACAAACAGGTATGCCTTCGTCTACAATGCTAATAACTCTTATAGCAATGTGTTGCTTTATTAACTGGCATCTCCAAATTGTTTTGTTTAAATAAAGAACAAATTGGGGTAGAAATGGATGAGTAAAATCATGTCCTAATCGGCCTACCGTGGCAGCCTCCTTCCCGTCTGCTGCTTTATTCCAAATGATGCGTGCTTCAAAGTTACTGCTTCTCTTCCCCCTTCAAAATGTATTCATTTTAGTACTATTAAGTGCTCTCAGCTAGGTGTTAGAGGAACTGAATAACTCATAACCCTGAACCTGATAAGAGCCATGTACAGTTTTAAAAGACATTCTTACTAAGTGAGCTCTATCTAGTTAGAATTTGGAGAAATGAAGAGATGAGAGTCTGGGCCCTTTGTAAGTTTTTTAACTTAAGAGGTTTTCTAAAACATTAGGTTACTTTTTTATCCCCACAATGACTTTCTACCGCACCTAGAGCTGGAGGCAGGTACACCAAGGGAATGAGAAAGGTGCCTCAGACTCTTGAAGGTCATTTATATTATATAAAAATTTTTTTAGCTTCTAGTAAGCAGTTACATATTTTTATAGTGAATATTTTCATATTTAAATGAAAAACTTTGGGTAAATTCAGTTTTGGCTTGTTATAATTGTTTTTTTCTGTGAAACATGTTCTTTTGTTTGATTTTTTTTACTCATTTTCAAAATTTTCTATCATTTATTTTGTGCAGCTATATATGTATGGTGTTTCTAAACACTGTGTAAAAATTAACAGCAAAAATGCAGAGGCTTTTCAGTTTCACACTCAGGATTATTTTGGTAAGGAAGGTTTATGGACTGGAAAGGGAATACAATTGGCTGATGGTGGATGGCTCATACCCTCCAATGATGGAAAGGCTGGAAAAGAAGAATTTTATAGGTACTCTCTGCAAAGAGAAATTTTATATTAACTTATATATCCCATCATCTCTCTCTTTCTCATGAGTCCCTTTTTCATCTTTCCTTGTCTCTCTCGAACTTAAAAACTTGACTCGAAATCAAAAGCGTATACGTTGAATCGTTTTAAGTACATTGTGGTTCAGTTGATATTCTGTTGAAATCTCTTGAAAAATGAATTTTGGTTTGTCTTAGGATTTACTGAATTGGCTCTGCCTAAATTAGGACATTATTCTTATTGCTTATACAAAATAAAGACTGATAAGAAAAATTAAGTACGAGTTGGCCTTCTCGTAAAACCACACACACAGACACACTTCCATGCATATTCTCCTTCATTGTGTATTTCAGTAAATATATAAATACTAAAATTAAAAATACTTAAATATCAGTAAAACCAAATAACTAGAGAACCCCAGTGGCCCTAAAACATCAACCAACAGTTTAGAAACTGTTTATCCTCTTAGGATTCTAATGTTTATACAAACAAAAGTTAAAATGCTATCAGGGAGGTATTACCTGATGCCAGCGACAAGCAATGGGAAACTTTTCTCCAGTGCCCTTATTTTTGAGATCTAGGTTTATCTTTCCAAAATTTACAGCTTTGGAAAAGTGGTAAAGGCATCTTTTCCCTAAATTTTTCCTATGTTTTTAGAGTATTTTAAAACAGGAATGTATTTACATCTTGGCATTTGCCCCATATGTCAAATATTGATTCTAGTTGGAAAAGTTAACAGTTGTATCACTTAATTGTATTAAGAAGACCACATATTTTAGAGGTTAATAGTGATAATTTTGTAATCAGGTGGGCATGGTTCAAAAATCTTTGAGTGTTGAAGCTCAAGCTTTTTTTTAAAAAAAGAAATAAAGTGAGAGTTTATTTAAGCAAGAAGACGCTTTCAGAGGGAGAGCAGGCAGATACGTAAAGAGCTGCTGCCTCAAGCTGTTTTTTATCATTTAGCAAATATTTATCGAAGATCTACTATATCCAGATACTGCTAATATCCTGGGTAATAGGGTTAGCAAAACAAAAAAGTCATATATTCTAGTGGAGGGGTTTGAGACAAGGAAGGAAAATTTTTTAAAGGACTAAGTAAATCATATATTAAAAAGTGATAAATACTTTGAAGATAAAACTAGCAAAGTGGGGTAGAGAGAATTGGTTGAGGAGAGGTGCAACTTTTTAAACAGAGTAAGAAGGCAACATGTAAGGGTACCAGTGCCAGTGGTTGGTAGATTAGAGGATGAAAGTTTATGGATGTTCCTTTAATTACTTCTGTTAACATAGTATTGAGAATGAGAACGGGAAAGGCAGAGGAGTTGTAGATTTGAGCAGAAAGGAGTAGATATTAAGAGAACCAGGACTAGAGAAGGAAGTTCTTGGGTGATTTCTAAAAACAATCTCTTTAATAAGAAATATATAATCTAAAATATAATTATTTTAAATTAAAGATCTCATTTTTCAGTTGAAACAAGTGTTTTGAATAATATGTGAAATTTTCATTAGCATATTTTGATACATGTCAAATCATTTTCTAAAGTTATATTGCTTATTGATTATATATTAACTCACAAAAAACTTATTGAATGATCTTATACAATTTAGTTTTTGTGCAAAGAATAGTTGGGGCTATTGAACTCAGTATCATCTTATGTGGTTTTTATTATTCATTCTCCCTTTATTTGTTCAGAGCTCTGTGTGACACCCCAGGTGTGGATCCAAAGCTCATTTCTAGAGTTTGGGTCTATAATCATTATAGATGGATTATATGGAAACTAGCAGCTATGGAATTTGCCTTTCCTAAGGAATTTGCTAATAGATGCCTGAACCCAGAAAGGGTACTTCTTCAACTAAAATACAGGCAAGTTTAAAGCGTTCTATTATGTAATCCTGTATCGTGGTATGGGTCAGATTTGTAAGCCACCTGTAACTATCCGTCATAAAGGATCACTAGCCAGTTGTCATGACAGTTGCTATCCCACTTATATAGCATAGTTCTCATGTTACCCTCCAGCCCTGCTTAAGATGACTTACACATTCATATACCTCTTGCTTCCCTTTTGTCCTTCCCTCTTCTCAAACTCTTGGCATGTGAGAGTATGAATTTGACAAGTAAAGCATTATTGCATTGGGGGAGAATAATATTTAACTCATTTTAGCAGTATAGAACTTAATATAATGCCAACTATCATCTTTGAAATTCTCTTTGGTCTTGGTATTTCTTCAGTAAAGGTTATTTAATTTTTATTCTCAATTTTTCAGTGACTTTTTTTCTTACAGTGAAATTCTAGGCTCACAATTCCTAAAATAATGCATTTTTCTATTTCTTTTTAGATATGATATGGAAATCGATAGAAGCAAAAGATCAGCGATAAAAAAGATAATGGAAAGGGATGACACAGCTGCAAAAACACTTGTTCTCTGTGTTTCTGAAATAATTTCATTAAGCACAGGTATATCTGAACCTTCTAGCAGTAAGACTAGCAGTGTGGATACCACAAAGGTGGCCATTGTCCAGCTTACAGATGGATGGTATGCTATTAAGGCCCAGGTGGACCCTCCCCTCTCAGCTCTCCTAAAGAACGGTAGACTGACTGTGGGTCAGAAGATCGTAATTCATGGAGCAGAGCTGGTGGGCTCTCCTGATGCCTGTACACCTCTTGAAGCTCCAGAATCTCTTATGTTAAAGGTAAGTTAAATAAATGCACACTCTTGGTAAAAATCAGGCACTGATTCAGTTAAATTCTAGAGAGGCTTTACATTTACAGTTTTAAATTTACTTATGCCTATGTTTCATTGTTTGAAAAATGTCCTGATACTCTAAGTGGCAGATTTCTCAGATAGTTAAATTTTTTGTGATTTTTTGGGGAAAGCCAAAGAGACTTATTGAGCTAAAATAATGTGGGTTGCAGTTTAAGAATAGGAGCAAATTTGCATCAGATGCTTGATTTTTATACTTAGAGCTCTTGCCACCATGTTGTTCTCATAGTACTGCTCTACTTCCACCCTGGCCAGATCTCTGTTTCAGTGTGATTAGAACATCAAGTCTCAGTGAGTCTTGAATATATAATACTAAAGTACACTTTTCATCTCTGTGTATATTTAAATCTAGGTAACAGGACTTTGTCAGTGTTGAATAGTCTACAATATTGCTATCAGAAATGATTGCTAATGTTGCACGTTCAGATTCACTTATGAAATAACCCTGTAAAGAATTTACTTCTGTTATATTTTGAATCACTGTATTTCAGAAAAGCTTTTTAATAAATTAATCATTTTTAAGTTAAAGAGATAATTTGTCATCAACTTGGGCTGCAATTCAGCATACAATATACTATGATTTACAATATACTATGATTTGCATTTCCTTTCTTTACAACTTACTGCTTTCCCTGGAGTTATTAAGTATCTTGTCTTGTTTTTCTTAATTTTCTTTTATCCTTATTACCAACTCATTTCCACACAAGAGCCACATAAAAATCATCTCACTATGTTAAAATACCTTTATCGGTTTCATTTCTTTTTCCTGGAGATTCCTTGGATCTCTCCGTATTCCTGCTCAATTCCAAAGTGGTTATCATCCATGTATGTGGCACAGTTACCATTCTTGGGATTATTTTCACCTCTTTCTGTGTTAGAAGCCCTGTATTCTGGACTTCGTATCTTTCTAGATTTGTCCCCTGGTTTTAAGGCAGACAGCTACCATAGGCTTCTTGAGAAAGGGAACATGCAGTAGTTTTTTATCTTATTACAAAGTTGACTGAATACAGAATTTGAGGTTGAAATAATTCCTTCAGAATTTTGAAGGCATTTCTTCCGTTACCTTGCTTCTATTATAGTTTCTGCTAAGTTCAGTGTTGGTCTTTCTTATTCTCAGCCCTTCACTATGGAATCTGTCCCTAAGAGGTTTTTAGACTGCCTGTCTCCATTATTCTGAAGTTTCACAGTGAGATCAACCCTGAAAGAAGGAAAATTATTATGAAATCTGAAGTAGAAGTGAATATATATTTTGCTTATAAATCAATTTGTTAATTTGTCTAGATTTCTGCTAACAGCACTCGACCTGCTTGCTGGTATGCCAAACTTGGATTCTCCCCCGATCCCAGACCTCCTCCTCTTCCCTTGTCATCACTCTTCAGCGATGGAGGAAATGTTGGTTGTGTTGATATAATTATTCAGAGAGCATACCCTATACAGGTATGATGCATTCTTGAAACTTACTCTGTATTTCTTCCTTTGCATGCTCAGTCATTTCCGATTCTGTGATCCCAAGGACCATAGCCCACCAGGCTCCTGTATCCATGGGAGTATTTCTTCCCATAGAGACGATTAATTTGAATGATCCCTCCTTACCATATGTTTCTGTTTGACACATTATTAACAGTGGATGGAGAAGACATCAACTGGATTATACGTATTTCGCAATGAAAGAGATGAAGAAAAGGAAGCAACAAAATATGCAGAAGCTCAGCAAAAGAAACTGGAAGCCCTGTTCACTAAAATTCAAGCAGAATTTGAAGAGCATGAAGGTAAAATGAGTTGTGTTTACAAGATCTTTTTTTATGTGAAAATAAAGTTTTAGAGGCTTCTAATTGGGGTAAATGTCTTCATTTTGAGTAATACATTTTTTTTTTCTGATTCTGAATCTGAAGTTTTTCTGATTTTTAAAAAAATATTACATAGATATACAGATAAGCATTGAATTGGCCCCAAAATATCAGATCTTTATTCACCACAGTTAGCTTTTAGAACCTCACAAATTGTCTTAGGCAATTAAACATTATAGACCTACAGCACTTTTCAGAAGTCTTAATTAAACTCCCCCTTTGAGCTTCAGTAACTAGAGTATTTGTGGCATCGATTTTTGGTATTAGAGAAAGGAAAACGAGGGAAAGAACTGTCAGATTATTCTCCCCAAACCATCTGTCATTCTCTGTCCTCTGTGTCTTTATCTGTATTATAGAACTTGCATTTTTGCTGTTGTAGTTGCTGATTTTTATATTTTTATACCTGGAGCTTGTTTTCCCCAGTGGCATCAATTTGAATAATAAAAATCATAGTGTTTTATGCTTAAAAAACATGAAATTTTACTTTTTTAACTACCTTTTTTATTGTGGAAAATATTATGTTCTGCATTTCTTCATGATTATTTAGCTTCATGTTCTATATAAATCTGAAGGAAAATGGGATTCTCAGTATTTGATTTGGTTAAAATTACCACTAGCTCATAATTAGGTGAATCATGAAATCATTTGCTTTAATTTACAAATTGTTCTAATGAAGTAAACTCTGTATGACGGTTTTTTAAACCATTAATACACTAGTTTCAAATTTTCCTGAAGAACTTTGAGCAGATAAGTGGTTTATTTTGAACCTCCCTTCTTTGGGTGCTTTTTTTTTTTTGCTGAGTTCTCTAGTTTTCAGTGTTCTTAAATTCACAGTTTAGCTTACTTAGTGTTTTTTCCCTAGAAAATGTGACAGAACAATGTATACCATCACGTGCACTAACAAGACAGCAAGTCCGTGCTCTGCAAGATGGTGCAGAACTTTATGAAGCTGTGAAGAATGCACCAGACCCAAGTTACCTTGAGGTGAGAGAGTAAGTGGGCCTGCAGGAAGTAAGTAAGTGAAGCCTTAGTCTTCATCCTTCAAGGTGGGAAGCTGTCATCACTCATCTGGCCATTACAGGAGGCAGTATGTTGAAATGCTGTTTCTCAAAGGGGATGTGTACATTTCTAGGATCCTCCGTGATGTACCAAACCAGGGTGGTACATTTCTACTTCTGTACCAAACAGAGAATGAGAGGGTTAAATAATTTTATATATTAAATATGGTTTAAAAGTTTGAGGTCAAAACTTGTTTATTTTTAAGGTAAAACAAGTATCTTCAAAGGACTGTCTCAGTTTCCTCAGCTCTTCAGATCCTGCCTAGAGTTTATTTCATGATCCTCTACCTTAAGGATAGTTAGTTGGAAAAGTTTCAGAAACACTAGTAAGTGTGTTACAAAGAGCATAGGCTTTAGAATCATGGCTCTACCATTTATTAGCTAAGCAAATAGGACGTAAAATAGCTGTCAAATGGGCACAAAAGATGTTTTAGAATCAAATTGGATAATGTATATAAAGTGTATTGTAGCAAAGTTTTATATAAATGTTATTATTAAAACATCATTTCATATATTAAGGTAATCTACTTCCCAAATTTTAGACACCTGGGTATCTAATTAATGCAACTTCTAAGATTACTTTGCTAAATAGGAGAGGGGAAATTTTAGGAAGACAGTTTATTGATTAATATCATTTATTTGATGACAGTAAATGTTGTATATGGCTTTAACTTTCTTACATGGGCCCTCAAAGTAAACACTGCTCTGCTGAGAGAGTGAGCAGTGCTGTTCTGAATAGAATTCCCCTGTATTCCCAAATGTTACAACACAGACTGTCTCTATGGAAAATGAGTCTGATTTTCAAGCCTGTGAGTACAGCTGCTACAAGTCTGTATGGCTTTGTTATGCTTTCCTGAGAAATTATTTGTCTCTCTTTATGTTTGTTGATGCTTATGAAAACATAGTCTTAATTTCATCCATAAAATTTAACAAAATATTATTCTGGTTTACTTTTATAGAATTTACTTATAAGGAGAAAGTAGGGGGCAAGATGAGAGCTGAGGGACTAAGTTCTAGACCCTGGCCTTGTGTAGCTGGACAGACCTCAGACCTCCTCCACCACCATCTGCCTGGGAAAGCCTGAGTGGCTTATCTCTAAGGGTCTTAAGTTTATGTGGTTCTAAGAGATTCACTGAAAGAAAGGTATCATTATCATTCTTAGAGAAAAAAATGGCCATCAATTTCTAAAATATCTGTTAAAAGGACTGGTTTTCAGTGATAATGTTTAGTTGTTGTGGGGCATCTGAAATCACATAATTTTTAAAAAATTGATGTTTAACCTAAACACTGCCTGTTTAGGAACATTTTTGTAAGGCACAGGGTCCCCCTTCCCAATACAGACTCAGGTATTAACATGGGTGAGTCAGCAGCAGTCTAGTAGGTTATGTCAGAATTCCCATTTATTTTATTTTTGGTTCCTTTATTTTTTGTTAATGCTGGATAAGATTCCTAGGAGGTTCAAACACCAGTTTGCTAAATGACTGGGAGAGAAATGTAGAGACAGAGATAAGTGCTTATAGTACATACCTGTTTTAAATTGTATCTACTGTTCCAGAGAGTTAATAAAATTATACTACAGGGGCTAAGAATGGAGGGCTCTTGAGCCAACCCCTGCCTATATGGCTCTGCAAATTATTTATTCTGTCAGTACCTCAGCTTCATCACCTACCTCATGGAAACAATAATAGTACCTACCTCATAGGATTATTGTAAGAATTAAATGAATTAACACATTACCCATACATAGATCTGTTTCTGAAATATAATAAGCATTCAGATGTTAGCCATTTATAATGTTATAATGTTTATAATGTTATAATGTTAGCCATTTATAATTGATGATTATGATTATTAGAGTATATTTATAAGTAGGAGTTGTTTGGGCCTTAAGTAAATTTGTCACAAGGATTAGTAAACTGTGTAAGGCACTTGAAAATACTTATGTGATAAGCTGAGTACATAAATCTCAATTTTTATATTGTCACATCCTTAACGTGAACTCAATTCTGTTGTATTTTATCCCCATTTAAAGAGATTCGTCTCCAATAGATGAGGTGGTTTCTTTCTGTTTTGTTTGCTTTATACTCCAAAATCATCTGCCTCAATATACCAATTGGCCACAGGGTTATTTTAGTGAAGAGCAGTTGAGAGCCTTGAATAATCACAGACAGATGTTGAATGATAAGAAGCAAGCCCAGATCCAGGTGGAACTCAGGAAGGCTATGGAGTCTGCTGAGCAAGGGGAACAGATTTTGCCAAGGGACGTTACACCTGTATGGAAGCTGCGTATCATGAGCTATAAGAGAAAGGAAAAAGATTCAGGTCAGTATGGAGAGTTTTTGTTTTTAATCAATTTTAAGTTTAAAAAATTATTATTAAATTATTTCAAATGGTAGATCAAGTGTTAAGTGAGTATATATCAGGGGAGACAAAATGGGCTCCCAGTGCCCGCAAAATGACAATATAACCCTTGGATCTTTGTTGTCTTTGTATTTATTTTTAAACAAGATTCTTAATGATTATCATTTCCTCCATTATAATTTGTCTTTTTCCTCTTTCTCTCAATAGTTATATTGAATATCTGGCGTCCATCATCAGAACTATACTCCCTCTTAACAGAGGGAAAGAGATACAGAATCTATCATCTTACAGCATCAAAATCTAAGAGTAAATATGAAAGAGCTAACATACAGGTGACAGCAACAAAAAAGACTCAGTATCAACAACTACTGGTATAAACTTCTCATCATAATTTTTCAATTTTGATAAATGCAAATTAGTTTATAGAATCCATGTATACTGATTTTTTTTTTCTTGTAGGCTTCAGATGAAATTCTATTACAAATCTATCAGCCAAGGGAGCCCCTTCACTTCAACAAATTATTGGATTCAGACTTCCAGCCGCCTTGTTCTGAGGTGGACCTAATAGGATTTGTAGTTTCTGTTGTGAAAAAAATAGGTAATACAGTGTATTTAATGGTAGCTTTTTATGGATGCCTTGGAAAAGCATTATATTTTAAAATTTGTCTTCCTTATGATTAATTGAAGCTACTAATTGACAAGTTTGGTAACTAGTGATTTGAAAGTACATTTGTTTTAACTTGATTCTTAAAGAAAGGTAGTTCTACAATATCACAAGGAAAAAACTTATATGCCATTCTGTGCTACTTAATTTTAAAGAAATTGCTAGAAAATGTTTTGCACCACATTAATGATTACTAGACAAAATAATCTCCTTCTGCAGTTAACTGAGCTATCAAGCCTTTACCTCCTACCTCAGTTTTTATTACACTCTAACATCTTAGCCAAACTCATCTCTACTTTATTCCATCAATATGACATTGTTCATTCCTCCTTCCATACCCTGTTCCATAGATTTTATCTGCAAACCATGTGCCCAGCTTATGTCTCAACTTAAGCACAAAAGCCTTCCATTTATTGGTAATTTTGTGCCAGGCCCTTCAGCATTTGGTCTCACCATCCCTATCCCCCAGAACTCTGTGCCCCCTTCCCCTTCAGCTGTGCTAACACCTTCCTTGCTATTCTTGCGCCCACTTTCATCACAGAGCCTTTACCCTCACTGCTCCCTCTCCTAGAAACCCTGCCCCCAGGCGACCACATAGCTGGTTCCCTTGGCTCCTTCAGACCTCTGGTGAAACGCAGCCTCCTAAGAGGCCTTTCCTTGAGCCCTTTTGTAAAAGCTGTATTTTCCCTGCTCCCAACTGAGCACTTTTTCACCTTATTTTTCTCCACAGCACCCACCAGCACCTAACTGTTCTTTTGATCTCCCTCTTCTGGAATGTTAGCTCTCTAAAGGCGGACACTTTGTTACTGCTGTACCGTCAGCTCTTAAAACAGTGCCAGGTTCAGGGTAGGGTCTCAGATCCATGGATTCCTTGTTTATCAACTGCTCTGTCACAGCTTCTCGCTTCCTCAGCTCTTTGGCTAAGGTTTATCATCAGTCTTTTTTTCAAGAAGGCTTCAACTGTGCCATATTCCAGGAGTTCCTCATATGTTTGAAATGTGAAACTATTGCCCTAATTCTGGGACTGTGTCTTGGCAGGCATAATAATGTAGGATCTTGCTTTCTTTCCTTCCCTCAGAACTTTATAGAAATTCCTCTTTTGACATAAAATTTCTCCATTTAGGTGATTTTCTTTTTATGTTTTAGATGTCTGAAGAATATGTTTTGAGGTCCAAAATTTCAAGCTGTATCTTATAAGCATTCTATACAGTTCTCCTGGAACACAGACGGCCTTTTAATCTGCAAATTCAGGGAATTCCCTGATGGTCCAATGATTAGGACTTGGTGCTTTCAATGTTGAGGGTGCCCAGGTTCAATACCTGGTTTGGGAACTAAGATTCCACAAACTACATGGTGCAGCTAAGTAATAATCTGCAGATTTAGTGCTTTCTTTGTATCAGATAAATTCTGTAATATCTTTGAATAAATCTTTTATTTCACTTAGTAGGATTTCTACTTCAAGGCCAGCAGTTAGTCTTATGTTGGATTATTTTTTATTTTTTTATCCTCTTCTCTGATTGCTTCTGTTTCTGTCTTTTCCATCTTTATTCACCATGATTATATGTCAGTAATTTTATTTTCTGCAATATATGTTTTATTCCTGCATGCATTTGTCCCATTATAGATAGTTTATTGGTGTCCTCAGTTTATTTCTTTGATCCTGCAGTCTCCTATTTGTCTTACAGGACTATTTTTCATCCCATATCCATATCCAAGCTTTTATTTTATTGATTATGTTCCTATTAAGTACAATAGCATGAGTCAGTTTTGAAGACTTCAGAAATTTTCTCTTAGTTTTATTTGTGGGTTGTGCTCTTTGTCTTTTGCTATGTTCTTTTCTGTTTTTTTTGCTTAATGTATTTTTGTTTACTTGTGTTTTAGTGCTTTGTGGGTTTTTCTTTAACTGCAGTATGTTAATACACTACATGGTTTTTGTAGCATTTTTATTTCATCTTGTCATATTTGGGTGATTCCAAACGTCATTATTATTGTTATAGAGGGTGGGTGATGTTTATTCAGTTTGTTCAATCAACATTTATTGAATGCTTGTCATGTGCCAGGCACTGTTCTAAATGCCTAGGTGCACAGCAATGAAAAATAGGCAAATATCCCTGCCCTCATGGAGCCTACATTATAGCTAGAGAGGGAGATGACAAACAAAATAAGTAGCACATACAGTTTTCTTAGTGTGGCTAAGGAAGAAAATGAAGGAGGGAGTGACAGGTAGGATGAGGGAAGGGGAGAGGATGCAGTTTTAGACAACAACGTGAGGAAAGATCTCACTGCAAAGGTGGCATCTGGATGAGACATGATGGACTAGAGGGAGAGAGGCATGTGGGCATCTTGGTGAGGGGGGGAACATTCCAGGAAGAAGGAGCAGCAGTGACAAAGGTCATGTTAGAGAATGACCCTGGTGTCTAAAAAGCATTAGCAGCAGCCAGCAAGTAAGCAGTAACAGCTGGGAAGAGGCAGTGGAGGACTGAATCATGGGGTAGGCCTTGCATGAATTCTTTCTCTCTGAAGGTTTCAAGTAGAGGAGGACACCCTCTTTCCTTCCAAGGAGCAAGTGTCTTTTAATTTCATGGCTGCAGTCACCATCTGCAGTGATTTTGTAGCCCAAGAAAATAAAGTCTCTCTGTTTCCATTGTTTCCTCATCTATTTGCCATGAAGTGATGGGACTGGATGCCATGATCTTAGTTTTTTGAATGTTGAGTTTTAAGTCATCTTTTTCACTCTCCTCTTTCACTTTCAGCAAGAAGCTCTTTAGTTCTTTGCTTTCTGCCATAAGGGTGGTGTCATCTGCATATCTGAGGTTATTGATATTTCTCCTGGCAATCTTGATTCCAGCTTGTGCTTCATCCAGCCCAGCATTTCACATGATGTACTCTGCGTAGGGAGAAGGCAATGGCAACCCACTCCAGTAATCTTGCCTGGAAAATCCCATGGACAGAGGAGCCTGGTAGGCTGCAGTCCATGGGGTCACTAAGAGTCAGACACAACTGAGCGACTTCACTTTCACTTTTCACTTTCATGCATTGGAGAAGGAAATGGCAACCCACTCCAGTGTTCTTGCCTAGAGAATCCCAGGGATGGGGGAGCCTGGTGGGCTGCCGTCTATGGGGTTGCACAGAGTCGGACACGACCAAAGTGACTCAACAGCAGCAGCAGCATCACTCTGCATAGAAGTTAAATAAGCAGGGTGACAATATACAGCCTTGATTTACTCCTTTCCCAACTTGGAACCAGTCTGTTGTTCCATGTCCAGTTCTAACTGTTGCTTCTTGACCTGCATACAGATTTCTCAGGAGGCAGGTCAAGTCTTGTATTCCCATCTCTTTAAGAATTTTCCATTTGTTGTGATCCACAGTCAAAGGCTTTGGCATAGTCAATAAAGCAAAAGCAGATGTTTCTCTGGAATTCTCTTGCTTTTTCTATAATCCAACTGATGTTGGCAATCTGATCTCTGGTTCCTCTGCCTTTTCTAAATCCAGCTTGAACATCTGGAAGTTCATGGTTCACGTACTGTCAAAGCCTCACTTGGAGAATTTTGAGCATTACTTTGCTAGCGTGTGAGATGACTGCAATTGTGCAATAGTTTGAACATTCTTTGGCATTTCCTTTCTTTGGGATTGGCATGAAAACTGACCTTTCCCAGTCCTGTGGCCACTGCTGAGTTTTCCAAGCTGGCATATTGAGTGCATAGCTTGGAAGAAAAGCTATGACCAACGTAGACAGCATATTTAAAAGCAGACATTACTTTGCCGACAAAGGTCCGTCTAGTCAAAGCTATGGTTTTTCCAGTAGTCATGTGTGGGTGTGAGTGGGATTATAAAGAAAGCTGAGTGCCGAAGAATTGATGCTTTTGAACTGTGGTTTTGGAGAAGACTCTTGAGAGTCCCTTGGACTGCAAGATGAAACCAGTCCATCCTAAAGGAAATCAGTCCTGAATATTCATTGGAAGGACTGATGCTGAAACTGAAACTGAAACTCCAATTCCAATTCTTCGGCCACCTGATGCGAAGAACTGACTCTTTGGAAAAGACCCTGATGCTGGGAAAGATTGAAGGCAGGAGGAGAAGGGGAAGACAGAGGATGAGATGGTTGGATGGCATCACCGACTCGATGGACATGAGTCTGAGTGAGCTCCAGGTGTTGTTGATGGACAGGGAAACCTGGTGTGCTGCAGTCCATGGGGATGCAGAGGCGGACATGACTGAGAGACTGAACTGTGACACCCTCTGACTAGGTTTTCTGAGGATCACTCAGGCTGCTCTATTGCAAGTAGACTGTAGGGGGCTTGAGACGCCAAGCAGGGAAATCAGCTGGAGGCTATTGTAGAAATTTAGGCAATTGATAATAGTTTGGAGCAAACAAAGCAATGGGAGTGGTAAGGAATGGTCAGATTGTGGTTGTATTTTGAAGGTAGAGGGACAGTGTGGATGAAGAGAAGAATCAAGGAGTGAGGGCCGCGGTTTTGTCTGAGCAGCTGGAGAAATGGAGTTGCTATATAGAGGGGAGTACACAAGAAAAACAGGTGGGGAGGGAAGGCAAGGAGCTTAATCTATTTAGAGATTTCTACTTGACAGCTGGATATTGTTGTAAGGGAATGGTCTAGGCTGAAGATACAAGTTGGGAAGTCATCAACATACATGTGATGCTTCAATTCAGGAGACAGGATGAGGTCACTGGATGTGGGAGTAGGTAGAGAAAAGAGCCAGGGCCTGACTCAGGCCTGTCAGAAGCATTTGATACCACAGAGAGAGGTGAGGCTGACAAGGGAGAGTTGGGACACGGTGTCCAGAGAGGCAGTGTGCAGAGGCCAGGGACTGCACGTGTGGGATGAACTGGGAGCCTAGGTTTCTCTTGGAGACAGACGTAAGACTAGTTCTAATGGTCCCACAGCGGATTGTGGTGACGAGGTGAGCTGTGTGAGAGAGGGACCCGCCAGCACCTCATGCAGTTGACTCTTTCTCTTTTTCTGTGGTATTGAAGACCAGTTTTACCCCTCTTAGTTACTGTATGAGGTGGGGTTATTTCAGTTTCGAACCACTGTTTATTCCCATTATCCCTGGAAGATACTGTGTTGCAGATCATTTTCCCTAGTTCAGCAAGTAGCCCCATGTATTCATTCATCTGCTGAACCACAAACTTAAGCAGCATATTATCTCACAGTTCTGAAGGCTGGAAGTCCAAAATCAAGGTACTGGCAGGGTGGGTTCCTTCTGAGAAAGAATCTGTCCTGTGCCTCACTCCCAGCCTCTGATGGTTTGCTAGGAGGCTATGGCCTTCCTTGGCTTGTAGATGCCTCACCCAGTCTCTGCCTTCTTCACCTGGCAGTCTTCTTGTGTGCATGTCTGTGTCCAAATTCTCTCTTTTCATAAGGACATTCAATTAGGATGTACTGAAATGAAACTTCAACTTGATTTTGTTAGCAAACACTGTGTTTGCCAATAAGGTCACATTCACAGGTTAGGATGTCAACATCTTTTATGTCAACCCATGACTGTTACCCTGTTTTCCACCAGAGCCATTTTCATTATTTCTGATTTTTTCTATTTGCTTCTCTTCGGATTTAAGAATAACAGAATTCTTAAAATGTGTGTCCTCTCACCAGTGTGGAGAAGGAGACTAGAAGCTGAGCCCTCTTGTGCTTGGTTCTACCTCACAATCTTCTGTTTTTTTCCTTCATCACCAATTCTTAAATTTTATATTAGGATATGCCTTATTTGTATGTTACTGGTAGACATTTCTTTCTTTTTTTATTTAGTTTGATGTCAAGTGTTAGTGGAAGAAATTTCTATCAGAAAGTTTCAAAGTGCTACCCCAAACCTGAAGTACCAGTTCTCCAATACACAACTCTAATCATGAGGTTTCTGAGCTTAAAATCTTCGGTGGCTCCCTGTCCCTTAGAAAATGAAACCCAAACTCCTTCAGATGCCTGAAAAAGCTTTCAGCCTCCTGCTTTAAGCCACTGCCCACACACCTCAGCTACTTAGTTTCACATTGTTGGCACACTAAAGTATTTAACATTCCTACCTTGAAAAAGTCATTCACTTTGCTTAGAATGCCCTCTTCCTTCCCATCTTGATGAATTTTCCCTATTCATTATTCAGCTTACATGTTGCCTGCTTCCCCATGGCCTCTGTAACAGAATGTGTTGTCATACTGCGTTGAAATTTTAGCACCATAAGCAACAGGTCCTAAGCTGTTGAAAATCCTGAGCTTTTCCTAAATTTAGTTATTTTGGTTTGTTTTTATCATTAGCATACACAAAATAAATGGCCATACTTAGAGTTTCCTTATATTTTAAAATCTATCCAATACATATGTAAGTGAAGTTTGTTTTTTATTTTCTGGGGTTTGTTTTTTCCATTTTTAGGTATTGCTCCTTTGGTCTATTTGTCAGATGAATGCCATAATTTATTGGCAATAAAGTTTTGGATAGATCTTAATGAGGACATTATTAAACCTCACATGTTAATTGCTGCAAGCAACCTCCAGTGGCGACCAGAGTCTAAATCGGGAATTCCTACTTTATTTGCTGGAGATTTTTCCATGTTTTCTGCCAGTCCTAAGGAGGGCCATTTTCAAGAGACATTCCACAAAATGAAAAATACTATTGAGGTAAAATTAGCCTTGAGCATTACCATACATGTTGGCATTTTCCTATTTTGACAGTCAGATGTCAAGCAAGTGGTAGCTTTTATGAAAATTGTATAGTTGACATATAATGTGAGATTTCATTGTATATTAATTGTTCATGAACCTAAGGAGATGGTGAGTGACAGCCATCAGGGAGGAAAGAATGATTTGACAAGAACCGAATTAGGAAAAGTTGTGAGAAGGATGTTCAGAGATGTAGACCATGTAGGCAAACTGGAAATTGGTAACAAGAATTATATGTTACTCGTGGTTTACAGCACATGGCAGTGTAATCAGTTAATATGTAGATTCCAAATTTACATTCTGGGACTTCCCTGGCAGTTCAGTGGTTAAGACTCCATGCTTCCATTGCAGGTGGCACAGGTTCAATCCCTGGTCAGGAACTAAGATCCTGCATGCCGTGTGGAATGGCCAAAAAAGAAAAAAAAAACTTTCTAAATTTACATTTTAAACTCCATATCTAATATTTTATTGTTTATACCTGTATTTGATTTAAAATAATACCAAATAGGAGAACAAAATTTACTGAGTACTTACTGTACATCTGGCCTTGTTGTAAGCCTGTCTCATTTAATGCTCCCACCAACCCTATAAAGTAGGGAACTGTTTTCCCATTTCATTGATGAGAAACAGAAGTCACACATCAACATTGGTAGTACCAGGATTCATCCTTAAGCCATCTGAATGCAGAGTCCAGACTATTAACTACAATGCAGTGCTGCCTCCCAATAAAATTTGGCATTTTATAAATGCTAACTTGTAAAAATAAATATCTGTAAAAGATAAGCCTCTTAGTTCTTTAGTTTAATATATGAAATGTGTTATTCAGAATCCATATAAATAAAATTCTATTTTAAAAGCATTAGCTATATAAAGTTTGTATAATATTCTACCTGGACTCAATGTACATCATGAATAATAACACCCTAGTTTGTTTATGGCTTCTAAACTGGGGGCTGTAAATGTAAACTGGGGGTTACATTCACTATTTGGTTCCCTTGTGAAGTACTTACTATTTATATCCCAGATTTTCTCTGACAACTTTCAAGGGCAGTTCATTTACATATCATTTTAAATTTTAACAAAAGTGATAAATTATATTAAACCATAACCAAACTGCTAATTGACCCTTTGTGACTTCTGAAACAACAGTTTCATGTGGTATAACCTGTATGTTATTTCAGTTAATTCTTAGAACAGGCATGAAGCCGTTCTCATTTTGAAAGTGAAAATCACTCAGTTGTGTCTAACTCTTTGTGACCCCATGGACTATACGGTCCATGGAATTCTCCGGGCCAGAATACTGGAGTGGGTAGCCTTTCCCTTCTCCAGGGGATCTTCCCAACCCAGGGATCAAACCAAGGTCTCCCCCATTGCAAGCCGATTCTTTACCAGCTGAGCCACCACGGAAGCCCAAGAACACTGGAGTGGGTAGCCTATGCCTTCTCCAGGAGATCTTCCTGACCCAGGATATCTCTTTCCCTCACACACACCCCATCTCTTCTTCTCTCCCTCTATCAATTAAGGTCTTCTAAATCACTGATGTAGCTTTTGCGTTTTTACACTGGTGAATTATTTGACAGTTGCTGTCAAATTTGGGGTGCCTCATTTTTTTTTCTGGTCTGCATTTTTTATTTCAGGTTTTAAAGGTAACATTTTCTGAAAACATGAATGTGTAGGTTTGCATTTTACAAAACAGCTTTTCCAATTTATTTTCTTAGAATATTGATACGTTTTGTGAGGATGCAGAAAAAAGGCTCATTCGTTTACTTAATGCAAGTAATCCCAAGTGGTCCACGCCAACTAAAGACTGTACTTCAGCACCACCCACTGCTCAAACAGTTCTTGGTTCAGGAAATAAGTTTCTGGTAAGTTAATCTAAATTTAACAAATTTTATAAATACTCTATAGAGAGGCAACAGTGTATTCTGATGTATACCTAGTAAACATGATAAAATGTAATTAAACTTAATTAGAAAGTGTCATTAATTAGTAGTGCCTCCTATGCTGCTGCTGCTAAGTTGCTTCAGTCGTGTCCGACTCTGTGCTACCCCATAGACCGCAGCTCACCAGGCTCCACCGTCCCTAGGATTCTCCAGGCAAGAATACTGGAGTGGGTTGCCATTTCCTTCTCCAGTGCATGAACGGGAAAAGTGAAAGTGAAGTCACTCAGTCGTGTCCAACCCTTAGCGACCCCATGGACTGTAGCCTACCAGCCTCCGTCCATGGGATTTTCCAGGCAAGAGTACTGGAGTGGGGTGCCATTGCCGTCTCCGGTGCCTCCTATAGGTATAGGCTATCTGGAAAGTTTATCTTGTTTATTGAAGCCAGAATGTAACACTCTTTGGGGGCAAATTTTGTAAATGGGTGCTTTCATTTCTAGCATTCCCAGTACACATGACTGAGAAGACTTTTTTGCCCATATCTTTTTGCTCAGAGGACTATCCTGTATAATTAGGGTTGTTTCTAAGCTCAGTTTAACTCTAAATTACAATAAAAGCAATTCAAGCTAAAGTCGGTAATTTTGGCTAAAGACTATTTCTTAAGTAGCTAAACTTGTTAAGTTATATATATTAACTCATTTAACCTTCACAACAACCCTGAGATAAAAATTATCTACAGTTTATGGACAAGGAAGCTATGACATACAGGAGTGAAGCATTTGCCTCCAGTTACAAAGCTAGAAAAGTAGGAACACAGGCTGTGTTCTTAAAATGATTTTAAAATGCTTATTTTTGTTTAACCTGTTAATAACAAAAAGGAAAAGATTAAAGCATAAGTTATGTCTCCTACCTCATTTTTGCTTTTACTACAGTTATTCTTCATCTTTATTTTCATGTTATTTTTATATCCTCTTATGCAACAATCTTTCCTTCTGGAATAAGAATAGTAATATTAATGTCTCTTGAAATCATAGCCACTAGGGGAGTGAAAGTGTGTGGTATGTGTGTTTAAATATTTTTTAATAAAAGCTAATTTGATTTTATTTCATATATTAAGACAGAATTATATAGGCTACTTCTTTTTGTTTTTTTTTCATTAGCTGTCTTCTCCCAGTAGTGAGATGAATTACCAAAGTCCGTTGTTACTTTGTAAGCTAAAAGAGAAGTCTATCTGCACACCTGTATCAGCCCAAGTGACTTCAAAATCTTGTTGCAAAAGGGAAAAAGAGACTGATGACCCAAAAAGCTGCAAAAAGAGAAGAGCCTTGGATTTCTTGAGTAGACTGCCTGTACCCCCACCTGTTAGTCCCATTTGTACATTTGTTTCTCCAGCTGCACAGAAGGCATTTCAGCCACCACGGAGTTGTGGCACCAAATATGAAACACCTATGAAGAAAAAAGAATTGAATTCTCCTCAGATGACTCCACTTAAAAAATTTAACGACATTTCTCTTTTGGAAAGTGATTCGGTAGCTGATGAAGAACTTGCACTGATAAATACCCAAGCCCTTTTATCTGGTTCAGCAGGAGGAAATCAACTTATATCTATCAGTGAGTCCACCAGGACTGTTCCCACTAGTCCTAAGGATTATGTTGGACTGAAAAGGCCTTACAGTACATCTGTGATCAAAGAACGAGAGAATTCCCCAGCCAGGACTGAAGAACAGGAGACTAACATGCAGGACACAAGTGCAACAAAAAATATATCCAAGAGACTGCAAAGGCAACAGAAACCAAAATGACAATAAATTAGTTCTTGACTCAACCTTTCCAGTTTGTAAAACATATTCAGTTTCAAACTGTACATCGGAATTTGCATAATGAGGAAAGGAAGGAAATAGTTAAAAGTTTATCTGGTGTTTATATATCACAGCAATGCTCTTTCCCTTCTTCTATATTGGTATATTCTTATTTCAATTATATATCTTAAAATTGTGTAACTGTGTATTAACTAATCAAGAAAATCTCCTTTAAATCTTTATGACTGGGTTGATCACTGCAAGTACTACAAATGAAGTAAACACAACAGTTTCTTTTAGATTGTGTCCTTATAACTACAGGGAACTAAGTAAAGTTATTTTGACTTGTATAATTCTTTTTGGTTTATCCATTTTAGGTTTGTTTTTAAGAGGTAACCCATTATGACCCAGTATTCCATAATGCACATGTTAGTTCTAATACAGTTTTTTCCTGATCAAAAAAGTCAGGATGAGTAAGATATTACAATGGTGTTTTCTTCTGACAGTTCATCCTTAAGTCAGCATGACTACAAGAACAATAGAACCCTCAGTGCACTTCCTTTTTCTGATGCCATTTTGATCTGTAGAGTTAAATTATTTATTAAAAGTTTAAATACTTTAAATCAGAAACAGAATTTATTGTGTTAATTTGTTTTTATTTCTTAACAAAATGATCATCTGGTCTGCAACTTAAGAGAAAATCTTTCTTTCAAATTGGCACTGATTCTCCTTGCTTTTAGTCCTATCACAGGATTCAGCAAGCAGTCCCTTTTAAACCTAGTTTTCTCTAACCACCAAAGCAGATGAGACCCATTCAATTTAAGATGGTATTCTCATTTGTTACTTTAACAGAGGAAAAAGAAAGCAGTTCAAACTAGGAGCTAATAGCATAAAGTGTTTTAGTATGTCTTAAATTTATATACAATATCATGTTTTTAAATCTCATTATAAACACATCTTAAAGCCAAGAATAAATCCTTTTAAAAAGCAATTTCCTTCCTTCCATAACTGTGACCCATGTTTTTTCTCGCTTCTGAAAATGAACATAAGAGTCTGTTCTGCTCTTCTTTCTAACTTAAGTGTTCTGCCAGTCTTATTAATGTGATTTAACTTTTTTTCATAAAATAATTTGGTCTTCATATCCTAATCGTTTTCCCAATGATCCACACACTAGAACAGGGAATAAAACTTGAGTCTCAGCTGAACAGAAAGAATTATAAGAATGCAGCTCTTTTTTTGTTTCTTGAAAAAACTTAAGCTATAACCTCCTTCATTTTTCTTTAGCATTTAGACTACCCATCATGGAGACATCTAACATACACTCTGCTTTTAATAAACTGTAAATAATATAGCCAAGCTATATAAATAAAATGTGAAGCTTGAGTATATATGGCTATTGTCCCCCCAAAAGTGACAATGATTACAAAGTGAGCAATGTACCCTGCATGATAAGGGGTAAATGGTAAAAGCGACTTGTGTTACTTACTCAACAATCATTTAATGAGAGCCTCTTGTGTATATAAAGCACTCTGCCAACTCTGTGAGTGATGCAAATGTTAATACACAAAACAAGTCAGTGTTAAGTGCTCAAAAATTTAAAAAAATCAGGAGTCATGGGTGTTGAAAGAAAAATAGGTAATTTCCAGATGGGATAAACAAACTTGGTGGCATTTTATTAAGGATTTTATGCTCCCAAAAAGGCAAATGTACCAGGGAACTATTCTGAGCTCTTTCAGAGTAGGGTAAGTAAAAAGCAGCCCAGCCCAGGCCAGGTGAACCAGAAACCCTAAGCAGACAGTCAGAAGTAAATCAGGAGGGCTTGAGTTATGATTCTTCAGCTGCTCTGATGGAACTGAACAAAGGAACTCTCATGTGGACTCTCTGACACTTCTCACCTCTACTATCCTGAATGAGTTAAGCCACCCAGACTGACCTAGTTCTGCACTGACCTAGGGGCCATGTTGACTAGGATTATCCAGGACTATCTGGGGTCTGAAAAATAGTAGTACTGTTAATGTGGATTATCATTATTATTAGGTTATTAGGTGTTGAGCTTGGAAATGCAGAATTTAGCCAAACTAGATTCATTCAAATTCACTTAATTTTAGTTTGCTGGGCAAACTTTGCTACTCAAAGGAGACATCAATTTTTTTAAATGTTAATGAAAAAATTACAGATCGTTGCTGATAATCATCAAGATGTTGAATAGATTTCAATAGTACTAGATATGGAATATTAAAGTAATACAGTCTTTCTAATGTATAGAGATCAAAATTTATACACACAAGTAAAATATAAAGTTGCTTTTATCTTTACCTCTGTGTGTCCTATTCATTAAAGAAGATGGGTAAATATAGTTACAGAAAAACTAGTTCTTAATATGGTAGAATTCTGTGGGATTTATGGTAAGTAAGTTTTTTATTTTCTTAAACCCCTAAAATTAGATTCAATGACAAGTCCATATAAAGCAATACCATATATAATTTTTAATAACCATAAAAGCACCATTATATAGAACACTTAAAATAATGCTTCACAAAACATTAGAAAGAAGTTGCTGGCCAACAAGAAATAAAGCATACATCCTACATGGTCTTATCCATGGTCTCACACCAAATTAATCTGATTCGAACCTGTTAAAATTTGATTTAGATTCATAAATTCAATATTAATATAAGAACTGTAGAACTTTGTCTTAATGCCTCATAAAACACAGACTGCTCCTCATAAAAGGAGCATGACATTTCCTGTTTCCATGTGAGGACATCCTGGGATGCTTCATTCCTTGTACGCCCAAAACTTTGGAGCTGCCAACTGATAATACACGTTTATAGGCATAATTTTTAAAAATTGCTTAATTGTTCCTCTTAAAAATTGGTGTTTTATAAAGGCAGGCTTGTTTTATGTACACTGTTAGCTCAACAGCCAAACAGGTTTATCCCTGTTATCAAACAGGTTTAACCCTGTTTGATAAAGTGGTAGTTAAAACACAAGATGTGACTTGAAACAATGACACTGATTTTCCTCAGTAGCTTGTATCGCTATTAAGATTTTAACAGATATTTCTAACAATGACACATCGCTAAAATAAAGGGATAATTTCCCAAAGTGTCTACTTTGAAGGACAATATTCCCTTAGGTGTATACTTCCTGGAGTCTTCATCTTAAAGGAAAATCAATATCATTACAGCCACACATCTCACATTTTTGGATACACAGATGATCAAAAGTAGCAATGGCACTAAAAAATTGTTCCTGCCTACTATTTCTCCCCCACCTTTCCAACTTTCCTGATGGAGATGAATTTCCTGAAAAAATAGACTGCTTCAGAGAAAGGGCTACTGAAGCTTTATATTAAAAACACTTCAGTTCATTAATGAGCCTATATGGCTAATTACGTTCTTGGGTATGTTCTCAGGTTTCAGTTTTGAATTAGTTCTTTCCCTAGAGAAAGGACTTTGTGTAATCAAATCAGCAGAATTCCCAGCATCAGACCATGCACATAGGATCACTTTAACAAATGCTTGTTGAAGAGGCATGTAATGACTTCTGCACAAAACTCTCAGGTTTGACTATTTACACTGGAATTAGAGCTCTGACTACCACTGAACAGAGAATAAATATCAAAAATTGAAGTAAAAACTGATTTAGGAAAATTCGGAATGCCTGTAAGAGAGGCCTCTAATACCCATGGTGACAACCACCCCTTCTGTTAAAGGAGCTCTCATTAGTGAAGCTGCCATGCACCCTCCGGTTTGGGAACTCTGCGTAGGTGTTCCAGTACCCTGCACCGTTAGAAGGAGATGCATTATTCCTGTCCTGGTTTCTGTTCGCTCTGCTTGGTTTTTCTGCGTGCAGCACACTGTAAAAGGTAACATCATGTTCATACCGTTCTTTCATTCGGTGTATTTTCTCTCTTGGGACTCCATGAATGTTTCTTCTACGTGGAAAAAAAAAAATTCAAACGTTTAGTTAAGGCAGCATATCAAAATGAGTTATATTTTATAAGTATTTGTATTTTACAAGTCCTGTATTATTATACAGATATGCACTCCCTATTCTTAGGATGAAACTCTGACAAAAGCAAAACATCGTGTTAAGCAGTTATCATTCAGCCCAACTGTTTTTCATGCGGCCCTGCACACCCCCAAACTACCCTGAAGCTAGCAAAGAGCTAAAACATCAAAAAATGTTGTTTCTGGAAATCTCAATTCTGTGCTTCAAAACATAAGACATCACCATGAGCTCTTCTTATGTGTTTGCCAATTTGTTATGCATATATCTATAATCAAATATGTCAGTCCTAGATACTTCTAGATCCTTACTAAAACAACATTCATCAATTCTCATGGATATGAGAATCAATTGGAGATATAGTTTTGAAATGTAATTACCAGAGATTTCAACTTGGAATGGGGTCCATGAACTAGGACTTTTAAAAATATTTATTTTATTATTTATTTTCTTGGCTGTGGTGGGTCTTTGTTGCTATAGTACAGGGGCTTTCTCTAGTAGTGGGGCACGGGCCTCTCATTGCAGTGGCTTCTCTTGTTGCAGAGCATAGGCTCTAGGTGTGTGGCTTCAGGAGTTATGACACGTGGACTCAGTGGATACAGCTCCCAGACTCGGTAGTTGTGATGCACGTGCTTACTGCTCTGCAGCATGTGGGATCCTCCTGGACCAGGGGTCAAATCAGCATCCCTTGCATTGCAAGTCAGATTCTCAACCACTGGACCACCAGGGAGGCCCCATGAACTAAGATTTTAACAATCACCTCAGGTGATTCTGACAGAGGTGATCCACACATCCCTTGAGAAACACTATCTGCTTGTAACCATAAGATGAATTAGACTTATTCCTAAAAAGTAAATTCTGACCTCACTGGTTACTTTAAATCATTGACATTATGAAATAGCACAGATGGTAAATTATCAGAACCCATGCATTCAATCAACAAGTTAGTATTATTTGGACATTTATTGCTTTACCAACTAGAAGCGGCATCTAGACCATAAATGAACCACAGACTGTTCAGTATCTGAAGGTCTTTGTTTAGCCTAAGTGCAAAAACACTGCTCAAAAGTGCAATCCCATGCAGAGGAAAGTGCTTTTAAATGTCCACTAATGAAGAAGCATTTTAGCAGAATGTTAAATATGTCCTTTTTGAGGACCAAGTCCAAGCCAAGATTTAGCATTTAGCATTATATTAGAAAACTGACCCCAAAGTAAAGTCTTTCACATTAATAATTCCAAAGTTATCAATTTCCAAGAATTACCATTTCTGGCCTGAAAACTACCATGTCCATTTCCAGCCTGAAAAGATTCTTTTGTTCGGTCTGAAATACCTGAAAATAGCAGGATACATAATGAGGAGCTAGGAAAACAAAGAAGTACCTTGCTAACTCTTGAACGTTGAATTTCCAGCGAGTGTCAGGTTCTCGGAATATAACTTCATAGTTATTTTCAAGTGCCTGATTTTTCAAAAGTACATAAAATGTTGAAGACATGGTATGTATGTTTGGGAATGTTTATGTTGCCATTTAACATTTACTACAAATCTTTTCTGACATTCCTTTTGTTTAACCAGTAATTCAATGCCTTAATTTATGTTAACAAATACAGTTGGTATACATCCATACTTAGCCACTCTCAGATTATATTATCGTTTCCAATGATAAATTTTCAGTAATCCTATCTACTATGTTGGAAAATGACAAAAGTTCTTTGTTTTGAACCTTTAAAAAAATAGATAGTTGAACTAGTTTTAAATTCCCTGTCCATAGGAATGAGCAATGAACTCCAATGGTTTCCCAAAGTCCCGCATATGTGATTATCATTGATTCACTGTCATCAAGTGCCTTGGCCTAGTCCTCACACCTTGGTTTACAAAGTGAGAGTACCAGAGGCACAGAGCTTGGGAAATAAAAATGATTTCCACATACTTCACATATTCTTCCCTCCAAAAAGTAGCTCTCCAATCCATGCCACATAGTTTGGCTCAATTCACTGTGCCATATTTCCTTGAGTTTAGAAAATGATTACCATTTCCATGGAAACATCAAATGTTCTTTGCATTAATTAACTACTACTTATTTTATCTCAAATTGAACTTTCTGTTATGACTACTGTTTCTTGTGTTAAAATATACAGAATAAAATGGGCTAAGTAAGGGGATTTCCTCTTCATTCTTTAGATGGACACTTCTAATTTCAGAAGGATATCAAATATCATACATGGAAAATATCTAGTTTTTGTGTCTTAGTAGTAGCTGTGGATGGCTGGGAAAGATTGTGCATGTCTAGAAATTAGAAAATAAAAAGTAAAATGACTTCCCTTAAGCCACTCTCAGTTAAGCCCTGCCTCTTGGTTCTGAGTTGTTCCTTAATTAACCTGACTCTTCACATCCCTGTCCGTTTTTCTCCTGAGTGGATGTTTGATCCATGAACTGAAGTAACCACAAAGTTGATGCTCATTCTTTCCTGCATTCAGCAAAGTCCCACAGTCTGGGCCTAAGTAAAACCGATGAAAGTATTTAGACAAAAGCATACCTCTATGTAAGCTACTCTGCCCAAAATATAAAAAAGGGCTTAAAAACAGGCTGCCATGAGTCCACTTTTAGAGAGATTCACTTTAAAATTAGCCAAGTAGGGGGAATACTCAGCTGTCTTCTTCCTTTCCCTGTATGTTTGTGGATCTTTTTTCCTTATTACATGCAGTAAGGAATGAAAACATATTAGCACAAAAGATGAAATATGTCTGAAAAACAGATCAGACATACTTCATAAATAAAGAAAAATGTACACATTGCTTCATTCATCTGACTATTCTGACAGTAAACAGCTGAATTGTTACCTTTATATGTACATTTATATTTGTATTCTAATATCTTAATAGGGTTACAGTGTTACTCCTGAATCTGTTTTTAAACTAAGAAATTCATTGCCCTGGAACTCCCATGCAGCAGCAGCACCACATAGTACTGAAGTCCCCAGCGTGGCAAAGACAGAACTGTCCTTTGGACATCATCTACAGCTCCACTGGAGGCATCACCTAGTCCAACACTTCTCAGCAGGTTTCAGCGGATGCTCCTACATATGCCTTCCCTTAGGAAAACAACCAAGACAGAAATGCTGTCAAGAATTCAGACCAAGGGCTATTTTTAAAATGTACCCTGAGGTAGTATTAGCATCTCAGCAAATTTCAGCCATTGAATGGCAGAGAAACGCTAAAATAAAACCTCTTTACCTGATCCCTGGGAGAACTACTATTAATGAATATGAGATCACAGAAGACCAAAAAAAGAAGAAAGAACAAATGTTTCAACTTTCTCACAAAATGTCCAGAACTGAAAATTCAGAATGATACTTCTTCCTACCATGACTGCATAGGGCTTCATTTCCCAGGCGTGGAGGTTGGTATTATCAATAATAATGGGGGATATGCCATTCCTCATTGCTTTTCTTGCTGCAACACAATGTTATATAACAGTGAACAACATGCAACAATCAGAGAAGGGCGAGTGTACTCCATATTTTGTTATTTTTATTACAGGATGTCCTCATTACACAACTTCAATACCATCTATTTCAGAACCCATTATCAGTAATTTTCTTTTTCCTGGAATCTAGGGAGGTTACACTCTGGCATTCTGTTTGAGGGGAAAAAAATGGCAGAACTTTAGATTAAGCTCCTTCCATAAATTTTTTTCATTTTGCAGGAGCTACGATCTATGTGCACAAGAGGATTTCCCAGGAGCTTGGAAAGGAATCTGTCACCTCTTTTCTGGTTCCACTCATGAGCTTCCTCCAGGAAGTCAGGATTGAACTCATAGGCACCATCTTCCCTGAAGAAAAAATCATCCGTGCTGAAAATCAGGGCTCTGGGAAAGTCGTGTTGCAATTGTCTGGAGAGTGGGGAAACAAGAGATTATTTTATGACTGCATTTCATACTATAAATCATTTCCTTCCAACATTTAGCAGTTTATACTTGTGAGACCACCAGGTTTGAGTTGTTGAAATCCATTTTAAAAAGAGATTCTCTCTAGAAGGTATCACTCCTTCATAGGGGTAAGGAGAGGGCTGAGAGGGGACTGTGTGTTGCCCAACTCTTTAACAAGTGCTGGTCACCACTGCGCTGATTTCTGATTAAATCAAAATCAGTTTCAGATGAAACTCTGGAAGCTTCGCTGCAGGGGTGGCAAGAGTGGGCACAGCCCTCACTGACATTCCTCTGTGATGCACCACTGCCCAAGTACCCCTGCTGCAGCCCCTTCCTTCATCCCCTTGCCTGTCCTGGGTCCCCTTACCTTGTAGTTCTGTTCTCCATAAGGACCCATGTGAGACACTAGTTCTTGCTGAGGTATGAAATGTAGATAAAAGTGATGTCTGTGCTACCCCTAACAGGTAACATTTTAGCAGCAACCTAAACCAAATTCTAAAACCAGCAGGAGAAGAAAAGATGCAGATCCAACATTCCCTAGGCTTTCCTAAACTTCTATCACTCTCTCTGAATATGAAAATACCACACACAGAAAAAAAGAAAAAGCATCATGGAGTCCCCTCTTTAAAGCAAGAAAAAAAAAAAAGCATATGAAGTTTTGCATAAAATAACTTCAAAGAGAAGATATTTCCACATGAAATCCTTATTCAGACTTTTTTGGGGGAGAAGATGGCCATTGTGCTAGATAGTAACAAAGTAAATCTCTGAGCCTCCTTTCCTCACATGAAAAAACTGAGGATAACAGCACCCATCTTGCTAAGTGAGGATGACTACCTAATAACCTGGGGAAGCGCCTCGCACAGTGCCTGACACAATGAGCACACGATTCTCTCCCTTCTCCCTGTGTTGCCCCCCAGCATAATTCTAACTTCAAACAAATTCACCAGGCAGATAGAGTCCACAACAAAATGGTTATGCTCAGAATAAAAAGATTTAAAAGTTGGAGAAAGGACTTCCCTGGTGATCGAGTGGTTAAGAATCTACAATGCAAGGGATGTGAGTTTGATTCCTGGTCCGGGAAGATTCCACATGCTGCAGAGCAACTAAGCCTGTGCACCACAACTGCTGAGCCAGCATGCCTAGAGCCCATGCTCTGCAACGAGAAGCCACTGCAATGAGAAGCCTGCGCACTGCAACTAGAGAGTAGCCCAATTGCCACAACTAGACAAAAGCCCACACAGCAACGAAGACCCAGCACAGCCAAAAATTAGTAAGACTTAAAAAAAAAAAAAAGAGGAAAACAATGTTGGAACATAACAAGAGCAGGAAATGTAAAAAGAAAACAGAACTATTCAGCTCTGTTTATTCTTCTCCATCAAGAATTCTCTTTAATCAGGAAAGAGCATAAGGTACTGAGACCACAGATAATGAGTAAAGCATAAAGCCTGAAACACTAAGGTTCAATTCCTGACTCTTCCACTACTGTCATGTGGTCTCTCTTTCCAAGCTTCTGTGTTCCTGACTGAAAACTTGTGTAATATCACAACCTAGTAAACAGAGCTTCTAGTAAGGATGAAATGAGGTGAGGTACGGGAAAACATTTTTCAAGAGGTAAGGTACTTTACAAACACAAGGTACTGTTATTTTATTAATAATAACAAATGAAGTCAGATTTTCCAACCAAAACTGTTGATATGCCATCGTAGTAAAGTACACTGGAGTGTACACATACTAGGAGGAGTGGCAAAGAAAATGTGGCCATTTTAAATACATCACAGATATAGAAACGGACACGAAAGGCAAATATAAAGATCTGATAAAAAGGATTTGCATAGTTTCTTTGTAAATGTCTTTTGACTGTAAAGATACTTAAACTGAAAAGCTCAAATCAGATATCCAAACGTTAACCTCCAGGGCAAACAGTTATTATAAAGACACCTTAGAAGAAAATCTAAGGGCAACACTAACTGCATTTTCAGGTGTGCATATTTTATATTTGTAAATGGTTTACAGTTTCTGAATTATTTTCATCAATATTATCTAAACATGAAAGCTTCATTCAGAGTTTAAATAATATTGTGTAACTTGTTTTCCTTATCTTTTGTGTACTAAGTTAAGCAACTCTGGATATTAGTTCCAAACTTCTTAAATATCCCTTCTAAATCTGGCTTCATTTGTTTTCCTATTAAGTCTGACACTTATAGGTTTGGTTTTATCATTTTCAGAATGGAGTTTTTCTTTTCACAGACATAGCTTTATGTCCTCTTTATAGTTTATATTGTCTACTAGAAGTTAATACTCTAATTTTTCATTAAAAAAGAAAAACTTTTAAGGCATGTGTTCAATTCACATTTTATTTGAATTCTATTCCCTTCTAGAAAGCAAAAGAGAAAACAAAGCAAAGAAAGTATCGCCTTGTTTGCAAAATTTTGCCTTAGAGTAAAAGTTAAATTGTTCAGGACCACTATGGAGCTGAACCACCTGCTCATCATTTCCCAAGACACATGTGACTATAGCCTATATGGTCCTCCTAACAAACAGGCAGGCAAAAATAGGACCGTTTTTCACCTTTACAACTCTACTGCAATTCGAGGACTGGAGAAGATGAAAGAGTGGACTTTTTGATCTTGCTGAATGATCGTTCCTTCAAAACTTGTTTTACCTTCACCTGAATGTTAAAGCAGCACTGGTAGTCATGGTACATTTTGAATACGCACGACTTAAAAGCTCTCCTAACTAAATGAAGAACTGATTAAATAGGCAATCCTGAGAGTCTTAAATTTCAGTGGAAGCAATAAATACCATTCCATCAGCTTCAGAAGTGATGAGCATAACATCCCAGCTCTAGCTTTCTTTATGCTGGTCAGGAGCCTCATACATTAGGGAAATTGAGAGGATGAAAATAAAAGGGAAAAAAAAAGACAATTACAGCCACATAATTTTCACCTCTGCAGTGCCCCCCAAACTCACCTGAGACTACTACTATGAGAGTAACTTAGGTTCTAATCTTGATTTCATAACATCACTCTTTTGTGTAATTCTTTTGTTTAATAATAGAGAACCACTTGAATATATTTAGATATCTATTAATCACTCACCCACTCATTGACAAAAGTCCAACATTAGTATGTAACTTTGAGTTGTACCCCTTATTATTGGCATTTTCCAACATCCAAAATAGACAGAATAACATAATCATGCCCCATGTACCATGGTCCAGCTTTAACAATTATCGTTATATGGCCAGTTTTGCTTCATTTGCTTCATACTTCATTTCACCAAATATCTTTTCAGTGTTCAAATTTCCCTGATTGTCTCACAAATATATCCCTACAATTGGTTTGTTTGAATCAAGAGCTAAACAAGATCCATACTTTGCATTTGGTCCCCACATCCCTTAAGTCTCATTTATTCCATATTTTTCCCTCTCCTTTTTATTTCCACCTAAACTTTTCCCCCCACAACCTTTTATATTTAGAAAATATTCAAACCTATAGAAATAAGTTGGAAGAATACTATGAACACTCCTTACCCTCCATTATTAATGTTGTTAACGTCTTGCTTCATTTATTTTCCTTCTCTCACGTGTATTTTTGATGTACCATTTAAAAATAAGTTGCAGACATCATGATACTTTGTTCCTAAATGCTTTATCAAGTATCTTCTATAAATAAGAACACTGTCCTAAATAATCACATCACAACTTAAAAATGGAATTATAAATCATATTATAAATATATACAATACATAAATTATATACTAATTTATATTACAATTTTATATTACAGCTATTTATAATGCATGCATGCTCAGTTGCTCAGTTGTGTCCAACTCTTTCCGACCCCATGGATTGTCACCCACCAGGCTCCTCTGTTCATAGGATTTCCCAGGCAAGAACACTGGAGTGGGCAGCCATTCCGTTCTCCAGGGGATCTTCCTGAGCCAGTGATCGAACCTGGATCTCCTGCATTGCAAGCTGATTCTTTACCTCTGAGCCACCAGGGAAGCCCTTGGCTATTTATAATAGCCAATGTTAATAGATTTTTTAATTTAAAATTTCCTTCATGGTACCAATAATATCTTCACAGGTTCAAGTACAGCATTTAGTTATTAACGTCTCTTTAGTGTCACTTAATCTAGAACTGTCCTCATGCCTTCTTTGGTTTCCCTTTTTTAAAAAAAAATTACTTTTAATTGAAGGATAATTGCTTTACAATATTGTGTTGGTTCCTGTCATACATCAACATGAATCAGCCATAGGTATATACTTGTCCCCTCTCTCTTGAACCTCCCTCCCTGCTTTCCCTTTTTGAAGACTCTAGGCAGAGGAACCAGAGACCAAATTGCCAACATCTGATGGATCATCGAAAAAGCAAGGGAGTACCAGAAAAACATCTATTTCTGCTTTATTGACTATGCCAAAGCCTTTGACTGTCTGGATCACAATAAACTGTGGAAAATTCTAAAAGAGATGGGAATACCAGACCACCTGACCTGCCTCTTGAGAAAGCTGTATGCAGGTCAGGAAGCAACAGTTCGAACTGGACATGGAACAACAGACTGGTTCCAAATAGGAAAAGGAGTATGTCAAGGCTGTATACTGTCACCCTGCTTATTTAACTTAAATGCAGAGTACATCATGAGAAAATACGCTGGGCTGGAGGAAGCACAAGCTGGAATCAAGATTGCCAGGAGAAATATCAATAACCTCAGATATGCAGATGATACCACCCTTATGGCAGAAAGTGAAGAAGAAATAAAGAGCCTCTTGATGAAAGTGAAAGAGGAGAGTGAAAAAGTTGGTTTAAAGCTTAACATTCAGAAAACTAAGATTATGGCATCCAGTCCCATCACTTCATGACAGATAGATGGGGAAACAGTGGAAACAGTGGTTGACTTTATTTTTCTGGGCTCCAAAATCTATGCAGATGGTGACTGTAGCCATGAAATTAAAAGACGCTTACTCCTTGGAAGGAAAGTTATGACCAACCTAGACAGCATATTAAAAAGCAGAGATATTACTTTGCCAACTAAGGTCCGTCTAGTCAAGGCTATGGTTTTTCCAGTTGTCATGTATGGATGTGAGAGTTGGACTATAAAGAAAGCTGAACACAGAAGAATTGATGCTTTTGAACTGTGGTGTTGGAGAAGACTCTTGAGAGTCCCTTGGACTGCAAGGAGATCCAACCAGTCCATCCTAAAAGAGATCAGTCTTGGGTGTTCATTGGAAGGACCTACGTTGAAGCTGAAACTCCAATATTTGGCCACCTGATGCAAAGAGCTGAAAAGACCCTGATGCTGGGAAAGATTGAAGGCAGGAGGAGAAGGGGATGACAGAGGATGAAATGGCGGATGGCATCACCGATTCAATGGACATGGGTTTGAGTGGACTCAGGGAGTTGGTGATGGACAGGGAGGCCTGGTGTGCTGCGGTTCATGGGGTCACAAAGAGTCGGACACGAATGAGTGACTGATCTGAACTGAACTGAGTCAGTTGGCTTGAGAATGCTCCACATTCTGGATTAGCCTGGTTATTTCCTCATAATTAGATCCAGATTAAACATTTTTGGAAGGAAAATACAGAGGTGATGTTTGCGTACCTGACTGCACGTGATGACCGTCTGTACCATCCTGCTAAGTTTATCACTTGGCTAACAGGTGGCATCAGCTAGCATTGCTTCCCTTGTGATACTACATCATGTTGTGGAGGGGGGGATTGATGTAACGAGAGGCCCCGTGTAACATCCTATTCCCCAACAACCTTTCCCTCAATGAGCTTTATATTCATTGCTGATTACTGCCAAATGAGTTATTACACTGGGAATAGCAGAATACTGATTATGTCATGTAATTTCTTCTGTATTTTACTAGGTGGCATTGTCTAGTAAAGAAGAGCACTCTTTCCCTTTCCCCTTTTAATTATGCTTACCATCATCATTCTTTATGATGCTCAAATTGTCCCAAATTTGCCCAGCAGGTGCCCCCTCAAGCTAGCTCCTGTGTCTTGGTCTACACCAGCTTTAAAAATGCTACTTTTCTTTTCTGATTAGCAAAGTAACACATATTCAAGGCAAAATATTTTGAAAGAGAAAACTGCAAAACAGGAGAGGTCCCTATATTCCTCAACCTAAAAATAATTACTAATGTTTTGATTGTCTTTCCAGGAGATAGAATTTTTTTTCTCATCTGATATTTTGTTCCATAAAAACAGAAGCATAATGCAGAGAATATCAACTTCTTTTCAACAAATTTATTTCCACAGCAACTATTTCCCACCTCATGAAGTATGATTCTATGCCATTATTTTTTTCTTTGTTTTAAATTACTTTATTTTTTTGGAGGCTAATTACTTACCAATATTGTAGTGGGTTTTGCCATACACTGACATAAATCAGCCATGGGTGTACATGTACCCCATCCTGAACCCCCCCCACCTCCCTCCCCATCCTATCCCTCAGGGTCATACCAGTGCGCTGGCCCTGAGCACCCTGTCCCATGCATTGAACCTGGACTGGTGATCTATTTCACATATGATAATATACATGTTTCAATGCTATTCTCTCAAATCATCCCACCCTCGCTTTCTCCCACAGAGTCCAAAAGTCTGTTCTTTATATCTGTATCTCTTTTGCTGTCTTGTATATAGGGTCATCGTTACCATCCTTCTAAATTCCATACATATGTGTTAATATTCTGTAGTGGTGTTATTCTTTCTGACTTACTTCACTCTGTATAATAGGCTCCAGTTTCATCCACCTCATTAGAATTGATTCAAATGTGTTCTTTTTAACAGCTGAGTAATATTCCATTGTGTATATGTACTGCAGCTTTCTTATCCATTTGTCTGCCAGTGGACATCTAGGTTGCTTCCATGTCCTAGCTATTGTAAAGAGTGCTGTGATGAACACTGGGGTACATGTGTCTCTTTCAATTCTGGTTTCCTCGGTGTGTATGCCCAGCAGTGGGATTGCTGGGTCGTATTAAGCCATTATTTTTTATTCATATGGATGAACCATAATTTACTTAACCAATACTCTGGCCAGGTATTTAGTTTGTCCCCAACTTCTTTGATTCTCAGCAAGTTTAAGTATTTTTTCTTATGTATGCTAGTCATCTAGAGATATTCTTTTGTGAACTGCATTTTCATTTTCATGTCCTGTGGTTGTTGATAAAACCTCCTTATTGGGAGGTTTATGGCTAAGTGAATTTGTAAAATCTTTATTAAGTACCTCAATTTCTTTTTAATTTTGTTTATAATGAACTCTAACATACAAGTCTCAATTAATAGAACTTTTCTTAGTCATATGAACTCATCTTTTATGTTCTACTTTCTGTCTTTCATAGAAAGACAGTCTTTCCCAACCCAAGATTATGTAAATATTCATCTATGTTCTATTATATTTCACTCCTCAATCCACCAAACTTTCAGCTTTTATGTGGTTAAAACAGAATGAAAATGGATCCCTATCTCAAGCTACTCACAAAAACCTGAAATGGATTAAAGACTTAAATGTAAGACCTAAAGCATAAAACTCCTAGAAGAAGCGTAGGGGAAAATCTCCTTGACACTCGTCTTGGCAATCGGTTTTTAGGTATTACATCAAAAAGCACAAGCCACAAAAGCAAAAAGTAGTAAAAAAGGCTACATCAAACTGAAAAGCTTCTACACAGCAAAGGAAACAATCAACAAAATTAAAAGGCAATCTACCAAATGGCATCACCGACTCGAAGGACATGAGTTTGAGTAAGCTCAGGAGTTGGTTGTTGGACAGGGAAGCCTGACGTGCTGCAGTCCATGGGGTAGCAAAGCATCGGACACAACTGAGCGACTGAACTGAACTGACCAAATGGAAGAAAATATTTCCAAATCATGTATCTGATAAGGGATTAATAACCAAAATATGTAAATAACTCATACAACTCATTAGCAAAAAAAAAATCCAATTAAAATAAGAGCAGAGGATCTGAATAGACATTTTTCCCAAGAAGACATACAAATGGCACACAGGTACATAAAAAGGTGCTCAACAGTGTTAATCATGAAGGGAATGCAAATCAAAATCCCAATGAACTATCACCTCACACCTGTTAGAATGGCTATCACCAGGAAGACAAGAAATAAAAGTGTTGATGAGGATGTAGAGAAAAGGAAACCCTTGTGCACAGTTAAAAGGCAAGTAAATTATTGCAGCCTCTGCGGAAAACAGAATGGAGGTTTCTCAACAAATTAAAAATAGAACTATCATAAGATCCAATAATCCCACTTCTGCTTTACACCCAAAGGAAATGAAAACAGGATCTTCAAGTTATCTGTATACTCCCCATGTTTATTCACAATAGCCAAAATATGAAAACAAGTGTTTGTCAGTGGGCAAATGGATAAATGTGGTAAATATATGCAATGGGATATTTTTCAGCCAGGAGAAAGAAGGAAATCCTTCCATTTGTGACAACATCAATGAACTTTAAGGTCATTATGTTAAGTGAAATAAATCAGACAAAGACAAATGCTATATATCTTCACTTATATGAGGAATCTAAAAAAGTCAAACTCATAGAAACAGAGTATACTGATGGTTACCAGGGGCTGAGGGTGTGGGAAATGTTGGTCAAAGGGTACAAACTTCCAAGTAAAAGATGACTAAGTTCTGGGGATCTAATGCAAAGCATGGTGGTTACTGCTAATTCTGTATTATGCACCAGAAAGCTGCTGAATAGTTCTTAATATGTTCTCATCACAAAAAAGAAATGGTGATTATGTGACACAATGGAGGTGTTAGCCAAGACTACAGAGGTAACCATTTTTCAACACAGAAAGGTATCAAATCAACACACTATACACGTTAAACTTACATAATGTGTCAGTTACACCTCAATAAAGCTGGGGAAAAAAAAAAGACAAGTGAGTGGCACACATGGATTAAAACCCAGGCTTCTGGCCTCAGAGCTTTACACTAAACCGCTGTAACTGAGTGCTATAAAATAAGCCACAGTTATCTTCTTTCTCTAGTGACACTGAGGTTGCCTGCAATTTTCTGTACCATAAACAAAATTTTCAGTGAACATCACTGTGCCAATCTCCTTGTGAATATGTAGAACATCTCCTGAGGGCATATCCTCAAGTGGAATAGAAATGGAAACATTTTAGTTTTTTTGAAAGAGTAGAGCAGGTGTTTTTTTAAAATTTCCTTCTTTCTTTCAGAAAAAAAAAAAATTTTTGACAGAATATATGTTCCATGAAGGCAGGGATTTTTGTCTTTTTTTGTTCAATGCTCTATTCTACATGAGACATAATAGATATTTGGTAAGTGTATGAGTGGTTCTTAAATATCAGGTTCTGTTGCCTTAATTATGTAAACTTTGCATAGAGTGAAAAGAATCTGTGAGAATTTCTATTTACTCTTTATTTGTTGAGCATTTTACCAAAACCTCAGGTTTATCCCCAAAATAGACTGGGAAAGAGGATTCCTCCTAGACTGCAGCACTTCCTCTAGATGTTATTGGAATCCTCCTCAATGACTTTAAGATGGGAGGCAGGAAACAGGTTCAGCAACTCAGCAACCTGAGAATGGGGAGGGAGCCATAGTTGTAAAAATCTTGGGCCTGGTGTGGCTGATCCTCTTGGTGCTGCCAACTGCAACGCCAAGGCTGAGCCTTGCCCTTAGGCAGATGGAGCTCGGCCATCACCAGCTTTATGGACGCCGCCAAGCCACAGGGGCTAGAGGCACTCCAGTGAATAGTTCCCAGGCCATCCTACTGCTCACTCTCGCCCTCACACCTCCAAAGCAGGGCATGTTTATGAGATCCCAAACCAGACTCCCAGTTAGCCCTCATGTGCCCGAGTGGCTTCACTGCAGTTTCCAGCAGAAATTCCTTCCAGTGTCTCGCATATGAACAGCAACCTTGCAGAGAATTCAGCAATGCCACAGGTTTCTCCTGTGTTTAACGCTTTGCTCAGCCATGCTACAAAGAGAAGGAATCACATAACATGTGGGTTCTTTACCCGGACAGTTGAAATACAGACAAACTAAGCTCTTTTGATAGGGTCTTGATGAGTTTTTTTCATTACACAACAGATTGAAATCAACCTCATTACACTTTGATCAGGTCACTCTCACTAACCTCTTCCTTTGGTGCAGAAGAAAAAGGTCGGATTAGAAATAAGGAGAATTTATCCCATGACCTTGATCAAGATATATAACTTCTTGAAATAATGCCATTCGCAGCAATACGGACAGACCTAAAGATTATCATACTAAACAAAGTAAGTCAGAAAGAGAAAGACAAATACCAAATGATATCATTTATATGTGGAATCTAAAATACAGTACAAATCAACATAACCTATGGAAAAAAAACAGATTCACAGATACAGAGAACAGACTTGTGGTTGCCAAAGGGGAAGGGGGAGGGGAGGGAAGGAATGGGAGTTTGAAACTGGCAGAGGCAATTATGTGTAGGATGGATAAACAACAAGGTCCTACACAGAGAACTATATTCAATATTCTGTGACAAACCATAATGGAAAATAATGTGAAAAAGAATATATACATATATATATATATGAGTCACTTTGCTGTACAAAAAAATTTAAGACAACATTGTAAATCAACCATACTTCGATAAAATTTTTTAAAAAGACATATAACTTCTTAGAGTTTAGTGTCTTTGGCTTGGACTAGATGAACTCTGTGGGAACTTCCTGATCATTTCCTGAGATTTTCCTATGAAAATATTCTTCCCCTTTCATTTCTTTCTGTTTCTACTGCTTCTCTAATCATAACCACACCTGCAACATTACATTGCCCCAATTCAGTAGGATCTTCTTCCCATACCCCAATAGCTCAAGGACTATAGTGGTGGTGATTCTCCTTTGTTACCTTTCTAGTAAATGACTGTGAACATAGACACTGCACTGTGTGTTCTTACTCTCCATGAACACAGGTAGCATATATAGTCCTCTTTCTTCCCAACCTTCAGAGAGAGGCACTGAAAGGACTCTCAGCATTGGGAAGAGGAGATTCAGGAACCACCTTAGGAAAAAAATCAATAAAAATATAAAAAGTAGCTTCTCCAAGTAGACCTGAGTGGCTAAAAATCTGAGATGTCACCTGCCTGATGCTCTAATTTTCATACACACAGACCTGGAATACTACAAACTCTCTATTTTGACCTTGCTTTTACTTATGAGAGCCCTAGCCTCATAATTAAAAACACCATGGTCCAGAGCACTGTGGAGCGAGTATGCTCTGGGGTCTAATTACTCACTACTTAGTTAACCTAACTAATCCCCTCTTCCCACTGCTTCTCATATTTTTTTTAAACTGCATTTGGCTTTAAAGTGTACCTTTGTCCCCATCTCTGTTCTATCATTGCATCACATCAGGACAGCATCCTTTCACCTCCTTGGACAGCTCTGGTGCCAAGAAATAATGAAAACGTATTTCTCTTGATGGAAAATTCCAAGTCGTCCAGACACATGAATAAGGAGAAAAGACAGCTGTCAGTGAACATCCTTTGAGCCTACTGAATCCATATCACAAACCGTTTTTGATGGTGCCAAAACAAACTAGCATATTGCAAAGGATGTGTGTCCTAAAGCAAGGTCCCCAGGCTTTGCTTTGACTTATACTTAAAGATTAAAAAAAAAAAAAATGCAGGAACTGACTTAAGGTTGAGAACTTTTAATTTTTCAAACAAGGCTATTAAAAAGAAAAAAAAAGATAAACTATTGCCATTTCAAAAGGACATTTTAGTCATATATTCATCTAAGGCAATATTATTCAGTCACAAAGTAATGAGATTCTGACACATGCTATAACATAGATGAACCCTGAAAACATTAAGCTAAGTGAAATAAGCCATACACAAAAGGACAAATACCATATGATTCTCCTTTCATAAGGTATCTAGAGTAGTCAAATACAGAGACAGAAAACAGATCAGAGGTAGGTTACCAGGAGCTGAGGGGAGGGGAGAGGCATTGGTTAATGGGTACAGAGTTTCTGTTTGTGGTGATAAAAATTTTTTATAAAAGACAGTGGTGATGACAGCATATCACGTAATTAATAGCACTGAATCGGACACTTAAAAACGGTTAAAATGTCCTCAAAGGGGGGACATTACACATACACACACACACACACACACACAGAGAAGAAAGCACAGAAGTAAACAGAAGTCCACAGATGTTTTCACTGAAGTCAGAGGAAAGAACAGGTGCAGATCCAAATGAGTATGTATCAGTTCTGCTGTGGAAACAAATAGTTCTGGATCACCTGCTGAGGGTAAAGGGGTCTTGGAATTGGAATTCTATTTCTTCTCTCAACCCTATACTTTTTTATCCAGCTTTTTAACATTCTCCATGGTCTGGGCCTGGGGTTACCTAACCAACACACTCAATATGAACAATTCACTGCAATCAAGCCCTGACCCTCGTGAGCCTAGAACACTCAGGTCTTTCCCATCTCCATCTTCTTATGTATGATGCTAACCCTTTTCCTTGGCTTTCTGGTCTTCAGACATCCTCCCGGTCTTCAAGGCCAGCTTGAGAACCACCTCCACATGGAGGAGACTAGCTCTTCCCTAATTATCCTATCTTCCTAATAACCATTCTCAGTGGCTCCACTGGCCCTGACCACCACCAGCACAGAAGAGGCTATTTCCCATGAGACTTTACTTACCCACAGTGGTGTGCTGGTTACTATCTTCCATTTGTTAGTCTTGTGTAGGCTCCCTCTCTCAACCTTATATTATATATACCTTACTGTGCTTAGTCACTTAGTCATGTCCAATTCTTTGAGACACCATGGACTGTAGCCCACCAGGCTCCTCTGTCCTTGGGGATTCACCAGGCAAGAATACTGGAGTGGGCTGCCAAGCCCTCCTCCAGGGGATCTTCCCAACCCTAGATTGAACCCAGGTCGCATTTCCAGTAGATTCTTTACCATCTGAGGTATTAATAGTCTTATCAGTACTTAGTAAATACTGCTATCATTGACTAGTGAATAATTAACAATAGTTGGTATTTACGTAGCCCACACATTCTACAGTGCTTTCACATTCATAATCACAGGATCATTGTTTACCACAGTACCTTAAATCCTCACAATAAACTAACTAAAGGAATATTAGCTTCATTTTAATGAAAAAGAACCTGAGGTGTTCAATCAAATGATCTATACTAGTTCGTAGGCTAATAAAATGTAATAAAATAGTTCATAATTAAACAATTAATAGCCCTGAGTAATTAAAATCAGTCTCCTTACAGATTAAAAAAAAACTTTCTGGTATGTCCAAGCCACGAATAACCCTAGGGAGCCCTTTATATAAAAACTTACTTATTTACTTGGTTATTTAATAAATGCTTCATCATACAACCTATGTCTATAGAGGCAAGTTATTGAATAAAACTACTTTCAGCTAACTTAAAAAGTTATTTTCACCTTTAAAAAGTTTACAAACAATAATGTACTTGTTATGGAAAAAATGAGAAAGTCAGGGGCAAAAGTCTGTATTCTATCCATTGCCTAAAAATCAACAATTATAAATACCTATCTTTTTACACATTTCTTAAAACAGAAAATGGAATTTTTGTGTATATTAGAAAATAGATGTCAAACGTACATCTATGTTTTCATTAATGACATGTGACTTACAAGCCAATCCTGATTTTTGTACACTTAAGTTGGCTCACATTTTCTTCTAGGACATCAAAACTCTGTGCTGAACATCCCCCTAATCTCATGCACTTGTCCAGTTATTGCCTCAGGATGAATTCCTGTAAGTAGAGTTTACAGGCCAATGACAATAACCTATTTTTGAAATGCTTTTTAAGTGTAATAGAGGTGATAAAACACATATAGCAGGGAAGCTAATTTTTTAGTACTCTCATGTACTTAAAAATTTTAAGGCAGATAAAAATTTCAACTGTTTTTTAACATGCCCAAAGAATTTAAATAGATGTTTTCCACATTCCAGTCCCTGCAAAGTGTGAAAACATACAGATGAAAAGCACAGAAATCTAACATTGATTTGGGAGACCAGACAGAGCCTAATTTCAAAAGCATTTTTATTTTTTTAATCAAATGAGAAATGAAAGTAGAAAAAAAGATGAACCCGCATTTGTAAAAACGGATCTCCTCCAATTTTTTTTTAAGTTTTATTTTTCTGATTCAAGAAATACATGCTCATTATAGAAAATTTGGAACATACATAGAATAATGAAAACATGAATTTCCCAGAATCCAACAATACATAAGACAGCCTTACAGTTTTTACTACTTTCTCACCTACGTGTATTTTTTTAAAACAATTTGCAGTTCTCCTTCTCTCCCCACAAATGGCCTGTGACTTCCCGCATCCTCACTGCAGGCCTCTCTCCTTGCTGAGCTGTGGCTTGTATCCTTGCCTGCTCTCCTGATTTCCATGTAAATGCACAACCCACCCCAAAGCAGGGGAAAAGTTCTGTGTTCTCAGAATTGCCCATGTCCAGCCTATCAAGAGAACTCACAACATCAGCTCCCAGCTGCCTCCTTCACTTCAGAGTCAGGCTTCTCCCCAGGAACACCATGAAGATGATCTCAGCTGGTCAACATCTTCAGCAGAAATGAATGCCTCTTAAAATGTATACAGTGGTTTAAGGTTTAACAAGTTCTCTCACACAGTTGTAATCCTCACAGGAGTCCTCTGAAGTAGACGGAGCAGATTTCCCTGTTTAACAGGGAAGGAAACTGAGGAGTTGAAATCATAGCTATTTCATGGCAGACCTTGGGTTTGAAGCCATAAATTAGGACTTCCCTAGTGGTCCAGTAGTTAAGATTCTGCACTTCCAATGCAGAGGCACAGGCCCGATCCCTGTTCCAGGAACTAAGATCCCATGAACCACTGGATGCGGCCAAAAAAAAAGAAAAGCCATAAATTGACTCAAAGTTCAGAGCTCTTTACCTAGCCATTATTAGCAAAACACTTTTAAGTCTTACAATTAGAAATTAAGAGCTAGAAAGATTTTCAGTAAATCATCTAACCTAATCTCTGTCTTACTATTCACTTATAAGGAAAGTAAAGAAAAGCTAGGTGACTGTCCAAAGTCACCAGCTGTCTTGTGACAATGAGGATCTAAAGGCACAATCTTGAGACTTCCAGGCCAGTGCTCATGGCAGCGATCCCTAGAGAGATGTTCTTTAATAAGCTGGTCTTTTATCTGGTGTCTTCCGTTTAGCCAAATGTCAACCAGGAATTAAAATCTTAAAAGTGTAGATGTTAGAGCCAGAAGGGACCTTAAGATCAACCAGGCCAACCCACTAGCTTTGGAGATGAAGAAAGTGAGGCCCAAAACCCACCGCTTCTGCTGTTCAACTCTGTGCACCCTGCACTCACCGTATTACTCCCCTCTGGATAGCTCTAAACAAAATCTGGCCAAAGACGTTTGGCCAGACGTTTATTCCCTTCTTGGACACAGTGTGTGAGAGGCCACAGATCAGCAAGGCCAAAGTAGAACTGAACAGGGTTTGACTGCAGGAGGCATTTGGTTGGTAACAGATGTACCCACCATGACTGTAATATAAAATAACCAAGTTCTGCCAGGTTCCAGGAAGGTTTCCCCACTCTCCACTCAGACAGCGAAGACCTATTCAAATGTGTGTGGTTCTTAGAAAAGGGTACCAATGGCCATTTGGAAGTCACTTGTCCCTTGAATCTGTGAAAATGTAGCACTAAGGTTCTGCTAAAGGCAAATCAGCCAGGAATCCTAATTAAAACTAGCAGCACATCCCCAGGGCTGTCATCTTTCCCTGACCCTAAAGGACCCAGCCCTTCCTCCCACGTTCTTTGTGTACCATTCAAATCCGCTTCTGATTGTACGCTGCCACCTGGATTCTTCTTCTAAGGTTCCACAGTTCCACGGCCAGCCCCCATGATTCTACAGAGCCTTATGTCTCTGGTGAAATGGAAAGCTCTTTGAGGGCCAGGGACCACTTCTACTGAACACATTCTACTGCCAGACACTGTGCTTTTGCAGGATAAGATATGGCCCCTACCTTCAAGAAACTTACAGGATAAACAAAACCATGTGCAAAACTGAGCACAGCAGCAGAGGTGTAAACAGGAAGTGGAGGAGCCCAGAGTATGAGGAAATCAGACTTGAGTCTTAAAGCGCTGTTGGAATCAGTTAGGGAAAGGGCAGCGGAGGGCAAGCCAGGCAAAGGCAAACCAGGCAGGCGGGCCAGCGTCAGCAAAGCCAAGGAGAGAAACAGTTCAACGCTGCAGAGTGGTGGGAGTTGAGGCTGGAGCGGCAGGCCTAGCAAGGTGGCCAAGGCAACAAGCCCATGTCATTCACGCTGACCCGATACGGGGGCCGCTGACGCAATTCGCGGGTAAACTAATTTGGGCGCCTTGGGCACAGTTGAAAGGCTGTGTCGGTGACGGCCTGCGAGGCCACGCGACCCCCTCCCCGGGGCACCTGTGTGCCTTCGCAGTCGCCAAAGCACACGCGGGGCTGCCTCTACCCGCCAGATACTCTACGCGACCGCGCGCGCCCTGGCCCGGCCCCGACCCCCGGCCCCCGGCCCCCAGCGTCTCCGCTCGGGTTTAAAACGCCTGTTTGACGCACTGTGGCGGGTGCCTGCGCGCCAGCGGGCGGCCCGGCGGTCTCCTCTGCAGTCGCCATCGGGCTTTCCCGAAGAGAGCTGCCCTTGGGCCCCCGACCCCGGGCTGCAAGGCTGGGGATGAAGGCGTCCAGCCCGGCTGGCGGGTGGCCGCGCAGGGGCCGGTGCCATGGAAGCTTGCGCCAGGCGCGGTGCCGACCACCGTCCTCCCGCGAGGGCGCAGCCTGGGAACCCGCGGCACGGGCCGCCGCGTCTCAGGCCCGCGGCCCGGCCGGCACCGGGTGGCCCGGCTTCCCCTCGGTAGGCGCGGGCTGGACCGGAGCCCGGCGGGGGCTTGGCGCGCGGCGCATCATTACCTGGCCAGTGTAGTTTTCCCCGAGCCCGGGAGGCCTCGCAGGAGGTAGAGGTGTTTCCGAAAGCTGTGGCGGCGCGGAGGAGTCCCACGCGGGGGCGGCGGGGCTGACGGCCGAGGCGGCGGTGGCGGCTGCTGCTGCCGGAGGCTCAGCCTCCCAAAGGATTCAAGAAAACTCTCCTCCATGGGGTGGGGGCTGGCGGCGAGAGCCCTTCGTTCCCTTTCCTGAAGTCACGGTCTTGGCCAAAGCTGTTGTTTTTGTGGCTCTCCGGCCATGTGATAGATGGAGGGGCGGGCGCTCGCAGCCCAGCCCCTCCTTCCCACCCTCCCGAACCCGCGCTGCGTAGGAGGGGTCGTCCCTACCTGGAAAACCGGGGACGCTGGGAGACTGACAGCCGGGAAAACCTCGGTGACCGACCTCCACTCCCCTCCCACCGCCCACCCTCAGCTCCAGCCCAGCCCGTGCCTCCCTGCGTCCGTCGCCCTGGGCCCACCGAACGGGACACTGGACACTTCCCCGGGCCGCCCGCGTGGAAGGCAGGTCTTCTGCAAAAGCCCTACCCCATCCCACCGCCCACTAGGCCTTGAAAGTGAAATAATTTTAGTTGATGAAAAGAGAACGTGAACAGCATTTTGAACAGTAACAGTAAAAACCATCGTCTCCCCCAGTTTGTGAGCACCAATATCTGGCTAGTGTCCCAATGGCTAATGCCACTCTCCCAGGACCTGTATAATTCCCCCTTTAAAAAAAAAAAAAAAAAAAAAAATTCTTCATCAGCCTGCCAAAAATATTCTTAGAAAGCTTTGTTGATTCTACATAACTTTAGAAATCTCTTCTTCAAAACAAGGCACCCCTTAAAACTCAGATTTATGAACAGTAGTATAAACTAGCCCTCCTGAGAAAGAAGGGTTACTGCCCAGGTACATGCTTTGTTGCCTGAAAAGACGTGGTCTCCCCAGAAACTATTTCAGCTCCCCAGGGAAAGGAGCAGTCTACTGACACTAGAGAGAAGCATCCAGAATTCAGTTCTAAGTTCCAGGAACTGGTGAGCGCTAGTTGGTTGATCACCACAGTACTTTCCAATAGTTCACACTCAAGAGTGTGATAGAAAGATCCTATTTTCTGAACTAAAATCCAAGAAGCGTTCACTGAAAGAGACAATATTGAAAATTAACACCATCCTGGAAAAATCCCGGATATATGGTGGCTTCGGCTGTAATAACCATGTAAAGCAAATCCATTTTGTTTCTGGCAGCTAAGGTATGAAAATTTTGTAAAGGAACTGTGACGAAAAGCAATTTACTTCTAAAACAAAACCCAGGGATTGCACAATGAGCTCTGGAAGGCACTCTCCAAGTAGGGAGGGGCTCTATGCTCAGAATTTCACCTTCCTCTTGGGGTTCTACTAGGGAGGGGCAGGGGCAGACAGGGAGGTGAGCTACTCTTGACATATTCCTTCCCAGCATCGGAGCAAGGATTTTCACCACTGCTGAGAAACGCTGAAATTTCAAAAGCTGCTCTAAATATTAGGGGAAAACCATAAGGAACAGAGACTATAGATGAATCATAAAAATAGTGATGCTTATCATGTATGTCTCCTATCATACTTCTATGTATCCTAGTATACTTCTTACAAGAACTTTTTGCCCAGCCTCAAATACTACCTTTTCCATTCTAGACTTGTGTTCTCTGATACAGGAGTCACAAGCCACACATGAAATATGACTGTTCCAAGTGAGATTGGGGCTTCCCTGGTAGCTCAGCGGGTAAAGAATCCGCCTGCAATGCAGGAGACCCCCCAGTTCAATTCCTGGGTTGGGAAGATCCTCTGGAGAATGGATAGGCCACCCACTCCAGCATTCTTGGGCTCCCTTGGTGGCTCAGCTGGTAAAGAATCCGCCTGCAATGCAGGAGACCTGGATTCCATCCCTGGGTTGGGAAGATCCCCTGGAGAAGGGAACAGCTTACTGGATGCACTTCAGTATTCTGGCCTGTATAATCTATGAGGTCGCAAAGAGCTGGACACAACTGAGCAACTTTCACTTTTCACTTTCAAATGAGATTAAAATACATACTGAATTAAAATATCTCAATAACTTTTATACTCATGTTGAAATGATAGTATGGTGAGTACATTAGGTTAATAATTATTAAAATTAATTTCATCTGTTTCTTTTTTAATGTGGCTAGTAGAAAAGTCTGAATTATGTATGTGGCTGACATATTTCTATTGGACAGTGTTGCGTGAGACTTCTGTCCATTTCTATTTCCTTCTGTAGAGGGTGTCCCAGGCAGCATGGATAGGGCAGCAGGAGGACACACAGCTTTAGGGACCAGAAGTTTGGGCACACTGAAACTGCAGTGTGGGTGATAGCTGGAACAATGAAGTGGGTGCCGGGAAATGTGAGTGTGCTGTTAGAAGAGAGGTCTTGAGCTGGAGGCAAGAGCTTTGGAAATTCCTGCCCTGTGAGAAGATGGAGAATAGAGCAGACAGTTGAAGACGGGGCTCAGGGATCACACTTAAGGACTGTGCCCCCACCCCCAAAGTGGATCTGTTGAAAGAAAGTACAAGGGACAGACAGAACTCTAAGAGAGTATGTGAAGCCCCAGGGAGGGAGAGCTGAAGGAGGAGAAAATGGCTGGCAGTATCTGAAAGTGACCCTAGACACTTCTCCTTTCTCTTAGCTCTCAGATTTAACTAGTCAATAGGCTCTGTTTTCCCCAATTTATTCCTCAGAACCATAGTTTGTTTAAAGCTGTTTGTGTATCTGTTTCTTCCCACTAGACTAAGTTCAAAGGCAAAGACAGTGTCACCCTTGTCACCCCAAGAGCTAACATAGCGTCTGACATTCAGAGGTTCTTAATAATTATATATGGACCTGAACTGCCTTCTCGGTAAATAAGTCTGAGCATGGGCTTTACTAAAGATTAAGACTGAACAAAGATAGGGACAACTTCAACTGAGGAGTAATGTAAACACAGTCAGTGACCACATCAGCAGTTCTGAGGGCCACAGTACTCTCAGATAATGTCTACGGTCAGATCCTCACTGGCCCTAACGAGGTGGCAGCCTCCAGAGAGGAGGGCTACCCTGGGTCAGAGGATCCCTGTGACTAACACTCCTTCATGCCCTCAGTTCATCCAACCAGGTTTTTCAGCTCTAAAGTTCTATTCCATTTCTCTAGAATGTGATGACCAGCACAATCTCACTTTGCTGTCCTACAAACCATTACTATGATGAGGTAAAGAAAATAATCTTAGAAGTAGTTTTTGGGAAGCAAAGAAACATTCAAATCTTTCTCTAATTGTTACTGTTTAACAAGATGTGGAAAAACAAGGGGGTACACAGGAAGAGCTCATGGAAACCATTAATTTAACCCTTGAACCTACAGTTCCAAATACTCCACAATTCGGAATGCTTAAATCAGCCCCATGTTTCTCCCCTGGAGATGCCATATGGCAGAAAGTCTGAAACCAAGATGAAGCTTCCAAAGCAGTGTAACCAAAGACCCTGTAACAGAGTAGAACCATTTAAAATACAGAGGTAGCAGCTTCTCAATTCTCATTCTATGTCCTTTCTTCCCCTTTCAAAAGCTTTTATCTGATTTCCCTACCAAAAGTTTTGATCTTTTACTCAAAAATATGTCTTATATACATTTTTACCTTGTTACACACACACACACATATATATGTATATATGACATGAACTGAAAGAATAGGAAAGCATCCATCTGTGCCCGCTTAGCTGTTGTTTCTCTGGGGGACCCCTCGACGCTCTAGCACCTCCAGCTTTCACCTGCCACCACAGTCTGCACCGCACTATTTGGCCATTCAGAGGTAGCACCTCTCTACTTAAAACTCCTCCCTCCCGGCTCTTCCCTCATCCTTCCCCTAGAGGCTGGATGAAGGATACAGGTAGCTGGAAGAGGTTAGGGAAGGGGGACAAAGGGAGGGCAGTCATGCAGAGTGTCTGCTGGGCTGAATCAACAGGGGAGATGCTCAGGACTCGGTGGCCTGGGATAAGTCTGCCAACACAGAAATGTCCTCTGGATAAGACCGACGTTTCTCATTCTAACTTCACATTACCTCTGCCTCCTACATCCCATCCCTCTCTCTATTTGAGGTCATACTCCTCTCCCAAGGCGATAACCATAATCTGTTTCTGCAGCACCAAGTATTGGCCACTGTGCATAGGGACACTTGAGGAGTGTAAGATTTGAAAAGGAAGCCTGGGAGGTGGGGAAAGTAGTCCCAGCCCATTTTCCTAAAGCTCCATTCTGGAAATTAGGGCAAGGTAATAAAGGCAGCAGCTGTAGAAAGCTGGGGGCATCCTGAACCCTAAGTACAAGCCTGGGTGGATAGCTGATATGCTTTAATTCAGCACAGAGTCTCAGAATTGGTCATTAGCCATGCCACATTCACTGTTAAATATTTATACTATTACCCTTATGAAAAGCCATAGTGGTGTATTCATTAGAAATCCATAAATGTTGCTACTGAAGGGCCCTAAGAAAGCAAAGATTTGCCAGATGCCAGAGTCTCCTCTGCAGCCATCTGTGTTTCAACCCTAATACTGATCATCTCTTGTCTGAAATCATCCCATCCTAGGCCAAAGGTGAGTCCAGTTTCACAACAGCACTAGGAGCCTGCACAGAGAGCAAGATCTCACGGAGTTCAGCCAAACACTGGAGACCTTGGTCTCTGTCTGGGTCAGACTTATGGTCTAGTAGAAAGATAAACTGAAACTGTACAAAATGAACTAGGGAAAATGTTGAGCTATTTTAAATAAAACATTCAACTCCCAACCAAGTAGATGAAATACAAATAGTTAGCTTCCACTCTCTCATTGAAACCCCAGGAGAATGTAAAGGGTTTTTTTTTTTGGGGGGGGGGTTAGGAGAATGGGGGATATGATTATTATTTTTAAGTATTAATATAAACTGTAAGAAAAAAGATCACAGCAACAAAATAATTAAAAACTGGAAAGCCAAAGGCCTTGTGTTAACTAATTTGGAAAAACAATTAAGAAACAAAACTTAAATTATAGAAAGCCAAGAAGAAATACCATTTACTCTGCATAACCCCTAAAATTTCAGGAACTGGAAAATTCAGGGCTGGAGGTGGGGCTCTAAACAGGAAAGTCAGTTAAAAGTCTGTTTAAGAAACAAACATCCACACAGTCAGGCAGCTGCCAGCCCTCTAGAGAAGCCTGGAGGTTTATTCCCTGGAGAAGATAAAACAGGATGAGAGGAGTAGAAGGTAAGATAAGGTAAGCAATGCTCCTTTTCTGAAAACAGAGGGATTACCTAAATGCCTACATGTTGAGTAATGAGAAATTACACCTTGTTTTTCAAATATGAATCTTCATATTTGAAATCTGTTAAGTACAATTAAACTAAAATAATAGCAATAATAAAAATAATAGTTACTGTAGTATAGTGCAAGTCCCACAACCCCTAACCAAAATCCTTTAGGTCAGAATTGTTTCAGAATTCAGAAAGTTCTGAGTGGGGTCTAGGGCACCCCTGGTAATTAAACACATTAATATTTCTCCAGTGCAATGTCTGAAAAGTCACGCTAACTGGGGTAAATAAGGAGTAAAACTAACCTGACTGTTTAGGTCAAATTTTGCTGCCAACTGAATTTTAATGCCAGACATTTAAGAAACAAAACAACTTTTGGTTTTCAGAGCTTTCTGGATTTGAAATTCTAGAAATGGAATCATGGAACCACATTTGGATAAAGGGGCCTATCCTTCTATTCTGATGCAATTTTAAAAATAATCTACTCAAGTTTCCTGGGTCTTATTTTCTTCATGAAATAAAATAGGGCAAATATCTTCAAAATTAGATAATAAACTTTTCAAGTTATTACCTCTTTTGCTGAGTTTTTTATTAGTATTCAGGAAATTGATCAAAATAGTTGAACAGATTATTCAAACCAATTTCAGTCCAATGCCTATATCACTCTACATTATCCTTCGGGTTGGCACTGAGCTCTCTTTCTTGATGATCAGGATCTTCAACAGTACCTGGAAGATGGAGAATTCAACTACAAACAAACACAAGCCCAGACAAGTCCAGACAGAATGGTGACAGGAATGGAGTTTGTTATCAGTTTCCCAAGCTCCTGACTATTGATGTGCCACCCCCGCCAACCGGCATCCAGAATTCCACAGTCCCCACAGCCCCCACACCCTGCCTGGTCTTGCTTCATTCAACAGCCTGTCCTCTGGATTTTGCCCAACCTTCTATTTCTAAATCAAAACCTGGTCTATGTCCCATTCCCTGATGATCCAGCTTTTTACACTGTAAAGTTAAAAATAAATACACTTAATTCATGCAAATGTGTTAACAAGTTTATTAAGTCAAAACGTTGCTCTTCCAGGAGCATTTCAAATCAAAGCTGCAACCAACAAAGATACTCAGGGGAAGGGAATTAACCCTTACTAAGAACCTATTATTTTTCAAAAACTTTGCACAAGTTATTTCATGTAATCCTCATTTAATATCCCCATGACAGATTAGTATCATAAACCTATTTTTTTTCAGGTGAAAAAATTGCAGCTTTGAGAAGGCAATTTGTTTAAGGTCACATAGCTGGTTGGCAGGAGCTTCAAGATGGGAACCCATCCTTTTTCCAGAAGGCTGCCCTACCTCCTTAAAGAAGTGAGGCAGTATAAACACTCTGGCCACCAGCAGGAAGAGGATTTGAGGCTCCAAGAGCCAACCACATTCTCTTGCTATTTCCCTCTTTTTAAATTTCTGTTTACCACTTGAGGCCCACTGATCATTATGCCAAAGACAAAACCAAAAGGCCCATTCTCATTACAATTATAAAAATCCTGTACATAACTACAGCACCCATAAAATTCCCCAACAAGAGAAGACTAATAATTAGGGATGCCTGCTCTGTGAGGTTCACAGAGGGTAGTCAGTTTAGCATGAATGTAAAAGATGAACACAAAAATCAAAAGTATGGTTCATAAAGTGCCCTTGACACAAAATCAGCAGATAGAAAAGACCTGCTGAATTAGCCACTGCCAAATATGCCCATGCTTATTGTGTGCTGTTTATCCTGGTGTCACATTGAGGGGAAAGGTAAACACTCGCTTCCTAACTTCAGTCCTCACATGAACTCCATGAGGCTAGAAATGTTTTCACTGCTACATCCTCAGTGTGTAAAAAATGTCTAAACTGAGGCAACTCAATAAACACTAGCTGAATAAATGAATGAATTTGTTCATATCCTTCCTCTGAAATCTCTTCCCCTCCTCTATGTATCCCACATTTTCTAGTGGTTCCTTTAAATCTCTAATCTCTTCTCCCAAATCTTGAGTCTTTCCCCTTCTTTCAGCAGAACCTTGTTTAAAACAAACAGAAATATTTTTACTGGGTATATGTGCGTTTCTAGTTAGCTGATAAATAGAAACGCAGAATACTCTTAGAAATAAGTTATAATGAAAAGAGAAAACATATGGTTAATGCAGAGTACATTCAATTCTTATCAAATGCAGATAGATATATACTGAAATAGTAGCAGCTGTGTTTATCTCATAATTTAGGCATTTGCAAAAAAAGTGCAATGTGTTTATTTTAATGTCAAGTTTGTGTCAAGTTTAAAATATAACATGCATTTGTCTACATATTTTACCTCTTTTCCTAGAGAATCTTTTAATATTTAAATATAACCTATATCCCTAATTCCAAGCCCTCATCACATATCAGTCTGTGGGGGGGTGGGGAAGAGAATTCATCATAAACTATGTGTTGACAGAATGTTCTAAAATATATTCTAACCAATAAAGTTGGAAAATAAATTTGGTAGCAACATCTTAAGCTTTGTTGTATTTCACAAAAAGATCTACGTTTAAAGGAAATAAACACATCACATGTGCAACAGCATACAGGGTTGCTATGGTAACAGACTACATTTTTTGTATTTACTCTTCAATTGTACATATGAGCTATTACAACCAAATAATAATAATAATAATTTCCTTCTGATCATATACAGGTCTCCAGAATAAGTTGTACTTACAGTTCAAGGAATTCTCTTTCTTTTTTTTTAACCAATCTTCTTCCGTCTTTTCTAGAAATTATAATTAAAATACATATAATAATGATTAATATATGGCACTGGGGTTAAGTTTTGCACCATCATTTAACTCACATAGGAACACTCCCCAAATGAGAAAGAAACCTAATAAATACAAATGTTAGTTTAAACATTTAAAGTATCCATGTGTTTGTGTGTGTGTGTATGTATTTAGGTAGCAACAAGGTCTCCATGCAAATGAGGAGAAATAAATTTTTTTAAATGTATTTGGTTTTACCACCTGAGCACACAAACGAATCTACTTTTCCCACAGCTGTGTTTCTTTGAAAAGATAAGAAACACCTACTATCCTGAACATATAATTCTATAATGGTTCCCTAAACCTTGATTTTACTATTTATTTCAAAATGTACCTCTAGCATTGCCCTTGGACACATTGAAGTAACTACCAACTAACATAAATAGAATTCCAGCCTCTCTTCATTACATGATACAGAGGACTGGCTTTTCGAGAGTCTCTGTTACCTTTCTAATCTTCTCAGCCAGTCCTCCTCCAGCTGCCTGGAAAATTAATAGCCTGTCAGAACCGTCATGGACCACTAGAACATACCAACAATGAGTTGCTTCCAAGTTAAGTAAATATGAATCTAATTTGTACTGTTACTCTATTATAACAAGATTGTGGGGTGGACAGAAGAAAAAGATGTAAATAAAAATAAATGACTCTCCTAAAACAGGTACCTCAGTCACCCACAGTTGGCCCTTATACCAGCCTACACTACAACGACATTAGGAAGTTAAGTGCAATTTTCTCTCTGGGACTAACTGAAAGAAACATGCATACATTATCCAACCATTCACATACATCCTTTCTCTAATTTAATACAAGGGATGTATCTCTTCATGTTACATTTGATGAATAGGATTTCTTTTTTAAGAAGCCATTAGAGGGCATTATGCTAAGTGAAATAAATCAGAAAGGAAAAGACAAATACTATACAACATCATATGTGGAACCTAAAAATACAACAAACTAATTAACAAAACAAAAAAGAAGCAGATTCAGATACAGAGAACAAACCAGTGGTTATGGGAAGCAGGGGCAATATAAAGGTGGAAAAGTGGGAGGTACAAACTACTGGGTGTAAGATAAATTCAAGAATGTATTATACAGACTTCCCTGGTGGTCCAGCGGTTGGAAATCCACCTACCAATGCAGGGGACATGGGCTTGGTCCCCTGGTCCAGGAAGATTCCACATGCTGCAGAGCAGCTAAGCCTGTGTGCCACAACTACTGAGCCTGCACTCTAGAGCCTATAGGCTGTGAAACAAGAGAAGCCATGGCAATGAGAACCCACACACTGCAACTTGAGAGTAGGCCCTGCTCTGCGCAACTAGAAAAAGTCCACATGCAGCAACAAAGACCCAGAGCAGCCAAAAATAAATACATAAATAAATACAATTATTTTAAAAGAATGTATTATACAACACAAGTATAGCCAATATTTTCTAATAACTATAAATGGAAAGTAACTTTTAAAAATTGCATTAAAAATTAATAATAAAAAAAGAGAAACCAGTTGGAAAAGATCTTTGAAAGCATAAAAATATACCTCTACTGACGTCTTCCACTGCAAGTAGATCATCTTCAGTGTCTTCCAGTCGAGGGGAACCACACAGTCTTCTGGCAACAAAGATTCTGTGGGGGGCGGGGAGGGAGAACAAATTTCATCTCTCCTGTCACACATATTTTTACCCTGAATATGAAGATATGCAAACATGATATCTAGACCTCCATAATGATAAAAGCCTGGTTTTGAAGATATTTCAGTGACAGCTAAAGCAGGAATTGGTTTGTCTCAGATTCCTATTAGCAAACACTACCCAGATTCAATAAAAATGCTTATGTATATATGTAAAGTGATATGTATCTTAGTTCACATTCTTGTGTAAATACAAATATATACACATCAGCAGCTTCAAGTGGTGCTGTCAAAGGGCATAAAATTCAGGTAGGCATCCTTTCCTGAGACATTGTATACAATACTGCAAGCACAGCAAGTTCAGTCTTCTTGCTAATTGCTCCTTCCATATAAGAGTGTATGTGGGAAAAATCCTCACAATTAAGATACTCATAAGCAAGTCCACACACTGATTTAAACAAATCAGCCAAATTAAACCATACAAGATATTCTTCCTACACTTGCACATCCCTAGTAACATGAGTAGCTTTGTTTCTTCAGGTGTATATATGGTTACTATATAATCCTACTGTTTCTACAGACTTCCCAATAATAGAATTCAAGCTCCCTGTCTTACTGACAAGGCCATAGATACGCCAGAGCTTTGCTCCTTCAACCTTCGGCTGTAAACGAATTGGGTTATAGCCTCCACTTAGTTTTCTCCTTTCCCTTTTGAAGCATCTTGTGCTTGTGCTGTCATTTCAGTGCTCGTGCTCAGACCTCATTTCACAAAGAGGTCCTACTCTGCGACCTCATGGACTGTGTAGCCTGATAGGCCCCTCTGTCCATGGGATTAGCCAGGCAAGAATTTTTCAAGCATACCCCATTTCCAAATGTAAAATTCTTTCCCTCTGTTTTTCTTTTAAGTCACATTTGTATGATATAAGCACAGTTTACAATTCACTCCCATTTGGAGCCATCCCAGACAAAACCACAACCCCATATTCTCTTCTACAATCCCTTTGGCACAGCTAACCTCACTCATACAATATTCATAAGCTTATCATTTATATTTTCTATGCACAATAATTTTGTTTTGTGTTAGTCTTCTCTCCCCATTTAGAAGGTAAGCTACTTGATGAATGAGGTCTATTTCCTCTAAAAAGCTTTCCAAAGCTTAATTAATGGATGCTGGATCATTATTGTTGATTGTGATGGTATTGTGCATTCAGGGGAGGAGGTTTAGAATCTTTTCCCACTAGTGCCTTCATGCTTTCTGGTGCCGATCTAAGGCAGTGATTATTAACATTTTGGGGTCACAGACATCCCTGGGAACCTGATAAAATCTAAGGACTTTCTCCCAGAAAAATGGCACAAAATGACACAAAGAATTTTGCATACAATTTCAGAATATGAACTTTGGAATAAGATTCCTGGCTTAAAAGCAAATGCAACTTAATTTCTAAAACTGGTATGTTTCTTTGGTGCATCTAGGAGGATAGAAAATGGCAGCAAACAGTAATGATGTGATTATTCACAAAGTTTACAAAAATGGTAATGACACCAGAACACGTTGATAGTTGTGAGTCCTCAGACTCTGACATTTAACCAATCTTGGGTCTGAGCTGAGTTAACCAAATTTGTGGAAAACAGCAGAAGCTCAGGAGCAAAGTAAAAGCCACTGGAAGTTAAAGCGTGAGAGAACCCCAGGCTCAATGGTAGGTGCAGAAGAAAAAGAGTATCAGGAAGATACTGGATGCAGGGACTGGAGCTTTACTTCTTGGCTCTTACAGCTTCTTTTCCCAAGGAAGGGGACATACAATTGCATGAAATCATTAACATGTGCAACTGACTTACAGACAAGGAAAAATTGGGATATGTTCTTCACTTACTCTTTAAGATATTCAGCATCTTAAATAGGCATATTATTTAGAGGAAATTTACTTAGAATATTTACTTATAATATTATAATAATATTACTTATAATATTTAAAAAAGTAAGTCAACCAGTCAGACTCCTTCCTAACCTTCTTTTCAGTACCGTTCTCAGATAGTCTTTAAAAATTAAACTGATTTCAGGTATTTTTTCATCACTTAATTTTCATTGTCCATCATTTTACTATTCTCACATCTATAAGCCCAATGGTGAATGAGAAAGGGTCATATGCCAAACAAGGGAAATGTAGAAAGCAGAAAGATTTTTCCAAAAAAAAGAAAGCAGTCCATCTCTATTTGTTACTAATCACTGTTAGCCTGTCTCATTCTTCATTCTTCCCATTGTCTGTTTAAATTGAGAGTCCAAGTATTCAACATGCTCAAAGACATTTCAGACTACTGGTTGACCTGGCGGTGGGAGTGGGGGCTTGACTCCATCAAGCACCATTTGCTATACATCCTCCACTTCTACCTCTGAAAAGCATCGCAAGATCAGTTAATTGCAAGAAATCACTAACAGGAGGTAGAAACACCTCAAAAATTATTCACATATATTAAATTGAACTTTTTATGTGTACCAAATAAACTCAATTTACCCACTGGAACTCCAGGAGATCCAAAAAGCTTTACTAGTTGAAAGGCAAACTCCTGTGATAATGGTAGCTCAAGGGAATCAAAGTAGTCAGGGCTTGTTAAATCTTGGTTATCCTCAGTTTGTAGGAACTGTAAAGGCTTAGGTTCTTCCCATGTCTTTAGCTTTTCACCAAAACTTTCATTTAAGGAGTGAAGATCAGAGGTGACCACAAAAGAGTACAAAGTGTCAGGCTGGCTACTTAAAATTTCTGAAGAAGTAAACCTTACATCATTTAGTTTATCATCTACTCTCCTCTGAGAGTTGAAAGTCGAAAACAGTTTCTTGCCTGAAAAAGATATCTTCCAAAAGCTAGATGGATACTGTAGCATAAGAGAAGGAATGGGGTTTCTGTAAAAATACACAGAGTGCCTTACTCTATTAAATAGCAGATAATGAGAATAAAATTGTCCACCAACATTTAGAAGAGATTCTTTGACAATGTCAAAGTAAATGTCAAAGTAAAACCACGATGGATGATGATCGAAGGTCATAATGTGTTGCTTATTCTCTTCATTATTTATTTCTGAAATTTCATCTTTTTCTTCTTCCAAAATAATTTTTAGCCCATGGCTTTCTGTTAACAAGTCACATTTCCCCATTTCTTTTACACTGGCATGACTCTGTCCCAGTAAGTTAAAGTTTGGTGCCAAACTGAAAATCCTTTTCTGCCTCCTCTTTTTATTCTCTGTTGAATGTAAGGTACTCTTCAAGATATCCAGTTTAAAAAAGTGGCTTTTAAAGATATTTGTCTCTGTTTCTATGACTGAATCTATATTCTCAGTTGGAGATGACAAGTCTTCGTTTTCTATCGATAGCTTCTCTTCTATCAATGTTTCTGGACTATCTCCTGGCCCTTCCGAAGTGGAGATCAATTTGATCAACTGCCCCCTGCTGTCAGGACGCGCCAGCTTTTGCCGTCTATCTTTCTTTGGTCTCTGTTCACATATAAACTTATGAGGCCCCTCAGGCCAGCTACCAAAATAAGGTTGTCTATCAGAGCCCAACTGTAAGTCACCATCAGACAAATCATTTGAGAAAAAAGCCCAATTATTGTTTTTAGTTGTATTTACTGCTTGTTCCTTTCTTAAAACTTTATCTGATGTTCTGGATGTATATTGATGGCACGGACTTGTTTCATTCAGGAGACTCTCATCTACCATCTCTCCCTTCTGCCTAAATGAGCATGGGGCTTCAACAAATTTGTCCTGGGTGTTTAATGTCATGATATTCCTATTTTCAATACGCTTTTCTACCTCTGTGATGGAACAGTCATCACTTGCTACATAGGAAAGATTCTGAGTCACTGCTGGACAAGAAATAGAGCTTTCATTTGGCATCAGTGACAAACTTAGAAACAAGTCATCATTATCTTCAGGGAGGTAGTTCTTTGGTGTACTGTCCAACTCAACTACAGACATAACATCTGGCAAACTGTTTTCAGAATTTATGTCTTCCTGTCTTTTATTCTTATGGACATTCACAAAATCTCCCACTTCATTTCTCAGACTAGCAGTGAAGGAACGCTCTGATTCCCCTTTGGTCTCTTCTAAGTCTTCCTCTTCACTCTGAGATGGGTCCTGATCTCCTGGTGTAAGATAATTTAAGGTTTCAAATGAGTTTTCCTCCATGATTTTATTATGACTGTTCTGCTTTTTACTTCTTTTTCTGTTTCTCTTCCTGGCTTTGCTGAACCTGTGCCCAGTTTTCTTCAAATCTCTTTCTCTGAAATATAAAAAAGAAATTTATAACTTAATTATTTGTATAACAATATAAGCTAAAACCTTATACTCAATGTGCAGATTTATAAATCATTAGTACAAGAGATTCTAAAGTGTGTGTGCAGTTTGTACTATGGTGGTGGTTTAGTTACTAAGTCGTGTCCAACTACTGCGACCCCATGGACTGTAGCCCGTCAGGCTCCTCTGTCCATAGGATTTTCCAGGCAAGAATACTGGAGTGGGTTGCCATTTCTTTCTCCAGGGGAATCTTCCCGACCCAGGGATCGAACCCAGGTCTCCTGTACTGTAAGCAGGTTCTTTACTGACTGAGCTATAAACTTTAATCCTCTAAATTAAAAATGAATACACTTTGAGAAAGTTACAACTCATTTCATAAACAAATAACTTAATGAAAATCTAATATTTTCCTTAAGATACTTTATATATATATATGAAGTGTGTATATATATATATATATATATATATACATATACATACATACACATAGCTTCCCTGGTAACTCAGATGGTAAAGAATCCGCCTCCAATGAGGGAGACCTGGGTTTGATCCCCAGGTAGGGAAGATCCCCTGGAGAAGGGCATGGCAACCCAGTCCAGTATTCTTGCCTGGAGAATCCCCATGGACAGAGGAGCCTGGTGGGCTACAGTCCATGGGGTCACAAAGAGTCAGACATGACTGAGTGACTAAGCACTGAAAAGCACTAATAAACAACTTACTTTTCCCAACATCTTGAATTTTGAAAAGTGACAGATATAGTCTAAATGACACAGCTTTAATGGCTCAAGTAGCAGATATTTTCTAGTCATAAAAACTTTGGCAACTAAGACGCTCCATCAAATTGTAAAGAACAGCTGATGATGAGCAGCCAAATTCAGTATTGGGATGATATGCTTCTAATAGCTTAGTAAGCAGTGGTTCTAAATCAGAGGCTCCACCACTGCTCTGTGGGGTGTGTGGAAATGTGGGAAGGCATTTTGGGGTCACTGGCACTTGGCACTGAGGTCAGGGGTGTTAACTATCCTGCAATGCCAGGGACAGTTTCAAGTGAAAACTTATTCTACCCAAACGAGCAGTGGTGCTCTCATCAAGCACACTAAAAGTTCACAGTGCCCCTTAATTAAAAGCAATCTTAGATCCTGAGGGAAAAACAGAGGACTTAGGAAATATTCTAATTTAAAATATAAAGGTTTGGTTATCTTCTCTTCCACAATGTACAGATGGAAAGAGTAAAATGTAGTGGAGGAAGGACAACAGATGTAGCTGAGGGAAAAAAAATCCCAGGTAGAGGAACGAAAAATAAACAATTAGACAAGCAAACAAACACTGAAGTAGAGAAAGATAATGAGGAAAAGAGAAATCAGTCAACTTGGTTGGGTGTTGGACAAAAGAGCTTATTAAAACTACCCCAGCCTCTGGCCTGATTTATTCCATCCCATGTTGTGGGGCAATTTTCAATAGGCAAGACTCCTGAATACCTCATTCTTTGTTAACTAATTGCTGCTGCCTTTGTTTACATATTCCTTGATGTTGGTTTAGAAAGAACATTAAGATTGTAAATCAACTATTCTTCAATTAAAAGCAAATTTTTTTAATATAAAAAAGAACATTAAGGACAATCAATTCTGAGAAGCAGTTAAGATGAGGTTTCTATAAAAAGAATGTGGAGTAAAGAATGGCAACTTTGGCAGTAACTCTGCTTTATGGTCAGTTCTATCAGACTCCAATGAAAGGTCTAGTTGAAGTCTACGGTGCAGTCAGTTGTAAAATGTACACTGCAGACTAGTCTGCTGTTCTGAAAACAAATTCCTCTGTCTTCATCCAAACATGCACCATCTTGTTGTAGGGCAAGGAGGAAAAGAATGAGTCAAGTTTGTTGTTGCTTTATTTACTGGACTAAATGGTATAAAAGAAAGAGTGTTTGCTGTTGCCTTATTTATTGGACTAAATGGACTTAAGATTCACTCCAGGCCTTGTGACTCCGTGGAGTCGAATGCACTTCATGTATAGCCACTGTCCCTTTAAACAGTTCTCTACTGCACAAGGAAGGAGAACTCTAAACTACAGAAATGGGTTCCTATATATAGTTCATCACAAAAATGTTTATAGCTCCTTATGCCACCAGGAATTCTAAGGTCCACAATGCTACTTTGAAAACTGGCTTTTTTCTTTTTTAAAAAAAAAAAAAAACTATTTAATGCACACTTACTCTGTATTAAGATTATTTAATTCCTTTATATGTACAAACTTACCTAATCTTCCTAACAACCATATGTAATAAGGCAAATGCCAGTTTTACTCCCATCTCAAAAAGGCAACTGAAACAAAGAGAAGCTTCAGAATTTTCTGTACTGCAGCCACAATAGAAAATAGCATGGAGGCACCTCAAAAAGTTAAAAATAGAACTATCATGTGACCCAGCAATTCCACTTCTGGGAATATATCCAAAGGAAATAAAAACACTAATTCAAAGAGATATCTGTACCCCATGTTCACAGAAGCATTACGTGGAAACCAGTGCCTATCAATAGATGAATGGATAAAGAAGTTGTGGCATATACAATGGACGATTATTCAGTCATAAGAAATGAGGAAATTCTACCATTTGTGACAACATGGATGAACCTTTAAGACTTTAATTGAAATCAGTCAGACAAGGAAAGACAAATACTGTATGATCTCACTTATATGTGGAATCTAATACAAAATGAACAAGAAAAACTCATAGAAAAAGAGGTTAGATTTGTGGTTACCAGAGGTGGGGATTCGGGTTGGGCAGAATTGGAGGAAAGTGGTCAAAAGGTACAAACCTACAGTTATTCAATAAGCAAGCATTGGAGATTTAACATAGTAACACGGTAACTATAGTTAACATTGCTGTATGATACACAGGAAAGCTGTTAAGAAAGTAGATTATAGGAGTTCTCACCACAAAGAGAATTTTTTTCTTCTTATTGTATCTACATGAGTTGATGGATGTTAACTAAAACTATTGTGGTAATCATTTCACAATGTATGTAAATGAAATCATCTTATTGTACATCTTAAATTTACAGTGATATATGTCATTATTTCTCAATAAAACTTGGGAAAAAAATCCCAGGGTCACATGGCTACTGGCAGGATTCAGACCAAGGCTCACTGGCTCTCCATTCTATATTCTTTACCCATTATACAAAATTGCCCCTCAACTTAAAAAGAGAATTTTACAAAAACACTTTCCTTCTCTTTCTCCTTCTCTCATCTTTAAATTCTCACATGTCCATAAACAGAGATACCCAACTGGTAAGAGTTGAGTCCTTTTCTTAGAAGCAGTTCTGAGATCTCAACTCATATTATCACTAACCTAATAGTGTCTTGAGACTTCTTTTTTCTCTCTATGTATCAAAGCAAATAAAGAACAACAGAAAGTGAGACAAGGTAGTGTGAAGCAGGACCCATCTTGCTAATCAGACTTTATGTCAAGATTTTATATGAGAAATGGAAAGAACAGAGTAGATGGCTTATAACTCAGATAGGCTGATGGACACAGGGGCTCCTCCTGAAGTTAATTCATTTGTCATGGGGTAGAGGTAGTGAAGAGTAATCATATTCTGGATATATTTTGAAGGAAAGACATGCTAGAGTTGAAAATCAATTGGTTAGAGTATGAGAAAAAAAGATAATGACTGCAAAGATTTTGGCTGGAACAACTGAAAGGATGAAGAAGCCATTTGCTGATACACAGAAGCCTGTGCAAGGTATGGATTTGGAGGGAGTGGTGCTGAATCAATTGCCTCAAATTTCAGCTCAGAATCTTAACCAGCAAATTAATCCGTCCCTATAGCAGAAGTTAGAAAGTAGAAAAGATGAGGGTTTCTCTAATATGCCTCATGAGTTCTTATGTTTTTTTAAATGAATTATAATCTGATAATAAAGCTATGATCAACCTAGACAGCATATTAAGAAGCAGAGACATTACTTTCTCAACAAAGATCCGTCTAGTCAAAGCTATGGTTTTTCTAGTAGTCATGTATGGATGTGAGAGTTGGATTATAAAGAAAGCTGACCACCAAAGAATTGATGCTGTGGAAATGTGGTGTTGGAGAAGACGCTTCAGAGTCTCTTGGACTGCAAGGAGATCCAACCAGTCCATCCTAAAGGAAATCAGTCCTGAATACTCATTGTAGGACTGATGCTGGAGCTGAAACTCCAATACTTTGGCCATCTGATACAAAGAACTGATTCACTGGAAAAGACCCTGATGTTGGGAAAGATTGAAGGCAGGAGTCAACAGAGGACGAGATGGTTGGACACCATCACCGACTCAACAGACATGAATTTGAGTAAGCTCTGGGAGTTGGTGATGGTCAGGGAAGCCTAGCGTGCTGTAGTCCATGGGGTCACAGCGAGTCGGACACGACTGAGCAACTGAACTGAACTGAACAATCTGATATCTAATTAGAGAAAGGATGGTAGAAACCTACCAGTGATGAAAACTCATGATGCCTGCAGAGAATTTAACATGGATCATGAAAGAAAGAGGTGGCTTACAAAAATAAACTATTAAAACCTGAGAGATTGGGCAATTTATTAAAGCAGTTTGCTAAAACTTAATCCAAGGAGTCTTAAGGATTGGAATTTTCATAAAAAAATACAATGCCAAAAAGTATGAAAATCAGACTAACTCTACAAGGAAGTATGTCAGAGACTTGTTCTGGTTCCACACCATGGAAACTCTGTCTAGTGACCACACTTGTCCCAGTCCTTAGAACAGGCCTTCTGGAAAGAAAACACAAACCAGTAACAGGGACTTGTGAAGCATGTGGAAGATAAGAGAAGTGGTGATGGTGGTGATAACTTCTCTGAGAATGTATATGCACTGGATGTGCCTAGTCAGTATACACATTTATTTATAAAGTGTAAAAGGCTCATCAAACCTATGTCGCACTCATGGTGATTCATTTAGGGATGAATGGCACTATTAAAAGAAAAGAAGCATCATGAAATATAAGTTAGTCATGGAGAAGAAATCAGCAGAGTTGGAGGAATGGGCTGTAGCTTTCAAAAAGAAAGGAAGAAATAAGACAAGAACAAATGGTGACATATCTCTGAAAATAAGATTTAGCTTTTTAGATAATGGCTTAGAATTCAAGCTCCTGGGTAGGGATGGAGTGTACCTTTTAAGAATCAGAAAGATAATGTTTGCTCAGGGGCAGGTTAACCTCACCAAGTGAATTGTGACCTGAAGACAAAGGTGAGAGAACATCCAGATATAGCCAAAGCTGGGGGAGAAAAAAGTTATTGCTTCATGTTCTTCTTGAGGAAAATAATTAAGGGAGATGGAAATATTATTTCTTATTGCAGAAGTCTATATACTAATTCATGAAGCATGGGCAATCCATGAAGTAAAACTCAGTTAAAAGAGAGGTCTCACAGCTTTATGGAATGACTGTAGTTGAAATAATCCAGGTCCAGGTTCTAGTCTTGATTCAGTAATAAGCTAGAAGGGGGATCTTGGGTAAATCAGGTCTCCCTTCTGAAATGGAGATAACATTACCTTCTTGCAGAGTTGTAAAGATTAATATGGATGCCCTTAAATGACCTCTACCTAACTGACAGATTCTTTCCATTGCCTCTGCAGAATAGAATAACTAATACCAATGACACAAAATGTTTGCAGCTAGATGGCTGTTCTCTAGTACAACCACACCTTTCTGCTCCCATTATTTAGGGCTGCATATTTACAAGGAGTCAGAGGAATTTACTCCCAAGTCTGTTTATACTAATAATCATAATTGTACTACAGTTATGTAGTTTGATTAAACATTATGTCAATCAGTAGAATGAGTACAAGAATGGAAGTTTCTATAAAAAATTAAATTGAAGTAAATGACTCAATAAAGATGAAGTACTAAACAATTGTTATCAAATCAAGTTTAGGCAGGATAACCATAAAGTTTTGCTTAAAAGTCACAAAAACCTACAATTTGCACTCCTATCACTTTGAAGATTTCTTTGGGTTCTTCCTCCAATACATCACCAGAAACTGGAAATTCCTTAAACCTACACATTTATGGTCAATTAATCTATGACAAAAGAGGCAAGGATATACAATGGAGAAAAAGCCAATCTCTTCATTAAGTGGTGTTGAAAAAACTGGAGGGCTACATGGAAAAGAATGAAACTAAAACTTTTTTTAACACCATATACAAATATAAATTCAAAATGGATTAAAGACCTAAATGTAAGACTGGAAAACCATAGCATTCCTAAAGGAAAACAAAGGCAAATACTCTTTGACATATGGTAGCAATATATTTTTGTATCTCCTGAAGCAAAGGAAATAAAAGCAAAAATAAACAAGTGGGACCCAATTAGACTTAAAAGTTTTTGCTCAGCAAAGGAAACCATCAATAAAACTGAATGATAACCTACTGAATGGGAGAAAATATTTGCAAATGATATGACTGATAAGGGATGTTAATATTCAACATATATAAACAGTTCACATAACTCAATATAAAAAATAAATAATCTAATTTAATAATGAGCTGAACTGAATAAACATTTCCCAAAGAGAACATGCAAAGGCCAACAGGCACCTGAAAAGATGCTCCATATTACTAATCATCAGGGAAATGCAAATCAAAACCACAATGAGATATCACCTTACACCTGTCAGAATGGCTACCATCAAAAAGGACAGAAGTAACAAACACTGGCAATGCTGTGAAAAAAAGGGAACTTTGGTACACTGGTTGGTGGGAATGTAAACTGGTGTAGCCACCATGGAAAACAGTATGAAGGTTTCTCAAAAAACTAAAACTACCGTATGACTCAGCAATTCCACTCCTGGTCATGTACCAAAAAAAAACCCAGAAACACTAATTCAATACAAGCACTCCAACATTCATGGCAGGATTATTTACAGTTGCTAAGATATGGAAGCAATCTAAGTGTTATTAACAGATGAATGGATAAAGACAATGTGCTATATACAGTGAGTCCCCTACACATGAACCTCCAAGTTGCAAACTTCAAAAGATGCATATGTGCGTTCCATCAATGTCAGGCATGAGTGAAACTGCAGCTTGCCTGCCGCCTCCTATAGCTGATGCTCCTTCAGCTCGAACATCTTCTACCTCCCCTCCCTCCTCCAGTCAGTAACTCTTCTTGCCTGTTCACTCAATGGCAGCCCCTATATGCCAGCTATTGTACTGTACTACTAAACTTTTCAAGTTACTGTAAGATTAATTTTTTTAATGTATTACTGTGTGAGAAATATTATAAACCTATTACAGTACAGTACTATACAGTCAATTGTGTTAGTGGGGTACTTGGGCTAACTTTGTTGGACTTACAAACTAAACAGACGTATGAATGCACTCTCAGAACAGAGCTCATTCAAATATCAGGGACATACTGCAGATATATATACACACACACACACACACACACACACACACACAATGGAATACTACTCAGCCATAAAAAATGAATAAAATCTTGCCATTTGTAGCAACATGAATGGATTTGGAGAGTATCATACTAAGTGAAATGAGTCAGACAGAAAAAGACAAACATTGTATGGCATCACTTACATGGGGAATCTAAAAACTAGAACTAGTGAATATAACAAAAAGAAGCAGAATCAAGATATAGAGAACAAACTAAAGGTTACCAGTAGGGAGAGGGAAGGGGGAGAGGCAACATAGGAGTAGAGGATTAAGAGGTACGAACTATTGTGTATAAAAAAAATAAATTATGCTATACAGCTGTCAAAATTACAAATCTCACAATGATAAAGGTCTGATGTATCTGCATATTTACATATTTTAAAATATGCACATATGTTTAAAAACACAGGAATATGCAAAATACTAATGGTGGTGAACTATGGAGGTTGATTTCATTGTGATTTTCTGTATGTCCAGAATTTCCTATACTGAAGATGTACTACTTTTGTAGTAGAAAAATAAATAAAGGCTTTCTTCAGTAACCAAATTAGGCAAAGCAAAGAGAAAAAACATACAAAAGTGCTTTCTCAATATTTAAGCCTTACTCTAGAATAACAAATCCATTTATGGATTTACTGAACATGTTTTGACTAATTAACATAAATTTAATCCACCCCCCACAAACACACAAAAAAGCCTGTGTGCAAATTCAGTTCTAGCTAGTAAGACTCAGCAATTACTGTTAATAACTATCTTTTTAAAAAAAAGCTCTTTCACTATTTGGTGATTTCTCTACATTTTCAATAGTCATGAACAAGAATAATTCCAATTCAAATTATAGTATAGTGTATTAATTTTCCTATTTCCATTTTCTATCTCAAAGATTTCACTTTGAGTTAATTCTTGACATGCTTTTATTACTGCCTATAATAACTGCAAATTCTCAAAATTAAAACCTAATTTTTCTTAAGTACATTGATTTTGTTATGTCCACCCTTAGTCAAATTCTTTAAAAATGTATAGATATAAAGCAGCATATATTTTAAGATATATCAGATTAAAACATTTTCCTGAAAGTTAAATTCTCCAAGGGAAGTAGCTAATTTCCAAATCTTCTAACACCTTTTCAAGTAAATTCTCATTACTGCAAAGGGATTGCTTCAAATACAGAAGTCTTTTTATTTCCCCTTGACAAGATCACACTGCTGCATGCATAAAGTCCATAATTAATAAGGTAAATGAGTTCAATATTCTAAGATACTAACTCCAATTCTATCAATTACATTTCTCCTCTGTTACAAATCTAATTTAATTGCCAAGATTTGGGCAATTCTTTTTAAAAAATACTTGCAGTTCATTTTCACTGCTAATGAACAACAACTTATACTAATGGCATTACTTCACAAACACCCACTATTCACAAAGAAAAATATATTTTGTTATATCATCACAATAAAACACTAAAAAACAAAGGCTTGGACTTCATGTTGTTTAAAAATTCCCTTAATAGCTGTTTAAACCAAAATTAGGAAAACTAAGGTGCTTAAACATCACTTCTCAGGTAAGGCCTATCCTGTCCCCTGTATTTAAAATTGCAGCCACCCCTCCCTCCCAACTCTCAACCCAAACACCTTTACCCCAGGCCAGGCCCTCCTTAGTATCTTCCTTTTTCTCCTCAGCACTTATTTCCATCTAACAGACAGTATAATTGATTTGTCTTCTTTGACTTCTTGTGAAGTTTTATCCATTTTGCTCCCGGCTGCTCCCTCAGTCCTTAGCACAGTGCTTGTGATTTAGAGCTGCTGTTGAACGAAAAATTTTACCACGAGATTAATGGAGGCTGTTGTTTGTCTCTGAGTCACACATTGGTGACTTACACAAATACGTGGGAAGTGCAATATTTAATTTTGTCATCAGAGTAAATCCTCATTTTTCACCCTGCCTAAGCAGGAAAACACTCTCCAGTAGCCTCAACTGAGATGTATTAATGCTTCCATGGTTGAAGATAAGCATATATCCCTATGACAGTGGCTCAGAAACTGAAAATGTACAATAAACCCAGGCAGAAAGAATTCAGAGGTCTGGAATCTTCCAGGAAAAAGGGTCAGGCTGTTGCTTTTTCTTTTTGCTATTCTTTGCGTCTCAAATGACTCATCTTACTCAGTTATTAACCATAAATCATATCAACAGTCCTCCTCATTGTGCTTACTGTACATGCTTTCCATGTATTACCTTATTTAATAACTGTCGTAATGACCCTATGAGAAATTTACTATTAACCACCCCAACTTACAGATAGAGACATTGAGATTTAAATATTTTCCCCAAACATCTGGTGGGTGATAGAGGTCTCTAACATTTAAAGTTTGTATCTTAAAAACACTATGCAATATTGCTCCCCCACTCATCATGACCATGTAATTTGTCATGAGTTATAAGAATTCATGGATTCCAACATCACTATTACCTGACTAATCCTGCTCATGTTATCCTAAGCACAGATCATATACAAAAAGGGGAGAACTTCCATGGATACAGAATAAGCTCTAGTAATGTGTAATTATGAACAGTATCTCTTGATGGGATTATTCATATCAAAGAAATTTCAGGCTACAAAAGCAGCTAAGCCAATAGTCAGTAGGGAAAAAGTAAAACTAACAAAAATCCCAGAAGTTCGCAATAATAACAACAAAAACTCAGCAAAAAGTGTTATCAGAAATTTTTCCTACTTAAAATGTTCATTTATTATGGAATGTGAATATATGGAAAAGAGAAATATTGCTTTGCAAAAGAAGTCTTTTCACATACCCCTACAAAAGGCCTAACAGATTTAAAATACAATGGGTTAAATACTAAAACTAAATGACCTTCTGAAAACTATAGGAAAAGAGAAATGTAAGTAAGCCCGTTTTTAATTTTACTTCTTGTCCTAAGACTGAAATGAGATTTGTAATATCCATGCACGATCTCATACTTTAAACATTGCAAAACACCAAGATAAACTTTCAAAACTTATTTTCCTACATATAGTGTATCTTTATTTTCTTATTAGAAATTAACATGATTAAAGTAAGAATTCATCCCTATGCTAGGCACAAAAAGGATACTAATACCCTTTCAAATCACAAACTTACACTTACTTAGTAAACCCCATTAGTAGCTGGCATTGTTAAAACAGCCCTGATTTGCTACAACTTTTCAAGTTCTTAACATGTTTGACATATTTAACAGTCACAGCTGTTGTTTTAAAATGAATACAGTAACTACATTTACAATTCTTTTCAAACATGAGATTAAGAAAAAAGAATCATGCCCTCTAAGAATGAAAACTTTCAAAAACCGATTGGTCTCATAAGCATACATTTAAAATTTCATACATTTAAAACTGTGGCTTTATTTTAAGCCCATCATTTACGCAAGTAGAAAGCACTGACTGCAACAAAATGTGTGCATCTTTGTAGACCCAATTTTCTAGCACAAACCATACACAACTTAGCCATTTGACAGACATAAACAATTTTACTCACTGGAAAATGGCTGACGCTCTTAGATGTTTTTAACAAACTTTTGCTTGTCATGTGTTATCACTGTAAGTTATCATTACTATACCGGTCTATAGTTACATCTTAAATGACTTCAAATGATGGGAGATACTTACTGGCTCCACATAGTTAAACTACCCCACATAGTTAAGCTTCTTGAGTTCTTCTATCTGCATTTTATAGTGATTTTGTATCCTCAGATGTCTTCAGGTTATCAGCCCTACATTATTCTCTCTAGGAATGCCCCAACTTTATTACCTCCTGCTACTGCTAAAATATTTGTGGTAGGGAAACCATTAAAATAGCCTCATTCAGATCTTGTACAAAAAAAAAAATGTAAATTGTCTCAGAAAAGTCTTTGAAAGGTACTGCATATGGACTTGGTGGGTGTACAGAGCATGTGACATCTATTTAGCAAATCAGTAAACTTTTCAATCTTTTGAGAGTTTAGCCATGTGCCAAAGTTCATGAGGCAATGACTCCTGAGTGAGTGAACCGTTCCTGTATTTGTGTTAGGAGTGAAAAACCATCTGGCACAGATCCTGGAACACAGTAGGTTCTCAATCAATGTACATACACATCATGTGTATGTACATGTTGTGTGTCTGTTTCAGACACAAAAAGGGCCTGGAGGATGCATACAAAGCTGTCTAACTAGATTATGAACGGCATCATGAATAAAAAGACTGACTTTTGCTTCATCTCCTTTGGTATGAAAATTTCTTAGGTCGGGCTTAAATCATTTATACATGGAACTTATATCCAGGTTTCTGTGTCCAAAAAAACAATGCAAGCACAAAAGATCATTTCTACACTGTGTAGTTGGGATGACTGTCCTCACTGCATACCTGTCAGTCACAGTTGAGTGAGCTCTGTCTTACTGAAATGCTCAGAAAGACCTGTGAATGCTGCATAGCATAGTAACCATCACTTTTTCCTCCTTCGTCATAGCTCAGTAGCATGGTTTTAAGTCATGCTTCAGAGTACACCGATAGGTCTTTCACTTTCCTGCTTGCAGTTGCTCCTTTTGTTTCATGACACACTATCTAGTAAGAGAACCCTAGCACATACAGTGTCAGTGGAGTTGCAGACTACATATAACCTTTGTGATGGGCTGGCTGCATTCCTGTACCATAATCTTAAAGGGGAAAAAATGGTTTCATTTTTTTCCCCCTTTAGGATTATGTTCCAAAGAAGAAATTGTCTAAAAAGTTGAATCTGTAGTGGGTTCAAGTTTATGGTCATAGAGTTCAGACAATGACACTCTTCTGTAGTTTTACTTTTTTAAGAGATGGTTCACAGAATATCTTCCGGCTGACTTCCAGGCAGCATACAGCATACAGCTTGACTTCTTTGATGCAGTTTCCACTTCTCTATGTATCCTGAGCATCACTGTGTTGCACATGTAGAACTGTTCACTTTACATTGTGTAAAAGTGATGAGAACCTTACCTATACACAATGCATTCAGGTTTTATATTGATACATGACTTTGGTCTTAGGCTTTTATCATCAGCCAATACTCCCATGATTATTCAACAAATTAGTTCACAAAGAACTCTGATGTCAAGCATTGCTGAGTTGGGTAAGTACCCCATTACTACCTCCAAATTACAGCAATATCTCGTCAAGGTTTCTTATTAAAATGTTAAATGAACTCAAGCAAGTACTAAAACTGAGCCTATCTTCAATGATGCTTTATGCTGTTTTTGATATAAAAATTAAGCAGGAAATCAACTTTCATAAAATTGCCTTAGAATTTCCATGAATTTTTCTGGGTAGCCAATTTGCAACTGTCAAGGATCCATTTACTGATGAACTACTCAAACACTACAGGCTAATATTACTCACGATATATACTTACTGGAAACAATTTTGGTAAAGGAAAAAAATGACTGAAAACTAGGAGTGCTGGATGCTAGTCCTAGTTCTTCCGCTGAATTTAGGTGGTAAGTTATTTCAGATCCTTGGATCTTAACTTCCTCATTTACAAAATGTGAGCTTTGAGTTAGATGGTCTGTAAATCCCTTTTAGCCCCAACAATCCACTTTTTAAAACTGGGTTTAAAAAAAACTATGTTAAATACTCTGCCAATAATACGTATAATGTTTAGTATTTTTTGCAGAATCTAGAATGTTATAAATAGCATCTCATTAATATTCACAGTATTCATGAGAAAACAAAAGGACATTTATCATTCTTTATATGTAACATTTGAGTCATGAACTGGGGCAGCAACTTGTACAGGGTCACAAAACTGCAGTATGAGAGCAATAATTCTAATTTCTTGACTGTGACTGTAGTATTCTATTCACTACACTATCTTTGTTGCTGTTCTCTTATACTTAAAAGCAATGTGTTTTAACCCTTCTCACCCTCATTCAGCCATCTTCAACATACTCAAACCTATCCTGCTCAATTTCTTACAGCCTGAAACCTCGATAGCATTCTTTCTCCTTCAAGCCTATCAGCATAATTATCAATGATACTTTCTCATCTGCTTCCTATATATATATGTCTTAGGTTTCCAGGTACAGTATTTGTCACATTTTTGGTCTAATTTCTATTAATTTTTTATACAAATGTCAAGTAAATACAGAAAGGTGTGTCACAACCATCTTTACATCCATCAACATATAGGGTTAGAGCTTGTACCTTTATACATATCCAGTACATCGAAAAATTAAGTGACTGAAAAGGATCACAGAAATTCTATGTACTGTTATGATGATTTCAGAACTTCCTCTCTTTGTGGCTTTCTCACTTTCCCTTCTAGGACCCCCAAGCTCTTCATCCTTGAAGTCAATGAAGGAAATTGGTTTTCCAGGGTCTCTAAAGACATTGGCTTGAAAACTGCATTTTTCTATTCCTCATTTCCTTGAGCAGAATATCCTACCTTAACTGTGGTCTCCAACACCTAAGGCCTATCACTAACCTGTCAAACCAGAACCTCAACCAAGTCCACTGGCTACTCTCTCCCTGAAAAAATTTTCAGACTTGTTCCTAAAACCAGCAGCCACAGAGACACATCTGTTAATTCAACATGTGCAAGTGAGAGGCCACACTCTACTCCTTGTATCCAGGAAAGTAGGAGTCAGGCTGCAAATATCTCCAACCAATGCCTGCAAATATCTCCAACCAATGCCAGCAAATAGCAGAGGTGAGAAAGGCACTATTGACCTAGAACCAGGAATTCTCGTCTCATAGTCACTCAGACCCTACCTACCCTAGAAAATAATTAGCGAGAAACTGGAGAAACCACACAATTTTCTTAGGCTTGTAAAAGCTGCCATGGATATGAGAGACCATGAGTCTCAGATCTTAAAGGGCTAAATTAATCAGTCAGTATGTTTCTGTGGCCACACAGTTTGTTCAAGTACTTAAATTCTTCTGCATATAGTACCCTGCACTCCCTCTTAATTCACTGCCCAGCCCCTTCTCCAGACCCTCCCCCCACCATATCTTCCACTTACCATCAACTAACAGGTTGAGGACTGATCCCAAAGGACCCATAGGTTTTCTCTCTAGCACAGTAACCAGTGTGTTATGACTGACTGGTACCCGTGAAATTAACCACCCCAAAAATCATGCCTTTTGAACACTGCCACTGGCTCCCTTCAGGGACTCCAAGGGCTAGCCTGTGCTTTTGCTGCCTTTCCTACTCCTGGGGAAACTCAAATGGGTCTTGTTAAAAACAGACCTTGCACCAGTCACCTCAGCAGGCAGCCAGTCAGCTCTTGTTTCTTTGTGTCCCCTGGAACAAAGGGGCCTGAGATGGCCTGGAACACAGTGGGAGATGAGTTATCAGTGGTCATGGCAGTGGCACCCCAGCAAGCAAACATCTGGTGCGCTTCTGAGCCCTTAACCAGAAGGCTATGATCTCTTACCACTGTTTCCCGAGTTGCCCTCATATGGTTACTTGTGGCGACTGCAGCTTCTCTTGGGATTTCGACTGAGGATGGCTAAGTCAAAGTGCAAGTAGCCCAGTCCTGTCTGGCTCTTTACAACCCCATGGACTATACAGTCTATGGAATTCTCTAGGCCAGAACACTTGAGTGGATAGCCTTTCCCTTCTCCGGAGGATCTTCCCAACCAAGTCTCCCGCACTGCAGGTGGATTCTTTACCAGCTGAGCCACAAGGGAAGCCTGAGAAGGCTATGAAGACGCTAATGTGCCAGCTGGTTGACTGGCCCCACCACATCAACCACATGATTACCTCTGCAAAAAGGGTGTGCAACCAGGCTACTTCTGCTTTTTGACCACCCTTCTGACATATCTGAGACTCAGCCCTGGTGAGGAAGGCAAAGACAAGGGGTGAGTCAGTCAGCTGACATGCCACTAAATTCCAAATTCAGACTTCATAGTCAAGAGCCATTTTGCAATGACTTCTTGACTCAGAAGTGTAATGCCAAGGACAACAACTTGTGAATTTATCAGCTACCTTAAATATATGGGTTCTAACCTGCTAGTGTCCTCTCTTTATTCTTGCCCAAGACATAAGACAGGCTAGCATAAGTTAAGGTAGGCAGGGTTAGGTAGGCGGTGGTTTGCACCAACTGAGGTAGACTGGTGCTTATTACAGACAAATAAGCTCTTTTTTTTTTAATCAAGAAAAAAAGAAACTTGAAACTTTCTTTGGTGGTCCAGTGGCTTGGACTCTCCAGTGGAGGGGCCCAGGTTCGATCTCTGGTCAGGGAACCAGATTCCACATGCCACAGCTAAGAGTTTGCACGCCACAATTATGATCCGGCATGCTGCAACAAAGACCCAGTGCAGCCAACTAAATAAATAAGTAACATTTAAAGAAAGAAAAAAGGGAAGTTTGAGTAAATAACATCTCTGTTGGGATAGGTATATTCACTTCCAGAGCGTAGTTCAGGTCCTCCAAAATCAACAACAGTTCAGGAGAACTGCTATTTTTCCCTGATAAATGCTGGTTCTTTTAGTAGGGGAACAAAAATAGAGAAGCAAGAAAACTGGCTCTACCAGGATAAGAGTAGCTTCATGCATTAACTGTGCAGAAGGGCTAACCATTCCACTCTTCTTTCATGGTAGTCACTTCGCAAGAGGCTAGAACAAATAATCAAAATTCTATCACTCAAGATATGGTTAAACATAAGCTTGACCAGGAGCATACTGCGGCTCAGATCATGAATTGCTTATTGCCAAATTCAGACTTAAAAATTGAAGACAGTAGGGAAAACCACTAGTCCATTCAGGTATGACCTAGATCAAATCCCTTATGAGTATACAGTGGAAGTGACAAATAGATTTAAGGGACTAGACCTGATAGACAGAGTGCCTGATGAACTATGGACAGAGGTTCGTGACATTGTACAGGAGACAGGAATCAAGAAAATCCTCATGGAAAAGAAATGCAAAAAAGCAAAATGGCTGCCTGAGGAGGTCTTACAGATAGCTGGGAAGAGAAGCGAAAAGCAAAGGAGAAAAGGAAAGATATTCCCATCTGAATGCAGAGTTCCAAAGAATAGCAAGGAGAGATAAGAAAGCCTTCCTCAGTGATCAGTGCAAAGAAATAGAGGAAAACAACAGATTGGGAAAGACTAGAGATCTCTTCAAGAAAATTAGAGATACCAAAGGAACATTTCATGCAAAGATAGGCTCGATAAAGGACAGAAATGGTATGGACCTAACAGAAGCAGAAGATATTAAGAGAGGTGCCAAGAATACACAGAAGAACTGTACAAAAAAGATCTTCACGACCCAGATAATCACGATGGTGTGATCACTCACCTAGAGCCAGACATCCTGGAATGTGAAGTCAAGTGGGCCTTAGAAAGCATCACTACGAACAAAGCTAGTGGAGGTGATGGAATTTCAGTTGAGCTATTTCAAATCCTCAAAGGTGATGCTGTGAAAGTGCTGCACTCGATATGCCAGCAAATTTGGAAAACTCAGCAGTGGCCACAGGAATGGAAAAGGTCAGTTTTCGTTCCAATCCCAAAGAAAGGCAATGCCAAAGAATGCTCAAACTACCACAAAATTGCACTCATCTCACAAGCTAGTAAAGTAATGCTCAAAATTCTCCAAGCCAGGCATCAGCAATACGAGAACCATGAACGTCCAGATGTTCAGTTTTAGAAAAGGCAGAGGAACCAGAGATCAAACTGCCAATATCCGCTGGATCATTGAAAAAGCAAGAGAGTTCCAGAAAAACATCTATTTCTGCTTTATTGACTATGCCAAAGCCTTTGACTGTGTGGATCACAATAAACTGTGGAAAATTCTGAAAGAGATGGGAATACCAGACCATCTGACCTGTCTCTTGAGAAACCTGTATGCAGGTCAGGAAGCAACAGTTAGAACTGGACATGGAACAACAGACTGGTTCCAAATAGGAAAAGGAGTACGTCAAGGCTGTATATTGTCACCCTGCTTATTTAACTTATATGCAGAGTACATCATGAGAAACGCTGGGCTGGAAGAAACACAAGCTGGAATCAAGATTGCCGGGAGAAATATCAATAACCTCAGATATGCGGATGACACCACCCTTATGGCAGAAAGTGAAGAAGAAATAAAGAGCCTCTTGATGAAGGTGAAAGAGGAGAGTGAAAAAGTTGGCTTAAAGCTCAACATTCAGAAAACTAAGATCATGGCATCTGGTCCCATCACTTCATGGCAAATAGATGGGGAAATAGTGGAAACAGTGTCAGACTTTATTTTTTTGGGCTCCAGAATCACTGCTGATGGTGACTGCAGCCATGAAATTAAAAGACGCTTACTCCTTGGAAGGAAGGTTATGGCCAACCTAGATAGCATATTTAAAAGCAGAGACATTACTTTGCCAACAAAAGTCCGTCTAGTCAAGGCTATGGTTTTTCCAGTGGTCATGTATGGATGTGAGAGTTGGACGGTGAAGAAAGCTGAGCTCCGAAGAATTGATGCTTTTGAACTGTGGTGTTGGAGAAGACTCTTGAGAGTCCCTTGGACTGCAAGGAGATCCAATCAATCCATCCTAAAAGAGATCAATCCTGGGTGTTCATTGGAAGGTCTGATGTTGAGGCTGAAACTCCAATACTTTGGCCACCTCATGCGAAGGGTTGACTCATTGGAAAAGACCCTAATGCTGGGTAGGATTGGGGGCGGGAGGAGAAGGGGACGACAGAGGATGAGATGGTTGGATGGCATCACCGACTCGATGGACATGGGTTTGGGTAGACTCCGGGAGTTGGTGATGGACAGAGAGGCCTGGCGTGCTGCAATTCATGGGGTTGCAAAGAGTCGGACATGACTGAGTGACTGAACTGAACACTTGACCAAGGTCAGGGCCAGAGAGGCCTGGCGTGCTGCAATTCATGGGGTTGCAAAGAGTCGGACATGACTGAGTGACTGAACTCAACACTCGACCAAGGTAGGGCCACTAAAGAGTGACTCCCAAAGAATAAAATGCTGGAGGAGAAATGGAGGCTACAGAGTGGCCAGGGCACTTACCAGTAGAGTAAGCCCCACCAGTAAGCTTCATGCCTCTGCCAAAACATCATCCAGTTAGGCTACCTTAGGTCTTTCAACCAACACCACAAAATGCCTGGTGGTCTTCCAACTAACTGTAAGATGTCCACAGAAGTTTCCTTCTTTCTATTACTACTCTGTAAAGTATGTCCCATCCCAAACAATGCTACTTGAAGTGTTATCTGTACTGATGCCAGTCCATGAGAAACCAGTAACTTTACAGGAATTTGAGAATAATTTTTGTATCTGTTGAATTATAAAGCATTTGACATATTAAAATTTTTCTAGTAAATTCACTTTTAAATTATACTTTACTAAATTATCAGACTGCAATGCATTGGAAAATTTTTTAAAAACTCTTTTCACCACGAAGAGTTCGAAAAACACCAATTAAAACAAATGTTAACTGTCATATTTCTGGTAAAAATCTCTTCTGTGATCCTTACTGTCAGCAAGATAAGCCTTAGCTCATTAACATTGTGTTTTCGGTCTTCTTTATCAGGCCCCTTTCAAGGCTTCCCTGGTGGCTCAGACGATAAAGCGTCTGCCTACAATGTGGGAGACCCGGGTTTGATCCCTGGGTCTGGAAGATCCTCTGGAGAAGAAAATGGCAACCCACTCCAGTACTCTTGCCTGGAAAATCCCATGGACGGACGGGCCTGGTAGGCTACAGTCTATGGGGTTGCAAAGAGTCGGACATGACTTAGTGACTTGACTCACTCTTTTCTATAAAGTTTCCTAACTAGTGTGCTTGGCACCGCCTCTGACGGGTGACAGACAAGACTGCTAAATGGAGCCCGTGGCAGGTGGAGTTTCTGAGCTTCAGGACCAGAAGTCTTGGGAAGAGTAGCCTGGTCCATTTACTCCAGCAAATTCCACAAATTTTGTCTTCTGTGTCATAACGTAGACAAGATTGAGAATTGCCAATGTTTGGAGTTACCTCTCATTACACTTTACACCAAACTCTATGCTCCACTAACAATAAAAAGCCTGCTTTCCCATCCACACCCAAATTTGTGTTTCCAACCCAGACCTCTCCCGTGAACTCTAAACACATTATATATTCTACATCTCCATTCAATGTCCAGAAACCTAAAACTTAAGATGTCCAAAACACCTGTTTTCCTTTCTAAATGTGCTCCTCCTATATTGTATCTTAGTCAACTGTAACTCCATCCTTCTCATACCCATTATTTGATGTATTTAGCAAATCTTGTCAGCTCTAGCTTCAACCAGTTCTTACTACCTCTACATTTGTCTCCTGGCTGAGGTCTCAATCACTTCTCATTTGGATTATTCCAAGAGCTGTCTAGTTAGTCCCTGCTTCCATTCTTATATCTCTAAAGTGATTTTAAGACAGCAGCCAGAACTGACTTTGTACAACTTAAAACACAAGTCAGATCACATCATCCCCTGCTCAAAACTCTCCAACAGCTTCCCATCTCAGGCAGAGTAAAGGTGTGTATTTCTTCAATAATTTACAAGGCTCATTATTATCTTGTTCCTTCTTTCTCTTTGATTCTCTCTTCCACCACCTTGCCCTTTGCTCACTTAGCGCCAAGAAAACTGACATCCTACTATTCCTTAACCACATAATGCACAGTCCCACCTCATCAGAGCACTCACCTGCAGGACCCTCAGTCTGGAATGCTCCATCCTTGCTTCTCTCTTTGCTAATTCACTCTCATTTTCTTCAAGTCTCTGCTCAAATGTTACCTTATCAGTTCAGCCTTTATCGATCACTTTAAGTGGTACACATTCCACTAAGCCTCATCCTCCCTATACCACTTATGCTGCTTCAATTTTGTCCACAGCACTTATCATCTGACCTCCCAGATACTTGTTTATTTAGTCCGTTTCCCTACCCTGACTCAGGTAGGGAGGGCAGAGGTTTTGTCTGCTTTGCTCACTGATCTATCATTAAAACAATGCCTGGCATATAGTAAATGCTCATGAAACACTATTGAATGAATAAATATATGCATGAATAAATTCAATACTTACTGTTACCCATCTCTGAGCCTTTGACCATTCAGTTACAACTGTCTACAGCCTTTCCCCCTTACTAATTTTCCCTTACTAAATTCTACTTCTCCGTATACCCAGTCCTTCACATTTCACTCACTGACTACCGATGTACTAAATGAACAGTGAACAAGTAACTCCACTGCAACACATTCATCCAGAAAACATTTTACTGACTCTTCTCACTACTGGTTCATATTTCTCAACCACATTCCTTCAATCAGAAAACACCATTCCATCCCCAGAAACTCTAGCTTACATCTGCTATTTTCTCACTGCACTGAGTACTTCTACTGTGTATCTGTACCGATTGTCCCAAAAGTCAGGATACACTTGATGTTCTTAGAAACAACATAAACCACTCTGATGCGCACCAAGCAAGACGATTCAGAGGAACAACCCCCCCCCCGCCGCCCCGTATTTCATGTTCTCATGACTGCCAAAAGCTGGAAGGCCCACAAAATATCAGTTCATCATCCACCAAGAAATGATACACTGAAACAGTCACTAAAACAAGCTTCCAGTCTTTCAATACCACTCATGCCAATGGCCTAGTGTCATCCCTGTATGCACTCAACCTTACTCATTTACTCAGTTGCGTTTCAGTTTCTGGTCCCTCTTTCTCTCAGTTTACTATGCTTTTGTTTTTCATTTGTTGACTGGATTTATTGTTTCCTCAGAACAATGCTTGGTTTTTTCTGAAACCTTGCTAACACCTACTTCGGCTCTTTTAAACCACCCTTGGTAAGATGCTCACCTGAACTTCAGTCCGAGACCTACTACAGACTCTGTGACTTCAGCAGGTCTAATCCAGCTCCTAAAAGGGGAGAATTCATATGACCAAACAAACATTTCTTGAACTGTCCACATTATTTCCACAACACAATTAATCAACAGCTTACTTAGAAAGCCTCAACAGCCAATTACTTAATTAAAATCTGATTAGCTGCTTTTTCTATTTCCTTTCTCCTTTGAGCGCTATCTGTACTGCCCCTAGATAATCTTATTCTTCTACAGGTAAACTGTTTCTAAATACAATAATTTCTTCTACTACACTGTAGAAAATAATCTAAGTGATTCAAAAAGAATGGTATGTTATCAAAAATTTAGAATACTATCATTTAAAATAATAAACACAAGATACTAGCAATTAAGATAATACAAACTTTAAAATATTACAAATTTTAAAAACTTAAAATATTACTCCTCTCTGATCCTCCAACAAATGTCTTCTTCCCCTTTGTCTACAGAATCTTGTGACAACTCTGTCACTTCCTGGACTGCACTACAAAAATAGAAAGCTGACATCCACTCAAACTGATGTTCCCATCTGAATGACTCATTTCACAGAAGCCTAGGGTGCAATTAACTAAGTTTCATGTAACTACAGGTAAGTTGATATCAGTCACACGAACATGACACAGAAGGTTGTGATGAAAAACAAAAAATAAATGTATTCATGAAAACTAAGGGTGGTGGGGAAAAGCTCCTTACTTTTATTATGCTTGATGTAAAAAAAAAAAAAAAAAAAAAATTTTTTTTCTGTTAAAGAAATGGATTTGTGTGATCTGGCCAATACACTGCTCTGTGAAACTAATCATACCATATTTGTCAATAAAGATGAGAATATCGAATTGATTTGATCATACTAACAGTCAACACAACACAATTGAAAAATGAGTGCCACTATTCATGACAAAAAGGCATACATCATCACAAACTGTTTTGAGGTATTACACTGCTTAATTTCTGACTGCCTATGCTAATGAGGATTATGAGTATCTTTGTTAAATAACAATAAAATCGGACTTTATCCTTTAGACCTTTCCTAGCATTTCTAACTCATATAAAACTCAACCAATTGCTTTGTTTCCTTCTCTGCCATCTCTAGCATATAGGGAAGTGAAATCATCAAAAGGCAAACAAAATCAGTTTCAAGGTTAACACACAAGCTACTTCAGCTGAAATTCTAACATACTCATATAATCCATCCAGTAATCCTATTTAAGAAGGTATTCTCATTTAAGAGGAAAAGATTCAGAAAACTAAGTGACTTGCCCAAGGTGCAATTTAAAATTCTGTGCTCTACTAAAAGTGGAGGTTTCTGGTCTTCAAAACAATCCCTGAGGTACAGCAAAGATAGTGTCTGAAACACAGAACTAGGTTGCACAATGAATAGCTCACAGGGTCAGGCACCCCACTATACATTTCTTAATGAAACACATTCCATTTCCACAAGTTTTGAACTAAATTAAAAATTAAGAACCACTGACCAAGTCAAATGCCCTCATTTTACATATAAAGGAACTGCAGAAGAAATGCCTCACAAGTGCCTCTCAACTATCAGGTACAGTACTGTGTACTAGTTTGCTGGGACTGTGACAAAATGCAGACTGGGTGGCTTAAACAGTTTATTTTCTCACAATTCTAGAAGCCTGAAGTCTGAGATCCAGGTGTCCACAGGGTTGGCTTCTTCTAAGGCCTCTCTCTTTCACTGTTAGATGGCTGTCTTCTGTCAATGTCTTCAAAGGTCTTCCTTCTGTTTATGGCTGTGTCCTAATTTCCTATTCTTATAAGGACACCAGTTATATTGGATTACAGCCCATCCATATCAATTCGGAGAATGCAATGGCACCCCACTCCAGAACTCTTGCCTGGAAAATCCCATGGACAGAGGAGCCTGGTAGGCTGCAGTCCGTGGGGTTGCGAAGAGTCGGTCACGACTGAGCGACTTCACTTTCACTTTCCACTTTTATGCATTGGAGAAAGAAATGGCAACCTACTCCAGTGTTCTTGCCTGGAGAATTCCAGGGATGGCGAGACCTGGTGGGCTGCCGTCTATGAGGTCACACAGAGTCAGACACAACTGAAGCAACTTAGCAGCAGCAGCAGCAGTGTCTCTTAACTATCTCTTTAAAGGTGCTATCTTCAAATATAATTACATTCCAAGGTACTGGGGGTTAAGTCCTCAACATATGAGCTTTGAGGGGTCATAATTCAGCCCATTTAACACTACACCCTCTTGCCTCCCACCAATTAATGTCCTTCTTATATGAAAAACACATTCACCCCATTGCAAGAGCCCACAAAGTGTTAGCCTCTTCTAGCATCAACTCTTAAACCCAAAAAATCTTATCTAAATACCATTTAAACCATCTATGGGTGAACGTGAGATATGATTAATCCTGAGGCAAAATTTCTCTTCAGCTGTTAACCAAGTGACTGTAGACAACTTATCTGCTTTCAAAATGTTTCTATTTCAAAAAGGAAAAATCAGAAAGAGGAGATGATGGGTCCCAAGCAAGTCTGTAATAAGGCAAATTTCATAAGATTTTAAGGTTGAAGAATAATATTTAATAATCAACAATAAAGAATAATCTATGGCTCCATGTTCTGGGCCCACTGGGCTGGAGCCCCACCCTCTCAGGCTTTGTGCTCTGATCCTATGGTGGCAGTGGCAGCCCTGTTGACCTCTAAACTACCTTCAGGGTCATGCTACTCTTTGCTTGGAGGACAACACATGCTCTCAGCCAGATGACACAGATAGCTCTACTGACTTGTCTTATAGAATCTCAGAAGTCTGACAGCCTCCCTCATTCCATCCTGTCTCTGTCCCTTTCAATCCAAGCTGGTAGTGTTTCTGCTGCCATAACCCCATCTCAGGTCCTGCTGAGATGGCTTAATGAATTCCTAAGTCACATGTCCATACTCCCTTTATCAAATGGTTGCCTAGCAACAGCCTTGATGTTGTCTCCAGAACACACTAATTTTTTGCAACATGCATAGGCTGAGAATTTCCAAATCTTCAAAGTTTTGGTTCCATTTTGCTTAATAAATCTTTCTTCAATTATCTTTGTCCTCTTGTGTTTTACTATAAGCAGCAAGGAGAAACCAGGCCATGTTTTTAACACTTGGCTTATAAATTTCAGTTAAATGTCCAAGTTTATCACTTAACAGTTCAATTTCCCACAAACCCATTGAACACAAGTTAGCCAAGTTTTCTGCCACCTTATAACATGACTGCCTTTCCTTACGTTTCCAATAACATGTTCCTCACTTTCATCTGAGACCTTATCAGAAGCACCCTTTTCTTATTTCTATCAATATGATCATATATGCTAAGTGATAGAAGCCTTCCTAATAGCCCTCTTTCAGAGCCCTCAGCAGAATCACCTTTAATGTTCATATTTCTACCTACAATCACAGAAGGCAACCTTGGCTTTTTCTAACATGAAGCTCAAAATTATTCCAGCCTCTACAACAGCCAGTTCCAAAGCCATTTCTACATTCTTAGATATTTGTTAGGCAGCATTCCACTTTCCAATATCAAAATCTGTGTCAGTTTTCCAAAGCCACAAAGCATTAGTCTGAGTTGCTTAAACAGCAGCAATTAACTTTCTCACAATTCCGGAGGTTAGAAGTTCAAGATCAAGGTGTCAGCAGGGTAGATTTCTTCAAAAGCCTCTCTCCTTGGCTTGCAGATGGCTGTCTTCTTCCAGTGTTGTTAAGGTCTTCCCTTTTTGTGTGTCTGTATCCTAATCACCTCTTTAAGGACACCAATCATATTGGATCAGGGTCCAATCATATGACTTCATTTTACCTTAATTACCTCTTTAAAGGGCCTATATTCTAAAAATAGTCACATTATAAATATTGGTTCAGGACTTCCAACACATGAAATTTTAAAAGGATACAATTCAGCCCATAACAAGCTGAGACTACTCAAATTCACTTATTGTATGAACACTGAATACCACTCTTCTCATTGTTCTGATGACCATGTAACAGTGAACAAAACTGGTACAACCTCTGACAAATGGTACTTAAAAATAAAAGGGAGAGGAAATAATCATATACTCATACAAACTAAAGAAAAAACAGTACATGAGAGCATATAATATGTATTTTGGACTTCACCAAGCCTGCCTGCTACATCCAAAAAGGTTTCCTTGAAGAGCTCAAATCTGAAGGATGAGTATGGAAAGGGTGTTTGCACATAGAACTTCCCAGGAAAAAGGAACAGAATAGTACATTCAAGAAATTGAGAAGTGGCCAGTAGGGCTGGAACACAGAAAGTATGAGGAGTAATAAAACATGAGGTTGGAAAGGAAGGTAGGGGCCACATGAACCACATCATGGTTTTTGCTCTTTATCCTAACAGCAATGGGAAGCACCTGAAAGGTTTTATTCATGATCATACTTTCATTTTACAAAGATCACTCTAGAAAAAAGTGGGCACTAACGGCTTCTAATTTGCTGGTAACGTTCTACTTCTTGAGTAGGATTCTGGTTACATGGGTATGTTCACTTCGTGAAAATCTACTGAGCTATATACTTAAACTTTAAGCACTTTTCAATATGTACATTATATCTCAGTCTTCTAAGATTGTTGAGGAAAAGGGCTAGAATAGAGAAAGTACAGCTGTGGGGACCCCAGCATCAGGAAGAGATGATAATTCAAACTATTCTTATTGAAAAACTCAAACAAACTTTTGGCCAACCCAATACAAAGATAGCAGTCAAAAATGAAGAGATTCGAGATAATTAAGGGGCGAAATTCAAATACCCCAGCTGATGGACTGAATATGAAGGGGGAAAGAAGACATCAAAGAAGACTCTCAAGTATCTGGTTGACAAATAGATGGATGGTAGATCTATTCTCCATGAATGAAAATTCTGGAGTTCCATAGATGTGACAGATCAGATTCAATTTTTCAGGCTTTAAAGTAGAAATCTCAACTAGGCAGTTAAGCATATAGGCTGGAGCACAGAGGACAGGTTTAAAAAGAAAACACCATTGGGGAGTAATACTATTAAAAGTAGGGCTTCCCTGGTGGCTCAGTGGTAAAGAATCAGCCTGCAATGCAGCAGACCTGGGTTTGATCCCTGGGTCAGAAGATCCCCTGAAGAGGGCATGACAGCCCACACCAGTATTCTTGCCTGGAAAATCCCATGGACAGAGGAGCCTGGCAGGCAACAGTCCATAGGGTCGCAAAGAGTCTGAAGTGACTGAGCACCCGCACACACGAGCTCCTGCAGTACTATAGGCACTGGATTAAATTCTGTGGACAGTTATGAACAGAACAAATAGCTTATCATAGAACTTATATTCTAATTCAAAAGACTCCCAACAAATTGTATTAAATAAGATAACTTCAAGTACTAACAGGTACTGTGATGAAAACAACAGGACAGTTTAATAAAGTGACAGCGGTGAGGCTACTTTACTTTAGATTGGAACAGTTAGGGCTCTCTGTGGAGGTGACATTGAGGTGAGACCTGAATGCTTAGAATTATGCTAGGCATAGGAACAACAGAAAAAAATTAAGAGCATTCCAGAAAGAAAAAAAGAGCTTAGTGTTTAAAGCAAGATCAAGCTTTGCATACCTGAAAAACAGACCAAAAGGCCAGTACAGACACAATGTAGTAAATGAAGAGCAGAGGGTACAAGACAGGGTCAGGGAAGAAGCCAAGGGCCAGATCACATAGAGTTTAAGCAGGAGGGATGTAATTTATACTTAAAAATTTTAAGTTATAGATTTCTCTAGTTATTCTGTGGCAAAGATAAATGTGGGGAGACTACCAGGTCCAAGTGAGACATGACGAAGTCTCATGAGAAAGTTAAGAGGAAGAATAGAAGTGTTAAAGCAAAAAATAAAAAAATAATCTCTAAATGACCCTAAAAGAAATAGACAATCAAAGTCTCAAGGCTGCCCTACTTACCTGTATCCTAGTATTTAATTCTTTGATCACAGATCACAAATCTAAAGACTATTAACAAGATACAAAATTTCAAACAAAAGGCTCTGATACTGTTAGATAAAACAAGTTAGATGGATGAGCCTTCCTCTCTGCCTGGACGCCCTTTCTTAGCAAGTATCAAACACAACTAATTCACACTTTATATCTCCATGTTTCCTAAATTATAAACTGCCCTATAAAGTTGCTCTATTTAGATGAATAGATCCTTAGCATCAAGAGGTTGATTATTTTCTGGAGAAGACATCTAATATTCAACAAATGTTTACTGACTTATTAAAGGACAAAGCTTCAAAGACAAGGAAGACCATGCTTTCATGCCCTTAAGAAAGGGAAAATTAAAGTCACTCAGTCGTGTCCAACTCTTTGCCACCCCATGGACTGCACAGTCCATGGCATTCTCCAGGCCAGAATACTGGAGTGGGTAGCCTTTACCTTCTCCAGGGGATCTTCCCAACCCAGGGATTGAACCCAGGTCTCTCGCACTGCAGGCAGATACTTTACCAGCTGAGCCATCAGAGAAAGATAATCTTTCTTAGTATAATGCCTGGGCTCTACTGGTCTTTACACAGCAAAGGGAAGACGTGGAAAGAAAAATTACCACTTTTGACCACTAGCTCTCCAGCTTTAACAATTTCTTTCCTATCATTCCCCAGAACTAAATTTTTTTTTCTCACTACTTTCTAATTAATTCAAAATGTCTAACCCAGGCCTCCTATCACATTTCCTATAAATACCTCAATTTACTTATATTCAAAATGAAATGTTTTAACCATACCTTTGCCAGTGTTACATTATATTTCAACAATCTCAATCTTATAATGCAGTTTCATGAACCAAAAACTATCTTAATCTATTCATGAAACCAATGCTATTTCTTCCCCACTCTAACAAAAACTCTACCTCTGATTTCCAATTTAGAAACAACAAAAAGAAAATCCAGAAACTACTCTCAAGGAATTAAGAAAAATCAAGTAAGATCCAGCCCTTCTATTTTTTAAGTTAACTAAAACAAAATAAGGCACATTTTCAACAGTAAGAGTTCTTCATTTTGTACTCAAAGGCTTTCCTTACAGAATCTAATTAATTCAATAATCTATTTCTATAGAAAACTTAACAGGCTCCTTTATTGTTCTTTTAGAAAATCAATGTAAACAACATCAAAGAAAAAGGACCCTAATTATTACAAAAGGTAAAAAAACCCTTAATTCTTCAGAAATTTGGAAAACTCATGTGATTTTCATGACAGCTACTGCTAGCACACTTAATAAGTGGACATTAAAAAAAAAATACACTAACACCACTTAAAATAGCGTTGGTCTATTTAGGAAATAACTCCCTCAAAGACTCCTCATTCTTTACCAACTGAGCTAACAGGGAAGCCCCATACTCTCTCAAAATTAATCAGCAAAATAAACAGCTTACACAATTTAACAATCCATTTATTGAATACTACATATTTCAAGTGCTAGCTAAAATCAGGAGATATTAAAATAAAATATAAAAGCACAACAGCATATATAAAAATGTAATTCAAAAGATGTTGCTGAAATATGATTATCAACTGTCAGTGTATACTTCACAGAAAATACTTATACATTAAATGGCATCCAAGCTTTCAATTTTGACTCAAAATAAGCATTCTAAATAAATGGTCACTTTCAGATTTCTTCACTTAGCTTCACTGGTGAGTCAACATACCTCTAACCCTATACACTCAAAAAGGTACCATAAAGATGCAGTTTTCCACTGGAATTTCTTTGTTGCCTAGAAAAAGACCCTAAATTAATAACAAGAACTTAACCAAAGATAACTATGTGGTTGAAAAGATAGAATGAGCTACAATGAGAAATACGTCTGAACTAGATGTGACTCCTAGTTACCCATCACTTCCCAGAGAAACTATGTTCACAGGATAAACTGCTTAAATTCTCTTAAGTTTCTGTTTCCTCTTTATAAAAAATTAGAGACTGTATGATATAAAAATTACATCTACAATTACACTTAGAAAAGAAACTGGCACTGACAGGCATTAACTAAATGGTAGCTACTGAAATAAGTATTATTAAATTAAGGCTTGTTTCTATTAAATTCCTATTGCTCATTGTAGTAGTATTGGAGAATATGAAGAATCACCTGTAAAAGTTGAACTCAAAAATAGCTTTCAGCTTTCTTTCAGAAGCATTCAGTTAAGGCCAGATAAAAGAATCATAACAACAGTGAATTCCATAAGAGTGAGTTTCCAACTACTTTTATCAACTAGTCTATCAGGAAGAGGCTTGAGTATTGTAAAATAAGTCTTTCTTAAATACATACATCCAAGTACTACAGTATGCTTATGGAATTCCTAACCAATGAATAGGGCTTTCCAGGTGGCTCAGTGGTAATAAAGAATTCGCCTGTCAAGCAGGAGACGCAGGTTTGATCCCTGGGTCTGGAATATCCCCTGGAGGAGGAAATGGCAACCCACTCCAGTATTTCTGCCTGGGAAACTCCATGGACAGAGAAACCTGGAGGGCTAAACAGGTTAGCAGTCGCATGGAGTCCCAAAACAGTTGGACACAACTTAGTGACTAAACAACAACAAACGAGTAACATTGACAGATTCTTATAAAGCTTTCCAACTATTTTCATATCAAAGTTCTACCTAAACTGTAGGGTCAGGAAACTGCAAAACTGTAGTTTTTAAGTTTAACATGATGAAATAAGGTTCACAAGGAACAATGAGTTCAGTGTAACACAGGAGGGAAAAAAGTTACCTCTTTTTGACAGAAACTTACCATCCCACCATCTTCATTAAAAATGTTATGAAGTTAACATGAGGATAGCTGAGCAGAAAATGGAGTGAAGAAAAAGAAAATATGTATAGGAAAAGACTATGAAAGAAACATGATTTCTCTTACTATTAAGAAGAAAAAAGAAAAAATTTTTATTTTTTCTGAAAAGAAAAAAAAATAAAGAACTCATGATCCTCTTCCAAATCAAATTTTCTTTCATTTTGATATACTAAAAAGACTGAAGAGTCCAGAACTACAGTTGAAGAGACAGTTAACAAAGTTGTACAATTATTATAATTATTGTTATAAGGTAAAACTTTATCTTTACATGTCCTATCTGAGGATACAGATGAAACTGCAAAACAAAAATAATCCAAATAAAGTGTATTTTAATAGACTGTACTGAACTTGAACACAATTTTAGCCATGAATGAACACATTATTCTTACTTTTTTCCCCTTAGTTACCTATAATAAAATTGAAAGGCAAAAGCCCAATAGGCCGTCTCAAAATCTCTCCATCTTCCCATTAATTTATAAACAGTTTAATTGAAAAAAAAAAAAAACACAGAAATATTAACAACTGCACAACACCAATTAAGTCTTCAGTCATTTCCAAAGTAGAGACAATGCTTTGGTAATGTGACTATATTTAGTTCTAAGATTAGGGGTTAGAGTATGGTTGTGTCCATGTTAGATAGAACAGTTTATTTTTTACACACTTAAGACAGCTTATTAAAGTTAATGGACTTCATGCTGGGAAGTGCATTGTAATGACTGCAATTTTTACACCTGGAATGAGACAGGGTTATCATTCAGAGAATAAAATTTGTTAGGAGGAAAGGGAAGAAAAATATTATTTCTAATCTAACTGACCAAAATAAACTTCTATTAAAGATAACAAAAAGCCAAAACTCTCCAAATTGACACAGTTCTAGCTTCAAAAATAACTCATTTTTTCTCTGAGGATCCCTTTTCAGAGATTTTTATGCTACTCTTTCTCCTTGTTTCTGTGTGTAAATTGATAGCAATACTGTATTGAGAATTTCCATAGGTGATACATTCAAAATTGTATATTCTATTACAAAAATTAGGCTATTCAGTACAATCTATATAAAGATACTGCATCTAAGTTTTCTAATTTTAGTTGCAAAAATCGTAATTATAAACTTTTCAAGATTTGCTCTGAAATTTACAGCCATGCAAAACTGAAAATTGTTTAGACTTAAGACTTTGGCAATTTGAATCAACTGAATTTAATTAATTTAAATGCTGCTCAGCAAAGAAAAAAAAGGAATAAAAAACACACACAAGACAATCACTAATTACTCCTTTCAGAATCTACTTCAACAAACTCACTGAATACCACTTCTTGCCATCCTTAGGATATTTTAAGGAAAACAATCTGGCATTACATGCAGGGAAACCAATTGCTTTAATAATACCTTAATTTTAAAAATAAAATAAAATATGCAAATCTTATTTTACCTCAAAGAGAAAGAAAACCATTACCAAAGAAGATATCCATTAATCCCTTAATATCTTTCCTTTCACAAAAATTACAGCTAACAATTTTAATGAGAAAAAAATTTTATTTATAAATTGTAATGTACAAAATTTAACTCTAAAACACACTAATGATCTGCTGTTCTGCTGCCTTCCAATGTTTATTTTGAATGGTCATTGTAACAAAACTAAGTAATATTGTATTTTGTTATGATTCTAGACTAAGAGGCATTACTCTATAAAGGGTTATAGACAAACATACACTCCAGCCCTAATAACTGAATCCTCAGTTACTGCATTTATGTTACTCTACTACATGATACTTCAATAAACCCTAGGACACCTATCTCATCAAGGTACTAATACATGAACAAACACATTTCTTCAACATTTTCCAAAGAGAACATCACCAATTTTCTTTGAAAATACTTAGAAAACCAGGCTCAGAAAATCAGACGTTTCCACGATAACAAAAACTCAATTATGGTTGAAACAAATATTTTATATCCTTTGATATCATAAATTCTTTCAAAACTTACCTAAATATAAAACTGGAAAATTTCATAACCTATATTAATTAGGTAAGAAACACGCAAACTTCAAATAGTTAAATCCACCCTATCATACCATCAACAAAACACAACGCAATCTTCTGTAAACTATTTTACTTTAAAACACATATTAAAAAGCTAATATTTTCTTTTAGGAAAGTGAATAATGAAAGATCAATTTAAAAAGCATCAAAAGTTCAACTTAATTACTACACAATTATTTTTATTGGCAGTATTGACATATAGAAAACTATAAACATACTTTTCAAAAAGGAGAAGTGATTTTTACACCAAGTCTATGAAAAAAGAATCTTTCTGAACCAGACTAGAATCTATATTCTGTTTAACTAAAATGTTCACCTTAGTTAAATATGATGAGTAATGCCCATTTTTTTCTTTGTGATGGAGACCAACTTAGAATGGCAGGAAGCAGCAGAGGGAGCTAGTCCATTAGGAATATATCTAAATTTTTTAAAAAAATGTCTGAATAGAAGGAAAAACTTGGATGAAAAAAACTTTTAATTGGTGAATTTCATCTTTTACTGCATATTCATTTCTCTGTTCTGTTACTGTTCAAAAGTAAAAAATAACAGTAGTTAGAATGCTTGGGGGAACTTTTAATTTACTGTCTTAAAAAAAAAAAAAATTAGGGACTTCCCTGGTGGTTAAGTGGTTAAGACTCCATGTTTGCAATGCAGGGGGCGCAGGTTCGATCCCTGGTCAAGGAACTGAGATCCTACATACCAAGTACTGTGGCCAAAACACAAACAAAAAAAATACAAAAAGCCCCAACAAAAACATCTTCTAGAATGTTACCTCCTCGCCTCAGTAAACATTTATAACTTTTAAAAACATTTGGTAATGATTAACAATCTCTTTAGTACTCAGAAATATTAGATGACATTTAATCTGTAATAAAATCTGGAAATTTATTTTATAGACTTACTATTATGAACAAGTTGCTTCATCATTTGTATCTTCCAAAGGCAATTCTCTAGATCCTCGAAATAAATCTGGCTGCTGTTCAAAACCTATATGGTACTATTACTTCTAAATAAAGTTTTATAAGGACAAAGGGAAAGGAACATACAATAGATACCTATCAGTTGTTTCACCTGTCCCAAAATTAAATCCTTCTTTTCAATTTCAAAATGTCAATTTACATAATAAAATGCTGGGAAAAGCAAGCCCAAATACCAGGAAGTACTACTCTGAAACAAAAGAATTATGAAAATAGTGAATAAAGGAAACATGTACATTTATAATTGTATACACATTTATACATAAAACATGAGTTAGTATATTTCTACCATATCATAGTTAGGATGAACAAATATATACAAACATACATATGTGTTAAAAAAAATACAGTAATACTCATTTAAATGTAAACAGCACTGGAGACTACAAATAAAAATCATATTATCTCATTAAAGGCAATGTAATAAAGACCTTGTTAAAAGTACCATGTTTAGTTTTGAGCCTTGCAATTAGTATTACTCAATAATTTAATATTAGTTAAAAAGTAATATAAAGATGTGAGAGAACATTTAAAGTTGAAAAACACACACTAAAAAGTTTTAAAACAACATCAGAAGATTATGGGATTCACCACTTTGCTCTACACCTGTAACTACCACAAACAACACTGTTAATTAACTATACTCCATGTAAAATAAAATTAAAGAAAAAATTACTATAGGATTTAGGATAGGCTGGTTTAGGAGAACGAAGACTTAAAGGACATGAACTATTACCATGTAAAACACATAAAAAATTTTCAACAGCTGTAATTAGCTTGTTTTTTTTTCCCCTAAAAATGGATAAATCAAAGCAAAATTAGGATGAATTGCCCAAGATCAAAGCAAAATTAGGATGAATTGCCCAAGATCTCTGAAATGAATTCCATCTCAGTTTTAAAATTTTAAGTGATGGAACACAATCTAACAAAAATGATAAAGTGAGATACACAGTTGTCCTTAAAGAAAAGCTAAAACCTGGAGAAGTAAAACATTCCAGAGGACAAATCTTCCTACAATTAATGCTAAGGAGCTGCCTAAAATATTTTTTACACTAGAATTATACAGTGTTAATTTAAATAGAGAAAAAGTGATATATTATCAGGATAACATGAAGAGCTTTTGTAAATTATATAGTGATTGCCCTGTTTTTCATTCCAGAATTGGGGAGTATGGGGAGACAGGGAATGGCTTAAGAAGGGTGATGAAAACGTAAATTACAGAGAAAAAACCCCTGGTGACTGACATACCTACTGTATTGGCATTTGACAGAGAATTCTGGTTTAGTAAGTGATATGCTAATTACAGAAATACTAATTAGAAATACTTTTAATTACAGAAATACTATTAATTAGAAATACTTTTTTACAAAGATGAATTTGCAGAAAAACATAATTTTACCTGTATTATGAATAGAGGAATCAACTAAAGGTGCCTGTAACAAGTTAGTATTTCTTATATATTTAAGATAGTCAAAGAAAAATACTCTAGTTTTATGAAAAGTTGAATTTAGGTATGAACTATAAAACTGTCTGACATGTATAAAAGATAAAATCAGTTTAAAATTCAATTATAGAAAAACATTCTGGTTCCTACCCACTCTACTCAGGGGTCTTCATAATAACCAAAAATATTACAACAAAAGATTATAAAAACATTTAAAATACAATTTATATAATTTTTATTTACACTTCAGAATTTAAACAACTTGCTGGGAACATCTTTTGTGAGGCAACGTAGTCTTTTTTTAAAATCTGAAATTACTTAAGTTTCAAGACAGGCTCACTAATTTTTTTAAGGGCAAGCAACAAATGAGTTAGCTGAAAATAGCCAACTTAATGATTATTTGTAACACAGACTTCATTATGTGAGCCTAGAGAGCCTCCCCACCTCTGTCTCTCCTGTGAAGGAGGTCTTTGTGGGCTTTTGTGTGGCGGTTCCACTGAATTCATTACAATAGAGATGGACATTTGATATTCGTAACGATCCAACATCTGAGCAATCTTCTTTCGAGACACACCATGTTTATTCCTCCTACCAAAAAAGAAAAGGATTTTAATTCTATTTTTTAAGAATGTATAGGATTAACCTATTTTAGAGTAATAGAGCAGAATAGAGTCTAAATTACGTTTTGCAAATAAATACTAGAAGATACACCTCATATTTTATTTTTAAAAAAGGGCTCTCTCAGTTTTAAACAATATATTAAAAAGGCTTACAATACCATAAATCACAGCAAAATGTTAAATGATTATACTTTCTTCACATAGACTTAACTGATTCACTGAACCACTGAGTTAATGACCCCCAACTTTTAAACAACAAAATAAAAAGATTATGCAACACTGTTTTGAGAATTACAGAAGAATTGAGTGGGTTTCTAAGACTTACAAAAATCAATATAAAATATGTATAACTTGTAAAAGTTATTTTTAACACCCCTGCATTTAAAAAATTTATTATCAACACCAGACTATTAGAGATACAATTTTTACATATCTCACATAGTATTGAATGAAAGAAATTAGAGACAATGACTATATACTGTGTAACTCTATTTATTAATATATAAACTTTGAAAAAAATTTAACTATGGTGCTAAAGTGAAGGATTTTTTTAAAAAGCAAAAAAAAAAAAAAGCTTTAAGGAACAGCAAAGAAGTAATTTTAGGGAACTGTTATTGGGAAAAGGAATTCAAAAAACTTCTAAAGTGTTAGTAAAGCTCTCATGACACGAGTAATAGTTAAATGAATATCTGATTTATAAGAAATTTGTTAAGCTACATGTTTATATTTTATGTACTTTTCTGTGAGTTTAATTTTGACAACAGAGTGGTTTACGAATTATTCTTGTCTCTCAAAAATTTTTTTTTAATAATTTAACCCTTGTAGTTTTCTGTAACTTGAGTTGGACATGGCAAAACACAGAACATATTTCACATTTATTAAGTTCTAGACTTACTAAAGTTAACTCATCTTCCCAGATAAAAAGGCATAAAAATCGGTCAAACTAGACAGCAGCTAAACTGACTTTATTTTGTAAAGTTATTTTATATTAAGAATTATAATAAGTTTCAATGGTCTCAAATGCAAATAAAGCCTAACTGTATAACAATTTCATTAACTCACTTATTCAATATAAGCTAAGTATCTTTAGTTTTTAAACTCTCTTCTACCTGAGGAGCAATAATCACACAGAGGGCAGGCAAAGAATACCAGATATTAATAATATCAGTTTAACTCTTCATAAATTTGATTTGGCATGTAAATTAGAAAGGGAAAGAAAGATAACCAAAGGAATAAAAATTCAAAAGATACAAAAGGAATGAAAGGCAAGGAAGAAAGAAATTAGTTGAACACAATACACAGAATAACAGTTTTAAGCAGGAAGAGGGAAACAATGGTCTTAAAAAGAGAGGTGATGGTTGCACAACTCTGTGAATATACTGAAAACCACTGAATTGTACACTTTTAATGGGTAAATTGTAAGGTATGTGAGTTAAAAGTTGTCACCAAAGATGGGGTGGGAGGAGTGAAAATGAAGAAAGGAAAAATGATTTACAGTCAGGAAAACCAGGGGAAATGGATAAAGGTAAACACAAATGGAAGATCAGGGTTGAAACTAATACAAGACCACAATCCCTCACAAATCCTGAAATCTAAAATACTCTGCAAATTCAGTTTTCTGTTGACCCATATAGAAGCAAAGTCTAACCATGCCTGTATTCATATGGCAGCATGATCTACTCAGAACTAACATTAACCCATGTAAATTTTTCTCATCTGCATAGAATGAAGATTCACAATCTGCTGCAGAAATACTGAGATGTTTGATTATGCCATGCTGCCCCAAACTCTGCTAAGAGTGCTAACAATTAACAGGCTCTATATTACCTTTCTAAAATTAAAAAAAAAAAAAAAAAAATCTGAATTCTTAAACACATTGATTCCCTGGATCTTGGCTATGGGATAATGGATATGTTGCAGTAAAGATGGAAAAGGCGGACAGAGAAAAGCATCAGGTAAAAAGGTGATGGGATCTAAAATGGGAAAGAGATGAAGTTGGAAAGGCAATGCAGAGAAGTGGCCTAGCTAAAAAGCAGAAGGGAAAGTCCTAGCTTTTCTCTCGGTTTTCTGGATCTCCACTAGTATTCAATAAACTGGGAACCAATGCAGAAAGTCACGTAAGAAAAAGTAACAAACACACTTAACAAGGAACACTTAAGGAAATTTAATACTGCAAAGAGCCTCAAACACGTTGCATTTAAGTCAATGCTCCTCTTAATAGAAGGTGAGTAGTAGTAGTAGTCGTCCCTATTCACAGGTATCAAAGATTTAACAAACAAAAGCTAGTAAAGAAATTGATCATATAAAGGAGAAAAGAAGGAAAAAAAAGATAAGGGATTAAAAAATTTTGAGTGCCTTACTTTTCTAATTCTTCAGGATCAAATTTCCACCAAGTTTCAGGTTCATGAAACTCTACTCTGTAGCCTTTTCCTATGGCCTACACAAAAGAAAGGAAGAAAACAAAAACCCAGAGAATACTTCTTAAAGTAAAAAGATGGAAGACAGATACAAATTTCACTTAGACAATACTTCTAAATTTGCTCAACCAAGAAAAATTTACCTTTAAAATAATATGGTTTATAAAAATTTTAAGGCCACTTAACAGTCAAATTCCAATCACTATTCTCAAGTCCAGGCAAAACTAACAAGATGGACATATTGCTTAATAAGCAACATTCTCAATTTTTTAAAAATTAAGCATATGGACACACCTCTTTAGAGAACAAGGACAAATGTTTTAATAGTAAACATCAAAGTAACTGAAATTTCAGAATATGAAAAAAACTGAAAAGAACAGAAAAACTCTCTCATATCTCATATTTACCATTTCCACATATGGTTTCATTTCCCAAGCTTGTGTATTAGTGTTGTCTATTATGACTGGTGATCTCCCCTGATTGATAGCTTGCTTTGCTGAAATAAAAAATAAATTAAAAAAACAAAAAACATAACTATTAGATAAAAATATATAAAATAAAATTTAAACATTCATTAAGAAATTTTCTACAGCCCTGTACTTAAAACCAAAACTGTTCAATCTCTAGAGTCAGTGCATGGAAATAAAAGGACTCTGCTAAATTAAGTGGAATCAAGAGACATAAACACATGTAATGGGTTTTCTTCAGACCGAATGCTGGTTTTGAAAAACTAGCTGTAAAGGACATTTTGGGGGAAATATTCTGTTGAACTTACAGCTAACGAAGACTTCAGTCTAGAGCTTTCATTTACAGAAAATGTAGGGACAAGTTACATCTGAATATGGTCTGAGTATGAAAAGAGACAAACATTTAATGAAGTGGAAAGATGGAGATTTTTAACAGAAAATGGCAATTTACAAGATAATATGTAACTGATTTCATTTTGCGCAAAATATAAAGATGTGGAAAGTTACTAAGACACCAAAAGTTGTCTTCTACAGGTAAAATTACCAATAATGCTTTTGAAATAAGACTTAGGTTAAAAAAAGAAAAAAGTGCTATGGATTTATCACTACTTACATCCTAAGCAGCTAAATTCCACGGTTCAACTGACTTTGTGGATATTACTTAGGACAACGATTTCTGAAATTGGGAGCTGAGCTACAACAGAACTTTTCAAACTATATCTCCCTATCCCTATGCCGCTGATTCCCACATGAGGTGAGAATTATTCCACAGTGATTCCTGTTAATGACAGGCAGACAATTAAGAGCCCACTATAAAATTTATTTTATTTTTTTTACAGAGTTCCATCGTTTATGAAACAGAGACTCCATTTAAGACTGTTCTCATAGAAAGCAGTAGAAAAGCAGTCACTTGGATAGGGAGGAGGCTAGTAGACCTGTGACTCTCAGAACCTTCCTGCAGTGGCCACAGCTGGGGGAGGGGTGGTGTCCACCCTTTGGCTCTGTCTCCATCCTGGGCGTCTGCTCAAGGATCGCCCTCTCATGGTTCTGACCCCTCTGACCGTGGCCCTTGGGGGACCTCTTGACTTGGCTGTTGTCATTCCAGATTCATGTATCATGCCTCTTCCTAGAGAAACCTGAGAATCCCTCAGACTGGAAGCTTCAGATGCTCCAAGAGCAAATCAGTTAGTGCTTTGAATTTACATGCTAACAAACAGATTATTTAGCATCACTCCAGAAGAGTAACACAAATTACCTCTAACAGGTGGGACTATGGATGGATGGTGGTTGTTGTTTAGTGGCTAAGTCATGTCCAACTCTTTTGAGACCCTATGGACTATAGCCCGCCAGGCTCCTCTGTCCATGGGATTTCCCAGGCAAGAATACTGGAGTGGGTTGCCATTTCCTTCTCCCCACTATAAAATTTAAAAGGCTGAGGCAAAATGCAATGATATGTAAGTTTTGCTGGGATTTAGAATTCAAACCACTAAGTTCCACATAATGAAAACATTTATACAGATGTCTAAGGGAAGATAGAATTTTAAAGGTTAAGAAATAATGACTAATGTGGAATGTAAATATATATTTGGGAGAAGATGTCTCTAAGTATTAAAAGAAAGTTACAACTTGGGTCACAAACAGGATACCAAGATGCTATCAATTCCTACTGCTTCACCCCAAACAGTGATCATACTTTCATTTTTAAAAAAAGTATTAAAGTAATTCTCCTGTACATAATAAAAAGCTTCAAAAGCACATGGCTAAAGTAAAACTGAATGGAAGTTAACTGGAGACAATATTGTAAAGTAATTAGCCCCCAACTAAAATAAATAAATTTATATAAAAAAAAAAAAGAAAGAAAGTACATAAAGTAATTCTCCTAACGTCTGATAGACAGGCTTACACCTCTAAGGAGTCATGTTCTACAAAAGGAGCTTATTAACCAAATAAATCTCTGATTTGCAGGCATGGGGATATTATTCTCTTTCCATGAATAATTATCATCCAATACCACATTCCAGTGCACTCCAGGAAAATAAAGGTCCTAAGTAAACAATGTTTGAATACTCAAATAAAGAGAGACATTTCCTCAAACAAATTAACTACCATACTCTAAGAAAGAGAATAACGACATCTTGGAGATATTTTAAATTTATAAGCAGTTAAAGATGAATTTAGATTCTTCTAATAAACATGAGGCAGACTGATATTCCCAGAATAATGACTAGCACTTAAAAGTATTCAATAAATGTTTGTAAATTAAACGTAATGCTCACAACTTTCAAAATGTCTAGTGATTGCTAGTTATCATTACCTTGACAAGGGTTAAAAAACTACCTTGGAAAAGTCTACACTTACCATACTAATAAAACCAGTCATTTATCTAGACACCAATATGTTCAGCAAGTATAATTCACACGGCACAAACATTTTAATGAAATAGTCTAATATTGCAGAAAGAAAAAAAATGTCCCACACAAACAAACTTTCCAGTTCACCAAAGATATACTGCCTCATTCCCCTTATCATCTACTTTTATTCCTCTGGGCCAATAACTCTGGGCCAATAACTCTAAGCATTTTGGGGAACTTCCAGTATCACCCTTATTTGACTTGGGCAGTAACACTGCAACATTTTAAAAAATAAAAAAGAATTAATTAAAAAAAATTTTTTTTCTAAAATAAACATTTGGAGAAATCCTAGAATCGATACTAGAAAATAGTCTTAAAATCAAACTTATGTGACATTTAAACTTTTTATTCAAAAATATTCTCATTGAAATTCCTCACTTTGAAAATTGAGAATTAGAAAGAAAAGCATTTTGTTTTTCCTGTACATACTGTACTTTAGGGTAACACTAGTTGCTAGTTCTAGGTAAGAGGACGTTCCCCATTACAGAAGAATTCTAGCCACTGAACACAGAAGGAACCACAGACCTAGAAAATCATTTTGCAACTTTAATGAAATAACTGATTAAGGAAACCATTCTTGAATAAAACAGGGAGCAAACTGTCCCTCTGAAGCTACTGATCTTAGCATCACTAAAAATGGGACAACCATTTACTTACAAAGAAAAAGAGGTTGAACCAAATAAATCCTACAAGTTAAATGACTACCACAAGGAAGTAAATAGGCTGTTCACTGTAATCTCTCTACTCCAGGTTTAAATAATATTTCATCATCAATGCATTCTTAATTTTTTAAAAAAGAAATCAAATTATAATATAAGCATGTACCTACACAGTTCTAGATTAACAGTTTTCAATTCTGACTGTAACATTAGAATATCTAGGAAACTTTCCAAAAAAACCACCAATGTTTAGATCCACTCCAGACCAACTAGGGGCTTCCCCAATGGCTCAGTGGTAAAGAATCCGCCTGCAATACAGGAACCTGGGAAGACGCAGGTTCGATCCTCAAGTCAGGAAGATCCTCTGAAGAAGGACGTGGCAATCCATTCCAGCATTCTTGCCTGGAAAATCTCACATACAGAGGAGCCTGGCAGTCCATAGGGTCGTAAAGAACTGGACATGACTGAAGTGAATAAGCACGCAAGCACATCAGACTGACTAAACCAGAATTTCTGAGGCTAATAATTGGGCATGAGTTAAAAAAAAAAATAAAAAATTCCCCAAGTGATTCAAATGTGCAGCCAAGGTTAATAACTACTATTCCAAAATTAAACAAATTGACCCATGTGCCTCTAAAAAGTATATTAACTAATTTTTTTGTATCAGTGAAAAAAACGTTTAATATTCATGGACATTAAGCCTTAGAAAATATTAGCATTACTCGAGGAAATAACTTTTGGTAACACATAACAAAAATATCAGAGGTTTTCTGAATTTGTTCATGAGGTATAAAGCAGTATATCAAAACATCCTATACCTCTATTGTACTGGCTTATGTACACTATTTACAGTTTAAAAAATATTCTAACTACATTCTCTGATTTTCACAACCTCAATCAGGTACAGCAAGTATAATTATCACTGCTTCTAAGAGATGAAAAATTGGGTCTCAAAGCTCTTTCGATGGCTTGTCAGTCAGCCAGCTGGTAAAAAGTTAACAAAAAAAGAAAAAAAAAGTCAAGAATAAAAACTCAGGTATTGTGACTCCTAGTTAAATATTCTATCCCAGGAGACTTGGCCCAAAACAAACCTCTGTTCTGGTTCCAGTCATGGGCATCACCAAGTTGATTAACATTATACCTGTACCCATCTTGACGGTGAAAATAGTCATCAGTGCTGAACACAATGCCATCACGACTCTGACCAAGCAGAATTCTGTTAATAAAAGAAATCATAAAGGTGCCATTTATAAAATCTATAACCATCAGAAATAAGCCACATAGGAAAGATTATTAAATGAATATCTGGTACATATTTGTAAATATATTGCAGGCAGAACAGGACAGGAGTTGAACCTTAAAAAGCTTTCAGATTTCAAATATCACTTCACACTTAAATCTACATCATAATAGCCAGTAATAAAAACTTTTTAAAGTGGCTTCTATATTGCAACTTTTAAAAACACTCTTCAATTTCAAAATGATGTCAACTATCCATGTTTTAACTTTAGTGAATTTGTATTCAGTGTCTAAAATTGCCTAAATTTAACGAAATAGGTAACCTAAGACAAGCAAGCTTAAGGAAGCAAGTCATCTGAGGAAAACTACATTTGACCCAAAATAGTTTTGATAGCTTTGATATACTATTTCTATAAAGCACAAACATGCATGACCTAAAAGTAGGACTTGAGGTTTAAGGCTGTGAAACAGTCTATGATCCTCCAGCGTATAGTCATGTTTTTTATTTTTAAGAGATTAAATTACTAAATGAAGTTAACTACTAAATACTAAACAAAGAACACACTCTCAGAACAAGTCAGTGGTAATCAAGGTCTGTTCTCACGATTTACCACCTTTAACTTCTAAGCACAGAGAGATTGACAAGTGTTCTGTGCAAGAGAATTCTCATAACCAGCAACTCATGAAAGAGATTGGAGGTGTGCTGAGAAAAGGGAAAAAACAGTAGGAACAATTTGGATCCAACAATAACAAAAAATTCGCCTGCAATGCAGGAGACCCTGTTTCAATTTCTAGGTCGTGAAGATCACCTAGAGAAGGCACAGGCTACCTACTCCAATATTCTGGCCTGGATTCCAAGGACTGTATAGACCATGGAGTCACAAAGAGTCAGACACAACTGAGGCAACTTTCACTTTATCTCCCCTCCTTCAACCATTAGGCAATTGGATTATCATTTTATTGGGCTTCAGAAGTGGTGCTAGTGGTAAAGAGTCTGCCTGCCAATGCAGGAGACTTAAGAGATGTGGGTTCCATCCCTGGGTCAGGAAGATCCTCTGGAGAAGGGCATGGCAACCCACTCCAGTATTCATGCCTGGAGAATCCCGTGGACAGAGAAGCCTGGCAGGTTGCAGTTCATGGAGTGGACTGAACTGAATATATATAATTCTATAATCTCTTTTTGAGAAGGGGAAGGGAATAGAAGGTGGTGGGATGGATGATATTGTCCTGGGATGATTCAAGAATACTTCCTGCTTTTTCGCAACGGGTTTGCCACCAGGACACAGGTGTCGTGAAAACCACTGTTAAACCTAAGCCAAAATGGGAAAGAAGACCCACATCAATATCGTCGTCACTGGGCACGTAGATTCAGGGAAGTCTACCACGACTGGCCATGTGATCTACAAATGTGGTGGGATCGACAAAAGAACAACTGAAAAGTTCGAGAAGGAGGCTGCCGAGATGGGAAAGGGCTCCTTCAAATATGCCTGGGTCTTGGACAAACTCAAAGCTGAACATGAGCGTGGTATCACCATTGAAATCTCCCTGTGGAAATTTGAGACAAGCAAGTACTATGTTACCATCATTGATGCCCCAGGACACAGAGACTTCATCAAAAACTACAGGGATATCCCAGGCTGACTGTGCTGTCCTGATTGTTGCTGCTGGTGTTGGTGAATCTGAAGCAGGGATCTCCAAGAACGGGCAGACCCATGAGCATGCCCTTCTGGCTTACACTCTGGGTGTGAAACAACTAATTGCTGGAGTTAACAAAATGGATTCCACTGAGCCACCCTACAGCCAGAAGAGATAACGAGGAAATTGTTAAGGAAGTCAGCACCTACATTAAGAAAATTGGCTACAACCCCAACACAGTAGCATTTGTGCCAATTTCTGGCTGGAATGGTGACAACATGCTGGAGCCAAGTGCTAACATGACATGGTTCAAGGGATGGGAAGTCACCCGTAAGGTCGGCAATGCCAGCGGAATCACCCTGCTTGAAGCTCTGGATTGCATCCTGCCACCAACTCGCCCAACTGACAAACCCTTGCATTTGCCTCTCCAGGATGTCTATAAAATTGGTGGTATTGGTACTGTCCCTGTGGGTCGTGTGGAGACTGGTGTTCTCAAACGTGGCATGGTGGTCACCTTTGCTCCAGTCAATGTAACAACTGAAGTAAGTCTGTAGAAATGCACCATGAAGCATTGAGTGAAGCCCTTCCCGGGGACAATGTGGGCTTCAATGTCAAGAACGTGTCTGTCAAAGATGTTTGTCGTGGCATTGTGGCTGGTGACAGCAAAAATGATCCACCCATGGAAGCTGCTGGCTTCACAGCTCAGGTGATTATTTTGAACCATCCAGGCCAAATCAGTGCTGGTTATGCACCTGTGCTGGATTGTCACACAGCTCACATTGCTTGCAAGTTTGCTGAGCTGAATGATTGATCATTGTTCTGGGAAAAAGCTGGAAGATGGCCCTAAATTCTTGAAATCTGGTGACGCTGCCATCGTTGATATGGTTCCTGGCAAGCCCATGTGTGTCGAGGGCTTCTCTGACTATCCTCCCCTGGGCCGTTTTGCTGTGCGTGACATGAGACAGACAGTCGCTGTGGGTGTCATCAAAGCAGTGGACAAGAAGGCAGCTGGAGCTGGCAAGGTCACCAAGTCTGCCCAGAAAGCTCAGAAGGCTAAATGAATATTATCCCCAATACCTGCCACCCCAGTCTTAATCAGTGGTGGAAGAACGGTCTCAGAACTGTTTGTCTCAATTGGCCATTTAAGTTTAATAGTAAAAGACTGGTTAATGATAACAATGCATCGTAAAACCTTCAGAAGGAAAGGAGAATGTTTTTGTGGACCATGTGTTTTGTGTATGGCAGTTTAAGTTATTAGTTTTTAAAATCAGTACTTTTTAATGAAAACAACTTGATCAAAAATCTGTCACAGAATTTGAGACCCATTAAAAAAAAGTTTAATGAGGAAAAAAAAAAGAATACTTCCTAATAAAAGTAACAAAGAATTTCAACTATTAAAATAACAAACATCTCTCCTTTCCTCAGATAATAAAATTGCATACATTTTATATAAAAATAAAATCATACATAAATGTAAAAAATGTACTGTATACTTCCACTTATAGAATTTTAATTCAAATTACTTTAAACAAACCAAAGTAAATGGTTTATCATATTGAAGTTGGCAGAAACCAACACAATTCTGTAAAGCAATTATCCTTCAATTAAAAAATAAGTTAAAAAAAAAGTAAATGGTTTAAGTTGTTTGAGGATAAAGCTGGATTTCTCTTTTAAGTGGCCATGATTTTCCCAAAATATACCATCTAACACATTTGGCATCCTATTTGTTTATAACTGATAAAAAATGCCACAATATTAGCATTCCAAACCAAAGCTCAATTCTCTAAAAAAATTTTGATCATAATCAACTAGATGATAGCTAGTTATGCTTAAAAGTACCAGAAACCTGATACTATCTTTCCTAGATAACATATATGTTTTTTTCCCCTCTGTTCTACTACTTTACTAGCAGATGATCTTCTAGATTTAATAATACCATACTACAAGAGTATAGGATCTTCTGTACCCAAGAAATGCTTAACCGCTTCAGAAAAAAAAAAGTGGGAAGGGGTAGTAAATCAATTTATATCATTAAACCATGTCAACATCAAACATGAGCAAATCTCAATGAAGAATATCTTAGGTGTATAAATCATAACTACAGCAAATAATTTTAGCTTGGGGAGACTTTTTCCTCCCAGACTGCTCATGCATCGTTTCAAAACTCCGTGAATTATCTCAAAAATACCTTTATCAATCTAGATATATCTAATGTCATATCAACCATCTGAACCAAAAGTAAATTATTTAAGACTATCAGTATTTTCAAAATTCTTAGTCAGATTCTATTAGAACCCTCCCAAGTTACAACAGGTACTATAATGGATTCTCAGAATGCCAAAATTTAGACCTTCGAGAAATCAAGTATACAATAAAAATTTCAGATGTGGTCCCACTGGCCACTTGACTCGTATTTTTTCAAAATATCTATCTTTTTGAGGACCTAGTATGTGCAAAGCATTTTATATATATACCTCTATAATTCCATTGAATCCTCACAACAACCTTGCCAATGTGGTATTAAACAAATTCAGAAATGAAAATAATTTCAGCAATCAGGCAGTCAAAATCACACAAACAATGGTGGGAGAGCCAAAACCAATAGCTCACAACATCCCTGCCTCCTGGTGTCCACACCCTTGGATAATCCCCTCAACTCAGGAGACCTTACAGACTACAGATAGCAAGGAACTGAGGCCTTCAATCCAGTAGCTCACAAGGAAATGAGTCTTGTCAACAATTCTGAGAGATATTCCATGCAGGTCTTCCCCAAGACAAGCCTTCAGACCAAAACACGGCCCAAGGCAACATAGTAATCATAGCATCCTTAGGAGACCTTGAGCCAGAGGCATCCAGATTCCTGTCATTCAGAAACTGTGAGTCAATTAAATGTTTATTGCTTTAACAAGTCAGCTTCAGGGAACTTTGTAACACAACCATAGATAAAAAAATTTACTCTGTACTTACAATCTTTCACTTGAGTAACAAGTGAATTGTATTCTTTAAACGTCATTTTGAGAGTTCTACTCCCCAAAATGGTCTACTATATATAGAGTCTTTGTAATTTTCATGCTTTATTTTTTTTAATTTCTAAGAACCATATGTTTTCTATAACACATCATATATATTTAAAAATAGAAGTGATTTAAAAGAAAAAACTCTAGAGTAAAACCGATACTGCATGAATTCTTTACCTCCTTATGTACTGAGTGGCCTTGCATACCCTCTGGCCCAAGACTACTGGGACACTTCATTCTCCAAACACTCCTTGAAAGAAGAGAATTACCCTACGTAAGAAAAAGTCAATCTTCCCTCTGGAGTTTAAACTGAGAGCTCTTCCAACAGAAGGAAGGAAAAAAAAAAATCTCTTCCTCTGTTCAAACTGTTGTGTTCTATGGTTGCTATAACAAATTATCACAAACTTGGTGGCTAAAAACAACACAGGTTTATTATCCTACTGTTCTGAAGGTCAGAAGTCTGAAATCAGTTTCATTAGCTTAAAATCAAGTTGTGGTCAGACTAGCATTCCTCTAAAAGCAACCTATATATCGATCTTGACTCGTGGTCCCTTCATCATCAAAGTCAGCAGAGTAGGACTCTCTCTTTCTGACAAGTGCTTCAATTATCTTTTATTCCTGATCAACTCCAGACATTTTGCTAATATGAAATTACTGCTTCTGATAATACTCTCACTGGTGAAATCTGTAGCATATAAGAAATGTACATTTGCTGAAGTATTTTCGATTTATGCCTCCTCCTTGCAAGAACACAGTATAAGAATCTAGCAAAATCTTTAGCCCATACCCCTAAGAATGATACCCAAAACTTGTTCCCTAAATGGTCCTGAGACCAACCATAGAATCAAAAGATTCAGTTCGGCTGATTGTCAACTACAACAGCAACAAAATTCTACCTACAGAATATTGTTGAATTCTGCCTCAAACAAACCTTTCATCAAAAAGCCATCAGTTTACCTAAGAGGACAAAGAGCTGGCACCTTGTCATACCTACAGAAGTTGTGTGAACTGTTTTGCACAGGTTTATTTGTAAATATTTAAAGTCTGTACCTGTATTCAAATTTAATGTAAGACTGGTTTCATCAAAATCTGTTCATGAAGATGTGGTAAACACTAAGCTTCTGCGACTTGTAACCAAGTTGGCTTAGGTCAGTTATCAGTAAATAAAAAGATAATGCTGTCTTGAGGGTGAGATGAGAAACCAAAACATCAAAAGTGGAGGCAACTAAGAGAACCTCTAAATAAGTAAAATCTTGAGAAAAATGAAAGGACGCATATTATGTCTCCTGCAGTGGAAGGCAGGGTACTAGTTCAAGTGCACAAGGATATGGAGATAAAGAGGTAGGTAAGGACTAAAGGAAGAAAGGGACTTGAATACTATCCCAAAAGAATATGAAATTTATCTAACCCACTATAACTCATTACCACATATTAATACTAAACAATGTTATATTTTAATTTAGTGCCCCAAATCAGTTCAACTCTGATCTTCCAAATCTTTATTCCTTTTTTCAAAGCTCATTTGAAAAGCTAAATCCTACATGAAACCATTCCTCACTAGAGAATATGTGGCTTCATATACAATCCCAAACAACCATTCCTACTTCATTTAAAAAGTGCTGACCTAAAGAGATACTTCTGCTGCTTTAACCAAGCTATTCAAAGCCAGGGACACAACTGAAGAGACTTAGCAGCAGCATTCAAAGCCAGGACTCAGGTATAGAGCAACCCATGTGATAGATATTAAAGTGAAGGATTAGGTAAGAAACACACTCTCATTTACATCCCCACTTTGAACTCTTACCAATTTTCATAACTTCTCCCAGTCCTTTAACCTGAACTCATTTTTTATTAGCCTCTGCTGCCTCTAAAAAGTGAAAAGACTAATTCACCTCCCAAGATGGGTTATATACGGAAGCACTCTAAGCCTAAAAACAGTAACATAAATGGTAGTTTTGACTATAACTTCCATTCTTATTACACCTAATTCCTCAAATAAAGAAATATACACAGGGTCGCAAAGAGTCAGACATGACTTAGCGACAGAACAACAACATATTAAATATAATCACCTCTCATCTCCCACTACAATTATGTCTCCTTGAACTTCTACTGAATTGCCACTCACTTTCAGTTTCAACACACTCCAATATGTTGTTCCAAACCTAACTCTTCTTTTTTACATTTTACACCAGGCCCTCACCAGAAAATACCTTCATCCAATTTCCAACCATCTCTTTTCTGATATTCCAAATCTAGAAGAACGCCCATGTTTGTAAGACTTCATTCTTAATTTCTATCCTTTCTAAAGAAGGGTTGAAATATCATTTTCTCTACAAAATTTTCACTAAAAAGGAATCAAAATGCAGACTTAAAATTCATTCACAAAATCAGTTCACAATCTAGCTTGAAATGTCTATATAACTTAAGTCTTTCTCTAATTTCTTGCTTCTTAAGAAATACTGTTTAAGTTGCTTAGACTATCTTGCAAATAAATATAAACCATTTACAAAATAGTTCCTTGGACTTTTTTATCATCACCCAAAGACATCAAATAAACTCTTTTCCCTCTTTCCTAGCATAAACCTCGAATCATCCGACTTAAACTACAAAGAATCTGTATTGTTTTTCACAGCTGCACACATGTGTTTGACTCCATCAATACTTTAAAAATGTAAACAAAGACAGGAATTTGAAACATTTCACCACACAATAAAACATCATCAGTTCTAACTCCACTAATTCAGATATTGCTCACTTCAAACTCCTTAAAGAAACCACAAAAAGGTTCCCTCCATCAATAATGGTATGAACACAACACAGTTCTTAAAACAAGCTCAAAATTCCTTTCCTTGGGTTATTATCCCATTTGCTTCTCATAATAATTCCAGAAAAATAAGTATTATTCATTAACGGCGAAACCTGTCCACGGTCACAAACTGAAATAACTGAGTCAAAGCTCAAGTTTTCTACCCATGAATCCAACTCTTCTTGAATAGCTAGCTGACTTGAAGGGCAGCACAGTTCTCAAATAGCATTTGCTTTCATCACAGCCATTATTTCACACAGTGAATCTATTTTTAAAGTCCTTAACAGGATCTTAATATAAATATGTCAATTCTCCTTTCCTCTATCAGAAAACATCTTTTTAAATATTTATCATCATATGCCATTCTCAAGTATAACAAATTAAAAGATTTTTTACAAGACACATAAAAGCATTTGCCATTGATTACAACTATCATGATCTTTAAGCAATAAATTACCAAGAATTCACTTGGTATCCTTTACTTACCGAGACAATGTTGTTTTCCCAGAACCAGGCAAACCTCTTAAAAGAATAAGTAACTTCTGCAATTTATGTAACTTTTCCTCTTGAAACTGCTGGTTCATAAACCTGTCTGTTCCATTACACTCGTCCACAGAAGGATCTTTCCAGTATCCTTCACTGGTTTCACAGAAACCATTACTCGCATACCCATCTTGCACACTGTAGTCATTTCTAGAGGGATGATCACTACTGGTAATATCACTACAGTCAGTATATTCATTGTTCTCATCAAAAGTCAAACAATCCCAGTTAGCATGACAACTATTTATAAAACATCCATTCTGCATCTCAAAGTCATCCTGGGCATGGAAAATATTTGATGGTGGATTTGGTGGAACACTGAATCTTTGAATATTTAAGTGATAGTTAAAACTGGGAAGATGAGGGTCTTGTGGTACTACAAAAGAATGCATTGCTTGCCACTCAGGCCTGAAGGAAGTAAATGAATTGTCACAAAATGTAGGTACTACTTGTCCATTACAAGGATATTTACCTGGCTCATTCCCCATGCACTGTTGATAACCACAATGTGGTTGAAGGCCATTACTAAGATAATTTTTCTTTTCTTCTTCAGATTTTAACAGATCATTATTACAGCTCTGATAATATGGAATGAGTTGTTTCTGAGAGGGTTCGGGTTCCTTACAACTGCTTTCTGAATCATCTTTTTCATTTTCAAGCTCTTCAATTTCTTTGTAAAACTGGAACAATTCATTGTCAATCTCTGATTTTTTGGAGTTAAATTTCTGTTTCTTTTGTTCTCTTTTGCCATCTCTACCACTGATAGTATCTGCTTGATTCCTCCTGTCATTACATTTTTTTTTCTCAGGGGGTTTGTAAATGGGTCCTATAAATGCTTTACTTGTGCTATATATCTCATCATCTGTGGATACCAATGGAGGATGCGTATCCTGTACAACTTGTGAATCAACAGACTTGATAACATCCGGTCTGTCACTAGGCATCCCATCATGCACAGGTTTCAGCAAATCTGTAGTTTGGGTTTTGTCCTCCTGAGGACAACTACGTCCTCTAACATTAGTGATGGTTACAGGGGTCCAATCACTTCCAGTTTTCTCTTGCTTTCTGTGAAAATTACCACTACCATGATGGGGGAAAACATATGCCTCTTCAGTAGACTTCAATTTCTTGGAGCATGGTTCACTTATTAGTTCTTCCTCATGTCCCACGGATTTGGCTTCAATTTCACCATAAGGCATCTGAGGAGCAAATCACACAACTAATAACTAATACTTTTAAAAATCTAAACAAAAGTTTCCTCAGAAACAATAGAAAAAAACAATTTGATATAAGCATTTAAAAAGCATTTTCACAAAACATGAATATTTTAAAGCTGTAATTTTATAACCACGTAATACTGTTATGACATTACGATTTAAAGCAGGGGTTTCACTGAAGGTAAATCATCATCCTTTTTTAAAGAAAGCTATATCTCCTCTTTAATCTAACTGATGTATTTCTGAATTCAGAGAACCTAAGCAAAAATTTGAGCAAACTTGGAAAGCTCAATCAGTAATACACATTTCGATGATACAGATATACAATCGTGTACTAAAAGGGAGAGTAAGCGTGCCAACCAAAATGACACATATCCAAACCGGTTGTGATAAACTGTATCATAAATGTCTTCCTGTTTAAAATCACTAGGTCCTTAGCAAACCTCAGACAACCACAACTGTTAGCAATCAAATGTCAGATTAACTGAAATGTCAGTCTTTATAGGCCCTATTCTTGCGAGGAGAGTAAAAGTGTCTCCAAGTGTGTGTATTACATTAATTTTAAAGAAAAAAACAGTAACTTAAGTTGTTCTGAGAATGACAGAAATACGTGATGTTTAGAAATCTGGCAACTCCCCAAATCAAAGCCCTCATCTTTTCCAGATGGTTCGTCCATCTCGTAGATAAATAAACTCTGCTTCCCCTGAAAATTTTTGGGGACCCTCAACAGTGCAATTCAAAAGCCTGTTTGGGTCAATACTTCATTCCGCCCGCTCTCTGGTCCTCCTTTCCCCCATACGAGAGCAAACTGCTACTGCTAAGTCGCTTCAGTCGTGTCCGACTCTGTGCGACCCCATAGACGGCAGCCCACCAGGCTCCTCCGTCCCTGGGATTCTCCAGGCAAGAATACTGGAGTGGGTTGCCATTTCCTTCTCCAGTGCATGAAAGGGAAAAGTGAAAGTGAAGTCGCTCACTCGTGTCTGACTCCTAGCGACCCCATGGGTCTGCAGCCTACCAGGCTCCTCCACCCATGGGATTTTCCAGGCAAGAGTACTGGAGTAGGGTGCCACTGCCTTCTCCAATACGAGAGCAAAAGGAAAGGTCAAAAACACGAATGAGACAGGAAGGCCCCAGGGGGACTGAAAGAAAACACACCTGAAGAGAACGCCAACCTCCCAGAAACAGGCCCCTCCTAGGCCGCTTCTCAGCTTCTCCTTTGCTCATTATAAACAGCAGAAAAGTCCCAGGGAAGAGAAAGGAGAGAGAGGCCTATACACAACCTAAACCCTAAGGCCTCCTGACCTCCAAACAGGGCAGCCCGAGCAAAAGCGCTTCACCCAATTTCTCTGTCCCAAAGGAGACACGTTCAGGTTCTGTCTAGGAATTCCAAAGAGCTCCGAGACCCAAAGGTTCACTCCCGGCTCCTGTTTACGGCTAACCTAAAGGGTTCAGTCAAGCGCCGGCGAGAAGCCAAGCCACTGAAGAAACTGAAAAACGTCCCCACCACAACCCCACCTCGCTTAAAATGGTCTGTTTACTCACCTTATACCACAGTTCTGCATTGACTTCAAAAAAGTAGGTGAAAGAAGCGCGGAGACCTTCCCCAAACAAGAGACCGGGTGGGACTGAAAGCCCGGCCCTCAGGAGCCGAGAAACAAGCCGCCACTCCGTACGCAAGATGGCGACCACCTCACAGTTACCCCGGCAGGAATTACGAATTTGCGCCAAGGCATTGTGGGAAACGAAGTCCGGAATTCACACCCAGCTTGGAAATCTCAACTTCTCCCAGAATGCATTGCTTCACATACGCGCTGAGGACAACAAGCGAAGGCCGGAAGTAGTTCTTAAGTTGGAGGCGGGAAGTTGTTTAGAAATACCAACTTAGGCTAAAACAGGCATTGACCTGGTCTGGGGTTCACTCCTAAAGGAAAAGACACTGTGAGTGCCTGACACCCCAAACAGATACATAAGCTGTTCTGAGTACATGCTTTAAGGCTTTTAGGGATATACAAAAACTTTTAAAAGGGGTCTTAACATTTCATGTCGCCAACTAGGCTTACTAACATTTCTACGAAAAACCAGTCAATGACTAGGTTCATGTTTTTCTGTCCAAGAAGAGAATCACTGCAGCAGAGCCTTGATAACAGATAAAGGTACTTGTGATAAAATAACTTAAAATGTCATAGCTGTATTTTGTTTTGGGAACTAAAGACCATTTTCTGAGCCTTCTCGTGAAAACAATCAACTTGTGGAAAGCACTTAGAACAGCGCTTGGTAAAAATAAGTGCTATATAAGTGTTTATTAAATTAGAAATAACCACAAACTGAACAACTGGCAGTCCTCTGCTCAGGGTCCCTTCTCTCTTCCCACCGTCTCCCCTTTCTCTAGACCCGCTCCTTCACCTGCAGGGAAACTGCTAATCTCTTCACACGTGTTTAAATACGTATATAAGTAAACCCGTTGCGATAGCGTTTTAATTTATAAATATAGTAGTTAAAATCACAGTCTCTAATGTTTGCATTGGATTATTTAACAGCCTTATGACCAAGAGGGCTCACCGAGAGCAATCCATCCCCTTACAGTGACAGACTCGTCCTCAAATACAAATTCTCTCGTCGATCTTTATGATGTTTCCTCGTGATTAGATTCAAATTATACATACATCCTTGGTGGAAACAACCACATGGGTGAAGTTGTGTTCTTCCTCGGGATGGTACATTCGGAGGCACAGAATGTCTTATCTATCCATTATAAGATGGTATTAATTTTTATCACCGGATCAAGGTGTTGTAGTTTCTTCACTTGGTTTTCCCGTGCTTTTTTATCCCTTAAGCAATCTGTGAAAAAATGCTTTGAAACCAAGAAAATGTCTCACTCCTAATCAAGCTCTACCTTAAGATTTTGCCTTCATGATTTTTACTGCAACTGCTCTTTACAATGTTAGTTGCTGTGTTTCTTTCCACCCTACCTCCTTCAAGCCCACCACATTTATTAGTTTTGATGCTTGTTGCTGTTCAGTTGCCCAGTCATGTCCAACTCTTAGCGATCCCAAGGACTGCCACATCCCAGGCCTCCCTGTCCCTCACCATTTCCTAAAGTTTGTCCAAGTTCATGTCCATTTCAAGGGTGTTGACATCCAGCCATCTCATACTCTGAAGGCCTTCTCCTTCTGCCTGCGATCTTTCCCAACTTCAGGGTCTTTTCCAATGGATCAGCTGTTCATGTCAGATGACCAAAATACTGGGGTTTCAGCTTCAGCATCAGTCCTTCCAACAAGTAGTCAGGGTTGATTTTCATTAAGATTGACTGGTTTGATCTACTAAATAGAAAGTTTTGATGCTACTAAAAGGAAAAGCCCCCTTATATTCTATCAGTATGAATTTACATGTTCCTTTTTGTTTAAGAAGTTAGAGTCCATTGCTGTTCTTATTCGGAGAAGGCAATGGCACCCCACTCCAGTACTCTTGCCTGGAAAATCCCATGGGTGGAGGAGCCTGGTAGGCTGCAGACCCATGGGGTCGCTAGGAGTCAGACACGACTGAGCGACTTCACTTTCACTTTTCCCTTTCATGCACTGGAGAAGGAAATGGCAACCCACTCCAGTATTCTTGCCTGGAGAATCCCAGGGACGGAGGAGCCTGGTGGGCTGCCGTCTATGGGGTCGCACAGAGTCGGGCACGACTGAAGCGACTTAGCAGCATCAGCAGCAGCAGCTGTTCTTATTTGTTTATTAGTTTATAATAGTCTATTTTTAGGACAGTTTTAGGTTCAGAGAAAAATTGAGTAGAGTACAGAGTTTCCATGTATCCCATTCACGTCACATACAGTTTCCCCTGTTACTAATCTCTTACAGTATTATAGTATTTTATATATATATTGTGTGTATATATATATATAGTATTACAGTATTATAGTACATCATTACAATTAATGAACCAATATTGATACACTAATGTTAAGGACAGACCATCGTTTTTCAGATTTCCTTAGTTTTTCACTAATGTCCTGTCTGTCCCACGGTTCCATCCAGGATGCAATATTACATGGAGTTGTCATTTATCCTTAGTCTCCTGCTGGCTGTGACGGTTTCTCAGACTCCACTTGGTTTTGATGACTTTGGCAATTTTAAGGAAAACTAGTCAGGAACCTTGTAGGATGATGCTCTTCTATTGGAATTTATATGATACTTTTCTCATGATTAGACTGGGATTATGGGTTTTTGAGAGGGAAACCACAGAGGTAAAGTGTCTTTTTCGTAACATTATAACAGGTGTACATACAACCAACATAGTTTGTGATTATATATGTTGATCACCAGAGTAGTGTTGGTTAGGTTTCTTCACTGTAAAGTTACTCTTTTTCCCCTGCTTGCTCTGCCATACTCCTTGGAAGGAAGTCATTGTGCACAGCACACATTTCTGGAGTGCTCTCCCTTCATTAGACTATTTAAATAATTTCTTGTGAATTCTTCTGCATAGGAGATTTGTCTCTTCTCTCCTTTCCTTATTTATCTATTTAATTTATTTATTTATTTATTTTGTCACACTGGATCTTCACTGTGGTGCTCAGACTCAGTTCTGGCATGTGGATCTTAGTTCCCTGACCAGGGATTGAACCATCGTCCCCTGCCTTGAAAGGCGGATTCTTAACCACTGGACCACCAGGGAAGTCCCCATCCTTATTTGTTTTGATGCTCAAATTATTTGAAGTTTGCCCAGCTTTGGGTTGACTCCTTTTGACCTGCACATTGAGTACTTCCTTACCTTGTGGCACAGGATTTTCCAGGCTTCATTCATTACTCATGATCTGGAATCAAAAATTTCTCCAAGTCTGGTTTCTTCCCCACACCCCTGCCCCCTTAGTGAATGGTATTTAGAAGCTAAGACCTTGGCCCTAACAGTGCTTATTGATACTGGAGTATTACTGCTCTCAGGTCATCTCAGTAAACAGAAGGTGGGGAGAGGGCAACAGATTTTTTTTTTTATTATTTAAAAAAACATAAATATTGATACTTAAAATTCCAATATAATTCCACAATGTTCTCTTAAAAAATTTTTATTAGGGTATAACTGATTTATAGTGTTGTGTTAATTTCTGCTATATGGCAGATTCAGTTTTTTGTATAATACATTTTTTATATTCTTTTCCATTATGGTTTATCACAGGATATTGAATATAGTTTCCTGTGCTATATAGTAGGACCTTGTTGTTATCCATTCTATGTATAGTAGCTTTACAGTGTTCTTTGTTGCCATCCCCATTTCATACCTGTGTCTGCCTTCTTCAACAGTGAGAACCTTGTTTCCTCATAGCACATTTATTTGCTAATCCTGCATTACACATAAAATAGTTTCAGAATTGCTACATTCACATATTTACCTAAGCAAATTGACTAAAAAGGGTTCAAGCCTTGGTTGTGATTTTTCTTCTGTAGATTGAAGGTTGAAAGTCAAAGTACTAGGTACAAAAGTAACTTGAATTATTTCTCTTGCACTACCCTATTACGTTTCCATGGGTTTATGTTAGTTATTTGAAATACACTTGAGTTGATTTTTTTCTATTTCCAGTTTTGGTTTATTTTTCCTTCTATTACTGATGATTTCATTTTACTTTTGAAATATGTAGAATAATATGTTTCCCAAAGTGTAAACCATCCAAAAGGGTATATTCAGAGAAATATCACTCTCTTCCATCTCTCTTAAACCCTTTTCCCTACAACCTTTTATATATATACAATTTTCTTGTTTTCTGATATATCCTTCTTATGTTTCTTTTTGCAAAAAATAAGCAGACATATGTGTGTTTTCTTGTTTCTCTTTTCTTACTCCAAAGTAAACAAACCATATATGCAGTTTTGAATTTTGTTTTGTTTTTTCAGTTAACAATATCTTCTGGAGATCATTTTACATCAACTTAGAGAGATCTTCTTCATTGTATTTTACAGGTGCATAGTACTCCATGGTGTAGATGTACCATAGTTTATTCACTTAATAAATGTTTGAGTAGCAACCAGTATTTTGGATGTTGGGTAGCACCCAATATTTTGCAATCATAAATAATGCTATAGTAAGTAACCTTGTGTTTTTATATTTTAGGAGGCATACTTTTAAATTCTTGAAAGTGGGATTTCTAGGTCAAAGGGTAAATCCATATGTACTGCATATTTCCAAATTCTCTTCCACAGAGGTTGTATCATTTTGTATTCCTACTAGCAACATATGAAAGTGCCAGTTTACCTCAGCTGTTACTCCTATGTAATTAATGAGAAATGGTATGTCAGTGTAGTTTTAATGTATACTTCTCTTATAGTGAGTGGGGACAGTCTTTGTATTTGTGTGTGTGTGTGTGTACTGACTGTTTTTCTTTGGCTCGTGTTCTGTTGGAATTTTTAAATCTCTTACTCAATTAAGAAATGTCTTTATATAAAAAGGATATTAGCCTTATATCTGGCATGTGTGTGTATGCTAAGTTGCTTCAGTCGTGTCTGACTCTTTGTGATCCCATGGAATATAGCCCACCAGGCTCCTCTGTCCATGGGATTCTCCAGGCAAGAATACTGGAGTCTATTGCCATGCCCTCCTCCAGACGATCTTCCCAATCCAGGGATCAAACCAGTGTGTTTTTACGTCTCCTGCATTGGCAGGCGGGTTCTTTACACTAGCACTACCTGGGAAGCCCCTATATCTAGCATATTTCTTGTGATATTTTCTCCTAATTTGTCTTTTTTTTTTCCTGTGCTTAGGCTGTTTTTCCATGTAAAAGTTTTTAATTTTTATTGTTCTTTTATTAGTACTTTTCTGTATTTTTATTCAACTGAGTGTTGAATTTTGTTAAAGCATTTTTTCATCAACTAGACATATTAATTTCAGTTCAGTTCAGTCACTCAGTTGTGTCCAACTCTTTGCAACCCCACGGACTGCAGCATGCCACCCTTCCCTGTCCATCACCAGCTGCTGGAGCTTGCTCAAACTCATGTCCATTGAGTCGGTGATGCCATCCAACAATCTCATTCTGTGTCGTCCCCTTCTCCTATTGCCTCGTGTCTTTCCCAGCATCAGAGTCTTTTCCAATGAGTCAGTTCTTCGCATTGGGTGGCCAAAGTATTGGAGTTTCAGCTTCAGCATCAGTCCTTTCAATGAATATTCAGGACTGATTTCCTTTAGGATGGACTGGTTTGATCTCCTTGCAGTCCAAGGGACTCTCTAGAGTCTTCTCCAACACCACGGTTCAAAAGCATCAATTCTTTGGCAGTCAGCTTTCTTTATAGTCCAACTCTCACATCCATACATGACAAGTAGAAAAACCATAGCTTTGACTAGACAGACCTTTGTCGGTCCATCTAAAAGACATAGTAATATAGGGAATTATATTAATATTTCCTAATTTGAACTGTTCCTTCAGATATGACCCACTTGTTCATAGTACATTCTTTTCTTAATGTAGTACTAGAGATTGTTCACTATATTTTACTTAGGATTTTTCCAGTAAAGTATTTGTAAGTGATGTTGGTTTGTAATTCTTTTATCATATCTGAATCAGGTTTATATAGTAACTGATGGAGAAATTAGAGACAAAATAGATAAGGAGTCCCACTTTCCCAGTCTCTTCCAGTCTTTCTCTAAACATTTAATTTGTCATATTTTGCTCTCCTCACATTTTTTGTTCTTGTTCCTATGTTTAGCCTTTCCATCCCTGGCTGTTACAAACTCAAAATTGATAGGATCATTTTCTCCTTGTTTCTGAACACTGTCTGGTGATATTTACACTGGTTCATCTGGTTGTACCTTTATAGTTAGGCCTATTCCTTAAGTCCATATCCTTTCTTCCAGCCACTCTTCCATTACCCCCACTCTTTTGTTTGGTTGCACCGCAAGGCTTGTGCAATTTTAGTTCCCTGATTGGGTATTGAACGTGCATCACAGCAGTGAAAGCATCAATTCTTAACAACTGGACCGCCAGAGAATTCCTGCCCCTCCTCCATCCTGATAGATAAATCTTAGGAAGGGACTCATGCCAGGGTTGCCTATTGCAATTACAAAGTTCTTTTCTGCCAAAAGTAGCCACCAATATCTAGAGATGGAGGAGGGTTGTATATGTCTCCTTGCCACAACTTCACTACCAGTTATAAAGAAAATGAACCCCAGACGAAATTCTGACACACATATAGACATTTATTAGCAAGCTGCCACAGAACAAAATAACAACAATTATAAAATTATTTTGTAAGCTCAAAGGCCCAACTTTGTCCTTAAATGTGCCAACACAGGGAATTTCTTGATGTTCCAGCGGTATGGACTCTGTACTGTCACAACTGAGGGTACAGTTCATTCCCTGGTCGGGGAACTCAGATCCCATAGGTGCAACCACACACACACATACACATACACACACACACATACACACACACACAAATGTGCCAACACAACTTGCATGAAGAGTTCATTAAGACCAATAACAATAGAGGTGAATTATTAATTTATGGATGACAAGTAATAGGAATTCTCCAAATTAATGGCTGAACACAACTTGTTCAGAATAAAGCTTTACCCCAGTTCAAAGGATACCTTGTTAATGAGAGGGTGAGGATTGTTCCTATATTTCAACTTACTTAACCCTCTGTAAATTTACACATATATCTTAAATACCAGTAATTTCATCAACAAAAATTCATTTCTAACATCAAATATGCTAATTAACAAAACTCTGGCATTGATCGGAGAGTAGAGCTCAAGTACATACTCTGGAATGTAACCTTTTTTTTAAACGTTAGCTAACCATCTCTAAAATATATATTCCTCAGTAAGGTACAGAGCACCCTTATGATACAGATTTAAACTAACATATACACAGTGATATCACATTATTTATGCTGAAGTATTTGAAAATAAATTATAGACAATTTACAACAGTTCATAAGCCAAGGCCCAGTTTATTTGTCCTGCCTGTCTGACTTGGACGGCCCTGCTCCCAAAATGACACGAGACATTTTGTAAATATGAAAACAATACATATATGTCCTTATGGTGCTTACAAATAGCTGTGAAAAGAAGAGAAGCAAAAAGCAAAGGAGAAAAGGAAAGATATACCCATTTGAATGTGGAGTTCCAGAGAATGGCAAGGAGAGATAAGAAAGCTTTCCCACAGTGATCAATGCAAAGAAATAGAGGAAAACAATAGAATGGGAAAGACCAGAGATCTCTTCAAGAAAATTAGAGATACCAAGGGAACATTTCATGCAAAGATGGGGACAATAAAGGACAGGAATGGTATGGACCTAACAGAAGCAGAAGATATTAAGAAGAGGTGGCAAGAATACACAGAAGAACTGTACAAAAAAGATCTTCACGACCCAGATAATCACGAAGGTGTGATCACTCACCTAGGGCCAGACAGCCTGGAATGTGAAGTCAAATGAGCCTTAGGAAGCATCACTACGAACAAAGCTAGTGGAGGTGATTGGAATTCCAGTTGAGGTATTTCAAATCTTAAAAGATGATGCTGTGAAAGTGCTGGACTCAGTATGTCAGCAAATTTGGAAAACTCAGCAGTGGCCACAGGAATGGAAAAGGTCAGTTTTCATTCCAATCCCAAAGAAAGGAAATGCCAAAGAATGCTCAAACTACCACACAATTGCACTCATCTCTCACGCTAGTAAAGTAGTGCTCAAAATTCTCCAAGCCAGGCTTCAGCAATACATGGACCGTGAACTTCCAGATGTTCAAGCTGCCTTTGGAAAAGGCAGAGGAACCAGAGATCAAATTGCTAACATCCACTGGATCATCAAAAAAGCAAGAGAGTTCCAGAAAAACATCTATTTCTGCTTTATTGACTATGCCAAAGCCTTTGACTGTGTGGATCACAATAAACTGTGGAAAATTCTGAAAGAGATGGGAATACCAGACCACCTGACCTGTCTCTTGAGAAAGCTGTATGCAGGTCAGGAAGCAACAGTTAGAACTGGACATGGAACAAAAGACTGCTTCCAAACAGGAAAAGGAGTATGTCAAAGCTGTGTACTGTCACCCTGCTTATTTAACTTATATGCAGAGTACATCATGAGAAATGCTGGGCTGGAAGAAACACAAGCTGGAATCAAGATTGCCGGGAGAAATATTAATAACCTCAGATATGCAGATGACACCACCCTTATTACAGAAAGTGAAGAAGAACTAAAGAGCTTCTTGATGCAAGTGAAAGAGGAGAGTGAAAATGTTGGCTTAAAGCTCAACATTCAGAAAACTAAGATCATGGCATCCGGTCCCATCACTTCACGGCAAATAGATGGGGAAACAGTGGAAACAGTGGCTGACTTTATTTTTTGGGGCTCCAAAATCACTGCAGATGGTGACTGCAGCCATGAAAGTAAAAGATGCTTACTCCTTGGAAGGAAAGTTATGGCCAACCTAGACAGCATATTAAAAAGCAGAGACGTTACTTTGTCAACAAAGGTCCGTCTAGTCAAGGCTATGGTTTTTTCAGTAGGCATGTATGGATGTGAGTTGAACTATAAAGAAAGCTGAGCAGTGAAGAATCGATGCTTTTGAACTGTGGTGCTGGAGAAGACTCTTGAGAGTCCCTTGGACTGAAAGAAGATCCAACCAGTCCATCCTAAAGGAGATCAGTCCTGGGTATTCATTGGAAGGACTGATGTTGAAGCTGAAACTCCAATACTTTGGCCACCTCATGTGAAGAGCTGACTCATTTGAAAAGACCCTGATGCTGGGAAAGATTGAGGGCAGGAGGAGAAGGGGACAACAGAGGATGAGATGGTTGGATGGCATCATCAACTTGATGGACATGGGTATGAGTGGACTTCGGGAGTTGGTGATGGACAGGGAGGCCTGGTGTGCTGCAATTCATGGAGTCGCAAAGAGTTGGACACTACTGAGTGACTGAACTGAACTGAACTGATGGCACTTAGTAGTCCTTGAAGGTAACACTGTTACCTTCAGAGAAGCAAAGGGGAAAGTTTTTCCCTAGCAGGGGTGACAGCGAGGAAGGTGTTCAAGACACCAAGGCAAGGGCCAGCTAGTTCTCCAGTTGGGCCAGGTTTTGGTCTGCCCACCATTGCATCTTCTATCCAGTACATTCTCATTATTATCCCCACTTCCTGTCAGTCTTCAAAAAAATCCCAAACTTAACGTGGATATGGTATTCCAGACTTCACACAAATAAAATGATGCCAGAAATGGAAGAAGTAAGCAATTATTTTCAGTGATCACTCAGGACGCTTTCCTTAAAATAAAACTATCTTGCTACAAAGCCACATAAGTTTTTAATCCTACTCATAAAGAAAATCTGCATTTGTTAATTTTTATATCCAGAACAAGAAATTTCAGGGTTTTGGCTGAAGCATTAACTTGTGCAGTAATATACTTTATAGTTTTATTTCATGGAAAGTAATTAATTCCCATAGCTTTTATTGATTCTGTGCATGAAGCTTTTTATGCTTCTTATTAAGACTTGCAGAAATAACATCTTTCTTGACTGTTCAGTGCCAAAGTCATTGGAAATTATACCTCATAAACAATCTTTCAGAAGAATTTGTCAATATATTTGCTTTTTAAAAGAACATGCAGCACCAATAATACCTCCTATTTTACTTTTTATGGTTTCACTAATTTCCCATCAGTGATGTGATCTATTGATTTTTCCATTATAAATATTTGTGGTTATCATACAGTAAAAAATATTTTTAAAACAATGACATTTTATTACATAAATACAGTAATTTTTTTTAGAATCTAGAAATGCAGAAGTTGAATTTATTTTTAGCTCAGTCATTATCTAAGACTGACGAGAGGAGAGTGATTGAAGGATGTTTTTCCTAAATATTTTCCTTTCTCTTGTTACAGTGACTATTATCACAAAGAAGTGGAAATATTGAAAGGATAGAGAAGTTACATTACTTGGAGCTAGCCATAGACACCAGACACCAACTCTGGGTAGATTAAGGAGAAGGAATTTATGGGAACGATACCCAGTAATGATATCAGTCTACGGGCAGTGTCTTTTGCCTCTTTGTGTCAAAGCTTGTTTCCACCCTTCTGGTTGTGAAAATGTGGTGAAGTGTTCTAGAAGGCAGCACCAAACCTATATACTGTTACCTCCTCAGCACATCCACATCTCTGCACCCACCAGGGTCCTCCCTCAGCCCATCACACAGTGCTGGGCCATTTTATAATCCTTAAACACCAAGTGATGCTTTCTGTGACAGATTTGATATTCATGGAAAAGTATTCTTGCTGCCTATTTTACTCCGTGTTTACTATTTATACGCTATAACCTGAGAACCTTCCTTATAATAATCTAAACATCCTAGTAAATAGTCAAAGCTTTTAGTAAAATTGTTATATAGGTAGCATATCACCTAAAATTCATACTGCCTGGCAGTTTTATGTGCATTTGCCCAGATATATTACGATGGAGATTTTTAGTGCTGTGGCAATAAATAATACTGTATTTCAAAGCCCTCAGCTTTTGTACAGTAATCTACATTCATAAATGATAAGTTCTCAACCCAGAAAGTATAAAAGTGACTAACATAGAACTTACTCTGTGCCAGACACTATTCTACATTACTTAATTGGATCATTGAATCTCTTGAGCAGTCCTATGAAGTAGATGCTATTATCATCCCTGTTGTACAAAGCAGGAAACTGAGGCCCTGGAGGGTTTCATAACTGGAACTTGTTCAGGGTCAGGAGCCAGTAAGCAGCAAGGCCAGAATTTGAAACTATGCAATCTGCCTTCTAGGTCTACATAAATGTATTGGCTCTAAACTTAAAGCTGAAGTATGTCTTGTAGAGAATGTGTAAATGAATTTAACTTTGTTGTTGTTGTTGTTAAGTCACTAAGTTGTGTCCGACTCCTTGCGACCCCATGGACTGTAGCCCACTAGTCTCCTCTGTCCATGGGATTTCCTAGGAAGGATCCTTTCTTGGGTTGCCATTTCCTCCTCCAGGGGATCTTCCCAAATCAGTGCATGAACCCATGTCCCCTGCTCAGCAGGTGGATTCTTTACCACTGAGCCACCTGGAAAGCCCAAATTTAACTTTAGGAGGATTTCAATGTGTTCATGTAAAAATTATTGTAAAATTTTGGTTTGATCATTGTAAAAAGGATGCTATAAAATGTACTTGAACTTGTAAAAAATGTACATAATGTATATATATTCACTGTAACAAGTCAATACTACAGAAGTATATAAAGGAAAAGCTAATCATCTCCCAACAGCCCTCATTCCTAATCCTCTGAGATAACCAATGTTAACATCGTGAGAAGTCCACTTCCACATCATTTACTCTTTGTACAAATATATACACACGTATATGGGGGTTCCTCCTTGCCACTTCTTTTCTGTTCCTTCTTTTCACAAAATGAGATCGTCCCCTTTGGTCGGGAACATTTCACTTTGGTAGTGTATCAATCGCTCTGTGGAAATTCCCTCCTCTGATACCTGTGTTGGGCAGAAGGGCCTCTGGGGAGAAATGAGTCCTGCCCACCCAGCAGCCTGGGTCTGCGAGTGGAAATGGGATGGGACTGAGCTAATCCTTGAAGGTATTTGATTTAGGTCATACCTGAATGGTCTAGTGGTTTCCCCCACTTTCTTCAATTTAAGTCTGAATTTGGCAATAAGTAATTCATGATCTGAGCCACAGTCAGCTCCCAGTCTTGTTTTTGCTGACTGTATAGAGCTTCTCCATCTTTGGCTGCAAAGAACATAATCAATCTGATTTCGGTGTTGGCCATCTGGTGATGTCCATGTGTAGAAGTCTTCTCTTGTGTTGTTGGAAGAGTGTGTTTGCTATGACCAGTGCATTCTCTTGGCAAAACTCTATTAGCCTTTGCCCTGCTTCATTCTGTACTCCAAGGCCAAAGTTGCCTGTTACTCCAGGTGTTTCTTGACTTCCTACTTTTGCTGCTTATTTAACTTATACACAGAATACATCATGAGAAATACTGGGCTGGAAGAAGCACAAGCCTGAATCAAGATTGCCGGGAGAAATACCAATAACCTCAGATATGCAGATGACACTACCCTTATGGCAGAAAGTGAAGAAGAACTGAAGAGCCTCTTGATGAAAGTGAAAGAGGAGAGTGAAAATGTTGGCTTAAAGCTCAACATTCAGAAAACTAAGATCATGGCATCCGGTCCCATCACTTCATGGCAAATAGATGGGGAAACAGTGGCTGACTTTATTTTTGGGGGCTCCGAAATCACTGCAGATGGTGATTGCAGCCATCAAATTAAAAGACGCTTACTCCTTGGAAGGAAAGTTATGGCCAACCTAGACAGCATATTAAGAAGCAGAGACATTACTTTGCCAACAAAGGTCCGTCTAGTCAAGGCTATGGTTTTTCCAGTAGTCATGTATGGATGTAAGAGTCAGACTATAAAGAAAGCTGAGAGCCAAAGAATTGACGCTTTTGAAGTGTGGTGTTGGAGAAGACTCTTGAGAGTCCTTTGGACTGCAAGGAGATCCAACCAGTCCATCCTAAAGAAGATCAGTCCTGGGTGTTCATTGGAAGGACTGATGTTGAAGCTGAAACTCCAATACTTTGGCCACCTGATGTGAAGAGTTGACTCATTTGAAAAGACTCTGATGCTGGGAAGGATTGAAGGCAGGAGGAGAAGGGGACGACAGAGGATGAGATGGTTGGATGGCATTACCGACTCGATGGACGTGAGTTTGGGTAAACTCCAGGAGTTGGTGATGGACAGGGAGGCCTGGCGTGCTGTGGTTCATGGGGTTGCAAAGAGTCGGACACAACTGAGCAACTGAACTGATCTGAACTGACTCCTTGAAGAAGGAAATGGCAACCCACTGCAGCATTCTTGCCTGGAGAATCCCATGGACAGAGGAGCCTGCTGGGCTACAGGCCATGGGTTGGCCAAGAGTCGGACACAACTGAGCAACTATCACTCACACTCACTTGCGCTAATCCTCTGACCACTACAGAAGGGACACTGTAACTGCACACACAAGGGCTATCACTGTGGCACTGTTTAACTGAAACCTCTGGAGTGGTCCCTTTGGTCATTCTGTTTCCCTTGTAAACAGGAAAATCCATAAACAAAGGGCACTTGTGTATTTGTCCAGGAGGAAAAGGGGATTGAGGAGTTTCTCTTTCTGATGCCAATGGATAGAATGGGTTGGTTGGCACTGGCTGGCACTCCTGTCCTTGGCAGGGCCCAAAGGGAACCAGGGACAGACCAGTGGCAGCCAAGGAGACAGAGAGTTACCTGCAGAAAGCTCACAGGCGGGACCGGTGACATGGTTTGTGAGGCCCAGCACAAAATGAAAATTCAGGACCCCTTGTTAAAGAATCAAGATAATTCAAGACAGCAGAGCATTAAATGAAGTGCCAGCTCTTCTGAGCACAGGTCCCTGTACTGCTGTGCATGCTCCACATCCACAAAGCCAGCCCTTTTTATGGTGTCCAATAGTGGGAGGAAGGAGACTTGCAATAGCTCGCCTTTTGGTCAAACGATAATTCTTACTTTCATTTTCACTAAAGATTATTAGGGAAAGATTGAAGGTGGGAGGAGAAGGGGATGACAGAGGATGAGATGACTGGATGGCATCTCCAACTTGATGGAGATGAGTTTGAGTAAGCTCCGGGAGTTGGTGATAGACAGGGAAGCCTGGTGTGCTGCAGTCCATGGGGTTGCAAAGAGTCAGGCACGACTGAGAGACTGAATTGACTGAAAGATTATTATCAGTCTTTTTTCTTGCTTTTAAAATTCTCATTCGAATGACACTTAAGAGAAAAATGTGAAATTTTTATCATAAGGATAATTTACATGCGTCAAGGAAGAGCTCCTCTGAAAGCATTATGTCTTCTTTATCATCAGAGGGTGGAAAGGACTGAGTCTGTGAACAGCCTAAGTAAGACATCAGAAAAGAGATCATGCCATTGCCTTGAGTGGAATCCTGTGGTTCATGGAGTTGCAAAGAGTTGGACACGACTGAGCAACTGAACTGAACTAAAGTGAACCTTTTGAACATCACAGCTTAGCTTAGCTTACCTTAAATGTGCTCAGAACACTTACATTAGCCTACAGTTGGGCAAAATAAATCTAACACAGTTCACTTCAGTCGCTCAGTCGTGTCCGACTCTTTGCGAATCCATGAATCGCAGCACACCAGGCCTCCCTGTCCATAACCAACTCCCGGAGTTTACCCAAACTCACGTCCATTGAGTCAGTGATGTCATCTAGCCATCTCATCCTCTGTCATCCCCTTCTCCTCCTGCCCCCAATCCTTCCCAGCATCAGGGTCTTTTCCAATGAGTCAACTCTTCACATGAGGTGGCCAAAGTTTTGGAGTTTCAGCTTCAACATCAGTCCTTCCAATGAACACCCAGGACCAATCTCCTTTAGGATGGACTGGTTGGATCTCCTTGCAGTCCAAGGGACTCTCAAGAGTCTTCTCCAACACCACAGTTCAAATGCATCAATTCTTCGGCCCTCAGCTTTATTCACAGTCCAACTCTCACATCCATACATGACTACTGGAAAAACTATAGCCTTGACTAGACGGACCTTTGTTGGCAAAGTAATGTCTCTGCTTTTTAATATGCTATCTAGGCTGGTCATAGCTTTCCTTCCAAGGAGTAAGCATCTTTTACTTTCATGGCTGCAGTCACCATCTGCAGTGATTTTGGAGCCCAAAAAAATAAAGTCTGACACTGTTTCCCCATCTTTTTCCCATGAAGTGATGGGACCAGATGCCATGATCTTAGTTTTCTGAATGTTGAGCTTTAAGCCAACATTTTCACTCTCCTCTCTCACTTTCATCAAGAGGCTTTTTAGTTCTTCTTCACTTTCTGCCATAAGGGTGGTATCATCTGTATGTCTAAGGTTATTGATATTTCTCCCAGCGATCTTGATTCCAGCTTGTGCTTCTTCCAGTCCAGCATTTCTCATGATGTACTCTGCATATAAGTTAAATAAGCAGGGTGACAATATACAGCCTTGACGGACTCCTTTTCCTATTTGGAATCAGTCTGTTGTTCCATGTCCAGTTCTAACTGTTGCTTCCTGACCTGCATACAGGTTTCTCAAGAGGCAGGTCAGGTGGTCTGGTATTCCCATCTCTTTCAGAATTTTCCACAGTTTATTGTGATCCACACAGTCAAAGGCTTTGGCATAGTCAATAAAGCAGAAATAGATGTTTTTCTGGAACTCTCTTGCTTTTTCGATGATCCAGTGTATGTTGGCTATTTGATCTCTGGTTCCTCTGCCTTTTCTAAAACTAGCTTGAACATCTGGAAGTTCACGGTTCACGTATTGCTGAAGCCTGGCTTGGAGAATTTTTAGCATTACTTTACTAGTGTGTGAGATGAGTGCAATTGTCTGGTATGCCTACTTTATAATAGAGTGTTGAATATCTCCTGTAATTTATTGACTACTGTACCGAAAGTGAAAAAAAGAATGGTCATATGGATCCAGAATGATTTTAAGTATATAGGTTATTTATCCTCGTGATCATATGACTGTGGCCTGCCTCCACTGCCCAGCACCCCGAGAGTACCGTACCCACATCCCTAGATTCAAACTCAACATCATAAGTTGAACCAGTATAGGTTGGGGACGATCTGTATATTTTGCCAAATGTTTTAAAGCTGATAGTTCAGCTGTTGTGCAATGTTGTGGCTGTATCAGTTGATATAATAAAATACTTCTATAAGGTTATTATATGGTCACATTCCTGGCACCTTGAGTACTCTCCTTCCTCCTTGGGCACTCCAGCCCCTCCTTGTCACCCTGAAGACTTTACCCACTATCCTCAACTAGAGGGTGAATGCCTGGCACAGCAGGGAGTATTCAGTATCTTGCTCAAGTTACAGCCTGTATCTGTTTGACTGGTCCTTGCCTGTCCTGTATAGTTGCATATATTTTAAATATTATCCCTGGAGATTTTTGTATAAGCAAATATCTGATGTTTTCAAGGAAAGATGACAGATTATAGAACATTATAAATGTATGCTTGATATATTAAATTTATATTAAAATACATATGAAATATTATTTTATAACATTTATTTTATGACATAATTATATTTTATAACATATATAAAATATATGCTATATTATAAAAATATAACATAAAATTATATTTTATAACATATATTATATATGAATAGAATGTATTAAAAGCCTTGAAAGTAACTTCATCTGGTGGCATGATTATGATTGATTTCTTTTTCATTTTAATCTTTACTGCATTTTCAGATTTCTTTACAATAAACTCATTATTTACACATCAAAAATATATTTTTGGGGGCTCCAAAATCACTGCAGATGGTGACTGCAGCCATGAAATTAAAAGATGCTTGCTACTTGGAAGAAAAGTTATAATCAACCTAGACAGTATATTAAAAAGCAGAGACATTACTTTGCCAACAAAGGTTCATCTAGTCAAAGCTATGGTTTTTCCAGTAGTCATGCGTGGATGTGAGAGTTGGATTATAAAGAAAGTTGAGCGCCGAAGAATAGATGCGTTTGAACTGTGGTGTTGGAGAAGACTCTTGAGCATCCCCTGGACTCTCAACCACTCCATCCTAAAGGAAATCAGTCCTGAATATTCATTGGAAGGACTGATGTTGAAGCTGAAACTCCAATACTTTGGCCACCTGATGCGAAGAGCTGACTCATTTGAAAAGACCCTGAAGCTGGGAAAGATTGAGGCAGGAGGAGAAAGGGATGACAGAGGACGAGATGGTTGGATGGCATCACCAACTCAGTGAACCTGAGTTTGAGTAAATTCCGGGAGTTTGTGACAGACAGGGAGGCCTGGCGTGCTTCAGTCCATGGGGTCGCAAAAAGTCGGACACGACTGAGCGACTGAACTGAAAACTGGTTTCATTTCAGTAAAATTATTTTTTTTTTTTAAGTAATGGCAACATTTTTCAACAGCTCCATCTGCTGGCTACTGAATGAAGTTAATTTTCATTTATTACTATATTTGTTTCTACTATAACCGGGACAAGAAACAGAATTCCTGTATTAGAACAAAGTATGCTTTTTATAGATCTGTGAAGAGAACTATCAGGAGTCAAGTGAATTTACCTGGAATGAAAAGTGATACAAACTTGGTTGGATGTAGAGTGGGCTATTACCCCATGCACAAAAATAGACCGCCTAGAATAGAAACATACCAGGGAAGGACTGGTTTTGCGTTTGTGGCTATTTTACAATGGCATATTGATTTTGTTGATTATATAAAATAAAAACATAGATTGGTGGTTGCATATTGATGTATATGAAGTATAGGAATTAATATACTTCTGCACTCATATTCAGAGTTTCAGTCTAAACTCTGTGTTATTCTCATTATTTTCAAGTGAAATTGCTCTTAATTCCATATCTTGAATCTGCCTGCAGTACCAGAGACCTGGGTTCCATCCCTGGGTTAGGAAGATCCCTGGAGGAGGACATAGCAACCCACTCCAGTATTCTTGCCTGGAGAATCCGCGTGTACAGAAGAGCCTGGTGGGCTACAGTCCATGGGGTCGCAAAGAGTCGGACACGACTGAGCAACTAAGCACAGCCATACCTCTTTATTTAATTTCCTGCAGTTGAATTGATGATAAATGCTTTCTGAAACAAATTTCCTCTTTATATGGTTACAGGAGGTATTATATTTTGCTTAAAAATCTCTCAATCATCTAGCTTTGGAACTCTTAAAAAGTAAAATCTATCATGCTGAGTGAAGTCATTCATGAAAAGACAGGTACTGTATAATTTCACTTACATGAGGTATCTAAAGTAGTCAAATTCATAGAAACAAGATAGAATAGGAGTTAAGGGGAAAAGGGGAGTTGTTGCTTAATGCGTATAAGGTCTCATTTCTGCAAGATGAAAAAGTTCTGGAGAGCTGTTTCACAAACAATGTAAATATGCTTAACACTACTGAACTGGGCACCTTAAAATGTTAGAATGTTAAATTTTATAATTTTTTAATCACAATAAAAAAGTTAAGTCTAAAAATACATATATTGCATATGTAATATATATATCCTGTATATATATATATATATATATATATATATATAACAAATTTGAGAGAAAATATTGAAGTAACCATACTCTACACTTAAGGATCCATTTTTCTTGTCCTCTCAAAAGTCTATTAATATTTCCACAAGTTTATATTTGTTTGTGACTTACATGGGACTTGATTTAAAAAGAAATTACATGTTTGTAAGCTGAAATGAGATTTTTAAATTACTTGTCTAAGTATGTTAGTCATTCATTCCTGTATAACTCTTTGCAATCCCATGGACTGTAACCCACCAGGCTCTTCTGTCCTTGGAATTCTCCAGGCAAGGATACTGGAGTGGGTAGCCATTCTGTTCTCCAGGGGATCTTTCTGACCCAGGGACTGAACCTAAGTGTCCTGTATTGCAGGCAGATTCTTAACCATCTGAGCCACCAGGGAAGTCCTTTAAATTACATACTTTCTAAATTAATTGGAAGATGATGAGATTCACTAAAAAAATTTCCCCTGACTATGGATTCCCTGGACAAATCATTTAGCTATTTGAGTCTCAGTTTCTTTATGTAAAATAAATTGAAAGAGTGATCATTTCTATGCTCTGTGAACCCTAAACTTCTCAAAATCTTTTCATGGCATCTTTCTGACACCCTTTCCTAACCAGCTCTAACACCATTATATATGTGTATATGTATATACAGATACATATATATAAACAAACTGAACATAAAATTTGAAAAGCAACCATCAAGTAAATAAAAGACTATTAAGTACATTTTTTAATAAGAAATCACACCTCATTTGATCCTATATAAAGGAAGTCTCCCCTCTGCAATGGATAGATGTGATATGAACTTAGACTTTTAAAATATGCATATACAAAGAGTTCTCATGCCACAGCGAAAAACAAAAGGACTTACCTGGCAGTCCAGTGGTTAAGATTTTGTGCTTCCAATGCAGGGGGCATGGGTTCCATCCCTGGTCAGGGAACTAAGATCCCACATGCTGTGCAACATGGACAAAAAAAAAAAAAACAACATACATATAGAATCCATACCCTGTTTGGGGAGAAGATTGAAATCTTTCAAAAAGGATAGGGTGTTTCCTTTTTTGCCCTTTTTAAAAATAGTGAGGCAAACATTTTCTATTTGTAAATAACATAGGCAGTAAGACTATGGAGAGAAAGAGAAAATTAAAATGAAGGGTAAATCTACAGGCAAAGGAAGTCATGGGCCAAAGCAGCGTGGTTGTGGGAAGTGGAGAAGTTCAGAGCAATGAGAAGTAAAGTGGCTAAGGTGAGTAAGCGAGTCTGGTTGAATAAATAGAGGTAGCATCCCCATAGCCTCATAGCTACCTAGTCAACAAGTAGCAGGAGCTGCCCTGAATGCCAGACACTTAATTAAAAGTCAAAATATAAATAGTTTAGGGAGAGAGTGCTCATTTTTATTCCATTCAGTCATCCGGCCAGATTGTTCTATTACTAATGATTTCTAACATCATATAAAGAAATTTTATTCTAAATGAGATGTGTTTAAAGGAGCTCATGTATTACTGTTAGTATGCTTCTGGTATTAAATTTAACTGCTGAAAATTGTTGCTAATTCTAGTGGCTAATCATAATGCTCTTTAAATAAGTTCTCATTTGCTTTCTTAAATATCTAAGCCAATGATATACTTGATATAAATAGGAAATTTAGAGTAAGTCATTGTTCGAGATAAAAAACATGGGCATACTATATGAATATATACTATCATTCATATGTATTTGATTTTAGTCATTTTGAATACAATTGGGTGTTGGTGTGTTCCTCTTTGGTTTAACTGCATATAGGATTGTGCTTCCTGAACTTGGGTGAATGTTTCCTTTCATAGGTTAGGGAATTTTTCAGCTATTATGTCTTCAAATATGTTCTCAGACCCTTTCTCTTTCTCTTCTCCCTCAGGGACCCATATAAAGTGAGTATTAGTGCTCTTGATGTTGTCCCAGAGGTCTCAAATTATCCTCATTTCTTTTTATGTATTTTAAATACATGCACTTCAACTGGTACTGGCATAATTCTTAACAGAGTTCAACAGTTGCAAAGAATACACCATGAAACAATGTTGAATATTTATTACAAGTTGTTAAAAAGTAGCATTTTGATTCCAGAGTCTACAGGCTGTAGTCTTCACCATAGGAAGCCACTAGCCACATGTACTTTTTTTTTTTTTAAGGTTTATTTATTTATTTTATTTTTTGGCTGTGGTAGGTCTTCCTTACTGCATGCTGGTTTTCTCCAGTTGTGGCAAGGTGTGAGGGGGGTGTGTGGCATGTGGGATCTTGCCACACCAGGGATGGAACCTGTGTCTCTTGCATTGCAAGGCAGATTCTTAACCACAGGACCACCAGGAAAACCCACCACATGTACTCACTGAGCACTTGAAACATCGCTAGTGCAAACTGAAATGTACTTTTAGTGTAAAATTCACAAGATGAACCAAAGAATGTAAATTATCTGTGATTGTAACAAAATTTTATATTGATTACATATGCAAATGACAATGTTTTGGATATACTGTTACATAAAATGTTATTAAAATTAATTTCACTGGTTTCTTTTCACTGTAAAATGAAAAGATTTCACGTTACATACACGTTTCATATCATATTTCTTTTGGACAGTGTGGATTTACAGTGTAAATAAGTGCAATTTCCTCTCATTAACCAGGATCAGGCCCATTGACTTCACACACTGCTGAGTGCTAACAATGGATAAGAGTGAACAGTTTTTGCTTTGACTGTTCTGCCCAGTGCATTCAGGAATTCAGTCAGCAGCTCAGAACCTCAATTATAATGGTGACCTGTGCTACTTAACTCCAAGGAAATCTGGAAGACTCTACAAGTCTGTAGATAGCACATATATACACATATTCCCAAAGATCCCAGAGATTTCTTCTGAATAAAAGAAGTTAAGACTTTCAGTATAGTGTCTATAGGAGATCAGGAGTACCACTGGTTACTAGGTAGGTAAGAAGATGCTTCAAGACTTAACCAAATGAGTTTAACAAGATGAGACCTCTAAGTGTTTAAAAAGAAAGTCAGCAGGAAACTGCCTTGGCTTATGTTTGCTGGCTTTGGCACTGAGCTGTATTGTAGGCAAAGTCATCTCGGAACCCTTATCCTTATTTCCCTTTGTGGCATCCTTTCCCTTCTAGCTCTTCTTCCTGTGTGGAAATCACACTGCCTTTCTCCTCCTTGTCTCTTTTATCTGCCAATCTCTACGGAAAGGAAAATAATCTTTTGTTAGTGGAAAGCTGATAGAAGCATGGGCCGACAGGTGCTGCTTTCAATTATATTGCTCCTGATGAATTACAACTTGGTTATTTTTTGGACTTTATTTTTATTAGATCAGCTGTAAGTGTACAGCAAATTGAGAGGAAGGTACAGAGATTTCCCATTTATATCCTGCTGCCATATTTGGTTGTTTTTTTTAAAAAGCCCTTAACACAGAAATTTATTTTTCTTTTAATACCAACTTTTCAAATTTTCCCGAAGTGTTGCTTTAAGTGAAGGTTTATATTACTAACTTCTTTAAATCTATTCGCTGTTGCATAAAACACAGTTTCTTTTGTTAGCAACTATGCTTCATTGAGGCCTTTAAAGTTATTTTTTCCTCTCTCCATCCTGATAGTAATCGCCAGATCAACTTTAATATGCCACCTTACAGCTGAAGGCGGGAGGAACGGCACCTTCTGGAGGTGAAGGGGGTTAGAAACCCACCTTCTGGAAGGCGTCCGGTGATCTTCAGATTATTTCTCCAATAAGGACAATTGTCATAGGACGAATGAATGGAATGCTTTGTTACAGATGTAATTACTATGTTCCTCCCTCCTCTAGCTTCCTAAACAATACCTGAAAATGGAAAGCTGTGGGGTTAATTAAAGACATAACATACATAGTGGAGAAAAAAGCTGTTTTATGACATTTTGAGACTACGTCATCTCAAAAGTAAAGGAGCAAAGTAGTTAACACCAATTTTATTTACTTAGCACAACATTCGTACTGAATTTCACTGTTTTGAAAAATTTCCAATTTTTATCCATAAAGCTAGAAATATATAACAATTTGTGTAGTTTTCCGGAAAAGTCAAGAAAGCCTTAAGAGGCAGAGAAAGCATTGACAGCTGCGGGTCTTGCAGCGGCGGCGTGCCCGTGTGGCTGCGTGCGCGCGCGACGGGCGGGGCGGGGCGAAGCGGCGGCGGGGACGCGCTCCAGGAGGGGCCGGGGGGCGGGGCGGGGGGGGAGGCGGGCGGGCCGGCGGGGACGCGCTCGCGCGCGCGGGGCCGTCCGGTCGGTAGGGGGCGCTGCTCACCAACGCGGCGCTCTGCCTGCCCCCGGGTGCTGTCCGCGGCGGTTCGATTGGAGCAGCCGCCGAAGAGCGCTTGGCGCCATTTTGAAGCGGAGAGGAGGAGGAACGGCCGGGCTGGCTGCGGAAGGGGAGGGGGGAGGAGGCGATTGGATGCGGCGGCGGCGGCGGCGGATCCCGGAGAGCGGCGGAGAGGAGTAGCGAGTCGGACACCCGGAGGTAGGAAACAGTTCAGTTAACGGGAAGAGAAAACGTCTCTCCTCTCCGGTAGCCGCGCTCCATTTTTTTCAGCGCCCGCCGCCGCGGCTGTGTCTTGGCGGGGCTCAAAGCGGCGCCCGCCTGGCAGCCGCAACTCGCCTCCCGGCATCGGGGGCTGCAGCCGCCGGCTGCCCAGTGGCGGCGGCGGCGCCGGGAGGAGCGGGCCGCGGGCCGGGGGCGTGGGCCGGGGCTGCGCGGTGGGGGTGGGGAGGGCCCCGGGGCGGGCGCGCTCCCTCCACGCCGCGGGCTCCAGCCGCCGCCGACTGGAAATTAAACTTGCCGCCCTGGCCGGGCCGGGGCGCCCGCGGCGGCGAGGGCGGCGGGACGGCGGGGCGGCGACCTTGCGCGCGGCCGGGGGTCCGCGCCGGCCGCCCGCGCCCCGCCGCCTCCCCTCCCCTCCCCCCCGCGCCCGGCCGGCCGGCGGGCGGGCGGCTGTTTCCCGGGCGGCAGGCGGGCGGCGCGGCGCTCCTGTTGAATCCTCCTCGGGCGGGCGGGTTTTTCATCCCCCCCTTCCGGGCGAGGGGCGGGGAGCGCGGGTCCCAGCTGGACCCCGAGCGCCGTGCGGGCCTCGGCGCCCTCGACCCTGCGCCGCGCAGCTCCTCTGTTCCGGGCGGCGACCGCAGGCCGACCGAGTGACATTTTCGTACAGTTACTTGCCGGCGTCCGGAGATACAAAGCGCGCTCGCCGCGCCTCCCGCAGCTGGTGCAGGGGGCTCCCGAGGACCCGGTTTGAGACGGAGTGCTTCCCCGGGGGTAGGTTTCCTTTAGGAAGCCTCCGAGTCGAAATGACCTGTGCCTACCGTGTGTGGCTGTAGGAGTTGACGTTCGTGCCGTCTCTTGTCTGGGTGACAACGTGAAAAGTTTCTGATCGGGAGAAGGATCTGGTGTGTGGCTCTCTGGCTGTTGGCTGCCTTTTGGTATTTGCGTTAAAGCTGCGTTCAGCAGCGGTCCAGTTATTCGAGGCAAATGAATCGGAAGCCTGAATCCCGGCACCTCCTCGTCTTCAGAGTTGCCTCTTCCTGCGTTCCATTTGTGGCCGGTGTAAACTCGGGGTAGGCTTTGGAAGAGCAGGTCCCTATCCAGTTAACACACGTTTTAGGCATCTTAGCCAAACCCCCATGGGGTTTGCTCAGTTTGGAGAACGTTCCTTGAACGCTCTTCTCACATTTATGTTATGGAATGATGGATGGGCGGTTCTGTCCTGAACGACCCTATAAACCCTGCTTAGTAAACCGTTTCGGAAACTTTGGATGTAGCCTTCAATTTAGAAGGTTAGTCTGCGTTCTTGAGTGAGTTGGGGGTCTTCCGTTGTCTTCCTAATAACCTTTAAAAGTTCAAGTGTGTTTATATATGAGACAAGCTGTAAATAGTCATAATTATTTAAAACTTGAATGGCAGTGTAATCATTGTTCTCAACACATGTAGGTGAAGTTCCAAGATAGAGCATTTTCCATACTCACTTATATAGTAGTCAAATAAAATGGTTAAAAACATAAAAATGGCATTAAGTGAAAAAGGGGGGGAGGCTAGAAAGGACACTTAATTTAGGCTGTACGTATGTCAGAGATGTTAGCAGTTTCAGGGACAATAAAGTGAGCATTCTTACGATGTATGCAGGTCAGTCTGTGGAACAGTTTATTTGGTATCGTCTGGTGATAGCAGAAAACCTAGTTAAAATTTATAGTGATTTATAGGTGAAAGTTTCAACATAGAACTTTTTATGTTGAGGTAGATTTATTGTGAAAAACTTAATTAAAGATATCCCCTTAAATTAGAGCATTATTTTTTCAAAATTTTACAAATGTATGTGGAAGAGTGCACTTTAGACATTTTTTGATTACTGAAGTAGTTGTTGTTGTTGTTTTGCCTATTTTGATCGTTAAAAAAATTATCCTCAGGGTTTTACTTAAACATGTATTTTAAATGACAAGGTAGTGTTTGCAGATTCTTTACCATTTGAGCCACCAGGGAAGCCTAGTGTTTGTATTGGTCTTTGTTTTTTCTTAAAGAATTTTTGTGCCCTTTCTTTTTTTGTTGTTGTTGCCCTTTCTTACTTTCTCCTTTTTTTGTTGAGGTTGATTCTGTTTGTATTAACTTGATTTTTTACAGCAGCTGTCACTTTCATTCTTGTCTGGTTATGCCTTTTTTCCGCCCAAGAATTAGAGGTAATGTGATGTTGATAGTCATTCATGTTGTCGTGGAATGTTTTTTACTAAGGTTATTTGACAAGCAATTCTACTGAGTTGGCTGTTGATAAAAGTTTTAATTTTTTAATTTATTTTAAAATTCTTTTTCATCTTCAACTGTCACAGAGAGTTACATTTTGAGGACCAGGCTTTGTCAATAATTCGTTAAGCCTAAAATAAAATGATAACTCTGTAATAGACAGGGCTTGTTCTGGTGAAGAGGGCTAAACTTTGTGCAGAGGGGAATATTTTGGGAGATTGTGTTCTTTCTGCTGCTGCTTCTTGAAGATGAGGATTGTCTTGTGTCTTCCTCGGTGCTACTTTTTTTTTGACCGTGTGTGCCTAGAATTAACAGGAGAGCTCACAGTGATTTGACTTGGTTGACAAGTACTGTGTATAATTTGTATTAAAAAAGAATAAATTTATATTTCCTTTGTTAGTGTTAGCAGACTATAAGGAAACTTAGATGATGTCCAACTCATCATATGCATGAGAAATTAAGTTCAGATTGTATTTCGATTGATTTATCCAAAGTCACAGTCGTATTCTTGTGATGGACAGCCCTTAGATCTCTTGGAGGCTTAGAAGCATCCACATGGTTGTATTGTTTTATTCAGGACTTAAGCAATATTTAAAATGATTGCCAGATAGCATATTATTCTCTGTTCCCTTCTCCCCTTTTCATTCATTCAACCAAGAAATAAAGTTTAGAGGTTAACCATCTGTTTGAGAGCCTGGTTTTAATAATTTGAATCCAGGATTCAGTCCACTTAGATTGTCTCAGAAGATAACCTCTTGCATGTCTCTTCTGTCTTCTGGAGTTGCTTGATCTTTTCATTGTGTTACAATGCTTGACAAGGCATTTATTTATTCTTAGTTAAACTTGTAAGCCGGAGTAACTTGGAAGTTCGTGTTGAACTTTATTTTGTTGTAAGATGTATGTATATATGAGTGTGTATTTTTTCACTTTTAAACTAAATTTGCTACACAAGTCATTTGTCACTTCCAATTACAGTAGGTGTTTGGAGAAAATTGTATTTGGTTTGAGTATTCCTGTTTGGGAATGTTAAAAAGTCCAAAAATACTTAGTCCAAAAATAAACCCAGTAATTTTTTTGAGAATGTACTTACTTGTTAAGCTTATTTAAGAAGCTGCCAAATTGTTCAAAATTCTGTCTCCTTGGAGTGTTGAGGTCAGCTCTTCCTCACACTACACTGTCATGAACCACCTGGTCATAATCATTTTTCCAATAGTTGAAAAAGGTTTTATAACCCTTTCTTACTAATTAGTTTGAATTAAGGATAAGTTTGCTTTGTTTCAATTGGTAGGGGTAATAATACTCAGTGAGAAAAACATGAAGATTAAGCTCAGATTAGTTAAATTTAGTTGTTTAAAAAAATAAATTTTATAGCCATTACTCTGAGATATTTAAAAATATACGTTATAGTTATACGTATATTAAAAATATACGTTATAGTTACATGCCCTATAGTTACAATAGGGTGGCTCAGCGGTGAAGAATCCTCCTGCCAATGCAGGAGATGCAGGTTTGACTCCTGGGTGGGAAAGATCCCTGGGAGGAGGAAATGGAAACCCACTCCAGTATTGCCTGGAAAATCCAATGGACAGAGGATCATAGCAGGCTACAGAACATAGGGTTGCAAAAAGTTGAACATGACTGAGCACATCACTAGTAAGCAATTATTAGAATACTTGGTTTAGCAGTGTAAAGTTTGCAAGTCAGCTAAGAGGAGTGGAGGAAAGACTGGTAAGCAGGAAGCTAATATGAGGCATTGTTAAAGGTCCATGATCTAGAAGTACTCCACTGACTTGCCTCTCTTTGACAGAGAGTGCTCTGACCTGATTCACTTTAATGAACAAATATTAAATTAAGCTTCATGTATCCATAGTACCAGGGATGATGCAACCAACAAGACTGAGACTCTGTTCTGTAGAAGTTTAGGGTGATGGTTGGCTGCTTGCACCAAGGCCGTGAGAGCTGAGGAGAACCAGAGTAGGACCCCTGCTGTTAAGTGATTCTGTGAGCGGCAGGCTCTCCTCCCTCTTCAGTGACAGCTGAAGTTGCTCTTCTTTATGTGGGAGAGTGGAGGAGGGGACATTATAACCACAAGCAGTTGTCTCTCTCTAGGAGGGAATGGTTACGGGGCCCACAAGGACACAAGTTTGTGGTTCCCTGGGCAGGGTAGGGATTCTTTTTCATCTCTCAGGTTGTTGTAGAGAAGTAAGTGAAGAGATTTTAAAGAAAGTCCCAGATACTTATCCAAAATGTATTTACAAAATACATCCCTAAGTAGTTGAAATTCCATCAGGCAATTTCAATTAGCCTTCAGATATTGGGATGGGAGTTGGGTGTGTGTGTGGAGAGTTGGTAGTGAGAGTAATTGTTAAGGTTGAGAAGGAAGGAAGAGGTACTTTAAAGAATCGTGTATTTTAAGTTAAAAGTTATACATGTATATGATAAAGTCTTATGGTACAGAAAGGTAGAAATAAAAGCTACAGCTTCCCCCTAAAAGGTAATCCATTGTTAGCAGTTTTCAGAAAGTTTACTTTTCAAAATATTGATACAGAAAAGTATTATACCTTACTTGTTGTTTACTTTTTTCTGTAGTTAATATCACATAGCTCTTCTCATATTGGCACATATAGATCAACATAATTTAAAAATAGAGTATTATATGCATGTATTACTATATTCTGACTTTTTTTGAGTGGTATTTAGGATGTAACTGTTTATACAAACCAACAGTATATGACTATTCCTGTTGCATGTTTGCTTTATTAAGCTTTATATTTTTTTTGCTGATTTAATTTGAGAGGTTTGTACCTTGTTTTTAAAAGGGCTTCTCTGATGGCTCAGTGGGTAAAGAATCCACCTCCAATGCAGGAGACAAGACACAGGAGATGTGGGTTAGATCCCTGGGTGGGGAAGATCTCCTGGAATAGGAAATGGCACCCCACTCCAGTATTCTTGCCTGAAAAATCATTAGGACAAAGGAGCCCAGCAGGCTGTAGTCCAAAGGGTTGCAAAGAGTTGGACACAGCTGAGCAGCTCTGCATGCCCGAACCTTGTTTTGGGTTTGCATTTTGTTGATTATGAGGAGGGTAATAAAATTCGTATGCTTATTGGGCAGAGGTTACTTGCAGCACATACTTTAGATTGAGTAGGTTAGTTATCTGGGTGCCCCCCTTTCCCCATAAAATGGTTTGAGGGAGATGGAACTTGCCGAGAGGAATAAGATTTCGGAACCCATGAGGAATAATGCCCTGAATGGAGAGGCTACAGTGTTAGGTCTGAACGGTAACCAAAGGTTAACATGAGGTTATCGAGAACCCTTAACTTGGTCTTAACAGAACATTATATAAAGGCAGGAACGGAGGTTTGAGAGTCAAGGCAAGTAAATTTTATATAGGGTCAGCTCTGTCTCCTGCTGTTTGCTTGTTCTGTCTCACCACTCACCCCTCTTGCCCCAACTGTCATTTCATTTTTTATTTATACTGTCATTTGATTTGTTCCTCTTCCCTGGTGGGGGTGGCAACCTTGACTTTGATAGTTCAGTTCCTCCAGAGATGAGGGACAGTTTTTCTATAAGGGAAACTGATTTTCCTTCAAACAGTCAAAGGGAACAGTTCTCATTTCTAACATCCTTTAGATCTATTTTGTGATCTTCAGTAGTACCTCTTTGTAGTTGATATTCTGCTAGTGTCAGGGGCCTTACGTGCTGAACTGCAGAAACCTGGGATGTTGGCATGAATACCTGAGCTTTGTTCCCATTTAATCCCTACATGCTGTCCCCACCCCAGCTTTACTTTTTTTTTTTTTTAATGAAATAAGTTTTTTCTTAGGCTTAGGAGGCAATTGGTTTAAAAGACTCTTGTCTCTTAACCCCCTACCCCTCCTCACTCTCCCCAAAGGTGACATGTCGAGATGATGTTAATTACCTTGATCTTTTCACAATGGATACATATATCAAAAGATCAAGCCATATACCTTAAGTATCTACATTTTTATATGTCAAAGATGTCTCAGTAAAGTTTAAAAAAGTGTTATTATCTATCTTCAGTTATTATATACACTCATTATCTTAGAGCTTCCCTGGTGGCTCAGACGGTGAAGACTCTGCCTGCAGGACAGGAGACGTGGGTTCCATTCCTGGATCAGGAAGATCCCATGGAGAAGGGAATGGCTTACCCACTCCAGTATTCTTGTCTGGAGAATTCCATGGGCAGAGGAGCCTGGTGGGCTACGGGGGTCACAGAGATGAGCACAACTGATCAAATGGATGGCCCTTTTTCATTTGTACCCTTAGTCTAGGCTCTCAAACCGGGTTGATTTTGAACACCCTTTCCCTCCCCGGCCTCTCCCCTCAGGACCTTTGGCAATGCCTGGAGACATTTTGGTTGTCCCAGCTGGAGGGTGGAAGGAGGGGGAGAGTGGTGCTACTGGTATCTAGTGAAGAGAGATAAGGGTGTTGCTAAACATCCCACAGTGAGTAGGGCAGCCTTCCACAACAGAAAATGATCTGGTCCTAAATGTGTCTATTGCCAAGAAACCCTGGTTTTGGCAGAACTAGTCCAGGAAACCCCCAGTTCAGGAGAATTAGGCCTGCCCACCAGCTTTGATGATAGCAGTCAAGCAGTAGTAATGTTTCGTGTAGTCTTAGGCTCAGAATGGAAAGTTTTGAACTAATAGCTCTTGAGTACTTTTTTCCCCTCCTCTGTCTCTTTGGTCCCTTTCTTTTCAGCTTTTTGCTTTTCATTCTCCTCTACTTTTATGGTGTAACATAGTTAGGTCAGGGCTTTGCGGTTTGGAAGGTCACTAGCGTTGAACAGAAATCGGAATATATTTAGCCATTTGATATGATGCTTGAGGAGTGAAGTAAGTCCCTTGCTAAGGAGAGCTGAAGAGCATGGCGGTTAAGCATATAGACAAGAGTTAAGACTGGTTTTTATCCTGCCTCCATCACTAGCTAGCTGTGTCACTGTGGACAAATTACCTAATCTCACCAAGCCTCAGTTTCTTAATCTGTAAAGTGGGAATAATAGCAGATATCTCATTTTAAAAGCAGCTTTATTGAGATGTAATTCACATTCTGTACAGTTCACCTGATGGAAGTGTGCAGTTTGTTTTTTCCTAATATGTTTGCAGGTGCAACCATTGTCATGATTTGCTCTTTGACCTTTATAAGAGAAACCCTGAATCCATTAGCAGTCAATTCCTGTCACCCCTTTTCTCATCAGTTTTTGGTATAAATCAGGCCAAATGCTTACCCTGGTGATTAATATGTAAGTACGTAATTAAAAAACTATTATAACTTGGGGCAGAGAGACCATTTGTGGCAAGACCATTTGTTTCACTTTAGAGAAGGTAAAGATGGATAATTTTTGTTGAATGGATATTTACATGCTCTACTATCCAAGGAAATTGTTTTCGGATATAAAGATGAAAGATATTCCTTCATTTAAAAGATCTTTATTTAAGTAAGAAGAAAGAGACATATTTTAAAATACTAGTTATACCAGTTATAATTGTAAGACAGTTATAAAATGAGGTAAAATAAGTGCTTTCAGGAAGGTGTAAAAATTATTGAAATTGGAAATTTGATAAAGGGAGATTAATTAGGTTGAGAGTGCAGGAACCATGAAAAACTTCTCAAAGTAGAGACCATTCTGGCCAAGTCTTAGTTGATAAAATATGGGACTTTGGCTCTGTGAAGACCGCTCGAAGAATGCTGGTTTTTGAAATATTGGTAGTATCCTCATAAATTTTTTTTTTGCTGCCTCATGCTGCTGCCAAATGGTTGCCTCTGGTAGCTACACTTGCATTCTTTTTTAAAAAAATTACTTGCCTATTTTTTGCTTAGACTTGACGCTTGTGGGATCTTAGTTCCTGGACCAAGGATCGAACCTGGGCCCTCAGCAGTGAAAGCACTGAGTCCTAAGCACTGGAATTCCCACTGGGACTTCCCATCCCCACCCTTTTTTGATATTCCTAATCTGTTGTGAAGTTGGGAAATTATGTAAATACAAGAAATAAACAAGTGTTTAGTGAGAGCCTGGTGTCTGTGAGAGCAGGATGTGATTATGTGGCCTTATGCTGTCACTTTGAGTTAGTTGCCTTTTTAATTTTATTCTCCAGGTTAATTGCGTTTATAGAATAAATAGTTCCTCAGTAAATTAGGCTCATATAAAATGTTTTCTTTTTTTTTTCCCTTCCAAGGCTTCCGCTAACCTCTCTTTTCAGTTTCCTGTCCTCTTTTTCTCATGTACCATCAGACGCAACACCTCCAGTGCATGTCCCAGCTGAGCTGCACTGCTCTCTCCTTTAACATCTGGTTAACACAGGATATTTTTGTTTTTTTGAAAGTTGAATGACTAGATTTGTATCAAGTCAATAAACTGGGTGTTATCTTGACCCCTCCATCTCCTTTACTTCTCAAATCAAATTTGAGTTACCAAATCCTGTTGATTCTGATACAGTAGTTTCAAAGTCTTTTTTTTTTTAACACTATATAAGCAGTAATACTTCAAAAGTAAAAAAGCAAAAAGAGACTTACAATAAAAAGTCTCTTACCCATATCCTTCCTCATCTGTATATTTCCCAGACTCCTACGATAGTTTACTAATATTATTGATTTCTTATATCCTTCTGAGGATTTAAAAAAATACAGCCCTGTACAAATATATTTATCCCTCCCCATTCCTTCCCTTACCCCAACACACGTTTTACACTAATGTTGGAAACTTGAACTGCTTTGCCTTTTATTTTCTTCACTTAACACTACACCCTGGAGATCTTCAGTATTAGTATATAAAGTGCTGATATGTGTGCTCTCTCCCTCTCCACAGCTGCAGTGTTCATTTTATTTATGAACTATGATTTAACTAGCCCAGTGATGTATATAGTAAGATTGTTTCTAGTTTTTACTATTATAAAAATACTGCATGAGCAACCTTGTACACATATCATTTTGTACATATGCAGATGTGTCTGTAGATTAAGTTCCTAGAAGTGAAATTTCTGGGTGAAAGAATAAATGAGATACAATTTTGATAGATATTGTTGCCCTTCATAAGGGTTGAAACAATAATGTATGTGTGAGAACACTTGTTTTCCTATAGCCTTGTCATTACAGCATGCAATCCAGTTTTTTTGATTTTTGCCAGTATGATAGGTGAAAAATGATACCTCAGCGTAGTTTTCAGTTTTTACATTTCTTATGAGTGAAGTTGAGCATGCTTTCATTTGTTTGGGCCATTTTGATCTTCCTTTTTTTTTCCTCTGTGGACTGTCTGATCTGAATCTTTGGTCATTTTCCTGTCCATTTTGGGGATTCTTAAATGTCTCTTCAGTCCATGTGCCTTGGTTGGTTTTTTAAAAGGAAACAACTTGCTTGTTGCAGTTGTCCTCTGACAGATTGCTTCCATTTTTACTCCCTTCTAGGCTTTCTCTCATTCACACTGTTAGCAAAGTGATACTTCTAATTGCAAATTTGAAAGCATCATTCCCTTGCTTAAAACTGTTCAGTGGCTCTTTACTGGCTCCATAGACCAAGGGCCTTAGCGTTAGGATGGTACCTCATAGGTTCTCCAAACTCCCAGAACACTGAACTGCTCCTAGCTCCTTGTTGAGTTAGACCCTTTGTCTGTGTCTTTGCATAGGGTATTTCTCTGCTTATAATGGCCCGTTCCCGCTTGTCTACATGTCCATAGTTATGCTTTTCATCCTCCACCTAATGAAGAGGCTTTTCTGTTGCCTGACTCTTCTTTTCTTCTCTCAAGTCCCTATGTATATACTTATAATGGAAACCCTCACATTGTGTATTGTTATTGTGTATTTCTTTGCCCTAGATTGTTACCGTCTTGAGGGCATGAACTTACAGACTTATGGAACCTAGCACAGTGTTTGGCACATAGATGATGAGAAATGATTACCGAGTACCCGTTGATATATGTACACATACACTACGTGTAGACAACCCAGGACAAAGGAAAAAAAAGGAAAATTAATACTATGAACTCATTTATTTAAAAATTTAATTTTTTACATTGAGATATTTATTAAATACAATAAAATGTACAGACCTTAGCTGTTTTAGGTGTGACAGTTACAGTCATGTAAGGATAACTGAAGGATGATAAAGCATTCTCATCACCCCAGAAAGTTCACTGGTTGCCCTTTGTATTCAGTTTCCCTCTCCCCCAAACACTGATTTCTAACAATGTAGATATTTTGTTTGGTCTTCGTACAGCGTGTTCTTTTCTGGTATCTAGCTTCGTTTGTTTAACATATATTTCTAGACGCATCTGTGAGGCTGGGTGTGTCAGAGTCCTTTTTATTGCTGAGTAGTATGCCACTGGATGACTGTATCAAGCTCATTTTTTCTTCTGTTGATGGGTATTTGAGTTATTTCCAGTTTTTTTTTTAAGAATAAGGCCTATATGGATCTTCTTGCAAATGTGTTTTCATTTTTCTTGAGTCAGTACCTAGGATTGGAATTGTTGGTTTATAAGCAGGTGTGTGTTTTACTATGTAAGAAACTGCTACCTAGTTTGTCGGAATTTTCTCTTAAATACTCTTCACTGTGACTATGTTTTCTAGTTGCTCCACATCCTTTCCAGTACTTGAATAATCTTTTTTTTTTTTCATTCATTTTTGTTCATGCTGGGTCTTTGCTGATGCATGAAGACTTTTCTCTAATTGTGGCGAGTGGGGAATACTGTCTAGTTGTGGTGCACAGGCTCTTCGTTGCGGAGGCTTCTCTTGCTGTGGAGCACGTGCTGTAGTGCACACAGCCTTCAGCAGTTGTGGTGCATGGCTTAGTTGCTCCAGGGCATGTGGGGTCTTCCTGGATCAGGGATCAAACCTCTGTCTCCTGCATTGGCAGGCACATTCATTATCACTGAGCACCAGGGAAGCCCATGGTCATTCTTTTTAATTTTGGCCATTTAGTGGATGTGAAATGGTATTTTGTGGTTTTATTTTGGATTTCCTTGCTAGATAATGATGTTTCATATGGTTGACAATTGTCAGTAATTAGTGTATTTTCTTTTGTAGAATACCTCTTAAGTTTTTTGCACATTAAAAAAATTGATTGTCTTTCTATTATTGATGTGTAAGAATTCTTAGTATAGTCTTGATACAAGTTTTTTGTCGCATCAATGTCCTGGGAGTGTTTTCTCCCAGTTTGTAAGTTTGTCTTTTCCTTAACAGTGTATTTTGATAAGCTAAAGTTTTTAATTTTGATGAAGTTCAGTTCTTTTTCTTTAATAGATTTGTGTTCTAAGAAGCTTTTGTCTACTCAGAAATCATGAAAATAATATCCCTTATTTTAGAAATTTCATAGTCTTATGGGTGGGGCTGTGATCCATCTTGAACTAACTATTGTGTGTTGTGTGAAGTAGGGATTGAGGTTCATTTCAACACCATTGTTGGAAAATATTTTTTTGTTTTCCTACACTGAATTGCCGTTGTGCTTTTGTCTAGTATTGTTTGTACACACATGTGTAGATCTGTTTCTGGACTCAGTTTTGTTTCTTTGATCTCATTGTTTCTCCTATGCCAGTATTATTATTATCTCTGTTGCCTTAAGTCTTGAAATCAAATAGTGTGAATCCTCTAATATTGTTTGGCCATCTACTTCCTTTGTGTTTCTATATAAATTTTAAAATCAGTTTGTCAGTTTCTATGAATAAAAAAACAACAACCTTTTGGGATATTGATTGGGACTGTGTTGCTCTATAAATACATTTAGGGAGAAATGACCTATAACAATATTGAATTTGATAGTCAGCCTTTAACATGGTTTCTCTTGATCCCTGCCTCCTTGTATTTGCACCCTTTTGTAGTCACCTTGCACATGATTTTAGGGTTGGTCTGTGTAACCAATAGAATACGGTCAAAGTCCCTTCTGAAATTAGATTATAAAAGGCACAGTGGCTTGTGTATTGGTCACTTTCTCTCTCTCATTGCTTACTGTAGGAGAAACCAGCTACCATGTTGTAGAGAGGCCCACTGTCAAGCCTGTGAAGGATCTGAAATTTTACCCTACTTGCTAGTTAACAGGTTAGCCTGCTGCAGTTTCATGGATGCTGATAGAAGGCATAAGACTCTTGGGTCTGAGTCGGAAGACAGTTCATTGTCACAGCTACTGTATTACCTGAGTACTGTGAGCATTTTTACACCAGTTCCTCAATCTCCAGATCACACTTCATGTGAAGAAGATCAGATGACAACTGCACATGCAGTGCTTGCATTCAGAGGAATTCTGAAAATAGGGCGCCTGGACATTGTTTAATGCACAGTAAGCATGCCTGCTCTTTGCTCTGGAGGAAACTTTATTTTCCCAATCTGTTCACTTTATAAACATCTTTAGAAAGCCTAGAACAAAGGGCAGGGAGATCCTCAGCTGCAAGTTTGCAGAAATGTGAAAGACAAATGGAATATTGTCTCCCAACATCCTTGTGACAGAGGACTGAGGCTTTCTCTTGGAAGCAGATCCTCTGGCCTTCAGTTGAATGTAGACCCAACTATAGTTTGCAACCTCCTGAGAAACCCTTGAGCCAGACCCACCAGCTAAGCTGCTCCTGATTTTCTGACCCTTGGAAACTGTGTGAGAGAATAAATGTTTTCAGCTGCTAAAGTTTTGGAGTTTATTACACATCAGTGGCTAATTAATACAGTTGTTTAGCTCTCCTTTTATTGGGTCATCTTTTTTGATACGTATTGTAAACAAATTTTATATACATGTATGTATATATACAAGATCTCTACATCAGTGGAGTAAAGTAGGTTTTTCTATCTCAATATGTTATGGTAATACACTTACTATGTAATAGAATTTTGTTAATGTAACATTTTAATGATCTTCATAGAGATCTTGCGGTTATATTTATTCCTGAAGATTTTTCTTCTTGATGGTATTTTCTAAATTTTATTTTTTGCTGCTAGCATATAAAAATACAGTAGTTGTTTTAACAATTCCTGTGCGCATATACTTTGACCATGCTGAACTGCACTTAGTTCCAATTGCCTTTTTGTGGCTTCTTTAGGATTTTCTCTGCAAACATAATCACATCTGTGAATAGTAGGACAGTTTTACTCCCTTTTCTCCCATCTTTGTAAGCTTTTTATTTCTTTGCCTTACCTTATTGCTCTATCTAGCATTTTCAATTTAATGTTGAAGAGAAATAGTAATAATGGCCATTCTTGTCTTGTTCCACATCTTAAAGGGAAAGCATTATCTTTTAACATTAAATAGAATGTCAGCAGTGGTTTTTCTGTAGATTAAAAGAAATCACATTGAGGGTGTTACTTTCTATTTCCAGATTACTGATATTTTAATTTTTATAGATGGGTGTTGAATTTTGTCAGATGTTCCCCTTTTTCACATTTACTGAGATGACTTTATTCTGTTATTATGGTGAATTTCATTTAATTTTTTTTGAAAGTTAAACCAGTTTTGCATTCCTGAGTTAATCTTATTTGGTCGTAAATATATTGTCTTTTTATCTGTTTCTGAACTTGATCTGCTGATATTTTGTTAAGGATTTTGGTGTCTGTGTGCAGGAAGAATGTTGGTCTATGATTATCATTTTTTGTAATGCCTTTTGATATCATGTTTGGCCTTCTAAAAGAAGAAGTGCTTTCCTTTTGGTTTTCAGAAATAGTTTATATATGACTGCTGTTATTTCTTTAATGTTTGGTAACCATGTAAGCATGGAAGGGTTTTATGTTGTGTGGGGGGGAGATTTTTGTTAACAGATTTCATTTCTTTGGTAAATAATATGGTTACGTTGTTCAGTCACTCAGTCATGTCCAACTCTTTGTGACCCCATGAATTGCAGCAGACCTGGCTTCCCTGTCCTTCACCATCTCACGAAGCTTGCTCAAACTCATGTCCATTGAGTTGGGGATGCCATCCAACCATCTTGTCCTCTGTTGTCCTCTTCTCCTGCCTTCAGTCCTTCCCAGCATCAGGGTCTTTTCCATTGAGTCGGTTCTGGGAGCTTCAGCGTCAGCATCAGTTCTTCCAATGAATATTCAGGATTGATTTCTTTTAGGATTGATGGTTTGATCTCCTTGCTGTCCAAGGGACTCTCAAGAGTCTTCTCCAACACCACAGTTCGGCGGCATCAATTCTTTGGCGCTCAGCCTTCTTAATGGTCCATCTCTCACATCCATACATGACTACTGGTAAAAGCATATCTTTGACTAGACCAATCTTTGTCAGCAAAGTGATGTCTCTGCTTTTTAATGTGCTTTCTAAGTTTGTCATAACTCTTCTTCCAAGGAGCAAGTGTCTTTTAATTTCATGGCTGCAGTTACCATCTGCAGTGATTTTTGGAGTCCAAGAAAATAAAGTCTGTCACTGGTTTCCATTGTTTCCCCATCTATTTGTCATGAAGTAATGGGACTGGATGCCATGATCTTAGTTTTTTGAATGTTGACTTATATGGTTATTTGGATTTTCTGTCTTTTTTTTCCCACAGGCAGTATATCCGTCTCATTTAGGTTATCAACCCTATTGGCAGAAAGTTTTTAATTTTCCCTTGTAATCCTTTTAATTTCTGTAGGAGCTGTTGTGACCCCTTTTTAATGCTCTTTTTCCTTGGTCATTCTTGCTATGAGTTTAGCAATTTGATTTCTTTCCACAGCTTTTGGTTTCAATAATTTAATTGACTTTTGTGCCTGTCTTGATAGTTTCTTTCACTCTTATCTTCAGTAGGCTTAGTGTATTCTTTTAACTCCTGGCTCCTTAAACTAGAAATTTAGATATTTAATTTGGAAACTTAGACATTTAAATATGAGTTTCTTTTTAAATATAAGCACTTAAAAAGTTATAATTTCCACACATTTCTATATTTTCATTATCAGTTCAAAATATTTTCTGATTTCCTTGACTCATGAATTTTTTTAGAAGTGTGTTGCTTAATTTTAAAATATTTTAATTTTTCCTGAATAGCTTATTATAATTGATTTCTTTTTTTTGGCCCCACTGTGTGGCATATGGCATCTTACTTCCCTGACCAGGGATTGAACCCACACTCCCTGTAGTGGAAGTGTGGAGCCTTAACCACTGGACCACTGGGGAAGTCCCTATAATTGATCTTTTTTAATGTAATTTTGTTGTAATCACAGGTTAAATTCTGTAAGATTTCCATTTTTTGAAATGTGGACTTATTTTATGGTGTGGTATATGGTCTGATACAATTAAGTCAAGTTGGTAAATCGTAATCGTCTATATCTGAGGTCAGAAAATGTCCTGCAAAGGGCAGTATAGGAAATATTTTAGGGTTTATGAATTACACAGTTTCTGTTTTAACTACCCTGCCCTTGTAGTGCAAAAGCAGCTGTGGCAATATATAAATAAGTTTGTAATATGTAATGAGTGTGGCAGCGTTCTAATGAAACTTCCTTTACAAAGATGGGTAGAGGTCCTGCAGTTTGCTGCACCTGATTTATTGCCTATGAATTGCTTTATAACCATTTCAGTAGCTGCGAGACAGGTATTAGAATTAGCAAATATAACTGTGGATTTATTAATTTCTTCCTATAACTTTGTCAGCTTAATTTATTTATTTATTAATTTATTGACTTAATTGATTTATTCATACCAGTTCCCTTGTGTCTACTATTTATATTCACGGTGTATAATTTTTTATTATTATATGTTTAACCAGATTGTGTCTTTGTTTTTAAAAGTATGTTTCTCTTAGATAGCATATATTTAATGGATTTATTCATTTCTTTCCTTCCTTCCTCTTTCCCTCCCTTAATAGTAACCATATCTAATAATCTCTGCCTCTGAATGGAGGATTTGGTAACTTTACATTTAATGTTAAGTTAAAAGTCTTCCATATTACTCTGTTTTATCAGTTAGTCTCCTCTCTTCCTTCTCTTACTGCCCACAGTTCTTTCATGTTGATCAGATTTTTAAAAATAAATTGCCATTGGGCTTTTTAAGCTGTATTGCTTTGTATAAGTGGCTGCTGTAGGGATTCCAGTATTCATGATTAGCCTTTACAGTTCACTTACCATTAACATTATTCCACTTGATGTAAAATGAAAGAACCTTAAAAAACATAATTGCATTTAACGTTTGTACTATTGGTATGTTAACTTTTGCTTCCACACAGTGCTATTTTTGCTTTAGTCATTTGCCTTTTTTTAGGGAGAGAAACGAGAGTCTTTTTAATTACATAATTACTTTGGATTTTCTTTATATGTATAGATCTAAGTTTCATTTGAAGTCATTTCCCTTCAACTTGAAGAATTTCCTTTTAACACTGCATAATGTTTAGGTCTAGTGATTAAAGTCTTCAGCTTATGTATGTTCACATACACACACTCAGAGTAGATATATGTGCATTTATTCAGAGTAAATATATTACTCTTACATTTTTATGATTATAATTTATAATTGTATTACTCTTAGTAAATGTATGTATATATATATATTTACTCTTATTTTTCAAGAATATTTTTGCTGGATATAGATTCTGGGTTGACAGTCTATAATTGCTTTAAAGATCCTTTTTAATTGTCTTCTGGTATCCATTGTATCTTTAATTTTCGACAATTTGATATTTTTTTCTTTCGTTATTCTGCTTAGAGTTGAGCTCATTGGATTTGCAAATTGATTTTTTCACCAGTTTTTTGACCATTATTTAAAATGATTTTTCTGCCTCATTCTCTCTTCTCTTTGATATTTTTGATCTTTTGCTTAAAAGTACTATGGGGGGCTGCCCTGCTGGCTCAGTGGTAAAGAATCTTCCTTCCAATGCAGGGGACACAGGTTTGATCCCTGATTGAGGAACATCCCACATACCTCGGGTCAGCTCAGTCCGTGCACCATGACTGCTGAGCCTGTGGTCTAGAGCCCAGGAGCCACAACTAGTGAGCTCACTCACTGCAACTACTAAAGCCCTTGTGCCCTAGAGCTCGTGCTTGGCAATAAGAGAAGCCACCACAATGAGAAGACTGCGTATCGCGACTAGAGAGTAGCCCTCACAGCAATGAAGACCCAGCACAGACAAAAATAAATGAAGTAAAATTATTAAAAAAAAAAAATGTACTATAGGTCTGTGAGTCTGTCTTGTTTTTGATTTTTTTTTTCAGTCTTTTCCCCTCAGTTCTTCCGGTTGAGTGATTTATACAGGTTTGTCTTCAAAGTTACTAATTCTTTTTTATTTTGCTTCTAATATACTGTCCAGCCCATTCCCCACCCCCATATATTTATAAATACTTTCCAATTTCATTAAGATGTAATTGACAAATAATATTGGATAAGTATAAGATATATAGCATGATGACATATGTATATATTGTTAAGTCATTACCATAGTTTGGTGGGTTAACACATCTGTTCATCTTACATAGTTAACATTATTTTGTATGTGTGGTGAGAATATTTAAGATTTACTCTCAGCAGCTTTCAAGCACACAATACAACATTGTTAACTGTAGTCACCATTCTGTATATTAGAGCCCCAGAACATATTTATCTTGTAACTGAAAGTTTGTACTCTGACAAAAATCTCTCCATTTCTTCTCACTCCCCCTCAGCCCCTGTCAACTCTGTTTATATGAGTTCGAATTTTTAGATTCCATGTAAAAGTGAGATCACTCAGTATTTATTTTTCTGTCTGATTTATTTCACTTAACATAAAATGTCCATAAAGTTCATCTCTGTTGTTCAAAATGATAAAATCTCCTTTTTTGTGGCTCATGTTCTCTTGAATATATACACTACATCTTGATTCATTCATCCACTGATGGATATTTAGGTTATTTCCATGCCTTGGATATTGTGAATAATTTTGCAGTGATCACAGGGATGCAGATATCTCTAAACCCACTTTAAAATAATGTACATTTCAGTTCAAGTATTTCATTTTTTAAAAAATATCTACTTTTGGCTGTGCTTGGGTCTTTGTTCCTGCACTTGGACTTTCTCTAGTTGCATCGAGTGGGGGCCACCCTCTAGTTGTGGTACACGGGCTTCTTGCTGTGGAGCACAGGCTCTAGGACGCGTGGGCTTCAGAAGTTGTGGTACCCGGGCTCAGTATTGCTGCCTGTGGGCTCTAGAGCACAGGCTCAGTAGATGTGGTACACAGGCTTAGTTGCTCCTTGGCAGGTGCAATCTTCCCAGACCAGGGCTTGAACCTGTGTCGCCTGCATTGGCAGGTGGATTCTTTACCTCTGAGCCACCCGAGAAGCCTCAAGTACTTCATTTTTTAATTATTTACATTTATATATTGAGATTCTCTATTGTGACCATGCTTTCCATTTAGTCTTTGAACAAATTTATTGCAGCTTAAAGTCTTTGCTTGTTAATCCTTTCCTCTAAATTGTTTCTTTTTTTTTTTCTAATTTATTGCTTTTTTTCCGTCCTTGATAGTAGGTCACATTTCCCTGGTACATTTCATGTCTAGGAAGTTTTGATTGTAGAGTGGACATTGTGGATGATTTATCTCTAAATTCTCTTTTCTTCTGATGAGTGTAGTTAAATAACTGGTCGATCACTTGGAGCTTGTGCAGGCTTGGTCTTATACTAAGATGGGTCTGTAGAACACCTGAGGTATTTTTTAAGCCCTGATAACTTGGCCAGGTTCATGTCTCCTCTGCAGTGGGAGCAGCTGAGATCGTGCTGCCCAGCTCTTTTAGCTTTCCACTAGTTTCCATTGGGCTCCTTAGAGTCTTCTATGAGCATACTCAGCTCAGGGGTCAGTGAGGAATTGCAAGGAGTTTATATTAGTTTTTGAGGTTTCTTCGTCTGTGATTCACTTGTTTTCTGAATTTGCCCTCTGAATTTTTAACCACTCTGTGGCCATGACATTAATAAACCTGCAGCTTTTTACTTGAGTTCTAGTAGTCTTGTGCTGTTGTAGACTGGGAGTACCCTCAGGGAAACAGCTGTGTAACTTGGAACCTCTTCCAATGTACTTCCCTTCTTTCAGTGATCAAGTTTCCAATTTCTTCCTACTCTGGATGCTTTCTTCTGCCTCCAAGTCATTTTTAAAAGTATTTTACCCAGAGTTATTTTTGTGTGTGTGTGTTTTTTTTTAATAATTGTTATATGAGGAAGGGTTAATGAGTTGATAAAAGCTATTAGAATTCTTCAGACTCAATTTCATTCATTTCACACTGGCCTGAAGCACAGTTGCTGACTTAACACACACCTTGTTTTAGGCCTGTGTGTTTTTAGAATAAGATAGAGACTCATTGTTTCTTCAATTACATCATGTATTTGGATTAAGTAGGTAATTATTTAATGAAAAGCCTGGAGCTGAACAATGTTTGCAAAGACTTGTGAAAGGGACAGCCATGCTTCTGCTGTTTCTTTTCCCCTTCCTTAGCACCAGCCTCTGATAGCAGTGGAACCCGGGACTAAGTGCTATTGGAAGAAAACGTTGTTTTTAGTTGTCTTTGACTTTTATTTTTCTTGGTATTTATGAAAAAAGTACTAAAATGTGTTGACCTCTCTGCTGCCCAAGGGACTCTCAAGAGTCTTCTCCAGCACCACAGTTCAAAAACATCAATTCTTCTGCCCTAGCCTTCTTTATCGGAGAAGACAATGGCACCCCACTCCAGTCCTCTTGCCTGGAAAATCCCATGGACGGAGGAGCCTGGTAGGCTACAGTCCATGGGGTCGCTAAGGGTCCGACACGACTGAGCGACTTCACTTTCACTTTTACCTTTCATGCATTGGAGAAGGAAATGGCAACCCACTCCAGTGTTCTTGCCTGGAGAGTCCCAGGGACGAGGGAGCCTGGTGGGCTGCCGTCTATGGGGTCGCACCGAGTCGGACACGACTGAAGTGACTTAGCAGCAGCAGCCTTCTTTATGGTTCAACTCTCACATTCGTACATGACTACTGAAAAAAACGTGGCTTTGACTATATAGGCCTTTGTTGGAAAACTGATGTCTCTGCTTTTAAAATATGCTGTCTAGGTTTGTCATAGCTTTTCTTCCAAGGAGCAAGTGTCTTTCAATTTCATGGCTGCAGTCACCATCCATAGTGATTTTGGAGCCCAAGAAAATAAAATCTATAACTGTTTTCTACTTTTCCCCCATCTGTGTGTGGTGGAATGCTGGGACCGGATGCCATGATTTTCGTTTTTTGAATGTTTCCCAGTTGTAGGAACTGGTTATATACACCTGAATCTGATACTGGGCTTGATGTCAGAAGGGCTAGTAATTGGGAACAGAACATGGACATGGAGTGATGGACAGTGAGGTATACTGGAACTACAAAGTAGTTTCGGAACTTACAGAAATGAGTTGAAACCTATGAGCCCAAACTTGAACCTTCATGGCTCTCACTGCTTCCATACCTGTAACCTTGATGATGTAGGTATCCTACAGTAGGTGTGACACACCTAACTATGCAGCTGCACAAAAGCCTGCCTCCATATAATTTGGAAAAGCAAAGATGGGGATCTGACAGAAGCTGGGAAAACTGTAGGCCCAGTTGCTCCCCTATGCCAGTGAAGGTGAGCCCAGAGATCCTTGACAGTGTGTGAGGGCTGCCATAACATCTGAACTTACTTTAGCATTCCAAACCTGGTGGCTGCTTCTCTTTTGTCTTCTGTATCTTGTGGGGATTGATTTTTTTTTTAAGCCAACTCTAACCCAGAACCCAGGGTGTATATTGTCACCCTGCTTTTTTAACTTAATATGCAGAGTACATCATGTGAAATGCTGGGCTGGATGATGCACAGGCTGGAATCAAGATTGCTGGAAGAAATATCAATAACCTCAGATATGCAGATGACACCACCCTTATGGCAGAAAGCGAAGAAGAATTAAAGAGCCTCTTGATGAGAGTAAAAGAGGAAAGTGAAAAAGATGTCTTAAAACTCAGCATTCAGAAAACTAAGATCATGGCATCTGGTCCCATCACTTCATGGCAAATAGATGGGGAAACAATGGAAACAGCGACAGACTATTTCTTTGGGCTCCAAAATCACTGCAGGTGGTGACTGCAGCCATGAAATTAAAAGGAAGAAAAGTTACGACCAACCTAGGCATATTAAGAAGCACAGACATTACTTTGCCAACAAAGGTCCATCTAGTCAAAGCTATGGTTTTTCCAGTAGTCATGTATGATTGTGAGAGTTGGACTATAAAGAAAGCTAAGCGCCAAAGAATTGATACTTTTGAACTGTGCTTGTTGGAGAAGACTCTTGAGGGTCCCTTCAAATGCAAGGATATCAAACCAGTCAATCCTAAAGGAAATCAGTCCTGAATATTCATTGGAAGGACTGATGCTGAAGCTGAAACTCCCAACACTTTGGGCACCTAATGTGAAGAACTGACTCACTGGAAAAGACTCGGATGCTGGGAAAGATTGGGAGCAGGAGGAGAAGGGGACGACAGAGGATGAGATGGTTGAATGGCATCATCGACTCAGTGGACATGGGTTTGGGTGGACTCCGGGAGTTGGTGATGGACAGGGTGACCTGGCATGCTGCGGTTCATGGGGTCGCGAAGAGTCGGACACGACTGAGCGACTGAAGTGACTGACTGCTACTGCTAAGTCGCTTGAGTCGTGTCCGACTCTGTGCGACCCCATAGACGGCAGCCCACCAGACTCCTTCGTCTCTGGGATTCTCCAGGCAAGAATATTGGAGTGGGTTGCCATTTCCTTCTCCAGTGCATTAAAGTGAAAAGTGAAAGTGAAGTCGCTCAGTTGTGTCTGACTCTTCGCGACCCCATGGCTGCAGCCTACCAGGCTCCTCCATCCATGAGGTTTCCCAAGCAAGAGTACTAGAGTGGGTTGCCATTTCCTTCTCCAAAAATTAATGAGTTTTATAAATAATTTAAAATTAAAATTAATTAATTTTATAAATTAATTTTAAAGAATATAGAACAGTGAACATAAATGAAAATAGTACAGTAGCATTGTGTGTCATATCTACTCTGAAACTGGAAATTATAATAGTGTAGTGATTAGGAGGGTGAGCCTGGAGTCAGACTACCTGGCTTTAAATTTCAGCCCTCCTCAGTTCAGTTCAGTCTCTCAGTCGTGTCCGACTCTTTGCGATCCCATGGACTGCAGCACACCAGGCCTCCCTGTCCATCACCAACTCCTGGAGTCTACCCAAACTCAAGTCCGTTGAGTTGATGATGCTATCCAGCCATCTCATTCTCTGTCATCCCCTTCTCCTCCTGCTTTCAATCTTTCCCAGCATCAGGGTCTTTTCCAGTGAGTCAGTTCTCCACATCAGGTGGCCAAAGGATTGGAGTTTCAGCTTCAACATCAGTCCTTCCAATGAACACCCAGGACTGATCTCCTTTAGGATGGACTGGTTGGATCACCTTGCAGTCCAAGGGACTCTCAAGAGTCTTCTCCAACACCACCGTTCAAAAGCATCAATTCTTCGGCGCTCAGCTTTCTTTATAGTCCAACTTTCACATCCATACATGACCACTGGAAAAACCATAGCCTTGAGTAGGTGGACCTTTGTTGACAAAGTAATGTTTCTGCTTTTTAATATGCTGTCTAGGTTGGTTATAACTTTCCTTCCAAGGGGTAAGTGTTTCTTAATTTCATGGCTACAGTCATGGTTACCCTAAATTTCAGTTGACTATTGCTCTGTAGCAATCCCACCCCCACCCTCCAATGTCAGTGGCTTAAAATGAGTGCATGTTGTTACTCATGAATCTGTAGGTCACATGGATGGTTCCAATCATCTGGGCTAGATTTGGCTCGTTTCAGTTGAGTTGATGTCATCTAGGATAGAGAGGAAACAAATAGAGCTCACCCTGGGAACTGGCACAACATCACTTCTGCCATGTTCTGTTGGTTCAAGTCAACTTGTGAGGCCAGATAAGATTCAGGATATGGGGAAATCAGCTCTACCTCTTGATGGGCGGAGCTGCATTATCACATTGCCAGGAGTTGGATCTAGGAGGGGTGGAGAATTGGAGCCATTTTGTAGTCATTTTACCATACACATGATCATGCACAAGTCTCTTCATCTCTTTGAATCTGTTTGCTAACCTGTAAAAATGGCTAGGAGAGTAATGATTCTTTTTGAGACTGTTTTGAAGATAAGATAAAATAATCTGTGTGAAGTGTCTTTGGTTGTGTCTTGATGTCTGCCAGTATGTGCTCAGTATATGTTTATTATTATTGCTTGGTAGTAAGTGAAAGTGAAAATCGCTCAGTTGTGTTTGACTCTTTGCAATCCCCATGGACTGTACCCTGGCAGGCTCCTCTGTCTGTGGAGTTCTCCAGGCAAGAATACTGGAGTAGGTGGCTGTTCCCTTCTCCAGGGGATCTTCCCAACCCAGGGATTGAACCCAGATCTCCCACATTGCAGTTAGATTGTTTACTATCTGAACTGCCAGGCAAGTCATGAAAGGTAATAATTAGGTGTGTTATATTTATGACTTAAAATACTTATAATAATCTTATGATGCTATCATTATTTCCTTCTTATAGCTGAGGAGACAGACTGGATTGCTTAAGTTACGAATATGCCAAGGTTGGTGGTAGACCCAACATTTGAACCAATGTGTTTTTTTGTTTTTGCCCTGAAAGTCTAATACTTGACTTTGAGAGCCAGTACAGTGGTAAAACATGTGGCCCCTGGAGCTTTGTCAGTCCTTGTCCCGCACCTTACCGGCCTTTCAGCCTTGGGCAAATTACTTAACCTCTTATGCCTCACTTTCTAAGAAAGGAGATTGCATACCTCGGTCACATGGTTGCTGGTGAGGATTAAATGAATTAATAGATGTTAAGTGTTTAGAACTATGAGCTCAGGCTAGGTAGGTATGAAGTATGTTGTTATTCCTCTTCCTCTTTATTATTACACACTGCTGTGTTTAGGCTGAAACTGTAAAAACTTTTCAGTTGAAAAGATTAAATGAGACTGAAATTATCACCCTTTTCTTTTTAGAGCCATCTAATTTTTTCATGAAGTAGTATTGACCTTTATGGTTAGTATCCTTAATACACTTATTATGGATTTTCCTGGTGTGAATTGGTTATATAGGAATGGTTTAATTTGAGGACAAACTATTCCACAGTATTTTGTCTTTTTTTTTTCCCCCTTTTCCATTCTGAGCTTTTCTTGCACAATGTCATTTATTTCTATGGTTTCTGTTCAATGTTAGTTACCCTCAAATCAACATCTGAAGTTTGACCTCACTCCTGATTTTCATTCCTTAATTAGTTTTTCTTCTCTCTCCAGTTAGTTATTAAAATTATGGTTTTTTCACATTGTCTCCTCTCCTTTATGCTTATTGCTTCTGGTTTAGTGCAGATCCTTCTATTTTTTTTTGTTTGTTTGTTTCTTTTCTTTTTTTAAAATCTGACCTTATTGTTACTCTGAGAACATCTTAGTTTTGTTTTTTTTTTTCACTTGAGTATATATTTATTTTAGAATGTAGCAGTAACAGCATGATAATAAACTGTCACAAACTTGTACCAAGAAGCACACAATCTTTAAAGTGTGTTGTTTTTCACAAGTAATTTAAGTATGGCATTATTATTATTTCGCACTAGAGTCAAAGACCAGAGAAGGCAATGGCACCCCACTCCAGTACTCTTGCCTGGAAAATCCCATGGACGAAGGAGCCTGGTAGGCTACGGTCCATGGGATCGCTAAGAGTCGGACACGACTGAGTGGCTTCACTTTCACTTTTCCCTTTCATGCACTGGAGAAGGAAATGGCAGCCCACTCCAGTATTCTTGCGTGGAGAATCCCAGGGACGGCGGAGCCTGGTGGGCTGCTGTCTGTGGGGTCGCACAGAGTCGACACAACTGAAGTGACTTAGCAGCAGTAGCAGCAGAGTCAAAGACGACATTTAGGTTCTTCAGGTTTGGGGCATTTAGTAATGCTGAGATGATTGTCTAGTCAGGCAGAGGCAAGAAATTCAAATGCAGTTTCTTTCGCTTCTGCCGGTTCCTTTGTAGTAAGATCCATCTTCTCACGTGAGAAATCATTAATAGGGAGACCTTCAACCACCTTCTAGGTCTTATCCTTGATTGTAACGGGGAACGGGTAAAGCAGATCATCAGGAATACCATAGGAGTTGCCATCAGAGATAATGCCCATGGACACAAACTCTCCCTCTGGGGTTCCAAACCAGATGTATCTGATGTGGTCACACATGGCTTTTGCAGCTGATGTTGCACTGGACAGTTTCTGCGCCTTGATGACAGCAGCATCATGCTACTGCACGGTCCTGATAAATTCTCTCTTGAGCCAGCTGTCATCTTTCAGAGCTTCATAAACACCAACTTCCTTTCCTTGCAGTTTCACCTTGGCATGGTTGACATCTGGATACTGAGTTGAGGAATGGTTTCCCCAGATGATGACATTCTTTACATCATCAGAAGTCACTCCAAGTTTAAGAGCAGTCTGAGCTTTAGCTCGGCGTGATCCAAACAAGTCAAGCAACTCAAGTCCTCCTTGGGGATGGATGGTCCCGACTTAGAGGTAGTCAGGCAGTTGGTATTGGCTGGGTTTCCCACCACCGTAGCCTTAACTGACTTCTTGGCATATTTGTCCAAAGCTGCACCCTGGCATTTGAAGATTTTCACGTTTGCTTTGAGTGCTCCCTTCTTGGCATGGAGCCCACAAGAATGGCCACATCCAGGTTTTTGAAGGCATTCTCTTCTTTATCTGTTGTGATGACATCTTTCAGGAGGGGCAGGGCACAGTCTTGCAGCTCCATCAGAAGGACACCCATCATGGGAGTGATACCCAACAGCTGAGAATGATAGGCTGGTCTTTACCGATGACAGATCCATTTCCAATACTGTACAGCAGTGAATATGCAATTTGACTAGCTGCTCCAGTCACAAGGACTCGGATTGGTTCAGACTTGACTGGGAAGGGTGCGGAGACTTCCTGCACCTGCTGAATGAGCCTCAGGCAGTTGGGGCACCTCTGTCCAGCAACCAACTCATATCTTGGCTTTGACTGGACTCAGGTAGAAGCTCTTGGAGAGGTCAGCCTCCCTCTCTTTGGTAGTCTCTTTCTGGCATTTTTATTTGGCCTCCTCCATTTTCTTGGCCACAAGTTTAGCATATTCTGCAGTCTACCTTTACACCGTTCCCTCAGGGTAAAATACTGATGTTTGTGTTGCAGAACACGTGAAATACAGACACTGACTCTCGTGTGCCTTGGCCCTAGGTTTCGTACTGTTTGTTTGGGGCCTTCCTCACAACGTGCTTCTGAGCATTATGATCTTTAGAGAGATTGAAAAGTTTGGTAATTCTAGCAGTTTGGGAGTTCTGTTTTGGTTCCCAGTTGTTGAGCCACAGTAGTATCAGTGCCTGCAGGAATATTCCTTTTCTCTCTTTAAAAAATAAATGACAAATTGAAAATACTTAGATGGGTGTCCACAGTGTAACCCTGAACATGTTTGCACTTTCTTTCTGGTCTTCTTGGTCTTTGCAGGACTGCCCATTAGTAGTAGATGGACATGGCCATAGGTGAAAAAATGTGAAAACCTGTTTGTCGTTCCCGCCACTGACTTGCCACATGACTAACTCTTGCATTCTTCGCCCAGAGCATTAGCAACAACTTATGTGACTACACATATCTCATAAAGTACAAAATTCACTCTCATTGTCTTCAATGAATTTCTGGCATCTAATGTCTGGGAAAGAGATCTTCAGTCTCATCCTGAAGCTGCTCACCACCTCCGAGGTGCCATAAGAAAGAGCTCATTATTTTTTCTTAAATTAATATAATAGCCTCCTAATCAATCTCTTAACTCCATTCCTACCTTTTTCCAGTCTGTCCTCCAGGGACTGTCAAAATAGTTTATGTAAAAGACATTTGATCATTTTATTCCCTTGGTTAAAATGTTAACTTCACCTTGCTTACAAGAAAAAATAAAATTGAGGGACTTTCCTGGTGGTCCAGTTAAGAATTCTCCCAGTACACGGGACATGGGTTCAATCCCTGGTCACAAATCCTACATGCCACGGGGCATCTAAGCCCTTGTGCCACGATTAGAGAAGTCCTTGCAACAACAAAGACCCAGCAAGGCCAAAAATAAATAAATACAAGTTAAAAACAATAAAATTGAGCATTCAGGGCTCTTGGTGAATCTGTCTCTGCTTCCCTCTGCAGCAGAATGTTTAGTTACTTCACCACAGAATTTCTGAATTCTGGCTATGTGAAATTATCCAGGACTGTCATATTCTCTTGCATGTCTGTGCATTTGCACATGCTTTTAATTTCATCTGAAATCCTCTCCTCGGTCTGCTCTGTGGGCAGCTTTGTGCATCTTTTTCAAAAGTTAGCTCAAGTGAAATTTTTCAGAGAAGGTTTCCTTATCCCCAGTGTACACTTTCAGACTTCTCATTCTTTGCTTGGATTGGTATATGATTTATTATTGCTTTCATCCCATTGGTGTTATAAACATCTTGGTTTAGGTATAGTTCATACCATACAGTTCACTTATTTAACGTGTACAGCTCAGTGGTTTAGTATATTTACAGGGGTGTGAATTGGCTACTGCAGTCAATTTAGAACATTTCATTACCCCTTGAAGAAACCAACGTCTCTTAGCCAATACCCCCTAACGTCTCATTCCCCTCCCCACTGCAACCGTTAATCTGCTTTCTGTCTCTGTAGATCTCCCTATCAGTACATTTCATATTAGTGGAATCATTTAATATTTGATTCTTTGTGTCTTTAGCTTGATGTTGTCAAAGTTCAATAATTTTGAAGTATATATCATATTTCATTTCTTGTTACTGCCAAATATTCCATTATGTGGGTAGACTGTATTTTATGCATTGATTAACTGATGGGCATCTCGGTTGTTTCCATTTTATCTATTATTGAGTAATATTATAATGAGCATTCATGTATAAGTTTATATACCGACATACGTTTTTATTTCTCTTGAGTATATACCTAGGAATGGAATTGCTGGATCAGATATTAACTCCATTTAACTGTTAGAGGAAATATCAAAACTGTTAAACCATTTTACATTACTGCTATCAGTATATGAAGATTTTAATTCTTTACATCTTTGCCCACACTTGTTATTGTCTGTTTTTTTAAAAAAATTATTTATTTTTAATTGAAGGTTAATTGTTTCTAGCCATTCTAGTGGGTGTGAACGGGTATCTCATTGTGGTTTTGATTTGCATTTTCTCTTAATGATGTGGAGCAACTTTTCATGTATGTGTTAACCATTTGAATATCTTCTTTGGAAGGCTATTCAGATCCTGTGTCCATTTTACAGTTGAGTTTTAGTAGTTTTTTATGTATTCTAGATTCAAGCCCCTTAGCAGATATATATGATTTATATATATTCTGTTGGTAGTCGTTTCACTTTTTTGATGTTACCCTTTGAAACATGAAAGTTTTTTTTTGGTTATAAATCTCCACTTATCCTTATTGTATTCAGAGTTGAGCCCAGTCTCTCTCTTCTCTTGCTATTGTCTTGACATATAAAAGGATCCAGAAATAAGCTCTCATGGTATAAAAATTATTTTGAGTAGAAAACATTTGAGTTTCTGAGATCTCTTTATCTGCCTAAAAGTGGAGCTTCCTTGAAGAACTCAGTTGTCGTAAATCCCCTTCCTGGAGTAAAATTCCACAAAAAACATCTGCTTTATTGACTATGCTAAAGCCTTTGAATGTGTGGGTCACAACAAACTGTGGAAAATTCTTCAAGGGATGGAATACCAGACCACCTTTCCTGTCTCTTGAGAAATCTGTATGCAGGTCAAGAAGCAACAGTTAGAACTGGACATGGAACAATGGCCTGGTTCCAAATTGAAAAAGGAGTACGTTAAGGCTGTATATTGTCACCTTGCTTGTTTAACTTAATATACTGAGTACATCATGCAAAATGCTGGACTGGATGAAGCACAAGCTGGAATCAAGATTTCCGGGAGAAATATCAATAACCTCAGATATGCAGATGACACCACCCTTACGTCAGAAAACGAAGAAGAACTGAGGAGCCTCTTGATGAAAGTGAAAGAGAAGAGTGAAGAAGCTGGCTTAAAATGCAACTTTCAGAAAATGAAGATCATGGTATCCGGTTCCATCACTTCATGCCAAATAGATGGGGAAATAATGGAAACAGTGACAGACTTTATTTTTTGGTCTCCAGAATCACTGTAGATGGTGACTGCGACCATGAAATTAAAAGATACTTGTTCCTTGGAAGAAAGGCTATGACAAACCTAGACAGCATATTAAAAAGTAGAGACATTACTAACAAAGGTCCATCTAGTCAAAGCTATGGTTTTTCCAATAGTCGTATATGGATGTGAGAGTTGGACCATAAAGAAGGCTGACCACTTAAGAATTGATGCTTTTGAACTGTGATGTTGGAGAAGACTCTTGAGAGTCCCTTGAACTGCAAGATCAAACCAGTCCATCCTAAAGGAAATCAGTCCTGAATATTCATTGGAAGGACTGATGCTGAAGCGCCAATCCTTTGGCCACCTAATGTGAAGAACTGACTCATTGGAAAAGACCCTGATGCTGGGAATGATTGAAGGCGGGAGGAGAAGGGGACAACAGAGGATGAGATGGTTGGGTGGCATCACCAACTCGATGAACATGAGTTTGAGCAAGCTCTGGGAGCTGGTGATGGACAGGGAGGCCTGGTGTGCTGCAGTCCATGGAGTCGCAAAGAGTTGGATACAACTGAGAGACTGAACTGAACTGGAGCAGTCAACCTGGGGAAGGTTGACTCTTATCACTGGAGATGAGGTCTCCACACCTACTGTCCCAAAAGTGCATCTCCCATCTGCTCTTGTCAGGGCCCATTTATCTTTTCAAAAAGTCATTTATTTTCCTACCAGTGCCCTTTCCCTATTAAGATGCTACATAAGCCCCACCCAGATTTTAAACATCCTTGACTGCTTGAGTCACATTCTTCTGTGAACTCCTATGCATACATGAGTATTATCTGTCCTTTTTCTTGCTAATCCTTTGTATGGGAGAAAAAAATCTGTTTTCTCTCTCCATCCTAAATTCATTGGCTGGGACCCTACAGATTAGACTAATGAAAGAACAATGCACTTTTAGAGATGTGACAAGGAGAAGGAAAAGGACATTGAGTTTCTAAGGGTGGCAAATTGTGGAAAGTTAATATTGGAGAATTACTGGAATATAAGGGCTAATTACTAAAGTTAAAATGTTTAAAAATTGAGATATAGTTGACATATAACATTAGTTTTAGGTGTACAACATCATTATTTGATGTTTGTATATATTGTGAAATGATCACACTAGTTAACATCTATCACCACACAGTTAATTATACTTTTTTTTCTTCTAAGATTTACTCTTTTAGCAAATGTTAAGTGTACAGTGCAGTATTTAGTCACCATGCTGCACTTACATCCGCGTAACTTGTTTTATAACTAGAAGTTTGTGCTTTTTGACCACATTAACCCATTTTGCCAACCTCACGCTCTAGCTCCGGCAAACCACCAATCTAATTTGTTCCCTATATCTATGAATTGCGTTTGTTTTGTTTAGATTCCACATATACGTGGGATCATACAGTATTTGTCTTTCTCTGAGTTATTTCACTTAGCATAATACCCTCAAGCTCCATCTGTGTAGTTGAAATGAAAAGATTTCCTTCTTTTATTTGATGGCTAAAGAATACTCCATTGGAATTAAATTTGAAATTGAATTCCAGCTTTGTCAAGTTACAAGCGTTATGACCTTGTTGGGCTATGGACGTGTTGCTTCTATTAATCCTTTCTAAGCATGAACCTCATATATCTCATGGTTGCTGAAAAGATGAGTAACATTAAGTACATAAAAGTAATTTATGTAGTTCTTGGCAGATAGGTGTGCAGCAAATGCTAGTTTTATTCTTTCATTTACTGTGTGGTAAATAAGGTAATTTGCCAACCTAGGAGTAGACTTTTGTTTTCAGAATACTATGTTCATAATGTACTTACCTGAAGACAAAGACTTCCCTAGTAGTTACATCTTGAGTTCTAAAAATATGTCAAGATGCTAAGCATGAAGTGGCAATTTTTCTTTTCTTTAAAAATTTTTTTATGTTTTAAAAACACAATGGAGATAATGCTGTGTGTATTGTTTTGCCTTTCCAACTTGATGTGTTTTGATCTTTGGTCTGGGTCAGCTCGTAAATTGCATCATCAGTTTTAGTTTTGTACATTTATATCCAAAATTGCTTAACTTTTCTGTTGTAGGACATGTAGGTAATTTTCACTACTTTTCTGTTAAACCCATGTCTACATGTAAATATAAAAGAATGTAGTCCATGTTGCTTTTGCTTGATATCTTGGGGTTGAAACTGGCATGTGGAGGAGAAAGAGTCAAGGAAATGGGATAGAATTAGAGTCAAGAGAGTAATACAATCATACCAAAAGCCTTCTCTGCTTCGGGATTACTGTTTATTTTCCCAAGGCAGTAAACCCTCTTTTTGTTGTTGAATATAGTTGGACCAGGAAGTTTTGTTCTTTGACACTTCACGAATCCAAATGGTTATTGTGAGCATTTGTATCTTGCACTTGTCTAAATGGAAATGCTCTAGTGTTTTGTGACTAAGTTTAATTATTTGCTCTTTACTTCTGAAAAGTACTGTTTATTATATTAAGGAATTTCTCTTCTGATTTACTCTGAGAGATATATAAATCAGTAGTAGTGAACAGCTTTAATTTAAATGATCTTGTGTTTTTTTTGTCTCTTTTGCCTGTGTATATAATTCATCCATCTATAGATCTCTGCTGTTGACAGTCTTTGCAAAGAGAACTCATTTTCGAGAGAGATTGCACACTAGTGAGAAGTGAAACCATGTGCTTGTTTATTATTTGTCTCATCTAAAACAAATTCCTGAGCTGTGGTAGAACCACCTCTGAATCAGTACCCCTGGCTAGAATTGACATAGCCTTATCAGCTTAAATCTGTTTTACTGTAAATGGTTTATTTACTCTCCAGAGAGGTGGAGTTATTCTGATTATCTTGGCAGTTAGGGTCTATTTAATTGAGTTGGATGCTAAAGCTCCAGTTCTTTGGCCACCTGATGCAAAGAGCTGACTTATTAGAAAAGACCCTGATGCTGGGAAAGATGGAAGGCAGGAGGAGAAGGGGATGACAGAGGATGAGATGGTTGGATGGCATCACTGACTCAATGGACATGAGTTTGAGCAAGCTCTGGGAATTGGTGATGGACAGGGAGGCCTGGCGTGCCACAGTCCATGGGGTCACAAAGAGTGGGACACGACTGAGCGACTGAACAAAAACAGAAATGACTACTACGTTGAATTCATTGCAGCTACATTATCAAAGAGGAGTGTAATGGTTGTAGAGAAGGCAGGCACATGCCCACATTGTTTGGGTGTCTTGGCAGTATAAAAATATGAGATAAATAAGAGTTATAAGGTAATGGCACCCCACTCCAGTACTCTTGCCTGGAAAATCCCATGGACGGAGGAGCCTGGTAGGCTGCAGTCCATGGGGTCGCTAAGAGTCGGACATGACTGAGCGGCTTCACTTTCACTTTTCCCTTTCATGCACTGGAGAAGGAAATGGCAACCCACTCCAGTGTTCTTGCCTGGAGAATCCCAGGGACGGCGGAGCCTGGTGGGCTGCCATCTATGGGGTCGCACTGAGTCGGACACGACTGAAGCGATTTAGCAGCAGCAGCAAGAGTTATAAACATTGGAAATCATGTGCATTGGAAAGGAAGGGGCCAGTGTGGGAAGTAATGTTGTTGGTTTCTTTCTTGCAAGTAGAGCTCAGGTTTGTTATCTGTGCTTGGGAGGAGGCTGGGCCCTACTGAGTCTCAAGGATTAAATAAGAGTAGTTTAGTTTAAAGCAACTGTGGCAATTTCATTCCCTTGCTAGCATCTGGTTTAATAATGGCATTATTACCTGTTTGAATTTTTGCTGGTTCAGTATGTGTAAAGATCCTTCCTTACTTGGTCTTAATTTTTAGTTTTCTCATTACAAAGGAGAGAGGGGAATATTTGTCAAATGTTTAATGGGTATTTTTTCCTTGTTTATAATGCACTTGATAGTGACTTTTTCTTTCTGTTGGGTTGTGTTCTTCCTCCCTATTGACGGGCGTTCTTTGTATATGTTCTGGTTACTAGCTTTAAAAAAAAGTGAGTTGTAAATATGTTCTCTCATATTGAGGTATTTTAATGAAGTAAAGCTTATCAAGCCTCTTGATAAAAGTGAAAGAGGAGAGTGAATAAGTTGGCTTAAAACTCAGCATTCAGAAAACAAAGATCATGGCGTCTGGTCCCATTACTTCATGGCAAATAGATGGAGAAACAGTGGAAAAGGTGACAGACTTTATTTTTGGGGGCTCTAAAATCACTGCAGATAGATGGTGACTGCAGCCATGGGATTAAAAGATGCTTGCTCCTTGGAAGAAAAGTTATGACCACCCTAGAGAGCATATTAAAAAGCAGAGACATTACTTTGCCAACAAAGGTCCGTCTACTCAAAGCTATGTTTTTTCCAGTGGTCATGTATGGATGTGAGAGTTGGACTATAAAGAGAGCTGAGTGCCGAAGAATTGATGGTTTTGAACGGTGGTGTTGGGAAAGACTCTTGAGAGTCCCTTGGACTGCAAGGAGATCCAACCAGTCCATCCTAAAGGAAATCATATTCATTGGATATGAATATATCCTGAATATTCATTGAAAGGACTGAAGCTGAAACTCCAATACTTTAGCTACCTGATGCGAAGAACTGACTCATTTGAAAAACCTTGATGCTGGGAAAGACTGAAGGCGGGAGGAGAAAGGGGATGACAGAGGATAAGGTGGTTGAATGGCATCACTGACTCAATGGACGGACATGAGTTTGAGTAAACTCCAGGAGTTGGTGATTGGCAAGGAGGCCTGCTGTGCTGCAGTCCATAGGGTCACAAATAGTTGGACACGACTGAGGGACTGAACTGAACTGAAAGCTTATCAATTTTTTATTTGATGATTTCTGTATTATATTAACTTGGTTTAAGAAATCGTCCCATTGGGGTAATAAAAGCATGTCTCTTGTTTTAAACTTTTGTCTTTTCCTTTCATTTCACTGAGTTCCTTTTGTTTTTCTTTTTTCTCCCATCAGTAGTGGGATAGAGGTTGAAATCCATTTTTTCCTTTATGAATATTCAGATTCTTTCATTAAAGGGTACACCTTTTCTGTATTGATTGCAAAACTAACTGTATCACAGTCAAGTTACCATATGTGTATTGGTTTATTTTTGGACTCACTTCTGTTCCAAAATCTATTTGTCTGTCCTCACCATAAAAACTTTTGCTTTCTGTTAGAGCAAATTCCCCCCAATTCTTCACATGTGTTTTGGCTTTTTGCATGTCCAAATAATTTTTAAATCTGGTGCTAAAGTCTTTCAGGTGCTCTCTTGTGTTATTTATAAGATACTTTGGGGGAAAATTGACATCTTTGATATCAAACATGTTAATGATTTGAACATAGTATATCTTTGTAAGCATTTAGATTTTATGTAATGGTTTTTAGTAAGGTTTTAGAGTTTTCATCATATAGCTTCTAATTAAATATGTTTCATTAGATCTTACGGAGAAGGCAATGGCAACCCACTCCAGTACTCTTGCCTGGAAAATCCCATGGACGGAGGAGCCTGGTAGACTGCAGTCCATGGGGTCCCTAAGAGTCGGACACGACTGATCGACTTCACTTTCACTTTTCACTTTCATGCACTGGAGAAGGAAATGGCAACCCACTCCAGTGTTCTTGCCTGGAGAATCCCAGGGACGGCGGAGCCTGGTGGGCTGCCGTCTGTGGGGTCGCACAGAGTCAGACACGAGTGAAGCAACTTAGCAGCAGCAGCAGCAGCAGCATTAGATCTTAAAGATATACCTTGAAATACACTTTTTAATTTTAATTTACATTTTCAGTTGCTTTGACTGGTATATGAAAATGCAGTATATTTTTGCATACTAGACTTTTAGTTTTTAATATTTTGCTATTTATGAGTTTCTATGCAGCAAATAATGAGACTAGTTTCTTTCTATTCCTTATGATACTGATTTCCTTTTCTTAGTGTACTAGGTAGATTCTTCAGGTAAATATTAAAGAGGAGTAGTGATTTCCAGTGATTTCCTGGGTGGCTTAGTGACAAAGAATCTGCCTGCCAATACAGGAGACGCTGGTTCGATCCTTGGGTCGGGAAGACCCTCTGGAGGAGGAAATGGCAGCTCACTCCAGTATTCTTGCCTGGAAAATTTCATGGACAGAGGAGCCTGGCATGCTACTGTCCATGGGATCACAAAGAGTTGGACGTGACTAAGCAAACATGAAGGAGGAGTGGTAGAGGAGTTACTACTGTTTCTGGCTTTAGAGGATGTTTCTCTGTTAAGAATGGTGTTTGTTTTTGGTTTTTAGTAGAATACCTTTGTAGGTAAGCATATATTCTTGTATTTTTAACAAATGGATATTGATTCCTGCATGTGTTGAGATAGGTTTCTTTCATCCTTCAGCATCTTGATATTGTAAATTATGTTGATAGATTTTTCTGGCTATAAACCAAAACCTTGCATTATTAGGATAAACCCATTTTGGTCATAATGTAGCTACACTGTCCAATGTAGTACTCACTAGCCACTTCTGGCAGTTTGAATTTAAATTAATGAGAATTAAATAAAATTAAAAATCCAGTTTCTTAGACTTATTAATCACATTTCAAGTAGCTAGTGCCTATCATATTGGACATTGGAGATACAGAACATTTCCATTGCAGAAACTTCTGTTGTGCAGTGCTGTGAGGTATATAGCTGCCTTTTAAAACTCATCCATCTTTAACTGGTCAATTGAGATTTTGAAATGAGCCATTACTTTTCATTACATTTTTTTTGTTTTCTTTCCCCACCCTAGTCTTTCTGGTTATTTTCAGCATCCTCTTTCTGTTATCATATTTTATAACTTCATTTTAAAAAATTTCTTAGACATTTCAGCTATATTTTACCTTTTGGTGATTAAATTTTGATATCTGAATTCAGTGGTGCTTCAGTCTCTCAGTGATGTTCCTTTCCTTGTGTGTTTGTTGATCCTTGAGTAGGACTCATGTTTTGTTGAGCTTAGTATGTGGAAGATTTGGGAGAGTACACAGACGATTTGTTTAAGCCCACAGAAGATTTGTTTTGATAAGATTTGCTAAGATAACAGGATTTATTATGCCCTGGGAACTTTAAGGATGACTTTCAGGTTCAGCTTTCCTTATAGATGACACAGTGCTGATATGGACATTTACCCTCTTGCATCTCCATGTGCATACTGCTTACGGCCCAAGTTTCAACATACTATTGTTATGGGATTGGATAGGTAGGGAGTATGGAAGTGATGATGGAGTATGGAAATGTCCTTGTAGATTTTTCTTTGTATATGTTCAGTAATATAACAGTTTTCTGCTGGATCAATTGGGCTCTTCATAATACACTGACTGTATACTACTGGATATGGATGTTCAGTCTTTTCACTTGGGCTTTTCACTGCTTCTGGTGATACTTAGTTCTCTCTCCCTTCATCCCTTCCAGTTTGAACTGTTCCTGCTCTCAAGTCACTAGAATTCTTGTTTCACTTTTGCTGCTTTTCACACTAGCTTACTTTAGTTATTGTATGTACAAACCTATCCACCTTTCTTTGAATACATTGAATAATTTCATTAAAATTAATGAAGATTTTAAAATGTATTTCTGTTGTGTCTTTTTGTATTGTCTTTATTAAATTTAGCCTTGTGCTCTGATTCTTAGTACCTCTTTTGGACTCACTGAGTCTTCTGATGTGCTTGTTGATTTTTCTTTATGCAGTTATATTTGTAAATGAAATTCTAAATTAGTCATTATTGATAGCAGGTGTGGGCTTCTTTAGCTATTGTATGAATTAGGGTCACTTTCTCCAGATGGGTCCTTCTAAGGGAATGGCTGTAGCTGTAGTTCTTTCTCTGTATGTTATCCCTGGTATGGTAAATGAACTGAGACAGGCTTTAAAAGTAGGGTTATTTTTAGGGTGTGTGGGCTAGGAGCACACCGTAAGGCTTGTATCTCCTGTGAACAAAACAGATGGCTGAGAGAGCATTTGTGTCACAAAATTCCAACTTGTTTTATCTTGCAATCTACATCAAGTCAGGAAAGCTCAGATGTAGCCTTTACCTATCTTAATTTTGTTATGGTTTCTGGTGGACTTTCAAAATCCTATTGTTTGCTGTGTTTTTTGACCTGAGGTTATTAGCAGGAATTAGAAAAGGAGTTGCTGTAGAGGTAAGAGTGTGCTATTGAAAGATTCTGTTTCCTTGTTTGTTAATAGTGATGGCCCAGATCTAAGGAGCTTTTATCTTCCTGTCTTCATTCAGTTCCTCATCCCCTAATTCTGAGTCTGGGTGGTTTATTGGTTTTACTGGTGTTGACTATCAGCATTGTCAGTGATATTTTGATTGCTAACACTGCTATAGTTTTTTCCCATAGTTTTTATTTCTTTGGCCATATTAATTGATTTGGAGAAGAGGAGAGAGAAGTGTTATTATGCATTGACCACTGTAAAATCAGAAACTACTGAAAAAGATTTAAAGGTTTATTCTTATTTTCAATGTGTGCTTTTTGGGCTCGTGTAAGTTGTGAAGTCTTAGAATTAGACACTGCCACCTGCATTTCCTATGTTACATTGATTTCCATGCAGTACTTTTTATCACATCAACTGCCCAAACCCAGTTTCTCAAAGATACATGGTAGCTATCAAAAGGAGTGTAGAATGATCATTCCATTTTGAGATGAAACTCCTTTGAGCTAGTGCTTCACTTGGTGTCTGACAGCTCTTAACAGTTGCTATGTTCTCCTTGGTAATTAAAAATAGCCAACAGTATCTGTGAATTTGCTGTGAAGTCTAGGGTGTTCGGAGATGTCTTGGTGCACAGTTTGGTAACTATAGGTGTAGCACTTTACAGTTTGTATAGCACTGAAGCAGATAGTTATTTTCTACTTAGAAGACTGAAAATCAACATCTTTGTAGGGTAAGCTATAGATATTTGTACAAGGCTAGTCTACTGGGCTGTCTGTTTGCATCTCAGAAGACAGTTTTTATTTTAAAGTTTATTTCTGTTTGGTATTTTAAAAATATAGTTCATTTTCTGTGAGTTTTTAACCCTTTTAGTGGAAGAAAATGTGTATTTGCCAAGGGATTGAAAAGAAGTATCTTTCAAAGTAAAAAGTAATAAAACCATTTTCTGTTATTGACATTCTTCCTGTTGCAAATTTGTTTTTCTGAGAAAATATTTTTTAAAAAAAATTAAAAATTAATTTTCAAGTAAATAATTGAGTTGCTTTTCATACTGTTCATGGGGTTCTTGAGGCAAGAATATTGGAGTGGTTTGCCATTCCCTTCTCCAGTGAACCATGTTTTGTTAAAACTCTCCACAGAGAATGGCAAGAACACACAGAAGAACTATATTAAAAGGTCTTAATGATTCAAATAACCATGATGGTGTGGTCACTCACCTAGAGCCAGATGACCTGGAGTGTGAAGTCAAGTGGGCCTTAGGAAACGTTGCATGTGTGCTAAATCGCTTCAGTCATGTCCAACTCTTTGCAACTCTGTGGACTGTAGCCTGCCAGGCTCCTCTGTCCATGGGATTCTCTAGGCAAGAATACTGGAGTGGGTTGCCCTGCCCTCCTCCAGGGTATCTTACCCACACACGTTTCTCTTATGTCTTATGTCTCCTGTTTGGCAGGCAGGTTCTTGACCACTAGCGCCACCTGGGAAGCATTACTATGAACAAAGTTAGTGGAGGTGATGGAATTTGAGCTGAATTATTTCAAATCCTAAAAGATAATGCTGTAAAAGTGCTGCACCCAGTATTTCAGCAAATTCGGAAATTTCAGCAGTGGCCATAGGACTGGAAAAAGTCAATATTCATTTCAGTGCCAAGGAATGAGCTACTGCACAATTGCACTCATTTCACGTGCTAGCAAGGTAATGCTCAAAATCCTTCAAGCTAGACTTCAGCAGTATGTGAACCAAGAATTTCCATGTAACAAGCTAGATTTAGAAAAGGCAGAGGAACCAGAGATCAAATTGCCAACATCCGTTGGATCTTAGAAAAAGCAAGGGAATTCCAGAAAAATGTCTGTTTCATTGACTACACTGAAGCCTTTGACTCTGTGGGTCACAATAAACTGTGGAAAGTTCTTAAAGAGATGGGAATACCAGGCTACCTTACTTGTCTCCTGAGAAACCTGGATGCAGGTCAGGAAGCAACAGCAAGAACTTGACATGGAACAACTGCCTGGTTCAAAATGGGAAAAGGAGTACATTAAAGCTGTATATTGTCACTCTGCTTATTTAACTTATATGCAGAATATATTCTGCAAAATGCTGAGCTGGATGAATCACAAACTGAAGTCAAGATTGCCAGGAGAAATAGCAACTACCTCAGATACACAAATGATACTACCCTAATGGCAGAAAGTGAAGAGGAACTAAAGAGCCCCTTGATGAGGGTGAAAAAGGAGAGTCAAAAAGCTGGCTTAAAACTCAACATTTAATTTTTTTATTTTTTTAAATAAATTTATTTATTTTAGTTGGGGGCTAATTACTTTACAATATTTGTAGTGGTTTTTGCCATACATTGACATGAATCAGAAAACTCAACATTTTACAAACTAAGATCACAGCATCTGGTTCCACCACTTCATGGTAAGTAGATGGGGGAAAAAAATGGAAACAGTGACAGATTTTATATTCTTGGGCTCCCAAATCACTATGGATGTTTACTACAGCCATGAAATTAAAAGATGCTTGCTCCTTGGAAGAAAAGCTGTAACAAACCTGGACAGCATATTAAAAAGTAGAGACATCATTTTGCTGACATAGGTCCATGTAGTCAAAGCTGTGGTTTTTCCAGTAATGTACGGATGTGAGAGTTGGACCATAAAGAAGGCTGAGCACTGAAGAACTGATGCTTTTGAATTGTGGTGTTGGAGAAGACTCTTAAGAGTCCCTTGGACCATAAGAAGATCGAACCAGTCAATTCTAAAGGAAATCAGCCCTGAATATTCATTGGAAGAACTGATGCTGAAGCTGAAGCTCCAATACTTTGGCCACCTGATGTGAAGATCTGACTTGTTAGAAAAGACCTTAATGCTGGAAGGCTAGGGGAGAATGGGGCAGCAGGGGACGAGATGGTTGGATAGCATCACCAACTCAGTGGACATGAATTTGAGCAAACTCTGGGAGATAGTGAAGAACAGGGAAGCCTGGCATGCTGTAGTCATGGAGTCACAAAGAGTCATACACAGCTGAGAAACTGAACAACAAAGGGGAAACTACAAGGGAGAGGGGATAAATTAGGAGCTTGGAATTTTAAATATACACTACTATATATCAAATAAGCAGTAGGAACCTACAGTATAGCACAGGGAACTATATTTAGTATGTTGTAATTATCTATAATGGCAAAGAATCTGAAAAAGTATATATATTGTGTGTATTCATATACATGAGCTTCCCAGGTGGTGCTAGTGGTAAAGAACCTGCCTGCCAATTCAGGAGCCATAAGAGACGTGGGTTCAATCCCTGGGTCAGAAAGATCCTCTGGAGGAAGTCATGGCAACGCATTCTAGTACTCTTACCTGGAGAATCCCATGGACAGAGGAGTCTTAATTTGCGCTACAGTCCATAGGCTTGCAAAGAGTTGAACACAACTGAAGTGACTTAGAACATACACATACGTATGTATAGCTGAATCACTTTCTGCACACCTGAAACTAACATAGTCTTGTAAGTCAATTACACTTCAATTAAAAAAAAAGCATCAAATAAACAGGAAAAGGGTAGTCTTCAATAGATGATACTGGAGCAGCTAGGTGGATTTCTACATGGAAAAGAGTGAAGTTGGATTCCATCTCAAACAATACATAAAAATCAACTCAAAGTGGATCAATGACCTAAACAGCTAAAACCATAAATGCTTAGAGGAAAATACAGGAGTAACATTTCATGACTTTGGAGGTTTGATAGTAGATTTTTAGATATGATAACATTAGCATGAGCAATAAAAGAAAAAATGGATTGGTTTCACTACATAAAACTTAGAAACTTTTGTGCCTCAAAAGGACATTATCAAGAAAGTGAAAGACAGCCTACATAGTGGGAGAAAAAAACTTGCAAATCGTATCTGATATGAATTTCCAGATTTTCTGGATATCTGATATCCAGAATGTTTAAAGGACTCTTGTAGCTCCACAATAAAAGAACAAGCAATTTAAAAATTGGGGAAAGGACATGAACAGACATTTCTCTAGAATCTGTGAATTGGAAAGAATCCATAATATCCTAAGTATATACCATAAAAAATTGAAACCAGGGTCTTGAAGAGATATTTGTGCTTGCATGTACATAGCAGTATTATTCACAGTAGCTACCAGCGGAAACAAACCTAAATGTCCATCAACAGATGAATGAAAAAATAAAATGTGTTTAAATGGAGAGTGAGTTGTATGGTATGTGAATTATATCTCAGTAAAGCTGTTTTAAAAAATAAAAGAAACATAAAACCCAGCATCTTTGTTTGGACATCACTGATAGAAAAAAGTTAGGTTGATTTTATCCAGGAAGAATATATGGTAGATGGTTGGCAGTTACGTCTATTAACCATAGAAAGATCTTTTAAATTCTCCTATGAAGTAAGAAGCAGCTTCCCAGTTAGGATGATGCAGTTGCAAAATATCCTAAAGGGGTAAATAAATTTGGAATTATTAGATGTAATTCAACTAATCACTCAGAAAACTAATAATGAGACTAGATTCAAAAACTTGTGCATACCTTCAAAATTAATATCATCAGGAATATCTTCAAATACTTGTTGTACTATGATAGTTTTTCATGTTTTCCCCTTAGGGGAAATTTACTGAGCAGTTTATTAAATTAAACATTTTGGTGCACTTTACATCCAGAATTATCTTCCAGTTTTCCCCAACATTGCCCAATTTATTCATTATGGTTCATCTACAAGGTTTATAACTTTTTTTTTTTTAAACTTCATCATGGTAAGAGCAGAACATAAAATTTACTCTCTTAAAATTTCAGAATACAATAGGTGCATAACTTTTGAAGCAAATTTATTGATTGTCATTAGGAACATTCTATTACTTTTAATGAAGTAGGGGCTTCCCTGATAGCTAGTTTGGTAAAAAATCTGCCTGCAGTGAGGGAGACCCAGGTTGGATCCCTATGTTGGGAACATCCCTTGGAGAAGGGCATGGCAAACCACTCCAGTATTCTTGCCTGGGAAATCCCACAGAAGAGTTTGGCAGGCTGTAGTCCATGGGGTCACAAAAGAGTTGGACATGACTGAGCAATTAACACTTTAAGTAGAATTAATAATTATACTTTATTGTGCATACGTTGTGGTATGGCCCTTAAATATCAGTATGAATGATATTTATGCCCATTTTATTGTAGTCTTAAAGAGATGCAGATGTAGCTTTATGCAGGATATATTGAGTTTTGAATTGAAAGTATAGGTCTCTCTGAGTTGACATTGTTGATTTTTCTTACACTGAGCACCTTACTGAACACAGCAACTCTTTGTAAACAGACTTTGTTTTCATTCTGAGTTCTCTAGGTGTGGGGAGCTTTAGGGGAAGTCACAGGGATGCCATGGAGATAAATACCATCCCTGTCTTGGTCTGAGAAAGGGTCAGGATAGTCTCTATTCTCTTCTGGGGTAAAGTTTGCCTGCTGTTGTCTTAATCATTTTCTCCCATTAAATCATACTTCTCTCTTACTTTCTGTTATATCCTTTCTTTGAATGTTTCGTTCTCTTCCTGCTGTGTCTGTGAACCTCTCATATATTCCAGTAGTCTTCTTATGTTCCAGTTGGTGTGTCTCTTGTCTTTGGGAATTCTAAAATACACACGTGGTTGCTCTTTGTGTTCTTTAGAGAACAGAAACAATAACGACCTTAGGTGATGAAGACCAAACTCCTTATCAGGGATATAGGAAAGCCTGAGATAATTGGTCTCAATTTCTTTTAGAATCTTCCTCACCTGTATGTGCACATATGCATGTACACACATGCACGTTCCAGTTAAACCACTGTTAACACCGCTCTGCTGTCGCACATGTTTCTGTAGCATAATTAGCTCTGTGGTAAGTGGAGGAATGATTTAAGTGTAATGTGGAAGTATCATTGGTCATAAATGTCTATTTTCTAGCACATCAATGTTTGGAAGCATTCAAGGGCTTTCTTCCAAAGATAATATTTTAACATTGTTTGAAGATAAGAGCTGAAAATCCTCAGTGCAAATCAAAGTCACAGTGAGATCAGATCACACTTGTTAGAATGACTATTATCAGAAAGACAAGAAATGTTGGTGAAGATGTGGGAAAAAAGCACCTCTTACACACTGCTGATGGGAATATATATTGGTGCAGCCAGTTTGGAGATTCCTCAAAAAATTAAAAATTGAACTGACCTATGATCAGCATTTCCACTTCTAGATATTTCTCCCAAGAAAATGAAAACAGTAACTCGAAAAGATGCATGCACTCCCACATCCCTTGCAGCATTATTTACAGTAGCCAAGATACGGATGCATTCGTGTCCACTGATGGCTGGATGACTAAAGAAAATGTGAGACACATGCAAAGACACTGAAATATTATTCAGCCATAAAAAAAGGGAAATTCTCACATTGCAACGACATGGATGGATAAGTCAGAGGAAGACATGTTGTGTAAACTCACTTATATGTATTAATAGAATCCGAGATCAAATCAGAACTTAAACTGAGAGAGTCAAGAAACAGATTTATAGTTGTCAGAGCTGGGAAGGGTAAGGTGGATGAAATGGATGGGAGAGCAAAAGACACAGTCTTCCTTAAAAAATAAGTCATGGGATGCACAGCATGGTGACTGAAGTTAACACCTAATTGTAAGTTTGAAAAGTTTCTAAGAGAGTAGGTCTTAGAAGTTTTCTTCACAAGAAAAAGTTTGTGTGATGATGGATATTAACTAGGTTTATTGTAATCATTTTGTAATGTGTCTATATGTTGAATCATTATATTGCACACCTGAAACTAGTATAATGTTATATGTTAATTGTATCTCAGTGAAATTTTAAAAAATCTTAAAATGTGATACTATGTATTAATTTTTGAAGTCATATTAGATCTAGATGTGAGACAAAAAGATTGTCTAAATTTATTGTGCTCTGAAGGAAAATATGTTCTGTGAGTGATCTGTAGATGCAGTGCAAAAAGGAGAAAGCTCAAAATCCAGGTGAAAAATTGCCTGTTTATTACAAGCAGAATATTTATTAATAGTATCAAGAATCTCTGATCTTTTCTGTTAAGCTTCTGGTACAGGTGTGAATGTAGGCAAAATATCTGTGAGGCTGTTTTCTCTACTTTTAACAAAAAATTGAAGACTGTCACTGGATTACATTTTTAATTCTGCCACAGTGTTTCCTGTTAGAAGTAAGTACCTTCAGGAGCCTGCATTTGAAAGGGAAACCCGAGCTCTGAGATTTAACGCTGAGAAATTTGATTATGAGGCTGGTAACAGTTGCCAGCGGAGAAGGCAATGGCACCCCACTGCAGTACTCTTGCCTGGAAAATCCCATGGACAGAGGAGCCTGGTAGGCTACAGTCCATGGGGTCGCTAAGAGTCGGACACGACTGAGCGACTTCACTTTCACTTTTCCCTTTCATGCACTGGAGAAGGAAATGGCAACCCACTCCAGTATTCTTGTCTGGAGAATCCCAGGGACGGCGGAGCCTGGTGGGCTGCTGGCTATGGGGTCGCACAGAGTTGGACACGACTGAAGCGACTTAGCAGCAGCAGCAGCAACAATTGCCAGTGGATACTCGACTGTGCTTGTATTTTATTAGGATTGTGGTTGTTTTGCTCATGTTCTGTTACAATGGTTATTTTTAAGTGTTAATTTTGCAGAATGTGAGATTTTTCTGGAAACACATTAAAAAAAATTTTTTTTTGATAACTTTAAACTTTTTATTTTGTGTTGGGGTATAACGATTAACAGTGTTGTGGCAGTTTTTGGTGAACAGCAAAGGGACTCAGCCATACATATACATGTATCCATTCTCCCCCAAATTTCCCTCCCATTTAGGCTGGCACATAACGTTGAACAGAGTTCCATGTGCTGTACAATAGGTTTTTGCTTGTTACCCATTTTAAATATAGCAGTCTGCGTGACCTTCCCAAAGTCTCTCACTATCCTTTCTCCTTGACAACTCTGTTTTCTAAGTCTGTGAGTCTCTGTTTTGTAAGTTCATTGGTATCATTTCTTTTTAGCTTCCACATATAAGGGATGTCATATGATATTTCTGTCTTACTTCACTCAGTATGACACTCTGCATCTGTGTTGCTGCAAATGGCATTATTTCCCTTTTTTAAATGGCCGAGTAATATTCCATTGTATATATGTACCGCATCTTGATACATTCCTCTGTCAGTGGACATTTAGGTTGCTTCCATGTCTTGGCTTTTGTAAACAGTGCTTCAGTGAAATTGGGGTGCATGCATCCTTTCAGATCATGTTTTTCTCTGGGTATATGCCCAGGAGTGGGATTGCAGCATCATATGTAGCTCTATTTTTAGTTTTTTTAAGGAACCCTTCCATACTGTTCTCCATAGCGACTGTACCAGTTTACATTCCCAACAACAGTGCAGAAGGGTTCTTTTCTCTCCACACCCTCTCCAGCATTTGTTGTTTGTGGATTTTTAAATGAAGGCCATTTTGATTGGTGTGAGGTGATATCTCATTGTGATTTTGATTTGCATTTCTCTAATAACTAGCGATGTTGAACATCTTTTCATGGCCTGCCTTTTGGCCATCTGTATGTCCTCTTTGGAGAAATGTCTATTCAGGTCTTCTGCCCATTTTTTGAATGGGTTGTTTGTTTTGATGCTGTTAAGCATCATAAGCTGTTTGTAAATTTTTGGAACTGATCCTTTATGGTCGCATCATTTGCAAATATTTTTTCGCAATCTATGGGTTGTCTTCATTTTGCTTATTGTTGCCTTTCCTGTGCAAAAACGTCTGAGTTTTAAGTATGTCCCATTTGTTTATTTTTGCTTTTATTTCTGTTAATCTGGGAGACGGATTGAAAAAGACATTGCTGTGATTTATGTTAGAGAAATAACATAAATCTGGAGTGGGTAGCCTATCCCTTTTCCAGCGGATCTTCCCGACCCAGGAATCGAACCAGGGTCTCCTGCATTGCAGGCAGATTCTTTACGAACTGAGCTATCGGGAGCCCATGTTAGACAGTGTTCTGCCTATGTTTTCCTTTAGGAGTTTTACAGTGTCCGGTCTCACATTTAGGTCTTTAATCCATTTTGAGCTTATTTTTATGTACAGTGTTAAGAAATTATGTACTTTCATTTTTTATTAATCTGTGGCTGTCCAGTTTTCCCAGCACCATTTGTTGAAGAGACTGTCTTTAGAACATTGTGTGGTCTTGCCTCCTTTATCATAGATTAATTGACCATAATAGGTGTGTGGGCTTATCCTGTTCCATCGATTTATATTTTTATTTTTGGAAACACACATATCTTACAACAGATGCCCGGACTTGTCTTTTCTCACACTCAGCATGTCTTTGTGCTTCTGCTCATTTCTCAGTGCTTCCTCTGCCCTGAGTCCTCACTTAGCCACCTTGTTGTCTACCACAGCTTAAATTCCAACTGCCTGTGTTGTGTGACTGACCGTTTTCTCTGCTGTCTCTGATAGAATGGATTGGTCCTTCATTTGCCTTTCCTTTAAAACATTGATTTCGTGTACAAGTTAATGATTTTTAGTCACTGCCCTCCAAACATCACTCATGTCCCTTTGTAGTCACTTATTTCTCACCCCTAGCCAACTACTCTTAACCACATCTAATCCCTTGAATCTCTTTGTCCCTTCCACTGTATAATTGTAAGGGATTTGATTTAGGTCATACCTGAATGGTTCAGTGGTTTTCCCTACTTTCTTCAACTTAAGTCTGAATTTGGCAATAAGGAGTTTATGATCTGAACCACAGTCAGCTCCCGGTCTTGTTTTTGCTGACTATATAGAGCTTCTCCATCTTCGGCTGCAAATAATCTAATCAATCTGATTTCGGTATTGACCATCTGGTGATGTCCATGTGTAGAGTCATCTCTTGTGTTGTTGGAAGAGGGTGTTGGCTATGACCAGTGCGTTCTTTCGGCAAAACTCTATAAGCGTTTGCGCTGCTTCATTTTGTACTCCAGGGCCAAACTTGCCTGTTATTCCAGGTATCTCTTGGCTTCCTACCTTTGCATTCCAGTTCCCTATAATGAAAAGGACATCTTTTTTTGATGTTAGTTCTAGAAGGTCTTGTAGGTCATCACAGAACCGTTCAACTTTAGCTTCTTCGGCATTAGTGGTTGAGGCATAGTCTTGGATCACTGTGATATTGAATAGTTTGCCTTGGAAATGAACAGAGATCATGCTGTTGTTTTTGAGATTGCATCCAAGTACTGCATTTCAGACTCTTGTTGACTATGATGGTCACTCCATTTCTTCTAAGGCATTCTTGCCCACAGTAGTAGATATGATAGTCATCTGAATTAAATTCGCCCATTCTGGTCCATTTTAGTTCACTGATTCCTAAAATGTCAGTGTTCACTCTTGCCATCTCCTGTTTGACCACTTCCAATTTACCTTGATTCATGGACCTAACATTCCAGGCTCCTATGCAATATTGTTCTTTACAGCATCATACTTTACTTCCACCGCCAGTCACATCCACAACTGGGTATTGTTTTCACTTTGGCTCCGTCTCTTCATTCTTTCTGGAGTTATTTCTCCACTCCTCTCTAGTAGCATATTGGGCACCTTCCAGCCTGGGGAGTTCATCTTTCAGTGTCCTGTCTTTTTGCTTTTCATACTGTTCATGGGGTTCTCAAGGCAAGAATACTGAGTTTGCCATTCTCTTCTCCAGTGGACCACATTTTGTCAGAATGTTTGGAGGTTCGTGACATTGTGCAGGAGACAGTGATCAAGACCATCCCCAAGAAAAAGAAATGCAAAAAGGCAAAATGGTTGTCTGAGGAGGCCTTACAAATCAGCTGAGAAAAGAAGAGAAGCCAAAGGCAAAGGAGAAAAGGCAAGATATATCTATCTGAATGCAGAGTTCCAGAGAATAGCAAGGAGAGATAAGAAAGCCTTCCTCAGTGATCAATGCAAATAAATAGAGGAAAACAATAGAATGGAAAAGACACAGATAGAAATCTCTTCAAGAAAATCAGAAATACGAAGGGAACATTTCATGTAAAGATGGGCACAATAAAGATCAGAAATGATATGGACCCAACAGAAGCAGAAGATATTAAGAAGAGGTGGCAAGAATACACAGAAAAACTATACAAAAAAGATCTTAATGACCCAGATACTTATGGTGATGTGATCCCTCACCTAGAGCCAGACATCCTGGAATGCAAAGTCAAGTGGACCACTAGTAGTGGTGCTTTAAGTCAGGCTTCAACAATATGTGAACCGAGAACTTCCAGATATTCAAGCTGAATTTAGAAAAGGCAGGGGAACCAGAGATCAAATAGCCAACATCCACTGGATCATAGAAAAAGCAAGAATTCCAGAAAAACATCTGCTTTATTGACTACACCAAAGCCTTTGACTGTGTGGATCACTACAAACTGGAAAATTCTGAAAGAGATGGGAATACCAGACCACCTTACCTACCTCCTGAGAAATCTGTATGCAGGTCAGGAAGCAACAGTTAGAACTGGACATGAAACAACAGACTGGTTCCAAATTGGGAAAGGAGTACATCAAGGCTGTATATTGTCATGCTGTTTATTTAACTTATATGCAGAGTACATCGTGTGAAATGCCGGGCTGGATGAAGCACAAGCTGGAATCAAGATTGCCGGAGAAAAATCAATAACCTCAGACATACAGATGACACCACCCTTATGGCAGAAAGCGAAGAAGGACTAAAGAGCCTCTTGATGAAAGTGAAAGAGTAGAGTGGAAAAGTTGGCTTAAAACTCAACATTCAGAAAACTAAGATCATGGCATCCGGTCCCATTACTACAAGGAAAATAGATGGGGAAACAATGCATACAGTGAGAGACTTTATTTTCTTGGGCTCCAAAATCACTGCAGATGGTGACTGCAGCCATGAAATTAAAAGACACTTGCTCCTTAGAGGAAAAGCTATGGCCAACCTAGACAGCTTATTAGAAAGCAGAATCATTACTTTGCCGACAAAGGTCCGTCTAGTCAAAGCTATGGTTTTTCCAGTAGTCATGTATGGATGTGAGAGTTGGACTATAAAGAAAGCTGAGCGCTGAAGAATTGATGCTCTTGAACTGTAGTCATGAGTATTAGGGGATTCAGTGTGCTCCAAAGATTGGAAATTAATTAGGTTAAGGGAATAAGCATTGAAAATCACGTATAGATTATTCCCAATTTAGTTGCTGAATAACTTCAGCATGGTTGATCTCTGAGCCTCAGTTTCCTCACTTTTAAAATGGGCGTAATATATAATTCATCTTATTATTAATAGTATTTGGAAGAAAGAATATTTGTTGAGCTCTTTTTACCCTTCATGTTAGCATTAGATATGCAACAGTGAACAACAAAGGATACTTGTTCTGTTACAGTTTATACTTTTGAAGGGTAAACAGACATTAGAGGATAAATATTTACCGTTATGGTTAATTTTTTGAGGGAAACGTGCAAGGGTGCTGTGAGAGCATGTAGTAAAGATTTACCTGAGCTTGGGCAAATTTGGTAAAATGTCCGCGAGGAATTGGCTTAGGAGACTTGGAAAATCAGTGCTAGCCAGGCATGAAGGCAAAGAATGACAGAGAAGAGGAAGCAGAAAGAAGAGCAGACACTTAGAAGGATCTTGGTTTGATACCTTTATGGCAAAGAAGTATGACTGGACTGTAGTGATAAAGTAATCAGATTATTATATGTTGAACTTCTTTTTAAGTCAGTGGGAACCTATTTAAGGCAATAGATGGGAAGAGATTGGCATATTAAGATCATATGGCTGCTGTATGAAGGATGAATTGGAGGTGACTAAGATTAGGTTATAGTGAAGTAATGGACAAATGAAGCTGAATTCCATTTATGTTTTTTACATGGCATTTACAGGACTTGATAGTTGCTTTTAAGTGTTGAAAGAGAATAGTCAAAGGTTATGCCCAGTTTTCTGGGAGCAACACTGGATGTACTAGGACACCCTATACATAGAGAAGATTGAGGAGTGCTTTATGGAGGGGGAAGAAATTGGCTTGTTGTTTGGTTTTGAGTTTATTTAGATTCAAGATCCCTTTGAGACTAGGGCTTTCCTCATGGCTCAGTTGGTAAAAAATCTGCCTGCAATACAGGAGACCCAGGTTCTCTTCCCAGGGTGGGGAACAGAATACTTTCGAGAATACCTAAATAGAAATGTTAGGTTGGCAGTGGTATATGTGGATTGGAGTTCAGAAGAGAGCTCTTGGTGGGGTATTTTGGAGTAGCTTTAAGAAAGCTTGGGGCAGAAGCCTTGGGAGAAAAACATGTAGACCAAGAAGTGAATAGAGGAAATAGAATTAAGCCTTGGTGAATTTAGAAGAAAAGGAAACAAAGCAGACAGTTACTAGTAATAGGAGAAAAATCAGGAAAGGGTAAAATGTAGCAGAAATCAAAGGAAAAGAGTGTTTCAGAAAGGAGTCTGCTCTCCACTGTGTGTCATACTGCTCAGATCAATAAAATTAGGATTGGAAAAGTGTTTGCTTTGGCAACGTGGAAGGCGGTGATGACTTTTAGTTAGCTATTACTGCATAACAAATCACCCCAAAACTTAATGGCTTTAAACACCCAACATTTCTCACAGTTCTCCAGGTTGGCAGCTTGAGTTTGGCATAACTGGGTAGTTCTGCTGATCTGAGTTAGCCTTAGCTGATTGACCTGGGCTTGCTCATACATCTACAAGTGTGTGTCTGTGATCACCCGATGGTTTGTCTGGGACTGGCTTCCTTCATGATGGTCATGCCTGGTATGACTGAGATCTCTCTCTGTGTATGTCTCAGTTTACAGTGGGATAACTTCTGTGTGTTTGCTCTTCTTAGCAGGAGTTTCAAGAATGCAAGTCAATAAATTCCAAAACACAAGCACTTTTTAAGCTTGCCAGTGTCCCAGTGACCAAAGTCATAAGACTGTCTCAAATTCAGGTGCTGGAAAAACACTCTTGATGAGAGGAGCCACAAAATCACATTGCAAGGCTGTAGATAGAGGGAAAAGAAAAACCTGTTTTTGTTTTTTAAGTCCGCCTCAGTGATTATGGCAAAAGCAGTGTCTGGTGATGGAGAGTGCAGGAAGCAGGACTGGGTTAGTTTGATAAGCAGATGGGAACTGAGGAAGTGCAGGTTACTTTTTGGAAAGCTTGGCTATGAAGGTGGTTTGAGAGAGAAGACAGTAGCTAGAGGCATGTAGAAAGTAAATAGGCATGTTGTACTTTCTTTCCCTTCCTGGCCGGATTTCTTTCTGCACAAGAACAGAGTGCTTACACTGAACACTGAGGGAAAGGATCTAGTAGACACAGAGGATACAGATGCTGGGCAAGAGAAGGTAACAGATGAAGTGAAAGTCTCTGAGAAACCTGTAGAGGATGAGGTTCTGTGCACTTGTGAAGGGATTCGTTTTTGACGTGAAGAGGGTTATGTACTTTCTAGTTAACAGAAAGGAAGGAGGGACTTGGTACATGTGTAGTATTGGGTTGGCCAATAGTTCATTCTGGTTTTCTGTAAGATTGTATGGGAAAACCCGAACAAAATTTTTGGCCAGTCACGACAGATTTAGTAATGGGAGACTGGGAAAGTTTCTGTGTGACAGAGCTTCTGTTTTCTCAGTGAAGTAGAGGCTGTCTGCTGAGAGGGGGGGTTATAATAAGAATGTGTGCTTGAGGTTTGATGTGAACAGAGAAACTACATAATCTTATCCCCTCAATGAATGGGACATTGAGCTGACCACTGACTAGGAAATTTTGTTGTTGTTTAGTCACTTAGTCGTGTCCAACTCTTTTGTGACCTCATGGACTGTAATACCGATCATTTAATAAATGAGAGATATTATCATTATTAACATAAAATACTACTTTAAAGGAATGTGTCAGAACACTTTGTGTTATTAGTTAGAAAGTGGTGCTAGTTGAGATGTTCTCAGGCCTTTAATTCTACTTCCATGATGGTCCTTGAAAAGAATGTAGGCAAGAGAGTAACCGTGTGTTTAATCATTTATAAATAAACATTACCAAAAATATGAACAAAATGGGTCTGCTTTCTAAAATGACTTCCTGAAGCATTTAATATTACTTTATATTACCAAAACATAGAGGAATAACTATTAAATATACTTAATTTGAATTAATAAAGATGATACAGTCTGACTGGTTGGGTTAGTGGTAACATTTATATGGAAAAAAAAACTTTTTGCTTTAGTAGTTGGAAAATATGTAAATGTAGCCTTAAGGTTATATACTTAAAGGAGAATAACGTAATTTATTTTCTCTCTTTTCTTTTAGAACACACTCTTATTATTTTTTCAGTTATCTCTGGCCAAGAATAAACCCTTCTCTCTGACTATGTACTGGAAGGGTTGTATTGGTATTTATGGAGGGCACCATCTGCTGGTTATAAGAGGTACCGGTTATAGGAAGCTTACCTTTTACAGTTGTCAGACTTCACAAATCTTGTTTTCTTTCCAACTCTACCTTAAACCTGGAGTAAAGTCCCAGAAGGAAAAGAAGCTTTTAATAAACATGGGCAAGTAGAGATTCTAGTAGTGACTTGATTTGATTTCTGTGACTCTGATAAACTTGTTGCCACATACTGGGTGTTTAAGAAAAATTATTATGAAAAAGACAGATACCTGTCTTTATTTCTTCCCAGATCGATTTACCAATGACTGTTGCTATTGCTCTCAGCCTTGTGGTTTAATCCAGTGAATGCTGTGTTCTTTTTTTCCATTCATTGAAAGGACCTTAATATTTTTACTGCAGTCTTTATCGCATCTTGTGAACGTTTATTTACATCTAGGGTAGAATGATGATTTCGGTGATTATTTTTTTCTTTCTGGGATTGTTAGTATGATTTTTTAAATTACCAATATGTTTCTTTTAATTAATGACCATTTTCTTTGAACTTACTCAGTGGTTGTATAAACTCTTTAGTATCAGAATAGTTTGCGTCTCATTGTTCATTCTGTATACAAAACTGTAGGTATTTATAACAACGTGTATATAATGATATTTGAAATTAATATATACATATATGTGTGTGGTGTTTAAGTCCCTTAGTTGTGTCCAACTCTTTGCAACCCAATAGACTGTAGCCTGCCAGGCTCCTCTGTCCATTGGATTTTTCAGGCAAGAATACTGGAGTGGGTTGCCATGCCCTTCTCCAGGGGATCTTCCCAGCCCAGAGATGGAACCTGCATCTCCTGCATTGGCAGGCAGATTCTTTACTACTGAGCCACTTGGGAAGCCCATATACATATGTACTATATAATACATTTATATACAGTGCATAAATGGACTCTGACACAGGTCTGTTTTTGTATAAATAATTTAAGTTACTACTTTCTCATTTTCAGTTCACTCGCTCTATCATAATGTATACTATTGAAATTCAACACAAAGTGAAAGTGAAGTCACTCAGTTGTGTCCGACTCTTTGCGACCCCATGGACTGAGCCTACCAGGCTCCTCCGTCCATGGGATTTTCCGGGCAAGAATACTGGAGTGGGTTGCCATTTCCTTCTCCAAGAGATCTTCCCCACCCAGGGATCAAACCTGGGTCTCCCGCATTGTAAACAGATGCTTTACCATCTGAGCCACCAGGGAAGTCAACACAAAATGAATGTCAAATAATTTCTTTGACACTATCTCAGAGGAGCAGCTGTGTGTCAATGTATCTTTTCCCTTTGACTTCCCGTAACAGTTGAAGAGCCTGTTTCTTTACTGTAACCTTCCTTTCTTCTTCTGCATTGCTCTCCTTCTCTCTCTTTCTCCTTTACACCTTTTTTCTTTTACATTATTATTTGGTGTTCGTTTCTGTTGTTGTTTAGAAGTACATAAAGAGATCAGTTTACCAAGTCCAAGGGCCTGGGGTTATCTTGCAAGAGTGATGTGTATTTCCAAAGTAACTAACACTATATACCATCTCTCCATCTTCAAACATTTTTTTTTCTAGTTAAAAAAAAAGGCAATATTTTTCTCTCTTTTTGACCCTCTTCTGTTTTCTTTCCTGATCCCTCCTCCGCCCCACATCAATACAGATATTTCTTAGACTTTAATCTCCATGTCTCAGCTCACCCTACACATTTTCTTTATTGATTCTGTAAGCCCCCAAAGCATAAGCTATATGTGGTGCTAAAATATTTTCTTTCATTGGCTTTTCTCTAGAACTTCAGGTTAACATCTCTCGTTGCCCTGTATTCCAAACTTAATTTTTCCAAAGACTTGACTTCTCACCGGTTTTCCCCTCTCTCTGTTACGATGAGGGCAACTATTTTATGTGTTCTGCTTACCATTGTATCCTTAGTGCCAAGAGAACTGCTGTCACACCAAGGAAGTTCTCAGTAGATATTTAAATGGTTGACTTTCTAGGAACAAAGGCTTTGAATCTTGTAATCATCTTCTACTTCTCTCAAGTAAGCATTCATAGTCTTTGCATCAGTTTTCTTATTTTTAGTCATTTCCTGCAGTCTGTTCCTTATTAGTTCTTATTGGAATTTTGTAGCAGTTTCCTGTTTTTACTATATTTGATTTCTCCTCTGCCTAGTCTGTACTTCCTATTGGAGCCACCATCTCTTAAAATAGTTCTGGTCATTGATTCAGCAAGTATTTCTTGAGCACCTACTTTATTCTAAGGATGCCTAAAATGATATATACTATCCTTGTTCTAAAGGACATCAACCCTGAATATTGATTGGAAGGACTGATGCTGAAGCCCCAATATTTTGGCCACCTGATGCAAAGAGCTGACTCATTGGAAAAGATCCTGATGCTGGGAAAGATTGTAGGGCAGGAGGTGAAGGGGATGACAGAGGATGAGATGGTTGGATGGCATCACTGACTCAGTGGACATGAGTTTGAGCAAACTCCTGGAGATAGTGAAGGACAGGGAAGCCTGGCGTGCTGCAGTTCACAGGGTCTCAAGGAGTCAGATATGACTCAGTGACTGAACAACAAATCCTTGTTTTAAGGAGCTTATAGTCAAGTAGGGGAAACAGACAAATAAATTTATTAAATGTGATGTGATTAAATGCTAATTATGATATGTTCACAGTTTTCCAAGCTGTAGGGGGAAGAGCCAAGCTCTGCCTAAGGAGGTTGGGAGAAGTTTAAATGTAATCTTGAGAATTCAAGGTACATAGAGTTTGCTTATAGAGAGGGGCCAGTAAATTTATCTTTACTTTGAGGAAACAGCCCATGTGTATACTCACAGAAGTATTTCAAACCTCTGCTCACAAAACCATTGCTTATGAAGCTGAAGTGCAAACTGAGAGACCTGCTTCTTTGTTGCTCTACCTTTCCTTCTTCGCTCCCTTTTACTTCCTTCCACTTTTTCCTTAGTCATGGTTTTAGACCAGTAACAAATTCTGAACTTTGTTCTCTGGGATTTATTCAGATTCTTTTCTCTGTCCTTTTGTTCTGTATATTGTTAACACTTCACCCCCATCTACTTTCGACTTCTTTCAATCTTATATTTTTGCAGGCTCGTTGTTTGTTATTTCTGTTGCTAACTCTAGGATTTATTGTGATTTAATCATTTAGGGGGAATGTCTATTTCCCTTGTCAATTTTGAGACCCATCTTAACTCATGTGGCCCTATAGCCTCTCTAGAATGTCATGCAAATACTAGGTTCTTGATAAAGTTTTGACTGTGTAGATGGAACCATATCTACATTATTTAGCTGTAGTCTGTAGTCTGTGGTCACAATCATGTGTCTGTTGTTAAGGAAGATGAACAGCTTGTCTCTGTTGAGACAAGGTAGAGAGACTTTCTTATATTCCAGGTTCTATGGAAAACTGGGAATCCTATCATATTTATATTTACTGTCCTGTAGAATGGTTTATCCTAGGCATTCACTGAATATCTTCTTTGGTTGAAGGAACACAGACAGCTGTAGGTTTGATTCTTGGCTTTTTCTAACCCGAGGTTGTGAAGTTGTTTTCCTACATTATATTCTAAAAACTTTTCCAATTGCCTCAATATTTAGTTCATTAATCGACCTGAAATTCCTTTTGTGTATGGTGTGAGATACGGATACAGTGTCATTTTTTTCCATATAGATATGAAAGTCTCAAAACGTAAAAAATTTAAACAACTTTATTGAGATGTAATTTATATATCATAAAATTAATAAGATTGGCCTGTTTCAAGTGTATAGTTGAGTAATTTTTAATAAATATCCTGAGATGTGCAACTCACCATAGTCCAATTTTAGAACATTTTTATCAGTCCAATAAGATCCGTCATGCCAATTTATAATTAATCTGTCACTGAATCCTTTATAAGTTTTCATCTTGAGTTCTCAGCAGCATCTCTATTACAGTGTTAAACAAGTGATGATAGGAGGTATGTTTTTGTAGGTCCTGAAAATAGATAAAACATTTTCAGAAGAGCATCAATAAGCATGATTTATGCTGTAGGGTATAGCATCTTACCTTTCTCAGATTCAGAAATCTTTCATATAATTTTTATTTTGTTGAACTTTTTTCCTTATTTTCTTTTTTAGTTGTGAATTGATGTTGAATTTTCTTCAAACATTGTCTCCTAATTTTTTGAGATTATCACATGATTTTTCTGTTTTATTCTGTTAATATGGTGAATTCAACCTTGCATTTCTGGGATTAAACCCAGTTTTTTTTTTTCTGCAGCTACATTTGGTTTCTAAGTATTTTTTTTTCTAGTATTTTATTTAAAAACTTTGCAAACAGAAAAGACCTGTCGTTGGTTCTTTTCCCTTTCTCTTACTTTTCTCATTGGGTGTTAGTATGATGGTTATGCTAGTTAGCTGGATAAAATCGTTAGGTTGGTGAAAGAGAAACTGTGGTTTTGGACTATGAATTTTAAATCACACAACTAGGCTCAAACACATCTTTATTAATCAAAATAGGAACCATTACAGTCAACACATTTTTGCTAATGAGCAATAAGTTCATTTATTCCTGTAGCATAAAAATCCGTGCTTTGAAATTCAGCGAACTCTTGGAAGGGATTCTCTTTTGGGGGTTAGGGTAGTATTCTACATTAATGTCAGGAAGGGTCTCTTGTTTGATGTTCTGTCTTGACAGGAGTCTGTCCTTTTCCCGTAAGATCACTGAAACTGAACTCTAGATTTGTCAGGGTTGGCAGATGGGCTCAGGGTGTAAGAGATATAATGTTCCATTTACTTCTCTGGATTCCTGGATTCTCTTAGATTTCAGCCCAAGTAATTTGTAATACTATAAAAAAAATGCTGTGTATTTTATATATATATATATAATTTTGTAGTATATATTGTAAATATTACATATAATATTTTATATATGTAGGTAAGTATATAATTAAATAAAATCATATTTTTTTGTAGTTGGAGGATTAGTTCAAATAACCTAGCTTGTCACTAATGGAAATGAAAGTAAAAATAAAATTTTAAAAGTTGGAGAAATGTTCAACAAAATGATTTTCATTAATTAAATGAATTACTATAAATTAGGAACTAGTTATAATTTTTTTCATGTTTATTATGAATATTGTTAATGCTTTTTTTTTTGGTTTGCATCTAATAGTTTTCTTGTTTTAGGGGTAAAAATATTTCCATCATGGCTCATTCAAAGACAAGGACCAATGATGGAAAAATTACCTATCCTCCTGGTGTCAAAGAGATCTCAGATAAAATATCTAAAGAAGAGATGGTGAGACGGTTAAAGGTGAGTAGAATTAGGTTATGTCCTTTGGGCATCCGTTTAGGATAAGCAGAGTTGGGGAGAGCACCTGTGGAAATCATATAGGGCTGTACCTTGGTAAGGCAGCTTGGTAAAGCACATCAGAGCAGAAAATATTTCTTGGCCAAAACTAGTTAGCAGTAATTAGGAGCTAAGAAAGTGGAATAGGTAAAGAATTGTAGAGTTTCCTTAGCTATTGTTAATTGGAGCGTAGTTGGAAAGGTGAAGCTTAGGATTGTTAGGGCCTCCTCTCCTGCTCCTGCTGAGTCGCTGCAGTCGTGTCCGACTCTGTGCGACCCCATAGACGGCAGCCCACCAGGCTCTACTTGGGTATAAAAGACAAATCCCCAATATGCTTCTACTCCTTAGTATCTGTCAAAAGTTGTCTCCTCTCTCCAATGTCTCATTTATTTTATAAAAACAACCATTTTAATTTGATTTGTAATTCTTATTAAAAATTAAAAGATTTAATTCTTTCTACTGAGTACTAAGACTACATTTTACTTTCTTGTATTTTGAAATTAAGTTAAAGAGCTTTACTTTTAGCTCTCGGTTTCTGATGTGCAGCAGTGAGTCAAAATGGATGGCGAACTTCCATTCATGAGGCAGTCACTGTATGGTTAAACTCTTCATATTTGCTTGAATAATATTTCATCTTTGACCATCAGTGATGGTCTTCATGATTAAAATGGTTAGAAGAGCAGAGTGGCCAAGGAGATTATTAAGCTGATTAGTTCAGATGTTCTTTATTTTTAAGCATTTTTTTCCCCTTCAGTGTTGTATCCACCTAGACATGTTGCCTGTTATTAATATTTACCTATATTTCCAGTGTAGAAAGTTTGCCATAATTAATCACTGAAGGCCCAGGAGCCTTAAAGTACTACTTTATTGCTGCATGATTATTTTTATTAGAAGAAAAAAAAAACCCTTGTACTATTATAAATTTCACATAAAATCTTAGTATTATAGCCTATGCATACAATACTGGAATGACAGATATAAGGTGTTTATTATTCAAAGCAAAAGGCATCTTTGAGCAGATTAAGTTTACCAATATGTGGATCTTTTATCTATTTGGGAATTTGTGTATGTTTTATTAGAAATGGTTAAGCTGCAAACTGTATACGGTATTTTTCATTTCTGAATATCTAGATTTTCTTGACCTATTAAATTTTTAGAGAAAAAGTACATTTATTTCCTCAGATTTGTTTATATTTCAGCAATGATATCATCCTTATTGTCTGCTAAGAAATGAATGTTAAACAGAGATAGATTCCACTTATAAGCTATTAGTATTTAGTGTTTTTTATGGATGTTATTTTCTCAGACATCTTTTTTAATTTAAAGACTCATATATGAAGTATTCATGAGTTTGTAACACCATTTGAGTTGTACACAGTATTGAGGCATTCCTGTTCTCTAACTCTTGATTATTTTGGTGGAATGATTGCCACAGTGTTCACATACAGTGCTTGTAGTATCCTTTCATTGTTTTGTACACATTTATGCCCAGCAATAATCTGCTTAGTTTTCTTTTTTTTTCTAATTTACACTTCCCTCTGTTAAGGTTTATAAAATCTTGTTAATATATAAGATGTCATTGTTTATGTAATTCCTAGAGTTCCCTGTAATATTTTATTTTATACTTTCTCTCTCGCTCTTGTGAAGAGATTCCAAGGAAAGAACGAGTTCCTTGCATGTGGCTCTCCCTTCCTCCCCCCATGATACACCTAAGTCCATCAAAGCATATATCTTAAAAGTAATAAAATTAAGAGGTTAGGAGAGTAGCCCTGGACATTGTACCCTTAAACTAATGTAGTGCCAGACTGGAAGGATTAGTGTTTGCCTGGTTCTGGATTCTGGTGTATTAGAACTGAGGGTCCGCCCTGTGAGGAACGCTCTTAGCCACAGCTGCTGTGAGAATTCAGTATGACATTGGGCAGTTCATTACTGAGAAGTCTTCACTCTGCAGCTGGGTGGAGATCCATGTTGCCATGTGTCTCAAGGACCCAGTCCAGTCCTACATGTTGATTGGTATTTGTAGCACCACCTAGTGGATGCCAGGTGGTCACCTTTACATTGTCCCTGACAAGTTCGGCAATTTTGTTAAGTCTCATGTGAGGTAGAAATAGTGCAGGCTGAGACTTCACTGTGACTGCTAATATTGAAATTAGAGAAAGCTCTTCACAGAATTCAAACTATATAATTTTTCATGATTGTTGTTTCTGTCCCACTTCTTTTATGTAAAGGTTTGCTTTCTTCTGCTCACTCCATACATGTTATTGAGTCTTACTAATGAACTGTGCACCTCATGGTCTCTTTTACTGTAGCACAAGAAGTACTTCATTGGATGCTACAGATAGATACTTTTAGAAGAAACATGAAAAGTGTATTTATTGAAAGTTAACCTTTGTAATCAGTATGGTTTTTATTTTCAGATGAATATATTTTTACATGGAGGATGTCATTATTTGATTTCATTTTATTTTTATATAGATGGTTGTGAAAACTTTCATGGATATGGACCAGGACTCTGAAGAAGAAAAGGAGCTTTATTTAAACCTAGCTTTACATCTTGCTTCAGATTTTTTCCTCAAGCATCCTGATAAAGATGTTCGCTTACTGGTAGCCTGCTGCCTTGCTGATATTTTCAGGATTTATGCTCCTGAAGCTCCTTATACATCCCCTGATAAATTAAAGGCAAGTACTGATTCAAAGAACTGCCGAGACTGACCGATACTTTATCTTTCTAACTGAAACGGGTATTAAAGTATTTAGATTATTTCTTTGGAGTCTTTGACATTAGCTGCAGCAGTCTTTTGCTAAACTACTTTTTTTTCTTTATTTTCTGTAGAATCCCCCCCCCCCCCACTTAGTACTTAATTTTATAAAACAAGTTCTGATCTTCAGAATAAGAAGTTGATTAGTAAAGTGTATTGTATACTTCTTTTTTGGCCATTCCATGCGGCTTGTGGGATCTTAGTCTCCTGACCAGGGATTGAACCTTGGCCATGGTAGTGAAAGTGCCAAATCTTAACCACTGGATTGCCAGGGAATTTCCTATACTTTTTAAGTTGTGTCATAATTAGTGCTATCACTTGGGGTGCACTTCCTTTTCCTTTTTAAAAATTCATGTTGAAGACCATGTTCATTATTAAAAAGACAGTATCTAGTATAAATGTGAATTTGTAAGAATCCTAATTCATATAATGGAAGATGTGATGTGCATTGTTCTGAAGAAAATACAATGGGCAAAATTTTAATGAAAGATAGAAAACATACCTAGTACTTGATTATGGCAGTTTTAAGTAAAGGCATGTCAATGAGATAGATTTTTAAAAGATGGAAAAAGAAAGAGAATAACCTGGTTAATCCAGTGGATAAAAAGGATGAAAATAAGTATAGCTGTGCAAAAAAATATTGAGTCAGGCATGTTAGAAGAACATTAGAAAAACCAGCAATAATAAAGATAACTGTGGAAACTGTGGGTTAGAAAATGAGTCCATGGGAAGATTACTGAGGATGAATTTTAAAAAAGACACTTTAGATGTATTTTATTTAACAAATATTTATGTTAGTTACCTGTCAGGAGCTGGGTTTACCTTGGTGAAAAACAGCCCAGACTTGGTTCTATATTCAGGGACTTGCATCTTAAAAACTGAAATGAGAAACCTGCTCATTTGATCAAGTCAGCCAGGATTCCAATAAGGAATGCCCAAACTGCTGTGGGGGTGTTTGTCTTATATATCTCACAATGGGGGAAATAAGGAACAATATTTATCATTTAAAAGTAAACTGAATTATAAGATTTGAGAATGCTCGGAGACTTAACGTAGATACTATGAGCTGGTCTGTGGAGTTGTGTACCCAGATGAATTGTGAACCTCTAATTTGAGGTACTTAATTGATTTAAGGAGTAGTTGTAGTTAGTAACCATTTTTGAAGAATGTACTTTCGATAGTATTTTTCTTGAAAAGCTACTCAGTAATCTGCATATTCTGTTTTTTCCCTTTTAAATAAGGTTTATCATTTTACTTATAAGGGAATTTTTTTTCTCTCTCTTTTTTTGATTGATTAGCATGCCTCCTTTATAGAATTAGCTTTTATAATTTTAGCCTTTTCCAAACTTTCCAAAGACATCATCTCCATACAAATTTGACTCAAAGTGATAATGAACCTATTTTACCCAGGTATAAAGGGATGTGTAATAAAAAGTCACAAGCAAGAGATGGAGATAGATTGATAAATTGTAGAGAAAAACAAGTTTTAATAATTATAATGACTGGGTAGGAAGCCTGACAAGTTAACTTCTAAGGGTCTTTTTAAAATTTCTAAGTTTCTGCAGTCTACTTTCTTTCCACTTGGTGATTTTGTTTTGCAATTTTAAGTTTCCTAAACTGTGTTCTTTCTGTACAATTACCATATATGATGCCATTCCACAAACCTGATCAAATCAGCTTTCAGTCATTGCAACGTGTTTGTTCTAATAACAGTATAAGTTTTAGTTTACTCGGTTTTCAGGTCTATTGTTTTTAACATACTGGAAGATGTTTTTCTTTCTCTACTCTAAGATCATGGTAAATGATTTACTGTCTTCCTTTAAAGGGGGGTAAGATATTTGGTGTTTTCGTGATAATGCACATTTAAAAAATTCCAGACAAATGCAAGCTTTTTTTTCCTTTTTTTAAACTGATTCTTTACATTTTTATCATGATAGATACATATGAGTGCTGAATTATCTTTAGGAATTTAGTGGATGTTTTCATAATCTAAACAATGCTTTGTCCTTTTTTTAAAGGATATATTTATGTTTATAACAAGGCAGTTGAAGGGACTAGAAGATACAAAGAGCCCACAATTCAATAGATATTTTTATTTACTTGAGGTAAGCAGTATGTTATATTTTGAGATGACATTTTAAAATGGTTTCTGTACATGTATACTTTTATTAATTAAAATTTTACCCTTTTCACCTCTTAATTTTTAGAACATTGCTTGGGTCAAGTCATATAACATATGCTTTGAGTTGGAAGACAGTAATGAAATTTTTACCCAATTATACAGAACGTTATTTTCAGTTATAAAGTAAGTTTACTAAGATTATAATCTTTTTTAAATATAAAGAATTTTTAGCTTATACATGAATCTGCATAAACTGTGTTTTTTATGATGAATATCGGAAGGCTAAGATTTGTAACTTAAGAATTCATTAACATGATTTTTATAGATACGTTTCGAAAATGAATATAGCTAATTTTGTAGAGAATAATACAAGAGTGGCATTTGTTAATCTAGCTGATATAAAAATATTTTTATTATATTATTTTTCTTTTGTTTAAATCACATATTACTGACCCCTTAATTCCCATGAATCATTTAGTTCTTTGTGTATTCCTTATAATCATCTATTAGAATTAACTTCAGCAAAGCATTTTGATCTGAATTTAAGGCCAAACTAAAGTTACATTTGATTTAATTACTTTTGATTGTGAGACTGATAAAAATTACCAAACGTAATCTTGGAAATGTAGTTTAAAAAATATTTTGGATGCTACTGTAAGATTTTGGCAAGAAGAAAGCTTTAAATGAATATATAGAATTGTATTTAATTAATACCTTAATATCATTGTAAAATAAAGTGTCATGTGGCATGTTATGATTAAATCCTATAAATTTCAGGTATGCTTAAATTTAAATGAAATATCAATTTTGAATTTCAGCAATGGCCACAATCAGAAAGTTCATATGCATATGGTGGATCTCATGAGTTCTATTATTTGTGAAGGTGATACAGTATCTCAAGAGCTTTTGGATACAGTTTTGGTAAATCTGGTACCTGCTCATAAGGTAAGTAGCAAAATATACTTGAATATATATCTAAAAATCTGTCAACAGTAGGGTCTAGAATTTACTTATGTTTAAAATGCAGTTTATACTGCTTTAATCTTAGTTTTGTAGAATTTTATTGATTAATGTTAATGAACATTAATTGTGTTTAGTAAAACACGAAACACGTAGTAGTCATTAATTAAACGTTAAGAAGAGATAACAGGTTTAGTACACGTGATAAAATACCTGTAAAAACTCAGTTTTGTATAGGGTTATGTTTCAAAGAATATATTAATAGCTACTTAGAAATGGGTTCAATCCCTGGGTTGAGAAGATCCCTGGAGAAGGAAGTGGAAACTCACTCCAGTATTCTTGCCCAGAAATTTACAGAGGAGTCTGGTGGGCTACGATCCATGGAGTCGCAAAGAGTTGGACATCACTGAGCGACTAACACTTTCATTTTCTTTTCTTTGATTCTCTTATGTATGTTGGGAGATACATAACCAATTAGGGCCTTGGGTAAAAGACAGTGATAGTATAGATTGAAAGGAGGGGTGAAATTAAAAGAGAAGTCTTTACTAATTTGGAAAAAAGGAAATGTTGATGACACTAGTATTTCTTGCTTGAGTAATATTAATCAAGTTGTGTGTGTATATGTGTTTGTGTGTTTTGTTCTTTGAAAATGACTAATACTCTAGTAAGCAGTTGGAAATATGGTTCTGTGATTCACCAGTATAAAGGTCTCTGCAAATTTAAGACCTTTCTGGCAAAATATAATTTAAATTTATAGCTATACAGCTTTCTCAAAAATATTGCCAGTGAAAAATGACCTCATAATCCAAAATTTCCAAACTTTTAAAATAGTCCCTCAATACTGAAAAATCAGGCACTAACTAAAAATTCAGATAATATATTCATGAGCTAAAAATGATAAATACCTTTAACAGAATTAAATATAACAGTTTTATGTCTTAATGCCTATGAGTGTAAGAGTTAAAAAACATGGTAGCTAGGCATACAAAAGGAGAAGGTATAAGGTTGGGGGAAGAAAAGTGTAAATTAAAAATGGTCATTGAGATCAAAATCTTTATTGGATTGTAACAGACATTTAGAGAACTAGGATATAGATCTGAGGAAATTATGCAAATATAGTGAGATAAAGAAAACAAAAGATTCTAACATGTGAAAGAGAGAATGGAAAGGTCCAGTATATCTAAAAGTGAATCAGAACACCAAATAAGAATGGAAAGAGAAACGATATGCAAGTATATATTTGCTTAAAATTTTCTAGAATTGGTGAGAAGCATAAATTTATGAGTGAGGTAACAAAAGTGTCATGAACAGAGTATAAACAAAACCCAGTGCAGACACATCCTGGAGAAATTGTAGAATGCTGAAATAGAAATAATATATTCATACACAGCATCCAGAGGGGAAAAGCATAGCCCTTACAAAGAGTAAACCTTAAAGTGATGTCTGAATTCTTAGTAGCAAAGACAGATGCCAGAAGATAATGGACCTATATTTCACAAAGTGCTAAGATAAAATAACTGTACACAGACACAGTTGCTATCCAGTTTGAGTGAACTTAAGACATTAAATATACAACTTGTCAATATACCCTTCCTGAAAGAACTACTACTCTTCAAATACTTTAGAATAATGGAAATTGAAACTTGAAAGAAGTGAAATGTAAGTAGTAGTGGTGAACAACAAAATGCTCTAAGTAAGAACTGATATAAAGCAAAAACAGTAGTGGTAAAAATTGTACTTGTTAATTAAAAGGATATTAACAAAATGGTCCCAAACCACTGGATAAAAATAATATGTAAGATTGAATGACTTAATGGAGTCAGTGAGTGATATGATCCTGGTGATGATCAGGAGGATAGAGCTGTAAAAAATTTACTTTGAACTTTAAATGAAGTACTTTTGTTAAAATTTTAAGTGTTACAATGCAGGGAAGAATTAAAATAAATGTAAACGGACCAAATTTACTATTTCAGGTTGTCAGATTATATTAAAAATAACCCACCTGGTCATTGTTAATAAGAGATAACAACAAAAATAATTTCACCAAAGGTGACACTAAAAGGATGGGAAAAGTATTTGCCAAGCACATACTAACTGAAGGAAAATTGAAGTAGCTTGTATTGATTTTAGGTAGTATAGTCTTGACTGGGTAGAGAAGAGATTTATACAGTGATAAATTATAGTGCTAAAATGATATCTAACTTGCAAGTACATAGGCTAAAAATATTAATATATAAAGCATATATTGAAAAAATTATAAGGACAAACTCACAATTTGGTGGGCCATTTTAAAAACTTCCCAGTGATTATAAATCTAATAGACCAGTGGTTCTTGAGCATTTTAAAACGCAAAGCTAACAATGCTGTAGCACTCATAATTAATCTGTCAAAAGAATAAACCATAATGGAAATCACTAGATATTTAGAAATGATAATTAAAATGATACATATTGAATCCTCTGGGATTCAACTTAAATATTTTTAATACAACTTTATAGTTGTGTCCAGCTCAAGAAGATATAAAAATATTATTGGACTGTACAAATGGTAGAAGAAAGTAAACAATGAAGAATGGAAGTTAATCAAATGGAAAACACAGTGACATTTCAGAAAAACCTAAAGTTGGTAATTTAGGTCAAATCAGAAAAAGGGAGATGGTATCAATAAACAGTTTTAGAATGAAATGAAGCACAGCAAACATTAAAAAGATCAAGAATAATTCCATGAACATTATTTTATGCTAACATATTTGGAATTGGTTAAATTTCTAGAAAATATAACTTGCCAATATTTTCTCAAGAGAGAAAATTTTGAATAACCTTTAACCAGTTAATAATTTAATTGAGTTTAGAAACTATGTCTATAAAACAAAGGCCTTCCTCCCAAACAACCATGACAATTATAATAGCAACAGCCTCAGAACTCAAACTGAGCATAAAAGAACTTAAAACTCATCACCAGCAGATTTCTATTAATCATTTAAGTGCCATGTAATCCTGATATTTAGAAAACTTTTTCAGATTATAAAAAGAAAGGCATGTTCTACAATTCACATGAGCAGAATATAATCTTCATAGGGAAACTAGACAAAACCAAGTGCAAGAAAGGAGGACAATTTAATTTGAAATAAAATGGCAACCCACTCCAGTGTTCTTGCCTAGAGAATCCTGTGGACAGAGGAGCCTGGAAGGCTGCTGTCCATAGGGTTGCACAGAGTCGGACACGACTGAAGCGACTTAGCATGCATGCATGCCCTGGAGAAGGAAATGGCAACCCACTCCAGTATTCTTGCCTGGAGAATCCCAGGGACAGAGGAGCCTGGTGGGCTGCCGTCTATGGGGTCACACAGAGTTGGACATGACTGAAGCAACTTAGCAGCAGCAGCATACTCATGTAAATCCAGTATAAAATAGCAATGGACAGTATCCAGAACGATACAAAGTAATATTGGTAATGAGCAAATTGACTTAATTTTAGGAATACAAAGATGGGTAACAGTAGGCTAAGATATTTGTGGAGATTAACAGAGCAAAGAGAAAAAATACCAGTAGATCTATAAGAAAACCATTTGCTAAAATTCAGTATAATGTACGATAAAGAATATTAGCATATTTGAAATAGGAAGTAACTTCTTTAACTTTGTAAGTTTGTGTATGGTACTGCACTTAATGGTGAAATGATGAGGCATTCTCTTTGAAGTTAGGGATATTGTAAAGATGTCACTTCTACTCAGGAAGGAGACGAGTATGCTGTTTCTAATCAACATTAACTGGAGGCCTTAAGTTAGTGGAATAAAACAATACAAACACAAGATAAAAGGATTAGAAAGAAGAAACAACACTGAAACTATTTGCAGATGTTCTGACTGCTTGTGCAGAAAAAAAACAATGTCTGAATTAGTTTCTAGAACAAGTAAAAAAATTCTGCAGTTGTTAGGTATAAGATCAATATATAAAAATCTGTTAGTGTAATTTGGAAAAAAATTTTATTTGTAGCTTTTAACAAAAACTTGAGCTACTTAGAAATTTAATAACACTGTACATGACCTTAGTGTTGGAAATTATTGTAATTGGTTGAAAAGTATAAATGAACACTTCATGATGTTGCATGATTTGTTATTTATGTGATGGGAAACTCAGTATCATAATAATGTCATTCCTCTGCATACTAATAGATAACCCAATCAAAATAGAGACTGTGACTGTGTGTATATGTGAGTGTATATGTTTAGTTGGACAAATTGGTTTTTGAAAAAGAGTAAGAAAGTGGGGATTTACCTTAACCTGATGTTAAGACATTGCTTCCATATGTCTCTGACTGTAAAATCAGGCAGTAATAGTAATAGACCAAGGGACATATGGAAGTAATGGAGACCTTACAAATAGATACATAGTTGTATAGAAACTTGAGAGTGTGGATATTACAGGGAAGTCTCCGGAGGGAATAAGGGACTTGAATGTCCATGTGGAAAATAATACAAGATTCTTATTTCACACCATGCATCAAAATAAAGTACAGACAGAATACAGATCTAAATATGAAAAGCCAATGTTTAAAGTTTTATTCAAAAATATAAAACAAGAAATTAACATCAGTGTAGAAAGAATTTTAAAAATGTAGAGAGAACACAAGCCAAGTAGTAGAGAGAGCACAAGCCAAATAGGAAAAGATTGACATATCTGGTTATATTAAAATTAAAACTTCTCTATGTCCTAAGACACCATAAGCATTGTAAAAATGTACTATTAAGATATGTTGTGCATATAATTGACAGATATTTAGTGGATAGAATTTATAGAGAAACTTCACAAATAAGAATAAGGCAAAACAGCTCATTTGAAAAATGGCAAAGGTAGTATTTATAGAAAATTATTTCTTATATGTGCAAGGAGCCATGTACAAGACAATTTAATGTCTATGAATAGGAGAATGAGTAAATAAGCTGTAGTGTGCTACATGGGATTCCCTGGTGGTTCAGACGGTTAAGAATCCACCTGCAATACAGGAGACCCAGGTTCGATCCTGCGTCAAGAAGATCCTCTGGAGAAGGAAATGGCAACCCACTCCAGTATTCTTGCCTTGGAAATCCAATGGACAGAGGACCCTGGCGGGCTGCAGTCCATGGTGTTGTGAAGAGTCAGACACGGCTTAACGACTAAGCATGCACATATTATGTATTAAAATACTAAACAGGGATCTTAAGATCTACTAGACCACTTAGTCTTCAGAGAAAAGTGTCTTTGCTGGGCTGTCTCCCTTTTATTCAAATTGAATTTTAGAGTTTTCTCATTCATTTATTTACTTAAGAGTAGCTTTTTGAATACAGATAACATTTCCTTTTTCATATTTCATGGTGTATAATCTAGGTACTTTTTTCCCCTCCCCCCTCAGAATTTAAACAAGCAAGCATATGATTTGGCAAAGGCTTTACTGAAGAGGACAGCTCAAGCTATTGAACCATATATTACGAATGTAAGTCTTCCTTGTCCAATTGGTTATCAGAAAGATTAGCCAAAATTTTAAAGACTGCTCGAAGCAGAATTTTGGCAAGTAGTACATACTTTAAGATTTTTATTGTTTTAATCATTAAGTGTATTTTCTTTCTCCTTCTTATTTAAAATTATTATTGGTTAATATTTTCTAGATTACCTCTATCTTTTGTTCATTTCCTTCTTTCAAATTGCATAGTAACTAAAACAGTTTTTATTTTGGTTAGCAAATTATACTGTTTTTATTGTTGGAAATTGAGTTAAATGTAATTAGATAAATCATATGGAACTTTTCATTATTCAGAGAAGTTGCTTACAGCTTTTTGGAAATTAAATTGATTTATACAAGAAGAAGATATGAACTAATATCAAGACATAAAAATTGAAGGCAAGTATGAATGACAGCAATGTGATGAAAGTTGCTTATCTTACTCTCCTTGGGATAGATTGCATATAAATCCACCTTTTCTGAGAACGGGAAAGAATAGCAGTGAAAAAGCCCTTTCATTATCATCTCAGGTCTACTTATTTAAGATGACCATCTTCTCTTTGTTTTCAGGAGAAATGTATTCTGTCTACTAGGTTCACTGATAGAAGCTTGTTGAGGTTTTGTTTTACCCCCACAGTTCTGGTGAGCTGTACAACTCTAGATGGCACCATTCACGTTGTAGTCCATGTGAATTTGTTCCAGTCAGTGGAACAAATCCAGAACATGGTCTTGATTGTTGGGCTCTGGAATTGTGTAGCAGGTCTGTCTCCACCCTGCTTTCCACTTTTATCCACATCTGAAAATGTAAAGGATGTAAATCTGTCTTCTTGGAAAAATTTAAGAAGGAAAGCCTTTTGTAATTATGTATTTAATTTTCCAGAAGTTTATTGAAGGAGATTTTTTCTTGAAGTATACAAAATTTAATTTGGTATATAAAAATGTATCATGGAAATGGAACAATAACTTGGTAAATTCCAGTCTTCGTTGCTATCTTATTGCTTAAATAATTGTAAGCACGTGATGATTTGGAAAAATTTATTTGATTTATAAAAAAACTGTTTTGGAGAGTGAACTTTCAGAAACTAGAGACTTGAATTATATAATCTGTCTTAATAGCTCCAATAAAATTTCCAGGGAATTCTAAAATATTGATTTCTGCAAGTTTTGTGAGTGTTGTGTATTGGCTGGAGTAAATGGCTTAGATTGAGTGGATTGAGTTCTTTTTGTCTGACATGATGGCACTTGAAATCTGTAGAGCCACCTGTAAGCATTCTGTTATTAGGTACCCGTTCCCTTTTCCTTTGCTTCCAGTGCCTGTGAATGATTGTCTCTGTGGATATTAGATACACTAGGTGAGCTCCTCCTGGTGGTCATTTATTTAAGCTGATACTGCCAAGCCAGTGTTTTTTAGGGGAACACTTACTTTTTCTGATGCCTTTTTCTGATATGAAAAGAAGAAAATAACACTGTACTATGTTGGTATGTTTTCTAGGGTTGGGAAAATAAACATTTGATTGGGTAATATAAAAAAGATTTGGGATAGAATGAGGTGATTAGGTTCATTATACTATTTTTTCAACATCTGTATATGTCTGAAAATATTTATGGTAAAAGCTAAAGGAAAGATAAAAACGCTTCTAGTAATCCCAGATATATCAAGGTAAAAACGTTTCCCTGCCACTCACACCTTACGTTTCCCGCTCTTAGTTCCCGCTACAGATACAGACAGCCCTCCATGCTTTCTTATGTCTTTATCAGAAGCTAGGGATGGGGCCAGGAGATGCAGGATGAGTAGAATGGTCTGAGCACGCCTTCAGTTACATATTTATTCCAAGTACTCTGTCATTATTTTCTTCTCTCTCCCTGTTTTCCTTTTTTTCCTGTTCCCCTGCTTTATTTGAGAGTTAGCTAATAAGTCATTAAGAATTGCTTTTTTTCCCTTCTCCTGTTCTCCCTTCTAAATCTACTTAACTTTTCTACTGCAAATCTATACAATTACATGTAAAATACTTTCTGGTGAGCTTAATTGTCTTGTGGGGTTTTAGTACAGTGTGAAAATCATTCTCAGTCTTTTTGGACTTGTACATGTAAAGCTATTATTCGTTTATCTTCCTAGTAGAGAACTAACAAGCGAAAATAGAGGTAGGCTATCAAGGTAATATAACCCCACTTCTATCTCTTTTTCACTTGTGTCTTTTTTCACTCTCATGCATGTAGACACATTCAAGTTTGTTTTTTTATAGATAGTGATGTTTTCATAGATAGAACTTAAGTCACGTTGGTGTTACGAGTTATTTTTTAAAATAGAATTTGTAATTTTACAACTCACAAAACTAAAAAGTACATATATGTATTAAAAAGGTACAACTGCATCAAAAACAGAAAGTACATAGTGACAATTCAAAAAATTCCCTATATGGATCACTTCTTGGTAATGTTATTTTTTACCAGATCTTTTTAATCACAGGTTTTAGGGGATGGCACAAAATTATTTTGTTGCTTTGAAAAAATGTGTTGTTTGTCTTGATATAGTTAAAATTTGGTTACATTGCTTAGTCTCACTTAGTGTCCGTTATTTTGTAATTAAAGTTGATCATCTAAATTTAAGGTAGAATTTCTTACCAGCCTTTAACTTATTCCTCCTACTTCTTTCATCAGGAGGCAGTTATTATTTAATGTTACGTGAAAATTAGTTACCATTTGTAACGGAAGGACTCATGTTTTTTAGAGGGAGATACTTTAGTCAAATCTATATTTGCTTCTTCCGCTGAAGTAAACACCCTCAGGAAGTTGTTTTACTTATAGTTGTATCATAGTACCTGTTACACATCATTCATTCATTTAAACTGAATAGATTTTGTATACCTCTGTGTCAGGCACTGTACTAGGCTCTTGTTATACAGTGAAGACTGATTTCGACATACGTGGAGATTGTAAGTGTCAAATAAATGTTTTTGATGAAATTTGTAAGAAGTTAAACCAGGCAGTGTTGTTTTTTTTCGCCCTTCCATTTTCAAATGAGCTTTCCCAGACTGATAGAAGTTTTCCCCAAACTGATGATTTGAGCACCAAGGTGGCCATATTGGAAAGAATTATCTTTTGTTAAGGAAAGCTAGATTTATTTTTAAACAGGAGAAAGTTTTTGAATGGAAAAAAAAAGCCATTTTATCCTCAATTTGAATGAGAATTTAATCTTTGATGTCTTGAAATTCTTTTCACACAAAATTGATGAACATCACAGACAGATGAGTTATTTTTAAAACCAATAAATAATAGTAGGATAGAATTTTTTATTTTCTTCCTTCATGGTTAGGTAGTTTGTACAGGTTCATATGTCCAAAGAGCTTCATTTAAAAACAACCCAAGAACTAAAGGCCAGCAGAGAAGATGTTGAAATGTGAAGTCCTTGACTGTACTTTCCAGATAGAAAACCTAATTAAGCCAAGTTGTATGTTAATTGTCACAGAAAGAAGAGATCAGAGCAGCTTGTGCGATGTAGAGAATCCTTAATGCCTTTTTCAAGGAGATAATATGTAGGATATTCTGTGGGTTAATTTTTTTACATATTTGGAAGACTTTAAATAGCTAGGAACTTGATCATTATGCCATGTGTTTTTTACCATTTTCAGTAGTAATGTGATAAATGTTTTGAGTGTAGAAGCTAGTGCAGGCTGCTTATAGAAGAAATATGTTCACATTTGGATTTTCTTTTGTGTGTGCTTTTAATTGGACTTTAATTAGTGCTATAAACTTTGTGTGTGTGTGTGTACACATTGTTTATCAGAATATAAAAGAAGATGAAAAGTATTAGATGTTGTTTTGCATTGTAAATATAAAATCACATATTTTAAAAGTGGCATTGGCTCCTACTATGAAGGTGTAAGGCTTTGTCTTCCATGCTGTTTTTTCCCATACTCCTATGGTGAACAAAATGTGATCCCTTTCCCTTAAGAAATTTATCTAGTAGAGAAACTAAGATGTGTATACAAATAACTGTGATACAGAGTAAAAATATGGTAAGTACCATAATGGGGAATAAAGTGTGTTTGGTAGGTAGGATGTTTATTGATATGCAGATTGATAAATCAATAGAAATTACTTGTCTTTTACTATGCATGAGATGAATTCCATGTTTTATCTTTTTTGGTAACCTGTAGTGGTTTCCCACCTTCTATTAGAAAACATTTTGATATGCCTGTTTTGACTTTGTATAGAATATTAATGAATTTAATGAAATAAAATTTCAGAAAATTCACTTTATCTATGGTACTTCTATTAATGATAAATTTTCTTTCTCAAAAGTTTTTTAATCAGGTTCTGATGCTTGGGAAAACATCTATCAGCGATTTGTCAGAGCATGTCTTTGACTTAATTTTGGAGCTCTATAATATTGATAGTCATTTGCTGCTTTCAGTTTTACCCCAGCTTGAATTTAAATTGAAGGTAACTATTCTAAAAATATGGTTTTATCAACTAGATTAGCAAAAACCATTATTTGTGGCTTTTTAATCCTTATAGTGGTTTTAACTGAATGTTATAAGTGTGATGGTGTATTACTGTTACTTATTTACATGTTTGTGCCTTGCCTGTTTGTGTATTGCCAGTGCCTGGCACGGTGCCTAGCAGATTGAATCTGCTTATAATTAATGATTAGCAGGATGAATGTTTTCCAGGTGATGTTTTCTGGGTTGTGACTAACTTTTGAGGTCATAGCTACACATCAAACTTTCATTTCTAAGTCATAGTTTATAGTGGTTCCCAAGATCCTTTGATTGTGCCGTAAAAATAGTTTAGGGTCTGTTATCCACATAGGGTGAAATATTTTCCCTTCTTAAGTGTTATCTTTGCTTGCCTAGCCTGTATCGACAGTGCCTTTCCTTTTCAGATGACTTTCTAGAATCTGTTGGTAATGTCCTTATTGCTCTGGCATTAAATTATGCCATCAAATTGAGTTTCATTTGCAGGTTTGGGGCATATTTTTCTCTTTCAGATTGTTACATAAAGATTAAATAAATCTGGCTATAATTAATACTCTTTGATGAACCGCACTGTACCACCCAGAAAAGATGTTAAATGATTTGTGCGTTGTATTTCTTGTTTCTAAAACTTTGAATTTGTCTCTTTGAAAGCTACAAAATAATCTGTGTTGATAGTGTAATTACCTCCAAAATGCAGCGAATACTTATTCTCATTTCATTCTGGGTATCTTTTTGATGTATTTGCCGACTGAGCCATTTGATTCACTGGCCCACTCTTCATATCGCTAGTAATTTTGATGAGGCAGAAGGTAGTCATACCTTTAATTATTTGTTGGCTTGATTTCATCTAGTAAAAATATTAAATACGATAAGAAATATAAAAATAAGAAATTAGCATTGCTGCTTCTAGCAAATTTAACATCTATTATGGGAGGAGGAAAAATCCATATCTAATAAGAGGCCAGATATTATAAGTATCATAAAAGATACAAACAAAGCAAAGGGAACAGCATGCAGAATCACTGAGAGGTAGGAAGGTGCTGAGTGAATTTGCAGAACACAAAGAACTACAGTTGCATGGTTGCATAAAGTCAGTTTAAATCATCCCTGTCTGCCCATTAGAATCTTTACCTGTGGAGCCTTAACAAACAGACAGATGTCCAGGCATCAACCTAAATCAGAATTTCAAGCAGTGGAGTTCAGACATGAGTTTTTGGTTAGCTGTTTTTGTTTTTAAAAGCCTTACAGGTCATTCTAGTGTTCAGTCAGGTTTCAAATGGACTTTTTTGGAGGAATAACAAAAGAAATAATAAAGAGGAGTCAGGTCATATCATGGAGTCTTTAAATGCTTGGCTTTGGCATTGGTTTAAAATTTTAAAAGAAATCTGTACAGTGCCATCCAAATAACTTGATTATTAGTGCTTTGTAACAGTCTCACATTTTGTGTTCAAGTCTAGTATTGTGGCTGGCTCATTCATTTAAATGTTGTCATGTGTTAGAGGCGTCAAAATCAGTAATGAAGCTTGAGTTCTTATCTGCAGAGTACCTGTGTTGTATATATAACAGAGACTTTAGTTTTCTTATCTGCGAGGCTTCATTACATTGTTGAACTCCATTATGAATCTGCTGTATGTAGATGAACTGACTCTCCTATTGGGAGATTTAGTGCATATTTATTTATATAAAGGGCTTAACCAGTCATACCTAATTCTCTTTACTGTAGGCTTGGCCTCTGTCAATGTCTATTCTTAAAAACCACAAATAGTTTTTCAAGGGTCCCAAGTTGGTTTAATGTGATTAGTTTTTGATTTTGAATGGAAACAAGCCTCAATTATAGGCCAAACCATTAAGTTTTAATCAAACTTTGGGATGAATTTTCATGTAGAGGAGTACTCGTTAATGTAATTTGAGATGATTAGAGCATTGAAGATAACATTTAATTTTGTGAAAACTATATTGAACATTTTTTATGTATAATTTTTCAACTGAAATTAATAGAAAGTTTTCAGGGTTTTTTAAGGGAAATCATGGGAAAAATTATTCTGAGCATATCTACCTCATGGTTTTAAAGCTGTGGTTGTGTTTTGTTTTAGAGCAATGATAATGAGGAACGTCTTCAAGTTGTTAAACTACTGGCAAAAATGTTTGGGGCAAAGGATTCAGAATTGGCTTCTCAAAACAAACCACTTTGGCAGTGTTACTTGGGCAGGTATATGATTTTGGTGTACTGTTTTAAAGTAATATGTGTTTATATCTACTTAATAATTTAAAACAACATCTGCATTTAGAATTTTTTTCATAAATGAATTTATATTTTGAAATTTTTGATGCTGATAGTGATTGGCCATATTTACAAATTCTCCTTCTTTGTCTTCAGTAATTTTTTTTTTAGTAATTTTTAAAAGATGATATATTTAAAAAGCTATCTTACAAAGTATTATAAGCATGAAATTGAAGTGTATTATTACATAGCAGTGATTCATTCCAGCTGCAAGTACATCATTGTGAGATATAGTCCCTCCACAAAAATTACATTTAGTTAGATTATTTGGAGATTTGTAAGGATAAGAGTATCCATAGAATGGGTAAATAAATGATTATGTATGTTCCCCCTACTAACCTCCTTTCTACATTTCTTATGATAATGAAGAATTGATAATCTGGGCTTTATTGTATGCTTTTAATGATCCACAAACCTTCTGAAATTGGTTGCAAAATTTGAATGTGTTTGTGTATTTTTTCTATGTGAGGAATTTATTGCTTTTCTAAAGATGTCCCTGATCTTGAATATATTAAAACCACTTCTCAGTGTCCTGGCTGAAACCTTTGACCTTGAGGATAGAGGAGGATCCCCCCCACCCCGCTCCTTTTTATTATGCTTATAACAAATAATGCAATTAAGTCATAAATAAACAAGTAAATAAGATTGAATCTTATTCTGTTTTCTTTGTATTGAAATATTTGCATTGTTACTGCCACTCTTCTTTGTATTTCACTACCAGAGCCATCAGTGATTATAATACATTTAATCTCTTCTGGACTTGTTTTTTCTAATTTGTTAAATGAGGAGATAAGCCTTTATACATTAAGCCCTAAATTTTTACTCTGATTTCTTATTTCTTATGTAGCTCAATAATAATATGTAACAAGGTGTGTTAAACTGATAAATCTTAGCCCATTGTCATTTTGAGTTTGATTTCTAGACTTTTTCACCTTAAATACAATGAACAAGAGGGCACAATATTTTATGTTTAATTAAATTATGCAACGACTAATAAAGTCAAAATGTATTTTATCTGACGTGTTAAAAACAAAAAATATAATTTTACATAAAGATATTTAATATATCTTTACATCAGGACTTGGATTCACCAGATTATTATAGAATTTTCGGAGAAAAAAATTCTCATTTAAATTTGTTACCTTTTTATTACATTGTAGTTTTTCCTTTTATTATTAATGGCATAAACAATCATATTATTACCCATTTTAAGGAGCAGGGTATTTATTTAAAGATGTCTTTTAATGGTTATATGGTACATGTTTAGTTGAGAATGGTACAATACATAGATTGAGTACTTAGATTCAAATTACTCAGGAAACCATATGAGAATAAAGACTAGGTTTTATGTGACTTTTTTTGAGTATACTTCATGAAGCAGTTTTTTTCCCCTAATGTTAAGCTTTTATGAGTAATTTGTTACTCATTTAGTAGACTGCTGTCTATCTTTTTGATGCTAAATTTTGTCTCTTACGGTATTAGGTGGTATAAGATTGGGAAACTTTTTGAGAATTAAGGCATGCGAAAATGTTGAATGGAAAATCTTGTTCTTGTTACTCAGTATATTTTTTTTCATCTCTGTTTTGTAGTTCATAATGAACTTAGATATATTATAGGCTTTGAACATTGGTGATTTAGAGATAACTAGACACTATATGTTTCCTGATGGAGAAACACGATACTGTTATCAAGTAGTCTTGCTTTTAAAAAAAATGAACCTGAATATGATCAAATCTGTAGGCCTGATTACTAATTTGCAGAATTTAGGAGGGAGGGGAACCTGGTAATTGACATCAGAATGATAAGATTAGCAAACTCTAAACTGTGAAAACCATTACACACATAAACACAAAACAGTTGGTTCACCAGGTTATAAGGGAAAAGAAAAAGATAGAGAGGGAAATATAAAAGTTAAAGATAGTTAAATAACATATTGGCCAAAAAGTTTTAACTTTACAGAGATACATACTGAGGTACCTACATTTACATGTAAAAATTTGATTTGATGTTAGTGTAAATAATTATGATGGTTAACTATAATAGATAGGAGTAATTATTGGCACAATTTTAAAGTCATAAAATAATACACGGTTTAGTACAAGATCTGTGAAACATTTGTGAATGTTCTATATTTAAGAAAGAATAATTTGAGGAAGAGTTTTCATTTCAGTATGGGATTTAATAATGTATCCATGAACTATGTATATATTTAACACTTGCATAAGCATATAAATTTGAAAGTATAATATTTATAGGAAAAATTTTGTCATTCCAATTCTTGTTTTTGAGCCAAATGTGTATTGTTTAAACATGCTCCTTAAAAGTACATAGTTCTCACAGGAGATTGACCTAGTTTAATATAAAGGTTCCATAGCATTTGTACATATATAGTATACAAATGGAGAAGGCAATGGCACTCCACTCCAGTACTCTTGCCTGGAAAATCCCATGGACGGAGGAGCCTGGTGGGCTGCAATCCGTGGGGTCGCGAAGAGTCGGACACGACTCAGCGACTTCACTTTCCCTTTTCCCTTTCATGCACTGGAGAAGGAAATAGCAACCCACTCCAGTGTTCTTGCCTGGAGAATCCCAGGGACGGCAGAGCCTGGTGGGCTGCAGTCTATGGGGTCGCACAGAGTCGGACACAACTGAAGTGACTTAGCAGCAGCAGCAGTATACAAATGTTTGTTGAAGTACTCTGGTTGTGCTTTGAGTTATGTTGTATAAGTTATTTTTTCTTTTAATTAGAGAAATAAATATAAATCAAGTGCAGATTGAGCACATGTCTGTTTCTCTTATACTAAAGATTACCCTGTGCTTTTGTATTTTTTCAGGTTTAATGATATCCATGTACCAATCCGCCTGGAATGTGTGAAATTTGCTAGCCATTGTCTCATGAACCATCCTGATTTAGCAAAGGACTTAACAGGTACTGTATACCCATAATGGCAAATATTCCTTGGTACTCTTTGGAAAAAAATAGATAGGCTTTATATATAGGACAAAAGCCATCTGTTTTGTACTTTTTTTGTGATTTTAGTGGGTGAAGTCTTCAAATTCACCATCATGTTAGTTACTCTCTGAAGTTAGAATTTTGCCTCCTAGTACATAGGCTACAATCACGTACATAAAAAGTAGTGTTATCAGTGGCAGTATTGGTTTCTTAATTTAAGAACAATTCTGAAAGTATTTCAGGCATTTGGATTTGAATAGGTGTTGACTTTGAATACATTATGAGATTTCAGTGGTCTTTAATATTTTGAAAACTTATGTGAGAGTCATTAATTTATAAACTAACCATGCTTAATGGAGATAACTTTTCTGAAATCTGTAAATTCATAAGGTATTTCACTTTTTATAGTAATGTGAATATTATGTAACTGACTGCCACTCTTAAGTTTTTTAAAATTATGAAATAGTTCAGAAAATATAGAAGAATATAGCAGCCACTGTCTTCCTCAGAAATGTTAGCATTTTGCTGTATTAGTTTAGGAGATTAAAAGAGGAAAAGAAAATTCATTGTAGATACAGTTGAAACGCTTTTCACAAGGGTTTCTTTTTCCTACTTAGGATAACTTCTCTATTAAATTTAGTCTACAACCTGTTCATGTTTTTCTATCCATGTTACATATGTGCCTATCTATAAATTATATGTAGCATTCTTAAAGTGATTTAAAAATTTTATTGAAAATATATATAGAATTTGACATAGTTGAAATTATTCCTATGATTTTATTTTGTGTTTTCTATTTTACACACCTATTCTTTGCTTCTCTTATTTTTATTTTTCCTCTCATCTGCTCAGTGTATTTTCTTCTCATTTTTCCATTTTTATCCCCATGGGCCTGGAAGTTACATTCTCCTTCATGCTTTCACTGCATAATTGACTAATTAAGTCTAAAGTTAATCAGAACACTAGCTTCTTTCTGAGCAATCAAGGACCCTTGAATACTTTAACCCTAAGCAGTCTCTTCCCCAACTCTCATATTATTGCTTATTATTATTGGGTTGGCCTTCAGGTTTTTAACTTAAAAATAAAAGACACACATTTTATTTTTACCAAAAACTTTATTAAACTTCATATTCACTGTTTCGTTTCCTTACCTTCTACAATTTTTCAGGCAACTTCATAATTTCATCTTCTCAAAACGTTTTTATCTTTTTGAGCAAAGAACTGTTTCAGGTGCCTTTTATAGTCTTCCACAGAATTGAAATTTTTTTCTATTAGGAGAACATTGTAAAGACTGAAATAAATGGAAAACTGAAGGTGCAGTGTCTGGTGAATACTGTGAGGAATCAGAACTTCCCAGCCAGTCTGTAACAGTTTTTGCCTGGTCATCAAGGAAACATGCACTCTTGCATTATCCTGATGGAAGATTATGTTTTCTGGTGACTGATTCCAGATGCTTGTTGTTGAGTGCTGCTTTCAGTTGGTCTAATTGGGACCAGTACTTGTTGGAATTAATTATTTGGTTTTTTGGAAGGAGCTTATGATAAAGGACTCCCTTCCAATTCCACCTTATACACAGTATCACCTTTGGATGAAGACTGGCCTTTGATGTCTTGTTCCATGATTTCTTCTGTTCTGCACTATTGAACAGTATCCACTTTTCATTGCCTATCACACATACTGTCTTTCTCACTGTTTGAAATAGTTCCCTTTGGTAGAGAATGCTCAAGGTGGAGGAGCTTAGGACCTGGGCATTGGTTTTATGAACTTTTACATTATATTTGTTAACTGTTCATTTATTGAGTATTAAATCCATTCACAATCATAAGCACTGTTTGTTGTTTATAGACACGGCTATATATGTTACTCCAGATCCGAACAACGAAATTGTATCTTAGTAGTCTTCTAAATTAAAAAGCTGAATAATCATTTATGTTCACTTGTGCTGAAAGTGAAAATGAAGTCGCTCAGTCGTGTCTGATTCTTTGCGATCCCATGGACTATAGCCTGCCAGGCTCCTCCATCCATGGGATTTTCCAGGCAAGAGTACTGGAGTGGATTGCCATATCCTTCTCCAGGGGATCTTTCCGACCCAGAGGTTGAACCCGGGTCTCCCACATTGCAGGCAGACTCTTTACCATCTGAGCCACCAGGGAATTTATTCACTTGTGGTACCTCTTCTTTAAACCTAATATATCATTACTGAAGATTGTTCATTTTTCTTTCAGTTTTCTCAGTGCCAGATCTGAACTCCCATGTTTTTTGCTTTAATATTCTCCTCCAGTCTCTCATAATTGTTTAATGTTTCATTTCTTCAGTCATCCTTTTGGTCTTTTAGTTCAGTTAAGTGGAATTGTCTTATGCTCTTTCCTGTAATCCTATTTCTTCGCTACGATTATTTTAATTGAATCTTTCAGTAACCTCAGTAAGGGTTTGCCTGGTTAAGGGAGATAGAAACTTGAATTCTCTAGTCTTTTCTCAACAGAACCACTTGACTTGAATATTTTAACCATTAAAAAAAAAACAAAGTGAAATATTTAACATTGATATACTTCTTGATTCATTTATGTGGCTTGTTGAATTAATGAGCCTAGGAACTCCTAAGTCATCCACACCGCCCCACAGATGCGGAGGGGATTTACTACTCAGTTGCATGTAAACTATTGTAGTTTGTCTGAAGGACTGACCTTCCTTCCTTCTTCCTTCTCTTTCTTCCTTTCTGTCTCTCCTGCTACTAATATTTTTGAAACATTAAACTTTCTACTTAGGTTTTGTTTTTGTTGTGTTTTACTTTCAAAGGTTTTATGTGATCTTTTAAGACATTTTAATTGTCAAAGTTCCATTTTAATCAAATAAAATTTTCTCTTTCAGAGTATCTTAAAGTGAGGTCACATGACCCTGAGGAAGCTATTAGGCATGATGTTATTGTGTCTATAGTTACAGCTGCTAAAAAAGATATTCTTCTGGTCAATGATCACTTACTTAATTTTGTGAGAGAGAGAACATTAGACAAACGGGTAAGTAGGAATAATAATTACTAGTAGGTTTGTATTTTGAATATTCGAAATTTTAATAGAGTTTCACTTGCAAATATTGAGATTTAAGTGAAATTAGCTCTTTTTTGGGGGGGCATTTTAATGTCTAAAATAATGTAATTTGATTCATATTATTTGTTCTCATCCTCAAAATGGGACAGGTCTAAGTGGTTGATTAGTCAGATATTTAACCTGTATACGAATCTTAATAAGTGACTTTGTAAAGACCTCTGACACAAATTCTCTTTTTCCTTTCATACGGGTATCAATTCATAGTCCTTTAGCTGATTGTATTATAATTTCTATGGAAGAGAAAATAAAAGATGGTCTCAACATGGCAAAGCTAACCCAAGCAGAGCAGCGTGCTTCTCGCCTATCTTTCGTGACCCCAAACGTTCCTCCTTGAGCACCAAAGAGCTCCACTCATTAGTTAGTGGCTTCCGAACAGGGGACTGTGTCTTGTTATGTTTGTGTTCCTTGTTGCCTGGGATGTATTTGGTGCTTAGTGTTTCAGTGAATACTCATTCTCCTCTCCTCCCCATTGCCTTTCCTTCACGGCATGGATTTTATAGACTTAGACTTAAGAGTAATTTTGGTGAAAGGTGAAAATCTTTGATGTATTTAGGGGTTAATTAGCAAAGAAAGCAGGAGGCTTCTTGGTAGCTATGAATAACTTTAACCAGGCAAATACTTTACAACATTTTGACAGTCGCCTACAGGGTTGATTGTTCTCTCTTCATTTAACTCTCTCTTTGATCATGCTGGTTGTGGGTGGAGAATAGATGGACAGGAGTTGCATGGTTTTCTTGTGAAATCTGTAGGTATTCAGAGCAACTTATTTTAACTGATAAGTTTAGACTTGTCTTTATTGAATATATCAGTAGGGTACTAAACAATGAAAAGGCCAAAAGTTATAAAGGAAGAAAAAGAGATTTGCATCATGCTAGGGTGACAGCCTTCTGAGTGTTGTTTAAGTAATCTTTTTCATGGTCAGAGTTTGTGTGTGGTTGGGATCATGCTTCACATGTGTTTGATCATCGTGTTGTGTTCATTGTAGGACTGCTTGGGTCATTCTGTATATATTGAATACCAAAAAGTTGTTAAATGTATTTACATTATTGGCAGTATTAGAATATGCTCTATATCTTTAAATTTTCCCTAAAACAGCAGTTTCAGGAACTAGAGGTAAGATAGGGAATTGGATATACAGTTTTTGCAAATGTATTTAATTTTGTGTAAAGCTTTTGAAGTCTTTTATTTCAGTGTATATGCAATGGATGGATGAAATAAGGACTATTCTTTACTGTAATTAAAAGAGAAACCAAAAGAAAAATGTTGCTATGACTGCAAAGGAAAAATGAAAATCTTTGCAGATTCGTGAAGTTCTAAATATTACTAACATCCTACTGATTATAGTGCTGTAAAATTTAAGGTTAACCTCATAGCGAGATAATTAATGTTAGATATATAGCAGATATGTACTCGTTTAAAAAAATAGTTGAATACGTTATTCTGACACCTGAATGTCTTTCCCAGGTATACAAAATGAACCACTAACATGTCTTTACATTCAGCATCTGATAAAGCCACTATTCTGTGTACCTTTACAAGTATGTTTAATATAGACCATAATATGGAAAAATTCTATAAGGAATAGCGCACACTTTATGCATTTAACTGTCTTTGCCTTTTAAAAGTTGGTAGCATGTTTTCCCTCACTAATTCTAAGTGACATTAAGTAGATTGTGGTTGAAATTTGTTTTTAGAGGATGGTAAGGGTCTAAGATATCAAAGCATTAAAATTATATATTAATAGGTGTCTCTGCTTGATGTAGTAAATATTAAAATGATAGTTGTATTTTTTCATAGTTATTACAAATTAATGTCTAGTAAGTGAGGTATGATTAAAATATATTGTTTAAAGTAAAAAAAAGGGGTAACTAGACTTGAGGAATTAATATAAGGCATTTTTGAATTATAAAAAAAAAATGTTTTTATTTTAAGTGGAGAGTACGCAAGGAAGCCATGATGGGACTTGCCCAGATTTATAAGAAATATGCTTTACAATCAGCAGCTGGGAAAGATGCTGCAAAACAGATTTCATGGATCAAAGACAAATTGCTCCATATATATTATCAAAATAGTATTGATGATAGGTAAGTTAAAGAGACCATAAGTAAAATGTTTGGTGCTTTTTGGTATTATATAACTGTTGTTGAGCTGTTGTTTTAGGCAAACTATTTTCTTTATAAGTTTAAACTCCCGCTTCGTTTTTTACTGCAAGTTAAAAATTTTGAGTGACTCGTTGCCTTCCCACCAAAGCCATAAATGAAGTAGTGATGTACATATAACTTTAGGAATGGATACATCCTTTATGGTCATTTTCATATACTGTATTTTAACCAAGTAATATTTGAAAGTAGAAATGTATGCAATTATAATTTAAATTTTGTTTCATAGGTAATTGTATTATAAGGATTCACACTGATTTTTTTTTTCAAATAAAAGTCAAATATACAACCTTTTGTATTTAGGCATTTTAAATAAAAACAGTTCCTACTTAAGGCTAAAAAAAATTTATAAATTTATATATAAAAACACATCTGAATATAATCTTTGTGTTTTTCTATTCCAGTATATAAGATTAGATCTTGTATGGAATCTACCCATTCTATAGTTAGTAGACTTGTAAATCCTGCTTGCAGTATGCATTGATTTAATAGATTTTTAGTGGAGTCCAAATGATCTTACCTATAACGATCAAAATAAGAAAATTAAGAACCAGTAGGACATCTTAACAATTTTAAGAGGTGTAGGAAGTAGAAACTGAGTATCTTAGATTGATACTATCTAAGAAATTTCACAGTTACTATTTTAAAAAAATTGACATTTTTAGGCTTTTTGAGCATGTGACATTAATGCCCAGAGATTTGCATTTTGACTTGGTAGCTCTCCTTTCCCCTGTTCTTTTTGTTCTTTTATCTAGGTCGTTTTTCATTATGATCACTGGGGAAACTCAGAAGACAAATATTTTTTTGTTAGTTTTTAACTTAGATTAGAATTTGTCACTTGGAGAGTTCTAGTGTAGTTTTTTTAACCCTTTATTATTTAGCTAATGAAACTGAGCCCCTAGTACATAACTTGCCCAAGGTCATGCATCTTTGCTAGGTATAGGAGTTTTTCTTGTATATCCAGCTAACATTTTTTTTGTGGGTTGGGGGAGGCTCTTCTTGTTAAAGAAATCTTTGATTTGTAAATCTCATCTCCACTCAGAAAGAAGAAGCTCTCTTATATGTATTTTTATATGTTTTGGAAATTTATATACATATGTAACACATATATTTAAAGAAATTAATGTAGTACTTTATGTTTTTTCATAGATTGCTTGTTGAACGGATCTTTGCTCAGTACATGGTCCCCCACAATTTGGAAACAACAGAACGCATGAAATGCTTGTATTATTTGTATGCCACACTGGATTTAAATGCAGTGAAGTATGTTTCAAATGTCAAACTCTGTTCTTTCCATCTTTTGCAGTATACTGGATTTCATGGAATCAAAAATAACTATTTTTAATGTCAACAATTTATGTAACGTACATTGTTTAAATGGTCAGACACAATAAAATACTTGGATATTTTTTCAGGAAGTACTGCTACTAACATGAGATTAACAAGGATTTTTGTAACTAATTAAAAAACAGCTGATTGATTGGGTAGCTTTTAGGATTTAGTTTTTTCTGTTGTCTCAAGAAATATTGATGTATTTTTTGTCTTTTGCTTATATTCCTTAAGGCATTAGAAGGGTCCATATTGTGACAGCAGTACTTTATTATTTTTACCTGATACTGATTTGAGTTATAGTGTAAGGCAGTAGGATACATATTTTTATGCTGCACAGTCTCAACATGGTGTTATAGTCTGGCATAAAGGTAAGCAAAAATATATTTTTATCACCATGTTTCATTCAAAAAGTGCTTTTGAAAGCCTTTGTAAGGAATTGGCACTTTGTACATGAAAGAGGAATTGCTAAATGAATTGTACTGAGGTGTAGGAAATTGAGGCCTGGAGATTGATATGCTCTAGGTTTCAGAAAGTGTAGATCCTTAGTAGTCTAGTAAATGGGTAACTTAACCCCCAGCTAATGGGGTTTACATATGAAGAAATTAGAAGTCTAGGGAGCTGTACCTAATTTTCATTCCTGTCACAGCTTAATGGGATTTTTCACTTCATTTCCCCCATGGAAATTGTTATATGTCTGTTTATATCTTTCACAGAAATGTTGAGAAAAAGATTGTAGAAGGGAAAATGTACATTTCTTAATATTGACTGTATTTTAGGCCCAGGAATGTGTGTTAACTGTGGCTGCTTTCCTGCTACAATTGGCAGAGTTGAGTAGTTTCGACAGGGACCTGATGACCCACAAAGCTTGTGAAATTTACCATCTGGCCTTTTACAGAAAAAAACTTGGCAACTCTAAGCATAAGTGATATTTTTCTGTTTTCCATGTGATAAACTGAATCCCACAGAGATCAGTTAACTTACATAAAATTACACAAGTAGTAAGAGACAAGGCCAGGATTTGAATTCACTTCTACCTGGTTCTAAAACTCATTCTTTTTCCACTGCATATAGTAAAATATGTTTCCACTGTATTTAATTGATTATAAAACATTAAATTTTCATATGCTAACATCTCTGAAATTGGAATGCATCCTTTTCTTCATGGTGCAGTTGATGGCCTCTTAGCATAGATGAAATATGATATATATATATCCCTTTTGAACTATTTTAAGTCACAACCAGTGTAGCTGCCTTGACTCAGTTCAGCTGTCATTCGTAAGTAGTAATGAATTAAAGACACTTTTAAGCAAAAAGTGAGAGTTCACCACTCATAGATCCTACTTGAAAAAATTACTAAAGAATAAAAAAGGAAACTAAATCCAGAAGGAAGGAATAGGATAGTTTCTTAAACGAGTGTCGGGATCTGTATTAAAAAGTAGATTAGCATCTAGGCTGACATTGAATCAACCTACACCAATGCAACAATTTGTGAGCTCTTGCGAGTCCCTGGGATACCCTTCTCCTACCCTGTGGGGGGTCACACTGTCAGATAACAACATGTTAAGGTGGCAGGTAGTGTTCTGATGTTCTTTCGTCATGTAAGAGGGAGGACAGGTATGACATGTTGATTAATTAGACCAACTGTACATATTAAAAATTTGAGTCACCCCTAAAAGAATTTGAGTGTATAACTTCCAAACCCATAGGAGCAAACAACTAATGAAAACTTTAATACCAGAAATGGAAAAGAAAATTTAAAAATTTGTGAATAGAATACATAAAACATAAATGGCAGTTTCAGAACTAAAATAATATACTGAAAATATATTTTGAGATATACTGAAAAATAATTTCATGGAAAAGCTGAAAGTAAGTTCCAATCTGTGCATCAACTGATTTCTACAAAAATGGTTGGTGAGTGCATGAATACTTATCTCTTTTAAGTTAAAATAAGTAAAGTGTGTGTGTATGTATTTATGTGTGTGTGTGTGTGTGTGTATAACATTTTTGAAATTATTTTTTAAATCAACTTTTTGTAAAGCTTCTCTATACGTTCTATACACTAAAACATTTGTCAGGTATGTGCACAATATATCTTAGAGCTTATAGTTATGTTTTTACAATGCTTATGGTGTCCTAGAACATATAAAAGTTTTAATTTTAATATAACCAAATATATGAGTCTTTTTCTGTTTTGCCTGTGCTCTCTCTACATTTGAAAAATCCTTTTCTATGCTGAGGTTAATTTGTTGTTTTATATTTTTGAATAAAATTTTAAAGATTTGCTTTTCAGATTGAGATCTTTATTCTTCCTGTAATTTATTTTTATGCATGATGTGAAATAAGAATCTTATATTATTTTCTACATGGATATTCAAGTCCATTATTCCCTCTAATGACTTCCCTGTAATACTCACTCTCAAGTTTCTATACAACTATGTTATCCATTTGTAAGTTCTCCATTCATTCAGTATGTCCCTTTGTCTATTACTTCCTATTAACCAACTTTTTTGAATTAACTGACCAACTATACACCTAATGGTTCTTAACATTTTATTACTTATTCTTTACATTTTGTCTGTGGTTATTTTCTCCAGAAGTCTTACATTTACTGTCATGAAGTATTTCATGCACCCGAAGAAATCATGAGTTTTGAAGCATAGTAATAACTGTCTATGAATCTACCACCCACCCTCTTTCATCCTCCTTCCTCTCAGAGGAAACCACTAACCTTAATTTTGTGTTTCTCATTTCCTTTTAAAGAATGGTTTTATTATCCGTATGTATGTATCCTTTAATTATATATTTTTTGTTTTTGATCATTTTTGAACTTTATAAAAATGGAATGATTGTGGGTATAGTCTTCTGTGATTTTTTTTTTTCACACCATTCTATTATGTTCCTAAACTTTATCCACTCTCTCTACATAGCTTGTGGGTCATTCATTTTCACTGAGGTGTTGAATTACTTTGTCATTATTCCAGTTTTATTCCATCATCTTGACATTGCAGATCTGAGTGCGTGGAAAGAATGGACATTTGTGTTGTTTCCATTTTTTAATAATGCAAATAATGCTACTGTGAACATTTTCCAATTTAGTAAACATGCAGGAGTTTCTCTGAGGTATAGTTGTGAATGGTTCTCAAATTTGACTACATATTGGAATCATTTGGAAAGGTTTAAAAAACACTGACACATGAATCTCATCCTCAGTTTGTCATTTAATTTGTCTAGCTTGTAGTATGCGTGTTGGGGGTTTTAGAAAAGTGTTTCTGGGGATTCTAATGGGCAGACAAGGTTTAGGATCACTGGAGTTACAGCTATGAGTGGAACTGCTGAGGATGCACGTTTCCAGCATTATAAACTAGTCAAATCATTTTCCAATATGATTATACTAATTTATACTCTTGCCAGTGGTTTCTAAGTTTCTCCATCCTCTGTCAGGCATTTTATTTTTTGTGAATCTTTTGGGTATGAGATTTTGTCTCGTCCTGAATACTAATAATCTTGATGTTTTACTTAATATTTCTGATTTCACCACAGTGCTCACTACTCTGTATTATAACACCTGCCCTATTTCATTCATTTGTATTACCATTCTAGCCCAGAAAGTCATTTGAATTTGTGACCTCTAATTAGTTTGAATGGTATTTAAAATAGCTGCTTACCAAGCAGGTTCCTGCTAAGAATTTGTTTGGTAATGAATTTTATTTATTGAAACAGCTATATATTTTATTCTATGACAGTGTTCTTTTGAGGAAGACAAAGTACCTTCTATATTTTAGACTTTTTGATGTGTACCCGCTTTTGGGTAAGTCACTAATTTAATCTTGATGATTGGAGAGGAGAATTGAGGCAGCTTGAGTATCTCTGATCATGGTGTATATTTCCACCTCCCCCAAGTTTCCCAGAGCAGCTGTTAGTGATGAGAGTAAGTGGTAGTATCAGGTGTTCTGGTGTGATCTCCTTCATTGATCAGGCTCTCATCTAGACAGTTCTGTACTGCCAAGTCTGAGGGGTAGTTTGCCAACTGAGAGCAGAGGAGTGGAGGAGAGGTTCTCGTCATCGTTTGACAGGCTGCTGTGGCTCAATGGCAGTTCTTTTTCTTTGAAATGACACAAACATGTAGTGCGTTGGTGCAAATGAGGAGAAGCCCGCATGAGGGGACTAGTTGTCTACTTAAAATGTCACTTAATCAAAAAAAAAAAAAAAAGTCAGTTTTTTTGTGAGGTCATACCTTACAAAGGTAAGAGTATCCAGGCTCTAGTCAGATTTTTCACTTTTATTTAGTGACAGAGCTGGAATTCAGACTAATATTGAATGAATGGATATTTGTCTTCCTAGTATAGTAATACTGCTTCCACTAGTACAATTTTTTTTTCCTTAAGTGCTGTTTAGAAAGGTAAAACACAAGGACACATTGTCTTTGCTGCTTAATATAATTTGATTAAAATGCTTGAGGGGGTGCCCCTCCTGATTGTTACAGTACAAATTCTTAGTATGTAATGGTCACTTTTTGACTTAAGCTGCAACGGTAATAGTTTATAATAAGCTTTAGAATTACGTAAGATTTCATCTTTAAAGTAATAAATAACTATAATAGGTAAAAGATAATTTCTTTTTTATTTTTCTGCTTTAAGTGAAAGCAAGTTTCAAAATCCAGGGCCTTTTGGAGTTACAAGTAGTGATAAAATGTGTAGCTAGGGAAAGAAATTCATTGACTTTGGGGTTCAGAAGTAATTTCACAGATGACTGCTCTGTTTCTTTGAAAATTATTGTTTTAATTATATAACTGCTACTTAGCTGTGAGACTTTTGCAGTCCTCTGGATAATGGTCATTTTTCTTTTAATGTTTGCATTCTTGAAATGTGCCTGTTAAACTTTAGGGAACTTTAGTACCTTGAAAACAGTTAAGTATAGGTATTTTAAGATGAAAATGCCCCAGTATGGTTGTTTTGCTAGTACCATTTATAAGGGACCTCTATAAAGGAATTTGTGTCCAAATTTCTGCTAATTTATCTCCTTTTTTAAAAAAATACAAAAGTACTTTTAAGACACTGTTGAGAAGGAAAATATTAAGCAAATGATTGCTTTGTCTATCAAAAGAAAATGGATATTTTTACATGGTTTTATATATGTCTGCATTAAATTATTGTCTTAGAGCAGTGCTTTGTATGTGTGATAATGGAGTTAATAGAAAGTATGTGCTCAATCGTGTCTGACTCTTTGCGACCCCATGGACTGTAGCCCACCAGGCTCCTCTGTTGATGGGATTTTCCAGGCAAGAATTCTGGAGTGGTTGCTACTTCCTTCTCCAGGTGATCTTCCCGACCTAGGGATGGAACTTGAGTCTCTTCCGTCTCCTGCATTGACAGGCAGATTCTTTACCACTAGTGCCACCTGGGAACCCCAATAGAAGTATAGATAATTGAAAACAATAATGAGAAGTAGTATTTGGTTTTGGAAAATTTCTTTTTAAAAATTTTAAATATAAGTGGTTCTGATATTCTGTAACTCAGCGTTTAAATAACATTATATATATTTTATATATAAATATAAATTTCTTATATAAATCTCTCTTTTAAATTTCTACCTGAGAACAGTAAAAGTGTTACGGGGACATCAAAATTTTTGCTGTGTAAGATGAATATTCATTTATATAACATAATTTATAAATAACTAATAAAGTATGTAATATATATTATGTAAAATTACAATATTTTTCTTTCAGGAAAAAGTATCCCTGTTATCTCAGAGCTCACTGTTTTCTGTTTGTCTTTTATTCCTTTTCATCCTACCTACTGCAAGATATTACTCCATTAAATATTGCTTTATTTCTCAAGTTTGCAATCACCTCAGTTAATTCTTATGCACTTGCCTGCAAATGTGTTCCAGTTAGTGACAAATTTTCTCTATTTCTATACAAAAGGAAAAACAATCACCACTGATCCCTTTCTTTTGATAATTCCCATCTCCCCAAATGTTATTATCTCTTCTATTTGACTCCTCTCTCTCTCCGTATATCATCAGTTGCTTAGCCCCTGTAACTTTTACCTCATCTTTGTCATCTCCTTTTGTAATCTGAACTGATAGAAAAAATTAATATAGTTGGAATATCCTGGAAGGATTTTTATCCCATTTTGTTATTTAAATTTATCTGTTTATGTTTTTCAGAGCATTGAATGAAATGTGGAAATGTCAAAATTTGCTACGACATCAAGTAAAGGATTTGCTCGACTTAATTAAGCAACCCAAAGTAAGTTATCACAATTTCTGCTATGTGTTGAACAGCTATTTATGGGTGGAACAATTCTGACTCGAGAACCTATGATCTCTAACTTAGAACACTGAAATTTTCAAGAAACTTACTACATAGAAAAACGTAAGTTCACTGTATCTGCCAAAGGTGATATCCAACAGGAAACAGAATGTGCTTCTGTGTACTCAGAATTAAGCCTTTTTTGGTAACTTGAAAAACAAAAAACAATAACTCAGTATTATTGAAAGCATATGAAACAGTAAAATTACACTTAATGTTGCTACACTGAAATGCTGCCATCATCTTTGTATAGTCTTGTGGTTATAGAAAGTGTTAAAATCATGTAATTACAGTTTAGTATTCTGATATTTTTACTTACAACTAATATTATGGTAGTTTTAATGTATTACCTGATCTTCATAATTATAGTTTAATGGTAGTTATTCATCCAATTGATGTTGTTTGAGGATGTTGTATGTAGGCCTGTAAAAGGTAAGTCATCTAAAAATCAGTGTGTCTGGTCATTTTAAATTGCATCCAGGGAAAACAGCACAGTGTTATTTTTGTTTCTTCTTCAGCACATAGTGGACTCCTTCACCCTTTCCCCACAACATACACCTTATGTTCATAGGACAGAGGTCAATAGACTGGAGTTGTTTCATCTAAGGGAGAAAATCTCCAGTTTTCCTAGGTGTAAATCTTACCATTTGCCCTAAAAATCAGTGAGCTAACAGTAGTTGTTTGAGTGGTTTATGGTGACCTCACTTTTTTCTTACCCTCTAAATCAGTAGTAATAGACATTTCTTGCCTTTTGTTTGCCTGACTGAAGCTTTACAACTGAGTAGTATTTTTGTTTTATAGGCTAACAGTTTTCTCTTTGTTTATGACTTGTTGAACATAATTTAACCTTCTGTGATTCCTGATTATATTGAACCTACTAGAGTTAAGTTTTTCCTTCTTAGACAATGACTTAAAATTATTTTAGTGATTCGCTATTTCAGTACTTCTGTGCGAAGGAGGGAAATTGGAAAATCTCGATTAAGTTAGTGTGTTTCAGCCAATAAGCATTTGTTTTAGTCAGTGTTATAATGCAGTGTTAAGAGTGTTTCAGGTAATAAGCTCTGGATAAAGTGCCCGTCTTTGTCACCTAGAGACATATTAATTTACTACCTCTAAAGTTGCAAACATACTATTTTAGAATGTGAGATGTTCTCATTTGCATGTGTATAAAATTATTCCTGATGGAAAGCGTTATTAAAGTCATAATAGCAGCCGAGTAGCATTTTAAGTGTATAGGTTGTGTGTTGAACAGTGTGATGTATGAGACTGTAATCAAGAATAGCTTTGTTGACTCTCACTGTCCCTTTAAAATTTATTTAGTGTGCGCTTCTTCTCTTTGCTTGTTCATAAAAACTTGGCAGGGTCTCATGATATTCCTGTTCAGTCTAGGAATAAAATACACTCTCACTTCAGTTACAGTGTTTTATTCCCTTCTACTTTATGGTATTTTCTTTTAAATTGTCTTAAAATAATTAACATTTTATCTAAATCAAAGAGAGAATTCTCATTCTTGTGTGGTGGGGTTGAAGAAGAAACAGAACGCAGGAGGATAGTGCTCTACAGTGGCATTGTAGTGAAAGGAAAATTAAGTCTATCACGTAATACTCACTTTATGTTGAGAATTCTGCTGATGTTATACAGTTAAAGTTAGAAAAAAGAAACAGCTATGTTTAATTTTTGTCTGTTTATAATTCTGCCTATTTTATCAGGAAGACTCTTAGATATTTAATACTTTTCTTTGACTTCTTCCTTATTCCTTCTGATTAAGATAATTTTTATTCTTTCTTAGCAATGTAGCCCTTCTACTTATTTCATTTAAGTGATTTGCTTGCTCATTGTCTCTCAAAGTGACTTGCAGTATTGTACTTTGTTGGTGATGTTTCCTTTCATTAAATAACACTAACCTGATGCTAGCATTCTTAGAAACATCATTCATACCCATGACTTTACAGAATATGTTACATGAAGCGCAATGTAATGAAGACATTCATTCACTGAAATATGACTACCCTGGTGCAGCATATAACTAGCCCTCTTGGAAAAATCTTTTGTACATGTTAGTGGCATCTTAATTGTCTTCATCTGGCAGCAGCGTCTTCCCAATGGCTTCCTGACTTATGTGTCATAATCCTCAGGCTTAACAATTTTAGGAATACCTCAGTTCAATCAGAGTTATATACTTGTCAGTTTTTTTGTTTGAGATAGACTACAAATGTAAGAACCAGCGTTTCCAGATTACTTTGTTCCCCTTTTAAACTAAGTTGTCCTGTCCTTTGAGTACTTAAGAAAAACAGAATACCTCTGTGTCTCAAAAGGTTGATGCAGCAGTCATATCTTTTTTTTTTTCTTTTGGGAGGAAGATAAAACAGGATGAGGGAAGAAATGACGAGGGTGGATTATGACTTCACTTCTTTGATTCAGTTTATCGGGGGTTTAAACATGTCTAAAGAAGGAGCATATACTTGTGGTCCGGGCGTGGGCCTAGAGTGTGTGTGGGTTATGCTTAACTTTCTGAAGAATATAATGAAGATTATTGTTAGGAGATTTTAATTTTGCATTTTTTTGTGTGATTTTCAGACAGATGCCAGTGTCAAGGCCATATTTTCAAAAGTGATGGTTATTACAAGTAAGTTACTTCAAATATTATATGTAAAATTTAAGGTTTATTTGAGACATTTCTTTCTTTGGTAGTATAAAATATTCCTCGAAGTTCCATTTTAGGCTATGATAATATAGGAAAAGATTAAAGTTTTTTGGTTGATTTTTATTTTTTTTTCTTTTCCCCAGCATACTCCGCTTTCCTTTTTTTTTTTTTCCCCTTACTTTCATTTATTTTGCATTCTGCACAGAATTATTTTGTGTTTTGGTATGAGCAAGAGCTAGATAAAGGTTTTATTACATAAATTTATTTTTGAGAATTCATTCAAATTGCTTTGTAAGCTTGCTGTTAAAAACTGAGCCTGTGCTTTGCTGTTTGCTCTAATGTGAATCTCTCTGAAGCTAATTTCATTGTGAGTCAAAGTTTAGAATGAAGGATATACTTAATAACTGCAATTTTTTTTGAAAAAAAAAGTTAATTCACTTTTTTGCTTTCAGTGTTTTCAAATAAAATGTTATTTAATTGCCTTTAACAGTGAGTACTAAAGGGTTGTGTTCAGGGCAGGGAAAAGAAGCTCTTTTTGCAGGGCACTAGCTTTTCCTCTCACCTCAGAGATCAGTGTGTATAGCATGAAGGCGGAGGGATGATCAGGAGCACCTAGGGGAATGCTTGCACCGAGGTTCCACTTGGCTAATGAAGAGATCTTAGGCGGATTTTTGAGATGTTAACAAATGTTCCAGGATGTGTGTGGAAGTATGCTAAGACACAAAAAAGAATAGTAACCTAATTCATTGGGTATTAGACTAAGTGATAGAAACTCTGGCATGAGTAGAAATTTCACGCCAAAATACCTTTTAGTCCTGAGCAGTTAAATTAGTTTTCAGTCCCTTTGGATAACTTAAAGCAAGTGATTTCGTGCTGTTGCTTTTAAATAACTATTTCCCTGGTTGTTTGACTGTGGACAGTATCCCCTAAAGGAGATAATCTCCTGTAGTCTTTCTGTTTTAACTTCATATCCATTTTCTTCCAACAAGTACAATATTTCCCAAATTCTGCTCCAAGGGATGTCAATATCCTGCACATATTAGTAGTACCGTCAGAAAAAAAGAGTTCCAGTGGTCAAGTATGTTTGTAGAATCTTGAATTAAAGGAATTTTTTGTTGCTGTTTTTCCCTTCCTCCTTTTCTCCTCTCTTTCCTTCCTCTCTCCCTCTGCCTTCACTTTCTTTTCCTTTTGTTTCTTAGGTGATATGCTTTATTGTAGCCTTAATATGATGCTGTGGAGGGGCTGTAAAGTGACATTTTCCAAAATTGTTGATAAACAGTACAGTAGAATTTTTGTGTTACAGAAATAGGGAAAGATTACACAGTCACATAGTTGGGGGGGGGGGATTTGTTCTTACTATGTTCAGTCATGTAGCCAAGACATAAATGGAACTTCAGAGTCATATATGAACTTGAAGACTGCATTTACTGTATTCATATTTCAAGATTCAACAGGTTTCTGTTACTTTTATTAGAGTCCATATTTCTGTATTACAATTCCTATTATTAGGAGGGTCATACCTAGTTTGGTTCTCCATTACAGTTGTGAGCAGCCAGAAAAAACGATGTTATGATGGATTTTTTGTGAGCTTTCATAAGTGTTTTGATTAATGATGTATTAGGAGAGCAGTATAAAACTAATCTTTAATTCTGTAAGAACTCAGACTTTCTCGTGTGGTAGTGGCATATTGGGCAGTAACACCTGGACCATGTTGTTCAGCCTGTTTTGGTACCAAGTAGCATGCGTGTGTGCGCGCATTTTCTGTGGATGCTGTAATGGTAAATAGTGCCCAACAGGAAGATAGTTTCTTCAAGGTAAATCTTACTGATCTTGATCTCTTGCTATGAATCACAAGAGAACAATATATGCACAAGCTCATGGGACAGTAATAAAATTGGTATTTTTCAGGTTGACATTTAAGGCCTTTAGATATTATACAGAGTTATTTAAAATTAACCAGTTTGGTCTTTATCTGGATAGATGGTCCTTCACAATGATTTTATTTTATGTTTCTAGGACAAAATTTTTTACTTGTGAAAATTTACTGTTAAAGGTACTCTATATAATTTTTATCTCATTAAATTAAATGAATTTGTAGTTAGGATTCTTCATCAAAGTAATTAAAGAATGAAAAATGTTGCTCTTTTATTATTTCAAGAAATTTCTAAAATTGTATTTTAATTTAAGGAAATTTACCGGATCCTGGTAAGGCTCAGGATTTCATGAAGAAATTCACACAAGTGTTAGAAGATGATGAGAAAATAAGAAAACAGTTAGAAGTACTTGTCAGTCCAACATGCTCCTGCAAACAGGCTGAAGGTTGTGTGGTAAGGAGAGAAATTTAAAAGAGTTAATGTTTGGTGATAAGTCACTTCAGTCGTGTCTGACTCTGTGCAACCCTATGGACTGTAGCCTGCCAGGCTCCTCTGTAATGTTTGGAGAAGCCTGCAAATCCTTTTTTGTCCCCTTTTATAAAATAATTTATGTTCATTATGTAAAATTTAGGAAATATCATAAAAATAATAATGTATTAAACTGTAATTACTCTATAGACACAGTTGTTAATATTATGGTGTATGTTCTTCTAAAATAAGATTATATTATACAGAGCTTTGTATATTTTACTTTTTCATTAGTCTTTTACAGTATTATCTTCAGTAGCAACGTAGCACACCGTTATGTGCCATAATTTATTGAATGGTCCACTTGTGTTACACATTTAATTTTTTCCCAGTTTTTGATTAATGTAAAAAATAATCTTTATAGCTTAATAATTTTACACAGTCTTGATTTCTTTAGGGTAATACTGGCCAGGATTACTGTTGGAAACACAAAACTCAAACAAAAACATTATTATTTTGATACGATTTGTAAAATCGGATGCTAATCATCTGACCGCTTTTTCTCCTTGGATATATTAGTCATTCTTATTTCTTTGGTAAACTGTGTGTTTTTAATCTTTGCCTACTTTTCTAGACTATTTGTCTTTATCTCATTGACTCGTTAGTGTGTCATGGCATTGTGTGTTAATTAGGCTGCAGGTAGTTTTCCAACAGTTGTAGTTTAGCCCTTTTCATTTTGTTTATGATGCCCTTTACATATGATAGTTTTGTTATCTCACTAAGTCTGTCAGCGGTCTCCTCAAGGCTTTTGCCTTTGGAGTCTTGCTTATGAAATCCCATTGTACTGCAGGTCAATGAAAATATTTACTTACGTCAGTATTATTTAATCTGTTGCTTGTGTATCTTCCTAAATTCTTTTATAAAAGATGATTCTCGGCTCTACCCCAGATTGACTAAATGAGAATCTTCAGTGAGGCCCAGAAATCTGTAGTTTTAATAAGCTCCCCTGATAATTTTGCTTGTTGAAGTTTGATATCCCGTGACCCTTGGTTTTATTCTTTTGTGTTTGTTTTCATCCTTTTGGAATATTTTGGTGTAAGATGTGAGATAGGGATCTGACTCGGCTTTTAGTTTTAAAAAATGTCTGTTGAGCTATTATTCAGTATAATAGTATATTGAATAATCCTTTTCCTGTTAACTTGAAATGTTACCTTTTTCCTATACTAAATTCTTAATTTAGTCTTTTTGTATTGATTTGTTTATTCCAGCACCAATACTATACCAATAGTACCAGTACTATGTGATGTTAACTATTGTAGTTTCTTAACATTTTAATGTAATGAATTATTTAAACATACTTTTGTAATATTTTAAACATCTCCATTACAGCGTGAAATAACTAAGAAGTTGGGCAACCCCAAACAACCTACAAATCCTTTTCTGGAAATGATCAAGTTTCTCTTGGAGAGGATAGCACCTGTGCACATAGATACTGAGTCTATCAGGTATTTATATATGAAAATATTGAATTTTCATTAATATTAATTCATTCATGCTTTAGTAGTCAGTCATTATTGAGTATCTGCTATGTGTAAGGCACTAATCTGTACAGATTTATGTATATGTATATATATATTTACATATATTTATGTATATTTATGTACATGATGGCTATATACTCATCTGTATATATCTGTATGTATTTAGTATTTCATGTTATTTCTTTTAATTTTATGTGCTCTTTTTGGATGAGAATTTGTCAATACAAGCTGAATTTTTTATCTGTTAACAGTATACTGGTAAGTTAGCTCACATAGGTTAACTGATAGAAACAAATTGCAGTTCTACCTTCTGGAAAAGAAAATAAAGTGATTATGTTATAAAACAACATATGATGCATTTTCACAGGTATCTGAGAACTAAAAATGTTATTTTTAAGACAGCCTTCACTTAAAGTTTCAGGTTTGATATCACCTGACTTTGACATCTTGGAAAATACTTTCTTTTTATGTCTGTACTTGGTTTTGTAAAATCTGGGAAGAGCTCTTTTCTTATTTATTTATTTGTGGCCATGCCATACAGCATGATACCAGGGATTGAACCTGTGCCCCTTGCATTGGAGTGCGGAGCCAGTCAACCACTAGACTGCCAGTGAATTCCGCCCCCCCCCCTTTTTTGTTTGTTTTAAACTTTTCCTGAAATGTTTCAAAGAGTTGAAAAAAGGAATACTTACAAAATATGGAGAGCATATTCTTTTTTTAGTGACCGGTAGTACCTTTCAGAGGTATGTTAGAATCTAAAATACTACTAATGGTACACTCTATCCTCAGTAAAGCCCTTTTGGGGATTTTTTTGGAGGGAAGGGATAAGGTATAGCTTTTGGCCTGTAAGCATCTGTAGTGGAGGAGGACACTACGTTGGATGCCTGTTTGTCATTTTGGACTCCTCTTGCATTGTTTTCCATTTGAGGAAAGTGTTCTTCAGTTTCATAAATAAAAGGAAGCAAAACAAAAACCGGAATCCTTTATATTATTACAAAGAAAAACTGAATCAGACTCAAATTCATTAATTAAATAATCTGATACCTTCTATATTTAAAACAATGCTAGTTAGGTGTTGGCAAAGCATACTTTATGCTTTTCATTAATCTTCTGTCTAGTAGTGAAATAAGAGTTTTAATTAAGAGATTATATTATTGTTGTGTAAAATTGATGCAAATAGTGTTCAAAGGATTAAAAGAATTTCTCTGAGAGGGTAGTGTTTGACCTGAGAGGAGGAATGGGTAAGATTTTATTTCTACAGAAGTGGGAGGAGAATTCTAGGTGTTGAGTTTTATATAAGCCAAGCTAACTGGATTAGAAGGAACAAGGATATTTAGAAAATGATTGCCATCTATTTAAGTTACTCAATGGAGAAATGTAAAAGTGTTATGAGGTGATCCTCAGAAAGCATTTGGGGTCAGATTGTGGAAAGCCTTTAGGATCTGACTTTAGAGCTTTTACTTTGTTCTTTGGTCTATTGAGAAGTAGGAATGATGGATGATGAATAGGAGGAGGGAAGTAGAAGAGAGAGCCTGCTGAGGTGTTATAATTTTCTTTGGATGACAGTAGTGGGATGGAAAGGAAAGAACATATTTGAGGAAGGTTTTAAAAGAACAACCTTAGAAACGGGTCCTTTTACTGGAAATGGGGAATAAAATGGAGGAGGAGTCAGAAGTTTATGGGGTCAAATCCAGATGATGAAGAGAATAGTAGTACCTTGAAAAGAATGAAGGGAGCTGGTGAGAAAGGGTATGCTTCTTGCTTGGGCATGACAAACAGTTTTTTTAAATCAAATTATAGAAAGATAAAATCAGGTTATTGCAGTATTTTTGAAAGTTAAGATAAAGTTTCCAGAAGTAGTGCATTTTATGAACAAAAAGACTGAGGACCAAAGCATGTCTTTGTAGGTTGGTAATACATAAGATATGTTCAATCGTAACTAATAATAACAGGTAACAGCCATTAGTGCTTATAATGTGCATTCTTTGTGTTATGTGGTTTAACTCATTTACCTCTTCATAAGGCAAAAAATATTATTATTCCCAGTTTACAGGTAAGGAACAGTGAGCTACACTGATGTTAGAGTAACTTTCGCGTTGCTGGGAAATAGCTAATGGCATTTAAACAGAGGAAGTCTGCCTCCAGTGCCCTCTTGGTTTAACCATCACACTGCAGAAAGGTTCCACTCTCTCCCAGTAGTCATGGAGTGTCCAATTCACCTAACTTTTCCTAATAATGGCTGTTACCCTTTTCAGTCTTTGCCATTTTATAGGTGAATGATGTTGTTGTTTAGTTGCTAAGTCATTTCCAACTCTTTGCAACCCTGTGGACTGAAGCACGCCAGACTTCCCTGTCCTTCACCATCTCCTGGAGCTTGCTCAAACTCATGTCCATTGAGTCAGTGATGCCATCTAACTATCTTGTCCTCTACCACCCCCTTCTCTTCCTGCCCTCAATCTTTACCAGCATCAGGATCTTTTCCAGTGAGTCAGCTCTTTGCATCAGATTGCCAAAGTATTGGAGCTTCAGCATCAGTCTTTCCAATGAATATTCAGGGTTGATTTCTTTTAGAATTTACTGGTTTGATCTCCTTGCTGTCCAAGGGACTCTCAAGAGTCTTCTCCAACACCACAATTCGAAAGCATCAGTTCTTTGGTGCTTAGCCTTCTTTATGGTTCAGCTCTTGCATCCGTACATGACTACTGGAAAAACCACCATAGCTTTGACTATACAGACCTTTGTTGGCAAAGTGATGTCTCTGCTTTTTAAAACACTGTCTAGGTTTGTCATAACTTTCCTTCCAAGGAGCAAGTGTCTCAATTTTATGGCTGCAGTGAATGATGGCACTGTTCAAAGTTGAATGTCTTTTCCCCATATGTTTCTTGGCTAATTGCTTTTCTTTTTATTTTTCTGTAAGTGGCTTAGAGGAATTGTCTTTTTTTATTGATTATATGAATGTTTTATAAAATAAGGCTATTAACAGAGTTTGATTGCCTTTTAAATTTGTGCTTGACATTAATAAATACTAAATTATATGAACTATCTTTTGTTTCCTTTATGATTTCTTTCTGCCTTTCTTTCTGGTATCATATTAGGTGGCTGTGTTTTTTACATTTAGGTTTTAATTGTTCTGGAATCCATTTCATTGTAAGGTGGAGATAAGAGATCCACCCTTTTTTAAAAGCCTGATAGCTAGTTGTATCAAATCCATTTATTGAAAAATTGGTTCCTTCCTATTTGATTTGAGATGTTCCCTTATTGTAGGATAAATTCTTAACAATATTTAGGGTCTTACTGGATTTTTTCCCTTGACTTCTTTGTATTTTAAGGCTTTTATGATAAAATTTTAAATTTCATTTAGAAAGTTCTTTCATTCCTACTCCCTTAAGATTTACTAGCTGTTCTCAAACATTACTTAATGTTTCCAGATGAGCTATAGAATGCATGTGTTGAATCTTATCCCACACCACGTTGTGTTCCTGTAAGATATTTTTAGATGTAGTGGCAAATGCTATTCGTGTAGTACTGTTTCCATCTTATGAAAATACTTGTCTTGATTTTTTCAAATCTCTTTGCTCCCTTTATATAATTTTAGAAGTTAAATACACATTCTGTGCATTTAAAACTTTTTATTCCTAGTTATTTTATACATTTTGACTTGTCATTATAAATGGATTTCTTCCACCCCTCGCCCCTGTATTTTTAAGGTGACTGGCTAATACAGAATAGCTCTTGTCGATTTTTAGTGTTGTTGGTGTCACCTCACTGAACTCGTAGTATTTTGTAATAGTTTTTCAATTGATTCTCTTTGATTTTCCAGGTTGATGCTTTTTATCACTGGCTCTTACTCTGTGGTTATTAGCTCAATTGTACATGACTTAGCAACTAAACAACAACAGTACCACCACTACATGAATGCCTTTCCTCACTACCCTCACTAACCATCTTCACTTCTTGTCCTGGCCTTTTCTCTAGTCCTTATTGTTTCCTGATTATCTTTTTAATGTATTTATTTACTTATTTTTGGCCTTTGGCCTCCCCTCACTAGACTGAGAGCTTCCTGCTCTTAGCCATGGAAGAAAGAAATGAATTTCATTTTGGATATATGGCATTTTTCATTCCTTTGGTACATTTTGGTAAAGAAAACCTTGGAACAGATGAAAATTTGGGAAGAGAATTCAGGCTGAAGATTTTTATTTGGAGTAGCTGGAACTATGAGAATCAGTTAAGCAGGGAAAATGGGCAGAACAGGACAGAAAGCATCCTCAGTGATATTAACTGTTAAGGGAATGATACATTTAAGAGGATATTGCAAGGAAGACACATGTATTTGACTCATATCTTGACCTTAGATTTGAGTACATAATATTTTTGTAGAAACATAAATCTAAGCATTTTAAAAAACGTTGAATAATTTTCTTGTATTTTGATACATATTAGGTCTCTGACTTGATGTTTGTTACTTGTTTTTTGTAATAAAACATACCTATCAAAGTGAATGAGTATTTTGGATAATTGACAGTGCATTTCAAATGATTATTTTAAAATCACATAAGCTTGTTTTTTAGAAGAAAACTTTAAAATATTGTATTTCCTTTGTGATCTGTTCTAAGTATTCTAGTGAGGATTTCTTGTATATTTGTTGTGTGACATTTTTACACCTGTCAGAAGCAGTCCTTTCTGGCTTTCATAACAGTGCCGGACATGATAATATTTGCTAGGTTGTTTGAAAGTGCTTTGTGTTACCATTTATCCTTTATTTCAGTATATGTTGTTCTACATATTGGAGCCATAATGAACTTTAGATAATTGGAAAACATCTCTTATCATTCACATGTTTGGACCTACGCTTCACACAGAAAATACAAAAATAAAAATACAGCATTAATAAACAGCAAGTCAGATAACATTTTGACCTCATTTGAATGGACACGGGGAAATATCATTTCGAAAAGAAGCATCTCAAAATATTAAATATAGCTCTTTGTTTTGCCATAATAGTTGGGAAGCAGCTGTATCAAATTTGTGTGTGGTTTAGTTGTGGTCTGTATAGAAAATACTCAGGATTATTTTTCTTAAACATTGCTAATAAAAAAAGTTGAAAAAATAGAAAAAAATTTTTTTTGTCATACTTTAGTGCTCTTATAAAGCAAGTGAACAAATCAATAGATGGAACAGCAGATGATGAAGATGAGGGTGTTCCAACTGATCAAGCCATCAGGGCAGGTCTTGAACTGCTTAAGGTAAATTGCTTACATTGAAATTTAGGCACTTAAGTGCTTAATGAGATAACTGTTAAACACACATAGTTTGTACTTTTTAGTCTTGAGATTTGCTTTTCTAGGTTAATAGAATCTAAAGTAAATCTAAAGTAATTTTCTTAATCACTTTTAGGTAATTTTGAAATTGCATATTTATTCTAATATGTAAGCTAAATATTAATATTTTTATGCTTAAATTATATAATATAGCCTAGTATTAATTATATTAAGGATTATAATTTGAAGGTTTCATTAGTGTGCAAAGAACTTGCTAACCCTACCACAGAAAGTACAAAAATTTTAAAGTCCATTTTATATGTTATTTTGTTAGCTAAAATATACCATTGCCTTTTACTTATTACAAAAATATCAGTTAATTGTTGATAACTTAGAGCATATAAAATCATGAAGAAGAAAACATTGAGAAGCCTATCATTCATAAATATTTCTTTTGTTTCCTTTTAATCTTTAGAAAAATATACTCTTTGGTACAGTTGAAATGAGACTCAATATACAATTTTATACCTTGACTTTTCCCATAATAAATTATAAGCATTTTCTTGTGTTTTTAAGAGTGTTATAAAACAGGTCTGATTTTTTTTTTTACTGTCATTTATTAGATATTTGCTCTAAGTTAATTGCTTTTGCTTCCTCATGTGTAATGGAGGTAGAAATAATACTTATCTCACAGGGACTAAATTAAATCATCTACTTAATGTCTTAGCAGACATTTATTTTGAAAGTGTGATTGTAATGGAGGGTCTAATTTGATTTCCTCCAAATCGCTATACCCAGTTTTACTAGGTCTATTTATTAAAAATTTCATCCATTTTTAGTTATTTTCTGTTGTCATCTTTATAATCTGTTATACTCTTCCTTAAATTCTTAGACGTGGTAAAGTCTATTTATTGCTTTATTTTTTCTTTAGTCCTATGTTGGTGTGATTATTGTAACCTTAAAATTTCTTTTACTGTTTGATGTTTTATCCCTAGATTACTTTTCTCCAAAAATGTTATTATCTTGTTTCTTCTAATGACCTTTATTTAGAATAATAGAGATATTGTGTTACATTCTCTCTTCTCATTTTCCTTTTCTCCTACCTTCAGTTTCCTCTACCCCTCCTTCCCAAGGATTAACCAAATCCAGATTATTTTGAGAATTATGTTAACGTGTTGTTTAATTTTAAAGATAATTATTTCTTTAGATTGTACAGTCTTCCTACACAAGAATGTTATATATTTGAGTAAGTCTTAAATTTTACTTATAGTGCTCTCATTTATTTTTAGCATAATTACTTTTGTTTTTACTTTGATTTGTAGCATTTCTAGTGTGTAACATTTTGGATTTATAAAGATGAAAAGGATTTATAGATCATTTTTATGATCATTTTTTAGGTACTCTCATTTACACATCCCATCTCATTTCATTCTGCTGAAACATTTGAGTCTCTCCTGGCTTGTCTGAAAATGGATGATGAAAAAGTAGCGGAAGCTGCACTCCAAATTTTCAAAAACACAGGAGGCAAAATTGAAGAGGATTTCCCACACATCAGATCGTGAGTTGAGTTTTTTTCTGATAAATGTTCTAGAAAATAAAAAATAACTTCCTGTTTCTTGATTTACATAATAGTTGGAGTCAATTTTAAGCTTTGAGGAAATAATGTCTGGGTTTTATCTCAAGTCTAAACTATTTAGAGTCTTTTTTTCCTGGGAGAAGGCATTGATTGTTATTTTAGAAGATTCATGAAAATGTAAGATGACCGTGGCATTTCCTTCTGTAGCATCAATTTTGCTTGAAGATTTTAATGAAAACAGTTTTATAGCAAAAGAGTTCCTTGGCATATTATGGCATAGGATAAACAACTAATGCGAATTTAAGGTCCAGTGAGAAACTCCAAAGGAATTTCAGCAGGATTGTCCATAGCACTCTACTTTCTTCTGTTATTATGAGTATTGAATTGAAAATTTTCAGAAATATTGTTTTACTTGACACAGGGAAGCAGAAAAGCATGGAGTAATCATCCTAACAGCAGTATATTTTGTGTGTGTTTGTGTGTTCTAGTATTTCCAAAAATGGGAAATTATGCTGGAGATCTCTTAATAGTGGCTGATTATGGTTCAGGATTCTATAATAGCTTAGAATACATCTTCATTCCTTATGAATTCCTGCTTGCTTCTGTGTGTGCATCTCTCCATCCTGTTCCTAGAGAGTGTAACTGATAGTTGGTCCTGATATTGCCATGGTCACTGGTGACTAGTTTCACCTCTAGCTCATTGCTTCTGGTCTAGTTAGTACTGGTTGGGGTACTGTGTTTCTTCATGTTGAAGTTGATTGTGGCTCTTTTCTTCAGAGATAGACTTGGACAAAGCTAGCATTTTAGAGGCTCAGGTATAGTTTTTGTTATCCCTTTTTAGTCAGATGAGCTTAATCAGCTCTAGAAACTATTGATATGTAGGAAAAGAGCATTATTTAAATGATAATTGAAACATACCAGAATATTTTAACAGTACATTCTTTGGCAAGGGTTAGAAACTTTATTTTTTTAGAACTGGCTTCTTAAGTTTTAAGGGAGCCTGGAGAAAATGAATTTCTCTTTGTAATGGAGCTGTGACTTTTTTGTGCAGATCAGAGATCAGAGTTTGGAGATACATGTATACACACACTAAATGTATAAACTATGTGTAGCTCTATACATGTACTATACTAAATGCCCAGTTATTTTATTATCTCATTTAAGCTTTATAACAATTCAGTAAAGTGTAGGAATTAATTTACTGAATCTAATCTTCAAAGTGGGGAATCTAATGTTTACTTGAAGCAAATTGTTCTAGGTCATATAGCTAGCAAATAGCCAAGGGAAGATTTGAATATCGGCCTGTTTGGATTGCCTATGGTACCATATCCATTATGGCATGGTTTTCTTAATTAGAGCATTGATTGAGTTTTAGTTTGATTTATTCAGCAGATTTTTTTGTTTTCATTCCAGACTGTCTTTTCTAATGCCCTTTATATTTTAAAGAAACATTGTTCAGTATATTTATAGGAAAACTACAAGAGCAAAGTTGAAAGGTGGACATTTTAGAATACGAAGTGAAAGTCACTCAGTCATGTCTGACTCTTTGTGACCCCATGGACTATACAGTCCATCAATTTCTCCAGGCCAGAATACTGGAGTGGGTATGTTCTCCAGGGGATTTTCCCAACCCAAGCCCCCGCATTACAGGCAGATTCTTTACCAGCTGAGCCACAAGGGAAGCCCAAGAATACTGGGGTGGGTAGCCCTATCCCTTCTTCAGCGGATTTTCCTGACCTAGGAAGCAAACCAGGGTCTCCTGCATTGCTGGCGGATTTTTTACCAACTGAGTTATCACACAAAAGGGCATTTTAAAACATTCGCAGCTTTACTATGAAAATGAAGTCCTTGAAATTACTTTATATATATATATGTATATATATGCTGAGTATATTTCAGGTGTCTCTCATGAGGAGAATTAGCTCAACTGATAATTGAATACCTGCTGGGTGCACACTGTTTTCAATGAGGTTACTCTTGGTATATGTCTTCTAGAAGATAAAATATGTATGTGGATTTTATTTTTTACATTACTAAATTAGGTGAGTTGATGTTGAGGAAAACTGATAAGAGTTAAATGAATGTTTATTAAATTATTTTCCATTGAATTCACCAAAATTATTTAAAAGGAAAAATGTGTCTTAAGTAGAAGCTACCACAAACTGGAGAGAATTGGTGCTAGATAAGCCACTTAGACTGAATTGAGTATGAGAACATTGCAACTGATGAATATATCCGTGAATCAGGTGTATAAGGGGATGTATAATAGGTGTTCTTTCATTTGCTAATCGGAGAAGGTAATGGCACCCCACTCCAGTACTCTTGCCTGGAAAATCCCATGGATGGAGGAGCCTGGTAGGCTACAGTCCATGGGGTCGCTAAGAGTTGGACACGACTGAGCGACTTCACTTTCACTTTTCCCTTTCATGCACTGGAGAAGGAAATGGCAACCCACTCCAGTATTCTTGCCTGGAGAATCCTAGGGAAGGCGGAGCCTGGTGAGCTGCCGTCTATGGGGTCGCACAGAGTCGGACACGACTGAAGTGACTTAGCAGCATTTGCTAATCTAGAGAGAGGAGTTTAAGGTATGGGCAGGCTTTGAAAGAAATGTTGTTGTTAACTCACCCAGTCCTGTCCGACTCTTTGCAACCCCGTGGACTGCAGCACGCCAGGCCTCCCTGTCCCTCAGTTCAGTTCAGTCTCTCAGTTGTGTCTGACTCTTTGTGACCCCATGGACTGCAGCATGCCAGACCGCCCTGTCCATCACCACTTCCTGGAGTTTACCCAGACTCATCTCCATTGGGTTGGTGATGCCATCCAACCATCTCATCCTCTGTTGTCCCCTTCTCCTCCTGCCTTCAATCTTTCCCAGCATCAGGGTCTTTTCCAATGAGTCAGCTCTTCCCATCAGGTGGCCAAAGGATTGGAGTTTCAGCTTCAACATCAGTCCTTCCAATGAACACCCAGGACTGATCTCCTTTAAGATGGACGGGTTGGATCTCCTTGCAGTCCAAGGGACTGTCAAGAGTCTTCTTCAACACCACAGTTCAAAAACATCAATTCTTTGGCGCTCAGCTTTCTTTATAGTTCAGCTCTCACATCCATACATGACTACTGGAAAAACCATAGCTTTGACTAGATGGACCTTTGTTGGCAAAATAAATGTCTCTGCTTTTTAATATGCTGCCTAGGTTGGTCATAGCTTTTCTTCCAAGGAGCAAGCATCTTTTAATTTCATAGCTGCAGTCACCATCTGCAGTGATTTTGGAGTGCAAAAAAATAAAGTTTGCACTGTTTCCACTGTTTCCCCATCTATTTGCCATGAAGTGATGGGACTGGATGCCATGATCTTAGTTTTCCGAATGTTGAGCTTTAGGCAACTTTTTTACTCTCCTCTTTCACTTTCACCAAGAGGCTTTTTAGTTTCTTTTTCACTTTCTGCCATAAGGGTGGTGTCATCTGCATATCTGAGGTTATTGAATTTCTTCCGGCAATCTTGATTCTAGCTTGTGCTTCATCCAGCCCAGCATTTCTCATGATATACTCTGCATATAAGTTAAATAAGCATGGTGACAATATACAGCCTTGATGTATTCCTTTTCCTATTTGGAACCAGTCTGTTGTTCTGTGTCCAGTTCTAACTGTTGCTTCCTGACCTGCATACAGATTTCTCAAGAGACAGGTCAAGTGGTCTGGTATTCCCATCTCTTTCAGAATTTTCCACAGTTTGTGGTGATCCACATAGTCAAAGGCTTTGGCGTAGTCAATAAAGCAGACATAGATGTTTTTCTGGAACTCTCTTGCTTTTTCGATGATCCAGTGGATGTTGTCAATTTGATCTCTGGTTCCTCTGCCTTTTCTAAAACCAGCTTGAACATCTGGAAGTTCACGGTTCACGTATTGCTGAAGCCTGGCTTGGAGAATTTTGAGCATTATTTTACTAGTGTGTGAGATGAGTGCAATTGTGTGGTAGTGTGAGCACTCTTTGGCATTGCCTTTCTTTGGGATTGGAATGGAAACTGACCTTTTCCAGTCCTGTGGCCACTGCTGAGTTTTCCATATTTGCTGGCATATTGAGTCCAGCACTTTCACAGCATCATCTTTTAGGATTTGAAATAGCTCAACTGGAATTCCATCACCTCCACTAGCTTTGTTCATAGTAATGCTTCCTAAGGCCCACTTGACTTCACATTCCAGGATGTCCGGCTCTAGGTGAGTGATCACACCATAATGATTATCTAGGTTGTGAAGATCTTTTTTGTAAAGGTCTCGTGTTTTCTTGCCACCTCTTCTTAATATCTTTTGCTTCTGTTAGGTCCATACCATTTCTGTCCTTTATTGAGCCAATCTTTGCACAAAATGTTCCCTTGGTTTCTCTAATTTTCTTGAAGAGATCTCTAGTCTTTCCCATTCTATTGTTTTCTTCTATTTCTTTGCACTGATCACTGAGGAAGGCTTTCTTATCTCTCCTTGGTATTCTTTGGAACTCTGTATTCAAATGGATATATCTTTCCTTTTCTCCTTTGCTTTTGGCTTCTTTTCGTTTCATAGTTATTTGTAAGGCTTCCTCAGACAGCCATTTTGCTTTTTTGCATTTCTTTTTCTTGTGGATGGTCTTGATCCCTGTCTCCTGTACAATGTCACAAACCTCCATCCATAGTTCATCAGGCACTCTGTCGGTCAGATCTAGTCCCTTAAATCTATTTCTCACTTCCAGTGTATAACCATAAGGGATTTGACTTAGGTCATACCTGAATGGTCTAGTGGTTTTCCCTACTTTCTTCATTTTCAGTCTGGATTTGGCAATAAGGAGTTGATGATCTGAGCCACAGTCAGCTCCCTGTCTTGTTTTTGCTGACTGTATAAAGCTTCTCCATCTTTGGCTGCGAAGAATATAATCAATCTGATTTCGGTATTGACTATCTGGTGATGTCCATGTGTAGAGTCTTCTCTTGTGTTGTTGGAAGAGGGTGTTTGCTATTACCTGTCCCTGACCATCTCCCAAAGTTTGCCCAAGTTCGTGTCCATTGTATTGGTGATGCAATCAGGGATCCTTATTTTTCTGTAGTAGAACTAAAGGAGAGACTTTGTGGTCATACCGTTTTTCTCTGGGTTTAATAGGCATAAAGCTTTTGGGTGAGGTAAGGCTTAGAGTTGTGAATCAGATGTTTTATTACCAACTTTACAGGAAAAGAAAAAAATAAGTGTTGACCTACTAAATTAAAATGATGGTGAATTATGGGTTCCATTCTTTCTCAATAAGTCTCTCAGGAATCTGGCTCACCCGAGAATAGTTAGATGTGCCAAAACTGAGGGTCCCCTATGGCATAGGATATGGTCATAGTCCAAGTGGAGCTGATTCTCAATTGGAGGAGCTTAAGCAGACTTGGAGAGAAATTAAACAGAAATAAAGGACTCACTACCTTTATTCCCACCTTCCTCCTCCATGCTACTTACCCACCTGATTAAGCAAGTGTAGTTTCAGTTGGGAATTCTGATGTTAATTTTTTGAAAGAAGTGTCCAATGTTCAGTCATCTGGGAGACACCATCTATATTTTTGTTTAAATGGCAGAGCCAAAGAGAATTTCTCTTATTTAAAGGTGAATTAACCGAATACAGATAAATAGACAAACACGGATCCTTTGAGGATATTTTAGTGTTCAAAAGATAGGTAATTAATACTAGGAAGAATGAAATTTTTGTTGGATAAAAGAAAATTTTAGACAGATGTTCTAAGCTGCTGAGAAGATTAAGCAGCAAATGACCTCTGGGAAATAAAGAACAAAGATAATATACTGTAAAAAGAGAAATGACAGAACTAAGGATAAAGAGGAGCAGGAACATATTTCTGTTATAGAATGAAATTTATTATAAAGAGCAAGGAGCAGAGTAAACAATATTGAAAATGTAATCAGGAAGGTTTCTGTTGAACTTAAGGAAACTGCATAGAACATGGGTATAGTGGGCAAAGAAATAAATGCAGTTAAAGAGAATTGCAGATGATGAAAAGTCATGATTGGTTTCTGTGGAGAAGACAACAGTATAATGGAAAGTGGAAAATTTAAAAAAATAATAGTAAACTTGTTTAGAATGAATGAAAACATGAATCTGGAAATGAAGAGGACTCATGTTTTAGGAAGGTATTGACAGGTTACTGTGAATGGTGTCAGATTTGTGATCTCCAAAGAAGATTCAGCTTCGGTACCAGGGACCAGACTTGATCACTCAGGAGCTTTTGTGTAGCAGAGTTTTATTAAAGTGAAAAAGGACAGAGAAAGCTTCTGACATATTCATCAGAAGAGGGACAGAGAGTGCCCCCCCCCCCAATAATAGTCTTATCAAGGCCTCATATACTTTTTCCAGGCCCACTCCCACAACATATATCTTAAATTAGCAAGATTAGAACTAACAATAGAAAGGTCTTAGGAGACCCACTCCCATAACATACACATCTCAAGGTAACAAGAATAGTCAGGAGGTTCCTGTTAAGAAGGACAAACATATCCTCAAGCAAGATACATTGTTATATTGATGAAGACAAAGCAGTGTAGAAAAAGTTTCTCCTTTTCTCCTCCTTGAAAGCCCCAGACCCCTTTCTCCTTCTCAAGGACTCCAGACCTCTTCCTCACTGATGGCCCTGGACTCCTTATCAACCTACCTAAGGATTAGCTCTCTCAATATCTTAATGGAATTTACTGAAGTTTCAGAGATTATGGAAGTGATTTCATAAACATCAAGGGGGACAAAAAAAAGGTAAATCATGTACAACTGAACAGTAATGGGGCTGACATTTCTTTTCAACCACGTAAGATTTCCACAGTTAATGATTCAACAGTTAGGAAGTTTTGATCAGAAAATGAATGTAACTAAATAAAGCTTTTCCTAATTAACTAAGTTGTGCTATGGGCAAATGAGGATTTTCTTTAGAATTCAAGGATTTAGAAAATGTGTTATCCCCTTTTTATTGTGAGGTCACTCTTTCTACCAAGTCATGTGCCTTTTTCCCTTTGCATTTTTCACTTTTGCTTATGCCCTTGAATCAAACTTTTTGTTTTCTTATTTGCATATCTGATTGTCTTTTCTCACCATTTTAATTTCAGTATTTAAGTTTTAGATGTGGCTATATCTATGTTTTAGAGATTTGAAAATCTGAATTTTTTAAGGGTGATGTAAATAAATTGAATCAGGAAGAAGGAAGGGGAAAAAAACCCTAACAGGCTATAATTATAAAAGAATTTCAGAAAATTACCCTCTAATAATAATAATAAGGGCCAATAAAAGTTATGTTAAAGGGGGTATTTCAAATTTATATATATACATATATATATAAACCACACAGGAATTCTAATTCTTTTTAATTGTTCCAGGCATAGGGGGAAAGGAAGGCATTTAGATATAAAGCAAAGGTAACTAGCAGGAATGCTAAAACCTGATAAAAGATATCCCTCCAAAAGAAAATTGAGACAGATTTTATTGATATTGATGAAAATTGTATGCAAAAAGAGAATTTACTATAGTAAAGCAAGAATACACTATGGCCAAATGTTGGTTAATTTCAGGAATACAAAAAGCATACTATTAGAAGAAAACCCAATGTTCTTGTTATAATTCATTATATAAATGAGGAAAAGGGAGAGGCCACACAATAGATCTTTTTGACAGATGCTGAAAGGGCTTCCAATAAAAAAGAAAATCAGTCTACTTACAGTTAAACCCAGTAAAACAGAATTTTAATGCCTTCATACTTCTCAAACCATTGAAAGTGAAGTCGCTCAGTCTTGTCTGACTCTTTGCGACCCCATGGACTGTAGCCTACCAGGCTCCTCCATCCATGGAATTTTCCAGGCAACAGTACTGGAGTGGGTTGCCGTTTCCTTTTCCAAATATCTCAAACCAGTATCTACCACCATATGGTAAAACACAAGCATTCCCAGTAAAATCAGGAGCAGGATGAGAAAATATACTAACTCCACCATGATTTAACATTGTTTTGGAAGCATTAGCCAATATAATTACATAAGAAAATAAAATTAAAAGGTGCAGGTGTTGGGAAAAAGGAAGCAAAGTTACCATATTTCTATGAGAAAAATCCAAGAAAATCAACTGCAGAACTACTAAAAACAAGATGGCCATAATGAGTATCTAGAAATCCAAGGCTCTCTTTATATCCCACTAATAATCATTTAGAAAATATTATAGGAGTAAAAAAATCAGAAGATTTAAAAGTTAAGTGTATGAGAAATTTATAACCCTGTACTGTCCCTATAGTAGTGAGAAGTATAATATTTTAACAACGAAATTAGTCAGGAAAACTTAGATGACTAAATAAGTAACTGGCAAGCAGTTTTAAAAAGAAAAAATCATGTAGACTACTTACTTGATTTTACATATATTCTGGATGAGCCAGAGATTCTTTATTTAATAATCTAAGATTTTATTTAAAAACTTTTTAATCTATGATGATTTTATATATCTATAAAATGAATTAATAAAAGTACTAGTAACCAGTATTTTTTTTCTTTTTAATTTTATTATTGAAGGATAATTGCTTTACAGAATTTTGTTGTTTTCTGTCAAACCTCAATATGAATCAGCCATAGGTATACATGTATCACCTTCCTTTTGAACCTCCCTCCCATCTCCCTCCTCACCCCACCCCTCTAGGTTGATACAGAGCCCCTCTTTGAGTTTCCTGAGCCATACAGCAAATTCCTGTTGGCTATCTATTTTACATATCATAATGTAAGTTTCCATGTTACTCTTTCCATGCATCTCACTCTCTCCTCCCCTCTCCCCATGTCCGTAAGTCTATTCTCTATGTCTGTTTCTCCATTGCTGCCCTGTAAATAAATTCTTCAATACCATTTATCTAGATTCTGTACATATGTGTTAGAATACAGTATTTATCTTTCTCTTTCTGGCTCACTTCACTCTGTGTAATAGGCTCTAGGTTCATCCACCTCATCAGAACTGACTCAAATGCGTTTCTTTTTATGGCTGAGTAATATTCCATCGTGTATATGTACCACAACTTCTTTATCCATTCATCTGTCGATGGACATCTAGGTTGCTTCCATGTTCTAGCTATTGTAAATACTGCACTGAACAATGGGATATATGTGTCTTTTTCAATTTTGATTTCCTCAGGCTAATATAACTAGAAATGGGATTGATGGGGAATATGGTGGTTTTATTTCTAGTTTTTTAAGCAATTTCCATACCATCTTCCACAATGACTTTATCAATTTACATTTCCACCAACAAGAGTGTTCCCTTTTCTCCACACCCTCTCCAGCATTATTGTTTGTAGACTTTTTGATGATGACCATTCTGACCCGTGTGAGGTGATATATCATTGTAGTTTTGATATGCATTTCTCTAATAATGAGTGATGTTGAGCATCTTTTCATGTGTTTGTTAGCCATTAGTTTGTCTTCTTTGGAGAAATGTCTGTTTAGGTCTTTTTCCTACTTTTTGATTGGCTTGTTTGTTTTTCTGACATAGAGTTGTATGAGCTGCTTGTATATTTCGGAAATTAACCCTTCGTCAGTTGTTACATTTGCTATTATTTTCTCCCCTTCTGAGGCTTATCTTTTCACTTTGCTTATAGTTTCCTTTGCTGTGCAAAAGCTTTTAAGTTTAATCAGGTCCCACTTGTTTACTTTTGTTTTACTTCCTTTACTCTAGGAAGTGGGTCATAGAGGATCTTGCTTTGATTTATGTCATCAAGTGTTCTGCCTATGTTTTCCCTATAAGAGTTTTATAGCTTCTTGTCTTACGTTTAGGTCTTTTAATTCTTTTTGTTGCAGTGGTGAATAGGATTGATTCCTTAAATTCTCTTTCTGATTTTTCATTGTTAGTATGTAGAAATGCAAGTGTTTTCTGTGTATTGATTTTGTATCCTGCAACTTTGCTAAATTCACTGATTAGCTCTAGTAATTTTCTGATATTACCTTTAGGGTTTTCTTTGTACGGTATTATGTCATCTGCAAACAGCGAGAGCTTTACTTCTTTTCCAATCTGCATTCCTTTTATTTCTTTTTCTTCTGTAGCTGGGACTTCCAGAACTATGTTGAGTAATAGTGGTGAAACTGGAAGTGGACACCCTTGTCTTGTTCCCAATGTTAGGGGGAATGCTTTCAGTTTCTCACCGTTGAGAATAATGTTTGCTGTAGGCTTATCATATATGGCCTTTACTATGTTGAGGTAGGTTCCTTCTATGCCCATTTTTTGAAGTTTTAATCATAAATGGGTGCTGAATTTTGTCAAAGGCTTTTTCTGCATCTGTTGAGATTATCATATGGTTTTTATCTTTTAATTTGTTAATATGGTTTATCACATTGATTTGCATATATTGAAGAACTCTTGCATTCCTGGCATAAACCCAACTTGATCATTGTGTATGAGCTTTTTGATGTGTTGCTGAATTCTGTTTGCTAAAATTTTGTTGAAGATTTTTGCATGTAAGTTCATCAGTGATACTGGCCTGTAGATTTTTTTTATGTGTGTTTTCTATGTCTGGTTTTGGTATTGGGGTGATGGTGGCCTTGTAGAATGAGTTTGGAAGTGTTCCTTCCTCTAAATTTTTTGAAAGAGTTTTAGAAGGATAGGTATTAGCTCTTCTCTAAGTGTTTGATAGAATTCTCCTGTGAAGCCATCTGGTTCTGAGCTTTTGATTTTTGGGAGATTTTCTATCATAGCTTCAATTTCAGTGCTTCTGTTTGGGTTGTTCATGATTTTGATTGCTTCCTGGCTCAGTCTTGGAAGATTGAACTTTTCTAAGAATCTATTTCTTTCAGTTTATCCATTTTATTGCCATATAATTGTTCATAGTAGTCTCTTATCATCCTTTGTATTTCTGCATTGTTTGTTGTAACCTCTCATTTTTCATTTCTAATTTTGTTGATTTGATTCTTCTCTTTTTCTCTTGAGTGTGGCTAAAGGTTTGTCAATTTTGTTCATCTTCTCCAAAACCAACTTTTAGTGTTATTAATCTGTAGTATTGTTTCTTTTATTTCTTTTTCATTTATTTCCACTCTGATCTTTATGATTTCTTTCCTTCTGCTAATTTTGGGGTTTTTTTTTTGTTGTTGTTGTTTTTCCAGTTGTTTTAGGTGTAAAGTTCGGTTGCGTATTGGATGTTTTTCTTGTTTCTTGAGGTAGGATTGTATTGCTGTAAACTTCCTCTTAGAACTGCTTTTGCTGCATTCCATAGGTTTTGTATTGTTGTGATTTCATTGTCATTTGTTTCTAGAAATTTCTTCATTTCCCTTTTGATTTCTTCAGTAATCTGTTGCTTATTTAGAAACATGTTGTTTAATCTCCATGTGTTTATGTTTCTTACAGTTTTTTTCCTGTAATTGATACCTAGTCTCATAGTGTTGTGATCAGAGTAGATGCTTGATACGATTTCAGTTTTCGTAAATTTACTGAGTTTTGATTTGTGACCCAAGATGTGGTCTGTCCTGGAGAATGTTCCATGTGCACTTGAGAAAGAAGGTGTATTCTTCTGCATTTGAATGAAATGTCCTGAAGATATCAGTAAGATCTATCTCATCTAATGTGTGGAGAAGGCAATGGCACCCCACTCCAGTACTCTTGCCTGGAAAATCCCATGGACAGAGGAGGCTGGCGGGCTGCAGTCCATGGGGTCACTGAGTCGGACACGACTGAGCGACTCCACTTTCACTTTTCACTTTCATGCCCTGGAGAAGGAAATGGCAACCCACTCCAGTACTCTTGCCTGGAGAATCCCAGAGACGGGGGAGCCTGGTGGGCTGCCGTCTGTGGGGTCGCACAGAGTCGGACACAACTGACGCGACTTAGCAGCATCAGCAGCAGCAGCATCTAATGTGTCATTTAAGACTTGTGTTTCCTTATTAGTTCATTTAAGACTTGTGTTTCCTAATTAGTTTTCTGTCTTGATGCTCTGTCCATTGGTGTGAGTGGAGTGTTAAAGTCTCCAGCTATTATTGTGTTACTGTCAATTTCTCCTTTTATGTCTCTTAGTGTTTGTCTTATGTATTGACGTGCTTCTATGTTGGGTGCATAGATATTTACAACTGTTATGTCTTCCTTTTGGATTGATCTCTTGATCATTATGTAGTGTCCTTCCTTATCTCTTGTAAAATTCTTTATTTTAAGGTCTGTTTTGTCTGATATGAGGATTGCTACTCCAGCTTTCTTTTGCTTCCTGTTTGCATGGAATATATTTTTCTATCCTCTCACTTTCAGTCTATATGTGTCTTGAGATCTAAAGTGGGTTTCTCTTGTAGACAGCATATATATGAGTCTTGTTTTTGTATCCATTCAGCCAGTCTGTGTCTTTTGGTTGGAGCATTTAATCCATTTACATTTAAAGTAATTATGATACATATGTTCTTATTGCCATTTTCTTAATTGTTTGGGGTTGGTTTTGTAGATCTTTTTTTTCTCTTGTATTTCTTGACTATATAAGTCCCTTTAACATTTGTTGTAAAACTGGTTTGGTGGTACTGAAGAACTTTCGGTGGTTTTGAAGAGCTTTCTACTGTTACGTCCAACCCATTTTTCTGTGATACTATTGGTATTTTCATTATCTGTTTGTAGGTGTTTACACTTTAGGGATATTTACCATTTCTCTGTAACAAGAAATAACAAAATTTCCCTTCAATTGGTCACTTGTCTTTTTAGTATATTTTGCTGTTACCTTTGCTGTGACTGCTATTATTATAATGAATTATTTCATCTCTAATTGTTTTTTAAACTGGCGCACTGAGTTGGGCAAGGCAAAGAATTCAGAAGTTACTTCCACTGTGAAATACATACATAATAGTTAAACTAAGAGATCCTGCCTTATTCAGGACTTTAAGTTTTTATATAATGAAGTGATATGATACATGAATGTTCTTGCCGTAGCTAGATGACCATTCCCTCTTTGAGAACTCTGCTCAAATGTTGCTTTACTAGAGTGATCTTCTGTAGGCACCATATGTAACATTGTAACACTGTCACAAACTTAAGCCTGTTCCCCATTGCTGTCCTCTTTTTCTTCTTTTTTTCCCCTGCTTTATAGGAGTTAACACAATTTAACATAACAGATGTTTTGCTAACTTAATGTGTTACCATTTGTCTTATCCCTAATATGCTGGTAGAATGAAGGCACCAATTTGGGACTTTAAATAGTGCCTGGCATTATAGCAAGTACCTTATTTGTATTGGTTAAGTGATCAAATTTCCCCTCATATAGATAGTTTGGGGACAGATTAAAAGATGAATTGGAAGAGGAAGAGACTTGAGAAAGGAGCAATTTAAGTCCCATTATGGTGGTCTTATGTGTAAGGTAGCAGAAGCTTAGCTAAAGTGGTAACAATGATAATAAAATAGAAAAGGCTAATGGAAATGACATTAAAAAGAAGAAATTGGTTACCATTCTTGTTTGTATTTATAAATAATAAATAAGAAAAAATTATTTGTATTTGTATTATATTTTAATATAGATGTTTATAAATAAAATTATAGGTGATTTAAAATGAATGAGTAGATGCTGTGACTTTTGTTTCTTTTGTTCTTAGACAAAACATTACTTTAAAAGTACAAGCATTAAAGTATCTAGTGGAAGTCATAATGATTTTTCTGGTTTATTGTTTGTTTGTAAATTTTTTTTTGTAGAGCTTTGCTTCCTGTTTTACATCACAAATCTAAAAAAGGACCCCCCCGTCAAGCCAAATATGCTATTCATTGTATCCATGCGATATTTTCTAGTAAAGAAACCCAGTTTGCACAGATATTTGAGGTAAAAAGAAAAAATTTTTTTGTTTCATGATTTTGTTAAAAAAATAAGAATGAGTTTATGGAATGTTCACATTTGGAGATGTATCATTTTGTAATTTCCAAATTTGAATCAATATAATCAATATTAATGATTGGTTAAAATTTGAAAATATCTGATGATTCAGCTTTTTAATACTAGCTCATTTAGAAATCAAGCAGTTGTGTAATGGTTTTGACGTTACTTTATACATTTAGTATTAGGAAACTTTTTTCATTAGTAAGTAATTACATATAAAATCATAGTTACTCATAGTAGGTGAGTAGGTGATTATTCTATCAGTTTTCAGATTTTGGAAGTTAGATTTCTATATATGAAATACTACTGAAGTGTGTGGGGTTTTATACATGAAGACTAATTTATAATTAAGGTTAAATAGATTTGTACTTTAATAACTGACCTAATTTCATATTAGATTAAAATGCGCCTTTTCCTTTGCAGGGCATGTGATCCACACCCAAAGATCCTTATTAGTTGGTGCTCTCCAGAACGCCCATGGCAGTTTAGGTCCATGCCAGATGGTTTTGGACAGGACCAAATATCAAGGACCTTTTGGTGTGGTCCACGTGTCTCTTGGGATGTTTTGGGCAGGACCAAATATGAACAAATATCAAGGACCTTTGCGTGTAGACTAAATGTCTTATTGGGTGTATTGGGACAGGACCAAATACCTACTGACTGTCTTTTCAGCATGTATTTTATTTTTTCTGTACTTTGAATTACCAGTACCCTTTCTAAGCCTGGCAATTTCACTATAAGCTATTATAACCAGGGTCTAGGTTTAGCCTTCTTATTGCAAATAGAAGCTAAACAGAAAATTTATCCAAATCTTGTAGTTTTAGTCAAGGAGCCTTGAATGAAGTCAAAGCAATTTGGAAATTATGCTGAAACTAACCCACCATAAATATACAGACTTGTTGTCTATTTTAGAAGTATTTATGCTAATTTTGTCATTTTCATGTATTATATTAAAGGCAGAGTAAAGGAAGAAGAAAAGTTTTCTGTACCTATTAAATAGCATCTTTGCTATAGATACTCAATCATGATATAATTTAAAAATTGAGGTTGAGGTATTTTCTATAGTTTTTAATTTTTAATAAGAGGATGACTTCAGTGGACTCTTGTTGATTTCTAGAAAGCTTTTTTTTTTTCTTGAATAATCTTTTTGTTCCTTCCAATGATGAGGAGGAGGAAAATGCTGATAATAGCTTGACTTTATTGGTTACTTTTAATTTTAATATCTGTTACTTCATCTTTACAAGAACCTACCTGGTAATCCTCCTATAACATAGAAGATTGGCTGGCTTTCTGAGAAAAGGTTTCATAGACCTAATAAATCTAACCTTTATCAGATTACTGTTAATCCAGAGCTGCTGCTGCTAAATTGCTTCAGTTGTGTCCGACTCTGTGCGACCTCATAGACGGCAGCCCACCGGGCTCCCCCGTCCCTGGGATTCTCCAGGCAAGAACACTGGAGTGGGTTGCCATTTCCTTCTCCAATGCATGAAAGTGAAAAGGGAAAGTGAAGTTGCTCAGTCGTGTCCGACTCTTAACAACCCCATGGACTGCAGCCTACCAGGCTCCTTTGTCCATGGGATTTTCCAGAGTACTGGAGTACAAGAGTACTGGAGTGGGTTGCCATTGCCTTCTCCGGTTAATCCAGAGACTGATCATTAATTTTGGTTTTTCAGAAATGATTTTAATATCTTATTGTGGAAAATTGTCACACAATATAATAAATGAATTGGAAAAAAGTACACTATCAGTTATCTGTTTCTAATGTAAACAAGTTATCACTTAGATGTGCAATGTAGGTATTGCGGGAAGTCATCGATAACAGCAAGAAGTACTCATTTAAATATACCTTTGACTAAATGAAGCTTTTCATATTGCCCCAGTGTGTTGGAAAAGAACAGTTTCGTGTTGTTTTTTCCAGCCTAGAATGCTTGGTGTTCAGTATAGGAGGATACCTACACCTTTATCTCAACCCCGTTTCCCCACCCACCCAGTTTCTTTTCTCAGAGGCAGCCAGTGTTACCAGTTTCTAATGTACTTTTGGGGACATACTTTATTATTTTACAAGTTGTATAAATACACAAAACACATATTTTGGCCCTTCCCCCTCTCCTTATGCCAGTGATAGTGTACTATAGCCACTCTTCTGATTATCTTATTTTAAAAATTGAACAATATATTTTAGGTATCAACTTATGTGAGTAAATAAGCAATCTCCTTCTTTTGTTATAGCAAAATGAATATTAAAATAATATTTTTGTTTTACTATAAGAGTAATAAAATAGTTTTATTAGTTATGGTACTTAATATTTGATACTATAAAAATCCACAAAAACACTTGTAACTATCCATAATGAAAGCTTATTTCTTGCTCATGATAAAAGTCCATTTGGGTGTTTTGATTGCATTCTAATCAGTATGTTAGCCACGCAGATCCTTTTTGACTAGTGGCTTCTCTTTCCTGGTGGCTCAGACGGTAAAGCATCTGCCTGCAATGTGGGAGACCTGGGTTCTATCCCTGGGTCAGGAAGATCCCCTGGAGAAGGAAATGGCAATCCACTCCAGTACTCCTGCCTGGAAAATTCCATGGGCAGAGGAGCCTGGTGGACTACAGTCTATGGGGTCGCAAAGAGTCAGACACAACTGAGTGACTTCACTTTCTTTCACTTTGACTTTTTCTCCTTGAGTCCCATTGGATCCTTTGTATTAAGCCAGCAGTGAGTAAAGAGAGAGAGAATGTGGAGAAGATAACACTGTTCATGTATGCCTCAGTGCAGGCATGGCATACCTTACTTTCATCCCCATTCTGGTAACCAGATCTTCTGACTGCACATACAAGCATCCTTATCCCCCCAAAATAGAATAGAAGTAGGTATTGGTGAGCCGAAATGGCTACCAACTCCAGTTTCTTGCCTGGAGAATTCCATGGACAGAGGAACCTCATGGGCTACAGTCCATGCAGCAGCAAAGAGTTGTGCACGACTGAGCAACTTTCAGCAGTCGCTGACATATTTATGTATGTAATCATAAAATATATGATACATGATTCTTCATATTGAAATGTTTCTTTACCTACCTCTAAAGTATAATTTGGGAAAAACTGAAAATACTTAAATATGATGCCTTCTAGTCAATAAAGGTTGTCAGTAAAAGCTAAATGTGAGCTTGAACCACTGCTTATACCATGTATTGGAACTTGTGTGGTTTTTAGCATTTGTAGATGAGACATGTGAACAGTTTGTTTGCATGTTTATGGAGTTAATTATTTTCCTTTCCTCACTTTCAGCCTCTGCATAAGAGCCTAGATCCAAGCAACCTGGAGCATCTCATCACACCACTGGTGACTATTGGTCACATTGCTCTCCTTGCACCAGATCAGTTTGCTGCTCCTTTGAAGTCTTTGGTAGCTACTTTCATTGTGAAGGATCTTCTGATGAATGATCGGGTAATTTATGTTTTCTAGATGTATATTCTTCATAATGCCATCTTCTAAAATTTTATGCAACAAAGAGAGAAGTGGAATGATGTAAATAGTACTTCAGCTTGGTTGATTTGTTTTTAGCTTTTCCTGTCTTTTTACCATGCTGCATCTTCATTATAAGTGAAACAACATTGAAACATCTCTTTAGTTGAGCACAGAGCTATGACCTGGAATGCTTTCCTTGATAAATGTAAGGTATCACCGGATTCTGTCTATTTCAACTTTATAGGAATGTAAGTTTTGTAAGGACATCTATTTTTTTTTAAATGTGAAGATTGACAGGTTAGTTTGCAGTATGGTTGTCATGATAGTAGTTGTTGCATTTCATACATATATTAGAGAATTAAAAGATCCCTGAGGGAAAACACTGGGGAAAAAAATAGTGATTTTCTGTCTCCATTGTGTGAATATTTGGGGCAGGGTATGTTTGGGTGTCTTGGAGAATTGACCCCTACAGTCATGTGGAGTTGTATGCATGTGTTTGTGTATTTTTAGATATACATATGTGTAAGAAAGAATACTGTAAAACTAGGATTTTCAGAATGGTAAATGAGCATTGGTTTCAGATTAAAGTTACCAGCTGTGTTAGCCCCTAACAAGAGTATGCCTGTTCTATGATGCTTTGAGGCAAGCATTGACTTCTCTCCTAGAATGCATCTTCTTCCAATAGAAGATTGTTTTCTGTGTTGAAAGTCTGTGTGGCATAGCCACCTTAATTAATGATCTAAGCTAGATGCTCTGGATAACTTGCTGCAACTTCTGCATCAGTACTTGCTGCTCCACCTTGTACTTATGTGTCATAGAGATGACTTCTTAAGCATTATGAACCAACCTCTGCTAGCCTCAGATTTTCCTTTTGGAGGCTCCTTAGCTCTCTCAGTCTTCACAGAATTGAAGAGAGTTACAGCCTTGCTCTGGATCAGGCTTTGGCTTAAGGGAATGTTGGGTGGGTTTGATCTCCCCTCCAGTTCATTAAACTTTCTCCATATCAGCAGTAAGTGTGTTTTGCTTTCTTGTCATTCACATTTTCACTGGAGTAGCACTTTTAATTTCCTTCAATAACTTATCCTTCACATTTACAACTTGGCCCAAGTGGTTTAACTTTCAGCCAGTAGTAGCTTTTGACATGCCTTTATCACTAGGCTCTATCATTTCTAGCTTTTGATATGAAATTGAGAGATATGCAGTGCTTCCTTTCACTTGAACATGTACAATCCATGATAGGTTTGCTAATTTTCCCAACCTCCATGTTGCTGTATCTTAGGGAATAGGGCGACCTGAGGAGAGGGGGAGAGATGGGGAGAAGGCCAGTCCATAGAGCGGTCAGAACATACATGTTTACTGATTAAGTTCATTGTGTTAATGGGTGTGATTCATGGCACCTCAAGACATTTACAATAGTACCATTAAAGATCTCTAGTCACTTATTACCATAACAAATGTATAATAGTGAAGTCATTTGGAATACTGCAAGAATTACAAAAATGTGACAGAGATATGAAGTGAGCAAATGCTGTTGGAAAAATAACACTGATAGATACTTGACATGAACCTTCAATTTGTAGAAAAATGCAGTATTTGTGAAGCCTATTGAGACAATTTTTGTGTCTATACAAAAAGTATGTCAGACAGTTGAATTACAGTAAAAATAAAATTTGTATATTAGAGAGTGTAATTAGAACTATAGTAAGATAGGAGAGAGAATATGAAACAGAAATAGTATTTGAAGTGATAATGCCAGAAAATTTTTTCAAAATTTATGAAAGACATCAAAGCTATACATTCAAGAAGAGATACAGACCCCAAGTAGGATCAGTATAACACAAAGCTCACTAGATATATCATAGTAAAACTAGAACCAATCAAAATAGAAAGGATTAAAAGCATTCATGCAAAAAGACAGAAAACCTTTCGGGGAACAAGACTGTCACCTGACTTCAAGAAAAAAGATTAGAAAATGGAAGATAATGGAATAATATCTTCAAATTATTGAGTGGAAGAAAAGTACCAATCTGAAATTCTAAACCTGGAGAAAATATCCTTTAAAAAGGGAACACAACGTAAACACATTTTCAGGCAAAAACTGAGAGAATGAGAGAAAATATTTGCAAATCATGTATCTACTATGTCCATATTGTGTAAATACACATACAGCTCAATAGCAGAAAAAGAGTTTGATTAAAAAATAGGCAGAGATGACATATTTCCAAAGAGCGCAAACAAGTCATCAATAATTGTATGAAAAATGCTCAACGTCAGTAATCTCCAGAGAAATGCAAATCGAAACCACAAAAAGATAGGACTTCACTTCTCTTAGAATGACTAATATAAAGTAGACAGATAATAAGTGTTGGTGAAGATGTCAAGAGAAGGAACCCTTTTGCACTGTTTGTGTGAATGTAAATAGATACAGCCACCATGAAAAACAGTATGGAGGATCTTCCAAAAAATTAAAAATAGAAAAAAAAATATAAATAAAAGCACCACATGACCCAGTAATAAATATTTCAAAGTATTTATCTGAAGGAAATGCGAACACTAATTCAAAAAGATCTCTGCACCCCCATGTTCAATGCAGCATTATTTATAGCAATCAAGACATGGAAGCAACCCAAGTGTCCATCTAATGGATGAATGGATAGAGAAAAAGTGGTGTATATATACAATGTAATATTGATCAGTCATTAAAAAAAAGGAAAAAGTCCTGCCATTTGTGACAGCATGGATAAACCTTGAGGGCATTATGCTAAGTTAAATAGACAAAGATGAGTACTGTGTGATGTTCCTTACATGCAGTATCAAATCTAAAAACACCCCAAATAATAGCAACAAAAACTCTCAAACTCATAGATACAGAGATCTGGTGGTAGTTGTCAGAGGCTAGGGATGAAGGATGTGTGAATTGGGTAAAGGAATTCTAAAGGTACAGACTTCCAGTTATAAAATAAGTCAAGGAATGTAATGTATAGCATGGTGACTGTCGTTATTAATACTGCCTGATATATCTGAAAGTTTCTGCTGAGAGTAGGTCTGAAAATGTCTCATCATAGGAAAAAAATTGTAGCTGTGTTGTGATGAGTGATAACTAGACTTACTGTGGTGATCATTTCACAATATATGTAAATATTGAATCATTGTACCTCTAGAACTGATACATCATATGCCAATTATATCCTTTTTAAAAAAGAGAATTATTAATTTGGGAAAAAAAGTAAAAAATGAACCTGCAGAATGGGAGAAAATATTTGAAATTCATATATCTGATAAGAGACTTAAAACTCAAAAACAGGACAAACAGCTCAGTTTTTTTTAAATGGGTGAAAGACCTAAATAGTCATTACTATTAATAGTTATTACAGCTTTTTCATTTATATTTTTGTATAAAGGTTTGTTCATTGTTTTTCTAGACATGATGCTGTTGCACGCTTAATAGACCAAATTATCATGTAAACATAACTTTTTGTACACTGAAAAACCAAGACACTGTGTCACTCGCTTTATTGCAGTACTTGCTTTATTGTGGTTGCTTGGAACCATATCTGCAGTATCTCCGAGGTATACCTGTTTCTGCCTGCTCATGCTTCATTTTTGCTTTCTGATCCATCTTTGAATTTACTTGTCTCTTCAGATTTGTCGAGTCTTATGTTAAACCTATAAAATTGAATTCTTAATTGCACTGTTTATATATTTTTTCCTGTAATTTCCTTAGAGTTTTTAAATAAAAATTTTAGTTCCCTGCCAGAATTCGTTTTCTTACCATTTAATCTTTCAGCACCTCTAATTATGTTAAAATTTATGTGAGTTAGTCTCAATATCTGGATCTCCAGTGGCTCTTTTTCTCTGTCTGGTTTTCACTTGATTGTTGGTCAGGTTATTGTTGATTGAGCTGCACGCTTTGTGTATGAAAAGTTACAGAGATCATTTGAAGCTCTGGATGATTTTATAGTTCTTCCAAAGAAGATTTATTTTTGCTTCTGATAGGCAGTTGAGCTGCTCTGAAATAATTTTCATTCAATCAAGAGTGATTGGAAGTGATTGGAAGCTGGGGTTCAGTTTTTGACAGGCTGATTGTTTTTCTGATCACTTTTATGTTTAGGGTGTTTTTATTCGGGATCCACCCAAAAGTCTAGGTTGTTTAACAAGACTCTACTCTTTATTGGACTCAGAATTCCATTTTTTTTTTCCTTATAGCTCTGTGACAGTGATGCAAAACGTTGCTCAACCTTTAAACCTCTTTCACTTTCAGAATCAACCATCATTTATGTATCAGAAAAGCAATTTTAGTGCCAGGCTCACATCTCAGTTATTCTCTTTTCAATACCCATGAACTGTTAGCATCTGGTGGTGTTACTCTGCAAACTTTTCTTCCTGTTTTTTTCCTGCCCCAGCTAACCACAAAGCACCATTTTACCGTATATTTATCTCAAAACAGTGTACTTGTTTAGTTTTGCTTGTTCCTAAGGTTTATGAAGTATTTTATACCATATATTGATATATTCTTGGGTGACTTGCTATCATCATTACGGATTTATTTCTTAGAATAACCCTTGATGTTGAATCTAGCTGTAGTTCATTCATTCATTACTCTGTATTATGTCATTGTGTGAAGTATATCTCATTTTCTTAATGGACACATGGTATATTTCCATTTCTTTCTTGTTTTAAACAGTGCTCCTGTGATTTTTTTTTCCTTTTTTATAGAGCCTTCTGATGCATACGAGTACAAATTTCTTCAGGTTACATTCACAAAAGTGGTATACTTATGACCGTCAGTCTGTACATTTAATTTTTCACTTTATTGCTGAAGTATTTTTCAGACTGGTTGTACAACCTTATTTTCCTTTCAGCAGCATATGACATTATTGTCAAATTTCTTAATTTTTGTCCGTCTAATAAATACAAAGTAATATCTCTTAATTTGCATTTCCCTGGTTACTAAGAATGTTTATGTCTAGTCATCATTCATGTTGCCTCTTTTCTGAAATTCCTCTTGATGTCTTTTGCCTTTTTTTTTTCTTGGGTTTATGTTTTTCTCACAGGTCATATTTTTTTCAGGTACATGTTGAAGTATGTTCATAAAATGTGTAAAATCTCATTTATGGTGTGTCTTTCTATTCCCTTCATAGTATCCTTTGAACAAAAGTTATTAATTTTAATGTAACTAAATTTATCATTCTTTTCTCTTACAGTTAGTGCTTTTTATATCTTGTTTAAGAAATTATTTCCTATGCCATTGTCATAAAAATAGTCTCTCATATGTTGTTTTAAAAGTTTTAAGGTTTTCTTTTCACACATAAAAAGTTTAAATCATCTGATATTGCTTTTTTTGCTTTTTTTTTGTATGCTGTGACTCAAGAACTCCATTTCTTTCTAGTCTCCATTAGGAGAACCAACTTTCCCAGCAGAATTTATGGAGTGATCTCTCCTTCTTCCAGTCATCTGCAGTGCTGTCATTCTTACACAGCCTCTATTTTTTCCCATTGCTTAGTTTGCTCATCTACAATGTGTCTTTTATTAAAATTTTGTAGTTTTCTCTGTAAGCAGATTTAAATATTTCTCTTATACAGCTTTGTTAGATATTTCAGTTTTAAGAATTATTTTGTTGGTGGTGAATTTGGGCAGTTATTTTAAAGTTTTTATCTTATCATCTTGTGCTAAACTCTTTCACTTTTCATCATAATTATGAGAAAGGCCCATTTTGATTGTTTCCTTATCCATAAATATTTTATTGCTACATATTTTCTTATATTTCTACATGTATTTCCTATACTTACCTTTTTTCATCTCAGCTTCATCTATCAGTTTTTGAAAGAGGTATATTCAAGTCTTCTGTTCTGATAATGAAGTTTTTAATCTTTTTTAAAAAAATCATTTTTGGTTTATCTGACATCTTGCTAGTTTTACAGATGTTCATAATTTTGTATCTTATATGATTAAAGAAAAATATGTCAGTATTCTTTTTATTAAAATATTAGTATCCCATTTAACTCCATACCCCGTTTATATGCTTTTTCATCTTGACTAGTATATTTGTTCATTAGTTTTAGATTTTTTGTTTTAGTTTTGTTGCATCTGTTATGGTTTTATTATTTTTGAACCCGTCTGTTTATTGATCTTGTAATGTTTTTTATTCTCTATTTGTAATAATTTATGCTGATTGAATTTTCTTGTGAATTAAATATTTATGTGGAAGGCATCTTTGAATAATTCTTTCAAACTGGCTTGTAATTTGAAAGATTTCTGAAAATATTTTTCTCCCTACTCTTAAATATTAGAATTCTGTTTTTCAACTCTCTTAGCTATGGAAAATTCAGAACATTGTTTTTTGGCATGTAGTCTTGCCACCAAGAAATCTGAAGTTGCTGTGGTTCTTGTTCCTTTTTTGGTAGGTTCCTCCATGGTAGCTTGGGATTTTGGGGGATATTCTTAGTTCAGAAATTTCGTCAGTATGTTTCTAATGAGATTCTTTTTTTCATGATTTTCACTTCATGCTTTGAAGGTGGTTCTCTACTGAAGACTTGGTCCTTAAACTATTTGTAAATAGCTCTGTGTGTTTGAGGAGCTTGCCTTGTGTATTGGAACTACCTATCCTTTTGCCAGAAGGTTATCTGAGGTGCTCTTTGATTTCTGTTTCCAACTGGAAATTGCACATGTCAAGTTGAGGTGAAAATGGGATCTCCTGTGTTCCAAGATTGGGTTCAGCTCTTTGGTCACCTTACTTAATTGCCTGGCTGCTACTGTAAATTCACATCTCTCAGTACTTTCAGTTTATCATCTCAGTGTTACTCTATGATCATTCTAAAAAAGATGGCTTTTTGGAGGGTGTTTGCTGTGTTTTTCTGGAGATGTCAGTCCTCTAGCTCTGTTTTGTTTTTGTTTTTGTTTTGCTGTATATTCTCTGTTTTTTGAAACTTTTCTAAGGTTTGGCTTTGTTTTTTGGGCTTCCCTGGTGGCTCAGACAGTAAAGAATACACAATACAGGAGACCTGGGTTCGATCCCTGGGTCAGGAGGATACCCTGGAGAGGGGAATGGCTACCCACTCCAGTATACTTGCCTGGAGAATTCCTTGGACAGAGGATCCTGGCCGGCTGCAATCTTTGGGGTCACAAAAAGTTGGACATGACTAACTAACACTTTCACTTTTTTGCTTCCCAGCCCAGCTAATGGGGTAAGAGGGGGTGGATGTGGGGTGGAATGTGTGGGTGTGAGTGTGTGTGTATGTTTTCTGTTAACTTCAGCTGCAAACCTTTGTATTTGTTCCCTGCTCAAGACTTGTTGCAGCTACTTTTCCCCTTGTTGATGAACTATAGCTGACCATTGAGCAAAACAAAAGTTAAAGCTGCCAACCCTTTGTGTTGTGGAAAAATCTTTTTATAATTTATAGTCAGCTCTCTGTGTGTGGTTCCTTGGGCATTTGTGATTCAGTCAAACATAGATTATGTATTGTGTATTACTGTAGTATGTATTCACTTAAAATCTACATGTTGGTGGACCTGCACAGTTCAAACTTGTCTTACTCAAGGGTCATCTGTATCCTTTTTGGCTCCATTGATTTTTATCCTATTCCTTGCCAGCTGCCTTAAATAAATGAAACATTAGTCTTAAAGGGGGTTAAGCAAGGAAGTGTACATAAGTTGTTAAAGTCAGTCCCGTCTCATACCTGCAAAGAACCAACTGGAGCTGGAGACATAAGGTTCATTTTGGTGCTAGTGAAGACAGGTCTTTCAACCTTTTTGCGTAAGTAACAGGAAACATAGTCATATATAATGACTGTTGCTGCAGAACGTAAAGATTTCATTCATTCTCTAAATATTAATTACACGTGAGAATTTGTATCTTAAAGTCCTTAATTTTTGTTTAGCTTCCAGGAAAAAAGACAACTAAGCTTTGGGTTCCAGATGAAGAGGTTTCACCTGAAACAATGGTCAAAGTGAGTGATATACATAGATCTGTTGATTTTAGTCTATTTAATATACACTGTTATTATTATATTATAGATGTTAATAGTTCCTGTTATGAAGATACAGCTATTGAAGTAATTCAAGTTTTCTGTGTTTATTCTATGACATCTTTTGGTCCATGAGAGTATAGGGCAATACTGAGAAACCTGAGACTTTGGGCAGCTGCATATAATCTAGTTTGGAAAATAAAAAGAGTTTGAAAACTCCTTCCATGTTACTTTTTCTTAGATATCAATATTTTAATGGCAAAAGACAATGCTGGTTTTAAGTACCTTCTCCTTTCAGTAAAGATGGTCATCCAGGTTTTAAGACTGTTCAGCAGGGCTTCCCAGGTGGTGCTAGTGGTAAAGAATCAGCCTGCCAATTAAAAAAATTCAACCTGTAATTTCTTGAGTTAGGAGTTATATGTAAAAGATTGCTTATCACTTCTGTAGGAGTATAACTTCTCTAAAACCGTATGTAGTCTGTAATATAGACCTCATAACAGTCTGCTGCCCAAGGTGTGAAGGCCAAGAACAAATACATTAAATATTTTTCTAATTATAATTTCTTATAAATAATTTTGTTGTGTATTTATGTTTCATACTGTGAACTACTTTTTCACATTATTTCAGTTTCAGATTCTGATACTAATTTATCCAGACCTGTAGGGCAGTCTTCCTTTAGCATTATTGAATGATGCTGGAATCTTTTGAGTTCTAGTATGAACCAGTTTTCTCTGCATTGGTCTCAAGCAGCAGTTTTGTATAGTTGGACAACACTGTATTAGATGGCAGGCCGCCTGCACTTAAGTTTATGGTTACGAAGTGGCCAAGGAAGAGAATCTGAAGAGTGTAAGCCACATACCACTGTCTAAAACCCATTTAGCTCTGAAGCTTCAGATCTGTAAAAAGTAAGATAATATGTAAAAAAGAGAAAATGTGTTGCACCCCTTCAGAAAGGGTTGTTCCAAATATTAGAGGCAGTAACAGGTATTAAAGTACTGATATCGATAGTAAGTACTTCATAATTATGAAAAATGCAGTACAAATGTAAGGTGATATAAACTCTTAGACACAAAAGATGGAATATGATTTGCATTTGGGAACTTTATGGATTAGGGAAGTTAGCATGATTTTACTGTGGATTCTAAAGGGTAGAGTGTTGGAGAAACATTTTTTAAAAAGCAGAAAGAACCAGTTTTTAGATAAATCATTCATTTGTCAATTACTGGGGGGTGGAATGTGAGACATTTTTAAATCATTCAAAGTTATCTTCACACATGCAAATAAAAATAATTTTTTCTCTCCTTTTCTTGAAACGCATCTGTTAAAAACATTTATTCATTCTTTCTCAAAGCTAAGGTAGAGTTTCTTTGAACAGTATCAATGTTGTGTCAATTTGTATTTTAAATAGATTCAGGCTATTAAAATGATGGTTCGATGGCTACTTGGAATGAAAAATAATCACAGTAAATCAGGAACTTCTACTTTAAGATTGCTTACAACAATACTGCACAGTGATGGAGACTTGACAGAGCAAGGGAAAATTAGGTATGTAATTACAGTTTCAGCATTCTTTGGATTACACAGTATGTTAACATCTGATGTAATTTTTGAATGATGGTTTCTTTTTAAACAAAATAACACAGATTTGTAGATATGCATATACTTTTATTGTAATAGGCTTTTGTATAGTGGTTATTTCAAAATGACAGTCCCATGTTTAGTGCAGATTACTGCTGAACGCTTTTAAGTATTTTTAACAATAGATTTTTACTTTTTTTAATTCCTCATATGAAATTGTTAATGTACCAATCAGTAACCGGTGTTTTACATTCTTGTTAATATCTAAATGCAAAAGAACAGACCGAATTGAAAGCAGCTTATCTGAATCTGTTTCCAGAAGTATTGTCGTTATTGTTGTTCAGTTGCTAAGTCGTGTTTGACTCTTTGTGACCCCGTGGACTCCAGCACACCAGACTCCTCTGTCCTCCGCTGTCTCCTGGAGTTTGCTCAGACTCATGTCCATTGAATTGGTGATGCTATCTAGTCATCTCATCCCCTGCTACCCCCTGCTCCTTTTGACATCAGTCTTTCCCAGCATCAGGGTCTTTTCCAATGGAATTGGCTTTCCAGAAGTAAAAATATATGCAAATATGGAAAATGCACTTGACACAAAGTATTAAAAATACACATACTTTTTTGTCTGTTTTTAGTTTGTTTTGTTTGAAAGATGTATAGTCTAGTGATTGAAAACATGAACTCTGGATTCCAGGTTCAAATCCTGGGACCACATCTTAGCAGCTTTGTACCTTTCATCAAGTTACTTTAACTGCTCTATACCTCAGTTTCTTCAGCTATAAAACAGAGATGATGATTAATGCCTATCTCATCTAGCTATTCGGAGAAGGCAGTGGCACCCCACTCCAGTACTCTTGCCTGGAAAATCCCATGGACGGAGGAGCCTGGTAGGCTATAGTCCATGGGGTCGTGAAGAGTCGGACACGACTGAGCGCCTTCACTTTCACTTTTCACTTTCGTGCTTTGGAGAAGGAAATGGCAACCCACTCCAGTATTCTTGCCTGGAGAATCCCAGGGATAGGGGAGCCTGGTGGGCTGCCGTCTATGGGGTCGCACAGAGTCAGACACGACTGAAGCGACTTAGCAGCAGCATCTAGCTATTATGATAATCAAATAAGTTCGTATATTTAATGTATTTAAAACACTGCCCAGCACATAGTAATTAGATGTATTGGTGGTAGTGGTTATGTCAGAATTAGCTAAAATTTAGAAGTTTGTCCTCTGTGAAAATACAGGTGCCATTTATAGCATTTTATTGGTAGTTAAAAATATGAGAGTAACTTCCCCCACCTTTTATATATATACACGTGTGTGTGTGTGTGTGTGTGTGTATACACATCTAGCTTAAAGTCTTTAGGACCAAATATGAATGGTAATTGTCAGCTGCTTAATGCTTTGCCATCTTTGCTTCCTTTCTTATATGTTTTGCTCATACAGTACTTTTTGTATAGAATATTAGCATTAACACGTTCTTCTCAAACAGATCAAATAAAAAGAAAATTCTGTAAAGTATTCCACATGTATAACTAATTTATTGCCTTTTCAGTAAAATTAGTTGTCTCTACCTTCTACTCTTATAATTTATGTTAGCATCCAAGAGTTACATAATAATTAGAAAAATTTCCTTAGTATTAATACATTTTGTCTCAAATTTACTCATTACATTATTTATGTACATACTTAGATCTCATGTCACCTGTTTTTATTCATAGTATTCTTTAACAAAATCACATGTGTTCTTGAATTCTATAAGTGTGTGTGAATTACATTGGGTCTGTCTGCATTTTTTTAAAAAATTTAATGAAGTACAGTTGATTTACAATAGTGTGTCAATTTCTGCTGTACATCAGAGTGATTCAGTTAAATACATATATATATATATATGTCTTTTCGTATTCTTTTGCATTGTAGTTTGTCACAGGATATTGAATATAGTTCCCTGTGCTATACAGTAGGACCTTGTTGTTTATCCATCCTATAGCTAAAAGTTTGCCTCTGCTAATCCCAAAATCCCAATCTTTTTCTCCTCTACACCTCCTCCCCCTTGGCAACCACATGTCTTTTTTCTGTTTCTGTGAGTTTGTTTTTGTTTTGTAGATATGTGATTTATGTCACATTTTAAATTCCACATATAAGTGATAACATATGGTATTTGTCTTTCTCTTTCTGACCGACTTTGCTTAGTATGATAGTCTCTAGGTCTATTCATGTTGTTGTAAATGGCAGAATTTCATCTTTTGATGGCTAAGTAATGTTCCACTGTATACACATACCATATCTTCTTTGTCCATTCATCTGTTGATGGACATTTACGTTGTTTCCACGTCTTAGCTATTGCGAATAGTGCTTCTGTGAACTTAGGGGTGCATTTATCTTTTTAAGTTAAAGTTTTGTCTTGGTGTATGCCTGAGCTGGAATTGCTGGAACTTTGTTTTTAGTTTTTTCAAGAACCTCCATATTGTTTTCCATAGTGCTGCACTGATCTACATTCCTACCAACAGTGTAAGAACAGTGTCCTACCGAAAGTGAAGAAATTTTTCTTCACACCCTCTCCAGCATTTGTTGTTTGTATACTTTTTAATGATGACCATTTTGACTGGTGTGAGTTGGTGCCTCATTGTAGTTTTGGTTTGCATTTCTCTAGTAATTAGCAATACTGAGCACCTTTTCATGTACCTGTTGGCCATCTGTATGTCTCCTTTGGAGAGATGTATATTTAGATTTTCTATTTTTTGATTGGCTTGCTTGTTGTTGAGTTTTATGGGCTGTTTCTGTATTTTGGAAAGAAAGCTGTTATTTGTCACATCATTTGCAAATATTTTCTGCCTGTCCCTAGGTTGTCTTTTCATTTTGTTTGTGGTTTCCTTTGCTGTGCAAAAGCTTGTAAGTTTAATTAGGTCCCATTTGTTCATTTTTGCTTTTATTTCTATTGCGTTGGCAGCCTGACCTATGAACACATTGTATAGTTGGACAACACTGTATTAGAAGGCAAGCCACCTGCACGTAAGTTTATGGTTACGAAGTGGCCAAGGAAGAGAATCTGAAGAGTATAAGCCACATACCACTGTCTAAAACCCATTTAGCTCTGAAGCTTCAGATCTATAAAAAGTATACATTGTGTGATTTATGTCAGAATATTTAGGCTTTCCTCTGTGAGTTTTATGGTGTCATTTTGTTTTTAAATCTTGAAGACATTTTGAGTTTATTTTTGTGTATGGTGTGAGAGGGTATTCTTACTTGATTGTCTTACATGCAGCTGTCCATCTTTCCCAGCACCACTTGATGAAGAGACTGTCTTTTGCTCATTGAATATTCTTGCTTCCTTTGTCAAAGATTAATTGTTCACAGGTGTGTGGGTTTATTCTGGGCTCTCTATTCTGTTCCATTGATCCGTATGTCTGTTTTTGTGCCAATAACATACTGTCTTGATTATGGTAGCTTTTTTGTATTGTCTGAAGTCTGGAGAACTGTGCCTCCTGCTTTGTACTCTTCCTCAGGATTGCCTAGGCAATTCTGAATCTTTTTTTGGTTCCATTTACCTTTTAGGATTATTTGTTTTAATTCTGTGAAAAGTCTCATGGGTAATTTGATAGGTATCACCTTATATCTGTAGATTGCTTTGAATAGTATGGCCATTTTAATAACAGTATTAACTCTTTCAATTCAAGAGCTGGGATGTTTTTCCATTTCTCTGTATCATCTTCAGTTTTCTTTATTAATATTTTGTATTTCTCAACGTATAAGTCCTTCATTTCCTTGGTCAGATTTATTCCTAAGTATTTTATTTTGGTGGTACAGTTTTAAAAGGGATTGCTTGTTTACACTTGCTTTCTGATATGAAATTGTTGGTGTAAAGAAATGCAACTTGTTTCTGTATATTAATCTCATATCCTTCTACCTTGCTGAATTCATTTATCAGTTCTAGTAGTTTCTATGTGGAGTCTTTAGAGTTTTCTATATCATATCATCTGCATATAATAATAATTTTTACCTCTTCTCTTCCAATTTGAATACCTTTTATTTCCTTTCCTTCTCTGCTTTAGCTGGGACTTCCAATACTTTGTTGAAGTGAAGTGGTGAGAATGGGCATCTTTGTCTTTTTCCAGAGTATGCTGGGAAGGCTTTCAAGTTCTTACTGTTGAATATTATATGGGCTATGGGTTCATCATAAATAACTTATTATGTTGAGCTATGTTCCCTCTATACTCATTTTCATAAGGGTTTTGTATCATGAATGAATGTTGCCTTTTATCAAGTACTTTTTCTGCATCTGTTGACATGATCATGTGGTTTTAATCCTTTCTTTTGTGATATGGTGTATCACATTGATTGATTTGCATGTGTTGAACTATCCTTGTGACCCTGGGGTGAATCTAGCTTGGTCGTGGTGTATGACCTTTTTTATGTGTTGTTGAATTCAGATTGCTGATACTTGAAGAACTTTTGTGTTTATTCATCAAAGATATTGTCCTATAATTTGCTTTTTTGGTGGTGTCTTTGTCTGGTTTTGGTAACTTCATTACCAAACTTCAGGGTGACGGTGACTTCATAGAATGTCTTTGGGAGTGTTTTCTTCCTATTCACTCTTTTGGAAGAGTTTAAGAAGTTCTTTTTTGTATGTTTTATAGAATTCTCCAGTGAAGCCATCTGGTCTCGAAGTTTTGTTTGTAGGGAGTGTTTTTGGTTTGTTTTTTTTTTAATTACAGACTTGGTATCAATTCTAGTGATTGATCTGGTTATCTATTCTTGTTTTTTAGTGGGCTGTATGTTTCTAAAAAGTTGTCCTTTTCTTCTAGGTTCATAGTATTGTTCATAATAATTCTCTTTCGGTTTCTTTGTATTTCTGCAGTTTGAGTTGTGATTTCTCCTCTTTCATTTCATATTTTGTTTATTTGGGTCTTTTCTTCTTGGTGAATCTGGTCAGAGGTTTGTCAGTTTTTGTTTGCTGTGTCATAGAACCAGCTCTTGGTTTTATTGATTTTTTTTTTTGTATTGTTTTTAAATCTCTGTTTTATTTATTTCCTCTCTGGACTTTATTATTTCCTTCCATCTGCTGACTTTAGGTTTGTGGTTTGATGGTTTTCTTTTATATTATTCTTGTATTCTCTTCTTTTGGTTTTTGTTAATCTGTTGTTATGTTTTTGATTTGTGCTTGCCCTGATTTTCAAATATATTAAACCTGTTCGTATACCTACTTGCTTTAGATTGGTAATCATACAAACTGACATTCTAGGAAAAGACAAATCTATATTTTCTTACTCTCTTCTCCCACATTTTATAATTTTGTTGTCCTTTTACATCCTCATAGTGACACTTTTGCTATTCATTTTGGTAATCATTGCTTTCACAGTAATTTTATTTATTTATTTTATTATTTTTACTTTACAATATTGTATTGGTTTTGCCATACATTGACATGAATCCACCATGGGTGTATATGTGTTCACCTTCCAGAACCCCCCTCCCACCTCTCTCCCCATCCCATCCCTCTGGGTCATCCTGGTGCACCAGCCCCGAGCACCCTGTATCATGCATCAAACCTGGACTGGTGATTTGTTTCACATATGATAATTTACATGCTTCAATGCCATTCTCCCATATCATCCCATCCTCGCCCTCTCCCATAGAGTCCAAAAGACTGTTCTGTGCATCTGTGTCTCTTTTGCTGTCTCACATACAGGGTTATTGTTACCATCTTTCTAAATTCCATATGTATGCGTTAGTATACTGTGCTGGGGAGAAGGCAATGGCACCCCACTCCAGTACTCTTGCCTGGAAAATCCCATGGATGGAGGAGCCTGGTAGGCTGAAGTCCATGGGGTCGCTAAGAGTCGGGCACGACTGAGCGACTTCACTTTGACTTTTCACTTTCATGCATTGGAGAAGGAAATGGCAACCCACTCCAGTGTTCTTGCCTGTAGAATCCCAGGGACGGGGGAGCCTGGTGGGCTTCCATCTATGAGGTTGCAGAATCGGACACAACTGAAGTGACTTAGCAGCAGCATACTGTATTGGTGTTTTTCTTCCTGGCTTACTTCACTCTGTATAATAGGCTCCAGTTTCATCCACCTCATTAGAACTGATTCAAATGTATTCTTTTTAATGGCTGAGTAATATTCCATTGTGTATATGTACCAAAGCTTCCTTATCCATTCGTCTGCTGATGGACATCTAGGTTGCTTCCATGCCCTGGCTATTATAAATAGTGCTGTGATGAACATTGGGGTACATGTGTCTTTTTCAATTCTGGTTTTTTCGATGTGTATGCCCAGCAGATTTCTGGGTCATATGGCAGTTCTATTTCCAGTTTTTTAAGGAATCTCCACACTGTTCTCTATAGTGGCTATACTAGTTTGCATTCCCACCAACAGTATAATAGGGTTCCCTTTTCTCCACACCCTCTCCAGCATTTATTGCTTGTAGACTTTTAGATAGCAGCCATTCTGACTGGCAGGCAATGGTACCTCATTGTGGTTTCGATTTGCATTTCTCTGATAGTGATGTTGAGCATCTTTTCATGTGTTTGTTAGCCATCTGTATGTCTTCTTTGGAGAAATGTCTGTTTAGTTCTTTGGCCCACTTTTTGATTGGGTCATTTATTTATTTTTTTAAAAAAATGTGTGTACTTATTTCAGTGATTTACTTTCCAGTTGTGATTTTCTCTTTCATATAGATTCTTGCATATTTTCTACTTAGAGAGGACCTTTCCATATATCCTTTAAGATAGGTGTAGCATTGTATTCTTTAAGTTATTGTTTGTCTGAGAAATTCTTTATCTCTCCTTCTATTCTAAAGGATAATCTTGCTGGGTACAGTATCCTGGGTTGTAGATTTTTCACTTTTGGACTCTGAATATATCTTGCTACTCCCTTCTGGCCTGCAGTGTTTCTGTAGAGAAATGAGCTGATAGCCTTTTGGGGGCTCCCTTGTAGTTAGCTCTTGTTCTCTTGCTGCCTTTAAAATCCTCTCTTTAACATTTGCCACTTTTATTATAATGTGTCTTGGTATAAGTCTGTTTGGATTTATCTTGTTAAGGGCACTTTGTGCTTCCTCTATTTGGATATCTGTTTCTTTCTTCAGGCCTGGTAAGTTTTCAGCCATAATTTCTTCAAGGACGTGTTCATTCCCCTTCCTCTTTTTTCTTCCAGAATTCTTATCATGCATAGATTTGCATGCTTCATATTATCCCATAGGTCTCTTATATTGCCTTTTTTTTGTGGGGGGGTTGTCTGCTGTTCTTCTTGGGTAATTTCCATTTTTCTGTCTTCCAGATCACTTATTCCTTCTGCTGTCCATAGCCTTTAGTTCAGCTTTGGTGTCTTCTAATGAATTCTCTGTTTTTTCCTTGGCCCCTGCTTATAGTTTCCAATTCCTTTTCACAGTAATCTGCATCTCTATCAGTGGTCTTTCTTAATTCCTGTAGTATTTTCATTCATTTCCTCCATTTTGAATTCAGTGTCTGTTAGACTGAAGAAGTCTGTTTCATTGTTCTTTCAGGGGAATTCTCGCTATCTTTTAATGGGGATTGCTTTTTCTGCTTCTTTACTTTACTTTTATTTCTTTTGCTCTGTGAGTTTAGAACAGTTATCTACTATGGTCTTCGAGGGCTGTTTTTATGTGGGGATGACCCTGTGTAGCCTGTGTGAGATTAATACTTTTTGGTGTGAGGGCTGTTTTTTAGTATGGATGCCTGCAGCCTGTTTCCTCCATGTATGCTGGCCATTATCCCCTTGATAGGAGCTGTGACAGATGTTGTAGTGACCAGAACCTGCACAGGATATTGACCAGCCCTCCTCTTTGGTCTGTGGTTGTCATTGCCCTGTTGGGGCAGGGTCTGCTCCCAAGTTGTTGGGAGTAGGAGCCCCCAGATCCATTTCTGATGTGCAGTGCAGGGGAGGTAAGATTGGAGCCCTCCCACCAGAAGAAGAGCCACTGAGTATTGATTGTCCCACTGGAGCTGTGTACCTGTGAGTATGCTCCGTGTGTCACCTTCACCTGTTGCGTGAACTCACACAGTGCACTGTTGTTGGCACTGTCTTCGCCTCACCTCAAGTGTGGACATGCTGGCAGTTGGTCTTGGTGTCTCTCAGGAGTTGTTTTCACAAGGTCACCGGTGCAGATACACTGAAGTCAGGTCCCAAGACTGCAGTAGTTGCATACCTGGACCTGCTATGGGAGCTATAGAGGCACTGCAGACCTTAGTCTGGCCCAGCCCCCGAGTGTACATGCCCACAAAGCCCACAGCTGCTAAGGCCAGGCCTGTTCCACCTGCACGAGCTTTTGTTGGGTCTGCGTTCTTAAACTAGTCTTCAAAAACATTGTGGTAATGGACAGAGGAGCTTGGCAAGCTGCATTCCATGGAGTCACAAAGAGTCAGACACGACTGAGCACACACACACACACACACACACACAAAGTATTTTAATTAGTTACTTTTTATTTTACAAAATAAATTCCAACAAGGAAATCAGACTTTCCTTATCAGTGGTTGAGTGATTTATCTTATAATAACTACTTGGACTTCCAGATGTTCAAGCTGGTTTTAGAAAAGGCAGAGGAACCAGAGATCAAATTGCCAATATCCGCTGTATCATCAAAAAAGTAAGAGAGTTCCAGAAAAACAGCTATTTCTGCTTTATTGACTATGCCAAAGCCTTTGACTGTCTGGATCACAATAAACTGTGGAAAATTCTGAAAGAGATGGGAATACCAGACCATCTGACCTGTCTCTTGAGAAACCTGCATGCAGATCAGGAAGCAACAGTTAGAACTGGACATGGAACAACAGACTGGTTCCAAATAGGAAAAGGAGTATGTCAAGGCTGTATATTGTCACCCTGCTTATTTAACTTATATGCAGAGTACATCATGAGAAACACTGGGCTGGAAGAAACACAAGCTGGAATCAAGATTGCTGGGAGAAATATCAATAACCTCAGATATGCAGATGACACCACCCTTATGGCAGAAAGTGAAGAAGAACTAAAGAGCCTCTTGATGAAAGTGAAAGAGGAGAGTGAAAAAGTTGGCTTAAAGCTCAACGTTCAGAAAACTAAGATCATGGCATCTGGTCCCATCACTTCGTGGGAAATAGATGGGGAAACAGTGTCAGACTTTATTTTTTGGGGCTCCAAAATCACTGCTGATGGTGATTGCAGCCATGAAATTAAAAGACGCTTACTCCTTGGAAGGAAGGTTATGGCCAACCTAGATAGCATATTTAAAAGCAGAGACATTGCCAACAAAGGTCCATCTAGTCAAGGCTATGGTTTTTCCAGTGGTCATATATGGATGTGAGAGTTGGTCGGTGAAGAAAGCTGAGCTCCGTAGAATTGATGCTTTTGAGCTGTGGTGTTGGAGAAGACTCTTGAGAGTCCCTTGGACGGCAAGGAGATCCAATCAATCCATCCTAAAGGAGATCAATCCTGGGTGTTCATTGGAAGGACTGATGTTGAAGCTGAAACGCCAATACTTTGGCCACCTCATGCGAAGAGTTGACTCATTGGAAGACGCTAATGCTGGGTAGGATTGGGGGCAGGAGGAGAAGGGGACGACAGAGGATGAGATGGTTGGATGGCATCACTGACTCGATGGACATGGGTTTGGGTAGACTCCGAGAGTTGGTGATGGACAGAGAGGCCTGGCGTGCTGTGGTTCATGAGGTTGGAAAGAATCAGACATGACTGAGCGACTGACCTGAACTGAACTACTTGGAATATTGCTATTGATGAACTGAAAATATCTCTGCAACCTGTAACTTCAGAACCTTATTAATGTTGGCATACATTCAGTAAATATTTTTACATAATTGTTAGAAAGATAAAGGAAGAATCTTAAACCAACTAGATCTTTAGATCTTGGAAGATTAAGATTTGTCTCTTTCACATCCTGGAAGATTAATTAAGATTTGCTTCTTTTACATCCCTCTCAGTATGGTGTATTTGTTGTTTGTATAGTAAATAATAATGTTTTCCTATGGAGCTACATAGGGAGTCCTAATTAAGGAGTTACAACTTCCCTCCTTACAATATTTCAGTGAATCAGTAATTCATCTGATATGTCTCTGTATTAGGAAGGATTATTTAAATATATTTACTAGTCAAGAATTTCCTAATTGCTGAAATATATCCCATTTTACAACTGGTTTTCTCCCCTTAAACTTAAAAAGAAGCTCTTAATAATATTTCAAAATTGAATACTAGCTAAAAATAGTAATTTTTTTATCTACTGTACCTGCTTTTATGTTAACTTCTTTTGTACTTAACACCATAGTTTTAGTTGAATGATCAGCAAGTTATGATATTTTGTGCCTAATACATAAGTAAACACATACCCCCAAAAAATCCATAGTGGAAGCCTTGAGACCCTACAACTGACATACAAATAGATTTGTCCTAGGCTTAGCTGAAAGCTTTCTGTGTGTAGAACAAGAGAATTCAATGACTAGCTTAGACTTGTGTTCAAGAGAAGAATTTTGTGCTATTGGACACCATCTTCCAAGCATAATATAGTGGTCAGTATTACTGAATTGTTTTCTGCCCTTTTTTTTTTTGGCCAGAGGAATTTTTATAAAATTAGATATACAAAGTAGAAATGTTCTTGTGCAGATGTTTAGAAATCTAATTCATATTCTTTCTTGCTTATTTTTCAGTAAACCAGATATGTCACGCCTGAGACTGGCTGCTGGGAGCGCAATTGTGAAGCTGGCCCAGGAGCCCTGTTACCACGAGATTATCACATTGGAACAGTATCAGCTATGTGCTTTAGCTATCAATGTAAGGAAAATGGCTAGTTGTACAGAACATGATTTTTTGTGTTCTTTGACTTTTAGTACTTGTGGTACTTCAGTATTTGAAACATTTGTTTATTATGATTTTAGTTTTGGTGCTGTTATTCAAATACTTGACTAGGCAGTATGAGAAATGAGATTTTTGTGAAGCCCATAATTTTCTGGTTTACTATTCCCTCTTTAATTTTGGAGATAACCTTATTTTGCCATAAAATGAGAATTGTTTAAAATAACATTAACTTTCTTAGAAAACAACGTAAGTAATTATTTTTTCAAATTGGTAGTACTTGCAGTCTATCGATTTATTGGATTCTTGGTCTGATATTTCTTAGGGTATTAGTGGTATTGGTTGTTACCTAGAAATTTTTTTAAAAAATTAGGGCAAGTTTGGATGTTAAGAGAGATGGACTTTGTTTGAAACTTGCTGTGTATAGTAAGTATGTGCAGATCATTAGTTAAATGTCCGCTGTCCAGAGAACATCCATGCTTATTAAATTCTAGAGACTTTCTTTAATAGCATACTGTATATGTTACTATCTCAGTCACCAAATTCCCAGTGTCAAAGTTCAGATTACCTAAGTTTAAAGGTTGTTTTCGAATTCTGTTGACTGTGAAACATGTATTAATTGTAAAACGTTAATTATTAGCACATTCTCTCAACTTACAAATATGGGATTACCCTATTGTAAGCAAAGCTTTTTCCTAATTTTGTTGTTCCTTTCAGCCACATGCTTGTCTCTGCTCTCTTATCCTCTCACTCTTACCTGCTCACATTTTAGCATTTGCTTTCACTGTTTTCCAAAAATGACCTAATTAAGTCCCCCAGTCCAGTGATCTTAATCTTTATTATACATGTCCTTTTGGCATCATTTGACACAACTCACTGCACCTTTATTTTTGAAATACATTTTTTCGGCTTTTGTCTCCTGATTTTTTTCATACTTGACAACTACATTTTCTGGCCCTTCCCAAGTTTCTGGACCCACTTCCAACGCCAAACAGAAATTTCAAACTTATTTTCTGAGAACGTAAGACTCAATCTCTCCCCAGTCTATTCTTTCCTGACATGCAGAGAACCTCAGTAAACATTAAGTAAAGGTGAATGGCATTTCTTAAACCTGAAAGCATGATTTATATTTGACTATTTGCTTGTGTTTGCACCTTGTTACAAAAGTACAGATAATTCTGTCCTTTGATATCTATTACATGTTTTTTATTCATAGCTTCTTAACCTTAACCATTCTGATTGCTGTACCCATTATTAGCTGTCATCTGTGCTCTTGGAAGACTTTGTCTATGGTGGGCTAAATTTCCCTATCAAGTTTTGGTCATGTTACTCCCCTGGTCAGAAATATTTATGGGCTTGTACTCATAAGAAAGAATTTTACCTTGCCATTCAAGCCCTTCTAATATTTTGACCCACATATACATTTAAAAATTCTGTTTAGCACAGCACCCTTTACCTATGTTTATTTCAGTGAAGCTGAACACTTTTTTTTCTTTTATGTACCTGTAGTTTGCCTCCCTCTAATTTTATTTTCACCCTCGTCATTTCTACATACCCAAATCCAACCCTTTCTGCAAATCAAGGCTCAGACACAATCTTCTCCACAAAACTTGCTCTTATTCTTAGAACAGATCTCCTTTGGATCCCCTACAGATTATATCTACAGTCCTGATACATACTTGCCTTGTGCTTAGTTACATGCCTATGGTTTATTTGTATTTACTTGAGTTGACCTCTTTAAAGGCAATGTTGTATCTCAGTGGCCTCTGTCATGTATTTGAATAGAAAGTAAATCTGGAGGAATGAAAATTCAATAATACAAATCTTGAAAGCAAAAGTGGCCCAGTCGTGTCCAACACTTTGTGACCCCATGGACTGTACAGCCCATGGAATTGTCCAGGCCAGAATACTGGAGTGGGTAGCCTTTCCTTTCTCCAGGGGATCTTCCCAACCCAGGGATCCAGCCCAGGTCTCCCGCATTGCAGGCAGGCAGATTCTTTACCAGCTGAGCCACCAGGGAAGCCCTTGAAAGTCAGTCAGTCATGTCTGACTCTTTGTGACCCCATGTCTATACAGTCCATGGAATTCTCCAGGCCAGTCTAGGTATTTTAGAATTTGAATGCACTTCTTGAAAATTTACTGTGTATGGCTATGTGCTGTGCATTGTTCTAGGTTCTTCGGATACGAAGGCGAGTCATGGCTATAGCCCTTAAGAAGACAACCTCTTAGGAGAAGGAAATATAAGTGCTGTTAATACAATGCAATACACACAATAATTGAACTATTTACAAGATACTACAAACAACTCAGAATAATTTACACTTAAAAAGTACACTTTGCTGTACAGCAGAAATTAACACAAAGGTTTATTTAATATGCAGACTAAAATGAATTTCTTAGTGAATAAAAGCTTTGATTGGAACTTTATCTTGGGAACTTTATCTTGGGAAAATATTTGGTAGTATTAGATACCATCTTCCTTATGTTGAACCAATTACTGGTTATAACCATAAACATGAAAGTATCAAGTGTCTGCTTTTTTTGAGAGTGTATTTTTCCTGATAAAAATTTTATCACTCTATCCTCTGCTTCACATGTTTTTATAACCTAGTCAAAGTGTAAATCTTTACTTCATATTTTTAATAGCCTTGTTGTTCAGTTGCTCAGTTGTGTCTGACTCTGTGACCCCATGGACTATAGCACGCCAGGCTTCCCTGTCCTTCACCATCTCCTGGAGCTTACCCAAACTCATGTGCATTGAGTCAGTGATGCCATCCAACCATCTTGTCCTCTGTCATCCACTTCTCCTCCTGCCTTCAGTCTTTCCCAGAATCGGGGTCTTTTCTAATGAGTTGGCTCTTTGTATCAGTGGCCAAAGTATTGGAGTTTCAGCTTCAGCATCAGTCCTTCTAGTGGATATTCAGGGTTGATTTCCTTTAGGATTGACTGGTTTAATAACCTAGTCAAAAGGATAAATCTGTTCTTTACTTCATACTATTTTTTATAAACTAGTGAAAAGGGTAAATCTTTGCAAAAACCAGAGCATACATTGGAGGACTTCCTCATTTCCCAGGAGCACATCTTTTAAATCTTTATTTAGGTGATTCTCTTTTGCTGTACCCATTGTTTCATCATTCTTGTCAATTTTCTCATCTTTTGTTGTTAAATGTGTCAATTGCCTTGCATATGATTTGACAGTTTTTTTCTAACATTATCTTAATGACCTTTTGAAACTCTCGTACCTTTGCTGTGATTCACAGTTGACATTGTAATTAATTTGCATTGTACTATTAGATCATCAGTGATTACTGAAAGAATGACAAAAACATGGCCTTGGAAATGTATCTAAGTAATGTGGAAGGATATTTGAGTGTTCTTCAGTGTTTTGTTGTTGTTTGCTTGCTTTATTGAGGTATATTTGATTTACAGCATTATGTTAGTTTTAGGTGTGACAAGTGTAGTGATGCCTGTTGCTTCTTCAGGTTATATTCCACTATAGCTTATTATATTAGGTAATAGTATTGAGTGAAAGTGAGAGTTGCTCAGTCATGTCCGTCTCTCTGCAACCCCATAGACAATAGCCCCCCAGGCTCCTCTGTCCATGGAATTCTCCAGGCAAGAATACTGGCGTTGGGTAACCATTCTCTTCTCCAGGATAATATTGACTAGTTTGTATCTATTAATCCCATACTTCTAATTTGTCCCTCTCCCACTTGTTTAATATTCTTACGAATAGCTTGTTCATTTGTGAATATATTTGTGATATATTGACTTTTACTTATATTGTTTGTTTGTAATTGGATATTTTCATAATGAATAATTGGATACTCAAAATTCCTCTCCCTATAGGAGTTATAATGAGAAAGGGGTGATATAAGTTTAATTTTATTTTGTGGAGTATAAGGATAGATAATAAACAGTAGTTCTGTTTATTGATTACTATTTTTTTAACTGAAGTATAGTTGATTTATAGTGTTGTGTTAATTTCTGCTAGATAGCAAAGTTATTCAGTAGTGTGTATATATATATATATACAGACACACACATACATTCTTTTTATATTCTTTTTCATTATGGTTTATCACAGAATATTGAATCTAGTTCTCTGTGCTATACAGTAGAACCTTGTTATCCATTCTATATATAATGCTTTGCATCTGCTAACCCCAAACTACCATTCCATCCCTCCCCCACTCTACCTTCCCCCTTGGCAACCAACCATAAGTCTGTTCTGTGCGTCTGTTCTGTTTTGTAGATAGGTTCATTTGTGTCATAGTTTAGATTCCACATATAAGTGATAGTATCTGTCGTTCTGATCTACCTACTTCACTTAGTATAATAATCCACAGGTCCATTCATGTTGCTGCAAATGGCAATATTTCATTCATTTTATGGCTGGGTAGTATTCCATTGTATTTTTGTCATTCATCTGTCGATGGACCTTTACGTTGTTTCCAGGTCTTGGCTCTTGTAAACAGTACTGCTCTGAACATGGCAGTGCAGGTATCTTTTTGAACTATAGTTTTGTCTGATTATGTGCCCAGGAGTGGGATTACTTGATTGTATGGCGACTCTATTTTCAGTTTTTTGAGGAACCTCCATACTATTCTCCATAGTAGCTGCACTTGACTACTTTTTTTTAAAGTGGGTGTTTGGTATTGTAATAAACTGAAGTTTAAAGTAAATGAAAGAAGATGCACAAAATAAAGATTTAAAGATAAGGGCAATATGTTGCAACCTAGGTTTTGAAGAAAAGCGAAATTAGCATTCTAGATAGAAGAAATAAATATACAGTTGCAATAATATGAAACACATCACACATGTTCATTGATGGAGTGTAATAATGAAAGTCTTTGTATATCTCATATATGGCTCAAAAGTCATATTGAGCTTTTCCCTATAGTTTAGAAAAAATTCACATAATCTGTAGCAGACACTGTGCTAGGTGTCGAGGCACAAAGAAGCATAAAATCACAGTGGTTGGCTTCAAGAAACAGCAGTGCATAAGACAGATAAACCAGTCCTTTTCATACTGTGTACTAAATGCTAGGCTGGAGATACGTGCAGAGTACTAGCAGAGCACAGTACTAGATATGCACAGAGGGTTCAGGATAAAGATTTACACAGTGATTTCTGGAAGATATGGGAGCTGTCCTTGAAGATGAGGACGGGTTAACTACTAGAGTGGAAGTGGGTGGTTTAGGAGAGCAAGTAGTGTGAGAAAAGCAGGCACAGTGATGAACAGTTCATTTATAGAACTAAGAGGAACGTGATGTTGCTGAAAGGGATTAGTAACTCCTGCCTTTGGAGTTGTGCGTTTTAATCTGAACACTAAATATTTAAATTGGACAAAGTTTTATCTTGCTCAGTAAATGAAAAAGGTAAATATGAGATAGTGTTCAGACTTGGTTTTACATATCTCATTTTAGGTTAAGGTGGATTAATATTTACTGGTTTTTATCTATTTTAAGAGTACATTCAATATGTTCTCACATAGGTGGCTGGTAGTCATTTTAAGGTCCAGGTTATCACTCTGGCCTCCATATTAACTTCTCACATCTCAGTCCTGTGAACTGGAGCACTGGTTGTGGGTACATGTGCTATGTTTATTCTTCTGATTACCTGATATAGTGGATTTCCTATCCAAAGTTGTTACTTCCTCTTTGATACCATGTCGGTAACATGTGGAATAATTATGTCTTCCAGGATGAATGCTATCAAGTAAGACAAGTGTTTGCTCAGAAACTTCACAAAGGCCTTTCTCGATTACGGCTTCCACTTGAGTATATGGCAATCTGTGCACTTTGTGCAAAAGACCCTGTAAAAGAAAGAAGAGCTCATGCCAGGCAGTGTCTGGTAAAAAATATCAATGTGAGACGCGAGTATCTGAAACAGCATGCAGCTGTTAGTGGTAAGCTTGTGTGAAAATGAAACGTGTATTTTCTCATCTTGCCAGTTCAGTTTTGTGGAACACAGAATGATGTTACTAATCATATTATATTTGTTGTTTATTATATTCTAATCAGCCCTCATTAAGTAAGAAGTTGTTATTACTGTTTTTCAGTAGCAACTTTTCCTCGTAAAAGGTCATTTTAAAATACAAATGCATGGTTATTTAAATATCAACCCATAGTTCTTTATGCAACTGACTAAAAGGCCAAGGGGAAAAAACAGGAACTCTGGAGGTAAATGAAACAGTTAAGAGGTACATTTATGTAGATTGTCTAAGTGCCCTCTTTTAGTTTAAAAAAGTCCAGGTCTTTAAACTTTATTGGTTGTCCTCACCTGTAGCTGACATTAATATCAGAGTCCTGTGTGCCTTTTTAAAATCTGCTCACATCACTCCGTCCACACTATTAGTTTTTGTGTCCCTGACTTCTATGACTTGATCAACAGCATTAAAAGCCATCCAGTTATGCAGGTCAGAAGTCAGAGGCATTCTTCATGCCTTCTTTTTTCCTCTCATTGGTCACTAAATCCTCTTAATTCTTCTTTTGGATGTCTTCACTGTTTCTCCCCAACTCCTCTATCCTGCTGTATTTCACTTGGATTATCATATCTACTCCTAACTAACTCCCTGTTGTAAATGTTCCCCTGCCTCCAGCTGATCCACACCACTGTCAAAATTATCTTCCTAAAACAGATCAGCTCACGTCACTTTCTTGCTTTGAGACCTTGGTTGGCTCCTTTCTGCTCAGAGGATCAAGTAGAAGCTCGTTAGCATGACCCTTTGTAGTTAACTCTCAGCCTGAGTTTTTGGGGTTTTTTTTTTATATTTTATTTTATTTATTTATTTTTTTTTAATAAATTTATTTATTTTAGTTGGGGGCTAATTACTTTACAATATTGTAATAGTTTTTGCCATACATTGACATGAATCAGCCATGGGTTTACATGTGTTCCCCTTCCTGGACCCCCCACCCACCTCCCTCCCCATCCCATCCCTCTGGGTCATCCCATTGCCCCGGCCCTGAGCCCTTGTCTCATGCATCGAACATGGAATGGTGTTCTGTTTCACATATGATAATATACATGTTTCAATGCTATTCTCCCAGAACGTCCCACCCTCACCTTCTCCCTCAGAGTCCATAAAATTGTTCTATGCATCTGTGTCTCTTATTCTGTCTCGCATATAGGGTTATCGTTACCATCTTTCAAATTCCATATATATGCATTAGTATACTGTATTGTTGTTTTTCTTTCTGGCTTACTTCACTCTGTATAATGGGCTCCAGTTTCATCCATCTCAGTAGAACCGATTCAAATGTATTTTTTTTAATGGCTGAGTAATATTCCATTGTGTATATGTACCACAGCTTCCTTATCCATTCGTCTGCTGATGGACATCTAGGTTGCTTCCATGTCCTGGCTATTGTAAACAGTTCAGCCTGAGTTTTAAACTTTCTCTCTAGCTATTCCTGAATGTAAATTCTTTGCTCCTTGTACTCTAGATTATTTGAAATTTGTGTAACCAGCTTTTTTCTCTGTTGTCAACTCTGTCTGGAAATTGCCTCCCCCTTCTGGCCAAACAAATAAACAAAACCAAGGAGAGAGGTTTGCCCCTTTTGAATCCTTTAAAATACAGTTTGGGGACTCTCTTTCTCATCCTACTTTACCTTGAAGGTTCTGGAGTTAAATCTCACCTCTGCCACCTCTGCCATTTACTGATTGTATTTGGGCGGGTTATTTATGCAGTCTGAGCCTTAGTTTCCTTTTTGTAAGATTGGTATAGTTTTACTTACATCTTATGGTGGTTATGATTAAAAAGTTATATATATAAAGCACCTGGCATAATGCATGGTCCAAAGAAGTACTTAGAAGTTATTAGCTGTTGTTATTTTAGGGTACTGACCTTGGTAAAGTAGGGCTTCTGTCCTGGTTCTGTCTGTGCTCAGTGTGAGGTCTTCGTCTAGTCTTATGCATCTTTATATTTAAAATAGTAAGCCCTACTAAAATAGTAGGTCTGGAAAAGAGTAAGCACTCAGTACATGTTTGATAGACTTTAAAAATTTCACTGAATTTTGAACCTTGTTACTTTTTTCTTTTGTACCTACCTTGAAATGAATATTACACACAAGCTTATTCTCTTTGAGTTCAGTGATAGAAATAAAGAAAATTTGGTGCCTTGTTGACACATAATTTTACTCTAGACTGAACATCTGATTTAAAATTGCAAGAGTAGGAAATATAAAAAGCATTGCTCAGAGTATGAATCTTGGTCTTTTGAGTAGCCTTTATTAAAACTAGTTAGCATTTCCATTTCTATGTGTAATGAACTGTACTGATCTCAGTCAAAATATTAAAACATTTGAATTTAAACTGAAAAGATACTTCATTGTTATTTAAAATGTCCTAGAAACAATGTCTGTTCTTTCTGTCAGTTTTTATGTTGCAAATTGTATTAAATAGTATCAACCTTTATTTCCTATTTTTGTGCCATACTGACTGAAAGATTTACTAGTTGTTTTCCTTTTGCACAGCAACTTACAAGGGAGTGTTGAACATAGAGTTACTAATAAGAAGAAAAATAGATTTTATGTTCCTTAGTCTTGAGTACTGGAGAAGGAAATGGCACCCCACTCCAGTGTTCTTGCCTGGAGAATCCCAGGGACGGGGGAGCCTAGTGGGCTGCAGTCTATGGGGTCGCACAGAGTCGGACACAACTGAAGCGACTTAGCAGCAGCAGGAGCAGCAGTCTTGAGTATAGTTTGGGTCACTTTTTCTCATATCTGTTGAAAATTGAAATATTTATCTTTGTAGGCTCAGCACAGGGTGCATTTAGTAGGAATATCAATATTGGCCATGATGGATAACTGAATAAACTTTTTGATGTACCTGAGCACTGGACATTTCAGTGTAATTTTTTTTCCAGCGATATTTTAAATTATTGGGATGCAAGAAATAGAGTATCAGAGAGAGAAAAAGAATGAGTAAGATTTGGTTTTCTAACCTGGATGTTTTTGTTTTGTTTTATTTCTTTTTCAGAAAAATTATTGTCTCTTCTACCTGAGTATGTTGTTCCATATACAATTCACCTTTTGGCGCATGACCCAGATTATGTCAAAGTACAGGATATTGAACAACTTAAAGACGTTAAAGAGTAAGACTTTTTCCATCCCATTTTCATATTTTCTGAAGGTTTTTCCCCTTTCCTGCTGATAATGGAATCTGTTATAATTAGTGTATTAAATTTATTTCATTTCTTAGGAGTTTAAGGTTCTTTACCTTGTTTGTTCTCTTTTTCTTTTTTCCTACCATCTCTTCATATTTCATTTCTTATATAATTCCCAAAACAGCTTAGCATAATAAACTGTATTACTGTTGTATTTCTCTACCAGTCTGGCATTTCTTTTCTATTGAAGTTATCCATTAAAGAGTTTGCTTTGTAATTCTCATCTTTTCCTACTTTATTCTGAAGCACTGTATAGATTTTTCTGTGGAGTGAATTACCACTCTTTATTCACGTGGTAAGCATATTTCCTTTGCAGTTCCTGTCTTCCTGCACAAGGAAGAAAGATAGTCTAATTTAATAATGGGCCAAGTTGATAACCAGGGAACTGTTCCCATACTTCACTGTTGATTCTCTGACTAAATTAGATTTATGACAGTTGCAGTTCTTTCAAAGATTCTTGTTGAGATGCCAGAAGAATATACCTGCCAGGGTGTAGGATGGAGGAATATAATGATATTTAGAGAAGTCTTTGTAAGACTCCCTTAAATAGAGATGAGATCCTATTTCTGTTACAGTAAAGGATGACCTCTGTGGTTTTGAATAAATTAATTTCTTATGCTTTTAGCTTCTTATTAAATGAAAATAACTCTTGGTTTCTTGATTCATAGAAATATTTTATAGTTAAGTATTTGTGGTGCTTCGAGAGAATAAAATTAAATTACTGGTAATTTTCTCATGACAAGAGAAAAGGCTTTTACCCTCTTTTTGCCACAGTTTCTATTTTTAAAAAATAAGCAATTAGTTTTCCCAAAATGAATTTTGTGTTAGTGTGATTATACTAAGGAAAACTTTTAGCCATTCCTCTTTCTCAGAACACGTTGGGTTTTGTTTTTTTTTTTAAATAGATAAAATATTCCTTGAAACTTACTAAATAAACATTTGGAGCTGTATTTATGAATGGTCTAGTACAGCCCTGAGTGATCTCCTTTTTGTTAGAGAAAAGGAACTGTAACCTATGCCTGAGGTCTCAGGGGTTACTTTTTTTCCCTTCTAGAACGATACCTTGTTTCACATTTCCCTCTTCTCCCATTTTTTCCTCTGTACTATCACTCTGTCCCATTCTGTATGCATAATACAGAGACAAAGGACTTTAATTTTTTTCTTGAATAGAATTTAATATAATTACCCTGAAACTGAGGTATGAAACTTTTTTTTCCCCTTTAGTATGTAAAGTTGTCAGCCCTGACTTTTTCCTCAAGTTATTGATGGAGGCTCTTATGGTTGTTAGAGTTTCCTAAAGACTTCAGTCAGAACCACAGTCAATCTTAGAATATTAGAATCTTCACTTTATGACCCAGTTATTGTTTTAGGGAGTCCTCCCTCCCTGCCATAGCTAGGGATTAAGATCACTTCTTTATTTCTACCATTTCTGTTTTTTTTTTAACTTTTCTATCTACCTAGCAAAATTAGTGAGACTTTGAGAAAGGATGTTATGAACTCCTACCTACATTGCTGATATGTTGTGATATGTATGTGACGTACTTTTTTTTCTCTATTGATTTATAGCTGTTTCTTTTTAATTTTTTCTGCTCTTGGAGTTCATTATATTTAGAATTATATCTGTATTTAATAGTGAATATTTTTCTTGGTATTTTTTAGGTGTCTTTGGTTTGTTCTGGAAATACTAATGGCTAAAAATGAAAATAATAGTCATGCGTTTATCAGAAAGATGGTAGAAAATATTAAACAAACAAAAGATGCTCAAGGACCAGATGATGCCAAAATGAATGAAGTATGTAATTCTTTGTAAATAGTTATGTTTCTGTATTGACTTTAAGCATTTGAGCATAGGGTATGAGACTTATGTAGACAGCATCAGTCTTTTCTACTAGTAGTAAATAGTAGTATTCGTGTTAGTAATTAGACTTACTAATATAGAATCAGTAGAGAATAGTAGTAATGCTGTTATAGTAAACTAATGACAATAATAGAGTAAGTATTTTAACTTACACTGTTGTCCTGAAAACTACATACTAAATGCATGTTCTGGGATTACTCCTAATTCACAGAGTCTAGTTTGCCAACTTAAGTACCTGATTTTTTTCTTTTTGTTTAATACCCATTGCAGAAACTGTATACTGTATGTGATGTTGCCATGAATATCATCATGTCAAAAAGCACCACATATAGTTTGGAATCTCCTAAAGACCCAGTACTGCCAGCTCGTTTTTTCACCCAGCCTGACAAGGTAGTTATTTTAGGATTTATTTGTGTAAGTTGAAATAAAATGTATTATCACCACTAGGTTGTGGGACGATCAGGAGGAATCAGTGTCAAGAGTTGACCCACTACTTACATATGGGGAAAGGTCGCCGTGAATCTTAACCATGTTCAAGATCAGAATATGGGCCAAGCGGGAGGACACAGATAGGTTCAGAAATGAGTTAAGATGATCTAGAATTTTTATTGTTTTCTGAGTTTTTTGTTAGTCTTAAGAGCACAGGCAAAAATGTGATCAAAGCTGGTAAATCAACAAGTTAAGGGCCATTGATTCAAAACGGGAAGGAGAATGCTGATACAGTCTGAAATTATAAGCCCTTGAAATTTCTAACTGGTATGAGGAAAGAATCAGAACTGACATTGGAGCAGGTGTAATACCTGGGGAACATTACAGGGATCTTCTCAAGCCACTCTCAGAAAACTCAAGTATAGTATTATTCTAAAAAAGGTATTTTTAAGAATCTCTTGGAGGTTTATAACAGTCATTACCTTGTTTGTTTGTTTTTTTAAAGCAGAATACCAGTTAATATCTTAACCCCAGTGTATAGAGATTGGAACAGGCCTTGTAGGTTCGTCTAAAAAGGGACTGTCTGCATTTAGGCATTCACTTTTTTGTGATTGAGATAAGAGGAGTATTATGTGGTCTCTTCCCTGTAGAATATTATTATATAAGCATGTTTTTGTTCAGGTGCTCTTACAGCTCTAGCATATTAGAGCTCAAAAATGGTGTGTTAATACTAGCACAAGGTTAGTTTTAGCTATTACAGCATTTAAAATTAGTGACTGAAATTTTGTGTTTCAACTGATTTTTAATTTCAATAAATACGTATTTTAAAATGCACTTTAAAACAAATGCTGCTCTAATTTAAGCTTTGTTGACTTCTGATTTGCTTCATAGATACAATGTTTCAGAAGTCATTGACTGTGTCTTTTTTTTCCCTTGCTTCCAGAACTTCAGTAACACCAAAAATTATCTGCCTCCAGAAATGAAATCATTTTTCACTCCTGGAAAAGTATGTTTTGAAAATTGTTTTAATTTTTATGTGGTAGTTTATTTTAGTGTGACTGTTGGTATAATTGTATTATTTTGTATTTCTTTTAAATTGGTGTATCAAAAGAAAATACATTTAGTAAGAAAAAGTTATTTTTACTATATAGTTTCAGATTGAGACATAGAACATATTTCTTAGCTTATGGTAAAACTCTTTATATCTTCTTTCTTAAATTTCTTATTCTGTAATATTAAAGTAAAAAGACATCTTATGTCCCTCCCTAGCAAGAGTCTGATTGTCAATTTTCATTGTTGACTATACGTTTTTTATGTTCTCACTTTCTATGTAAGCCTTCTTACTGTAGATAACTTAGAAACTTAACTGTTATTCTGTTAATACAGTTTTTTATTTATTCAAGTGATACTCAGTTTATAATTCTTATTTTGCTTAGGGATAGGCAGGCTTTTCATGATTTATAAATGTAAATACTTTGGCAGGTGTTATTTGTGATTTTTTATATCTAAATTTCTTTTGGCTTTTATCAAATAGAAAGAGATATGCACTTTTCATTTCAGCCCAAAACAACCAATGTTCTAGGAGCTGTTAATAAGCCGCTTTCATCAGCAGGCAAACAATCTCAGACAAAATCATCACGAATGGAAACTGTAAGCAATGCAAGCAGCAGCTCAAATCCAAGCTCTCCTGGAAGAATAAAAGGGAGGTAAGTACACAAGAAATACCATGCTTTACATTAAGGACTCCACCAAGGCTATGAGATCTAAGATAACATCTTTTACCCTTAATGTCAGTGAGTGAAAGTCAGTGCATATCTGTACATTCCTATTTTAACACTGATAGCCATTTACAGGTAAATGTATTTGCTTACTCACTTAGATGGGTACTCCATAGCCTTTCATATTTTAGCTTGTTGGGGCAATCCGTTGTTAGGCATAAGCTGGTTTCCAAACTAAGTGTCCAGTGAATGTAAATCTTTCAATTACAGCTCATCTATGCAGTGGAATACATAGTCCTTTAAAAATGATGACGTATGAGCTCGTATGAAGAGTTTCCACAATATGTGATTGAATGGAAAAGACAAAGAATAGAACAGTGTAAAGTATTTTTGAGTTTTAAGAAGAATTTGTATTTACATGCCCGTATACATGCATCAAAAGTTTTGGGCAGAGTACCCAGCGTCTTCATGGTGTACACAGGAATCTAGTGTAGGAGGGAGAAGCCCTGGTGTGGTTTTGAATTTCTTTTCCTGGGCATGTATATAACTTCTTTGTTTTAAAAAAGTGCTTTCAAATTATGCTGTGCACTTTGAATTTTTTATTTTCTTAAGAAAAAAGGAAAATAATTTACACTTTAATTAGTTTTAGCATTTTTTGCTTTTTGTTGTTGTTCAGTTTCTAAGTTGTGTCTTTTTTGTTCACCAGGACTCTTTATAAAGGAATGAGCTAGGTGTGTGTGTGAGAGATCATTTTGGTTGGCGAGTAGGGATTAGAGAATAACGGTCAGGGATGAAGTTGAGAGGTAGCCAAATTATGTTTGGCCTGTGTGGATAATGTAAAGGATTTGGTTTGACTTTAAGTAAAACTGGAAGATGTAGAGTCTAGTGATCTAATTTGCAATTTTAGAAGATTACCTAGGTTACTGATGGGGAATAGAGGAGCTAGAATAGTAATCTCAGGCAGGCATGAAAAGGGAGAAGGTTGGAAAATAGCCAAATGGTGTTAAATATATTAAAGTGCTTCCCTTGCAGCTCAATTGGTAATGGAAAATAGCCAAATGGTGTTAAATATATTAAAGTGCTTCCCTTGCAGCTCAGTTGGTAATGGAAAATAGCCAAATGGTGTTAAATATATTAAAGTGCTTCCCTTGCAGCTCAGCTGGTAATGGAAAATAGCCAAATGGTGTTAAATATATTAAAGTGCTTCCCTTGCAGCTCAGTTGGTAAAGAATCTGCCTGCAATGTAGGAGACCCAGGTTCGATTCCTGAGTCAGGAAGATCCCCTGGAGAAGGAAATGGCAACCCTCTCCAGTATTCTTGCCTAGAGAATTCCATGGACAGAAGAGCCTGGCCGGTTACAGTCCATGGGATCGCAAGAGAGTCCGACATGACTTAGGGACTAAACCACCATAAAAATAAAATGGATACTTTTTGGAAAGAATGAAACTTTTTGTTCATAAAGCTATAAAGCTACACTGGGAACAGGAAGAACTTTTAAGCTTTGATTGTAATAATAATTACAAATATCTGTATTAAAAGGCTTGATAGTTCTGAAATGGATCACAGTGAAAATGAAGATTACACAATGTCTTCACCTTTGCCGGGAAAAAAAAGTGACAAGAGAGACGACTCTGATCTTGTAAGGGTGAGATATTTCGTTTGAATTTATAATAAGTACAGTAATAGTAATTCTTACTATGTAAATAATAATTTTTACACTGAAACCAGTTAACGTTACTTTCGAGTTTGACATCTGATTTTACTTCAGTGGTTTTAATCACAAATTTGAGTTTATAATTATCCTCTACCATGTAATTTAAGTATATTGAATTTCTTGTGTGTCTTACCATTCTAGTAAGCAGTCTTTATTCTTTAAAGCTTTGGACTCAAACATGCCTGTTCTATACTCAGAACTGCTTGGCTTTTGTGGGGTTTTTTTTGTTTTTTTTTCTTTAAACACAATGAGTTTAGACTTAGCCTTAGAGAAAAGACTAGAATGAGAATTCTTAAAGGTTCTTCCATCTTAGCTGACTTCCTGAGCCTTTAATTACTAAATGTGATTCTAGTAAATGTTGGAAATGCTAAAGTTTTCATAAAGTCCTTGTTTAGGTTTTAAATCTTAATAGCAGTGATACTGATATGTGTGATAGACATAATTTATAATTATCACTTGAAGACAATTTGGCATTTTTAGTATGGATATAGAATACAGTTATGTATTTCAACACAACCAATGGCATTAATAATGGAGTACATTTTGACTTTCTAGGTTAGCTCTAAACATTTCTTGAATAACCTGTTAGGTTCCCTGAATTATTTTCTTTATTAGTGAAGTGTGGATACTCAGCTGGTAAGGCTTATCAGAATAAATGAATTAGCCCAAATGAATGGTGGTTGCTGCTGTTTCATTGTTATAAAGATTAATGTTTTTGATTAATGATTATCATAATAAGAAAAGTTTATGTGTTTTCATCTACTTGATTAATAGAGGAAAAAGTTATTAATAAGCACATTGCTTTTTCTGAAATAGTTCTTATACTTCTTGTCTTCCAGTGGCCCAAATTTATATATCCCACAAAGTTTAAGTGATTTTCAGTTTTTTTCAGGTTTCTCCAGTAATTTATTTTAGCAAGTTGTTTCTCTTTCCATTTAAAATTCTAAAATTCTTACTCAATCCTAACTATAGTATTAATTCTGATTATTATTGGCTGTTTAAAAATTTCACCCAAGCAGAATTAAAAATTGATTGCTTAGCCAGAAAGGAACCTTGTTATCTGGATTTATAGAAGAATCCTTGAGTGGGAAAAGCTATTTGTGTCTTCTAATCGGACCTCTCCCTTAGTGCAGAAATTCCTTCTTTATAATTTATGAGAATTAGTTACTATGTGCTTGAAAATGCCTTAAGTGGAAAGCCTGTAACTTCTCCTATTTGTTGAAGATCTCAGCTAGGTTACCCACACCCACATATACTGCTCTTCTTCCCCCCCAAATTAGAAAACATGCTTAATATTTTGTTATCCTATAAATTCCATATCTAGTCTACATTTTGGAGCAATGCAGAATAAAGTCCATGTTTTCATAGAACAGTTCTGAATTTATGAGCTTTTGAGATTGATATGTGTAGTTAATAAGGCTTTTGCCATCTTTTGTATAACTTTGCATCCATTTTCAGAAGAACCTTATTAATAAGCTTGTTTCAACTGAAATGTCTTCATAGAGCTGACATTATGAGACAGAAGTTCAATTTATTTATTTATTTATTTATTTTTCTGTTTCTTTTTTAAAATTTTTATTTATTTTATTTTATTTTTTAATAAATTTATTTGTTTTAGTTGGGGGCTAATTACTTTACAGTATTGTAGTGGTTTTTGCTATACATTGACATGAATCAGCCATGGGTTTACATGTGTTCCCCATCCTGAACCCCCTCCCACCTCCCTCCCCATCCCATCCCTCTGGGTCATCCCGTTGCCCCAGCCCTAAGTATTTGTCTCATGCATCGAACCTGGAATGGTGTTATGTTTCACATATGATAATATACATGTTTCAATGCTATTCTCTCAGAACATCCCACCCTCACCTTCTCCCTCAGAGTCCATAAGACTGTTCTATGCATCTGTGTCTCTTATTCTGTCTCGCATATAGGGTTATCGTTAACCTTCTTTCAAATTCCACATATATGCATTAGTATACTGTATTGGTGTTTTTCTTTCTGACTTACTTCACTCTGTATAATGGGCTCCAGTTTCATCCATCTCAGTAGAACTGATTCAAATGTATTCTTTTTAATGGCTGAGTAATATTCCATTGTGTATATGTACCATAGTTTCCTTATCCATTCGTCTGATGATGGACATCTACGTTGCTTCCATGTCCTAGCTGTTATAAACAGTGCTGCAATGAACATTGGGGTACACGTGTCTCTTTCAATTCTGGTTTCCTCAGTGTGTATGTCCAGCAGTGGGATTGCTGGGTCGTATGGCAGTTCTATTCCCAGTTTTTTAAGGAATCTCCACGCTGTTCTCCATAGTGGCTGTACTAGTTTGCATTCCCACCAACAGTGTAAGAGGGTTCCCATTTCTCCACACCCTCTCCAGCATTTATTTCTTGTAGACTTTTGGATAGCAGCCATTCTGACTGGCGTGAAATGGTACCTCATTGTGGTTTTGATTTGCATTTCTCTAATAATGAGTGATGTTGAGCATCTTTTCATGTGTTTGTTAGCCATCTGTATGTCTTCTTTGGAGAAATGTCTGTTTAGTTCTTTGCGCCATTTTTTGATTGGGTCGTTTATTTTTCTGGAATTGAGCTGCAGAAGTTGCTTGTATATTTTTGAGATTAATTGTTTGTCTGTTGCTTCGTTTGCTATTATTTTCTCCCATTTTGAAGGCTGTCTTTTCACCTTGCTTATAGTTTCCTTTGTTGTGCAAAAGCTTTTAATTTTAATTAGGTCCTATTTGTTTATTTTGCTTTTATTTCCAGTATTCTGGGAGGTGGGTCATGGAGGATCCTGCTGTGATTTATGTTGGAGAGTGTTTTGCCTATGTTTTCCTCTAGGCATTTTATAGTTTCTGGTCTTACGTTTAGATCTTTACTCCATTTTGAGTTTATTTTTGTGTATGGTGTTAGAAAGTGTTCTAGTTTCATTCTTTTACAAGTGGTTGACCAGTTTTCCCAGCACCACTTGTTAAAGAGATTGTCTTTTCTCCGTTGTATATTCTTGCCTCCTTTGTCGAAGATAAGGTGTCCATAGGTGCGTGGATTTATCCCTGGGCTTTCTGTTTTGTTCCGTTGATCTATATTTCTGTCTTTGTGCCAGTACCATACTGTCTTGATGACTGTGGCTTTGTAGTAGAGCCTGAAGTCAGACAGGTTGATTCCTCCAGTTCCATTCTTGTTTCTCAAGATTGCTTTGGCTATTCGAGGTTTTTTATATTTCCATACAAATTGTGAAATTATTTGTTCTAGTTCTGTGAAAAATACCATTGGTAGCTTGATAAGGATTGCATTGAATCTATAGATTGCTTTGGGTAGTATACTCATTTTCACTATATTAATTCTTCCAATCCATGAACACAGTATATTTCTCCATCTGTTTGTGTCCTCTTTGATTTCTTTCATCAGTGTTTTATAGTTTTCTATATATAAGTCTTTTGTTTCTTTAGGTAGATATATTCCTAAGTATTTTATTCTTTTCGTTGCAATGGTGAATGGTATTGTTTCCTTAATTTCTTTTCTGTTTTCTCATTATTGGTGTATAGGAATGCAAGAGATTTCTGTGTGTTAATTTTATATCCTGCAACTTTACTATATTCATTGATTAGCTCTAGTAATTTTCTGGTAGAATCTTTAGGGTTTTCTATGTAGAGGATCATGTCATCTGCAAACAGTGAGAGTTTTACTTCTTTTCCTATCTGGATTCCTTTTATTTCTTTTTCAGCTCTAATTGCTGTGGCCAAAACTTCCAAAACTATGTTGAATAGTAGTGGTGAAAGTGGGCACCCTTGCCTTGTTCCTGACTTTAGGGGAAATGCTTTCAATTTTTCACCATTGAGGATAATGTTTGCTGTGGGTTTGTCATATATAGCTTTTATTATGTTGAGGTATGTTCCTTCTATTACTGCTTTCTGGCGGGCTTTTATCATAAATGGATGTTAAATTTTGTCAAAGGCTTTTTCTGCATCTATTGAGATAACCATATGGTTTTCATCTTTCAATTTGTTAATGTGATGTATTACATTGATTTGTGGATATTGAAGAAACCTTGCATTCCTGAAATAAAGCCCACTTGGTCATGATGTCTGATCTTTTTAATATGTTGTTGGATTCTGTTTGCTAGAATTTTATTAAGGATTTTTGCATCTATGTTCATCAGTGATATTGGCCTGTAGTTTTCTTTTTTTGTGGCATCTTTGTCTGGTTTTGGAATTAGGGTGATGGTGGCCTCATAGAATGAGTTTGGAAGTTTACCTTCTGCAATTTTCTGGAAGAGTTTGAGTAGGATAGGTGTTAGCTCTTCTCTAAATTTTTGGTAGAATTCAGCTGTGAAGCTGTCTGGTCCTGGGCTTTTGTTTGCTGGAAGATTTCTGATTACAGTTTCGATTTCTGTGCTTGTGATAGGTCTGTTAAGATCTTCTATTTCTTCCTGGTTCAGTTTTGGAAAGTTATACTTTTCTAAGAATTTATCCATTTCTTCCAAGTTGTCCATTTTATTGGCATATAGCTGTTGGTAGTAGTCTGTTATGATCCTTTGTATTTCTGTGTAGTCTATTGTGATCTCTCCATTTTCATTTCTAATTTTGTTGATTTGATTCTTCTCCCTTTGTTTCTTGATGAGTCTGGCTAATGGTTTGTCAATTTTAGAAGTTCAATTTAAAGACCAATAGATTATGGTGAAAAAGTATCATCTTTTTTGTATACTACCAGCTTCACATTGAAATTTCACTGCAAAGGGATTATTGTTCATGTACATTTATATTAAAATATGGCCACAGGACTGCAAAAGGTCAGTTATCATTCCAGTGCCAAAGAATGTTCAAACTACCATATAGTTGTGCTCATTTCACATGCTAGCAGGGGAATGCTCAAAATCCTTCTAGACTTCAGCAGAGTGTGAACCTAGAACTTCTAGATGTACAAGCTGGATTTAGAAAAGGCAGAGGAACCAGGGATCAAATTGCTAACATCTGTTGGATCATAGAAAAAGCAAGGGAATTCCTAAAATACATCTCCTTCTGCTTCACTGACTACGTTAAACCCTTTGTGTGGATCACAACAAACTGGAAAATTCTTAAAAGAAATTGGAATGTCAGACCACCTTACCTGTCCTGAGAAACCTGTATGCAGGACAAGAGGCTACAGTTAGATTGGACATGGAATAATGGACTAGTTCAAAATTGGGAAAGGAGTACGACAAAGCTGTATATTGTCACCCTCCTTTTTCAAGTTTTATGCGGAGTACATCATGCAAAATGCCAGGCTTGATGCATAACAAGCTGGAATCAAGATAGCCAGCAGAAATAACAACCTCACATGCAGATGATATACCACCCTAACAGCAGAAATCAAAGAGGAACTACAGAGCCTCTTGATAAGGGTGAAAGAGGATAGTGAAAAACCTGGCTTAAAACTCAACATTCAGTATCATGGCATCCAGTCTTCATGGCAAATAAATGGGGAAAAAGTAGGAACAGTGACTTACTTTATTTTCTTGGGCTCCAAACATTTGCTCCTTGGAAGAAAAGCTATGACAAACCTGGACAATGTGTTAAAGAGCAGAGACGTCACTTTGCCAACAAAGGTCTGTATAGTCAAAGCTATGGTTTTGCCAGTAGTCATGTATGGATGTGAGAGTTGGACTATAAAGAAGGCTGTGCCCTGAAGAATTGATGCTTTTGAACTGTGGTGTTGAAGAAGAGTCTTGAGAGTCCCTTCGATAGCGAGGAGATCCAACCAGTCCATGCTAAAGGAAATCGGCCCTGAATATTCACTGGAAGGACTGATGTTGAAACTGAAACTCCAATACTTTAGCCACTTGATATGAAGAACTGACTCATTTGAAAAGACCCTGATGCTGGGAAAGAAGGAGAGAAGGAGGAGAAGGGGATAACAGAGGATGAGATGGTTGGATGGCATCACCAACTTAATGGACATGAATTTAAGCAAACTCCAGGAGATAGTGAAGACAGGGATCACAAAGAACTGGACACGACTTAGCAACTGAACAGTAATAATTTAGTTTTACAATTAACATTGTCCCCATTTCCTACTTCTGATGTTGATTTTATACCCCCTCTGTTCTGAAAACAGTACAGTACAAAATGAAAAATTAGAGCATTTAGTGCTTTAGGAAGCTAGATTATTTTATGATACTGTCAAGAAAACAGATACTGAATTTCCTTTTTACCACCAGCCTTTTCCAGAACATTAAGAATTCAACCATTTTTTTCAGATCTTTGGACATCAAAATGAATTATAATATTTATAATTGGAAACTTTAGTTTTATTTTAATATTTTTCTTCCCTTCTTTAAGTAATGACAGTTAATTTTTAATTTATGTACAAAACTCTAGAAAAATAACTAACAAATTAAAACCAAACATTTATATGTCTTTTTTATTCCCAGAATGCAAGATTAATTTAAATGCTAAAAAATCTTTTTATATAGCAAGTCAGCATCCTAAATAAAAGATGCTAACAAAATAATCTCAGATCATGCCAAGCAGATATAAATAAAATTTCATTCTTGGCAAATGAGAGCACTCTTTGTACATTAATGCTAGAAACATACTTCATTATATGCTAAAAGTTTTATCTGTTTAAATCAATAGTCAGTGATTTGGTCAAAATTATTATTCTTTTTTTTTTTTTTTTTTAGTTCTACCAGTTTATTGCTACCAACCCATTTCCCTCCACCCTCATGCACGCGTGCTCAGTCATGTAACCCCATGAACTGCAGCCCACCAGGCTCCTCTGTCCATGGACTTTTCCAGGCAAGAATACTGGAGTGGGTTGCCATTTCCTTCTCCAAAAATTATTATTCTTAAAGGCAAAATACTTGAAGCATTTTTATTCAAAATCAGGAACAAAACAAACAACCAGTTATCACCACTGTTATTGTTCTAGAATATTTGGCCAGTTCTGAAAGACATGAAATAGGAACCAAAAGTATGACAATGAAAAAGAAGAGACATTTACTTTTATACTCTTAAAAAAATTAAGGGGAAGCAATAGAAAAACTAAATTTAGCAGGGTAGATGTATGTTTGTAGGTATTTATACAACTAACTTTACTCTGGTCATTTTACTTTATATCAGATAGACACTTGGGGGAAAAGAGATTTACTTCACAGCGATAACCATTACAATGAAATTAGATAGAGGGATCTAAACATAACCTTAAAAAGAAGTAGGAGGAACCTATGTGGAGAAAACATCAAAACTGAGAAACATAGAAGAGAGAGAGGACATGCCATATTCCTTCATGGGATAAATGAATAAAAAAGATGACAGTTCTAAGTGAAAATATCATTGTAAAATTCCAGTGTGATTTTAAGTGCATGGCAAAGAATGTTGTTGTTTAGCTGCCAAGTTGTGTCCAACTCTTTGTGACACCATGGCCTATAGGCCCCCAGGCTCCTCTGTCCATGGGATTTCCCAGGCAAGAATACTGGAGTGGGTTGCCATTTCCTTCTCCAGGGGATCTTCCCAGACTAGATATCAAACCTGTGTCTTCTTGCATTGGCAGGTGTATTTTACCACTGAGTCACCAAGGAAGCCCAAAGGTAGAATAAATGGATGCAAAAAAGGAGTAATGATAAAATCAGCCCAACCAAACACAAACATACTTAGTTATAATTAGTAAAATACTGTGCTTTTGTTGAGTAGTATTTTACTAATACCTAGAAACATTACTGTTTCTGAAAAATAATACAAAGTAAAGGAAGCATAACATATCAGTGATTTTGAAGTGATTAATGTATCTTTGGCAGTGGGAGTAGGTAAAACAGTTTAGAACCTCAACTCACATCCTATTCTAAAACAAGATATGATAATGTCTTAGTCTGTTCAGGCTACCATAACAATACACCATAGACTGGAAGGTTTGAACAACACAAATATTCTCATATTTCTGGAGGTTGGAATGTCCAAGATTAAAGGCCAGTCCAGTTGCTGATGGGATCTCTGTTCCTGGTTTTCAGATGGTTACCCTGGATTCAATCCCTGGGTTGGGAAGACCCCCTGAAGTAGGAAATGGCAACCCACTCCAGTATTCTTGCCTGGAAAATTATGTGGACAGATCAGTGTGGTGGGTTACAGTCCATGGGGTCACAATGAGTTGGACATGAGTGAACACACATACACACACACACACACACACACCCCTCCCTTCTTGCTATGTTCTTATCTAGTGGTAAGAGAATATGAGTTTGAGCAAACTTCTGGAGCTGGTGAAGGACTGGGAATCCCAGTGTGCTGCTGTTCACAGGGTCGCAAAGAGTCGGACATGACTGAGCAACTGAACAACAACAAGCTGGTGGAGAGAGAGAGTCTGAGATCTCTCTGGTGTCTCTTTTCCTAAGGACACTAATCCCATCATGAGGGCCCCACCCTCATAACCTTAGAATTATCTCCCAAAGACCCCATCTCCAAAGAATATCAGAATACTTCAGCTTGTGAATTTTGTGGGGACACAATTCAGTTCACAATGAACAGGAAATAAAATTTAAAATATACACAAAAGTGTAAAATATTGTAGATTAAAACTCAAACTCCAATAAACAGACAAGGGGCATAATTAGGCAGTTCACAGATAGGAAACACAAATGACTAATTAAACATGTGAAGAATTATAAGTAATCAGATAATTTTTGTTTTCACTGATGTTTTAAGAATGTAAATTGGAACAAACCTTTTGGAAATTAACTTAGTACTACAAACATGTTTTTATATGTTTTACACACATGGTATACCCATGGAGAAAATTAGAAATTCATACATACTATTCCTGGTTTCTTTGAAGAATCTCTTTAAAGAATCTCCATCTACAAGTCAAGGCTTAAATTCTGTGAATGTAGACTGGGATTTTATATTAAATTTGAAACTCACTGATTTTTGTATTTTGTTGTTGTATCTGGGAAGAAGCAATAACTTTGATTCAGAAGTGTTTTCAGAATTTTTAATAAATGATGAATATGTTTAACTTTTGTATCTTGCAACCTCCATTTATGAAGTAAAATAGTTCTTTTATGATGTGTATGCATGATGCATTACATAGTTGATATTTATGTCTTATTAATATACACTGCATGATAAAATTAGGATTACTTAAATTGACTATCAAATGCAGATCCACTATACTCAGTGTAGTTGTCTGTTATTTAAGCATTGAATTTGGCTTTTTTTCTTTTTAGTAGACCAGATGGATTTTTTTTTTTCAAGAAAATACATTGATTTTGTTACCAAAACAGTATAGACATTTGTGAAATATTTGAAAGTAAGTTGCCAATTAAAACTTGGTAGAGACAACAGATGCTAATAAGAAACAACTGCAGTTCTTCATAATGAGTACGGAACTATGACTCCTTTTAAGTGTTGAATTTAGAATGTTCTTTTTAATGGACTAGCTTTTCATCAAAAATTTATTATCTAATCATCTACTGATCTTGAGAGGTTTCGTCTGAGGCTCTCTAGCTTGAGTAAGAATAAAAATTTACCCTCTTACCCCAGATTATGTTTTATATTAGAAAATTGTTAATAAAAGCAAGTAGGTAGTTATGGTTCTGACATGCTTAAAATCTCTATACCTTATTTAGGTACATTCTTATGACTGAAGTGGATAACATATTTTGTTTGTTTGTTTATTCTTGAACATATACACACACACACACTAATAATGTATACTAAGTTTTATATTTGAAATCGTGGCTTTTATTCCTAGTCTGAATTGGACAAACCTAGAAGCCGGAAAAAGACACCTGTTACAGATTCAGAAGAGAAATTAGGCATGGATGACCTTTCCAAGTTGGTACAGGAACAGAAGCCTAAAGGCAGTCAGCGTGGACGAAAGAGAGGCCATACAGCTTCAGAGTCAGACGAGCAGCAGTGGCCTGAGGAAAAGAGGCTCAAAGAAGATACACTAGAAAATGAGGATGAACAGAACAGTCCACCAAAAAAAGGTAAACGAGGCCGACCACCAAAACCTCTCGGTGGGGTTACACCCAAAGAAGAGCCAACGATGAAAACATCCAAAAAAGGAAGCAAAAAAAAGTCTGGACCTTCAACAGCAGAAGAGGAGGAGGAAGAAGAAAGACAAAGTGGAAACACAGAGCAGAAGTCAAAAAGTAAACAGCACCGGACTTCAAGGAGAGCACAGCAGAGGTAAGTGTGTGCAACTCTAAACTGCATGCATTCAGTTACTGTACTGTAAATCATAACTTGATGCTGTCTGCATCTGGGCCTTCCCCAAAGCAGAGCAGAGTCTCCTGACACTAGTGCAGTTGAATCCACACAGTCCACACCACAGAAAGGACGAGGAAGACCATCAAAAAGGCCATCACCTTCACAACCCCCCAAAAATGTGTAAGTTGTAAATAATATTAAGTTTCAAACCAGTTTCAAATTATTTTGCAAGAATTCATGCATTTCTAAGTGTAGCAATACATAGTGAAAGTGTTAGTCGCTCAGTTGTGTCCAACTCTTTGTGACCCCCTGGACTGTAGCCCACCAGGCTCCCTTGTCCATTCTCTAGGGAAGAATTCTCCAGGCAAGAATACTGGAGTGGGTTGCCATTCCCTTCTCCAGGGGATCTTCCCTACCCAAGAATCGAACCAGATCTCCTGCACTGCAGGCAGATTCTTTACTGTCTGAGCCACCCATATATTTAGCCCATTACACTAGGTAAGATAAAATTTTTGTAAACTTACCTAGGTGATTGATATCCCAATCATCCTTTGCCGACATTTGTACATTTTTATAGGTTTTAGACAAATGGTTATAAACAAATACCAAATAGTTTATATTTCCAGTACACACTTTATGGTACCTAAAGAGACGATGGCGTACCTTTAAATAATCACAGCGTAGACCACATTTTCTTGTTATTCCACACCACAGGTTTTCCATCTTTCCTCAGCAGCTTTAAAAAAATAGCTTATACACTTTTGCTTTCATTCTTTGATCAGTGTAGGAAAGTAACAGGCATCATTTTTCCTTAATTACATGGGTGGAAATTATCACATAGTGATCTCAAGCTTTTGATGTCTTGATACTGTTTGTTTTCTAATCAAAGGAACACATCTGTATCTACATATAGATAGTTTTGGATGTTCGCACAAGTACATGTTTATAGGAGAGTTACAGTAACAAATCTATGCCCAAAATTATTTAAGTGGCAGGGGCATCAATGTTGTAATTTGTAAATTTGGCACTTTTTTCTCATTTAAAGCAAAAACAGTAGCGTATTGTCTGTTTGAAATTTTGCAGTTTTTCTGAAAGTAATCCCACACTTCAGTGGCTTGACTTTTCAGAGTTGCCAGCACACCTTGGTTAAACGCTCAGTTCATAGTTTTTCCTGTTCCTATGTATTCCGTAGGAAAAGTTACCTGAGTGTCTAGCCAGTACTTCCTACCTTTTTCCATTTACTTTTTCCTTCACGTAAAAAGTAAAGGTAAGTACATTTTTGCGGCAGCTTTGTAAGTGTGTTTGTATTCAACCATGAAAAATCACTGTTTAAAAAAAAAAAATTCCTAAGCTTAAATTGCGATGATTAATTTTATAACAAGAAAATAACAGGGTAAATATCTTTCATGCTTGTAACTTTAATTTGTTTATATTTGGGCATCATAAAATTAAGGGCTTATATGATTATCATGTTATCTCGTAAAATTACACAAGTCCTCCTCACGGGAATATTCTAAATGAAGCAAGTATTTTCTGTTAAAAAAAATCAACACAGAAAGAGAGTCTGTGTCCTGTCTTAACAGCCTAACTTCTTTTTACTGGAAAGCCCCTGTTTAGAGGTAGTGTTATCACTTATGTTACGATTTGCTTGTTTTCTTGTTCTGATCTCAGTGGAATTGAGCAAGATTGTATTCTTTTCCCTGTATTTTCTTCTGTTAACTCTGAAAAACTGAATCAGGTAAGTAAATTTGAGTAAATTGGTTTGAGGACAGATTAAACAGTATGTATATTCAATTGCTTATAGAAATGATTAGGAAATTCTAAATTAAAAATTAAATACCAACAGATACATACATTTAATTAAATGGTGGTATCTGTTACATATTTTTGAGTGTCTTCTATGTATCAGAGAGTACTAGGTGCTAAGGAATATAGTGACAGGAAACAGACATCCTTACAGTACATACCATCTAAATGGGGATGTAGTTATTAAATAATCACACATGAGTGTGGAATAATAAGTTGTGAAATGTACCTTGGAGGACAAAGTTAGGGTGCTGTAAGAGAGTGTAATGAGAGGGCTGGGGAACTTTTCTCTTTGGAAAGTTGATTCCTTGAGAACAAACTGATTTCTCAAGTTGATTACTTGAGAACAGTAGGAGTTAGACTTCTAGAGAGTAGGCAGAGGAACATTTCAGGTGGAGGGAACACTGTTTTGGAAGGTTCTGAAGTGGGAAAAATCTTGACAAATTCAGAGAGCCAAAGGAAGGCAGTTTTTGCTGTATTGCAGTTTCAGGGAATTGGGGTGTAGAAAGAGATGAGAACTGACAAGTAGGCAAGGCCAGTCTATAGGTCCTTATGTACTTATCAAGGAGGTTAATGCAGTTACTCTCAGTACAGTAGGGGCCTCTCAGGGGCGTGACATCAGCTATTTTATATTTTTAAAAGATTACTTGTAGAGAGGCAAAAGATGAGAATGGTTTAAAAATATGTATGATGCAACAGTGAAGATGGAGAGAAGTGAAGGGATTTGAGATTTCTTTATAAGTAGAATCTTTGGGTCAGATAAAGAATTGCACGCTATTAAGGAAGATTCTAAATTTTCTGGTTTGAGTGACTCAGTAGACATAGATGCCTTTTACACAGACTTGGGAAAGATAAAAGGAAGAGTAGACTTTGGGTTATATTTTAAAATCCTTTATGGCATTGGTTTCAGTCACCCTGACTTTTGTTATTTGGTAGATCTTTTTATATGTAACATTCTAGGGTTAGGTACTGGTTTAGGATTTAGAATGTAAGAAAAATATTTCTTGGCTTACACAGTAATTGAGGGTAAAAATGATAATAAAGCAAAGTCTATGAAGTATTTAAAAGCATTTCCTCTTATGAAGTAAAGTAGAAAGTGAAAGTCACTCATTTGTGTCGGACTCTTTGTAACCCCATGGACTGTCAGTCCATGGAATTCTCCAGGCAAGAATACTGGAGAGGTAGTCGTTTCCTTCTCCAAGGGATCTTCCCAACCCAGGGATCGAACCCAGGTCTTCTGCATTGCAGGCAGATTGTTTACCGTCTGAGCCACCAGGGAAGCTCAAGAATTCTGGAGTGGGTAGCCTATCCCTTCTCCAGGGGATCCTCCCAACCCAGGAATCAAACCCTGGAGTCTCCTGCATTGCAGGCAGATTCTTTACCAGCTGAGCGGTATACCAGGGAAGCCCTCTTATGAAGTAAACTACCACTTAAAGATCACAGTGTTCATTTTATTTTACCTGTGTTTTACTCTAGCCGTGTAGGACGCTCTAAACAAGCAGCTACTAAAGAAAATGACTCAAGTGAAGAAATGGATGTGTTTCAGGGTAGCTCTCCTGTCAATGATGAAAATCCACAGGAAGAAACAGAGGAAGAGGAAGTCTCTACAGTAAATGTATGTGTTTTTTAAAGTGCCGTGTCTGATAGTATGGAATGTGTTCAATAGAATTAGACTTGATAAGTGGTCAGATTCTTTTAGCACTTGCTGTTACTTAATAATTCTGAATATTTCTCTCTATATTTTTTCATTAGTTTGTAGTGTTAGTTCATCTATCAGCTTAGATTGTGGAGAAAATATCATTTATGAAAACCTGAAACCAAGTGAGAGTAATAGACGTAGCCTAGTGAAAGTGTAAATGTCTAGTCTACAGCTGAATACGGAGAAGAGCAAGTGATAGTCTCAGGATGACACCGCATGCATTTGAGTTTTCCCAGTATCTTTTATATATATACACTTGGTAATATTTCATATACTTTTTTTTTTTTAGTTTCTCAGCAGCAACTAGAAGTTAGTCAGTCGTGTAGAATAAAGTCATGTCTTCAAATAAAATTAGCGTTTGGAATTCATAAAAATTGGCAATAGACCTTTCTTTCACAAAAGTAGGAATGTGATGCCTCCTAAGATACTTTTTAAAATAATGAATGACTTTGTCACATCTCCGATTTTTCTCTTTGGAAGAAATAGAATTGATGCATCTAAGTAAGAGCTGTGTGTTGCTAATATTCATGCTGAATATGTGGATCAGCTCAGCTAGTTTCAGGTTTTTTTTGAGAAACGTGTGTCCTATGATCAAGCCCCAGAGTTGACCCCTGCCTCTCTGTCTTATTTAATATAATCAGCACCTCTATTTGCATCAGGATTCATTTATCTGAATTAGTTGAAGACCAGAGAAAAAAATGTTGAATTATGGTCTCAAACTAGTTTGGCTTGTAAAGGGTTTTTATGGAGGGAAGGTATAAAAATAAGGCTGAAGAGTACATAGTAACTGATGGCTTCATTCAAGGAGAACTAAACTATAAATTAATTACATTAAAATCCTGTTCTGTTTGTGTTCCTCTTGTTAATACTGAACTTATTTTATCTGAAATTTTATGCTTTCATTAGTACTTGCCACATTTTTTATGTTTTTGATAGATATGATCCAAACTCAATAGGTAATTTCTGAGAAAGGTAGCTATAAGCCTAAATTCATAAATATCAGATGTTTTCCTTTACTACAGACACATAAGTAACAAGGTGATATTTGTCATTGTTTTTTGCTGTTGACACTGACTTCTGTTCATTTCTCTTTAAAATTATTAAACAGAAAAGTAAAATATTTTCTCTTTTGCTAATCCTGGGAAAGGCTATTTATGAGCATTCATGTATTATATAGGTCTAAGTATATGATGCTAAGGCAGAAAGTTAATGTAGGAGAAAGATTTTAAGGAAGGACTATTAGGAACATGTTAAGAATAATAATTGGTTATAAAACAATGGTAATTACACCTGTTGATGTTTCTTTCAAGGTGCGGCGGCGAGGTTCTAAAAGAGAAAGGCGATGAACAGATGCCGTTAATAACTTTCTGTGTGAGAGCTTTGAAAAAAAAAGGTTGTCAAGCTTCAGGCTGAGTAAAGCCTTTGATGCACAAAATGGGACTGCTGAAGAGTGGACAGTCGGACCTTACTCTGATGACCTCGTGTCTGTGGTCACATGCTTCAGCCATGCGCATGGTGACAACATTGACTATGGAGTCTTGTGAAAGAGTCTAATGTGCGATGGCTATGTAGACATAAAATAAAGAAGAAACTTGTAAATATATTTTTTCTTTTCTTTTTTTTTTTTTAATGTTTCTGACTTCTAAAGTGCTTGTATAGCTTTTATCTGCGGCTTTAAACTGACAGTGCCCAACTGTTCATTGGATCTATTGATTTGAAAAGTTTGTTAGGATAGATCTTAAGCAGTAATCTGTCAGTGTTTGTATTTGTATTCTCTGCAATTTTACTGTGAAAAAATTTTTTTTTCAACGAATGGTGTCATTTTCTTGATGTCACTGTTTGTTGGAGAGTTGAAATGCTCTCTTTCCCATGCGTCTCTTAGCTGGTGTTTACTCCCAGGCATCCTTAATCTGCAGAGGTGCTAAGTGGTCTGCCATCACACCTGAATCATGCCTCTGACGGGAGGACACCACACAAATGGTGAAACAGTCCTGAAGTTGTTCAGTTATTTTACACCTCAGTATTGGTCCCAGAATTTTCTGGCCTTTCATGGCAATGAAAATTTTAAAAAGAGAGAGATTTAAAATATTTTAATTTTAAAGAGTGTGTTATTAAAATAATGTACTGAATTCTTTATCCCGTTTTATCATCCCTTTTCAGTTTTTATTAATCTACTGTATCAATAAAATTCTGTAATTTGAAATAGTTTCTGATAGTCTAGAATGTTATTGTGTATAGATACTTCCTCTTGAACATTATGTTCAGAAAATGCAAATTATTACACTATAATATAAAATCTGATATATACACATTAGAAATGTTTCAGTTCTCCATAACAGTGTAAAGTTAATCAGAAAGAAAAAAATTTTATTGATGCAGTGTGTCTTTATAAAGCTGTTCTTGAAAGCAAGTGTTTTGTATTTTATAGTGAGTTGCATGTTTATGGAAAAAAAAGTGCTGAAAATGGGATGTGCTCTTTTCTGTAAATTCATATTTAGCCATAGTATATGATAGACTGCCCCATAACATAGTTTTTCATCAAGAGTTTATTATTGTACTTTATTTTGGAGCCAAAAATTTTGGGGGGGGGGCTGGGTGGGAGTGATATATCCAACTATATGAGCTACTGTAGGTACCACAGTCTTATGAACTTTGAATGAAATTCCACTTGTCCAGATTGAGAGAAGTGGAAATTTATTTGGGTTTAGAGCATATCTTTCTTCTTTTCTTTGTTGTAATCTACAAAATACAGAAACAAAGGCAGTATCCTTTATACAGTTTTATGAACTGTATTTTCCACCAAAACATATAGGGTATGACTTAATGCTTACCTAAATTCATTTAGTATTTCAGGTGCTGTTCTTTCATTTTTTCATGGTTACCATCAGAAAAGAAAATCGTATTCTAACTTATTTATCACAGTGAATAATGGAGCATTTTCATTTAAATATACCATTATGTTTAAGGTATATTTCTGAGATTGGTTATAATAGATGGGGGATATAATAAAGAAACTACTATTTTGGAAAATGATGTTTACTATTTTCCAGTGTATACTCACAATTGACGTGATTATTTTTCTTTTAAAAATTTCTTCATGTTTATGAAAGGGCCTTTTATTTTTTTAAAAAAAAAGTTTTGAATTGTGTCTTTTTTTTTTAATTGTGTCTTAATCTCTCAGTATTTAACTGTTCTTCATTTACAACAGTACTGACACCAGTGATAATGGGAGGCTGCTATATATCAAGGCAGCTAATGTTGGACCAAGATACAGCTGGTTTTTAAACGTGTCATTAGCTCAGTTCTCCCAAACAAGCTATTTCTATTTCAGCAGTACAAAGGCATGTTTTTAAATCTATAAAATAAAGAATAAGGGATAGCTTTGTATTTTTGTCTTTGACTAAATTGCACCAGAAATGTTTATGGAAGTATATCTTTAAGACCATTTTATAAAACATAATGAAAAAATGATTGTGGAGGATTTTTATTTGCATGATCATAGTTAACCAAATTTCATTGCACATTTAATTCTGTACATTAGTTCACACAAAATGCTCATTGTAGATTTTGTTCAATGCCAATGAATCTGTGATTTTATAACTTGTCTGTTCACTTTTTGGGAGGATTACAATGTAAATTTTCCATTTTTCTGTAGAAAAATAGGTGCAATAATGATCAAAGTTTTGATGTCCTGAGTCATCTTAGGGGATTATCTTATATTATGTTTAAACTTAACATTTCATGTACTAACATTTGGAGAGCCACATATTATAACTAAAGTAAAATTACGTATGTGTAAAACATTAATTGCTAACAGTGGTTAGCAAACTCTTCAGTGATAATGTTCATTTTGAAAATATGTACTGTATAAAATTAAGAAAATAGTTAACTCACTGTAACAAGTTCCACTATGAAAATCTTACAATTCTTCAGTGAGGTTATCTTGCTGCACTCTGTAGCAAATCCATTTAATCTACATTATAATAAAATTTCTTGCTGCAGTGCAACAGGAAGCTTTTTCAGTGATCTCCACTGTATATGTAAATTACAAATGTGGCTGTAAAACTTGTTCCAGGCATTAAAGGTTAAATTACTTTCTGTATTTTCTTACAACTTGTTTGATTTTTAAGATTTCCTTTTGCCCACTTAAAGAATGTCAGGAATTTAAGAATTTGTTTAACTTAGGCATATGTCCCCTACCATATAGTATTATGTCACCATAATGAACAATTGGTATTTAGGTAGATAACCAATTTTCAGACACATTTTTGGATTTTCTGTGAAGTTGAATAAACATGAAAGCTAATATATAATTGTATTATTTTATTTATGTGAATCTATATACATATACATTTAAATATTTACTAAGTGGAGGAGGTCATATTTTAATGATTTTTACTTTTGGAGCCTTTGGTTTGTGAAGAGAAAAGTATATTTCCTAGTAACATTTTTAAAACTTTTTGTTTGAACTTCTCATGCAAAATCTTGGCCAACAGAGATTTACTAAGTATTATTTAAATGATTGCACAACTGAAGAAAAGAAATGTATCAACTTCAAAAGTAAGCATTAAGAAATGTAGTGGCAGTTTTGTTAATGTGTTCAGCAAATATTTATTGAATTCCTACTGTGTGCTAGGCTGGTTACAGAGGACAAGTATGATCAGGATAGTAAGTCTCTGCCCTTGCAGAGCTCACGTCCTCCACAAAGAGGTGGGGGAATAAGGAGAAAAACAAGCAGTATTTAATATCATATATGGTGGAAAGTGTGGAGATTAGAAAAAGACAAATGGGATAGAGAGTAGAAATGATTGGAGGAGAAGCTGTTTTATACACTTGGAAGCTATGTTATTCAGTAAAATTTAGGATCGTTACATTTTTATGATGAAGTTGACACTTTTATAAAATGTCATTTGTTGTCTGTATGAATACATCGTGCTGGCTTTGATAATCAATACAGCCATACCAGTTTTGTTGTAACTATTCTTTGCATGACAGAACTTCTGTCCTGTTATTTTCAACCTGTTTGTGTCCTTATGTTTAAAAGCGTGTATTATGTAAACATTTTATCCTTTGGTCTTGTTCTTTTATCCAGTCTTAGAATTTTTGTTTTTTTAATTAGAGTCTTTAGGCTATTTATTTTTGGTTTAATCACTGATATGGTAGCTTTTATTTGTATTTTCTTTTTTGCCATTTTTTTCTTCATTCCTTTATCTTCTCCTTTTCCTACCTTCTTTTGGCTCAGTAAAGTACTTCTTGCTATATTATCTCTTTTACTAGCTTTTTAGTTATACCTGATTGTGTTATTATTTCAGTGGTTTACCTGCAGATTACAATATCTGTATTTTACTTACTATGGTCTACCCTGTATTCATATTTTTACAACCCTATGAACAATGCAAGAAGTTGAAAACAGTTCAACTTCATTTGCTGTGCTTCTACTCTTTGTTCTATATTTTATATATATTTTTTGGTTTTAAATGTCAGAATATCAGTGCTTTCAATAATCAGTGTTCTTAGTTGTTTACCCATAATTTTCTCTTTGCTTTTTTTTTTTTTAATTTGGATAGTTCTGTGCTTCCATCTTATTTCATTTTCCTTCAGCCTGAAGAACTTTTAGTATTGCTTATGGTGCAGGTCTGGGGCAGTTAATTCATTCAGCTTTTTTTTGTTTGTTTGAAAGTGCTTAATCACACCTTCATTATTGAAGGGTATTTTCCTTGGATGTGGAATTCCAGATGGGCAGTTTTATTTGGCAGCTTAAAAGTTAGCGTTCTCTTGTCCTCTCATTTCTGTGTTTTTTGTTGTGAAGTCAGCTTAAAACCCTTTTGCTCTTTGTAGGTAACATGTCTTTCTTTTCTGGCTGCTTTTAGGATTTTCTCTTTATCTTTGTTTTTAGCAGTTTGACTGTGCTAAGTGGTTTTCATTTTATTTGTCATGCTTGGGGTTTCCTGAGCTTTTGAAGCTGTGGATTGATGTGTTCCATCAGTTTTGAAAGATTACCCTCACAAATTACTTCTACTCTATTATCACTCCTCTCTTTATTATACGTTATAAATACGGCTTCCCTGATAGCTCAGTTGGTAAAGAATCCACCTGCACTGTGGGAGACCTGGGTTTGACCCCTGGGTTGGAAGGATCTCCTGGAGAAGGGAAAGGCTACCCACTCCAGTATTCTGGCCTGGAGAATTCCATGGACTTATAGTCCATGGAGTCTCAAAGAGTCAGACATGACTGAACGACTTTCAATTCACTTTCACTTTCCCTGTTCTTTCTACTTGTTTTTCTCTCTGTGCTTCACTGTTTTGAATGTTTTCTATTAACCCATCTTCAGATTTATCAAGCCTGTCTTCTGCCCCATCCAGTCTTCTATGTAACCCACCCAATTAGTTGATTTCAGACATTATACTTTTTAGTTTTAGAATGTCCAGGTATATTTTATAGATTTCATTTCTCTGTTGAATGTCTCTTTTTATGCTTTTCTCTCATTTATAAAACTATGCAACTGGCAGAGATTGGAATTATATAACTAACTCTTCATCATCTGTGGACCTGATGCTATTGCCTAATTCTTTTTTTCTTCATTATCAGTCACATTTTTTCTAGTCACATTTCTTTCTCTCACCTTACAGGGCTTTTAATTTTTTTCTCTGTTGCAGGAGAATGTGCATAAAAGAACTGAAGGATTGAAGTTGATGTGATTTTTTTTTTTTTCCCCAGGAGAGAATTTGCTTTGTTTTCTGTTAGGCATTGATTACCTCAATCCATGGAACTGGACTTGGGTTGCAGCTTATGTTAGACTCAAACTTGTTTCAAAAGTCTTGGGACTTGTGTTATGTGAAGGCCTTTCCCTTTAGCACAGCAAGACTACGATTTCATTCAGCTTTTCCCTCCAGCCCAGACTCTCAACAGGAGGGCAGTTTTACAAAGGATCATCAAAGAAGGTTCTCTGAGAAGGTGACATCTAATTGTGGGCTTCGATTAAGTGAGGGAATCAAACCAAACCATATGAGGGGAAAAAAGACTTACAGGCAAAGGGAAGAGTTAAGTACAAAAAGTCCTTAGGGAAGAATGAGCACATTAGGGATTTCAAGAAGACCGTGTTTCTGAAGTGAAAGTGACCAAAGGATAAAAGAGCTAGAGGGAAATTCAGAAGCCAGCAAAGAGCTAGGCCATACCTGTGTGCTCTTGGGAGTTTTGTTCAGAGTTTGATGGGAACCCATTGTCTTTGATGAGTAGGAGAATGGCAAGATCTGGATCTGTTTTTATTTCTTATTTTTTAATTAAAAAGATGTTGGATTGAACATGTCTAAAACTGAATGCATAACCTTTCCTTCCGGGATCTAGTCATCTTCATAAATCTGAAAGTAGAGCCAGCATTCAGCTAGTAACACAAATCAGAAACCTAGAAATTGCCTCCCTCCTCCTCGTCTTATGCTCATATTCTCATCTGTCAGTAAGTCCTGTTGATTTCCCTTTCTGATTGCTCCTGGAATTTTTCTACTTCAAGTGCTCATGTCTTTGCCTCCAAACTTGTCTGTCACATTTGCTCTTGCCTGACCTCAAATTGATTTTCACAGTGTAGCCAGACTATCGTGAAATAGAGTGATCCTCTCAGCAGCAGCAGCAACAACAAATCCTGCAGTGTAAACCCTGCAACCCCTTAACACTCCACCGTTGCCTTCAGGATAATGCGCCCTACACAGCTTTGCATCTTTGGTCACTCCTGTCTAGCCAGACTTTTCTTCTTAGTCTGTGTCAGCCACACTGTTCCCTTACACCTAGTTGACAGAGGTACAAGCTATTGCTACTGCTACTGCTAAGTTGCTTCAGTCGTGTCCGACTCTGTGCGACCCCATAGATGGCAGCCCACCAGGCTCTGCCATCCCTGGGATTCTCCAGGCAAGAATACTGGAATGGGTTGCCATTTCCTTCTCCAGTGCATGAAAGGGAAAAGTGAAAGTGAAGCAAGCTATTAGGGTGCATATAAAGGGATATGGACATTCAAAAGATAAAGTATAGCCTATTCTTTGTCCCTGGAGCCCTCTTCCTTTTTCTGCTGTATCTAGTTGTCTCATACTCACACAACAAGTAAGAATTTTCCCTGAGGAAGCCGTTGTAGGTTTCTGTGATGAGGACAAACCCTAGTATTGTATGCACTTTTGGTTGACTTCTTTATAGAGCCTCTTAGCCCAGTTGGAATTTGGATCGTCTTACTGCCTCCAACATTGAAAGTTACATGAAGACAGAGATGGGGTTTCCGTTCACTAGTTTATCTCCAGCACACGGCACAGTGCCTTGTACTTAGTAGTCAAGAACACTCGTTGAGTAAATCTAAATTTACCTTATTAAAATGTAGATAAATAACATGACATTACTTAAGATGAAGTCAGATAATTTATTGTGCCAGATAACCTTACTAAAGGCTTTCCATGTACTATCTCACGTAGCCCTCCCTCACTAGCTCAGTGTGGTAGTGGATGGTATGCCCCTTAACAGATGAGGGAACTTGAGGATCAGAAAGTGGTTTATGCAAGATTCCTCATCTTGGAAGTAATGCCAGAGGGGTTGATCACATCTGTTGTTACTCCACAGGTGTGTTCTTTTTCTGCTATCTTAGATTAATCATCAAACCAATTGATGGAATAAATGTTAATATAAGTCTTAAAGAAGTCATGATATAGTTCTCAAATTATGTTGAAATTTCCCAGTCAAGGTGATAACACAATACTGGGCCACATTTTATTGGATACCCTGTTACAGTATCTCCCATTGTGAGAAATGTATATTTTCAGCATTTTACAAAGCAACCTAGACTTGCCCGAAGTTCACAGGGTAGAGCCAGTCAGAGTTGATGGTCTGAAGTGATCCTTACACTGCTCATTTGGACTAGAATTCAAATACTAATAACTTACTGAAACAAATACTGCTTTCTTTTTACTGAAAGCATATACAATGCTTCAGACCGAGATCCTAGAAAGTCATGGATAAAAATGTAAATTTTATTTACGTGACAATTTCCATTCTTGAATAGATGGGTTTAACTGGGTTCACTAGGTAGTCTTCTGCACACCCTGAGGGCCTATGCTGCTGCTGCTAAGTCGCTTCAGTCATGTCCGACTCTGTGCGACCCCACAGACGGCAGCCCACCAGGCTCCACCGTCCCTGGGATTCTCCAGGCAAGAACACTGGAGTGGGTTGCCATTTCCTTCTCCAATGCATGAAAGTGAAAAGTGAAAGTGAAGTCGCTCAGTCGTGTCCGACTCTTTGCGACCCCATGGACTGCAGCCCAGCAGGCTCCTCCGTCCATGGGGTTTTCCAGGCAAGAGTACTGGAGAGGGTTCTGAGGGCCTATAGGTATCATGAATAAAAATCCTGGAGAGGAGGTGATACTGTTCACCCCTTATAGATGGTATGTGAATGTTTGGAGGGTGCTGCATACTAGAAGTGTTCATGTGGGAAGTGAGATCAACTTGGCTCAAGAGAGCTTTCTGAGTTGTGGTTGGGTAGTGGGGAGATAACCTGTGCAAAAGTTTGTGAGAACATGGTGTGGGGCTTTGAATTACAAAGCCAGTTCAGGGAGCTAGCCATGACTTTTTAGAGCAAAAGAAGCTAGGAAACTATTAATGTTAGGACTTGTAATGCAACAGCTTTAGAAGGGTGTGTAATACAGTTTAACAGGCTATAAATAGGGAGTCCAATTAGTTAACTCTAAGATTAGCTTAGTAGTTTGCTCTGAAGAAGCAATTACCTTGTCATTAAGCCTCAGACTGTCATAATTAGTAATTGTTAGACTTGAGTTCTGTAGTTTCATTAGTCAGATAAAGACAGTGTTCACAGTAACTAACAGCCAGTTGAACATCCTTTTTGATTTGAAATCTTAACACATGTACTTCCTAAATATTTTACCATAGAAAGGAGGTGGAAACAACACACATTCAGAGCAAAATATGAAAATTACCCTTCATCTGATCAGGATTTCAATTACACTTCCTCATGCATACCTGTATATCTTTTGTTTTTATGTAAGTGGGACCATGCTATGCCCTTCTACAATTTTTTCCTCTACTTATAAAGCTATCAACACATATGGGTTTATTGCACACTTTTAACAGCTGCATAAGATTCATTGTGTAGTTATGCCATGATTTATTTAATCAATGTTCTATGCATTTGAGTTCTTTACATTTTTCACTGTTACAAATGAGGCAGTAAATGATCTTTCCTGTATGTCTTTGTGCTGAAGTGCCAGATTTCCTGTAAGAAATAGATTCCCATGTAGAGGATTGTGGAGTTCCTTGAAATTTTAAGTTGTGCCAAATTGCTTTCCCCAAAGTCTACCAGTTAATACTGGTTTTAACTTCTGTCAGCAGATAAAAATTACTTTGTTTTCATTTGCATTTCTCCAATTACAAATGAAAGACCATTGTCATATATGTTTTCTTTTTGATTGGCTCTTTCTAGTCCATGAACTACTTGTTCGTATTTGCCTGTTTTTTCTATTTAACTGTTTGTCTTTTTATCATTGTTGTTCCTCATCTCTGGGCAAAAAGGGAGGAGGTAGGGATGGGTTATGGACTTTAGCTACACCGAGTTACATTTTGTTACAAAAAGTACTGTAGGTTTTAGCTAGCATGTATAATAAAATGAGTTTACTTCTTATTCCATGAGCTCTGTACATATTCTCACATTATTCACTTGCTTGTTAAACCTGTGGAAGTTATCTTCTGGTGACTCACTTATCTTCTTAAGTTTTTTTTTTTTTTTTTTACTGTATCACACAGGTTGTGGGATCTTAGTTCCCTGACAAGGGATTCAATCCAGGCCATGGTTGTGAAAGCATTTGAATCCTAATCACTGGACTGCCAGGGAATCCCCAAATGATGTCTTCTATCATAATTTCCATAATAATATGGGAGTTTTTCCTCTTCATGAGCCCAAATCTGTCACTGTTTTTCACTGTGGCCTCAGAGTTTTGTGCTTACTACAAGATTTTTTAAAATACTTTCCTGTTTTCTAATATGTATACTTTATTTTTTAACATTAAACCATTTACTCCATCTGGGGACTACTTTTGTATATTGTGTGTGATTGTGTTCTAACTTTATTTTCTCCTAAGTGTGTGGTTGCTTTTCTTAATACAGTTTATTGCATAATTTCTTTTATCTCCATTGGTTTGAAATGCCACAAGTATCATGAACTAAATATCTTTGTCTACCTGGATATGGTTTTGGACTCATGTGTCATTGACTTCTTTGTCTTTGCCTATAACCAACATATAATGCAGTTATTATACCCATATGATAAGGTTTTATATTTAGTCTGAGACATTTCCCTAAAATGTAGTTTTAACAGTGTCTTATTTGTTGTTCTTGGCTATTCTGGTTATTTTCTCTTGCTCAGAATATCAACATCTTTACAATATTGAGTCTGCCCACTGAGATAGATTTTTTTCAAAGTCTTTCCTTTCAATGTAGTTTTATTATTTTCTTTATAAGAATAGGCTTTGCATCTTAAAACATATATTTTACAAGTTTTTTTGTCATTGCTAATGTTGTTGTTATTCTATTTTCTAACTGGTTATACCTATTGTGTTATGTTTTCAGCCACTTTGCTGAACTTTTACTAGTTGTAAGAGTCTTTCAGTTAATTCTCTTGGATTCGTTAGGTGACACTCTCTGCAAACAGTTTTGTCAGTATTTCAGATTGTTCTGATACTTACATCATGTTTTTCCTGTCTAATTGTGTTGGTTGGCATCTCCAGAGCATTTTTAGATAGAAAGCATTCTGTCTTTTGCAGTTTTAGAAAGTTTCTATTTCTGTCTAATCAGGGTTATTAAAAAATAAAATCTGGAATGTGTGTTGAATTCCATGTTTGCATATCACTTTATGTTTTTTTTAAATATATATTTATAAGTGTAATGAATTACATTAATAGATTTCATAAATAGAATCATTCTTGCTTGCTTTGGCAGGATTAACCCAACCTGGTCATCCTACTAGATTCAGCATGCCAGCATTTTACTCAATATCCTTATGTTCATGTCAAGTATTGAGATTGTAATTCTCTTTGTTGTGTTCTCCTTACTCACATATTGGTCTGAAGGGTTTTGCTAGCATTTAAAATGAGTTGGAAAGCTGTCTCTTATTTTTCTATGAAACGATCTATATAATGTAGGAATTATCTACTTCCTGAAATCTTCACAAAGCTCACATTTTACATTGTACTTGGTGCCTTTTTAAATTTTACTTTTTCACTTTTCTAGTAAAAAATATTTTCAGCATGCGGGAAATAATATAGCAGACCATCATGATCTCATTCTCCAAATATAAAAGATGTTAATACTTCACCGTATTTGTTTCAGTTCTCAGTATCTCCTCTCACCCCCAACACACACACACATACACCCACACACACGTTCTCTGCTCTTGCTGTGAGAGAGCAGTAAAATCTCTCAGGAATGTTTAGCAAGCAATGTTTATTTACTGTATTTTAAGCGTAAACTCACTATGCAAAAGATGCATTCCTAATTTTTTTTTAAAGAAGAAATACTAAAAGATATAGTTAAAACTTATAACCTTTGTTCATTCTTCCCCCTTTCTTCACTAGGAGATAAATATCCTGATATTAATGTGTATCATTCACGTGCATGTTTTCATCCTTGTTTTACATATGTGTATTTTTAAAAATGCATAGGACTATTTTGTGTATTTTTAAACTTTAAAGGGAAAATGCATTGTATCTATAATTTTGAAACTTATTTTTCACCCAATACTGTGTCTTTGAGGAATAGGTATAGCCATGCTTATTACATGTTGTTCTATTTTTTCATGATTTAACATCTCTGAAATTAGGATGCTTCTTAAATCGTGATGTCAGATTTGATGAAGTCCTATAGTTAATTCCTCTTAATTGTTTTTGTGAGGCATTCTGTTGTTTGACTACATACCACAGTTAATCCATTTTTATAGCACCGATAATCATTTTTCATACTTTTATTTTAACCCTTGTTATCAGATTGTTTGCACTTTCACTATTACAAACCAGGGCCAAAGTGAGCAACCTGTCTCAGACAATTATTTTGAATGGAAATGTTAAACTTAATGAATATGCTTCATTAAAGCACAAGGTTGTTTTACTTTACACTCCCACCAGCAGTGCATAAGAGCTTTTGTTTGCTTTTAGTTTTTAGATTTGAATCCCTTTAAAATTAACTCTGTGTGTGCTGCGAGTTAGGGGTCTTATTTTATCTTTTTCAAATGCATAGCCATTCACCTCAGCACTGTTCCTTACTAGTTTATTCTTTGTACTTTGATTTAAATACTATCATATACCAAGTGCCTTTATAGGTTGAGAATATAAAATTATATTTATAATATTTATAATGTTCTAGGCTCTGTTTTTGTGTTCCATTAGTTTATGTATGTTCTCCTGCAACTAGTATATTTTCATTACTATAGTTTTATAGTAAGGCATCTTCCTTAATAATACCATTCAAAATTGTCTTGGCTATATTTGTCTTTTTACACCTCCACATGAATTTTAAAATCAAGCTGCCAGATTCTGGGAAAAGTCCTTAGGATTTTTACTGGAATTGCACTGAACTAAAAAACTGTTTTGAAAAGAATGATCATTTTTACAATATTGAAATCTTTCCATTTATGAATATGATTGGGTGGTTGGTATCTATCTTTAATATCCATAAGTAGTCTTGTATAATTTACTTCATAGCAGTCTTGCAAACTCTATTTTCCTTTAAACTTACTTTTTCTCATTGTTGCTGATGGATAAGGAACACTGGCTCAGTCTACCCTCACTCCTTTACTCTTACTCCTTGGGGGCCTTAAAAGCTTTTTTTAGGAGCTGCAACTTTTATCATCTTTTTAGCTTCTTTTATAGCTAATCTACAAGTGTTCCACTTCTTCCTGAAGTGAAATTTTGATAACTCATGTTTTCCTTGGCATGTCTAGATTTAAAAATTTGTTGGATTGAGGTTTCATGTAGGCAATTTTATTTTATAAATCTCCTCTGTAGCTTTTTCTTGGTTCAAAAATACTCTTTTTAATTCTTCCCCCCCCCCCTTCTATCCTTAGATTTCATTGAGATATTCTAAGAACCAGCTTTAGGTTTCATTGGTTGAGCTTTTTTGTTGTTGTTTCATGTTGTTTCTGTAATTTCTTCAATAATCTTCATTCCTTTTTTCAACTTGAATTTTTTAAATTCTTCTTTAGTCTCTTGGGCTATATACTTATTTCATTTACCTTTAGTCTTTCTTTAATAATATATATGTTGCTTTTCTAACTACAGCTTGATTACAATCCAAAGGTTTTGTTTTGTAGTGTTATCCCTTACTATTCACTTCTAAACAGCTTATAATTTTTGTTTTGAGTCTTAAGCTTAGTGGGGCTTTTTCTCCCTGCAGACTTGTAAAAAGAAAAATTCTGAATGTTGGTAGGATTGGGGAGAGGGGGTTGGTTATTTTGTTATCTTTTTGTGATTAACTTCTAATTTAACTAAATGTAGGCCAAGAATGTCACTTGTGTAATTTTGATTCTTGGTCTGTGTTAAGAAATTTTTGTTGTGTGTTTCCATATGTGTCTTAAAAGAAGGTTTGTTTGGGTTTATTCACAGTGCTTTGTGTACCAAATTGTGTGTGTGTGTGTGTGTGTGTATGAATGTTTTAGATTGAACATATTGGGTTATTTAAATTTACATATCTTGGTTTTATTGTCTGTTAAACCTAGTCTTTTAATCTGGCCAATGAGGACCATGAATTTATCCATTTCTCCTTATATCAGTTTTAACTCATATATTTCAAAGTTGATGTTAAAAGTTCTATGACTGATACAAGTATTTGATGCTCCCTTTCCCAGCTTCCCTCTGTCATTTTGTTTTTCATCTGATTTTAAAATATCATATCGCTATCTTTACTACTGATTTTTCCCCCTTCATTTTCTCTGTTCTGTTTCTAGAATTCCTTTCAGATATTTAGAGATTTTCTAATTGTCTTCCACATCTAAACTTTACCCTTGCAATGCTTTTCTCTAGCATGCATTTTAGGCTGTGTTTCTTCTTAAAGATTTGGGTTTTTTTGCCTGAATTTGCCAAAATTTTAAATGTCTTTCTCTTGTGGATTTATCTTGGAGTACATGTGCATGTGTGTGTTCTTATCTGCTTTCATTTTATGAGGGAAGATAATTGCCAGCACTTAATTTTCTGTCTAAATCCCATGGAATCCCATCTTGACTCCAGCACTTATGTTGTATTCCTACCCATTTTCTTTTTGTTTGCTTGGAGGATGAAAGTTTCCTAAGCTTATACTTAATGCATCATCTCAGAGCCTTCCAGAGCCGCTTTAAAAAACAAAAGCTAATTATCTTCAGCATGTCTGGTGCTACTGCTGTTTATCATTGTAAGCTGGAATCACTTCAGTTTCTCAGAGCTCCTACGGTCCAGTTCAGAGCAGCTCATTTTATGGCATTATTACTGTAGATCACCAATGACCAAATCTAATCCTTTCTTCTCAGTCTTCTTTCTTCACGACTTCTCTGTATCACTTGCTTTTTGACTGGCCCTTGTGACATTGTTAGACTAGGATTTTCTTCCTACCCTTCTGAATGTCTGTTATTTTCACTATAGTGGCTTTCCATCCTTCACCCACTCCTTAACTGACATTATAACTTCACCTAAGTGTTATCAACTTTTCTGCCCTCTTCCTAAAGACAAGAAGACAATTTTAGTGGCCTTTTGCACACTAGAAACTGTCCTTTTAATATCCATTGAGAAAATTTATATAAAGCCATAATACTTGAGTAGAGCCACATCATAAATATATTTAACTTATACACTGATTTTAAAACCAGTCCCCATGGAAGATATGGGGATGTGACTCCACTAGCTTCTTTAATCACCTCAGCAACATATAGTATTAAAGACAGAGTAAGTAGAATTCCCTGGCAGTCCATTGGTTAGGACTCTGCACATTCACTGCTGAGGGCACAGCTTCAATCCCTGGTCCGAAAACTAAGATTCCACAAGTGGCTTGGCGTGGCCAAAAAAAAAAAGAAAAGATTGAGTGAGTGTATAAAAGGCAAATACTTAAGTAAAATGAAGTAAATATTGCAAGAAGCAGTATCTACCTATTTTCCATTCGCCAGTGTTTTCATAACTATCCTAAAGGCAAAGTTGTTTAAATGCCCTGACATCTAAATATATTGGGTTGGCCGAAAAGTTTGGGTTTTCCTGTAAAATGTGGAAAAACCTGAATGAACTTTTTGGCCATCTGAATACTCCCTTTTGTGCCTTTCATAGGTTTAGGACATTGATAACTCAAATTTTAGCATGCATGGAAATCACTGCTTTGGGTTATGTATATAAAACCAATGGAGATGTAAGGGATCCTTAGGGGTACTTTCAAGTATACCTAAAATTTATATGTCAACTTTAGATTTGCCACACTCAATAAGTTTTTATTCCTATCTATATACATTTGAATGATATTGCTACACACATGGAAAATACATTTATTGAAACTTTATGTAGATATGTTCATTCCATGTTATACTCTTTGTATAAAGTGTGGACAAACAGTGCTTTAATTTTACTGGCTCTGCAAATGTAGTAGAAGTATGATCTCAGTCAAGTTACTTTACATATCTGGGCTGCAGTTTCCTTATCTATAAAATGGCAGTAAATAACTGACTATAACCTCAAAGTATAGTCAATCAAATAAAATTGTGTGTGCAAAAAAAAAACCCAAAAAACTGTAGATGATGAAGTTTTCAGGTGTCAGTAATTCAGTTATTGGGATCATTACCCACTTTTGGACAAGAGGGTAATGGTTGGTTCTTAAAGAAAATGTGTTTAACTGAAAAAGTGAGATACAGTCATGGGGAACTGAGAGTTACATGTGGGTGTGTGGGGGTGTGTGTTAGGGTATCTGTATTATATTTGCTGCCTTGGGACAGAGGTAAGGAATATACAAACTATATTGCTGTCTTCAGTACTATCCACCTTTGGTAATTTCTCAAATTGCTGACCTTTGCCCACTGTCCAAATTATAGTTCACCTTGCCCACTCATCTTGTTGAATTTTTTTTCTGATTTTTTCAAATGATGGTAAAATTCACCAAACAGAATTTACCACCTTAACCATTTATAAGTGCATAGTTCAGTTCAGTTCAGTTCAGTCGCTCAGTCGTGTCCAACTCTTTGCAACCCCATGAATTGCGGCACGCCAGGCCTCCCTGTCCATCACCAACTCCCGGAGTCCACCCAAACCCATGTCCATCGAGTCGGTGATGCAATCCAACCATCTCATCCTCTGTCGTCCCCTTCTCCTCCCGCCCCCAATCCTACCCAGCATTAGGGTCTTTTCCAATGAGTCAACCCTTCGCATGAGGTGGCCAAAGTATTGGAGTTTCAGCTTCAACATCAGACCTTCCAATGAACACCCAGGATTGATCTCTTTTAGGATGGATTGATTGGATCTCCTTGCAGTCCAAGGGACTCTCAAGAGTCTTCTCCAACACCACAGTTCAAAAGCATCAATTCTGCGGCACTCAGCTTTCTTCACCGTCCAACTCTCACATCCATACATGACCACTGGAAAAACCATAGCCTTGACTAGATGGACTTTTGTTGGCAAAGTAATGTCTCTGCTTTTAAATATGCTATCTAGGTTGGCCATAACCTTCCTTCCAAGGAGTAAGCATCTTTTAATTTCATGGCTGCAGTCACCATCAGCAGTGATTCTGGAGCCCAAAAAAATAGTCTGACACTGTTTCCCCATCTATTTCCCATGAAGTGATGGGACCAGATGCCATGATCTCAGTTTTCTGAACGTTGAGCTTTAAGCCAACTTTTTCACTCTCCTCTTTCACCTTCATCAAGAGGCTCTTGAGTTCTTCTTCACTTTCTGCCATAAGGGTGGTGTCATCCGCATATCTGAGGTTATTGATATTTCTCCCGGCAATCTTGATTCCAGCTTGTGTTTCTTCCAGCCCAGCATTTCTCATGATGTACTCTGCATATAAGTTAAATAAGCAGGGTGACAATATACAGCCTTGACGTACTCCTTTTCCTATTTGGAACCAGTCTTTTGTTCCATGTCCAGTTCTAACTGTTGCTTCCGGACCTGCATACAGGTTTCTTAAGAGACAGGTCAGATGGTCTGGTATTCCCATCTCTTTCAGAATTTTCCACAGTTTATAGTGATCCACACAGTCAAAGGCTTTGGCATAGTCAATAAAGCAGAAATAGCTGTTTTTCTGGAACTCTCTTGCTTTTTCGATGATACAGCGGATATTGGCAATTTGAAGTGCATAGTTAAGTGGTATTAATTATATCCATAATGTATAGCCATCACCACCATCTATTTCCAAAACTTTTTTTCTTTTGGAAAAACTGAAACTCTATACCTATTAAACGATGATCCCAGGTTTCCCCGGGCTTCCCTGGTGGCTCAGAAGGTAAAGCATCTGTCTGCCATGTGGGAGACCCAGGTTCAGTCCCTAGGTTGGGAAGATGCCCTGGATAATGAAATGGCAACCCACTCCAGTACTCTTTCCTGGAAAATTCCATGGACGGAGGAGCCTGGTGGGCTACAGTCCATGGAGTCGCAAAGAGTTGGACATGACTGAGCAACTTCACCACATTTCCCCCTCCTTCCAGCCCCTGGCAACCACCATTCATGTCAATGGACACTCGGGTTGCTTCCACATGTTAGTTATTGTGAATATGCTTCTACGAACATGAATGTTGCAAATATCTCTTCAAGATCCTGCTTTCAATTCTTTTGGGTATATACCCAAAAGTTGGAATTGCTGGGCCATGTAGTAATTCTTTTTAAAATTTTTGAGAGGCTTCTGTATTGTTTTCCACAGTGGCTGTGCCATCAACAGTGCACAAGGGTTCTGATTTCTCCACACTTCTGATTCTGTCTTGGTTCCTATTTATTGTATCTCTGCTGTAATCCCAAACAAACCTGAATCTGAGACTAAGCCCTCTGCTTTCTGCTTATGATCTGTTAAACGTTAGGTTATCCTTTTAAATGGCCCAACTTGATACTTTGGCTATAGACCTTCATGCAATCTTATTTATCCCACTTTTTAAAACCAGACTTTTTTCTTTCTATACCAGTGCAACCATTGAAAAAAGAAGGATTAAAATAAGTAGAAAACTAGAAAACTTCATAAGAGCTAAGCAAAGAAATAGCCATAAGTATATACCACAAATTATGAAGAATATCAATGTTATTTGATACTAAGATAGTTTTCAATTTTTATAAAGAATACATAGTTGTGAAAATCTAGTATTATGGAATGACCTGCAATAAAATGTCCCAAACTCTCAGAAAAAAAATCTCCTGAATCCCATCCCCACCCTACCCCCATGCTTAAACCTGAACCTCTCTCCTAGAGTTTTATCATTCTGTACAGCTCTCATTCTGGACTTTCCTTCTCTTAGGTAGAATCTGTTTCCTAAATCTCAGGTCTTCCTCTTAGATAATTTCCTTATTGTTCTGGAATTCATCCTCAAGTAAATTCCTAAGAAAGGGTTATGGGAAGTATACTTTGTGAATACTTGAATGTCTGAAGTGAAGTGTAGTGAAAGTCACTCAGCCGTGTCTGACTCTTTGCAATCCCGTGGACTCTACAGTCCATGGAATTCTCCAGGCCAGAATACTAGAGTGGGTAGCCTTTCCCTTCTCCAGGGGATCTTCCCAACCTAGGGATCGAACACAGGTCTCCCGCGTTGCAGGTGGATTCCTTACCAGCTGAGCCACAAGGGAAGCCCAAGAATACTGGAGTGGATAGCCTGTCCCTTCTCCAGTGGATCTTCCCACCCCAGGAATCAAACCGGGGTCTCCCTGCAGGTGGATTCTTTACCAACTGAGCTATCAGGGAAGCATAGTATGAAGAATGTCTGAATGAATGAATGTCTGAAGATATATATTCTACATTCACACTTGCCCTTTGTCCTGAATACAGCCCCCACTTCTTGTTGGAGAAGCATCAGTGATGTTGTAAGACAAGCCTGGGAAAGGGATGTATATTGGTGTGGCTCTCCAGGAAATTCCACCTGCCAAAGTGAGTGCCTTAGCAACAAGTGTGCTTGCCTCTTTTAGTTTCTGGCTCCTCCTCCCTTGCCTGGAACTGACCCTCAATTCCATTTTTCCTGTGAGCACCCCACTCCAGTACTCTTGCCTGGAAAATCCCGTGGACGGAGGAGCCTGGTAGGCTGCAGTCCATGGGGTCGCTAAGAGTCGGACACAACTGAGTGACTTCACTTGCACTTTTCCCTTTCATGCACTGGAGAAGGAAATGGCAACCCACTCCAGTATTCTTGCCTGGAGAATCTCAGGGACGGGGGAGCCTGGTGGCCTGCCGTCTATGGGGTCGCACAGAGTCGGACATGACTGAAGCGACTTAGCAGCAGCAGCAGCTGGAGCCCTTTGAAATGTTGACCTTTCTGACTCCTGTTCCTTGGCTCTTATTCACTGCCTGTCAGCTTTCTTCTCTTTGGCTTTCTTTCTGTTCTTCACGGCTACCTTTGGTCTAAATATCATTGACACTTGGACTGACATGTCTGTAGAGCCGAAGAAAGAGAAATAATTGTTTACAATCACAGTAATCCAATCCAAAAGACAAACACAACAGAAGCAATTATGCCTCTTTGCCTGTAAAGTTTTATATTTCCCCTTTCCCCTACTTCAGTCTACAGTTTTTTCTCCTGCACAACAAAACAAAAACAAGACCAAAAAAACAAAACAAAACAAAAAAACAAACTAGAGCATTCAAACGCAGAGTGACTAATTCAAAAATAAGGTGGTTTGCATTTGAGGAGGGTTATTTTCTTGGGTGAAGGATTTCAAATGTGGAACTTACTTCATAGATTGATGTGTTTAGAGATCAGTGAATAAGGTGCAGAGCTTTTTAGAGCTCAAGGATGTGGAGCCACAACCAGAGGAAGACTAGACTGACCCTCACCACCTCCAGGAAACGTGGTGTTAAAATGTGGCTTGAGGATGGGTTAGAAAAGCTATAAGGGATCTTATATATAAGATCCCTGGTGGCTCAGACAGTAAAGAATCGGTCTGCAATGCAGGAGACCTCGGTTTAATCCGTGGGTTGGGAAGATCCTCTGGAGAAGGGAATGACTACCCACTCCAGTATTCTTGCCTGGAGAATTCCTTAAAAAGCCATGCTTTAAGTTCTCCCCGCAACCCCCACTCTCTAGCACACGTGGTGAAGGGCTTGCAGGGCACCTTGGCCCAGGCTAGGGAGCTGAAGACCACAGCTGGAGAGAGGCTGCACATGGGCAGCGCCCGGCAAGTAGTTCCCCCCACCCCTCATCCCTTCTCGCTGGCCTGGCTCGTCCACGGCACAGAATCTGGGCACCAGATGTTGAGCTTGGGTAAGGGAATAGCTTGGGGTCATTTTTGTAAAAAGAGATTTTGTCCAAGAAAGTGGCCTGCCAGGATAAGGACTGTGCACCCTTAAGAGCTGTGTTGGATTCCAAGAGCCAAAGTTGAGGAGGGGGGTCCAGAGAACACCCAGAAAAAGTACTTTATTATTATCTCTTTGAGTCCTCCCAGAAATTCTGTGGGATAGCTACTATTATTATCTCCGAGACTCAAAGGTTCTGATAACAAATGTGATTGATTTGTAACCTGGTTCAGACGGCCTGTGGTGTTGGCGCCCGGGGTCATAGGAGACCCTGAGGACCACACCATAAGGTGACCCACACCCTGGACTCTAGCCTTCACTCCTCCTGCAAGAGTTCTTTGGGCGGGCCCTTGAAGGGTGATCACAGACAGGCTTCTTGTGCCTTCCAGGCCCGGTCCCCGGTGCCTCGGACTCCCCGCATCCACATACAGGACTCCGGATATGGCCGGGTCACACCGTGGTCTCGCTGACCTCCCAAATTCCCTGTCTCCACTTGACTCGCCGAGCTGAGTGTTCCTCCCTGCCGGCAGGGGGCGCGTGCTGAACCGCGGGTAATATCACCATCCGGGTGCCTCCCGATTGGGTGCTTTTCATCTTCTGGGTGATCAGGTTGCCTTTTCTGTCGCAGAGCCCTAGACAACATTCCAGGACAACCGAAAGAGATGCATTTAACAACCCATTAATCTTGGCAGTGCCACACGGAAAATGGCAAGCTGGATCTAAATTTAGGTCTGTCTGGGTCCCTCATCTGATCTGTCTCTGTTCCTACAGAGATACGCATATTGTTTGTATGCATGGAATAAAGATGAAAGGAAATTCAACATCTTAACTTGGGGTAGGGGGTGGGTATTACTGTTTATGGTTTTTAAAAGTTATTGAAAATAAAGTCAGCAGAAAAGTCACAAAGTTTTTTAAATGATAAAATTGATACATGAGGAGTTTATGCAAAATTGTTAAAGCAAAGGTCCAAAAGATGGGAATAACAGGTTGGAAGACAATGTCAGTTGTTTTCAGGCAAGGGTGTTGGTTGATTGAGCCATGGACCTGTTGTCTTAGATTGGTTTTCATGTAACTTTGACTTCATTTGAGATGTAACACTGTAACAAACTCCTTTATGTTAAAGAAAAAAATAACTTGAAATGTCTTTTAAAAATTCTAAAATTTTATTATTGGTTTAAATGCTAAAAAAGTTAATTTCTTCCCTGACTCAGCATGAAACTCATGCTTTAAAAAATACTGCATTGAAAATTAAAAGGTGGAAAAATACACCTAACAAATATTAACAAAATAGAAGCTGAGAATGGTATATGAGGAGGAGACAGATACCTTGAGACAAAAAGCATTATCACCACATAATAAAAGGATCATTTTTACTGGGAACATATATTCTAAATTTGTGCACTAATAAAATAGCATCAAATTACGTGAAAAAATAAAAGAGTAAGGGACAAATCTATTATAATAGGTAAGTTCATTCTCTCAATTATTAAGTTAAATGAAAAATTAGTAAAGATATAGAGTACTTGAACAAAACATCGATGTGTTGGGCAATTAGTGTGATGTGCAATAAACTTCAATAATACAAATTTTTCTTGAGCACATGTGGATACTTTACAAAAATTAACTATGTGTTAGCCCACAGAGCAATTCTCAACAAATTTCAAAGAACTGATATTATGTAAACCACATTTTGTTTTCTGACTGAAATTCCATAAAGATAAGATTAAATTTTCCAAACATCTGAAGATTGAGAGAATATATCATAAGGGAGATTTAAAATTTTAGTATCATCCGTGATGATAATAGATATCAGCTGTTATGAGATGGAGCAAAAGCAATACTTAGGGATTTATAGCATTAAATGTTACATTAGAATAGTCTGAAAATTAGTAAGCAAAACTCCTAACTTAAGATACTAGGATGGAGAAGAAAACCCACTCCAGTATCCTTGCCTGGGAAACACCATGGACAGAGAAGCCTGATGGGCTACAGGCCATGGAGTCACAAAAAAGCTGGATATGACTTAGCTACTAAGCAACAAGATACTAGAAAATAAAATAATTCTTTAAAAAGTATAAGGAAGGAAGATTAGAAATCAAAGAAACAGAAAACAAACATCTGACAGACTTAAAGCCAACAATTGATTCTTTGTAAAGAATCTATTAATTTATTTAGATACGTTAATGGAAAAGGCACAAGTAAGGTAGGGAATGAACAGGGGGACATACGTATAGACACAAAAAAGACTTAAAAGATAACGAGAATATCATGCACAACTTTGTGCCAATTAACTTGAAAATTTAGATAACATTGACAAGTTTCGAAAAATAAAAAGCAGGAAAAAAGAAAGTAAAACTAGAATTATAGAGAATCAGTAAAGATATCCCTAAAAAGAAGGCTCTAATTAATTATAGGCAAGTCCTATCAGAGTTTTAGGAAACTCTAAATCATGACATAAGCTATGACACTGTTATAAGTTAGTTATCAAAACCACACAAATATAGCATGGGAAACCTCAGGCCAATTACATTTATGAATGTAGATTAAAAATCCTAAACAAACATTAACAACTGAGCCTAGTCATATATTTTAAAAAGAAGAAATAAACCAATGCGCTTTCAAATTCCTGGGTTTATTCTAGGAATGCATTTTAATAGAGTAAAAGAAAAAACATATGATCATTTCAATAGAGGCAGAAAAAGCATTTGGTAAAATTGAACACTCTAAATAAAAACTCTTAGTGAAATAGAATTGGCTTAATCTGATAAAGAATATCTGCCAATAACAAATATTTTCCATAAGGAATTATTAGAAGCATTCCTTTTAAAATTAGGGATAAAAGAGTATAAACATGTGTGATAAAACTGTATATGTAAAAAAATCAAGAAAATGAAAAACCCAACATTCAAGAAAGGTTATACCTGCTAGGAGCCCAAGCCTGGGACAGGAAAGGAACACACAGGATAGTAGTGGGTCTGTTCTACTTCTTAAGTTGAGTGGTTTTATACAGGCATTTCCTTTATTATTACGCTGTGAGCACATCATATACATTCTTGTTTATGTAGTAAGGGTGTTAAAACGAGATATAGAGAACAAACACATGGCAAATATCTCTCCTAATTCTGGACTCCGATGTCTCTGTGGGTATCTGGTGGATTTGTGGGGGAGGGTGGATACAAGAGCCCAGTGTGCTGGAGTCAAGACCCTTCAGTCCACGGAGAATGAGGCAGCCTGTGCCCTGCACCCTGGAGCCCTGGTCCCCAGAAGGAGAGGATTTCTGAGCAGGGTTTGCGGTTTCTCTCACTTGACCAGCTCTTGGCCCAAGTCCATGCACTAAACAGAGGCTTGGAAATAAACAGCCAACGGCTCTGTGACCAAAACCCTGCAAGTCCCTGGGAGAAAGTTGCACTGATTAGGAACACCTCTGACTGAATGTTACCTAAAAAGGGAAGGAAGATATTTCCCCCACTTTGTGGAGCTCTGAGTGCACTGTGAGGGTCCGAGGAGTGGCAATGGCAGACAGTTGGGTGTAGGTCCCCGGAGGTGGCCCTGTGCCCCTTCCATGAGGCAGTGCCCCTCGGACACTTAAGGTGCCAGCAGATGGAGGCTCAGTGCCCAGGGAGCCTGCAAGGGAGCAGCCCTGTGTGTCCACAAGACCAAGAAGAGACCCTTGGAAATGCCTTGCAACACCTGTGAGAGTTACTCCTCTGACTTCATCTACACCCACAACCCAGGTGACATTTCTGTTTCAGAGAATGAGATTTACAAGCTGCTGCATATTCGTTTATCGGAAGGTAGTATCAGCATTAGTCCTATCTCTGTCTCTGCTTCCCTCCCTTCATCTCCCTGTATCCTTCTGATAGGAATGTTGGGCTAGTGTTACCGACCTTTCCAGCCGGGTCCCAACCAGGGCCTCCTGCCTGGGGTCCCTCGCACCAGCAGAACGAGACCAGATTTGGTTCTGAAGCAAAGGAAAGTTTTGTTAATTGATCAAACAGTGGACAGGTGAACGCTCTGCCCTGAGGACTCTCTCTCTCAGAAGGCGGGCCTGCTCTACAGAGATCCGGTCACCGGGAAGGGCCAGAGCTTCTCGCTAGGGCGCAGGGCTGTGCTGGTCTTGCCTCAGAACCCGTGTCCGGCTCAGCCTCTCTGCACACGGCCCGCCACTGCCGCCATCTTGGGCTGAGGTGTTGCTTACGATGCTTCTACACGCGGAATTGTGTCAGCATGTCATTTTGCACCGGGAATGCTGGACTGAACACCCGGACTGAAGTGTCGTGTCCACGGCCTCTGCATGCGGCCCCCTGTAAGCAAGTGAGACTAGACTAACCACAAAGGAAAAGGGTGGGGGGTGGGGGGGAGGAAAGTTAGACTAATTTATTTTATTACCTAGACTGTTTTTATTTCCCAGGAATTGTAAATAGGCTTCTCCGGTGACACTAGCTCTAAGCACTAGGCCCCTGGTGGACAGTTTGTTCTTACAGGGGGTTCTAAATATTTTTCCAGAAATAATTGTACAGTTCCCCAGGAAGATTGCCAGTGTGCCTGGCCTTGCTTTCAACGTGTCTCCCCTTCCCCGTGGCTCCTTCCCTCTCCCTCGGTCTGCTGGGTGGGCGTGAAGAGTGAGCACAATTCCCGTCTGGGGGGATGCTCTGCTGAACGGCTTTTGTTTCCAGAGCTGTGATGTGAGCAAGACCGCATTAGTGTTTTCATTTTGCCCTTTCTCTGGCACTGTGCTTCTTAGCGTGAAACATTCTAAACAAATCTCTTAAGAATCTTTACATAATTGTCAATGTTCTGTGTGTAAATGCCAAGGTTGACAAACTGCTCCGAGAAGTTTAATTAAAAACGGAGTAAGCTTGTTTGGAAATTGAGAAGTGGCATTTTATATGCTCCTAAATATATTTACCCATCTAGAGAATATAATAGGATGCCAGAATCCAAGAGACACTGAGCACTTGCTAACTGATTCTCAGGGCAAAAGTGTTTAAGTGAATTCAAATGATGACGCTCCAAGCCAGTTCAACAACTGGAATCTCTGTACAGCTAACAATTGTCAAGCCCTAACAATAGTCACTTATGTTAAGCAAGAGCCTGTGACAAACTGTGACACTTTCAGAACACCTCTTAGAGATCTTGCAATTGAGTTATTCTATAACGTAAGGATTATCCATCATGCAACATAGTTTTCAGTTAATCTTTCATAGATCAACTCATAATGCGGTCGCCAGATCAATGCATTTAACGTTGAAATGGCAGTCTCGCCATTCAGACCATTACAGCTGGGTGTATAAAACTGGCAGTTTGTAAGGTCAGCTTTTACCATTGGAAGCCTGTAGACATCCTTAAATTTTAGCAAAAAGCATCAGCTTCATTAATTACATTAGCTTTGTTGAGCTACTTATCAGATACGATTAGGTTTGTGTCAACAGTATGTAAACATTAACTGCTGGCTAATCTCTGTGGACCTAGAGGACTTCCGATCATATATACGTGTGTGGTAAGAACACCTCTGAGGTTAATAAGAATAATTTCTGTGACTATTTCTGATATTGAAACTTTTCAAACCTTCTAAAATATTATTTTGAAGGACCTGGCATTATGAGAGGGTAGCAAAGAGTATACACATTTCATTAGATTTATACCTTTTTAGTATTTAGCTTCTTTGTGGTTATTTGTCAGGGTTTAATTCTTGTTTTTTTGAATTTATTGGAGTATAGTTGATTTACAGTGCTGTGTTAGTTTGTGTACAGCAAAATGAATCAGTTATACATATACATATATCACTCTTTTTTAGGTCCTTTTCCCACATATGCCATTGGAGAGTATTGAGTAGAGTTCTCTGTGCTATACAGTAGATCCTGGGGCTTTTATTTTTTGCTCCACCACTGAACCAAAAAAAGAGTATGAAAACCAAATTAGTTCCCAGTTGGTTGTAAATAAAGTTGTTACCATCTTTGAATATAGAATTCAAAGTAAAAATAATATTGACAAAATGAATAATTGGCAGATTAAGTCAAACTGTGTTTGTTGGGAGCAAGAGTATATTATGGGTGAGAGAAATGATGCAGGTTCTAGTGCTGGCTTGAGATCCTGAAAAAGTCACAAGACTTTTCTCAGCCTTAGATTCCTTGTGTGAAGTGGTTGATTAGACCCAATAATCTTTAATATATCTTTCCATTAAGTCAGTTCAGTTGCTCAGTTGTGTCCGACTCTTTGCGACCCCATGGACTGCATCGTGCCAGTCTTCCCTGTCCATCACCAACTCCTGGAGCTTCCTCAAACTTGAATCAGTGATGCCATCCAACCATCTCATCCTCTGTTGTCCCCTTCTCCTCCTGCCTTCAATCTTTCCCAGCATCAGAGACTTTTCAAATGAGTCCAGTTCTTTGCAGCAGGTGGCCAAAGGATTGGAGTTTCAGCTTCAGCATCAGTCCTTCCAATGAATATTCAGCACTGATTTCCTTTAGGAGTTACTGGTTCGATCTCCTCGCAGTCCAAGGGACTCTCAAGAGTCTTCTCCAACACCACAGTTCAAAAGCATCAATTCTTTGGCGTTCAGCTTTCTTTATAATACAGCTCTCACATCCATACATGACTACTGGAAAAACCATAGCTTTGACTAGATGAACATTTGTCAGCAAAGTAATGTCTATGCTTTTTAATATGCTGTCTAGGTTTGTCATAGCTTTTCTTCCAAGGAGCAAACATCTTTTAATTTCATGGCTGCAGTCACCATCTGCAGTGATTTTGGAGCCCCCCAAAATAAAGTCTCTTGCTCTTCCATTGTTTCCCCATCTATTTGCCATAAAGTAATGGGACTGGATGGCATGACCTTAGTTTTTTGAATATGAGTTTTAAGCCAATTTTTTCACTCTCCTTTTTCACTTTCATCAAGAGGCTCCTTAGTTCTTCTTTGCTTTCTTCCATAAGAGTGGTGTCATGTACATATCTGATGTTATTGATATTTCTCCTGGCAATCTTGATTCCTAGCTTGTGCCTCATCCAGCCCAGCATTTCACATAATGGACTCTGCCTATAAGTTAAATAAGCAGGGTGACAATATACAGCCTTGACGTACTCCTTTCCCAATTTGGAACCAGTCTGTTGTTCCATGTCCATTAGGGAACATTATTTTTCTGAAACAAAAATGAAGGGGGTTCCTTATATACAAAAACAGAAGAACTGCTAGGGGCTCCTGATGGTACATGAAATGACCATGTTGTATAAAACAGGATTGCTTGTGTGTTGAGAAATAAGCCCTAGTATGCCAAGTCGCTTCAGTCATCTCCAACTCTTTTGTGACACAATAGACTGAAGCCTGCCAGGCTCCTCTGTCTATGGGATTCTCCAAGCAAGAATACTGGAGTGGGTTGCCATGCCCTCCTCCAGGGGATCTTCCAGACGCATGAATTGAATCTGCATCTCTTACATCTCCTGCATAGGCATGTAGGTTCTTTACCACTAGTGACACCTGGGAAGCCCTAGAGCTCTCAACTAGATGCCCAGTCTTGTTTCTTGTATCACACACTGCCCTTCAACCTACTGGATGAAAAATGATATGTGTGGATGTTTCCAAGGGTTGCTGTGTACCTCTGGAGCTTGCCATTGGGGTCTTGCCCAGGGCACCTAGCAGGCAGTAAGCCATCTTGAGGAGCACAACTATCTCTACACAAAGCAGAAACCTCAGGATTTGTACTTCCTATTGTGTGTGCATTATAGAAATGCAGTTTTATGTCACTCATGGTCTTGGCACAGGTGAAAGCAATACATGTTTCTGAAGATGCTTCTCTGTATTATGATTTTTCTCATCACATGAGCTTTTAACTATATCCTTGGAGGCATTTGCTAGTTCACCTTACCTCTGATATGTTCCTTGGGGATGTTAGCATCTTTTCTATCTGAATCCAGGGGCTACCTTTTGGCCCTCAGTATTTTAATGTCATATATATGCCCTGCAACACTCTCTCCTACTTATATATGTACGTTCTATTATAAAATCTCTGAGAGCAAATACCGTTTCCAGGACACTTTATATTGTTAGTACTGTTTACCTGGTTTGATTACCTTTAGCTCCAGAATCTTGATGGTAATAGAGTTAATTGGGGTCTCTAATAGAACATCTGGTTTGTGCTACAAGAAAAAGAAAATCCCTAATTCAATTGACTTAAACAAAAAAGAAACTGTAGTATGGCTGAGTCCCTTCTCTGTTCACCTGAAACTATCACAACATTGTTTGTTAACTAGCTATACGCCAATACAAAATTAAAAGTTTAATAAAAAAGAAATAAATGCTGGCTTATAAAAAGAAAAGAAAATGTATCACATATAACAGGAAGTCTGGCTCAAGAACCTAAGGTTCATTACTGCTTAGCATTGTGGCTTGTCCTCATGGTTGCAAAATGGCTGCAGCAGTTCCTGTCACCACAGAAGGAGGGGGATTTTGTGTGTGTCTCTTTTTGTTAACAAAGATATCTTTTCCATACTATCTCCCTACTTCCAGTCAGATTTTTGCTAGTAGACCAGAATCTATCAACAGTCATATGTTCACTAGTTACTTGGTAAGAGAAATAAAATTATCATGACTCATTTAATTGATGCCTTGTTTTATTTGACCAAGTTAATTTATATAGGTGTAACAAGAAGTGTTGACTAATATGTAAATACTTTCTTTTTGTATATAATGAAGCTAGAGCCACATGAGAGTAAAGCTTTAGAATTAACTTCTGTCTGGAGGCTTTATAAAGCCTCAGGAGTTGTAAATTACTTTTATGAGTGAAAGAGATTTTATCATTGTTATCAGTATTATTTTCTCTAAGACTCCCACATTTGTTAATATTACTGGATTGCCAGGAAGTGACATTCTTTACTGCATGAGGTTGAATGTCGTAAGTCATAGAGCATACAGGTTTCCCTAGGAAGACTTGTAGATGTAGTCTTTGTTCCTTAATAGTGGAGAACTATAGTCTTTGTTTCTCTATCACATCTAATTAAATGAATTTTTGGCACAGGCAATATGCAACTACATTTTGGTAAGAAAAGGACATGGTCATAAGTAGTAATTCCCCTTCAGAGGTGGCTAAACTATATTAATTTATTAGGTCAAAAATGTTTTTAAATTATGAAATAGGAAATTGGTCACAAAAAATAATGAGCTCAATAAAGATACTTTCCATACTATCTAATCTTGGTTATCATTATTTCATAGGCCCATCAGTAAATGTCATTATAATCCAAAAAGTTATTTTAAAATTGCCTTGATGATAATTAACTTATAATTTATACCTCATGGGACAAGATCTCTCACAGGATTTTTTTTTTTGAATTTTCACTATGCATTTGGGACAAAGTGCCATATTTGGAGTACTTGATTCCAGTGTATGAGTAGGTATATCCTACTAAATTGAAAGTGAGAGTTTAAATAGTTTTCTAAAGAAGATTTGTGAAAATACTAATCACAGTGAAATCAGTACTCACAAAACCTTTTGGGAACACATATCCACCTTTGCTATAACTCATCTTTCAATTTATTGAAAACATTGAATTTATTATGCAATATAATGGCGCTAGTGGTAAAGAATCTGCCAATGCAGGTTTGATCCCTGGGTCGGGAAAATTCCCTGGAGGAGGCCTGGCACCCCATTCTAGTATTCTTGCCTGGGAAATCCAAAGGACAGAGGAGCCTGACAGGCAACAATCCATGGAGCTGCAAAGAGGCAGATATGACTGAGTAGACAACCATAGTTATTAAATAAAAGTTTTTTGCTGTGTATGTGAATATGTGTGTGAATGTACATTTACACTGGGGGAAGTGGTAATATATTTAATGGAACTGCAGGATCCAGAGCAGACAGCATTTTCTGCTACTGGTCTTGATTTTCTTTTATACTTCTAGACACATACCCAGCAGGATTTTAATGTAGTTAAATTAGCTCCTAATGGCTAACAGGAGAAAAGAGCCTCCTGGATAGCACATTATAATGTCCTTTCTGAGAAGAGTATTCCTGCAAAAGTTGGGCCTAATTGTAAAAACATTAAAGTTATAAAAGCATGAAATTGCATCTTAGGGTGTACAGGAATGAATATCCTCTTTGTACCAGTGGTTTTTCCATCTATATCACTCAGGCTCAAACACACACAGTTAATGTTTTTGCACCACTGAGGACTGCATTGCAAAGCTGTATTGTCTGCTCAAAACAAAACAAGAGAAGGAAAGGAAAAGAAAAATAGTCAGAATAGTTTGGGCTGGTTTAGGAGTGAAGGTAATTTATGATTGTCTTTCTCCTGGATTCTTGCTCTTGTGTTTTTCTCTGAATGGGAGCTCAGCCATTCCTTGTTGACTGACAAGCTCCGTGAATCCATGGGGCTTGCCTTTCTGGGCCTCCTGGTCCCACATTCTTAAATCCAGAGGATCAGGGGTGGGACAGATGGCCTGATACCACACAGACAACCATGTGACTGCCACTTAAACCCAACCTAATTGATTGGTTTGCAAAGGACTCTCCAGTACTGCCAATGCCAGGCACCATTGCTTTGTGGAGGAAAGCCCCTCTGCACCTGTGGATAATGAGCATGTTGTGTTGACAATGTTGCAAGCCAGAGGGAAGAACAACTAGCTCCTGCTTATGGGGTGTTTTTTTATTCTTTGGTTTTAAATATGAGTAACATTTCTTTGGCCAGCAGTTTTAAAATGGCTCTTTTGAGATACGGTTTTCTAGCACATGAGTAAATTGATGGTAACATTCACTCTGGGATGACCTGGAAGAACCTCCACCTTCCAGAGCAGGTGGAAAGAACATTGGTTCTGGAATCAGAAATAATAGATTTCTAGTCTGAGCTTTGTGATCTTAAGCAAATTCCAGTTGATTCTTATTTTTCATGGCAATTCTGTTCTACAAAGTCATTGTGAACCCTGAATTAGCAAATACTGAACCACTGCTCCTGGGGAAATACAGGGTAAGGTTCCTGTGAAACTCTGCTCACAGCATCTTTGTCAACAGATCAATACATACCCTTGTTTTCTGTGTGTTTCTGTTTAAAGACAACTTATTTAATATATATTTTTGATTCATTAATATTGAACTCAGAGCCACAGCGCTGTAACTTGTGCCTCAAGGAAGCTTATTAAACACACGTATTTTCTCTGCAAAGCACATTCCAGCCTTCTTGTACGTAGGAACACCAGACAGCACCCCAGCACTACATTTGGGGGCCATACAAACAGTGAAGTCACCAATAAGAAGCAGAAAAAAGGAAAAAAAAAAAAAGATGGTACTAGATAGACTGTGAAAAGGACACAATATCATGGGAACTAAAACCAGAAGGCTGAGCATTGCCTTGTTGAACCTCACCTGGAAGGAGTGTGTCAGGTAACTCAAATTTTTTGTGGCTCTGCACATGACCCTAGATGAACCCGCAAGTGCCGTGAGTTTTGATTTCTGGCTACAAATAAATTTTTAAGGTGTAGGTGGGTTCCTAAGTATGGAATCCACAGAGAATGAGGATCAACTGTATTTACCCACTGTGGACTTTAGTTTTCTCATCTATGATTTAGAGCTTATACAGTTTATTCCAGATTGCTGGGAAGATTAAATGAGATGAGATTTTCACAGCACCTGGCTCATATTAGGACCTTTGTTGTTCAGTCACTCAGTCATCTCCAACTCTTTGTGACCCCATGGACAGCAGCACGCCAGGCTTCTCTGTCCTTCACTATCTCCTGGAGTTTGCTGAAACTCATGTCCATTGAGTCAGTGATGCCATCCAACCATCTCATCCTCTGTCACCCCCTTCTCCTCCTGCCCTCAGTCTTCCCCAGCATTGGGATCCTTTCCAATGAGTTGGCTGTTTGCATCAGGTGGCAAAAGTATTGGAGATTCAGCTTCAACATCAGTCCTTCCAATGAATATTCAGGGTTGATTTCCTTTAGGATGGACTGGTTGGATCTCCTTGCTGTCCAAGGGACTGTGCATCAATTCCTTCTTTTGTCTCTTCCCTGTATTCTCCCTAGGCTTGACTTAGGATCCATCCTGCTCCCACCTACCTCTGTCCTTCTCTCAGGTACCCTTACCTGCATCCTGCTAATCCCTGTCTACCTCCTCCTGTGAGGCTGGGTTAAGACTCAACTTTGCCAAGATTTCTAGGTGATCTTGCTCCCATGCAGTCTGTACTACACATGTTAAAGTGGTAACTCTTTGAATCTGGTTTTTAGGTCTTATTTTCTCCTAACTTGTAAGCTTATGTGCCCAGGGACCATGCCTTCAATTTTTCCTATTTCTCACAGAATAGATGCCACTGCTGGGGCTTTGAAAGTATTCTATAATTAATATGTTGAATATAAATAAATGAATAAATAGAAGAAAGAAAGAGACACACAAACCAACCAACCTGAGTTTTCTGTACAGTATGTGCTTGCCTGCTCAGTGTAGTCTAAGAATGAGGTCTCTGTGACTGACAGTACTTGATTGACACCAGTGTCCTGTGGTCTGAGGGTCACTTTTTACAGTTCCTCACAGCATCAGCTCATCATAATAGACACACAGGTCCACAGAGAAGCTGGGAAGGAGGAGAGAAGCAGCCACATGCATGATTCAATACTGCCACTCCCATATCACATCTTCCTTTTATTTCCATCTTAGCTCTTGTCACAGTCAGAAATTCTCTTTGACTTTTGTTACTTGTTTATTATGCAGTCCATGAGGCCAATAATCTTTCCTGCCTTGTTTTCTACTATGTCTTCAATGCCTTGGACAGTCCTGACACATAGCCAGTGCTCAATGTTTATTGAAAGAATAAATAAATAAATTCAGTTCAGCTATCATCTGTCTTTTTGAAATTTTAACTGACTCGCCTGTACCATCTGCACCTTTGGACAAAAATAATTAGTCACTTTCTAGCATATGTAGATGGCTTTTCTGGGACTTTAATTCATTTACTCTGTTATTCATCCATTCACAGTTGTATCTGCTCACTTCTGTCGCTCCTTGAGGACAGTTATTCAGCTTTGTGGTCCCAGCACATAGTGGGGAGGCAATAAATCTTTCATGAATGAATGGGTATTTTCTCTAGAGAGTAGAGGTGAGAGGACAGTTGGTAAGGTACCCCACGAACAAAATGGAAAGTGAAGAGAGCAAAACAACTTAAAAATCTAATATCATGCTCTGTGTTGTTAAATCTGCTTTCTTATAGACGTACTTGTTTGTTTCTCGCAAACTCCTATAAACTAGAGCAGATATTACTGGTCCCATTTAGAAATGAAGACATCTACTCTTGTGGATTTAAGTCTGAGCTTATAAAGTTGGTAGGTAGTGAATCTAAGATTAAAAAGCAAGGTCATTTGATTCCAAGATCAGGGCTTTTTGCATTCTGCTAGGGTGAGGGTGTCTGATAAAACACAGTGAGACAGTGTTCTTTTGTGGATGATAAATGTCTGAAGGTAAATCCACAGAGGAGAGCTGACTCTGCTATCGGATCATTAGAATGAGCATAATCCAGAAAGGGCTATGATGGATAGGACCCATCTGGGTGTACAAAGCCTGGTGTGTGTGTGTGTGTGTGTGTGTGTGTGTGTGTGTGTGTATCAGAGTCTCACTATCACTCTTGTCTAGAATGGGAGCCGAGAAACAAATGAAGGAGAGCATATGGATGGGTGGGTCGGAGTAGGGAAAAGATCCATAAGGTGGCCTGTGGTGGTGAGGTCGCAGCAGTAATGCAGCAAACTACGGTTTTGATTAGCAGGGGGCTGAGTGGTACCTAAAGGAACAATGGACAGTTGGTGGCAGTACCTCTGCAAAGGTGAAGCCAAAGTGAATAACCCGAGCCAATACCAAATCTTGTCAAAGTCCACTTGGTGTCCTGACCTTGGGGACCTCTGAAGTGAGCCCTCAAAGCATGGCTTGTGTGTTGTTCCTGTGGGCCCCTTATTCCCTCCGTACTGTACACTTTCTCTTTGAAAAGCTTAAATGTTGTCTAAATTGGATTCTGGAAGAAAAATGCCACGAAGTTGCCAACCTCATTCTTTCTGTAGGGGGCTCCTGTTGTGTTCTTGGAGGGTCCTCACAGATAGTTCTTGCAGCAAAAATACTGAGTGCCTTGCCATTCCCTCCTCCAGTGGATCACGTTTTGCCACTATCATTCTTCCAGTGGTCATGAATAGATGTGAGAGTTGGACCATAAAGAAGACTGAGCCCCAAAGATTTGATGCTTTTGAACTGTGGTGCTGGAAAAGACTCTTGAGAGTCTCTTGGACTGCAAGGAGATCAAGTCAGTCAATTCTAAAGGAAATCAACCTGGAATATTCATTGGAAGGACTGATGCTGAAGCTGAAGCTCCAATACTTTGGCCACGTGATGCCAAGAACCAACTCATTGGAAAAGATCCTGATGCTGGGAAAGATTGAGGGCAAGGGGAAAGGGGGGGTGGTGACAGAGGATGAGATAGTTTGATAGCATCACCGACTCAACGTACATAAGTTTGAGCAAACTCAGAGACATAGTGAACAGCAAGAGAGCCTGGCATGCTGCAGGCCATGGGGTCACAGAGTCAGACATGACTTAGGGACTGAACGACAACAACAACATAGATGATGGAAGCAGGCTACTGAGAACCTGAGAAAAAGTCTCTCTAGGGCCCCCAAGGGTTTACTGAATAGAAACAGGCCATCCCCGCCAGTTCTCACGCAGCAGCCTCCCTGCCTTACATAAGACAGTTGAGGGATGCTCAGCATTTGTGGCGTTTTCTGAGCACTGGCTGCTGCCCCGGGTGAAAAGATGTGTTGGAAGTTGGTATTAGACCCTCTAGCTTCACCCATCCCTGCCAACCTTCACTGTCTCCCACCCCCCTTGTCCCACTGTCCCCTTGGCCTCACCATTCTTGGCCACTGATGCTTGGACCTCCATCTCCTGTGTCAGGCAGCCAGGTCAAGACATGGATGTTCTCTGTTCAGAAAACCCTGTTCTGAGAGACCACCTCACTCTAAATACTTGCCTCATTCATTGCCATAATTGTACTCTCTTCATCAAACAACCCTCAAACATACCACATTTCATTGTCTCGGAGACAGTTCTAACTCTTGCTCCTCTTTTCCTTCCCTTTGCATCACAGAATGCCCATAGGAGTTATACCACCTATATCCATGACTACACCTTGAATCTGAAGGGGTGTTTCTCAAACTTGTTTGGAAAACAGTGACATATTATTCATTTAATTTTTAAGATCTAAATACCAAATGTTAGGCTAAAACAGACATTGGGCTTAGTCGCTCAGTCGTGTCTGACTCTTTGCAACCCCATGGACTGTAGCCCGCCAGGCTCTTCTGTCCATGATGATTCTCCAGGCAAGAATACTGGAGTGGGTTGCCATGCCCTCCTTCAGGGGATCTTCCCAACCCAGGGATCGAACCCCGGTCTCCCACACTGCAGGTGGATTCCTTACCAACTGAGCCACCAGGAAAGCCTAAAGCAGACACTATCTCACACTAATCTCTAGTGGGTGAACTCGAGGTAAAAAGATACCAGCAATATAGGAAAAATGTATTTTGAGAAATTTTAAATTACAAAATTTTATCCATGAACATAGTTCTCCCTCTTCCAAATTAAGACTGGGGATTATGGAATTCTGGCAGCAGAGCTATTGGTGGACTGTTAGGATAGACAGTATTTTAAGGGGGGAGTGAATAAGGAGAGGGGCTTCCCAGGTAGCTCAGTGGTAAAGAATCTGCCTGCCAATGCAGGAGATGCAGGAGATGTGGATCCCCTGGAGAAGGAAATGGCAACCCATGCCAGTATTCTTGCCTGGAAAATTCTATGGACAGAGGAGTGTGGCAGGATACAGTCCACGGGGTCGCATATGGGTCCCTAGGAATTTGCATGACTGCATTCTTACTCTGGAGGAAAGCTGTAGAGAGGTTGGGAAGAGTACTAGTAGCTAACACTTAAAATAATGACAACACTACACGCAGGTTTTTTAAAAACCACTTTGAGATATGATTGAGATATGAAAAGCTGGACATAATTAATGTATACAACTTGAGTTTGGAGACTGTATATACACCCATCACCATAATCACCATAAACATATCCGTCACCTCCAAAAGTTGCTTCCTCCCCTATTTGTTTATTCATCATTCCAGCACTATGTTAAGTGCTTTACATATATTAACTCATGGAACTGATAAAACATCCTTATGAGGTAGGTGTACTTGTACTATATCCATTTTATAGATGGGAAAACAAAATCACAGAGAGAGAGTTAGTTGCCCAAGATGAGTTAGTAAAGGTGAGATTTGCAGTCTCTTCTTTTACCTTCTGCCTTATATAGTCTTGTTGAGAACCTGCCCTGCATATTCCCCACTCACCACCAGTGTTTTGTTTCACTAAGTCCTGTGTGTGTGTGAGTCCAGGTGTTGGCGTTAAGTTCCAACAGCACTGAGACTTTGTTTTGCTCACTGTTGTGTCCTTGCTTGGCTCCCAGCACTGTGCTCAGGATATGTTTGTTGACTTAATTAAGGACTAAACTTCAATTCTTCTGAGTACCAGGCTCATGTTACTCCTTCGTTAGCAGTTATTTTGTGGCCTTCATTATGACCCAGTTTTCTTTTTTCATTTGGGTGAAAAATGATATTGGCATTTTAACAGCATAACTTCATTATTGATATTTTTAATCTGCCCCCACCATCAAATTCCCCTTTTGGTATTTTGTCACTCCCAATATATTTAGAAACATTTGTCTTTGTCTTTTTCTCCTCCCTTTTAAATCTATGATGTATTTTAACAAGGAATATTCTATGAATGCAAAAATAGTTGTATTTTATTTTAGTTTATCTCCTCTACTCCATAATAGAGGTTAACCCCATGGACTGCAGCCTACCAGGCTCCTAGGTCCATGGGATTTTCCAGGCAGGAGTACTGGAGTGGGTTGCCATTGCCTTCTCCGTAAGAATATATACCCTTTTGATAACAAAGAACTTTCTTACTATCTTTCTGATTGACCGGATAGTCAAAGAAAACACCATAATTGTGTGAAATGGTCTGATTTAGAAACCAATTATAAGGAACATAATTATCTACTAATGAAATATGCATGTAAGTGTTTGGTTTGCTGCTTCTAATGTCACTGTAGACAAATGTGTACCCAGCAGTAACTTGGAAAAGGTAAATTGAAAGTCAACCATTTCTAGATTGTGTCTGAAAATCTCATGACAGCCAACAACTCAGAATCAAAAATATCTATTTTTCTCCTGCAAATGTCTCCCTCACTGTGTGTGTGTGTGTGCGTGTGCGTGTGTGTATGTGTGCATGTGTGTGTGAGTGTGTGTCTAAGGGATGTTTTCTGGTCTGAAATTAAGATTTGCTTGCTCCTCCCTTCTGCCTACTGATGATTATCAAAGATTTAATCTTTGGTTTCTCTGGGCTTCAAAGGTGGAGCTGTGAGATGCTTTTATTATTATTATTTATTTATTTACTTGTTTATTTTTGGTTGCTTATTGTTATTATTTACTTATTGTTGGTTACACTGGGTCTTCATTGCTGCATGTAGGCTTTCTCTAGTTGCGGCAAGCATGGGCTATTCTTCATTGAGGTACATCAGTTTCTCATCGCAGTGGCTTCTCTTGTTGTGGAGTGAGCTTCAGTAGTTGCAACACGCGGGCTCTAGCAGTTGTGGCGTGCAGGCTTTAATTGCTCCATGGCATGTGAAATCTTCCCAGACCAGGGATCGAACCCATGCCCCCTGCATTGGCAGGCAGAGTTTAGGCACTGTACCACTAGGGGAGTCCTGAGGTCCTTTTATTATCATAAGGATGCAAACAAACAAAAAAGGCCCCTTGGTTCCCTTAGGAAATGTATTATTAAGAACAATCTCACTCTCTCCATGGATACATCAGGAATACGCCTTCAGACACGGAAGTGCATGCAGAACACCAGATGAGAGTAGACAGGAGTGCCTGACCAGCAGAAAAGAATATATAGACCCACGCAAAACTCGGTGGTACAAGAGAACTAGGGGGAAAAACGGGACTGTTAGTAGGACTGGACCTGCCTTCCTAGGGTGGGGGAACTGAAGCAGGGGTCCGATCCCCACACCGGGGCATTTGCTTGAGTCAGAGGAGAAACATTTAAGGCTGAGAGAGGAACAGCTGATCTGTGGCAGCCTAAATGGAATGAGAATCCGACAGTTCTTGCCACAGCCATACATACCTTAGATGGCAAGGTGGCTGGGAGCTGGAGTTTAGGGATTGCGAAGCAATCCCAGGGCGAGAGCTGCTGTTGACTGCGGAGAGACGGATCGAGGGGATGTGAGAGAGGAAACTGTGGTGGGAAATGCTTGTGGAGGAAAGCCGGGCAGCCATGGAAGCAAGGCGATACTGCTGAGTCACGCGTAGGGGGTGGAGCCATCACCATAGCCTCTCTCCCTCCACTGTGGCCGTGCCTGCATTGGCAGCGAAAAAATACAGAGGCTGGTGCATCAAACGCCTGATGCCCTGATCTAGAGTAGGATCCCAGCGGGGAGGGGTGGCCCCTCTATGTGCCTGATGCGTCCAACAACAGAGAAGGACCCCAGGCAAGGAAGCCCTCTAAGTGCCTGAATGGGCAGAGCTACAGAGAAAGACTGGGCAAAGAGGCTTTCTGACTGCCAGCTACAGGAGGCTCGAAAAAAGACTCTGATAGGGCCCTAACTCGGGGAAGGCAATGGCAACCCACTCCAGTATTCTTGCCTGGGAAATCCCATGGACAGAGGAGCCTGGTAGGTTGCAGTCCATGGGGTCGCTATGAGTTGGACACGACTGAGCGACTTCACTTTCACTTTTCACTTTCATGCACTGGAGAAGGAAATGGCAACCCACTCTAGTATTCTTGCCTGGAGAATCCCAGGGACAGGGGAGCCTGGTGGGCTGCAGTCTATGGGGGTCGCACAGAGTTGGACACGACTGAAGTGACTTAGCCGCAGCAGCAGCAGGGCCCTCGCTCCTGCATTGGAGGCAGTCCGTGTCCCTGCACACTTGACGCTGCTAGGGCCCTCGCAAGCCAAGCAGCTACCTTACCTTCACGCTCAACTCTCACTGGGGCATAGCTGCCACAGGCAAAAAATTCTTGCACCTATGCACACAGGGTCGCTTCGGTAGTGTCCAACTCGTTGTGACCTTGTGACTGTGGCCTGCCAGGCTTCTCTGTCAGGGAGGGAGGTTCTTCAGGCAAGAATACTGGAGCATATTGGCTGATACTGGTTGCCATACCCTTCTAGAGCACTATGTTCCCTGCTACCCTCGCTACCAACTTCACTGTGTACCTGGTGCTGCCAGAACCCCTGTGCCTCAAGCAGCTGCACCACCTCCACACCTGGCCCTCACAGGGGCAAACCCAAGTCCTCCAGGGCAGCCTCAGGAGCAAACCCTAGTGGACAACCCATATCCAGAGGTGGAAATAAAACCACACTTGAAACCCAGGGGCAATGTGACTAAGGAAGAAGACCCAGAACCCTCCCATCAGCTGTATAGCTGCATATTAAATCCACACGATCAACTAGGCAGATTCTCTGTCTGTGGAATATATAAAAGGTCATTGAGAGCTCCCACAAAAGAAAACACACTAGTTCTGATAGCTATGAACATTAGAGGCAAGAACACAGAGGAGTAGGAGCAGATTAGAATCTGAGCTGCCCTCACAGCAGGTCCAGAGATGAGCACAGTGTTAGAGGGCATCCTAGGGAGGGGAAGTGGACAGCAGTGGCTCAAGAAAAACATTTATTGTTCTTATGTTTTGATGTGTTCTATAGATTCTTTTGAATTTTTTCTTCTTTTTTTTCTCAGTCGCATTTTTTATTGTTGTTATAAACCTCTGCCTGTATATCAGGCTTTTGCTGTTCTGGGGAGGGCTTTTTTTCCTCTTTTTTTTAATTTTAATTTTTAAACCTATTATTATTTTTTCTACATTTATTCCTTTGTTTGCTTTTCCTACTGTTCTTTTCCCCTTGCTGTTAATCTTTAATATATATAAATCTTCTTCATTTATTTATGTTTAACTTTGCATAGCTATTCTTTCCTTCCTTTAGTCTCAACATATTTGTTAGTTTTATTTTTATTGCTTTATATCCCAATTGGCACCTTCCTTTAGTTTTGTTTTCCAGTTTGTGCTTTAGTTAGTTTCGTTCTGGTAGACATAATTTTTGATTCCCTTTGTTTGCCAGGTCAATTTGCTTATGAGTGTGTATGTATATGTATATATTCAGTCACACTTTTTATTGTTGTTATAAACCCCTACCTCTTCATTGGGCCTTTGCAGTTCTGTTTGCAGTTCTTTTTTCCTTTTCTATTTCTTCTTCCATTTTTTTTTCTTTTCTCTATTTTATAATTTAAATTTTTAATTTTCTTAAACCTATTATATTTTTTCTACATTTATTCCTTTGTTTGCCTTTCCTACTGTTGTTTTCCCCTTGCAGTTCATCTTCAGTGTATATAATCTTCTTCATCTACCTCTATTTAACTTTGCATAGCTATTCTTTCTTTCCTTTCCTCTCAACATATTTGTTAGTTTTATTTTCATTGCTTTATTCCCAATTGGCACCTTGCTTTAGTTTTGTTTTCCAGTTTGTGTTTTAGTTAATTTTGTTCTGGTAGGTATAATTTTAGGTTTCCTTTGTTTGCCAGGTCAAGCTATTGTACTTTATTTTTGTTGGACTTCTTTGATTTTGCTTATGGGTGTATATAAATATGTGTTTATTCAGTCACACTTTTTATTGTTGTTGTAAACCTCTGCATCTACATTGGGCTTTTGCAGTTCTGTGGAGTTTTCCTTTTTTTCTTCTTCTATTTTTTAAAATCTTTTCCCTTTTTTATAATTTTAACTTTTAATTTTTTTTAAACCTATTATATTTTTTTCTAAATTTATTTCTTTGTTTGGCTTTCCTACTGTTCTTTCCTCTTTGCAGTTAATCTTTAATGTATATAAATTTTCATCTACCTCTATTTAACTTTGCATAGCTGTTCTTTCTTTCTTTTCTTTCAACATATTTGTTAATTTTGTTTTCATTGCTTTATTCCCCACTTAGCACTTTGCTTTAGTTTTGTTTCCCAGTTTGTGCTTTAGTTAGTTTTGTTCTTAACTGGTAAATATAATTTTTTATTTCCTTTGTTTGCCAGGTCAATCTATTGTACTTTATTTTTGTTGGACTGTTTTGACTTTGCTCATGGATGTATATGTATATGTGTATATTCCATTATTTTAATTATTGTTTGCATGATTTTGTAACTGCCATTTGTCTGGGGTTCATCTTTGGTTTCTCGTTTTTGGATATTTGTTTTAATCTCACTTAATACCATAACAAACCACTTGTGGAATCTTTGTTCCATAACAAACCACTTGTGGAATCTTCGTTCCTGACCAGAGATAAAGCCCTGAGCCTTTGGAGTGGGAGCACTGACTCCAGTACCCTAGAATACCAGAGGACTAACCCTAGTGGATATCAAATAGTGACAACTCACACAAAGGAAACCACTGTAATACAAGACCTGGCATCACCCAACCACCAATAGCATCTCTGTGCAGGATGCCTCATCTAAACAACAAACAAAACAAAAATACAAACCCAATCATCAGCAGACAGGATTACCACCTCACTCAGCCTTGCCCATCAGAGGAAAAACAAACAAACAAACAAAAACTCAGCACAAATCTCACCCTATAAGAAGCTTACACAAACTGCTGGACCAACCTTAGAGGGCAGAAACCATAAGGAAGAAAGAATTCAACCTTGAAGCCTGGGAAAAGGAGACCTCAAACACAATAAGTTTAAAAAAAAAATAATGAAGAGGCAGAGAAATACTACACAAATGAAGGAACAAACTAGAAACACAGAAGTCCAGATAAATGAAGAGGAAATAGGCAAACTACCTGAAAAAGAATTCAGAATAATAATAGTAAAGATGATCAAAAACCTTGAAAGCAAAATGGAGAAAATGCAAGAATCAATTAACAAAGACCTAGAAGAATTAAATAATAAACATGCAGAGACAAACAACACAATTACTGAAATTAAAAATACTCTAGAAGGAATCAGTAGCAGAATATCTGAAGCAGAAGAACAAATCAGTGAGCTGGAAGATAAAATGGTGGAAATAACTTCTGAAGAGCAGAATAAGGTAAAAAGAATGAAAAGAACTGAGGATAGTCTCAGAGACCTTTGGAATAATATCAAATGCACCAACATTTGAATAATAGGGGTCCCAGAAGAAGAGAAAAATAAAGAGTATGAGAAAACTTTTGAAGAGATTATAGTTGAAAATTTCCCCAACATGGAAAAGGAAATAGCCTATCAAGTCCAAGGGGCACAAAGAGTCCCATACAGGATAAGCCCAAGGAGAAATACACCAAGACACATACTAATCAAACTAAGAAAGACTAAACACAAAGAAAGAATATTAAAAGCAGCAAGGGAGAAGTAACAAGTAACATACACGGGAGACCCCATACGCTTAACAGTTGATCTTTCAGCAGAAACTCTGCAGGCTGGAAGAGAATGGCAGTATATATTTAAAGTACTGAAAGGGAAAAATCTACAACCAAGATTACTGTACCCAGCAAGGAGCTCATTCAAAATTGATGGTGAAATCAAGCAAAAGTTAAGAGAATTCAGTACCACCAAACCAGCTTTACAACAAATGTTAAACAGACTTATATAGTCAAGAAATACAAGAGAAGAAAAAAGATCTTCAAAATCAACCCCAAACAATTAAGAAAATGGCAATAGGAACATATAAATCAATAATTACTTTAAATGTAAATAGATTAAATGCTCCAACCAAAAGACATAGACTGGCTGAATGGATACAAAAATAAGACCCATATATATGCTGTCTACAAGAAACCCACTTTAGACCTCAAGACACATATAGACTGAAAGTGAGAGGATGGAAAAATATATTCCATGCAAATGGGAAACAAAAGAAAGTTGGAGTAGCAATCCTCATATCAGACAAAATAGACCTTAAAATAAAGAAGTTTGCAGAAGATAAAGAAGGACACTACATAATGATCAAGGGATCAATCCAAGAGGAAGACATAACAATTGTAAGTATCTATGCACCCAAGATAGAAGCACCTCAATACATAAGACAAACACTAACAGACATAAAAGGAGAAATTGACAGTAACACAATAATAGCTGGAGACTTTAACACCCCACTCACACAAATGGACAGATCATCAAAACAGAAAATTAATAAGGAAACACAAGTCTTAAATGATGCATTAGATGAGATGGATCTCATTGATAATTTCAGGACATTCCATCCAAATGCAGAAGAATACACCTTCTTCTCAAGTGCACATGGAAAATTCTCCAGGATAGACCACATCGTGGGTCACAAATCAAACCTCAGTAAATTTAAGAAAATTGAAATTGTATCAAGCATCTTCTCTAACCACAACACTATGAGACTAGATATCGATTACAAGAAAAAAACTGTAAGAAACAGAAACACATGGAGATTAAACAACACATTTCTAAATAACCAACAGGTTACTGAAGAAGTCAAAAGGGAAATCAAAGAATTTCTAGAAACAAATGACAATGAAAACACAACTCAAAACCTATGGAATGCAGCAAAAGCAGTCCTAAGTAGGAAGTTTATAGCAATACAATCATACCTCAAGAAGCAAGAGAAACATCAAATAGACAGCCTAACTTTACACCTAAAACAACTAGAAAAAGAAGGAAAAAAAACCCCAAAATTAGTAGAAGGAAATAAATCATAAAGATCTGTGCAGAAATAAGTGAAAAAAAAGTAAAAGATTAATAAAACTAAAGGCTGGTTCTTTGAGAAGATAAACAAAATTGACAAACCTTTAGCCAGACTCATCAAGAAAAAAAAGAGAAGAATCAAATCAACAAAATTAGAAATGACAAAGGAGAGGTTACAACAGACAATGCAGAAATACAAAGGATTATAAGAGAATATTCAGTTCAGTTCAGTTTAGTTGCTCAGTCGTGTCCAACTCTTTGTGACCCCATGGACTGCGGCACGCCAAGCCTCCCTGTCTCTCACTAACTCCTGGAGTTTACTCAAACTCATGTCCATTGAGTTGGTGATACAATCCAACCATCTCATCCTCTGTTGTTCCCTTCTCCTCCCGCCTTCAATTTTTTCCAGCATCACGGTCTTATCCAATGAGCCAGTTCTTCACATCAGGTGGCCAAAGTATTGGAGTATAAGAGACTATTATGAAAAACTATATGGCAATAAAATGGATAACCTGGAAGAAATGGACAGATTCTTAGAAAAGTTCAATCTCTAAAACTGAACCAGGAAGAAATCAAAATTATTAACCACCCAATTACATGCACTGAAATTGAAGCTGTGATCAAAAATCTCCCAAAATACAAAAGCTCAGGACCAGATGGCTTCATAAGAGAATTCTATCAAACATTTAGAGAAGAGCTAATGCCTATCCTTCTAAAACTCTTTCAAAAAGTTGCAGAGGAAGGAACACTTCCAAACTCATTCTCTGAGGCCATTACCCTGATACCAAAACCAGACAAAGACAACACACAAAAAGAAAACTACAGGCCAATATCACTGATGAACATAGTTGCAAAAATCATCAACAAAATTTTAGCAAACAGAATTCAGCAACACATCAAAAAGCTCATATACCATTATCAAGTTGGGTTTATACCAGGAATGCAAGGATTCTTCAATATATGCAAATGGGTCAATGTGATACACCATATTAACAAATTGAAAGATTAAAAACCATATGATAATCTCAATAGATGCAGAAAAAGCCTTTGACAAAATTCAGCACTCATTTATGATTAAAAGTCTTCAAAAAATGGGCATAGAAGGAACCTACCTCAATATAGTAAAGGCCATATATGATAAGTGTACAACAAATGTTGTTCTCAATGGTGAGAAACTGAAAGCATTCCCCCTAAGATCAGGAACAAGACAAGGGTGTCCACTTCCACTTTCACCACTATTACTCAACATAGTTCTGGAAGTCCTAGCTGCAGAAGAAAAAGAAATAAAAGGAATCCAGATTGAAAAAGAAGAAGTAAAGCTCTCACTGTTTGCAGATGACATGATCCTGTACATGGAAAACCTTAAAGATTGTATCAGAAAATTACTAGAGCTAATCAGTGATTTTAGCAAAGTTGCAGGATACAAAATCAACACACAGAAATCACTTGCACTACTATATACTAATAATGAAAAATCAGAAAGAGAAATTAAGGAATCAATCCCATTCACCATTGCAACACAAAGAATTAAATATCTAGGAATAAACTTAGCTAAGGAGACAAAAGAACTGTATACAGAAAAATTATAAGACACTGATGAAAGAAATCAAAGATGACATAAGCAGATGGAGAGATATTCCATGTTCCTGGGTAGGAAGAATCAATACTGTGAAAATTACTATACTACCAAATGCAATCTACAGATTCAATGCTATCCCTATCAAATTACCAATGGCATTTTGCACAGAACTAGAACAAAAAATTTCACAATTCATATGGAAACACAAAAGACCCGAATAGCCAAAGCAGTCTTGAGAAAGAAAAATGGAGCTGGAGGAATCAACTTTCCTGACTTCAGATTATACTACAAAGCTACAGTCATCAAGACAGCATGGTACTGGCACAAAAACAGAAATATAGACCAATGGAACAAGACAGAAAGCCCAGAAATAAACCCATGCACCTGTGGGTACCTTAGTTTTGACAAAGGAGGCAAGAATATACAATGGGGCAAAGATAGCTTCTTCAATAAATGGTGCTGGGAAAACTGGACAGCTACAGGTAAAAGAATGAAATTAGAACACTTCCTAAAATCATACACAAAGATAAACTCAAAATGGATTAAAGACCTAAATGTAAGACCAAAAACTATAAAACTCTTAGAGGAAAACATAGGCAGAACACTCGATGACATAAATCAAAGCAAGATCCTCTATGACCCACCTCCTAGAGTAACGGAAATAAAAACAAAAGTAAACAAGTGAGACCTGATTAAACTTAAAAGCTTTTGCATAGCAAAGGAAACTGTAAGCAATGTGAAAAGACAACCCTCAGAATGGGAGAAAATAATAGCAAATGAAACAACTGACAAAGGATTAATTTCCAAAATATACAAGCAGCTCATACAACTCAATACCAGGAAAATAAACAACCCAATCAAAAAGCGGGAAAGAGACCTAAACAAACATTTCTCCAAAGAAGACAAACAGATGGCTAACAAACACATGAAAAGATGCTCAGCATCGCTCATTATTAGAGAAATGCAAATCAAAATCATAATGAGATATCACCTCACACCTGTCAGAATGGCCATCATGAAAAAGTCTACAAACAAATGCTGGAGAGGGTGTGGAGAAAAGGGAATGCTGTTGCACTGTTGGTGGGAATGTAAATTGATACAGCCACCATGGAAGTCAGTATGGAGATACCTTAAAAAACTAGAAATAAACCCACCATATGACCCTATAAAAGACACATAAATCCCATTGTTCATTGCAACACTATTTACAATAGCTAGAACATGGAAGCAACCTAGATGCCCATCTACAGATGAATGGATAAAGAAGTTGTGGTACATATACACAATAGAATATTACTCAGCCATAAAAAGGAATGCATTTGAGTCAGTTCTAATGAGGTGGATGAACCTAGAACCTATTATACAGAGCGAAGTGAGTCAGAAAGAGAAAGATAAATATCGCATTCCACATATACGGAATCTAGAAAAATGGTTCTGAAGAATTTATTTACAGTGCAGCAATGGAGAAACAGACATAGAGAATAGATTTATGGACATGGGGAGAGGGGAGGAGAAGGGAGGAGAGGGTGAGATGCATGGAAGGAATAACATGGAAACTTACATTACCATATGTAAAATAGATAGCCAATGGGAATTTGCTGTATGGCTCAGGAAACTCAAACAGGGGCTCTGTATAAACCTAGAGGGTTGGGATGGGGAGGGAAATGGGAGGGAGGTTCAAAAGGGAGGGGATATATGTACACCTATGGCTGATTCATGTTGAGGTTTGACAGAAAACAACAAAATTCTGTAAAGCAATTATCCTTCATTAAAAAAAAAGAGAACAATCTCAGTTTCCATTGTCTGAGGACAATGAGACAAGACAGCCCCACAGGCCAGCCCTCTTTCTTTCAGTGTATTAACAGAGCCAGGGCTGTCTGCTCTGGAGAAGATATCAGGGGATGTTCTGAGTTCCCGGAGTTCCCCTGAGTTCCCTGAGTTCTCTGAGTTCCCCTGAGTTCCCTCTCTGTAGGGGTTCGTGAGAAGCTTGCTATAGTCTGGGTAGGGGGGCAGCACGGCCTGAGCAGGGTGGAAGCACCAGTCTCCTTGGCTCTAATTGTCTAAGGAAAGGATGCTGGACTATGAAGTCCTCTAGCCCCAAGTGTTTGCCTCATTCATGCCTATAATGTCAGAGCAACTCTTATTCTGAGGCCAGTGAAGCTTATGTCACTGAAATGATCCTTTGTGCTTCCTTCTTCCCAGTACACTGCTTCAGTCTCCTCACTTACTGTATTTTATTAGCTCTAAGACACATTTTGGGGGTATTATATTTTAGCATCTTTGAAATTGGGGTGTGTCTTACCATCAATGTTTTGTCACAGTTTAATTTGCTGCTTTGGGACATAAAGTAACCAAGTGCTACATAAGGGCTTCCCAGGTGGCCCTGGTGGTAAAGAACCCACCTGCCAATACAGGAGACATAAGAGATGTGGGTTTGATCCCTGGGTCAGGAAGATCTCCTGGAGGAGGGCACGGCAACCCACCCAAGTATGTTGCCTGGAGAATACCATGGACAGAGGAGCCTGGTGGGCTATGGTCCATAGGGCTGCAAAGGGTCAGACATGACTGAAGCATTTTAGCATATGCTTCATAATCTACAATGTCTCAGGTTGGATGAAATATCAGTCATAGCAAGTCTATAGGCTTTGCAAGATCGTCCCCCTTTCCAGCCTTGTCATCTGTCGCCATCTCACACAAACGGTCCTGAAGGACATGCTGTGAGTGACTTCTGACCTCCACACATGTGCTGTACTTTCTTACCAGGCCATCTTTGCACCTGGTTGTCCTCTGCCTTTCATACTTTTTCCATCACTGTCCATGGAAATCCATTCCATTCTTCAGGGTCCATCTCAATGACTTTGGCCAACCTGGAGACTCCCCTGATTATTCCCAACCAGAAATCATCCCTTCCTTCCCTAAAATCCATATAGAGATCTATGTGCATGCATGCATGCCTGCATGCTCCGTTGCTAAGTTGTGTCCAACTCTTTGCGACCCCATGGACTGTAGCCTGCCAGGCTCCTCTGTCCATGGGATTCCCCAGGCAAGAATACTGGAGTGGGTCTCCATTCCCTTCTCCAGAGAATCTTCCTGTCCTAGGGATCAAACACGGGTCTCCTGCATCGCAGGTGGATTCTTTACCATCTGAGCTACCAGGGAAGCTCAGTAAAGGTAGATAAATGTGACAGAGATGATTTTAAGAGAGTAAAGTGAAGTCGCTCAGTCTTGTCTGACTCTTTGCAACCCCATGGACTGTAGCCCACCAGGCTCCTCCATCCATAGAATTTTCTAGGCAAGAGTACTGGAGTGGGTGGCCATTTCCTTCTCCAGGGGATCTTCCCCACCCAGGGATCGAACTTGGGTCTCCCGCATTGCAGACAGAGGCTTTACCATCTGAGCCACCAGCAAATCCCTGAGAGTAAAGGATGAGTTCAGTTGGGTTCCCAAAGAAATGTGAACCGACGTACCTTTAACTGAAGAATTCTCTTAAGCTGTTATCAATCTGTCCACCTCAGTTTGAATGAGTCTGGGATCCTTTCCAGAGAGCAAGTTTTAGAAGGGTGGATGTGGGGCAGCACTGAAGCCCTGAGAGCAGAGGGACGCTGCTGGGAGTGAGCAGAGGCCTTCTTCCAGTCCTCCCAAAGCTGCCCAGGAAGAAGAGGCGGAGGTGCAGGCCTGCTCAGTTTCCCTGGGGCCAAGGGCTGCCCTGCCGTTGTCGGGGGTGGGGGGTGGGGTGGGGGTAGATGTTGAGGACTGTGAGAAGCCGGGCTCCACCTCCAGCACTTGCTGGCAGGAATGCTTGTAGTGCCTGGGCGGTGGACAACCTGCGCTTGCTTCTGACTGCTCTGCTCACCACACAGCCTTTGCAGCGTGTGACTTGCGAGCACTAGGTTTGGCCTAGTCGCTGCTGTACCCATCTTTCCACAGCTCCGCAAAGTCTTATTTACTCCAACGATGGTTACACAAAGAAAGATGGGTGAGTCACCGGGGCATGGGGAGAAAGTGGCTTTCTGTCATTTTCCTGAAGACACAGAGTTAATATTGCACTGCAGGGAGGAAGCCTTTGTTATCAGACAAACAGGTATTCCAGTGTGTTCTCACTGCCTGTCACTCAAGATTCATCTCTGCAGGAAACTTTCAACCAAGCAGAAGGATTATTTTCTTATTCCCTTAGGTTTGAGGAATATTGAATCATTGCATTGATATGTCTTCTTATAGTTGGTTTTGTGTCTTTTAAGTGAGATCTGTGGCCTTACTGTAGATCTCAAGAACCTTGCCTTGTTTTTCAGGGCCAACATGAAAATGGTAGTATATATATACTGCTCACAAAAGACCTTGTCCTCTTCCATGAAAGGGTTTATTGGCAATGTGATTTCCACGCCAAAGCAGTTACACATCTGTTGAGCATCTACAAGGGACCAAGCTTTGTGGTGGGCACAGGGGATGCGAAGTTGCATAAAGAGCCATCCTCACCCTTGAGTTTTATTCATTCATTTATTGAACAAATCCCTTTTCTAGGCACTAGCAATACCACAATGAGTAAAATAGAAAAAGTTCCCACCCTTGGGGAGCTCATATCACAGTGAGGGCAAGAAACAAATAATACAGTAGCAGGTGGTGATATGTCTTGGGAAGAAAGATAAAGCAGGTAGCCATGGAGCTTGTGTGTGCTGTTTTAGAGTGGTCAGGAAGAATGTGGGCATGTGGGTAGAATTCTGAATAAATCAGGGAGTGAGCCTCAGTTGCCTGGAGGAGGAACACACCAGACAGAGAGGGGAGCAGAGGTCCAGAGGTGTCCGAGCAACAAGAAGACTGTGGTTGTGCTTAGTGAGCCAGGCAGTAACTGCAGAAGGTGAAGGTCACAGAGCCAGGCCAGGCTAGCAAGACTTGGAGGCCACTTATGGACTTGGATTTGATCCTCTTTCATTGTAATGTCTACATTTGAATTTCTTTTTAATCACATGGGATTTTAAAAGAGAAAACTTTTTTTTTTAAACTATAGGATAATGAAAACACAGAAACATACAAAAATTAGAAGATTCTTAACCTGCACTCAGGTTGAGAAATAGAATTTTACCTGCGCCCTACCCTAGAGACTTCTCCCAGTCAGAGAACTGCTATCAGACTTCTAGGAACATAGAATTATTCTGAACTTCCTATAAGTGAAAGTATTACCGAACGGTTTGGGTTGCCTCCGCCTGCTTGCCTCAAAAGCCAATAAACAGGCCAAGCTGGTGGAAAGTTTGCTTTATTTCAGATGCTGGCAACCGTAGGGGAGGGCAGATGTCTATCCAAAGGCTGACTCCCCCAACTGACAATCAGTGGGTTAGAGATTTTATAGGCTGAGGGAGGGGGCTACAGGCAGAAACAGCACAATCAGCTCTAACAGTCATCTTGAAATTGGTCATTGGTGGTCTGACCAGTGTCATCTTGATTGTTTTAGGTACAGTTAATCTTCACTTCCAAGGTTGGTTGGTTTCCATTTCTTTGAGGCCAGTTCTGGTAACTGCAGCGGCTTTTGTCATGGCTACAATCTAGTCATCATGTAGTTAGCCTCCACCTGGTGGGGGTTTCACTATCTGTGAGACAGCTCACGGCATATGGTTCAGAATGTATCTATAGCTCTTGCTGCTGCTGTAAGTCACTTCAGTCATGTCCGACTCTGTGCGACCCCATAGACGGCAGCCCACCAGGCTCCCCCATCCCTGGGATTCTCCAGGCAAGAACACTGGAGTGGGTTGCCATTTCCTTCTCCAATGCATGAAAGTGAAAAGTGAAAGTGAAGTCTCTCAGTCGTATCCGACTCCTAGCGACCCCATGGACTGCAGCCTACCAGGCTCCTCCATCCATGGGATTTTCTAGGCAAGAGTACTGGAGTGGGGTGCCATTGCCTTCTCCACTATGGCTCTTGAGAAGGACCTAAAGGTCCTTGACTATGCTTAATGACTACATTATTATTGGTCTCCTTTGACTGTTTTCCTTTGTTTCTGCCTGCTCTCATTTCTCTGATTAAACTTATTCTTTTACTAAAGTTTTCCACAGACAAAAGGCAGACAGAGGACATTGTGAGGTCAAGGACCAGAGGATCCTGCTGAGTCATGGTTGGGGGGCAAGGACCAGAGGTCCTGTTCCATTTCAAAAGCATACAGTATGCAGTTTTTTATGTCTGGTTTCATTCACCTAACATTATGCTTGTGAGGTTCTTCCATGTTGTTGTGTGTTATAATGCTTGTTTATTTTTGTTGCTGTATAATGTTCCATTGTATGAATATTCGACAGTTTATTTTATGTGGATTGTTTCCAGCTTTTGCTGTTATAGATAAAGCTGCTACAAGTACTGATGTATGTGTCTTTCAGGATATCTGCATGTGTTTCTGTTGGGTATAAATCTAAGAGTGGAATTGCTGGCATATGTATATGTTTGACTTCAGTAAATAGTGTCAGTATTCCAAACTGTGGGCTTCCCTTGTGACTCATCTGGTAAAGAATACGCCTGCAATGCGGGAGACCTGGGTTTGATCCCTGGGTTGGGAAGATCCCCTGGAGAAGGGAAAGGCTACCTACTCCAGTATTCTGGCCTGGAGAATTCCGTGGACTGTATAGTCCATGGGAGTCGCAAAGAGTCGGACAACGACTGAGTGACTTTCACTTTCACTTTCACTTTTCCAAAGTGCATGTGTCATGTTTCACTCCCATTGGCCTTTTGTGAGAATTCCAGTGGCTTCATATTCTCGCCAACAATTGAGATGGTTTGTCTTTTCTGTTTAACCATTCTGGTGTGTCTGTAATGGTATGCCACTGTAATTTTCATTTTCGTTTTCCTGATGACTCATGAAGCTACGTTTTCATACATTTGTGAGCAATTTGGATATCTTCTTTTGTGAGGAAAATCTGTCTCTGCCTGTATCACTCATTATATTTGCATTGTAATTGTATGTAGCAGGGAAAGGGAAAGATAAAAAACCTCCTCTTTCTAGAAATTGTGCATGTATGAGTGTAGGTGTAAGTGTGTGAAAGTGTGCATGAATGTGTGTGGGCAGATGTGTCGTGAATCCAAATGTGGATAAGGAAAATCCCTGCTATATCCTTCTGCACAGAGAAGCTCTCAGGTGAAGAGAACTGCTGAAAGACTGTAATTTGTGCTGCCCACACCTGGGACTCGCCACAGAGTTATAACAAGACTTGGAGAGACAGGCAGGCAGGGGAAGAGCTCTTCATCATAAAGTGGGGAAAAGTCAAGTTTTTCTGCCAGAAAGAGATGGGGAGCCAGGCGGAGGTCCGCTCAGAGTGACACAGGCAGAGTGGTGCCCAGAGTGGGTCACAGGGTGCAGATGGCCCGGGCACAGCTCACACAGGTGGAGCAATGAAGGGAGAGAATTCAGTAGGTGCTGAAACTCAGAGCCAAGGATGCGTAGTAGACAAAACAGAAGCTTTGGAGATGGGAGGGAGCCCCACTGGGAAAGGCCGTTTTAAGTCTTACAGAATAAATACGGCTTCCCAATACTGGTGGCATCATGGACACCGAGGCAGTCCGGCTCAATTCACATGTCTTTCTCTGCACACGGGAAGTGAGCTCCTTGGCTCATAAGAGTTTGCGGACACCCAACACAGTCTGGGCCTTTGTTGTTGAATTAATCAATGAGTGAGATTAATCAATAAAGATGGGAGATAATGAAGTGAGAATAAAGAGACTGGAAGTGCTGGAGCAGACCAAACAAGTTTGAGTGATTGAGGAAGGGAATTAGATAAGAAACTAATAAGGTGAACTTCAGCTGGTCTAATATTTTCAGACTGATGCTGAAGCTGAAGCTCCAATACTTTGGCCACCTGATGCAAAGACCTGACTCCTTAGCAAAGACCCTGATGCTGGGAAAGATTGAAGGCATGAGGAGAAGGGGACAACAGAGGATGAAATGGTTGGATGGCATCACTGACCCAATCGACATGAGTTTGAGCAATCTCTGGGAATTGGTGATGGACCGGGAAGCCTGGCGTGCTGCGGTCCATGGGGTCACAAGGAGTTAGACACGACTGAGCCACTGAACTTAACTAAATATTTTCAGCATCCATGTTCCCTGAGAAGCCAAGGGGGGACCTCGGCTCCTGTTGGGGGTGGGGGGTAGCCTCCATATGTGAGCCCTGCAAGTAGAACCACCTGGGCTGTGGCTGTGATACAGACAAGGAGCCTTTCTTCTGGCTGGGGATTGTACTGTCAAGTGTTTTTTATTTTTGTTTTTTATTTAAAGTAGCCATTGACAGTTTACCTTATTATAAGAAGTGTTGCTTGAGAACCTTTGTTGTGTTTGAATAACACTAAGCAAAGCAGTGATTTATGTGCAACTATTGAGAGTAGCTGTAAACCCCAGCCCTGGGCTGGCAAGGTAATACTGCTATCTCCTCTGGAAGATCCTCTCCTCAGGCTTTATTACTCTTCTTGTGGCTGTAGTTGAATAAAGTTACGTTTTTGTAAATTGAACATGCTTATCTGAGTTGTCTTCTTCGGGAAAAAAAAAAAAGAAACAACAGATATAGTGACATAAATCTGCCCAGCATTGTGGAGATAAGGCGGAGGGGACCATGTGCAGCTGAGGTTGAGCAGAGTACGTCTTGGGGGATGGTAAAATCAGGGAAAAAGGGAAAGCAAACAGTCACATTCCTACAGCACAAGCCCTGGAAGTGGATCTTGATTCATTTCACATACAATTCCAGTGTGCCTCAGCAGCTGAGACCCTTCTGTGTTTGCTTATTTGTTTAGTAAAGGGAAATGTCCCCAGCCTAGCAGCCTTCATGAGTTGTTTGCCTGGAGAGAATCACAACTATTGAGCCATCCTGGGAGGCAGGAAATAGAGCTCTAACAGTAGGATGTTTTTTTAAAAGGACATTTTAAAAATGACTATGAAATGTTCCATCTGAAAAAAAACAACAACGTATTTTTAGGACTTTATCTGTTTGTCTCTCCTGGTTCCTCAGTGTCACGTAGTAGGCATTCAACAAATATGGATTCGATATGTTTGATGGGTTTCCAACTTTTGTCTTTATGAACAATGCTTAAGTGAACACAGGTATTCATGCATCTCATTATTTCCTCAGAATAAATTCTTATGATTGAAATTACTGGTCTAGAGTAGTGCTTCTTAAGGTGCCTATGAATTTTCTAGGGCTTCCCTGGTGGCTCAGATAGTAAAGAATCTGCCTGCAATGCAGGAGACCTGGGTTCAATCCCTGGGTCGGGAAGATCCCCTGGAGAAGGAAATGGCAACCCACTCCAGTATTCTTGCCTGGAGAATCCCGTGGACAGAGGAGCCTAGTGCACTACAGTCCACGGGGTCGCAAAGAGTCGAACACAACTGAGCAATTAACACACACACACGCACGCACAACACACACACTGAATCTTCTGGGGAGTCTTGTTAAACTGCAGGACCTGATTCTACAGGTGTGGGGTGGGGCCTGAGAGTCTACATTTTTACTAAGTTTCAGGTCATGCTGATATTGCCGGTCCACAGACTACACTTTGAGACTTGAAGCACTAGATAAGCAGCGGGCAGGGCCAGCCAGTGCAGCAGTTCACCTCCAGGAGGCAGATTTGAGTGGACCAGTGCCCCTGTGTATTAAGAGAAAAGAGAAAACTAACTCCTGGTTGCCAGACTGTTCAGAGTGAATTTCTACTCCTCCCTCAAGAAATGTTAGAAAGGGTAAAGAAATCTCAGTGCTGACTTTTGTGATCTATTTGGAGTCAAATAGATACACTGGCAGCCCAGAGGAATTATCAATGAACTGATAAATGGGATGTGGGCAACTTGCCAATTCTTATTAGCATCCCTCCGGGCTGCAGAGAGGGAGCAGATCATTGGAGTGGTCAGCTCAGAGGCTGCCTTCATTTAGGGCAGGCCTACTGCTGTCCGCTTGGCTTTGCATGGGGCAGACTGCAAATTACTCTCACCCTCCTGCCTCTGCTGTGGGAGTGAAGCTTGCCTCAATTCTGCCCTGGGTCATCAGGAACCCTTTTCTCAGAAGAAACTTGACCCTCTATGCCTATTTTCCTTTCATCTGCATTTTTGCCTTTTTATATTTATTTCCAAGAACTGCTTTCTTCAAAATAGCACCTGGGGACCCAGAGAAAAGGGAGGAAAAACAGGTGGGTCATGTGTACCCCGCTGGAACTGGTGCAGGAGATTTACAAATGGAGTTTGAGCTTGGGCTTGTGATGTGGTTGACCTCCAGGGATTGTTGAAAAAGCTGCCATGATTTTATCTAGTCTTATTAACAGTTTCATTTGGAGAGATTTGCCCCTGAGGTGATTTTGTGAAATGCAATCTAAAAACTGAGTAAAGAAATGATTCACCAAAAGCATCACTTAGCTTGCTAGGGGAAAGAAATAATTTCTTCCAGTGAAAGCCTTTGTCTGCTAAGAGCCTAGTGACTTTAAAATGCTGGAAGCGTATTTTAAATGCTGCAGTTATTCTCAGGCGCTCTGCTGTGTCCTGTGTTTCTGCTAGTTAGATGATACAAGAGGCAATTTTGTCTTCAGCAGGCAGTTCCAGAGAACTGACCAATGTGGGACATCATTTGGGCCCCAAGGAATGTAGGAAGGGTCTCGAAAATGTGGGCTCTGCCCTCACTCAACCACATGACCTAGCTGGGGAGGCAGCCCAGAAGCACAAAAACTGTCCTGGTACCCAAGCCCTAAAGGTGCATGTCAATAAGAGATAAAATAAAAACAACCCATAGATTGACCTGATACATACAGAAGTCTAATTTTCCCAGGAGAAGCAGTCTCCCCCACTATGCTCTTCTGTGGCTCTCATCTCTTGTGTGTACCACTCTCCTACCACTATTGCTTTTTATCTTACACAATTTTATTTATGAATTTGTCTTAACTTCCTAACTTGTAAGCTTCTTGGAGACTCTGTGATGAGCCAGTATCTAGTAGAGGATCAGGTATAGCCAAATCAGTCTAAGAAAGCTTCCTGGAGGAGCTTCTAAATCCTCCCAGATTTAGAAGAAAGTGATAATCTCTAATTTGGTGAAATTATCCTCTCAATTTTCCTTTGTCCCATTTTGTAGGTTTCTCTACCTCTCTGTTCTCATTTTTAAATGTGAATGATTCTCCAGGCAATATATACACCAGGCAATATACACATACATATATACACAAACACATTATATATGAAATACCCTTTCCTTCTAATCATCTAACCCTCCTCTCCATTTAGATGAATCTTCTCTTGCTCTAAACTTCAGTTCCACAATCCTCTAAGACAGAGCCCAGTGATCCATGCCTCCTGGTCCTCATGACCGTGTATTAGTAACCTGCTTCTGACAGATATCATATAGCAACATTGAAGGGTGTCACTTTCGTGGTTAGTTACAAATAAGTGTGACCTCCACCTTATTAGCAGACTCTTCCTCTTGCCTTTGTGGTTTGCATGCTTTGGTGAAGATGCCACATAGGGAACAGGCCCATGTGGCGAGGGACTGAGAGTGACCTCAGTCCAAGAGCCAGCAAGAACCTGGGGCTTCAACACACAACAGCCCATGAACTGAATCCTGATACCAGACACTGGAATGAGCCGGTAAGTGCCCCACCCTAGTCCCCACCCCAAGCCTTCAGATGAAAACCCATGTCAGCCAACTCCTCGAGCACAGCTCTGTGAAAAACCCCAAGGAGAAGGACTCAGCTGTGCCCGATTCCTGACCCAAAGAAATTGTGAGATAATGAATGCATGTTGTTGAAGCCACTGAGTTTTGGGGTAATTTGTTACCTAGCAATAGATAACTGATACACACCCCGTGACCTTTGTTGCTAGAATGTCAAGACTGAACTCTTTACCTCCTCCCTAGTTCCCCCTAGTACAGCTCCTCTTGCTTAGTTATCATCCTCTTGGTTGCTCTTTAATCAGCCTCTAGACTTGGGATCCCTTCTTCATTCTTTCTGCCCCTTCATCTGTTATTTCCAAGTCTCAAGTTTTGCTCATTTTCCTTTGGTGATGCAGTTAGCTAAGTGGAAAAGATGGTCTGGGTGGCAGGAACCACACAGCTGAAAGCTCTAACATGGGAGCCAGTAGTTTCTCAGTTCTCATTTCCATCTCCTGATTTCCTTGCCAATCAACTCTGTTCTGCACAATTTAGCAATTAATTAAACATTCAGTTCAGTTCAGTTCACTCGCTCAGTCGTGTCCGACTCTCTGCGACCCCATGAATTGCAGCACGCCAGGCCTCCCTGTCCATCACCAACTCCCGGAGTCTACCCAAACCCATGTTCATCGAGTCGGTGATGCCATCCAACCATCTCATCCTCTGTCGTCCCCTTCTCCTCCCGCCCCCAATCCTACCCAGCATTAGGGTCTTTTCCAATGAGTCAACCCTTCGCATGAGGTGCCCAAAGTATTGGAGCTTCAGCTTCAACATCAGACCTTCCAATGAACACCCAGGATTGATCTCTTTTAGGATGGATTGATTGGATCTCCTTGCAGTCCAAGGGACTCTCAAGAGTCTTCTCCAACACCACAGTTCAAAAGCATCAATTCTGCGGTGCTCAGCTTTCTTCACCGTCCAACTCTCACATCCATACATGACCACTGGAAAAACCATAGCCTTGACTAGATGGACTTTTGTTGGCAAAGTAATGTCTCTGCTTTTAAATATGCTATCTAGGTTGGCCATAACCTTCCTTCCAAGGAGTAAGCGTCTTTTAATTTCATGGCTGCAGTCACCATCAGCAGTGATTCTGGAGCCCAAAAAAGTAAAGTCTGACACTGTTTCCACTGTTTCCCCGTCTATTTCCCATGGAGTGATGGGACCAGATGCCATGATCTTAGTTTTCTGAACGTTGAGCTTTAAGCCAACTTTTTCACTCTCCTCCTTCACCTTCATCAAGAGGCTCTTTAGTTCTTCTTCACTTTCTGCCATAAGGGTGGTGTCATCCGCATATCTGAGGTTCTTGATATTTCTCCCGGCAATCTTGATTCCAGCTTGTGTTTCTTCCAGCCCCGCGTTTCTCATGATGTACTCTACATATAAGTTAAATAAGCAGGGTGACAATATACATTGCCTGATATCATTCTCTGACATCTCATGGACTAACCTTGTCTTCTTAATTAAACTAGAAGCTGGGCTCAAGTCTCATAATTATTTTTTTCTTTAGGGCACCAAAACACAATGCTAAGGACACAGTGTATTAAAAAGGCTTGGGCTGAGGTCTAAGGTTGCATGTCCCATGGAGCAACTCAGTGTGGATCTCAATTCAGTGCCACGGATGGAGGGCACTGTGGGTGGGCACTGGGGTGACTGCAGGTGGAGATGCAACACGGGGCAGACAGTTCCCACTCTCATAGTGTAGCTGCTCCATTGGGGTGAAGGTGGGGTTCCTCCTTCATGGTCCCTATGGTTCTGTTAGACCTTCCGGTGCAGAGGGGTTATTCCCACTCATATAACTGTGCTAGTCAACAACACGTCTGCGATTCCTGCCACTTCCTTTCATCCCTTGAATCTCAGGATAAGATTTTACTGACAGCCTTAGTCTTTTTGTAACTCCTCTGCTGAAAGGTTGACTCAGTTTTCTTGCAGCCTTTTGCTGACTGTAACTCAAGGCGTCTGTGACTGATGGAATGACAGGAAGCTCGAGGTTCGGGGGGAACTTCACAGTGGGCAATGTGCCCACTCCCCTTGTTTGTGAGGACACTTCAGATCCAAGTTCAAGGGCTCTCACCTTTGCCTGAGACTGACTCATGAACTAACTAGTCACATTTGCAGCTAATTAAGGGTGAGCTCTGGGAACAACCTGATTTATTTTCTCTTTCAAGAATATTTTGGCTCTGACCACATATGGAGCAAGGGGTCTGCTCCTGTATCAGCAGCTTGAACTGAAATATTTGTTGAACCACAGACACAGGACATGAGGGCTAAGAATTTACAGTGAAGGGCAAAGGCCTCTGGGGCAAGCTCCTTCGGTCTTCAAACTCACTTCCAGAGCTTGACAGGCAGGTCTCCGGGGAGCAGAGGACGGGCAGTTAATTTTTGATCCCCAGGGAGGGGCCAGTTTGGCTCTGCTCTCTTCTGGGTTTCCTGCGGTTCATAAGAGGTCTCTGGGGGCAGAACCAGAGGCAGGAGGAGAAGCAGAGAGCTTCCAACAACCTGACCTAAGGGAAATAGCAGGCAGAGAGGAGAATGTCAGATGTATGGCTGCATTCAGTGCACGTCTTATCAGGCAACAAGAGAGTGAGCATTCGGTGAGGGTAGTGGTATAGGAGGAACCCAGCACTTAGCACTGCCTACTTGTACTCAGAGAGGAATACCTGGCATCAAGCAAGAAGCACTCAGCATTGCACGATCCCAGCTCAGTACCAGGATGAGGCTTTGATCAGAGGCTGTCCCCTTAGCACGGGTACAACCTCCTTCCCTCTTTGTCCTCTGCATCACACCTTTTCAGCACCTTGCCTTTCTCAGCTCTGAGCTCAGACAGCAGACATGGGATCTGTCCTCTGTAATGTGTGCATCAGGTAAACACTGCTTAACTTAAAGGGCTCACTTGGCAAATGATTTGCTTCTCAGCAGTGCCTCTTGTACCTACTGAAAGAGAAAAGCTCCGGAAATGCAAATAAAAGCAGAGACCTTTTGAAAGTTCCCTTGTCATAACTCTCTTCCAGATAAGACACTAATCTTGTGAGCATGTGTGCACACGTGAGGTAGAGATGAACACAGCGTTGTTTTGAATGTTTATGTCTTGATTATGATGATGTGGTTAAGCTAAGCACCACAAATGTGCCCTCTTCCCCCTTTCTCTCTCCCTTCTCCCTCCCCCGCTTTCTCTTCCTCTTTCCTCCCCCCTCCCCCTTCCCTCTCCCCTCCCATTTTCCTCCCCTCTCCTGTTTTCCTCCCCCCTCTTCTTGTCCTCCCCTCTCCCCTCGTCCTCCCCCTCCCCCTTTCCCCTTCTCCTTTCCTTCCCTTCCTCCTCTCAGTGGAGCATATTTACAAAGGAGGCATACACCTGGCAGGGTTTGATCCCCAGGGTCTTGAGATCTGGGTTAATTTGGTGATGAAGGATTAGAATGTCTGGTGAAAGGGTGTACCCGCCTGAACATCTCCTCTAACTAAAGGTTCCTAATTCATTGCGCTCTTTAACATCTGCCAGATGACTGCAGGATTTTGCTGTTAGTGGAATTCTGGGGTCCTTAACTGTTAGTATCTAAAGAGTAAATGGCAGCTGGAACAGGAAGCATGGGGTTGATCTGTGTTCCATGTAAACTGAGGCTGGCTGGGGTTTAGAAACCGTCTGCAGCAGGGTTGAGTAGCCCACAGCCAGGGGCTGGCTCTCCCGGTAGGGAAGAGATGACAGGGAAGTTAGAAAGCTTAGTCTGTGGCATCTTTCCTAAAATCAGCCCAGATTTGAACGTTTGTAGGTGGGTATGACAGAAAAACAGTGGCAATTGCATCCTAGACATTCTTCTAATTAATAAAGCAGATAAATCTCTATGCATGTCCCACCAAAGGAGAAAAATACAGCCCTTAAAAGTTTATTTCCCCTAAATTGGCCCTTATGCAAAACAGTTGCCTCCCCTCTGCTATGAGAGACTGCTCACCCTAGAGTTTGCGTTCTAAGAACCTTCCAGGGGCCCTAGGTTTGAATTTCAAAAAGCTTTCAGATGGTTCCAAGCCTCTGTAATTCTAGAAACATTCAGAACAGAACAGAGCATGAAGATGATTATTTTTCTCATCTGTACAAATAATTTCTCCTCTCCACCCCCAGCTTTATAGAGGAAAAATTGACAAATAAAAGTTGTATATATTTAAGATGTGCAGTGTGATGTTTTGATACATGCTGAAATATTCATCACAATCAAGCTAATTAACATACCCATCAACTCACAGTTACCTTTTTTTTGGTAAGAACAATTAAGATTTATTCTCTTAGCAAATTTCAAGTATAAATACAGTATTGTTAACTATGTGCAAATAATTTTTAAAATCTCCAGTGGGTCAGGATCATGGCCAAGGTTGGAAAGGGAATACATTCCTGAAATGCAAATATGGGTTACCTGAAGGAGTGTTGTGCACTTTACACTCCTTAAACTCCTGCTTTCAGAGTCTAGGGAGGAAAGTGTGGGGATGGGAAGGCAGCCTGTGACTCAGGAGAAAGAGGAGGAGGAAGAGAAAGATGGTGAGTCATGTGTTCACCTGTGCCTTCATTATCAGCCCTGTTATTATTGAGCATCTTGAATGTACCCAGTGACGTGCTGGGCTCCGTGGGGTATAACAGTCACTGACTCAGTCCCTCCTGCCTGGATTTCAGAGTCTGGCTGAGGAGCCCTGTGAAGACACCGATTCTTGAACACAAGACTGCTGTGTTATAATAGAGGTTTTAAAAAGTATTCTGGGAAACCAGAGGAAGGAAGGAGTAATGGTACTGGGGCCAGAAGGGAAGACCTGGGAGAGGAGGAGGAGAGGGAAGGTGAGTTCTTGCAGAAGGTCATCACCCATGCCTGCTGTCTCCTCTGAGAGGGCCAAGTCCAGGGAGACCTTGAGAAACAGAACCCTTATTGAATGCACCAAGGGCCTGAAATAAATATAGGATCCTGTTGGCATTTGGTGATAAACAGAGAGTAGAAAAGATATTCAGAATATTTTCTGAATGTAGAGGAAATACATATCCTTTCCCAGCAATGGGACAAGTTCCATTAAACCTGGCAGGATCCAATGAATGATTGTTTTCCTTTCACAGGGAGGCTAATGAGCTTGACAACCTAGGAGGTCTTTCTCAGTCCTCAGAACTCAATGCTCAGAGCTCAGTTCTCAGAGCTCAGTGCTTGGTGCTTAGAACTCAGTGCTCAGAGCTTGGTGCTTGGTTCTCAGTGCTCAGTGCTTAGAGCCCAGTGCCTGGTACTCAGTGCTCAGAACTCAGTGCTTAGAACTCAGTGCTCAGAGCTCAATGCTCAGCAATCCACATTCACACAGCCATGAAGTGAGCAGAAGCCTCACCAAGGACAGACACTACTCTGGGATGTCAATCACTCATGGAGTCCGCTGGCTTCTCAATAGCCTAAAAATACTTGAAAATGCTTCATTATGACTCTTTGTGTAGGAAAATCGAAAGAAAACAATTCTTTGGGCTATCAGTTCTTTCTGCATTTTCCAGAAAGAGAAAGCCTAGAACGAAAGAAGCAGATATGGTTCCTGACCCTACTTTCTCTGTGGCCTCAGTGTCTTTGTCTGTATCAGGAAAGGGCGGGGCTGGTGGGGCATGAATGCTCCTCCCTGCTGGATGTCCTCTTAGATTGAGCTTTGTGCAGACTGGCAGCTGTTTGCAGTTCCTTAGCCAGGCAATCAGAGGAAGTTTTCTCCCCACTATGTCTCTCCATCTGCCAAACTAAATTCTTTTCTGGGCAACATTTGTTCACATTTCCCATGCAATATTGTCTCAGCTGACCACAAAAATAATTACATACTTATTCCAGAGTAATCAGTTCATCTGAGTCCTTTTCAACAGGATAGCACACTTCACTGAGAAAAGTGACATCTCAAGAACAGAAGTCCTCCAGTGTGGCACAGATCAGGGAGCTTACCAATCAGTGCCCTTGTGCTTAGGGGCAGTGGAGGGAGGCAGAGATGGCTCTGCCACTTGGAGCCACGCTAGACCTGAAATGTCAGCCCCTTTTCCTTCTTCACTCTTTCTCCTTTGGAACTGAGCTGTAGGAGTAGAGTGTGGGAGGGTTTCTCACAGACTCTAATGTGAAGTTTATGGTAGGGTAGAAAAAGAGCAGAGGGTTTTATTACAGCCAAGAGTGACACAGTTAAATATATTCTGTTTCCTTTGATATATATCTAAAAGGCATAAAGTAAGCCAGCAGTGAGAAACAAAGGTAAACAGTGTGCTTATGACAAAATCATCTCTTTTTTGAGCTGTTGTACATAGTCTGAGTAGGGGGGTTGGGTCACGCTGTGATAATATGAGATGCATAATGACTTGGGGGAAACAAGTGAAGGTTTATGGAGCAGAAAACCACATTGGAAAGGCCACCTAAGTGTTAGGTCTTGGGTGACCTTGAATGACGGGCTGAAGCTTTGGAAAACATTTTATGGCAAGTCATGGGAGGGACACCAACATTCATTTATTAATAATTGGATTTCACATCTTTCATATCTCAGGCTGTCTTCTGTGAAGACAGGGAGTATAGAGTGCTATCTGTCCCTGGGGTGTAGTGTTCTGAGCTTCACATACTTCCCTCTTCTTCCTCCAGTGGTTATTTTGCATATAACCATCTTGTAGGAAATTGGAAGCTTTCCAGGTTTCTGAGGGGACTACTAAACCTTTTAAAGGCAATAATTATGGAACTGGTCTGTGTTCATTGATTCAGCTAACTAAGGTGTCTCACTGGTAAAGGATCCGTTGCCGATGCAGGAGATGGGGGTTCAATTCCTGGGTCGGGAAGATCCCCTGGACAAGGAAATGGCAACTCACTTCAGTATGCTTGTCTAGAGAATCCCATGGACAGAGGAGCCTGGTGGGCTATAGTCCATGGGGTCGTGAAGAGTCAGATACAACTTAACAACTGAACAACAAAAACAAATGTGTCAGATACTAGGTTCTGGAGATACAATGAGTAAATAATGGTGCTAGACTTCAAGGATATTAAATGGGGAGGGAGACACTAAAATATGCTTTCATTATAATGTAGTCAGACAGAAATAAGCCCCAGGATCTGTGGGACGACAGAGGTTTCAAGGAAAGGCTTCTTAGAGAAGATGAAATGTGCCCTGCAGAGGTTAATAGGTAACTGAGAGTTAAGTAAACAGGTCAAGAAGAGTACAGGGGCATTTGAGGTTGAGGGATCGGTTTGGTGTGTGCATTTTGGCATTATTAGAGTGGAGTGCTCTAGACAGAGAGGAGCAAAAGCCAGATTGTTATAGCTGGGATCTGAATGGAACTGGAGGAAAACCAGGCAGGGAGTGAACACTCCTGTTTCAGTGACCGTGCTGGTTCCAGACATGTAGAACTGGATAATCTCAAATCCGTCTGCAAATATCTAGAAATTCTAGACAAAATATGGCAAAGATCTTTTTGAATGACTAGCTAGCTTTGAGAGAAAGAGGAAACCCCGTAGCTCTAGAAACTTGGATTTTAATGCCCACAAGGCGATAGGATAGGAGGCCGTGAGCTGACGAAAAAGATGGAGCTGGAACGGAACCAAGCTCCTCCCTAAACCCACATGCTCAGGTGGTTACACCCTCAGGACAGAGTGGACTAGGACAGTCTGCATTGGCGCAGAAGAGAACAGGAAGCTTGACTGTTTGGGGGTGGGAAAAAAGAAATCCCTTCTCCCTCTGTTTGACCAAAATTCATAACCACAGTGTATATTTGACCTGAGTTTTGGATAGTGAGTTTATACTATCCATATGGTTTGGCCATTGCCAAACCAAAAATTTTTTTAATAAAAATTGTCCCCAGACTGAGGATACAAAGAGCTAGGACTCTTTGTAGGAATGAACGCAAGGATGTTCTGATAGGGCTGTGTTTTCCAACTTGGGAGGTAAAAGATTTGTACAGTGGAGACAACAAAAAAATCCAGTTAGACCCCTAAGAACTTTGCATAATTTAATGGCAAAATTAATATTTTTATAATGAAAATTAATATTTTGAAAATGAAAATTCATATTTTGATAATAAAAATTACATATTAAGTTAATATAAGATGAATATATTTAAGTGAATACAAATATGAAAGGGTTTAAAACTTATAGAGCAAGACAGCATGAGGAAATAACTGTCAGATTTGAAAGAATCACATACAGCTTTTAGAAAAATATTGGAAAAAATTTTGTGAATAGTTTGAACAGCAGAGTAGACATAGTTGAATACGGAAACAGTCAACTGGAATTTCTGAAGAGAGTTCCAAGAATGCAGAGATAAAGAGATAGAAAAATGCATAAGTGATGCTAAGAAGCATGGATGATGGAATGAAAATATATGAACTATGTCGACTAAAAGTTCTCAGAGGGAAAATGTAATAAAAGGAAAAGAAATGTTAGAAGAGCTAATAACTTTGAACTTAGTATTGGTAAAAGATATCAATCCTCAGTTTCAAGAAGCACAATGATTCCTGAAGAAAATAATAATTCCACTTCCAGACAAATCATATTGAAGATTCAAGATTCCAAAGGTAAGAAAAATATTCAAAGAAACCAGAGAAAAAAGATGGATTACCTAAAAAGGAGTTAGGGTCTGCAAATATCCTGTTTCTCCACATAGTTTTGCCCATAAATTTTAGCATCTAGAGACATTTATTTATTTATGGCTGCTCCCGGACCTTCTCTGCTTGCTGTCCTTGGGCTCAATAGTTGTGGTACATGAGCTTAGTTGCCCCGAAACATGTGGAATCTTCCCGGACCAGGGATTGAACCTGTGTTCCCGGCATTGGCTAACCACTGGACCACCGACGAACTCCCCAGCATCTATAGAAAATTTTTGTTTGGGGAGGGTGGGGGAATCTTCCTGTATTGACTGGGGTCCATTCAAGGCTTACCCACTCTCCCCAGCCAAAGGGTGAGGGAACAAGCTGTTCTTCCCTGTGGGCTGGGCGATAGGTCAGTGCAGACAGCCCAGTCCTCTCAGACCTGTGGGACCTAACAGTGGACCAGAGCCCAGCTGGACGCCATGATCAGAGAAGCCAAGATGAGAGGGGAGATGTGACCATTGAGAAATTATAAGCTGTTTGCAGATAGGGACTGAGTTTGTCCTCTTCATGGGTGTAACCCTAGGCTTAGCACAGTGCCTGGATGTGGTGATGCTTATTACGGTTGAATTGTGTCATCTCACCTCCCACCAATTTATATAATGAATCTTTAAACCCCACCCCCAGTACTTCAGAATGTAACTGTGTTTGGACATAGGGCCTTTAATGAGGCCAGTAGGGTGGGCCGTAATCCTATACAACTGATATCCTTATGAGAGGAAGTAATTAGAACACAACAGAGAGATACCACAGGCTCATGTGCACAGAGGAAAGACCATGTGTGCTCACAGCAAAAAGACAACCATCCATAAGCCAAAGAAAAACCAAACCTGCTGACATGTGACCTTGGACTTCCAGCTTCTGGGACTGTGAGGAAATAGATTTCTGTCAGTTAAGCCCCCTAGTCTTGATGGTTTATTGTGACAGCTCTAGCAAATGGGTATATTGCTTCATAGACATCTTCTGAGTCAGTAAAAGAATGTGAAGTCTATTGACCTGTGACTCAGAGGTCAAGGGTAGACTTTCTAAAGGAGTGCTTCTCACACACTTGAGCACATGGAGATCACCTAGCCTCTTATTAAGATTAAGATTATTAAGAGTATAGATTCTTATTAAGATTGCAGATTCTGACTCTCCAGCTCCAGGAAGTGGCCTCAGATTCTTTGTGTCTGACAAACCCCTAAGCCAAGTGGCAAGCCCAAAGACCACTCTGAGCAGTGATGCTTGGAGTCCCGAGGCTTGCCTTTGAAAATTGGATGATCTTTAGTGATTTTAGAGGAAGACAGGGGGGCTTAATGAGCTCAATTCAGCAACTACTCTGAGCACTTTCCAGATGCAAGACCCCGTGCCAGCTCGTGGAGCAGAACCCAGGTGGGCCAGCCAGACTCAGCCCCACTGGGAGGAGGACATGCAAGCCAGAGTGTCCAAACTGCCAGGCTCTCCTTTGTCTCTGGGAGAGCCCATTTTATTCCATTGTCGGTAGAGAGGATGAGGCTTCCCCATCAGTCACGCAGGACCGCTGGGAAGACAACTTTTTCATCAAGGCTTCAGGAAAACTAGATGAGTTTTTGGAAAGAGTGGGAGGCAGCTGAGAGTTATTTGTTGATGTCAGTGACCTTGTAATTCTAAATGGGATTCTCGTTTGTTTTCCTGCCCTTGGGTTGGGATTCTGCGGGGGCATCATTCTCCTCCTGTGCCTGCTTGAGAAGGCAGCCTGCTCACCATTGCGGACAAAATGTCAAGGCTGCCCCCCGCCCCCCACCTGTGTCTTTTTAATGCACCTTTCTCTCAGCTGAGCAATCAAGACTCCTTTAGGAGGCAAAGGAAGAACAGTTTCTACTGTTCACATAAATAAATAACCTATTCTTCACGTGGCTCTTTTCCCAGTGCCCTGGGGAAACAATTTGTGATGTGAATTAGGTACGAGCCATAGCTGAGAAATACAGAATGATGGAATAATTATTATTATTAATTTATCAATCTATAAATAGCCTCAAAAAATATCCAGGTGGCTTGGCCTGAGAGGGATGAGATGGGGTTCCATTTGATCTCATTAGCACAACCTCACCTGCATACAGAACAGGAGGTGGGGGTGGTGCAGGCCAGGCCTGGGAGAGGCGCCTGCCTGAGATCTCACAGGACAGGGCTCTTTGGGGGCTGGTTTGGGTAGAAGCTAGGATGTCTCTAAGGAATTATTTACAGAGAGTGTTGAGGCTTCTCAGGTGGTTCAGTGCAGAATCTGCCTGCCAATTCAGGAGATACAGGAGATGTGGGTTCAATCCCTGGGTTGGGAAGATCCTCCGGAGGAGGGCATGGCGACCCACTCCAGTATTCTTGCCTGGAGAATCCATGGACAGAGGAGCCTGGTGGGTTACTGTCCATGGGATCTCAAGTAGCTAGACACAACTATAGTGACTGGGCATGCAAGGTATACAGTGTGTTGATTTTATTCATTTATGTAGTGCAAAATGATCACCACTACAGCATTAGCTAACACCTCCATCCCATCTCATAATTACCACTTCTTGGGACTTCCCTGGTGGTCGAGTGGTTAAGACTTCCCTTCCAATGCAGGGGATGTGGGTTCAATCCCTGGTTGGAGAGCTAAGATCCTACATGTCTTGTGGCCAAAAAAACCTGAAACATAAAACAGAAGCAATATTGTAACAAATTCAATAAAGGCTTTAAATGGTCCACATAAAAAAAAAATCTTAAAAAAATTACCGTTTCTTTTTTTTTTTTGATGGTGAGAGTATTTAAGATCTATGCTGTTAGCACCTTAAAGTATGTAATACAGTATTATTATGTACTGTACATTAGATGCCCAGAACTTGTTGCTCTTATAACTGGAAGTCTGTACCCATTGACCAATATATTCCCATTTCTCCCACCCTCCAGCCCCTGATAACTGCCACTCTACAGGCTTTTAAAAATTCCACATGTATCAATAAGCGACATCATACAGTATTTGTCTTTCTCTGTCTGACTTATTTCTTAAGTTATAGCATAATGCCATCAAGATTCATCCAAATTGTCAACAATCGCTGAAGTTTCCTTCTTTCTCATGTATGAATAATATTACACTGGGTATATGTATATATCTCATATCTTCTTTATCTCTTTATCCTTTGATTGTTGTTTCCATATCTTGGCTATTGTGAATAATTCTGCAATGAACAAGGAGTGTAAATATCTTTTCGAGATCCTGTTTTTAATTCCTTTGAACACATTGCTGGATTCCTGGATCATATGGTCATTCTATTTTTAATGGATTGAGGAATGTCCGTACTGTTTTCCATAGCAGCTGTAACAATTTTCACTTGTATCAACAGTGCACAAGGATTTCCTTTCATCCACATCTTTATCAACACTGTTAATCTTGTCTTTTTGATGACAGCCATTCTAACATATACGAAGTGATGTCTCACTGTGCTTTTGATTTGCATTTCCCTAATTATTAGTGATGTTGAACAACTTTTCATGTAGCTGTTTGTCTTTTGCATGAAAGAAAAGACTTCTCAGGAAAAATATCTATTCAGATTGTAGGGTAAGGGAGTTAGAGAAGGTGAGGTTCAGAAAAAGACCGAGACCGGCACTTTACAGGAACCGATCACCTTTAATGAGGCAAGAAGAAACAGTAGTCAGATTAGTGGGCTGCTGCCCTAACCCAAGGAGAAGGCAATGGCATCCCACTCCAGTACTCTTGCCTGGAAAATCCCATAGATGGAGGATTTTCCGTCCATGGGGTCGCTAAGAGTTGGACACGACTGAGCGACTTCACTTTAATTTTTCACCTTCATGCATTGGAGAAGGAAATGGCAACCCACTCCTGTGTTCTTGCCTGGAGAATCCCAGGGACGGGGGAGCCTGGTGGGCTGCCGTCTATGGGGTTGCACAGAGTCGGACACGACTGAAGTGACTTAGCAGCAGCAGCAGCCCTAACCCAAGAAGAGAGTAAGTATATATAGGCATATATGTGGAAAGCTACTGTCTTAAGGGGGCCTGTTCTTCTCCAAGATTGTTCAGAGTAGTCATCTCTTAAACGGCTGGGGCAAGGAATTCTGGAGATCAGCCAGAGGCTGGACCAGCTGGGAGCTGGGCATAGTCAGCCTTAATGCCCATTTTTTTTCTTCCTGTGAGAGAGTTCTTTGTTTTGCATAGAATGGTGGGGAGGACCTGGAGGGAAGTTTTAACTCCAGTCTATTTAGAGCCATGTAACTTTCCTTCACAGATCCTCTGCCCATTTTTAAATTGTGCTCTTTTTTTGCTGTTGAGTTGTATGAGATCTTTATATATTTTGGATATGAATCCCTTATTGTGTATTCATTCTATATGATTTGCAAATACTTTCTCCCATAGATAGCCTTCTTATTTATTTTTAATTATTTTTTTCTGCTGTGCAGAAACTTTTTAGTTTTATGTAATCTTATTTACTTTTGCTTTTGTTGCTGTGGTTTTGGTGTCATGTCCAAGAAATTACTGCTGAGTTCAACACCAGGGAGCTTTTCCCTACACTTTATTCTAGGAGTTTTATAGTTTGGGCTTTACGATAGGAGTCTTTGATCCATTTTGAGTTTATTTTTGTGAGTGGTGTAAGCTAGGGGTCAAGACAGTGTTCTTCCCTAGAACCTTTAGGGAGAGAACAGCCCTGTTGACATCTTAACTTTGGACTTGTAGCTTCCAGGACTGAGAGACATTAAAAATCTGTTTTTCTTTTTTTTTTTTTTTTATTTCTGTGGTTTTAAGCCACTCATTTTGTGTCCTTTTTATGGCATCCCCCAGAAATTAGATCATATGACTTCATTCTAAATCTGAATCATAGATCATTTCATGATCTTCATATACTTGTCCATTTATCTCTGCCCTTTTCCCAAGTACAAAGGAAAGCTTCCTGCTCCTGGAATTTGGCATACTGTACTATACTGTACTTTGCCCCTGGTCCTTTGCTCCATTAAGTCTCCTTTCCTAGCATGCCCATGTCCACCAAACATACTCCTACTTTTATCATTTCGGACAACTCTAGCCTATGCTTTTGCACTCTTCCCCATCTTTCACAGAGTTAGATATGTTCTTCTCATGAGCTCCTATCCCTCGGGATACATCTGCCCCAGAACATGTGTAATACTGGATTGGATAGTGATTGTTCGCTTGCAATTTTTCCCCCCACTAGACATTGAGCTCTTTAAGGACAGGGACAACCAGATCTTTTTATCTTTTGTATTCAGAATAGTGTCTGAAAGATAGGTGCTCAGTGCTTTCTGAGCAAAGATCCTTCGATACCAGGTCACTGGATCATATTTTTGAGACATTGCATTCTAGAATTGGTGACATTTTACACTAAGCTTAGAGGCAGGGAGTGTCAAAATGTGGGATGCCCAAAGTTGAAAGCATTGGCAACCCTTGTCTCTGCCTGCCATCCCTGGAAGAGTGAAGGGTATTAGTGGCTCCCTGAGTGAATGCCCCACTGCTTCCAAGGTACTTCTGGATTCCAGAACGTGCTCTGTGCCAGAAGCTCAGGACTGGCCATGCGTTACATTATGCAAAGTGTGAGAGGGCATTTATACTTTATGGACTGTCCCTGGAGAAAATGGATTTTCCATCCTAGACTCCTATCTGATATTTCCAGGGTGGAAGAGAAAAGAATGAATGCCAGGTTGCCAAGGGGTCATTTTAACCCAGACCAGCAGCTTTGTGACGAGTTCAAGTTCACATGCAGATAGTTTGAATCTTACTGGAAACTGAATATGAATAAAGGAGGTGTAAGTCTGGAACTTCCCTGGTGGTTCAGTGGTGAAGAATCTGCCTTCTGATGCAGAAGACATGGGTTTAACCCCTGGTTGGGGAATTAAGGAGTTTCCCTGGTGGCTCAGATGGTAAAGAATCTGCCTATAATGCCGGAGATGCTGGTTCAATCCCTGGGTAAGGAAGGTCCCTTGGAGAAGGGAATGGCTACCCACTCCAGGATTCTTGGCTGGAGAATTCCATGAACAGAAGAACCTGGCAGGCTACAGTACCTGGGGTCTCAAAGAGTTGGACACGACTGAGCGACTAACACTTTCACTTTCTGTTTCACTGGAGAGACAAGATCCCTCAGTTACAGGGAGCCCACAAACCTCAACTAGAGAGAAGCCCCTTGCACTGCACCAAAAGATCCTGCATGCTGCAACTAAGACTTAACGCAGCCAAAAAATAAAATAAATAGAGGAAGTTAAAAAAAAAGAGAGAGAGAGGTGTAAGTCTTGGCATCTTTTGCCTTTGTAATGCCTTCCCAAGTATTCTCCATGTTACTAATTTCTCTCCTCTTTAGTCAGTTCTCTGTGCTCCTGTTGCTGTTTTAATCATGTCACTCTCTGCCCCCAAATCACTGAAAACTCCTCATTTCACACTGGACAAAGTCCAAACTCCACATAGTGTCCAGATCTTTCCTTTCTTCAGCTTCACTCTGGTTTCCAGGCTCACAGTTGGCTCCCCACTCTTTTCTCCTGTTCCTGGGGAAGGACTTCCACTTAAGCTCAGCTCTTAAACTGCTGGTTATTTCCCCAGGTTTCTTTCTCTTTGGGAAGCCTTTTGGCTTCTTGACTAAAGCCATTGCTTCCTTTTTAAGATGTTCATAGAATTTTGTTGTTATAGCCCACTCTACCTCAATACTGATTTCTTTAATGAGAATTTCATCAAGTGTGACTGGAAATGGGGAATAATTTCAGTATAACACACACATTGTGATGTTCCCTTGTGATTTTTTTCAGCATGCTAATTTTTCTAGAAATCAAGGTCATGCTTTCTCATAGAGAGCACACCGTGGCAATATATGAAGACTTAATGGAAACAGCTAAAAGTCTACAGATAAGCCTTGCTTTAGTGCAAATGTTGGCTGGAGGAGTGAATGGCCTCAAGCACCACTATCCTTTCCACCATTTGCTGTTTGGTGAAGTTGTGTATGTGGGTGAAACTCCAAAGACATTTAAAAAATATATTTATTTACTTATTTTTGTTAATTTATTTGGCCATGTCAGGTCTTAGTTGCACCATGCAGGATCTTTTGTTGCAGTGCATGGACTCTAATTGTGCGCAGGCTCAGTAGTTGGCGATGCTCAGACCCCGTTGCTCCACAGCTTGTGGAATCTCAGTTCCCCTACCAGAGATTGAACCCATGTCCCCTGCATTGCAAGGCAGATTCTTAACAACCGGACCACCGGGAAATCTGCAAAGACATTTACATCCAAGTTAAAATGGGTTGGGGGCTTCCCTAACAGTCCAGTGGCTAAGAATCTGCACTCCTAATTTGGGGGGCCTGGATTCAATTCCTGGTTCGGGAACTGGATCCTACGTGTTGTAACTAGAGATCCTGCATGTGGCAATGAAGATCGAAGATCTCATGTACTACAGCTAAGGTCAGGCACAACCAAAATAAATAAATTTAGAAACAAGCAAACAAACAAAAAAACCCCAACCAAACAAACAAACAAACAATAAACAAACAAAAAAACTTAATACACTGATAAAGAAGATCACATTCTGAGTCAGATGTATGGTTCTGATAAAATGATTTCTATTCAAAGCAAATGGCTGAGTGAGTCCAAAAATGTAGAAATAGTAACACCAACTTCGGAGGGATGGGATGGGGAGGGAGGTAGGAGGGGGGTTCTGGAAGGGGAAAACGTGTACACCTATGGTGGATTCATGTCAATGTATGGCAAAACAAATTTAAAAAAATAAAAAAGAAAGAAAGAAAAAAAAAATAAATGAGATAATATATGAGAAAGTACCTAACCTAGGACTTTGTACTTAATCACTCAGTTTCCAGTCACCTATTGACCTCACCCAGTTAAATTTTCACTTCAGATGTTAGCCTTTTTATAATTTCTATTTGGCTTTTTAAAATGGTTTCCAGTCAGACAGCCAGGATAAATGTGGGGCTCACCTTACGTAGTATTTCCTTTCTCTCAAGGATTACAGTCCTGCTTTACCTCTGTCCAGTTCTTGTAAGTAACTGCTGTGTGTATTTTATGCAGTTTTATAGTTGTTCATGGTAGGAGGGAAAGTCCAGTACCAATTACTCTGTTGTCAGAAACAAAAGTCTCCTCTTTTGCATGTACTTAACTTTTAAAATATTTACAGTCATGTGAAATAGGCATTATTCTACGTACTTTAAGGATGAGGAAATAGATTCTGATAAATCACAAATAATACGACCTAGATCACATAACTAATAAGTGATGGAGTTGTGATTTGAACCCAGATCTTTTTGGTGGTCAAAGTCATGCTTTAACCCCTATATCAGATTTCTAAAAGGGCTTTGGTTAAGAAATTAGTTTATAGGTTCTTTTAGACATTGTGAAGATCTATCTTTATTTTTCATGCTCAGTTTCTTATGAATTTTTATTTATGTTATTAGCATTTTTAAGAGGAGCAGTTTAATAAAGGGTTAGGTATAAGTTATTTCATAGGAGAAGCAGTTTTCTGTGGGCCAGGATCATACAACTTCCATGGAGGGAACCTCCAGAGCATTTTTTGCTGATAGATGAATTGTTGAAGTGAGGGTGACAGCTGGTGTCCAAAGAATCCAGAGTTGAGAGATAACGAGCAGGAAGCAAGTGAAGGTGGGAGCCTTGAAAGTAAACAGACAAAGACAAATGGAACTGGATGGTCAGAAGATTACCAGGAGTTTGCTAAGGGAACTGAATGAGAATTCTACAAGAGTTGATAAAGTTATGGTAGCTATAATGAAGCTACAGCAATAGGTCCAACAGAATCAGAAGTTGAATGTCCTTGAGAAGGGCCTTAGGTTAACCTCTTTGCATCAAAAGGACCACTGCTCCCTTGTGGTGCTGAGACTCTTGTCTGCATCCCCAAATTTAAACCATCTCAAGGCTGAATTCTTTGTCTCTTCTATGTTACATGTAGTTTGCACCCATGGTTTTCAATCCTGGCAGCACATTAGAATAATATAAAGATTTTTTGAAGGTCTTTAAACATGAACCCTACCCCAGACAGATTAAATCTCTGGGAGTGTAGTCCAGATATTAGTTGCATACTGAAAGACACCTCAATAGAAATTATTTAATCTTAAGAACATGGAAAAAATGCATTTTGAAAAAGACACAGAGTCTCAATGTCTCACATGATGATATTGATTGATATGATATGCATATCTAACATTCATGTAACTGGAGCCCCAGAAGTAGAAAAGAGAGACATTGGAAGAAAAAATATTTGAAAAAACAATGACTGAAGAGTTCTCAAATCTAGTGAAAAAAATCTGTAGATCCAAGAAGCTCAGTAGAACTGAATCAGGATAAATACATAGAAAACAATCACACTTAAGTACATTAAATAAAAGAGCTGAAACCAAAGAGAAAATCTTAAGGTCATCCAGGGAAAATGCATTTCATATAGAGAATGACAGTAAGAAGACTGAATATCTTCTCTTCAAAAACAATGGAGGCCAGAAGGCAGTGCAACTAGTGTCTTTAAAGTTCTGGGGAAGACACAACAACAGCAGCTATCAACACAGAATTGTATGTCCAAAGAAAACAGCCTTAAATGTCTGTGAAATAAAAATATTTTCAGAGAAACAAAAGCTAAAAGTCATCAGCAGAAGACCTGCAAAAGAAATGTTAAAGGAAGCTTTTTCAAACTGAAGTAAAGTGGCTCCAAATAGGAATTGGGAGCTAGAAAATGCAATGTAGAACCCTTGAAGAAGGGGCTCTCTGGGATTATCCAGTGGTTAGTGCCTCATGCTTTCATGGCAGAAGACATGGCTTCAATCTCTGGTCAGGGAACTAAGATCCCACATGCTGCACGGCCAAAAAAAAAATGAAAAGAAATTTCAAATTTTTCTTTGAAAAAGAAATTAGGTAGGTAAATATAAAAGACTTTTAAAAATATTTTTAAATTTCAATTTATTTAAAAGAGAACTCAGAGTTTAAAACAAAATATGACATTGTGTTGTGGGGTCTATAACATATGTAGAAGTAAAAACATATGACAACAGTAGCACAAAGAACAGGTCTTTAAAGGGAGCTTCCTCCCAGTTGTAAGCTTGTAAGATTTATACATTTACCTGAAGTGGTAAAATTTTAACTCTAAACTAAACTGAACTAGGTTAAGAATAAATATTGTAATCTCAAGAGTGATTACTTAAAAAAGTATATATAAAAAGCCAGTAATTAAAATTAAATACTAAAAATATGCAATGAACCTAACTACAATAAAGAGCATCAGAAGAACAAGAAACAAACAGCAAAAATAGGAAACAAATAGCAAGGTGGTAGGCTTAAAACCAGTACTATTAGTAATTGCATTAAGTGTTGATAGCTAATTATCTCAATTAAAAGAAGATATTGTCAGGCTATTTGAAAAATAAGATTAAACCAAAAAAAAAAAAAAAAAAGATTAAACCAAACATCGTGTGTAAAAGATGCACTTTAAATATAAAGATATAGATTGAATGTAAAGGGATGGAAAAAGATAGCATAAAAATAATAATCATAAAAACCGCCACATTAAAGTCAGACAGTGGATTTGAAGGTAAGGAGTATTATCAAAGATAAAAGAGTCATTTCATAATTATAAAGGTCAATTTATCATAAATATAGGTTTATACATCTATTAAGAGAACTTCAAAATGCATGAGGCAAAAACTAAAGGGTAAAACAGACAATATATTCAGAGAGAGAGGACACAAATTACTGAATTCAGAAATATTAGGAATCAAAGAGGAAATATTATCTCAGATCCTACAGACATTAGAAGAATATAGAGGGCATATTATGAGACTCTTTATGCAGATAAACATAGCAACTTATAAAGAACTGAGCAAATTTCATGAGAAACGTGGAATTTATCAAAACTGACACAACAATGTAGAAAATCTGAATGGCCCTATATTTATTAAGGAAATTAATACTCCAGTTCCAGATGGTTTCACTAGTGAATGATATACATTTAAGAGATATAATCAATCATACTCAAATTCCCCTAGAAAATAGAGAAGGGCGTATACCTCAACTTGTTTTATGAGGCCAAAATAGTACTGTTACCAAAACCTGACCAGTAAATGGCAAACAAAGAAAATTACAAACCAATTCCCTCATGAACACAGATGTAAAAATCCTTGACGAAGCATCAACTAATTGAATATAATAAAAGAATCATAGGTCATAGCCAGGTACAATCAATTAAAAGAATGTAAAATTGTTTTAACATTTGAATGTTAATCAAATATTAATATAAAAGAACACACCACATTGCCATCTCGATAAATGCAGAAAAGGTATTTGATAAAATTTAGCCCCTGTTCCTGATAAATATTCTCAGAACATTGGAAGTAGAAGGTACCGTTTTCACTCTAATAAAGTTCATCCATACCAAACATGGCTAACATTATACTTAATGGTGAAAGACTGAATGCTTTCCTCCTACGATTCTGAACAAAGCAAAGGTGTTCCTTCTCATCGGTTCCAACAGTGACTATACACATGATTTTGGTTGGGTTACATTTACAATGGCTTTAGCAATGGTGGTATGGATAACTCCTGTCTAAATTGCTTTCAATTCTAGTTTTACTTTTTTTGGTTGTGCTACAGGGCATGCAGGATCTTAGTTTCCCAACCAAGGATTGAACCTGCGCTCCCTGCAGTGGAAGCTCCAAGTCTTAGCCACCGGACCACCAAGGGACCTGGGGAAGGAAATGGCAACCCACTGCAGCAGTTTTGCCTGGGAAATCGCATGGGCAGAGGAGCCTGGCGGGCTACAGTCCATGGGGTCCAAAAGAGTCGGACATGACTGAGTGACTAACCACACAGCACCACCAAGGGAAGTCAAGTCTAATTTTTTAAAAATTATAGAGCATTTAAAAATATATGAATACATCAAACAATTCATGACAAACTAAATTGCTAATGATAAAGGCAGACTAACTGTAATTCATAATTATAAATAATAATAATAATAAAAAAAACCCAGCAACTGGAAACCCTAACCAAATGACGACAGTGCTTACCGTGCTCTAGTAGCAGAGGGTGCTTCCAGAAAATTGTGGAAATTACAAATCTCTACCCATGTGCTTTTTTTTTTTGCTAAAGATTGTATGGCTGCCGGACTTATTAGGAGAATAATGAATAAGTGGCTTCAGTAAATTCCAGTCAGATGTTAATTTTGGTTTAATGAACTCTAATTTTGGTTTTTACCCGTAAATCTTTTAGTTATTACTACTGAGTAGTGTTAAAAGAGTGGTTGAGTGCCAGTCTGAGGGACCTATAAGGATGGAGGATAAGGTTTTCATGTTCAAATTAGTTTAAGACTCACTTTTGTTTGTTTGTTTTGTTTTTGTTTAATTGCTAAGTCATGTCTGACTCTTTGGGACCCCATGGACTGTAGCCCGCCAAGCTCCTCTGTCCATGGAATTCTCCAGGCAAGAATACTGAAGTGAGTTGCTCATTTGGTAGCCCTTAAGGGACTCAGTGGAGAAAATATTGCTCTGGGAAAAGAGATGAGATCAGGTGGAGAGGTACTGTATCAGAATATCCAAAGGGAAATGTGTAATTTGAAAACAATGATATATAATTTCTTTCAAATTTAAAATAATATGCTAAAGAAGTGTATGAAATTGTTTTTATGCAAACACAGAATGTATTAAAAAGCTATCAAAGCACTGAGCATAAGTGAAATTTGTGTAAGTGGAGTGGTATAGTCTTTCCCAAATTTATTTCCTTACAGAATCTGGTTGAAATAGAATGGATGCTCTTGGTTGAGTCTCTTGCCTCAGGTCCATCACCTTATGTTGTCACTCTGCTTATTTAACTGCTATGCAGAGTACATCATGCAAAATACTGGGCTGGACGAAGCACAAGCTGGAATCAAGATTGCCAGGAGAAATATCAATAACCTCAGATATGCAGATGACACCACCCTTATGGCAGAAAGCAAAGAAGAACTGAAGAGCCTCTTGATGAAAGTGAGACAGGAGAGTGAAAAAGTTGGCTTAAAACTCAACATTCAAAAAACTAAGACCATGGCATCCAATCCCATCACTTTATGGCAAATAAATTGGGAAATAATGGAAATAATGGAAACAGTGACAGACTTTATTGGGGGCTCCAAAATCACTCCAGATGGTAACTCCTGTCATGAAATTAAAAGACACTTGCTCCTTGGAAGAAAAGCTGTGACCAACCCAGACAGCATTTTAAAAGCAGAGACATTACTTTGCTGACAAATGTTCATCTAGTCAAAGCTATGGTTTTTCCAGTAGTCATGTATGGATGTGAGAGTTGGACTATAAAGAAAGCTGAGCGTCGAAGACTTGATGCTTTTGAACTGTGGTGTTGGAGAAGACTTTTGAGAGTCCGTTGGACTGTAAGGAGATCCAACCAGTCAATCCTAAAGTAAATCAGTCCTGAATATTCATTGGAAGGACTGATGCTGAAGCTGAAACTCCAATACTTTGGCCGCCTGATACAAAGAACTGACTCATTGGAAAAGACCCTGATGCTGGGAAAGACTGAAGGCAGGAGGAGAAGGGGACCACAGAGGATGAGATGGTTGGATGGTATCACTGACTCAATGGACATGACTTTGAGTAGACTCTGGGAATTGGTGATGGACAGGGAGGCCTAGAGGGCTGCAGTCCATGGGGTTCCAAAGGGTGGAACACGACTGAATGACTGAATTGAACTGAACTGAACTTTGGCCATACTGGTATTTTTATTGCTCTTCAAACACCAAGATATGCTCCTGTCTTGGGGCCTTTGCACTGGCTGCTCTCTCGGCCGGGAATGCCCTTCCCTTAAGTTTCATCATGGCTCACTTCCCCATTTAACCCGTCTTTGTCCAAAAACTTATTTTCATAATGAACTCTACCATGATCATCTTATTTAATGTGCAAACTGCCCTGCACTCCTTTCCCCTAACTATGAAATGCCCCTATCCTGCTGTTTTTTTTTTTTCTTTTTAATAGCATTTTCTTTCTTTCTCTCTTCCTTTCTTTTTTAAGGTTTAACAAACATTTAATAAGCATCTATACAGTCAGGTGCCTGTGGTTAGGCACAATGAAGGGCAAATGTATATAAGACTAGCTCTTGAAGAACTGTAATATAAGTGAAGGAAGATGCTATCAAACAAATAATTAATAGCAGCAATATAAGTATGTTAGCTTGCTTGGGCTGCTATAAGAAGGCTCCATAGACTGGGTGGCTTAAACAACATAAATTTATTTCTGACAGTTCTGGAGACAGAGAAGTTCAAGATCAAGGTGCTGGCATATTCAGGTACTGGTGATAATCTGCTTATTGGATTTTAGACAGACAGACACACCTTCTATCCTGTTCTCACATGACCTCTCCCTGAGCACTTATCTCTTTACCATATACTCTAAAATAAATAATTACTTGTTTGTGTTATTTATTGAGACATGAACCTGTAGAGTGAAATTTTGAAACTCAGGTCTGTAATAATATTTGGAAGGTCTATTTCCTCTCTGTTTTATACAAGGAAGATAGTTTTGAACATTGTAGACCTTTTGGATTGGGCATAAGTAATGTTCCTCCATATTTAATTTGAACTATTCAAAAAAACACAAATTAAATAAAACTTCTCAAGACTTCTTATGTTAGTGTTGCTCATAGCTGGTTCTGGTCCAGTTGGCTGTTAGGGTTTCAGATTTGTTTGCTCTTTCACTTCTCCTGGTCCCAGTGGAGGATGCTATGGTATACCACCCAGATGCCCTCTTCAGTGTAGAGACACTCATTTTCTCAGCTGCTCAGAGTATTAGATGCAGATGGCTTTCTGGGTCTTGCCTTTAGCCTAAGGGAACCATCTCACCCAGAGGTATACCTCTCTCTAAGCATCCTACATTCACTGACAGGATGAAATGGTGTCAAAAGCATCCTCGACTCATCTGAGGACAGCCCTGAAGGGCCAGAGCTAAGACCTTCATTGCATCTCCCTGATAATTCAATTTCTCTCTCTGCCTAATCTGATTTTTTCTGAAACTCCCTTTCAGTTGTTCTTACTACAACATTCTCCAACAAAAAAAATCTCCATCTCATAATTTGTTTCCTAAGGAACTCAACCCAAGATATTTAGGACCAGAAGTAAGATTTTGGAACTGGGTTTCTTATTGGATGACTGGCAATGAGGAGCCCATCACTGGCAGATGAGGAGTTTGGAGAGCTTTTGGCAGGCTGTAGCAGGACAATTAAACTGTGTTAACCTTCCACTTGTGAATTAGAATAGGATACTGCAATACCACTGACAGAAGAGAGTGCACTGGTGGGAGCAAGTGATAACAATGAGAGGATAAAATTCTGAGTAATAGAGTCTAGGTGGTGCAGTGTTCTTTATGAGTAACAGAGTTGAATGCATGCCTTGGGGACATGATGTGTTGAGAGCCATGGAGATGAGTAATGAAACATGTCTGAAGGACAAGATAGATGAGTTGACAAGAATATTGTTCAACTGAAACAAGTAAAAGAGATCAAGGATAGATTATTAGGAGGTCGAAGGCATCTCAGTAAAAAGGTCCTTGCCCTGTTTCTTCATCTAATCTGGTTTTTAAGCCCAGGGCCCACTGGCTGAAGGAGAAGGAGGGTTCCTGGGAGGAGGAATCCTGCAACCCTACAGCAAGTCCATATGGTAATAAGTCTCCTAGTCCATTTCCAAAGGAACCTCCGGCAATTTGCTTGGGTAATTTTACTCTGGGGAGAGGAAAATAACCAGACATTTCAAATACTGCTGGGCACAGAGTTCTGTAATCATTGATACCTGTGACTAAAGCATCGTTATGGCCCCCTTGGTAGAGTCGAGGCATGTGCGTGCGTGCTGAGTTACTTCAGTTGTGTCTAACTCTTTGTGACTCCATGGACTGTAGCCTACCAGGCTCCTCCGTCCATGGGATTCTCCAGTCAAGACTACTGGAGTGGGTTGCCATTTCCTTCTCCACAGAATCTTCTTGACCCAGGGATCGAACCCTGATCTCTTACATCTTCTGCATCGGCAGGTGGGTTCTTTATCATTAGCGCCACTGCTGAGATATGGAGGCCAGATAATAAATGGAGTCCTGGTCAGGCTTTCTTTCACCATGGTTCCACTGGCCCGAAGACCTACTTTGCGGTCATTTCCCAGATTCCTGAACACATGTTTAAACTGGACATACTTGGTAGTTGGAAGAATTCCCATATCTGAGCCTAGGAGTATGCAGTAAGAGCTAATATAGTGGAGAAGCCCAGTGGAAACCTCTGAATCTGCATCCTTGCCCCAAAGATGGTAAAACACCAATCATATTGTATCCTGGGAATAGCAGTATAGACAAGCGTCATGCCCCCTTCAGGTTTCTGCAGCTGCATTGCTGGTGTCTGGGTTTTCATCTAACCTCTCTCGAGAACATCTCCTTCAGCTTCTGATCCTCATGTCCAAATTCCCGGATAGCCCTGGTCAAACGAAAACATTCACATCCTCCCAAGAATAAACAGGAGGTTTCCCGAACAAAGGTATCTCAAGTCAGTCTTAAAATGAAAGAAGTCTCTCTAAAGGCAAATACATGTGTAGGGTGGAAAGTGTATTTTATATATAGACAGTATTTTTCATGATGACACAGAGGATTTCATTCCTAAGAACCACAAGTGTCTCAAAAGTCTCTTTCTCCAATTACAGATCTTCCTCTATTTATGATCAAGTTATGTCCCAATAAATCCATCCTAAGTTGAAAATATCACAAGGCAAAAATGCATTTAATACCCCTAATCTACTGAACATCACAGCTTAGCCCAGCCTATCTTCAGCATGCTCAGAACAATTACTTCAGTCTACATTTAGGCAAAACTATCTAACACAAAGCCTATTTTATAGTAAAGTGTTGAATATCTCACACAATTTATTGAACACTGTACTGAACATGAAAAACAGAACAGCTGTGTGGGTCTAGCATGGTTTTAAGTGTGTCGGTTGTTTCCCCTGTGGTCTTGTGGCTGGTTGGGAGCTGTGGCTCACTGCCACTGCCCAGCATCATGAGAGATGATGGGATGGTATATTGTTAGCTGGGAAAAGATCCAAATTCAAAATTCAACGAGTGGTTTCCACCAAATGAGTATCATTTTCCCATGGTGAAAAATCATTTAGTTGAACCATTGGAGGTCAGGGAGCACGTGAAAAGTTTCAGCTTTATATTTACCTACTCAGATGGCCTATTTGAGTGGTTTTTCTAGAACAAAGGGTCTTCTGAAGGTACATTCAAGCTGTCATCTCTTTACAAACCAAATTACTTTGAAGTGGCAATACTTTTCCTTCAGCACCACTTTCACCTCGCACAGACTTCTTTCATTCCTATTATGTTTTCAGAATCTTAGGGTCGTGTTTTAAGGGACCAGTGCTATCTGCAAGAGTACAGGTCTCAGGCAAGTGGCCTCAGAATGGAATATCTCTCCTTTAGCATAAGCAAGAGAATGTCCTGTAGCCTCCTGGATGGACCTGAACATGAGTGCTGACCACTCCAGAGTCACAGTTTGGGCTCTTCACCATGTTCATGCCAGTTCAAGGTCAGCTTATAAACTCAGGGCCATGTTAGCCTCTGGTCTCAGGCTAATGACAAACAGTCTTTCTGGCTGCAAGTACACGACTGTTTCCGACTTCTCTTAGAGAAGTGGTTGGGATTTTTGAGGATATCAGGGACCCTTCCAAGAGGGTCCTGAGGAGGCCAGCTCTGGGTAGCTGTGGCCAACCACCCAGATAGGAAAGTGACCATCATAGACTCTCTTTTTGAAGAGGCTGGACTGTGTGAGGACAGTTGGGCAAAAGCCTGCTCTTCATTGTGAGTTTAAAACCCTTCAGGAGTCCCTCACCCACTCCAGACTCTGCTAATAGGGGGAGAGACTTCAGAAAGCTGACTCATCCTGCTTAGCTCGGCTTCGCTCTGCCTCCCACTCACTCATAAATTGCTGCACAGACTGTGCTGGATAAATTGACATTAAAAGTTATTAAAGGAACAAATCGACAGTTTAGAAGATGTGCATTCATGGCAGGCATCTGCAGAGCTCTGGGAGAGCTGGGGCAGGGCAGAGTGATGTGGTGAGTCACAGAGCTGAGGCCTCACAGCTCCAAAAGCTGGAAGAAATCCCAGTGCTCACTGAGGCCCAGCATGTCCCCTTAAGGAGACCGCCTGAAGGAAACCCAGTGGTGACTCAGTATAGCCTTGTCTGTGGTCCTGGGTCTCACTGTGGGTTTATGTGATTATTTGGGTTTTACACAGTTGTTTGCATATTTATATATTTTTAAAAATAATATTACTCTTATTTTTGGCAGCCTAGTAGTAATTAATCTTGGTGGAGTGGGATTCCCCCCTGTCTATATGTGGGCAGCTCTAGCTTCCTGTCTGGTATGGTTCCAAGGGTCCCACACGCCCAGGAGCGGCACTTGCTTCACTTTCTCTCGGGTCACATCCAGCCTGGTGCTTCTCAGCGTTCATCTCTTTAACTCTCTTGTTCCCACCTAAGTGTATGGTTTGCTTTCGTTCCCAGATAGTGAACTCCTGCTGTAGGTGAATATTTGGCCTTACCCACTGTTTTTGGGAATAGGAACTTCCCAGGTGACTTGGTGGTAAAGAATCTACCTGTCAATGCAGGGGAGACAGGTTTGATCCCTGGGTCAGGAAGATCCCCTGGAGGAGGAAATGGCAATCAACTCCAATATTCTTGCATGTAAAATCCCATGGACAGAGGAACCTGGTAGACTACAGCCTATGGGGTCACAAAGAGTCGGACACACACTGCAGTGAATGAACACACACACTCCCCAAAGATATATTTTTAAAACCTCGTTTTGTTTATTTGTTATATTTGGCTGTGCTGAGTCTTTGTTGATGCACTGGGGCTGCTCTCTAGTTGCGGTACGCAGGCTTCTCATAGCAGTGGCTTCTCTTGTTCTGGAGCATGGGCTCTAGAGCGTGGGCGCAGTAGCTGTGGCACACAGGCTTAGTTCCCCCATGGGATGTGGAATCTTCCCAGACCAGGAATTGAACCCACGTCCCCTGCATTGACTGGCAGATTCTTAACCACTGGATCATCAGGGAAGTCCTCCCCAAAAACATTTTGAATGAGTGACTATGAAGCTGTTTCAAGGGCTGGCGACTGGAGGAAGACATTAATCTGTTACTCATAATTTACTGTATGGGGGGAGCAGAGATACATGTTAGAATTTAAAAGTCAGCTGATACATGCCTTTGACTCAAGTGGTTGGTAGTGCCGAGGTCTTGTAGAAGACTTCCTTAGATATTTTTCCAAATAACAGTGGTTGCCAGAGGAATGACCTCTGGATAGTAACCGTTAACATTTAATTACACATTTGCTGTGTGCCAGAGAATGTTCCAGGGGCTCTGTGTGCATTAGCTTATTTAATCCTTATAACAAGAGTTTGAGCTAAGTTCTCTTATGATTTTACACATGAGGAAACTGAGGCACATAATAGACACCATGTACCTTGCTAGCAAGTTACAGAGCTGGGATTTAAACTCAGACATTCTGGCTCCAAATGGCAACCCACTCCAGTATTCTTGCCTGGAGAATCCCATGGACAGATGAACCTGGTGGACTGCAGTCCATGGGGTTCCAAAGAGTTGGGCACAATTGAGCGACTAACACTGTTCTGGTTCCAAGAACTCTGCTCTTAAGCAGGACACTGCAGTGCCTCTCAGAAAGGTTTAAACACCTGACACACAACACCTCCCACTTACCTATCCACCAAAACTTTTTAAGTCCCCTTTGAAATAAGTGGCTTACATATAATGACTAGGTCTATGAGACATCTAGTAAATCTTTTCCATCTTTCTTTCCAAGCTCCTTTTTGGCTCTCAGACTTGATAGAAGACATCCACAGTGAATAAAACTTCTGTCTAGGATTTTGAAAGCAATACTGAACACTGGAACTGATGACAGTAATTTGGAATGCACTGAGTTTATTCTGGAGAAATCAAGATAGGGACTGGTTGGACATGACTTGAGATATGTACGAAAAATCCTAGGAATTATTTTGGTTTGCAGCACTCATATTAGGTAATGTTCAGGGTGAGCCTTCCCAAGTTTTTTCCACTATGTTTCAAATGTCAGTTTGTATTTTTGTGTTCTATTCCCCCAAGAGCTCTGAAGGATGTTTATTGTTTATGGGTTTAATAAAGTATCTGCTTCTCCTACTGTGAAACCTCTGGGTGATTTGAATATTAACCTTTGGTCTACCTGTACCACCGTTGGCTGCTTAAAGTGAGAAAGGGGACAACCTGGATCCAGATCTGGTAACCCTGGAAACTACTAATCTCTTTGGGACTCAATTTCCTCACCTGTAAGGTGAAGGGAATCAATGAGATGACCTCCAAGGTCCATCCATGGTTCTAAGTACTTTTAGACATGTTTCTGGAAGGCTAAGCTTTCTACACATTTTTCTTACAAGTGTATCAAAACTTTTTATCCTTGGCACTGGGTTCTGGCATAACACCATCTTCAGACAAGCCTTCCAATCTTGGAAAATAGCATTCAGAAAAAGGAGTGATTTAAATTTTCACTCTAGACAAGTTAAAAAAAAACTTTTTTTCTGGTCCTACAAGTCATTTTCTCCTTACTCCTTTGTGTAACTAGGCAGGGTGCCCAGGAATCAAGTAACTTTTAACTTTAGAGGACTACCCTATAGCTTCATCACATTTCCTGAAACTGCCAATTAGCTTGATTAGATTCAGGTTAATTTTTAAATTTTTAGCAACAATACTTTTGCAACAGTATTGCATCATGCAGTAGGCATATAACATTTGCCTGTCTTACTTTCAGGGTTCCTACAGTAGATAGAGGGTTTCCCAGGTGGCTCAGTGATAAAGAATCTGGCTGCCGATGCAGGAGACTTGGGTTTGATCCCTAGGTCAGGAAGATCCCCTGGAGAAGGAAATGGCAACCTACTCCAGTATTCTTGCCTGGGAAATCCCATTGACAGAGGAGCCTGATGGGCTACAGTTCATGGGGTTGCAAAGAGTCGGACACAACTTAGTGACTAAACAAAAATGTTGATGGAAGGCTTCAGATGGTCGCTGTCAGTCCTTTCCACATAAAGTTCCCCACTGACAGGGTGATGAGAACAGTTTTCCTGGGTCAGTCTATTTTATGGTTGTTCTGCTTGTGTGCTGACCAGTTTATTGTTTGTTCTAGATTTTTCATTTCTAAACAAACTGTTGTTATTAGCAATTGCATTAAAACAAGCTGAGGTGGTCTTCGTAGACCTCTACTACATATATCCAGCTTCTACTATACTCTCATCTAAAAGTTTGTGATGCAGTGAACACAATTCTTACATTAAAATGTGGTTAATCTGAAAAGTGACGAGGAAAAACCAATTTCCTGATGCAATCTAAGTAGCAGTTTCCTTTCAAGGACAGCATGCAGGGTGTTTGTTGATAAAATGTTTGCTCAAGATATGGTTGGCTGGGGACAGATGACCCTATCCCATTTCAGATGGTAGTGGGAGACTTATTCAGTGTTGCTGCCCTCATCAGGCACTTGGTTTGCTGGACAATTGTACAGTGGCCTGTACTACGGTCTGCAAGATGTATGAAGCCATACTTACACTCAAGATGTGTGAAGTCAGTCACTGGAAATATAGGAAATTATGTGATACTGCTGCTGCTGCTAAGTCGCTTCAGTCGTGTCCGACTCTGTGCGACCCCATAGACGGCAGCCCACCAGGCTCCACCGTTCCTGGGATTCTCCAGGCAAGAACACTGGAGTGGGTTGCCATTTCCTTCTCCAATGCATGAAAGTGAAAAGTGAAAGTGAAGTCGCTCAGTCGTATCTGACTCTTAGCGACCCCATGGACTGCAGCCTACCAGGCTCCTCCATCCATGGAATTTTCCAGGCAAGAGTACTGGAGTGGGTTGCCATTGCCTTAGGTACACATAAATGTGTGTGGGTAGTAGAGGCTATCCTGCCATGGATAATGTAGGAGGTAGTCTGAATGAGTTTGCATCATCTCTTATTGTATCGTTAAATGACTACAATATTAATTAAAATTAATTAATTAAATTAATTAGGCTGTGCCATGTTGCACCACACCAGATCTTCTACCTTCACTGTGGCATGTGAGTTCCTTTAGATTCAGCAAGCAGGATCTTTAGTTTCGATATTCAAACTCTTAGTTGTGGTATGTGGGATCTAGTTCCCTGACCAGGGATTGAACCCAGCCCCTGTGCTTTGGGAGCAAGGAATCTTAGCTACTGAACTACCAGGGAAGTCCCTTAGTTTGTTTTTGATTAACTCTCCTGCTGGCAAAAATTTAAAAAACTGGCAGTCCATGTTTAATGGAAAATTAAATAATAATTGTCTACTTAAGAAAGTTGATGATGAATATATAACTTTACCCAAAATATTTGTCAATATTTACCATCCACCGTGGGACCCATAGTGTTATTACCAACCACATGAAAACCAGAAGATACAAATCTCACGAAGAAACTTTAGCATCTGCTTCAAAAGCTAGTGGTTATTTTAAGAAGCCCTTGCCTGGAGAAAACCATAATTCGAAAGGATACATGCACTCCAATGTTCATTGCAGCACTGCTGCAACAGCAAGGACATGGACGTGACCTCAATGCCCATCAACAGAGGAATGGACTATATATATATATATATAAAAGGTGGGCATCCCAGGTGGCTCAGTGGTAAAGAATCTGCCTGCCAATGCAGGAGACACATTTAATCTTAATCCTTAGGTCATGAAGATCCCCTGGAGAAGGAAATGGCAACCCTCTCCAGTATTCTTGGCTGGGAAATCCCATGGACAGAGGAGCCTGGCAGGCTACAGTCCATGGAGTCGAAAAGAGCTGGACACAACTTATCAACTAAACAATGACAACAACAAATATATAAACAATAATTAACAAGAACTTACTGTATAGCACAGGGAGTTCTATTCAGTGCTCTGTAGTGACCTATATGGGAATGGAGTCTAGAAGAGAGTGGCTGTATGTATATGAAGGGCTGACTCACTTTGCTGTGTAGCAGGAACTAACACAACGTTGTAAATCAACTAAACTCTAATAAAAAATTGATTAAAAGAAGAAGACCACTGAAGATGACGAGCTAACATCTGCAGCTGCAGGTGGTGCTTCTACACATCACCCTGCCAATTGTGACTTATCAGTTAGATCAAATAACTATTATTCTAAATGAATTTTGCTCATTTTCAATTTCAAACTTTCTTCTTTATTTATGAATAGTGAAATAATAGCTGTTGAAATCTTCGGCCAATGTTGGAGGAAATTCATAAACAGTTAAATAAAGATGGATTCATATTAATGCCATAAGAGTCTTCAAACAGAAGTCACTTAATTCCAGTAGTGTGTGTGTTTTTTCATCTGCTCCATGGTATTAAAATGAAGCTTTTAGAAGTTCATTCTGTTGAAGGGAACATGATTGTTAATGCTATTATAAATTCAGATGTATGTTTAACATTAGAGAAAAATGCTTTATTTTTATGGTGTTAATGACAAATACAAATAGTGGTGGGGCCAAGTAGTGTAAAAACAATGCTTTTAGTAAATTAAGAAGCTTATGGAGCATAAACATACTTGTGATTGATTGCAATGCACATATAATTTATAATTTCATCCAAATAAGCTGCAATATCTTACTAATCAAAACAGAAGCTGCAGTTGTCGAAATTTACAAATATTTATACATTATCACAGTTGTTGTAATTGAGTGACAAAATTTTTGTGGTAAAGTATTTTTTTGTGTGTGTTCATCAAAAAATGATGCATTTGATGAATATGAAACAGTATTTTAGATGATCAAACATGCTTTCTCTCTTGGCTGCCAGCTGTAAGCCATAGTTCATGTTTGCTCGAACCTTTGAAGAATGGCTTTGTAAATCAACCTGTGTGTTGTACAATGGTATCGAACTTTCTGCAAAAGATGATAAATTTTGTTTGTATTTTGTTCAGAATAAAGTTGGAAGTTTTTAATTACTGTATTCAAAGGATATGAAACACCAAAAACGTCAGCTTTTGAAAGCTTTTGGTAAAATTTAATTATTGACGAGGAAAAAAGCTTGTGAATAAGAAGGCATTAAAAATTATCTCTATAAAAAGCAAGAGAAAAACAGAACAGATGAAACAATGAAATCTCAAACTATATTTAAAATTTAATTTTGAATTACTGTAATTGCACCTTGGAATATATTGAACTGTGGGAAGAATCTCTTGATGGAACTTTTACTTTAATTAAACATTTATGGTCGGTTTTAGAATGGAATGATTTTAGAAGGTCTTTGATTTTGCAGCGTCTTCGTTTGGTGAAACCTTGAACATAATCATAAATAGAGACCATGTATTTAAGGAGTTTTTTCTTGTAGAAATACTTGTTAAAAAATAGAGGCAAAAGATGATTCTTTTCACAATACTTGAGCTAAAATATTTCTATGCTTCAAGATAAAGAATATTAGAGGATGAATTAAGCATTTTGCATGTCTGAGAAAGAGAGGCTAGCAGAAGTGCTGAGAGGGAAGGCAATCCATACCCTGAATTGGAGTCTATTCACGTAAGGACTGATGTTATCTCTTCCATGGCGCTGACTGCTTCCTCCAGATAATAATGCCATTTTGGCCTCTGTTTCTGACAGCTCAGGTACTGAGGAGTGGTGGCAGCCGGGTTAGATTTGTTGAAGAGAAAACTATGTTGTGTAACCTCTTTGGATCAAGCCCTGGGGTGGCTGACTGACGTGCAGAGAATGGGTTATCTTTTTAACCTGATTATCGAGAACCTTCTCTATCATGAATGTCTGTGGCCTGGGCCGTTAACATCTGCATGCTCTGTAATTATTTTGAAAGATCCACCCACATATCTCTACCCCAGACTTCCCTGTCACCAGTTTCGCAAGTCTCCGAGCAAGCAGCCCATCATCAGGCACGGCTTGTAAATAATTATAGATTTACATCCTAGGCCATTTCTCCTTCCACACAAAGTGAATGACCAGATGTGTCACTTGAAGTTTTGCCCACCAGGATTATTTCATTTATCACTGCTTTCCAGGGCCATCTCTGAGTGTGGTGTGGTGGTGTAGACTCCACTCTTGCTGGTTCCAGCATATCACACCGATTCATCTCTAGACAAGGCATGTGCTTTACCTTCTTCTGATAACTGGACATGATGGACTCACTCTGAGGCCATGGGTGTGTGTTAAGGGGAGGTGGTGAAGCCAGGAAGTCAGAGCCAGATGTTGGTTCAGTTTGCTTGAACTTTCTGAACCTGCTTGGTTCTGCTCTCATATATATTAATACCATTTTCAGTTTAGAATGGAAAGTTGCCACACATGTCCAATTTGATGGATTGGTGGATTTAATTCCTGATGGATAATTAATACATGATGGACACAGCACATGATTGACAATTGAGTTGCATAGTCAACTTGGTATCCCTTTTGTGTGCTAAGTCACTTCGGTCATGTCCGACTCTTTGTGACCCCATGGACTGTAGCCCACGAGGCTCCTCTGTCCATGGGGATTCTCCAGGCAAGAATACTGGAGTCGGTTGCCATGTCTTCCTCCAGGGGATTTTCCTGACCCAGGGATCGAACCCAGGTCTCCTGCAATTGCAGGCGGACTCTACTGTCTGAGCTACCAAGGAACCCCTTGGTGAGTGTAAATCCTCTACCAGGTGGTAGTAGCCAGCCATAGGCTGCTTTTATAATGAAAAGTAGTTGTCAGCAGAGGAGGGCTTGCTAGCTATTCTAATGGAGCCCCACTGACATTTTCCATACTGTTGGTTTAAGCTGCAGAGCAACTTGCACCACAACCTGAAAATGCTGCAGTGTGCTTATTTTTTTAAATAACATTTCTTCCCTTTAAAAAAATTATTAAAATATAGTTGACTTACAATGCTTCAGATGTATAGCAAAGTGATTCAGGTATAGTGCTGCTATGAACATTGGGATGCATGTATCTTTTCAAATTAGAGTTTTCATCTTTCTTAGATATATTCCTGGAAGTGGGATTGAGTGGGATTGATCATATGGTAAGTCTATTGTAAGTTTTTAAAGAAAACTTCATAGTGACTGCACCAATTTACATTCCCAAAAAAAGTGTGGGAGGGTTCCCTTTTCTCCACACCCTCTCCAGCACTTTTAATGGCCATTAATGACATATTAATGGCCATTCTGACTGGCCTGAGGTGATATCTCATTGTAGTTTTGATTTGCGTTACTCTAATAGTTAGTGATGTTGAGCATTTTTCATGTGCCTGTTGGCCATCTGTGTGTCTTCTTTGGAGAAATGTCTGTTTAGGCTTTCTGCCCACTTTTTGATTTGGTTGTTTGTTTTGATATTGAGTTGTATGAGCTGTTTGTATATTTTGAAAATTAAGCCCTTGTCAGTCTCATTGTTTGCAAATATTTTCTCCCACTCTGTAGGTTGTCTTTTCATTTTGTTTATGGTTTCCTTTGTTGTGCAAAAGTTTTTAAGTTTAACTAGGTCTCATTTGTTTATTTTTTACTTTTGTTTCCATTACTCTAGGAGACAGATCCAGAAAGATGTTGCTGTGATTTACGTAAAAGAGTGTTCTATGTTTTCCTCTAGGAGTTTCATAGTATCTGGTCTTACATTTATAGGTCTTTAGTCTATTTTGAGCTTTGTTTTTTAGTATGGTATTAGAGAATGTTCTAAATTCCATTCTTTTACATGCAGCTGTCCAGTTTTCTTAGCACCACTTATTGAAGAAAGTGTTTTTTTTTCCTCCATTGTATATTCTTGCCTCCTTTGTCCTAGATTAGTTGACTATAAGTGCGTGGGTTTATTTCTGGGCACTCTATCCTGTTCCATTGATCTATGTGTCTGTTTTTGTGCCAGTACCATACTGTTTTGATTACTGTAACATTGTACAGGATACTTTTTTGATTTCTTCCCCACTCAACATTAGCAGCCTGTAGGTTCCTTGGTAAATGAACTATAGCAGCACATATCTATATATAGTATATATTGCTTCTCCAAACAAGGGAGGACCACCAAACATTGTTTTTTTCTTTTTAGTAGCTGGGACAGGTGCAGTGACTTGGTTCTTACTGTAGAGGGAAATCCACCCCCTTAACTTCATTTTACTCCACTGAACCTGTGTAAACTTTGATATTGCAGGCCCATTTAAGTTTTCATGGGGATTATCTTCTGATCTCTGGCATGCAGATGTCTTATTTGGGCATCTAGGATACTTGACATGACCTGTTCACAAGATTAGGTCATCAGTATAATGAACCAGGATGATGTTCTGTGAGACATCAAGATGATCATAATCCTTTCAGTATCTTTTGGATTCTTCTATATACATATATATATATAGTTGATATAGTTCTGGTAGGTAAGCAGTAGAGTAAAGGAAGAACTGATGCTGAAGCTGAAACTCCAATATTTTGGCCACCTGATGTGAAGAAATGACTCATTGGAGAAGACCCCGATGCTGGGAAAGATTGAAGGCAGGAGGAAGAAGGGGATGACAGACAATGAGATGGTTGGATGGCATCACCGACTCGATGGACATGAGTTTGAGCAAGCTCCGGGAGTTGGTGATGGACAGGGAAGTCTGGCATGCTGCAGTCCATGGGGTTGCAAAGAGTCGGACATGACTGAGGGACTGAACTGAACTAAACACAGAGATACTACAAATGGAACTGCAGCTGTGATTATTAGTATCATCCATTATCATCATCTGATTATGTTTGGATTCATGGGGTCACAAAGAGTAGGACACGACTGAGCGTTTATGTTTGCAAACATCTATGGTCATTCTTCATAACCCATCCAACCTTTGCTCTTAGCCTAAAGTGTAAGTAATTCAGGATGTGATAGGAATCACTACCGTTTGTCTCTCAAGTCCTAGTCCTAGTACTAGTCTCTGCAATTCCTCCAGAGGTGTAGTTTGCTTTTGCTTTGAGTCCTGCCCCAGGTTATGGGTGTGAGGCCTTGTATCAAGGCCACAGAAGCAGAGCCCAGAACCAAGGGTACCTCCAAAGCTAGTTGAGCCCCTTTGTAACCATTGCCAAAAGCCCCTGATCATCACTAACAAGCTTCTTGACTCCCAATTAGGCAAAGATGTCCACTCCAATAAACACCCTATAGCGCCCATCCAATCACCTAACACCAACCGTCCAGCAGGAATTTTCTTGTATTGAGGTTATAAAAATTAGCTACTAACTCACAAAGCTGTCGACTCTCCCTGGCCTGTCAGGAGCTGTTGGCCTGCTGTGCTCACAGTGCCCACTTTATCTCTACTCTTTGTTCTTAATAAACTCACTCCTTTCTGCAGTACTCTGTGTCTGGCAATTCTTTTCCAACCTGTGCTCGACTGCCTCAACACTTTATTCTCTTGATAAAAGTGAGTTTTGGAGAGTAGTTTCTGGGGTTTCCACTTGGCTCCCTTAACTTCACTTTCACTTCTCAGATTAGAAAACCAGGGAAGAAATTTTGCTAGGTGTACTCTGTATACATATTAGCACTGTACAATATGTCTGGATCTAGAGCTGTAGCTACCAAAGGGATGCATTCACACTGGCTGGCCCTGCTGTTATCTAACTCAGGTCACACCTCTTTCTAACACCTGACCTTGTAAGGCCCTACTCTAACTCGGGGCCCACAGTGGCATTTTGGGCTTCTGAATAGTCAGTGCGTGTATAACTAGTGAAATCTGAATGAAGTCTATTTATTGTACCAATTTCTTGACTTTGATATTGTGCTAAAGTTGTGTGAGATGTTAATATCACGTGAAGGGGGAGGGTTTTTGGAACTTTTCCTGTATACTTCTCTGTAATCTCCCATGAATATACAATTATTTCAAATAAAAATTTTTTAAAAATTGGGAAAGTGCTTGCATTGTTAGAGTGTTGAAAGGATTAGAAGGAGATGGATCTAGTACAATATCTAGCACAGAGTAGGTTTTTAATCAATTAGTTACACAAATACAGACATATATGCATACCTGCACTCTTTATGACATACCTCATCTCCTACTAGTGAGTGGTGGGCTTAGAGTCATTTGTCCATCAGATGTAATATGTATACCACACTCTGTATTCTATTTTTAAAAAAGATTTTTTTTGATGTGGACTATTTTTAAAGTCTTTTACAATATTGCTTCTGTCTTATGTTTTGGTTTTTTGGCCGAGAGGCATGTGGGATCTTAACCTTCCTGACTAAGGATCAAACCCACACCCCTTTCATTGGAAGGCAGAGTCTTAACCCTTGGACTGCCAGGGGAGCCCCCCTCTGTATTCTTAGTTTCCTTATGACTCCACTGATAAAACAGCTGTTGGGAATGAAACTCACAACCTTGGTCCCTAACCAAAGGAGCTACTTGGTCATCATTGTATGTGAAGGTGGGGATAGAGCCACTCCATAGCACCTGGAATGTGTGAGTTCTAGTGAGGCAGCCCCATCAGTGGTGTAGGAGGTGGTAATGATGGTGGTGACAATGGAAAGAGTAGAACTGAGAAACAGAGGAGCCTGAGATGAGGAGGCTGGAAAGAAGACTTAGGGAGGGGGTTGGCGACTTCACCCTGAGTCTTACATCAAAGAAATGTGGCCATGGCTCACCCACAGACAGGTCTGCCATGAAGGAAGAGGGTGATGTTCATTTTCTGACTAACACTTAAGAACTTGGGCATGATGTCTAAATACATAATTAAAGTTAATCTTGTTGCCATTATCTTATTCATTATAGTGATTTTCTGGTTGCTTTTACGGATCATTGTACAACTAGTTTTGAATGAGATATGTCTTTTTCAATCTTAATTTTTAAGAGTGTCTATATTTTTCCGTTGCTAAGTAACAAGCCTATAATGTGTTATCACAGTGATTCTATCTGAATAATTTCTATAATCACTTAGGAGATTGCCTTAATAGTATATCATCTTAAATGGTGAGAAATGACTAATTCTAGGCTGTTTGGAGAAAGCTGACAAGTATTTCCTCAAAGGCAGGAGGTTCATCAGCCAACCAACATAAATTCAGAGCATGCGATGTCTTCCTCGCCCACCGCAGCTCTCCTTCGCAAGGTTACCACTGCCTTCAGTGTCTCCAGATGGAACAGGCACTCACTAGGAACTTTCTCAAGTTTCAGAGAGCCAAGGGATCCAGAAGGGGAGATTTTTAAAAAAGGAATATTTTTCTCCAGTGACTTGCAAAATTGCATTTATCATAAATGATGCACGACACAAAGTAAGGCAGTGTTGCTCTACTTCTCTCAGGGCAGAAGCACAAGCAGAGCTGAGATATGGGAAGACCATGACTGTCCTAATCAAGGGAGCCCTTGATTGGAGGCTCATTGGTGTGACTCCAGATGACCCTCTCTAGCCACACTGGAATAGGTTGCCGGGAGCTCAGAAATCTGTTCACCCGAGGTTGGAACCAACAGGGAGAATGCTGTGAATCTGAGCCTCCAAATACTGGCTGGGTTTGTGTAGTTCTCAGGGGCAGAACCTACTCCAGCCCTGACCATCTTACAGAGGCCATGACTCAGGTCAATGTGAATAAGCTGCACAAGACATGTTTGGGTCTCTCCTCATCAGAAGAAATGTTCCCCTTAACCTTTCCTTCCCTTCTGTGACTGACCCATTTCCTTCCTTCACCACTAGACTTTTAGGAAGTCCTGTGCTGCTTTCACTGTCTACAGTGTCTCACCCCTCCTTTTCTCTTCATCCCATTGCAGTCTGGGTCCCGAACTCTCTCCCTGAATAATCACCTAACTGCTCTTCCTGTGGTCATTCGTGATGCCCTCAATGTCAGACTCCCTGTCCTATTTCAGCGCTCAGCCTGAGGGATATGCCTGCATGTTTGGCATGGGACACAGTCTCCTCTTTGAAGTTTGCTTCTCCAAAGGCCCGTGGCTCCTCTCTCTTGATCTGCCTGTTAACTCCATCTCCTAGTACTTCTCCTATTTCTCTCCCTACACTGGCCCCCCTTGGCTGGCTCCTCTTTTTCTTTCCACTCTGTAATTATTGGTATCCTGGAGGATTCATTCCTTAGCCCTTCCTTCTCTTACCTCTTTCCTGTCCACCTCTTCCCTCCTTCCTCCCACCAAATCCAGAGTCATCATATCTATCCTACTTTGTTCTAGGCACTATGCTAGAGCTTCCCAGGAGGTGCTAGTGGTAAAGAACCTGACTGCTAATGCAAAAGAGGTAAGGGAGGCAGGTTTGAACCTGGGTCAGGAAGATCCCCTGGAGGAGAGCATGGCAACCCACTCCAGTATTCTAGCCTGAATACAGAGGAGCCTGGTGTGCTACAGTCCACGAGGTTGCAAAGAGTTGGACACAACTGAAGTGACTTAGCATAGCACACACATGCTAGTGCTGGAAATACAGAGATGAATAAGACCCTGTCCCTAACTGCACTGCATATGCTAGAATCCAGAGGCAGCAACACATGAGTAAATGTTAGTATACCACCGGGCAGGTTTGAACAGGGGTGTGGTGGGGGCAAGAGTCAATTCTACACGATGGGGAGGTGCAGTACCCTCTGGAATATTTACAGTGCCGCATGTTCATTAGATGTGAAGGGCTGACAGAGCTAAGTCATGGCTTTCCAGAGGAAGGATATGTGTGTGCATGTGTGTATGTGTGTGTGTTACATGCACGTGTGCCCAGAAGCCTTGAGCAGTGGAGGAGCTGTGTGGAGAGAACCTGAACCCTTTCCAAGGAGGAGACCTTATCTTAGTGCTTGAGCTGTAAGTTACCAGGAGACTAGTTAGGGAATCTGGCTTTGCCGCCCCACCTGCAGGTGAGTCATTAATTCTTCATAGTCCTCCTTTGAACTTTATGTTCAGGCTACCAAATTATTTTTCTGTCTCCAAGGGTGATTTTAAAAATATTTAACAAAGATATCAACACAGGTCAGTCAGAATAAATGATCAAATGTGATTCTGGAGGTCTCTTTCTGTGCCGTAAGGTAAATCCTTTAGTTCCTGATCATAGAGACGTGTCTGAGTATCTGTATGTGTGTACATGTATTATGGGGGTGTCCTGAGGGAGGGACTGGGGCAGTTGATACAGAGAGGAGGGAGTGTTTGGGAGTCTTGGGACAGTGCAGTCTCCCAATGATATGAAAGTACTTCAGTATTTTAACACCTTGAATATAGGGGCATTACTAACTTCCTCCTGAGGCTGCAAGTTCTCTGAGGACAGGCTACATCTTAATCATTTCTGTGACCCTAGCTCTAAGTGTAGCGCTCTGCTTACAGTGAGTGATAAATGCTTACTGACTAGATAGAGAGGAATTAATGATTTAGTTTAGTAGGGCTTCCCTGGTGGCTCAGACGGTAAAGAATATGCCTGCAACGCAGGAGACCTGGGTTTGATCCCTGGATTGGGAAGGTCCCCTGGAGAAGGGAAAAACTACCCACTCCAGTATTCTTGCCTGGAGAATTCCATTGATAGAGGATTCTGGTGGGCTGGGGGTCCATGGGGTCCGTGGGGTTGCAAAGAGTTGGACTAGCACTTTCACTTTCAATGGTTTAGTAAAATTTGGTGAACGAGTCATGCAGACCAGGTTTTGCCAGGACGACAAACAGCCTCCAAATCATAGTGGCTCATTACATAAAGGTTCATTTCTTGTGTATATGACTTGTCTATTGCAAGTCTCTGGGGCTCCTGCTCCATGTGGTCTCCCTCTGGGACCAGGTTCCTGGGAAATGGGGGTCCCTGCAACAGAGGGAAAAAGAATAAAGTGACAAAGTGTGTCCTAGCTCACTTTCTTAATGAATGAGTGAATGAATTTATATGTTTATTTTGGGCTGCACTGGGTCTTCCTTGCTGTGTGTGGGCTTTCTCTAGCTGTAATGAGGAGGGGGCTACTCTCCCCTGCGGTGCACGGTTGTCTCATTGCAGTGGTTTCTCTTGTTGCAGAGCACGGGCTCTAGGGCGCATGCTCAGTAGTTGTGACACACCCTCTTAATTGCTCTGTGACTTGTGGGATATTCCTAGACCAGGGATCAAACCCTTGTCCCCAATATTGTCAGGTGAATTCTCGACCACTGGACCACCAGGAAATCCCTGCCTTGAGTCTTAAAGCTTAAGCCAGAAGCTTATGACATGTCACTTCTACTTGAGTTTCATTGGCCAGAGTAAGCCTCATTTGATGACAATCATTTTATTTAAAATGAAAGACAACTTCATAGTTGTAACATAATTGCTAATTCTGGACCCCAAGATGTGTCAGAGAAACAAAAGGAGATAAACTAGAGTCCCTGCTCTGGAGAGGATCACATTCTGGTAGGAAAATAGGTATGTAAACTGACATAATACAAGAGGAGCAGGCTTTAATGGTCTGGGAAGAGAGGCCTTCTGTAAACTCCATGAGTGGTGTAAGTTCCCTGCCAGCCTGTGCATTTCTGTATCCAATGAGTATTTTTATGGTCACAGTTATCAAGCTTTGCTGAGATAATTTGTTATGCTCTGTGTCTCCTCCCACCCTCCCACTGGAGAGCAAAGATGTTAAGCCAAACACACAATTCTGTTAGGAAGGAATTAGTCTTACTGGTCTGTCTCCTCAGGGTTAGGCTTTTTGTTGTTGTTGTTCTGTCACCAAGTTGTATCTGACTCTTTGTGACCCCATGGACTGCAGCACGCCAGGCTTCCCTGTCCTTCACTATCTCCTGGAGTTTGCTCAGATTCACGTCCATTGAGTCGGTGATGCCATTCAACCATCTCATCCTCTGTCACCCCCTTCTCCTCCTGCCCTCAATCTTTCCCAGCATCAAGGTCTTTTCGAATAAGTTGGCTTTTCACATCTGGTGGCCAATGTATTGGAGCTTCAGCTTCAGCATCAGTCCCTCCAGTGGATATTCAGGGTTGAGTGCCTTTAGGATTGACTGGTTTGATCTCCTTGCTGTCCAAGGGCCTCTCAAGAGTCTTCTCTAGCACCACAATTCAGGAGTATCAATTCTTCTGTGTGCAGCCTTCTATATGGTCCAACTCTCACATCTGTACATGACTACTTGCAAAATCATAGCTTTGGCTCAAAATAAATGAATGAGGGGATGAATGAATGAATGAGAGAAGACTCTTGTTAGCTTCTTGAGTCTGGTCTTACTCAGGAGCCTTATCATCATCTTTAGCTCCAGGGTACACTTGCTGTAGTTGGACACCTATTTCATTAACTACTGTTCCATTTTTCCTCTGCTTCTCTTCCTAGCACATGGCTCCTGGCAAATGGTGATATGGCAACCCATGTTATATCAGCCTTCGTCTGTGTTGCAAAGTTTCTCCACCTCCCATGTTGTCTTGCCTTCTCTCAATTGAGGCGATTCACACTATGGAGTTTATTCTAAGAAGCATGTGGCAGCTGTAAAATCTGTGTAGCTTTTGTTGTTGTTGTTGTTTGTGCTGGATTGAATAGTGTCTCCCCCAAATTCATATCCACCCAGAAACTCAGAATGTGACCTTTTAGAAAATATATCCCTTAAAGATGTAATTAATTAAATTAAGATGAGGTCATACTGAATTAGAGTGGGCCCTAACCCATGAATTTGTGCCCTGAGAAGAAAAACAAAGAGACACCGGGACACACATAAGGAGAAGGCCGTGTGACAACAGGGCAGAGATTGGAGTGACGCGTCTATATGCCAAGGAGGACTATAGATTGCCTGCAACCCCCAGGAGCTAGGAAGAGGCAAGGGAATATCCTCCCTTTGAGCTGTCATGGGCAGCATGGCCCTGCCGACTCGATTTTGGACTTCTGTTTCCCGAAGTGTGAGAAAGTAAATTGCCGCTGTTTTAGGTCAGGCAGGTTGCAGTGATTTGTTAAGGCTGTGCTCTCAGTACTCGTAAATGACAAGGGTGCTTCTCCTCCTTGTGGTTCTTCACACTTCTGCACCTGGACAGGTGTTAGCCTCCTTTGCTCTGGATAAGAGAGGAGTGAAGCACACTGTTTTGCCGTAGTCTTCCATCCAAATGTCCATCCCCTGCTGGTTGTGCTTGCCCAGGATGGCTGTCTTTGTTGCGCTTAGGGCATTTCAGGTCAGACTGGAGCCAGTAAAGAGACAATAAAGAAATCTTCTTAGGTCTCTAGTGATGAGGCCAGGGGAATTAAGGGTCAAGGGGGAATTCTCTCTTCCAGCCCTGCTCTCTGGAGCCTGTGTAGGCGGTCAGTGAAATGGTCACGAATGTAATAAATGATCTTATCCAATAAGTCTGGTCATTCTCATAGCTCACCTCTCTTCTTCTGCTCTCCATCATGCCCACCCCACTCCCAGCTACCACAGCTCCTCAACTACAGAATTGGATCACTCCCCTAATAATGGCACTAGCTCTCATTTATTCGAGGAAGCACAGGCTGTAATCAAAATTTCCGGGAGAAATATCAATAACCTCAGATATGCAGATGACACTACCCTTATGGCAGAAAGTGAAGAAGAACTAAAGAGCCTCTTGATGAAAGTGAAAGAGGAGAGTGAAAAAGTTGGCTTAATGCTAAACATTCAGAAAACTAAGATCATGGCATCCGGTCCCATCACTTCATGGCAAATGGATGGGGAAACAGTGGACACAGTGGCTGATTTTGATTTTGGGGGCTCTAAAATCACTGCATATGGTGATTGCAGCCATGAAATTAAAAGACACTTACTCCTTGGAAGGAAAGTTATGACCAACCTAGAGAGCATATTAAAAAGCAGAGACATTACTTTGTCAACAAAGGTCCGTCTAGTCAAGGCTATGGTTTTTCCAGTGGTCATGTATGGATGTGAGAGTCAGACTATAAAGAAAGCTGAGCGCCGAAGAACTGATGCTTTTGAACTGTGGTGTTGGAGAAGACTCTTGAGAGTCCCTTGGACTGCAAGGAGATCCAACGAGTCTATCGTACAGGAGATCAGTCCTGGGTGTTCACTAGAAGGACTGATGTTGAAGCTGAAACTCCAATACTCTGGCCACCTCATGCGAAGAGCTGACTCTTTTGAAAAGACCCTGATGCTGGGAAAGATTGAGGGCAGGAGGAGATGGGGACGACAGAGGATGAGATGATTGGATGGCATCATCGACTCAACTGACATGGGTTTGGGTGGACTCCGGCAGTTGGTGATGGACAGGGAAGCCTGGTGTGCTGCAATTCATGGGGTTGCAAAGAGTCAGACACGACTGAGCGACTGAACTGAACTGATTGTGTGCCATGCAATCTATTTAATGATTTGCATAACTTCTTTAATCCTCACACCAGCCTTATGAAATAGGTAATATTATTGCCCTCATTTTACAGATGAGGAAATCAAAATCCAGAGAAGTTAAGTAACTCGCCCAGGATCACACAGCCAGCAAGTTGCAGAGATAAGATTTGAATTTAGACGGTGGAATTCCAAAGCCTGTGCTCATAAGCACCACTTGTAACATAAAGAGCACCATTCAGTCCAATTCAACATACATTCCATAGAGTTACCATAAACAATTTCCAATGTATGGCTATTTTTGAACCACAAAAGGGTTATTTCATATGGTTCAAAAACTAATATATGCCAAGCACACTGGACTAGGTGCTGTGTGTAATCAGTGCAAGGTGCCTGGGGTGTGTAATTCATTTTTTTTCCCCTTAGGCACCATGCATAGCATCCTTACACATTAGGTGTCATGTGATGAGAATTAGTTCTGGAGTAAGACAGACTTTGATGTGAATCTAGGCCCTGCCACTTGCTGACCATGTGCTTTTATGTACAAATTATTTCTTTTCTTTGAATGTCATTTACACTTCCATCCCCTTATCTATAAGATAGAGGATGTGAGTGCATGCTTAGTTGCCTCAGTTGTGTCCAACTCTTTGCGACTCTGTGGACTGTAGCCCACCAGGCTCCTCTGTCCATGAGAGTTCCCAGGCATGAATACTGGAGAGGGTTGCCATTTCCTTCCCCAGGGGATCTTCCCAACCCAGGGATTGAACCTGCATCTCTTGTGTCTCCTGCATTGGCAGGGGGCTTCTTTACCACTGAGCCACCTGGGAAGCCTGAGAATTGAAGACCTTTTCCTAATTAGCTGTGTAACCTTGAGTAATTCACTTACTTCTTCAGGCTGCAATTCCCTCTCCTGAGAGAAGGCATTTAACTAGATGATCTCTAGGGCTTTAGCAGTTCTAACATTGACTCTGAACATATAGTCAAGTTTCTGTCTGCCACAGCTAGGCAAATATTCACAGAAGATTTTGGAAAATTGCTAATTATGCCCAAAATAAAAATTGAGAAAAGTTGTTCCTTAGCTAATGTTTAGCTCTGGGCTTATAAATCATGAGCTTCTTTTTCATTGCTGAGTTTGTGTCTAATAGAAGTCTTACGTGCTCTAGGGGATTTATATCCAATGTTCGTTAGGTGTCTCATTTATAAAAAAATGATTTGCAGACGAGGAACAAATGCTTCCTTTTCAGGAGCAGATGTTGTGGGATGAGGCAAAACATGCTGGCTAATGCCTTGTCATCCAAATTCACAGACATCTCTGGTACTCTGGGCAGCTCTGACACCATTCTAGGGAGGGAACTAAGAGGACACATCTTCTCAATAAATTAGTCTGTTTATTCAGTTTCTGGTTCTGCAGAATAGAGCTTTGGCTGAATCACAGAGAGGCATCAACAGGGAGGAAAAAAAAAAATCACCTTATTTTCTGCTTTAACCAATAGCATTTTCCTTCCCAGATTCTGCAAAATGGACATGATTTGCTTTGCAGCCTCTTCCAGCTGTTACGCTTTCTCTCTGGCCTTCTGGTTTCATGTGTTTCTGGTTCAATCAGACTGCTTCAGTTCTGTTTTTTTCCCCCGCCAATCATTTTTCTTTAATTTCTTCTTGCTCTTTACCACAGTGATATCCAGTAAGCTTTTCCCTTTTCTTCCATGTCTTCCTACCTTCTAGTATATCTATCACCCTCTCCTCCTTTCTCTTTCTCCTGCTGCATTCCAAAAGTCTTCTTTGACTTTTGAATATTGATGTCCCTAAAATCAAATGAGAATTTTGGGAGTCATGATCATCTGAGGTAACCACACATAAGGATTTTACCAGCTACTATTTGCTGTTCCAAGAGAATTTTTCAGCTACGATCCTGCTCTGTTTTCCTTATAGTATTATGCAGTCTGACTTTTAACTCTGTAAACATGTTGGGTAAAAGTGGAATTTGGGAAGAAGGGCAAATTCTAGGGCATAACTGAGGTAGAGCAGTGGAGACCACTCAAGCCTGTGAATGTCATTTGTTTGTTGTTGTTTGATGCTTTTGAACTGTGGTGTTGGAGAAGACTCTTGAGAGTCCCTTGGACTGCCAGGAGATCCAACCAGTCCATCCTGAAGGAGATCAGTCCTGGGTATTCATTGAAAGGACTGATGTTGAAGCTGAAACTCCAATACTTTGGCCACCTCATGTGAAGAGTTGACTCATTGAAAAAGACCATGATGCTGGGAAGGATTGGGGGCAGGAGGAGAAGGGGACAACAGAGGATGAGATGGCTGGGTGGCATCACCAACTGTTGGTGATGGACAGGGAGGCCTGGCGTGCGGCGATTCATGGGGTTCCAAAGAGTCAGACATGACTGAGCGACTGAACTGAACTGAATTCTCTAAGTCATGTCTGACTCTTTGTGACCCCATGGACTGTAGCATGCCAGGCTTCCCTGTCCTTCACTATCTCCTGGAGTTTGCTCAGGCTCATGTCCATTGAGTTGATGATGCCATCCAACCATCTCATCCTCTGTCGCCCGTCTTCTCCTCCTGCCCTCAATCTTTCTCAGCATAGAATCTTTTCCAATGAATTGGCTCTTCACATCAGGTGGTCAAAGTAATGGAGCTTCAGCATCAGATCTTCCAATGAATATTCAGGGTTAATTTCCTTTAGGATCGACTGGTTTGATCTCCTTGCTGTCCAAGGGACTCTGAAGAGTCTTCTCCAGAACCACAGTTTGAAAGCATCCGTTCTTCAGTGCTCAGCTTTCTTTGTGGTCCAACTCTCACATCCATATAGGACTACCGGAAAAACCATAGTTTTGACTATATGAACCTTTGTCAACGAAGTGATGTCTCTGTTTTTTAATATGCTGTCTATGTTTGTCATTGCTTGCCTTCCAAGGAGCAAGCGTCTTTAATTTTGTGGCTGCAGTCACTGTCATTTGTTTACTACACATTTTATCAACCTCCTTTGAAGAGGCATGTGAAATTTTAAAGCACTGAGCTAAGGACTATAAAGGGAGATAAATTACCTTATGCACAGAGGTGTCATATATGGAGCTTTTATAGAGGAGGAGCAGGCAGGAGCAGTAAAAGGAAAAATCTCCACTTACAGTAAGACATGCCCAAGGAGATATCAAGATTAAAGGTTGTGCCTCAGCATAACTGATTCTAACCAGCTGAAGTAGACCCAAACACCAAACCTCTACTGGACCCATATAAAGACTGGACATTAGAAATGGATTTGTGTGAACCCACCAGGGACAGACCTTTAAATTGATTTCCAGAGTGATTAATTTCCAGAGTGCTGGTTTTCAAGCTTTAATCACTGTGAACTCCACTTTCTAGATTTATCCCTGACTTTGCCCCTCTCAACTCACTGTTCAGTGAATTTCTTACCTTGTGTGTGCTTCTTTTTGCCTGGCAAGTCAATAAACTGGTTTTGTGGGTTTTATTTTATTATTTATAGCTCTGATAGTCTTCATTTTATTATTTTTATTATTTTCCAGAATATAGGCTGCAGGGAAGCCAACCAATGCTTAACATCTGGCAGCAGCATGTACAAAATTCTGAACAGCAAGAACAACTAAAAGAAAAACAACCAAAGCAAACAATAAACCAACAACAGCAGCAGTAGCGTAATTACAGTAAGTCTCACTCATTGGACAGGGCCTTGCTGGAAATGAGACCCACAGTAACTTCCCAGCTTGGGTAATTTCTAAGTAGGCATTGGTTTCAACTGGATTAAGCCAGTTTCATCTGTGAAACTGTTCAATATCTAGACCTGAGTATTGCTTCTGGGTGTTTGTGTGGCCTCTTTGGTTTCACATTCAAAGTTTCACAGACTGATAAAGAATGAAGGCCATCATTTTAACAAAAATTACTTGCCTGCTACTTTTTGATGACTCAGCAGGTATTGCTGCAAGATTTGTTTGTTTGGTTTGTGCATCTTTGACTCTTGTGTACTGATACTTGTTTTTTCTCAGAAGAATCCAGAACCTGAGTTCATTTTGTTTTACTGTTTTCTTTAAGAAACTCAGGAGATTTCCAGTTGTAAGTGGTGGTCTGCAGCACAACTTTCAAACTCTGAAAATTATTGGAGTCCTGTACATCATTCTTCATGGAAAGAAACAGCTGGCCTTTCCCCCATAAGTGTACTTCCCTCCTACATCAAGATGCTATTATGATTTGTTTTACCCCTCATGGAATATTACTAATGTACTACATATTTGTGAAGGGAATTTATTGAAAATGTAGCAGAATCTATTTGATGTACTCCTTGTTGTAGCTTTTAAAGTGGTAGTTCAGCTGCTAAGTCATGCTGTTTGTGACCCCATGGACTGTAGGTCACCAGGCTCCTCTGTCCATAAGATTTTCTAGGCAAGAATACTGGAGTGGGTTGACATTTCCTCATCCAGGAGATCTTCCCCACCCAGGAATCGAACCTGGGTCTCCTACATTGCAGGCAGATTCTTTACCAACCAAGCCACCAGGGAACCCAGTTGGTTTTCTGCCTCTGGCTGTGCCTGTCTTTTAGAGGGTTTGGTCTGTAATATAAAGTATTACATAGTGCTTTGCTTGTCCTAAATAAGATGAGCACCCAATGTCTTTTATGGCGACCTTCACGGTTCCTCCCTTACTGTCATCTTTAAATATTAGTAAGTGTTTATATATGCCTACCACCCAGGGCTTTATCTTGGGCATATACGAAATGTTTGAGTGCATTCCTTCTGATTTCTGGCCATATTCCTCCCTCTCTTCCTTAAACATTTGTTAGCAGGCAGGAGAATGAATGTCAAAGGATCCTTGGATAATTCAGGACTCAAGTCAGAGCAAAGGCCCCAATCAAGAGTGAATACTAGTGGCATGTTTCCAGAATACAGAGAGCAGAACAGTGTAAGCAGAGTGGTAGGTGTAGGTCATAGGAAGGAGGGGAAATAATAGTGATTTCTCTTCCTTTTAGAGAAACTTTCCCATGAGACATGGTTTTTTGGAGGATCTGTTGTCATCAAATATAATTACCACCCCAAACTTTGTGGCTTAAGACAGCAATAATTTATTAGCTCTCAAAGTTCTTAGGGTTGGAAATCTGGACAGTTCTCTTGCTTGTCTTGCAGTAAAAATTGAAATAGGGCTTGGAGAGTCTAAGATGGCCTCACTCACCATCGGAAGTTGATGCTGACTCTATGCTGGGATTCTATGTTGGCTCTATTCTCTTTCACATGACCTCTTGTCCTCCACTAGATTAGAAGGGGCTTGTTCACAGGACAGTGGTCTCAGGATCCTAAGGCCTAGGCTCTGGAATTTGTACAATGTCACTTTCTACTAGTCCAAGCAGGGCCCAAGAACATTCTAGATTCAAGGTATGGAAAAATAGATTCCACCTTTTAATGGGAAGACCAAAGGGAGACAGGGAGACACAATTCATTGGGAAACTTTATTAAAACAACTTATCACAGCAGAAGTGGGTCAAAAGAGTGGGGATGAGGGTGGGACTTGGAAGTAGGAGGAGGAAAAATTAAGAATTAAAGATGAAGGGCTCCTCTGGTGGCTCAGTGATAAAGAATCCACCTGCCAGTGCAGGAGACATGGGTTCATTCCCCTGCCTGGGAAGATCCCACATGCTGCAGAGCAACTAAGCCCATGTGTCACAACTGTTGAGTCTGTGCTCCAGAGCCTGGGAACTGCGACTGCTGAGCTTGCGTACTGTAACTGCAGTAGCCTGTGTGCCCTAGAATCCATGCTCTGCAACAAGAGAAGCCATTTCAATGAGAAGCTCTTGCATGGCAGCTAGAGAGTAGCCCTGGCTCCTCACAGTTAGAGAAAAGCCCTCACAGCAACGAAGACCCGGAATAGCCAGGGCGAAAGAAAGTTAAGACTTAAAGATGAAGTCTTCCTTGGAATCTTTGTTCTTGTCTTCAGTTATGGAATTCTGTGTCAGCAAAGGGTAAATTGTCCCCAGTTGTTTGTTTCTGAGGATATAGACTCAAAGGCATGTATTAGTGAAGGAAAACATGATAGATGCCTGAAATTTTATGAAAATTTGGCATTTAGGGGATAATATATAATTAATTAATAATTAATAAAATTAATTAATTATATATTATATGTATAATATATAATTGATTAATAATTCATAAAATTAATTATATATATATGTATATATATATATATATATATATATATAAATGGCAACCCACTCCAGTATTCTTGCCTGGAGAATCCCATGGACAGAGGAGCCCAGTAGGCTACAGTCCATGGGGTCTCAAAGAGTTGGACACAACTGAGCGAATTCACTTCACTTCACTTCATATATATATATGTGTGTATATATATAAAAGCAGAAACAATTAGAATGTCAAAGATATGACGGGAAACACAAGAGTTAATCAAGCAGTTACATGCACATTCCAGGTTATATGTACATATTCAAACACATGAAATGCTTTCTGTTGTCAGATAACTTTAATTTTATGGTTGAAAGTTTTAAAGATGGTTTTCTTTTCTATAACCCTGTGATTTAGGTAGGCTTTCACCAAGTTATGGGTGTGTGCTTTAACTGGGAGCCATGTGGGTTCTTTAAGTCAAGTCTCTTAGAGTCTTATGAATTTCTTATATATAATCAGGAAACATGCAAATCTTTATTAAAGGAATTGAACTTCAAAGCCATTTTTAGCTGATTTTTTTTTAAAGTTGAATTTTAGAAGTAATTCTCGTAGTACAATTTTTATCCTTTTCATCAGTCTTCAACATTCCCTTTTTTCGATTTGCTCTGAAACTAATTTCCATAGTCTTTCTGAATAGTTTCTCTTGTAGTAGATGCTGTTATCTTTCTGTTGGAGCCATGGGAACACTGAAGAGGTTGTTGGACTCAAAGACTGGCTTCAGTTTACCTTTTCACATACTGTGTCTCTATTTTCTTTATCTACATGCAAAGTGGGAGAATGTAAAATAAAGCATGGAAATAAGATGCCACAGAGATCATAGTTGTGTCTTCATTTGCTGCTAGTTTACCCTGAGTTTTTGCTTTTGCATTACTTCCTCATCTTTCTCTTCTCTTAACTTCTTGAGCTGGAATCAGCATGGCCTACATGAAATATAGGCAGCTTAGTCTTTCCTTCCATTGTAGTCAACAACCACGTCCTTATAAATTGCTGTAGCTTTAGGTTGCTATGGGAAATTTCCTGGTACACCTACAATAATTTTTTAAATTAAAATTTAAAAATTTAAATTTTTATTGAAGTGTGATTGAGACCAAAAACATTTTTTGACAGTTTGAAAACTAATCTTCAAAGATTTGCACAGTGACTTACACCACGTTTATCATATAAACACCATTTTTATTTCTTGAACCAAGACAGCTCAGATAAACGAACAAACACATGAAAAACAAGAAAATAAAAATCATTTACTTAGAGATGATCACTCTTAATTATGTCCCAAGCTGAGTTATCCTTTTGAGAAGTATTCTTTGTTGTTGTTGTTCAGTTGCTAAATTTTGTCCGACTCTTTATGACCCCAAGGACAGCAGCTTGCCAGGCTCCTCTGTCCTTCACTGTCTCTTGGAGTTTGCTCAGATTCATGTCCATTGAGTCAGTGATGCTATCCAACCATCTCATCCTCTGCTGCCCCCTTCTCCTTTTGCCATCAATCTTTCCCAGAATCAGGGTCTTTTCCAATGAGTAGGCTCTTCTCGTCAGGTAGCCAAAGTATTTGAGCAGTATTCTAGTATGGTTCTAGATTAGCCTACCTGATCCTTTTCCCCTAACAGTCCCTTCAAATTACTCAGACAGTTGCCCTCTTCACCTTTTAACCAAAGGCAGCAATGGCTGTTCATCTCAAGTTGCCCTCTCGTTCTGCATTGTCAAGGTTTTTCTCTCCAGTTCCCTCTGTGTGGGTGTGGATGATGCATGCTTCTCATCTCCCACTTCTCCAGAGGGAGTCTTGGGTGTAGTTAACCTCAGCTGAATCTCAGTAAGAGAGTACAAGATCAAAACCCCGAATTGGCCCAATACTGAAATACTGAAGTTGCCTGAGAGTGAAGTTATTACTGGGTGCAGCATCTGGTCTTTGAGTCCCAAGGCCACCAGCAGTATGTTACAGTCTCAGAAGTGTAACAATTTCAGCATTTCATGGAGCAGCTTAAGTTTTCCACAGCCTGAACTCAATCTCCAGTCCACTGGGGAGGTCTCCATGGAAATGCCACAAGTTTCTGCAGTGGATCCAATATCCTGCCAGTGCAGGAGATGTAAGAGACGCAAGTTCAATCCCTAGGTCAGGAAGGTTCCCTGCGGAGGAGGGCACGGCAACCCACTCCAGTTCTCTTGCCTGGAGAATCCCATGGACAGAGGAGCCTGGTGGGCTTCTGTCTAAAGTGTTGCAAAGAGTTGAATTCAACTGAAGCAACTTGGCACACACGCTCGAACCTTGTACCTGGGGTCAACTTCCACAAGCTGTGTCTGTGGGATTAGGAGTTAAGCCTGGGGGCTGGTAGCAGTTCTGGACTCTTATCCTGAGCCTCCCTTGAGGGGCCCCACAGTCCAGAGCCTCGGAAGTCAGCCTGCTGCTAAGTCACTTCAGTCGTGTCCGACTCTGTGTGACCCCATAGCCAGCAGCCCACTAGGCTCCTCTGTCCCTGGGATTCTCCAGGCAAGAACACTGGAGTGGGTTGCCATTTCCTTCTCTGATGCATGCATGCATGCTAAGTCACTTCAGTCGTGTCCGACTCTGTGCGACCCCATGGACAGCAGCCCACCAGGCTCCCCGTCCACAGGATTCTCCAGGCAAGAATACTGGAGTGGGGTGCCATTTCCTTCGCCTTGCATGTCCTGTCTGCAATAGTCTTCAGCCCAGGGTATGAAGAGGAAAAACTCCGGAAAGGAGAAAGGCAGCCCTAGCTTTTCAGGGGAGTTAGGAAATCTCACCAAGGCTCTGTTCCACAGAAAAAACAATCTCAAAAAACAAGGGCACTTGATAGTTTTTAGTTCTGATTCTATCCCAGTCATTAGAAATCAAGCTTTAAAAATAAGACCCTACCCACCATGTTTTAATAATCATCACTGGGGCTTAAAGTGATTAATAACAGAAGGCTTTTGTTTAAATATTAAACATTATTAGTTTGGTTCTGCTCTTGAGAACTGGAGGCAGACAGTTGGAAATGGGTTCATAACAGGCTCTGTCCCTGGGGTCTGGGTTGATAACAAAGGTGACCCTTGAGATATGGTGCCTGTAATCAGAGGACCCTTCCAGTCCACCGTGGTCCTGGGCAGCACCTTCACCCGGGAAGCATGTGACTTCACAAAAGCCTTTTGCAAGTTTTGTTTCCCAAATGACTGATGAGTCTATCGGAGGGGAATTTTATTGTCACTTGCTTCTTTCGTATGATGTCACATGACTACACTGAGGCTCAAAAAGCCAAATCCCTTATCTTAATAAGAATAGCTATCAACTGGCACTGAGCTGGCATTTTATATACATTATTCTATTTGAAGTTGATAGTACCCCAAAGGATATGTAATATTACTCCTATCCTCAATAACCATGAGGATATTGAGTCTTAGAAATGTTGAATAACTTTCCAAGTACACCCAGCTTGTAAGAAAGATTTGGAAACCATCCTTGGGTGCGTGCTAAGTCTCTTCAGTCATGTCTGGCTCTTTGCAACCCTATGGACTGTAGCCCACCAGGCTCCTCTATCCATTGGATTCTCCAGGAAAAAATACTGGAGTGGGTTGCCATGCCCTCTTCCAGGGAATCTTCCTGATCCAGGGATCAAACCCATGTCTCTTGCATCTCCCGCATTGGCAGGCAGGTTCTTTACCACTAGCACCATCTGGGAAGCCCCGGAAACAATCCTTATCTGATTCTGAATAACAGTCTTTTGCTCACCGTAGACCACCTAACTTAATACTATTAAATAACTAGTGCAGCTCTCTTGAGACATGACTGCCTCTCAGACCTTAAACCATCTTTTTTTCATTTTTGAGTGAGCTGTGTGTCAGGATGACTTCAGAGCATGGAAGTAGAGGCACGAATATAATAGAAGACACTGGCCTGTACTGAGTGCTGGACACAGTTCTGAGTACTTTGTGAACATTAAATCATTGAAGCCTCACAACAACCCACCAGGTATCCCTGCACTCAACACCTGAGTCACAGAGATGGTCAGATAACCAGCACGCAGGGCAGCAAGGACCAGGTGGCTGGCACCAGGGTAACCTGTGCTGTTACTCATAGGTGTAGGGCCACCTGGACTAAAATGGGGAGCAGGAAGATGTCAGAGCAGGATGAGGGCCGGTGGCTATCAAGAGTTCTGCTTGAGCATGTTATATTTGAGGTGGAGTGTTAGGTGTTTGAGTGGAGCCATCGAGAGGGCATTTGGGTATTAATGCAGCAAACAGGTGGTGTATAAAGCCCCAGTAAGATGAAATCACCTCTAGAAAATGTATAGGTGAGAGGAGAGGCCCATGGCCCCTTCCACATCCCAAGGGTGGGCAGAAGAGACGGGGTTGGCAAAGGACCCAAGGACCCCTCTCTCTTACACCTCACATCCCAACCGTCAATGGGACCTGTGGATCCCCGCCACCCCTTTCTGTGTCCTAGAATAAGTCAACAGCACGGCTCACTCCTACAGTCTAGAGTCCCAGCTGACAGGACACTCTGGTCGCCCCACCCTCCTCACTAAGGTCCAGTCACTCCAGCCTTCTTGTTTTGGGGTGCGGGCAGGCTCCCCTCAGGGCCTCTGCACAGCTCTTCCCTTGCAGGCAGTACACTTCCCTAGATGGACCCAGGGCCCATCCACTGCTTTGTCCACTTCTTGCTCAAATGCCACCTCTTCATAGGGGTCTTTCCTGACCATCTTATCCAAAAGCGTAACCCCCCACTTTTACCCTATGACCTGCTTTAGTTTCCTTCATAGCCCTCTTTACTACCTACATTGTATTACATGATCACTGACGACCTCTTCTCCGTGATGGTCAATTCCATGACACTTTGTTGATTCTCTCCTGTGTTCCCAATGCCCAGAAGAGTGCTTGGCCCCATGGGAAACACAACAAATATCTGTGATGAATGAATGATTGAAAAAAAAATTGAGAAGCAGTGGTTGGGGGACACAAGGAGAAGTGTGCTATCACTGAAAGATCTGAAGAAAGTGTTTCAGGAAGCAGAATGTCCATCCATATCTGATGGTGATGATGGTCAAAGGGATGCAGTACTGACCTTGGATTTGGGTGCTGGTGTTCCTCCAATTTCACTTTATTATTATTGGTGTGACAGAGACTCCTCTGCAAGGATGGTCATTTTAGCCTTGAGAGTAACAGGAAAACATTGACACAAACGAGGATGGATAGGCATCATTAACTTAATGGTTGAATACATTATTTTTTTCATTTTTTCTTCCAGGTTTATTGAAATATAATTGACATATGGCATTGTGTAAGTTTAGGGTATACAGCATAATGATTTAATTTATATATATCATGGAGTGATTATCACAATAAATTTAGTGAATATCCATCATCTCATATAGGTACAAATTTAAAGAAATAGAAAAATTTTTTTTCTTGTGATGAGAACACTTAGAATTTACTCTTTTAGTAGCTTTCATATGTAACCTACAGCACTGTTAGTTATATTTATCATGTTGTACATCACATCCTTAGTACTTATTTATCTTACAAGATTGAATGTATTATGACATTCCTACTATGGAATATCATGCAGCCATCCAAAAAGAAGGAAATGAAAGTGAAAGTTGCTCAGTCATATCCAACTCTTTATGACCCTGTGGACTGTATGGTCTATGGGATTTTCCTGGTCAGAATACTGGAGTGGGTAGCTGTTCCCTTCTCCAGGGAATCTTCCCAACCCAGGAATCAAACCCAGGTCTCCCACATTGCAGGCGGATTCTTTACCAGCTGAGCCACCAGGGAAGCATAAAAGAGGGAGCTCTACAGCATTTTCTGGAAAGATGTCCAGATACATAAAATGAACAAAGTAGTTGAAATTCAGTTTGTAGTATGAAAAACTAGTTGTTAGAAAAGATATATATCTACTAAGAAAAAGTTGGGATGGATAAACAACAAATTATTTCAGAAATTTTCTCTGTGGGGTTTGATACCTGGGGAGATTTTCACTTCTTATTTTATACAGTTGTTGTTTAAGTGGTAGGATTATGGGAATTTTTTTCTCTTTGCAATTTGTACATATTTTCCCAGGTAATTTTAAAGAAAAGAAATCCATAGGCTGATTTTATATCTATTTAAATACATAGATGAAAAAGAAGTGGAGGGTGAAGGTTGGAGACTCTGGGCCAGACAAGAGCCAGACGTCCCAGAAAGAGAGCTCCAGACACGACTAGAGAGCTTTCTGCCCATTTGCCCCTGCTCTGAATATTTGAGAGGCCTCATACAGCTGGGCTGTTGGATGGCAATTGTCATGAAGGGTGCTGGTCTTGAGCTGGTCACCCTGCCTCTCCCATAGGGAGAACTTTGTGGTATGTGCCAGTAAAGAGGCCTCTGGAGAGTTTGGCTAGCTTATGCCGAAACTTCGTCACTGGCACCATCACTTATTTTACTTGAACTTTTTTTCCTTCCCAAGACACTGAGAGTCTGTGAAGTGCACTCTGGTGAGAACAGGGGATGCAGATCCAGTTCTCCCTTTTTCAGGGGTCATCGTACTTCTGTCTTGCTTTGACCGCTGGGCAGAGGGACGTACTTGGCTTGCTTCCTAGAGATGTCAAAGCAGAGCAAAATCCATGCTTTTTCAATAGGTAAGTGAGAGTCAAGATCATCCTCTAAAACAGAGTTTCTTGGAAACTAGAAACTAGTAATTAACTCTATGGACTATATATATATGTATATTTTATAATTTTATTTATTTATTTTTGGCTGCTGGGTCTCTGTTGCTCTACGGGCCTCTCTCCAGCTGCAGGGAGCTGGGGCTTCTCTCTGTTACTAGTTGCGGTGCGTGGGGTTCCCTCTGCAGTGGCCTCTCCTGCTGTGGAGCACAGGCTCCAGGGCTCAGGCTCAGTGGCTGTGGTAAGTGGGCTCTGCGGTTGTGGTGGATGGGCTTTGTTGCTCTGTGGCACGTGGGATCCTCCCGGACCAGGGATCAAACCCGCCTCCCCTGCATTGGCAGGAGGATTCCCCACCACTGAGCCACCAGGGAAGCCCCATTGATTATATTTTTGAAAAATTAAATTCTACTTCACTAATGGGAATTGATGAAGAATGTTGATGCTCTTCCGTCTTCACTTTGTTCAGGAGTCTGGATGGAGGCCAGCTGTGTGTGTTAGAGACTCAGCAAGATCTCTATCTCTTTTGCAGTCAGACTTCTTCAGAGAGGAGCCCGTATTCTCATCCCTTCCTCACTTCTCCATCTTCCTCAGCTCCCTGTATTATGACTTTCTTCCCCTGGCTTCTTACTGCCTGTCTCCATCCGCTCCCTCTCCTTGGTCACCCACATGCCAGGAGACTGTCTTGTGTCTTCAGAGCCCAGCCGGGCCCTCCCTGTACAACATGCCCCGAGACCCCAAGCTCTCACTCACCCTCTGCCTTCACCTGGGTTGTTCCCTTTGCCTGGCTCACTTTCCCTCATTTCTCTACCTTTTGTGACAACTCTACCATCTCTCCCTTGGAGAATCTTCACTGGCCACTTCCTCCCATCCCCGAGGCCACCGGGGTCTTCCCCAGGCTGTGTCCCCACAACTGGGAGCAGACTGCAGGTACAGAGCTCCTTGTGTAGTGTTATCATGACGCTCATGTCCGCCTCTTCTGTTAGACTGTGCGCGTCTTCATCCTTAGCTCCTAATACAGTCCTTGGGGCAGGGTAGGTGCCCTGCTTGTGTTGGCTGAATAAATGAATGAATGATTCCCACGGGAATATGGGAGGCAAGCCCCGCGATTTTGCTGAATTCGTTGTCCTGAGGATGATACTAAACAGCCACATGCACACAATTCCCCCATCCAGGTACCATCTTGACTCCCCTTCTTCCAAGTTCACACAGAAGGTGGCCCAGGAGTTTTAAATCCCATTCCCAATTCTGTTTCTGACTCACTCTAGCTCTTTAAATTACTCACTTCCTGTCTGTGATGGAATTTGCTCATTTGTAAAACAAGGTGACCTTTGACAAGTTACAACTGAGAGCTTAAAAAAGATTTCAGAGCACCATGAGCCAAGTGAATGCTAGATGTGATGAATCAGTGAAGTGAGTGAGTGAACTGCTAAGCTCCCCATTGCATTGCTAACTACCCTATTTGTCAAATTAAAAAGTACTAGAACCATCCCAACAGGAGGAGAGTCTTGATAGTCCCTCTTCCTGATGAGTAATTTCTTATGAGGAACAGCAAAAAGGACACGAAGCCAGGACTCTGGATGAAGGGGAGTGGGATGGGAGGGGCGCTGTCTCTCTCTCTAATTCCCACTTTCGGAGCATTTAAGCGTGTGCCCGCAAAGAGAAGGATGCACAAATTTTTAGTGCCCAAAGGCAGTACCTGTGAAGGGAAGAGAGTTTATAAATGTTGCTGTGACGTTTCCTTCCGAGGGGTGCTGATTGGGTCCAAGGTCGTTGTGGATGTTTACCCCCGATTTCCTCTGCGGGGAGAAGTGTCCACTCCAGTGTCATATATCAGCATCTTTGCAATCCCCCAGGGTGGAGGAGGGCCTTCCCTCTCTCATCCAGTCAGGCCGGGGTGAGCAGTGAGTGCTGCTGCATCCTTGGCCTCCCTCATGAGTACCTTACAGATCAGAAATAATTAGCTGATTCATTCCACGGCCAGAGGAGTGAGGCAATGCCAAATGCCAATTAGCCTGCCATATAAACACGTCGCTTCCCAGCAGTCAGGTCTAATGTTGAGACAAGCACTAAAAAATGACAGGCGGTCTGGGGAGGAAGGTTCCTTTTTTAGAACGTAATTGGCTTCAGGCCTAAAAGTGAGGACCTTGCTATGCTGGCTTTTCTCTTGTGCTTTCATAATAATATATGGCATGTTGCCCAATATCATGGATTTGAGTCAAGCCTTTTATCTTTCTGGTTGTAGGGGGAAATGGTCGAGTGGGGGTGGGACACTCTTGGCCCTGTCCCCTTTAAAGATGCAGGTGGTGGCCTATTCCCTGTCACCCTGTTGGGTGTTCAGGTGTCCCCTTTGCACTTACAAGTGTCCTGAGAGCCCTGGGGGTGGAGCCCCTGCTGGTGGCAGGGCAGGGTGGGCCAACAACTCATCCTGCAGGGCTTGGTGGAGGTGAGGGAGGAACAGTCCAGCGTATAAAGACCGGATGGTCCACAGCTGTAGGTCTGGGGTCTGGACCGTGTACAGTTCTCATTCAGGGAAAAGGTTTTCATTCTCTCCTGGGAAGGGCCAGATGGGCTAAGTGTCTCCTTCCAGTGTTGAAAAAGACCAAAAAGCTATAAAGCTGTATTCAGACATTTCTAAAAAGCTCAAATATTCATACATAGCCAAATATATAAAATATGTATACATAGTGTATAACTGTACAATATGTATATATGTATGTGTTGGTGTTATATTTTGTTGTTGTTTAACTGCTCAGTCATGTCGGACTCTTTTGTGACCCCATGGACGGTAGCCTGCCAGACTCCTCTGTCCATGGGATTTTCTAGGCAAGAATACTGGGTTGGGTGGCCATACCCTCCCCTCCAGGGGATCTTCCCAACCCAGGGACTGAACCTGTGTCTCCTGTATCTCCTGCATCGGCAGGTGGATTCTCTACCACTGAGCCGCCAGGGAAGTACACAAACACTTACAGGTATTTATACATATTATACATATATTTATATAATGTGTGTATATTCTCATATTCTCAATATAATACCATATCTTGAGAAGTTCTTTCTCTAACCACAGTTTTCCTGGGCAGTATGGAAATCACCTTCTTAATATCTGCTATCAAAGACTATCACGTAGAAGAAAAGCAATTCTTTCCAGCTGATGGTAGCCTGCATGAAATTAAAACTGGAATAGGCCACTTGAGATTTTTATCCAATTTATATTTCTTTTTAAAAGTTAGTTTTTATTAGAGTATAGGTGCTTTGCGATATTGTGTTAGTTTCTGCTGTACATCAAAGTGAATCAACTGTCGGGCTTCCCTGGTGGCTCAACCGTGAAGAAGCCGCCTGCAATGCAGGAAACACAGGAGACTTGGGTTTGATCCCTGGGTTGGGAAGATCCCGAGGAGGAGGGCATGGCAACCCACTCCAGTATTCTTGCCTGGAGAATCTCATGGACAGAGGAGCCTGGTGGGCTACGGTCCATTGGGTCACAAAGGGTCCAACCCGACTGAAACGACAGAGCACACATCCACCCATACATAGCTCCCTTCCTTTTTGGATTCCCTTCCTATTCAGGTCACCACAGAGCATTGAGTAGAGTTCCCTGTACTATACAGTAGGTTCTCACTGGTTATCTATTTTATATGTAGTATCAATAGTGTATATATGTCAGTTCCAATCTCCCAGTTCATCACTCCTCCCCTTACTCCCTTGGTATCCATAGGTTTGTTCTCTACTTCTGTGTCTCTGTTTCTGCTTTGCAAATAAGATTGATTTATATTTCATTTTGAAACTTGTATTATGTTAATATCTTGGAAAAGCACTTTCAGTACACTGAATGGCAAGAGCATGGGTTTTGTCCTCTGGCTTGGTGCTGTGATTACACTTTGGTATGTGTCTACTGACATATGAAGTGGGTTGGGGGCTAATTAACTCCGAGAGACTACCATCCCCCTCTCGTATTCAGTCCAGGGTAAATGTCTGTATGTTTGTACATTCCACCTTTATGACTACACCCCAGAACACATTGCTGAGTCCCCCACCCCTCCCCTGACAAATATCATACACTTAAACAACCACAACATGCTGAAGCTCTGTGAAGCACTAGGGGAAGATCTCAGATCTTCAGAATGTTTAGGGACCCCTGTGATTGGTGACCTTAAAACACTGCCTGTTTACTTACCTTTTGCATTCTATAGGCACAATCTCAGAAGGCTGGTCCCCAAATGTAATCTGTCTCCATATTTTAAAGGGCAACTCTTTGCTCTGACAAAATTATCAGCCTCTTAACTTCTTGGATAGTCTATCTAAAATTATAATTGTTTCCTAAACTTCAAGTCTGAGCTTCTCAGGTTAATATTTTACATAGCAAGTAAGATGCTTGGACATGGCTATCATATGCACAAGCACATTATACATTGAATAACTTTGTGAACAAATATGTTAGGAATTGCATATAATTATGGTAGTTTTAGACTATATCCTAGAGTCTATAGAGAGCAATCGGTTATGAGAAGGGCTGCAGACCTCCAGAGAAATCCCTGGTAATTGAATATAATGAATATATTTCTATATAAAGTGTTTCTAAGTTCTTTTGACAGGTAAAGCAACAATTTTTAAGGTGAGACAGAGATGTACTCTCACCACCCTCCTTTAAATTTATAGTTTAATGATTTGAAAACACATACGCACACCAGAGACAGCAAATAGGTGTCATTCTTTTTTATTTTTTTTGCCTCACAGAGCAGAATGCAGGACCTTAGTTCCCTGACCAGGGATTGAACCTGTGCTTCCTGCAATGGAAGCACAGTCTTAACCACTGGACCTCCAGGGAAGTCCCAGTAGGTGTCATTTAGGAATGCCAACTGATTGGTGGAGAACATTCTGAGTGCTGTATTTCATAGACTTGTGAAGTGGTTAATTAATGGAAAAACATGACAGTTGATTACACATCCACTAAGGGCATGCTGAGTGGCAGGGGCTGAGGGTAATAATATTATGAGAGCTCTTTTTGTGGGGAGAAGCTAATGTAGATGAAGAATCAAATATCACGTTGACTTGGTGTTGAATCGGTTATATTTTTTATTTATTTATTTTATTTTTGGCCGCACTGGGTCTTTTTTGCTGCATGGGCTTTTCTCTAGTTGTGAGTGGGGGCTACTCTGTAGTTGCAGTGCACAGGCTTTTCATTGAGGTGGCTTCTCTTGTTGCAGAGCATAGGCTCTAGGGTGCATGGGCTCAGTAGTTGTGGCTTCTGGGCTTTAGAGCACAGCCTCACTAGTTGTGGCGCATGGGCTTAGTTGCTCTGTGTCATATGGGATCTTCCCAGATCAGGATCGAACCCATGTCCCCTGCATTGGCAAGCAGATTCTTTACCACTAAGCCACCAGGGAAGCCCCTGTCAGATGTATTTTTATTTCATCTGAGCTTGTTAAAACAACTGCAGCAGTTATTCAGTACATAGTAATAGTCACCTCAAAACATCAAAAGTTCAGCTAGAATTTTTGTAGTGACTGTAAAACAAGTGACTCAATTTAAGGCAGGAAATGGGAAAGAAAATCGGTAAGTTCATCATAAGCTAGTTATATATGAAACAATTAAGTTAAATTCATACGCTACCCTTAAACCCACATTTGCAATGTTTCATGATTCCTACTATTAACTAAAACATGTTTCACAAACCTTAACCTTCACAAACACAGAAACTATGCATTTTAATTGGGTAAAGATATGCTTTGTAGTAAAATAATTTTATAAGAGGGCCCTTATCTCTTTGCATTGCATAGCAGGGAAGAAATCTGTGACCTGCGAAGGAAAACAGAGAAGAGCCAAATATATATTCCTTGAGACCTCTGCCTCAATCTGATTAGTTCGCAAATAGTTTCTTTTTAATTGTTTAGTTCACTAGGCCATAAATTCAGCTTCCTTATCAGCACAGAGCAAGGCATTTACTAGCACAGCATCCAGAATAAACAAAAGCTCTCTAAGCCCAAGTGATTTGCTTCATAGTTTCCCTGTGAGAGAGACTCATAATTAAAGTTGACTCTCTTCTTAAATAGAAGCTCATGTTTCTGATTTTCTAGTTCCCCCTTTTCAAGAAGGGCTTGTATTGTTCTATTCCTCCATAGAAAAAGAAAACAAACAACAAGATGCTTTTGGGCAGTGATTCTAAATGCATTTAGAAATTGCATTTGGCTGCCGGTCACACAGACCTGACTATAGTGACTTAAGCAGGTTAGATTATTTTCCCTGTCATTAGAGAAGAATGGACGTTGGCACATGCACAGTAACTCTGTGCACTGTCAAGGTCCTGGGCTCCTCTTGACTCCGTGCTCTTCCATCTTTGGTATGCAGCTTTCCTCTCAAACTTGACTCATGGTGTAAGATACAAGGAGCTTCAGCAGCCATTGCATCTCCATTCCAGGAAGGAAATAGGAGGAAGAGGGTCAAAGTGTTTTTCTAGAAACCTTCCAAGAAGTCATACCTAACAGCTTACTGAATTCCAGATGACGCTCCACCTCGCCCATCTCCATGACCCTCGGCCATTTGATCAACTCTGCTTTAGGCTGGACACAGTGTGCCAGCAACTCGCCTCCTGCTTGCCTGCTGTGGCTCTGGTCCCCAAGCTTCATCATTGCCACCCTGGCCCAAGGAGCGGTGAGGCAGCCTGGCACACGTGCTTGTGTGATTGCGAGGTGGGAAGAGTTTGTCCTCCATGGGTGAGGCTTGACTAGGGGAGTGAGAGCTGTCAGATCGACTGGTCTTAGAAGAGCTTGGCTGGTGCTCTTGTGAAGTGACTCAGGAGACTGCAAAGCTGGGACTGGAGCCCATTTCCCCAAAGCACTCGGCCATGTGGATGAGCCTGGTTACCTGATGAAACTCACCCTTTCTGAGCCTCAGTTCATCTGTAAATTTCACGGATTGGTTGTGATGAATAAATAATGCAATAAGCATGAGATGTGAACCACACAGTGAACATGCTGTAAGTGGTCTTAAGAGTATTTTCCATTCCTGGACTTCGATTCTAGAACATGAATTGCTTCTGCCTCAGTCAAAGACTGAGTACAGAGGTAGAAGTGCAGCTGCAGTGCCTCTGCTATTAGGGAAGATGCTCTTTCTGTGTTCGGTGCTAAAGCTCTAGTCCTGGCTTCTTTGTCAAAGCTGCAATCAGCCCATCTTCCTGCAAGGATTCAGGGATATTTCACCACACCAGCATTGTAATTCTCTCTTTGTCAGCGTTGCTACAACAGATGATACCTGGGCTGCAGAATTTAGACAGTAAATTAATGGAGGATTAAGCATGCAGACTCTGGGATCTCAATCACTACAACTGGGGGCTCCATGAGCTGGCCTGGCAGATAAAGACCTGTCAGTTTCTGACTGCTTTCAGCATAGACCCTTGGGGGCAGGCCTGCAGCTACACAGTGACTAGCCTGTTACCACTTCTGGCTTCTCCAGGTCAGGATACAGAGTGGTCTGGCTAGTGGAGGAGGGTTTTTAGAGTCAGATAATCCAACCTGCATTTGAACACTGGCTCAGTCACTTGCTAGCTGTGTGGCCCTGCAGAAGTCACTGAATACCTCTTCAGGTTAGTTTACTTATTTTTTCATCTGGAAAGAAAGTGCTATGGCCCAGCTGTCATGGAACATACATTCAGTAAGCCATAACTACTATTACTATTAAACAGGGTTCATTGCTATAAGTAGCTTTATTAAGGTTTAATTTGGATACAATAAAAATTAATTCATTTTAAGTGTAGGTTTGAGGAGTTTTGGCAAATGTATATCCATGTAATTGCCACCACAATCAAGACATAGAACCTTTTTATCATCACCCACCCACCCCCAAACTTTCTTTATAGTCAATTCCTGACTCCTATCCCTGGCCTCAGACAATCAGTGGTTTGCTGTCATTATAGCTTTTGCCTTTTTGAGATTACATAAAATGGAATCACATAGTATGGTCTTTTGTGTTGGGCTTATTTCTCCTTGGATAATGTTTTTTAAGTTAATTATTTATTTGGCAACACTGGGTCTTTGTTGCAACAAGTGGGCTTTTTCTGGTTGCGGTGATGGGAGCTACACTCTAGTGGCATTGTGAGGGCTTCTCACTGTAGCGGCTTCTTTTGTTGCAGAGCATGGGCTCTAAAGTATGCAGACTTCAGTAGCTGTGGCTTGCAGGCTCAGTAGTTGTGGCTCAAGAGCTCTAGTTGTGGTGCATGGGCTTAGTTCCTGCATGACATGTGGAATCTTCCCAAGTCAGGGATCAAACCTGTGTCCCCTGCATTAGCAGGTGGATTCTTAACCACCAAGGAAATCCTTGGAATAATGTTTTTAAGATTTATCCATATGGATACATTAATAGTTTTTATTTCTAAATAGAATTCCATTTAACAGTTGATGGACTTTTGGGATATTTTCAGTTTCAGTTCAGTTCAGCTCAGTTCAGTTCAGTTCAGTTGCTCAGTCATGTCCGACTCTTTGCCACCCCATGGACTGCAGCACACCAGGCCTCCCTGTCCATCACCAACTCCTGGAGTTTACTCAAACTCATGTCCATTGAGTCAGTGATGCCATCCAACAATCTCATCTTCTGTCATTCCTTTCTCCTCCCGCCTTCAATCTTTCCCAGCATCAGAGTCTTTTCCAATGAGTCAACTTTTTGCATAAGGTGGCCAAAGTATGGAGTTTCAGCTTCAGCATCAGTCTTTCCAATGACTATTCAGGACTGATTGTCTTTAGGATGGACTGGTTGGATCTCCTTGCAGTCCAAGGGACTCTCAAGAGTCCTCTCCAACACCACAGTTCAAAAGCATCAATTCTTCGGTGCTCAGCTTTCTTTATAGTCCAACTCTCACATCCATACATGACTACTGGAAAAACAATAGCCTTGACTAGACAGACCTTTGTTGGCCAAGTAATGTCTCTGCTTTTTAATATGCTGTCTAGGTTGGTCATAACTTCTCTTCCAAGGAGAAAGCATCTTTTAATTTCATGGCTGCAGTCACCATCTACAGTGATTTTAGAGCCCCCCAAAATAAAGTTTGTCACTGCTTCCACTATTTCCCCATCTATCTGCCATGCAGTGATGGGACCAGATGCCATGATCTTAGTTTTCTAAATGTTGAGTTTTAAGCCAACTTTTTCACTCTCCTCTTTCACTTTCATCAAGAGGCTCTTTAGTTCTTCTTCGCTTTCTGCCATAAGGGTACTGTCATCTGCATATCTGAGGTTATTGATATTTCTCCCAGCAATCTTGATTCCAGCTTGTGCTTCATCCAGCTCAGCATTTTTCATGATGTACTCTGCATATAAGTTAAATAAGCTGGGTGACAACATACAGCCTTGATGTACTCCTTCCCCAATCAGTTGTTCCACGTCTGGTTCTTTTGCTTCTTGACTTGCAAACAGGTTTCTCTGGAGACAGGTTAGATGGTCTGGTATTCCCATCTCTTTAAGAATTTTCCACCCTTTGTTATGATCCACACAGTCAAAGGCTTTAGCCTAGTCAATGGAACAGAAGTAGATATTTTTCTGGAATTCCCTTGCTTTCTCCATGATCTAACAATTGTTGGCAATTTGATCTCTGATTCCTCTTCCTCTTTAAAACTCAACTTGTACATCTGGAAGTTCTCAGTTCATGTACTGCTGAAGCCTGGCTTGAAGGATTTTGAGTATAACCTAGCTAGCATGTGAAATGAGTGCAATTGTACAGTAGTTTGAACGTTCTTTGGCATTGCCCTTCTTTGGGATTGCAATGAAAACTGACCTTTTCCAGTTCTGTGGCCACTGTTGAATTTTCCAAATTTTCTGATTTATTGAATACAGCACTTTATGTGCACATATACTTTAATTTCTCTTGGGTGAATACCTAGGACTAGTATATATATAGGTCCATATAGTATATTAAACTTGATTAAAATAAAATAAAAAAGACCAATTGTCTTCCAAAGTGGCTGTACCATTTTGCATTTCCACCAACAACACATAAGATTTAGAGTTGATTTAACTTCTCACCAGTCCTCAATATTGTCATTTCTTTTCATTTTGGCTGTTCTAGTATGTGGATATGGATATCTAATTGTTGTTTTAATTTTTTATTTCTCTGATAACTAGTGATGGCTGAATATCTTTTCATATACTCATTGGCCATTATATATTCTTTCGTGAAATGCCCCAAAATTTTTAGTCCATTTAAAAACTGGATTCTTTGTCTTCTTATTGTTCTGCTATCATGGGTCTATTTCTGGACTCTCTATTCTTTTCCATTTGTCTATATGCCTGTGCTTATGCCAGTGTGATACCTACTTAGGTTTACCACAAGTATGAGGTCAGATAGTGTAAGTCTTCTGTTTTTTCTTAAAGTATTTTGGTAGTTTTAGATCCTTTGTATTCCAAAATAAATTTTAGGACCAGTTTGTGATTTTCTACACAACGTCTGCTGGGAGTTTGATTGAGATTGAATTGAGTGGATAGGTTAATTTGAGGAGAAATAGCATCTTAATGAGACTGAATCTTCCAGTTCACAACATGATATATTTACCCACTTATTTAGGTCTTCTTTCATTTTTCTTGGTAATGTTTCATAGTTTTCAATATAAAGATACTGTGCAAGTTTGATTAAATGGATTCCTAAGTGTTGTATTTTATTTTATTTTATTTTTTTGATGTTTTGATGTCTGATGTTTGATGGGGCTTCCCAGGTGGTACTAATGGTAAAGAACCTGCCTGCCAATGCAGGAGACTTAAGAGATGCAGGTTCAATCCCTGGGTCAGGAAGATCCCCTGGAGAAGGGCATGGAAACCCACTCCAGTATTCTTGCCTGGAGAATTCCATGGACAGAGGAACCTGGTGGGCTACAGCCCATGGAGTTGCAGAGTTGGAAATAACTGAAGCACCTTAGCATGCATACATAGATTTTCCCCCTAAATTTCATTTTCTAGTTGTTTCTTGCTGGTATATAGAAATGCAATTGATCTTTTCATGTGGACCTCAATCCTTATGAACTTACTAAATGCACTTATTAGTTCTAGTAGCAGTTTTGCAGATTCTTTGGGATTTTACATATACATGATATGATTATCTTAAAAATATAGATGCTCTAATTTCTTTCCAAACCGCATGCTTTTGTTTCCTTTTCTTGTCTACTGCATTGGCTAGGACTTCCAATAAGTCACTGAATAGAAGTAAGGGGAGCAGAAATGTTTGCCTTGTTTCTGCTCTTAAGCAGAAAGCATTCAATCCTTCATCATTAAGAACAATGTCAGTTGTAGGACTCTCATAAATTCTCTTCACCAAGTTGAGAAAATTTCCTTCTATTTCTAGTTTGCTTAGAACTTTTATCGTGGATGTGTGTTTAATTTTGTCAAATAGATTATATGCATCTGTTAAGATAATCATAAGGTTTTCCTACTTTACTGGATTAATATAGTGAATTATATTAATGATTTTCAGTTATTAAACTAGCGTTGCATTCCTAAGATAAAACTTACTTGATTTTAATGCATTATTCTTTGTATATATTGTAGAATTCAGTTTGCTAATATATTTTGAAGCATTTTTATTTTTATATGCTTGAGTGATATTCTTTTCTTCTCCAAGCCAGGCTTCAACAGTACGTGAACTGTGCTTCCAGATGTTCAAGCTGGATTTAGAAAAGGCAGAGGAACCAGAGATCAAATTGCCAACATCTGCTGGATCATTGAAAAAGCAAGAGAGTTCCAGAAATACATCTATTTCTGCTTTATTGACTATGCCAAAGCCTTTGTATGGATCACAATAAACTATGGAAAATTCTGAAACAGATGGAAATACCAGACCACCTGACCTGCCTCCTGAGAAATCTGGAGGTATGCAGATCAAGAGGCAACAGTTAGAACTGAACATGGAACAACAGACTGATTCCAAATGGGAAAAGGAGTACCTCAAGACTATATATTGTCACCCTGCTTATTTAACTTACATGCAGAGTTGCTGCTGCTGCTAAGTCGCTTCAGTCGTGTCCGACTCTGTGTGACCCCATAGATAGCAGCCCACCAGGCTCTGCCATCCCTGGGATTCTCCAGGCAAGAACACTGGAGTGGGTTGCCATTTCCTTCTCCAATGCATGAAAGTGAAAAGTGAAAGTGAAGTCGCTCAGTCGTGTCCGACTCTTTAGCGACCCCATGCACTGCAGCCTACCAGGCTCCTCCGTCCACGGGATTTTCCAGGCAAGAGTACTGGAGTGGGGTGCCATCACCTTCTCCGTATATGCAGAGTAGATCATGAAAAATGCTGGGCTGGATGAAGCACAAACTGAAATCAAGATTGCCAGGAGAAATATCAATAACCTCAGATATGCAGATGACACTACCCTTATGGCAGAAAACGAATAAGAACTAAAGAGCCTCTTGATGAAAGTGAAAGAGGAGAGTGAAAAAGTTGGCTTAAAACTCAACATTCAGAAAACTAAGATCATGGCATCCAGTCCCATCACTTCATGGCAAATAGATGGGGAAACAGTGGAAGCAGTGACAGTCTTTATTCTTGGGGCCTCTAAAATCACTGTAGATGGTGACTGCAGCCATGAAATTAAAAGACGCTTACTCCTTGGAAGAGAAGTTAAGACCAACCTAGACAGCATACTAAGAAGCAGACACATTACTTGGCCAACAAAGGTCCGTCTAGTCAAGGCTATGGTTTTTCCAGTAGTCATGTATGGATATGAGAGTTGGACTATAAAGAAAGCTGAGCACTGAAGAATTGATACTTTTGAACTGTGGTGTTGGAGAGGACTCTTGAGAGTCCCTTGGACTGCAGGGAGATCCAATCAGTCTATCCTAAAGACAATCAGTCCTGAATATTCATTGGAAGGACTGATGCTGAAGCTGAAACTCCAATGCTTTGGCTACCTCATGCAAAGAGTTGACTCATTGGAAAAGACCCTGATGCTGGGAAGGATTGGGGGCAGAAGGAGAAGGGGACGACAGAGGATGAGATGGCTGGATGGCATCACTGACTCAGTGGACATGAGTTTGGGTAAACTCCGGGAGCTGGTGATGGACAGGGAGGCCTGGCATGCTGCAGTCCATGGGGTGGCAAAGAGTCGGACATGACTGAGAGACTGAACTGAAGTGAATGTTTGTTTTTTTTTTTTAATAAATTTATTTATTTTAGTTGGGGGCTAATTACAATATTGTAGTGGTTTTTGCCATACATTGACATGAATCAGCCATGGGTTTACATGTGTTCCCCATCCTGAACCCCCCTCCCACCTCCCTCCCCATCCCATCCCTCTGGGTCATCCCATTGCCCCAGCCCTGAGCATTTGTCTCATGCATCGAACCTGGAATGGTGTTCTGTTTCACATATGATAATATACATGTTTCAATGCTATTGTCCCAGAATGTCCCACCCTCACCTTCTCCCTCAGAGTCCATAAGACTGTTCTATGCATCTGTGTCTCTTATTCTGTCTCACATATAGGGTTATCATTACCATCTTTCAAATTCCATATATATGCATTAGTATACTGTATTGGTGTTTTTCTTTCTGGCTTACTTCACTCTGTATAATGGGCTACAGTTTCATCCATCTCAATAGAACCTATTCAAATGTATTTTTTTAATGGCTGAGTAATATTCCATTGTGTATATGTACCACAGCTTCCTTATCCATTCGTCTGCTGATGGACATCTAGGTTGCTTCCATGTCCTGGCTATTGTAAACAGTGCTGCGATGAACATTGGGGTACATGTGTCTCTTTCAATTCTGGTTTCCTTGGTGTGTATGCCCAGCAGTGGGATTTGAACTGAGTGTTTTTTGTAATAGTAATATAGGTTAATAAAATAAGTTGGGGAGTATGGTAAGCTAAATAAAGTCCCCATGGACAGTAGCCTGCCAGGATCCTCTGTCCATGGGATTCTCCAGGCAAGAATAATGGAATGAGTTGCTGTTCCCTTCTCCAGGGGCTCTTCCTAACCCAGGGATCAAACCTGGGTCTCCTGCTCTACAGGTGGATTCTTTACTGTTTGAGCCACCAGGCAATCCCAAATAAGGTCCTCAAAGATGTGCTAATCCCCAGAATCTCTGATTGTCATCTTAAATATAAGTAGAATTTTGCTAATATGATTAAGTTGAGAGAATGGGGCAATTGTCTTGAAATGGGGAAATTGTCTTGGATTATCAAGCTTGTCTATAAATGCAATCATTAAATGTCCTTACAAGTAAGAGGCAGAGGGAGATTTCACACAGATGGAAAAGGAGAAGAGAAGGAGGCAGTGAGACCATAGAGGCATAGATTGGAGTAACAGGGTCACGTGCCAAGGAATAGCCACTGGAAGCTGAAAGAGTCCAGGAAAGGGTTCTACATAGAGCCTCTGAGGGAAGCACAGTCCAACTGACACCTTGATTTTGGCCCAGTTATGCTATTTGGATTTCTGGCCTCCAGAACAGTGAGGGAATAAATTTCTGTTGTTTTAAGCCAGCAAATTTATGTTAAATTGTTACACCAGCCTCAAGGCAATGAATAGAGGAAGTATTCCCTTCTATATATTCTGAAAGATTTTGTGTAGGATGGGTACTATTTCTTCTTTAAATGTTTATTAGAATTCACCTGTGAAGTTCTCCAGACATACATTTTTTTAAATGCAGAGAGTATAAATTATAATTCTGACTTTAAAGAGTTAATATAGAACTATTTAGATTCTGTATTTCATCCTGAATTAGTTTTTGCTGTTTGTGTATTTCAAAGAGGAGAGTGAAAAAGTTGGCTTAAAGCTCAATGTTCAGAAAACTAAGATCACGGCATCTGGTCCCATCACTTCATGGGAAATAGATGGGGAAACAGTGGAAACAGTGTCAGACTTTATTTTTTTGGGCTCCAAAATCACTGCTGATAGTGACTGCAGCCATGAAATTAAAAGACGCTTACTCCTTGGAAGGAAGGTTATGGCCAACCTAGATAGCATATTTAAAAGCAGAGACATTACTTTGCCAACAAAAGTCCGTCTAGTCAAGGCTATGGTTTTTCCAGTGGTCATGTATGGATGTGAGAGTTGGACAGTGAAGAAAGCTGAGCGCCGAAGAATTGATGCTTTTGAACTGTGGTGTTGGAGAAGACTCTTGAGAGTCCCTTGGACTGCAAGGAGATCCAATCAATCCATCCTAAAAGAGATCAATCCTGGGTGTTCATTGGAAGGTCTGATGTTGAAGCTGAAACTCCAATACTTTGGGCACCTCATGCGAAGGGTTGACTCATTGGAAAAGACCCTGATGCTGGGAAAGATTGAGGGCAGGAGGAGAAGGGGATGACAGAGGATGAGATGGTTGGATGGTATCACCAACTCGATGCACATGGGTTTGGGTAGACTCCGGGAGTTGGTGATGGACAGGGAGGCCTGGCGTGCTGCAATTCATGGGGTCGCAAAGAGTCGGACATGACTGAGCGACTGAACTGAACTGAATTTCAAAGACTTTGTTGACTTCATCTATATAGTTGGGTTTATTGGCATAAAGTTATCAGTAATATTTCCTATCATCCTTTTAATTTCTATGAGATGTGTGGTAAGGTCCTCTCTTTCACTACTGATATTGGTAATTTATTTCTTACCTCTTTTGTTCTTGTTCAGTGTAAGTAGATGTATATCAATTTCATGAATTTTTTCAAAGAACTTTGTTTTAGTTTTATTGATTTTCTCAATTGTTTAATTTTTATTTTTAAACTTATAATATTATTTCTTTCCTTTTCCTTATTTTGGGCTTTACTTATTCTTTTATCTCTTAAAAAGGGAATTTTAGATAATTAATTTTAGGCTTTCCTTCATTTCTGTTATTAACATTTGAAAATGTATTTTCTTTCACTAAATTCCATAAGTTTTGACATCTTATGTTTTCAGTTAAATTTAGCTCTGAATATATTCTAATTTGTTTTGTGATTTATTTCTCTGATCCTTCAATTACTTAGAAATATATTGTTTAATTTCCAAATATATGGATATACCCAGATACATTTCTGTTATTAAGTTCTAACTTTATTCTTTTGTGGGTCATGAAACATGCTATGTGAGTTCAGTCCTTTTGTATTTACTGAGATTATTTTTTTTGGTCTGGCATATGGTCTATCTTGATGAATGTTTCACATGCACTTGAAAATACTGCCGTTGTTAGGTGGAACATCAATAAATGTCAATTTAGTCATGTTGGTTGATAGTTTTGTTCAAATTTTTCATATTTTTACTGATTTTATGTCTACCTGTTCTATCAGTTACTGAGAGGAGTGTGAAAAACTTGGCTCAGATTGTTGTCTATTTCAGTTTAGACAGCTCTTGCTTTATGTATCATGCAGTTTTTTTAGTAGGTGTTGTACTTGTATGATTGTTATATCTTAACTTATTTTTCTTTGTCTCTGGAAAGTTTCCTTGTCTTCAAGTCTATCTTATCTGATACTAATAGAGTCTCTTTATCTTCCTTATGCTTACTGTTTGCATGATATGTCTTTTTTATTTTACTTTCAATCTATTTGTACCTTTGGAAGGAAGGTTATGACCAACCTAGATAGCATATTTAAAAGCAGAGACACTACTTCGCCAACAAAGGTCCGTCTAGTCAAGGCTATGGTTTTTCCAGTGGTCATGTATGGATGTGAGAGTTGGATGGTGAAAAAAGCTGAGCGCCGAAGAATTGATGCTTTTGAACTGTGGTGTTGGAGAAGACTCTTGAGAGTCCCTTGGACTGCAAGAAGATCCAACCAGTCCATCCTAAAGATCAGTCCTGGGTGTTCATTGGAAGGACTGATGTTGAAGCTGAAGCTCCAATACTTTGGCCACCTCATGCAAAGAGTTGACTCATTGGAAAAGACCTTAATGCTGGGAAGGATTGGGGGCAGGAGGAGAAGGGGACGACAAAGGATGAGATGGTTGGATGGCATCACCGACTCGATGGACATGGGTTTGGGTAAACTTTGGGAGTTGGTGGTGGACAGGGAGGCCTGGCGTGCTGCGGTTCACGGGGTTGCAAAGAGTCGGACACGACTGAGCGACTGAACTGAACTGATTTTAAATGCTTCTGTGATAGAGCACATACAGCTCAGTGTTGCTTTTTATATGGTGTAAATATTTCTATCTTTTAATCAGAGTATTTAGTCTATTACATTCAAAGTAATTAATCATGTGGTTGAATTTAGGTCCACTATTTTGTCATTTTTTTTTTCAATTTGCATCATCCCTTTTTGTTCTTCTGTATCTCCTTGCCTGTCTTCTTTCTTTGTACATGAAATGTTTTTAGTAACATTTTGATTTAATCTACTGGCTCTTTAGGTATATTTATTTGCATTTAAGGGGGCTTCCCTGATAATTCAGTTGATAAAGAATCCTCCTTCAGTGCAGGAGACCCCAGTTTGATTCCTGGGTCGGGAAGATCTGCTGGAGAAGGGATAGGCTACCCTCTCCAGTATTCTGGCCTGGAGAATTCCATGGACTGTATTTGCATTTAGCACTTGCTCTAGGAATTACAACATGGATCTTTTATTGATCACAGCTTATTTAAATTACAATAGGAACCTTGCCTCAGTACATGGATCCACACACATTTGTATTTTAATATTCTTTTTGGTTTTTATTTGATGAAATGCTGTTAATTATTTTTTTTTTTTGATAGATGCTAGTTACCTAACCAAATGGTTGACCTCTTTTAAACGTGAATTTACTGAGGCATTTGCTAAGAGAAAGTCTGAGGAAGAAATTAGAACGAGGTGTCAAGTGGTGTGACATCATACATGTAGATTATAAAAGGGAGAGGGGCTTCAGAGAGGTTGTGGCTGTTGGAGAATGGGAGAGAGGAACATTGTTGCAGAAGGTAGGACAGATCTGAGGTTCAGCCATGCATAAGCTATGGCTTCTGAAAGATAAGGAAATTTGGAGAGTGGGTGGGTGGGTAATATTTGGAAACTCAGTTGAGGCATTTACTTTTTTTTAAGATTTTTTATGCAGACCATAAAGACTTTTTAACAGTCTTTATTGAATTTGTTACAATACTGTTTCTGTTTTATGTTTTGATTTTTTTGGTGGTGAGGCATATGGGATCTTATCTTCCCAACCAGAAATCAAACTCTCAACTCTCTGCGTTGGAAGGCGAAGCTTTAACCACTGAACTGCCAGGGAAGTCCCTGAGGCACTTTTAAATTAAGAGATTAAATTAACAAAAAATGTGTTAATATGGAAAAGTATATTTTACTAGCACCTTGACTATATACCTGAGAGTAAGCTGAGCTAGGAAAACCAGTGAAAATTCTTGAAGACATTTTTTAAAAAAAAAAATAAAGAAATGAAATAAAAAAAGAATGAATGGAACTTGAATGCTGCCCTAATTTAGAAATCTATTTATTAGCCTCTCTTTAAAGATGAGAAAAATGACTCTTCATGTTTTTACATAGTATGTAAATTTAGGGTAAATTAACAAATTCTTTTTTTTTGTTATTTATATAAAAAAATTTCCCCTGTAAAACACTGTCAAGTGAATTGTACTCTACCCTGTTTTTTTTTTTTTTTTAATGTTTGTCTCTTCCTGAGGAAATCTTAACTATTGCACCTGTTCTGATTCTCAAAAAAGCATCTTTAATCACCCGACAGATGCGCCAGTGGCAAAGGAAAACATGAGGTCTTGAGCAGCTCATTAGATGAACCCTAGGATAGGATTGGTTACATTTAATTCCCAAAGCCTTCATATTGTATTTCTCTTTAAGGGCTGTTGCAATATAGTTTTTATGAGCTGGAAGGTTGTCATATCTTGGGAAATTTTAATATTTCATCTTGTCCTTTAACGTGCCTGCCAAAGTATTTAAAGAGTTGAGTAAGAATTATATGTATTAAGATGATGAAAAATGTTTTAACCACTTTAAATAATTTAAATCATTTTCCGTTGGAAATAAATTCAGAAAGATAAAATTAACAAAGAGGCCCAGATATGCTGCCACGTGGTATTGACATGGTTGAAATCGGACATGGTGATACTCCAGCATTTAATGGTTGACAATCAAGTGTAATCAGCTGCCTCATGTAGATTTCTAAGACTCATCAGCCAGTGACACTCAGGGGCTTCATCTCAATATTTCATCATCTGTTGTTCTCACCTGCTGACAGAGGACCTCCCACCCTTGCAAATTCTTCCCAAAGTATGTTAGGGTGTCTCTGGGGGTTTCGTGGTGTGTTCCTGATGAGTTTCTCCTAAGTTTGCCATGCCTGCTTCTCTTCTGTGTCAAAGCGTGATGTACAGGGAGGGAAGGGGGAGTGCTGTCTTCCCTCCCATAGCACACTCTGTGAGTCTTGGTGGAATGCTGGACTCATTGTACTCTCTGTGTTTTTCAGAGGCTGCAGGGAAGCAGCACTTTTATATTCCTTGCAGTCCTCTCTCTTTCTGGGATGCAGGCCAGGAAGATGAACATGGGATAGTCTGTAGGACAAATACTGCTGTACTCTAAATAGCTGTTCTCAGTTTCTAAGGATTGATTACTTGGCCAAGTGGGATGTTTTCTTGCTTCTTGGCCCTTTAAAGGGGATTTCTACAGTTAGGTTCTCTCTTCTGAGAAGGCAGAGACCATACCTGACTTATTCCTCTCTTTGTCGCCACAGAGTAGGCAAGTAATAAAAACTTGTCCTCTCCCTGCCTGGGGCTCTTAGGTCTTTCAGCAAAGAGAATTCTTTGGGGGCTGACCCCACAAGTTTTTCAGAGTTGCCCAAATTCCATCTTAGGTACAAGCTAGAACCTTTACTACTATTTAAAATATCTCATAAAGTGTCTTATTGTAGTTACTGGGCTAAATTGCCTTCTTCTTAAAGAGCTTGGAAATTGTGACAAAATTTCATTGCCCATATTGATATCACTTCAACTCAGGTGTCTATTTCCCTTATTTTGTTTTTGGTTAAATTATAGACTAATGTGGGCGTTTCAATGATTTGATCATGATGAAATGATTTCCTTTTGCTTCACCACTAACAAAATCTATTGGTTAGGGTTGCCCAAGAAAACACAAAATATTCAGTTAAATTTTAATTTCTAGTAAATATAATGAACAATTTTTTAGTATTATTAAATCCCATGCATTTTGGCAGTGGAGTATAGTCTCAAATTTACCCTAGAGTTTATTTATTGTTCATCTGAAATTCAATTTTAATTCAGTTCAGTTCAGTTGCTCAGTCATGTCCAACTCTTTGCCACCCCATGGATTGCAGCACACCAGGCCTCCCTGTCCATCACCAACTTCCAGAGCTTACTCAAACTCACGTCCATTGAGTCGGTGATGCCATCCAGCCATCTCATCCTCTGTCATCCCCTTCTCCTCCTGCCTTCAATCTTTCCCAGCATCAGGGTCTTTTCAAATGAGTTGGTTCTTTGCATCATCAAGTGGCCAAAGTATTGGAGTTTCAGCTTCAGCATCAGTCCTTCCAATGAATATTCAGGACTGATTGCCTTTAGGATGGATTGGTTGGATCTCCTTGCAGTCCAAGGGACTCTCAAGAGCCTTCTCCAACACCACAGTTCAAAAGCATCAATTCTTCGGCGTTCAGCTTTCTTTATAGTCCAACTCTCATATCCATACATGACTGTGGGAAAAACCATAGCTTTGATTAGAGAGACCTTTGTTGGCAAAGTAATGTCTTTGCTTTTTAGTATGCTGTCTAGGTTGGTCCTTAACTTTTCTTCCAAGGAGCAAGCGTCTTTTAATTTCATGGCTGCAATCACTATCTGCAGTGATTTTAGAGCCCCCCAAAATAAAGACTGTCACTATTTCCACTGTTTCCCCATCTGTTTGCCATGAAGTGATGGGACTGGATGCCATGATCTTAGTTTTCTGAATGTTGAGTTTTAAGCCAACTTTTTCACTCTTCTCGTTCACTTTCATCAAGAGGCTCTTTAGTTCTTCTTCTCTTTCTGCCATAAGGGTGGTGTCATCTGCATATCTGAGGTTATTGGTATTTCTCCCAGCAATCTTGATTTCATCTTGTTCTTCATCCAGCCCAGCATTTTTCATGATGTACTCTGCATATAAGTTAAATAAGCAGGATGACGGTATACAGCCTTGACGTACCTCTTTCCCTATTTGGAACCAGTCTGTTGTTCCATGTCCAGTTGTAACTGTTGCTTCCTGACCTGCATACAAATTTCTCAATTTTAATTGGTTGTCCTATTTTTCTTTTTTATTTCAGAACAAATAATTTCTCTTTTCTGTGTTTCCACTTCTTCATCTATAAAATGGAGTATCAACCCATGTATCTCCTTAAACTAAAGCTCAGATAACATTAAGTACATTAATATTCTTTGGTAAGTAAGAACTTGCCATAAAAATGAGACTTTCCCAGCTGTCCGTTCAACAAATGTCTGTTGTGTATCTGCTATTTGCTCTGGCTGATGTTAGTGCACATTTGCTAATAGTGGATTCAAAACAAGTAGAAGACAGGTTTTGCTTTTAAGGAGTTTTCTATCTAGAAAACAAGCTCCATGGTCTTGTCTTTTAAACACTACAGAAGTGGAACAAGTTAGTAAAATGTAGTGAGGACTGTGGCATAGCATCCTAGAGGATGCTGAGAACAGAGTCGTGATTTGGATCCAAGGACCTAATGGCTTCTTGCTGAGAATGGATCCCTTGCTGGGATACTCAGCAGGCCTGTGAGTGCTCCTGTAGAATGCCAGTAACGAAGGAGGCATTTGGAAGTTCAGAAGAAAGACTTTAAAACAAGAAGGAAATTTCTCCTGTAGCATAATTTCAGATCCAGGTTCCAAGTTCCAATATGAGTTAATATGTTCCCATTTTTAATTTGAATTTGAGCTTAAATAATATCTGGATGTGAGAGTTGGACTATAAAGAAAGCTGAGCGCCGAAGAATTGATGCTTTTGAACAGTGGTGTTGGAGAAGATTCGTGAGAGTCCCTTGGACTGCAAGGAGATCCAACCAGTCCATGCTAAAGGAGATCAGTCCTGAATATTCATTGGAAGGACTAATGCTGAAGCTGAAACTCCAATCCTTTGGCCACCTGATGCAAAGAACTGATTCATTGGAAAAGACCCTGATGCTGGGAAAGGTTGAAGGCGGGAGGAGAAGGGGATCACAGAGGATGAGATGGTTGGATGGCATCACCGACTTGTGAACATGAGTTTGAGTAAGCTCCGGGAGTTGGTAATGGTCAGGGAAGCCTGAAATGCTGTAGTCCATGGGGTGCAAAGAGTCGGACACAACTGAGCAATTGAATTGAACTGAACTGAATATCTGGAAAACACACTAACGTAATTTTCTTTTCAAATGAGAAAGCCCCCTAGTATTCCATACAATCCATCTTCTAAGTACATATTCAATATGGAAGGTTATTGTTTTTTCATTTGTTCATTCATTTCTTATTCACTCAATGAGCACATATCAAGCATGTACTATGTAAAATAGTGTGCTAGGAATATAGAGTAGAGATAAAAAAAAAAAGGAATAATCTCATTGAGATGCTCACTTTACATGCTTCTATAAATGAACCCTGAGATCTTGTTAGAGGTTCTAGTAAGACAGATAAGCTTTGAGTGTGCCCTTGACCTAGGAACCATCTTTCTTGCTGAGAGGAATATCTTTTCCCAACGAACATGATGTTTGGGTAGGATCACATGATCCAGATGAGTTGACCTACTCTGGTCTCCAAGAAAGTGAGTGACATTATAGACAGACAACCCTTCTTTCTTTCTTTTTATTAATTATTTGTCTGTGCTGGGTCTTAGTGGTAGCATGTGGGATCTTTGATCTTCGTTGTGGCACGTGGGATCTTTAGTTGTGGCCTATGAACTCTTAGTTGCTGCATGTGGGTCTAGTTCCCTGACCAGGGGTCAAATCTGGGCCCCCTGCATTGGGAGTGTGGCAACTTAGTTATCAGACCTCCAGAGAAATCTCAGATGAACCTTATTTTTTAAAACAAATCAAAATATAGTGGGGAAGACAGACGTGTAATGCATAGAGTTAATCGTTTCATGAGGGGGATATGTACGGTGCTGCAGAAGCAGAGGGGAAAGTGGCAGAGAAGGGTTTCTGGTTGGCTCCTTAGAGTAGGCGGCCCTGGGCTTTAGAAGAGCTGGGAGCTCACCAGGGTGTGAATGTGGGCGAGCATTGCTGGCAGGATGAACATCTTGTGCCTCCGAATAGCATTTATCACTTTCTTCCTTATGGCTTCTGCCTTCCTGCCTCAAACTGTGGGCTCCTCCAGGCCTGATGGGGCTGTGTCTTAATTGTCTTTGCAGCCCATCATCTAGCAGCATGTTTTTCAAATTGCTATTTTAGCTTGATGGACTAAAGTTGCACCAAAAATGTTTTCAAGTAGTCTCTAGTGGTGAGAATGGAATATGCAGAATATTCCCTCCTCAATATGAATTGGGAAGTGGGAAGTCAAAGACTTTTTGTTCAAACCCTGGTTTACCCCTCATTGGGTTGTATAATCTGGAGTATGACACCCTCGCTGAAACTTTTCCATATAAGAAAAATGAGAAAAATGTTATCTACTTTATATGTTGGTTTGAAGACTGAAAGAGATAATGTGTATGATGTGATTGGCATAATCACATATTCACATATTAATTCCCCATACCCACTTATAACACGCTTCTTAAGCTGATTTTGAATTTAGTTGCTACTTTTGTTGGAAAAAAATTTAAGGGCCTGGAATATAGTCCACCAAAAAGAATAAAAATTCTACTAGTGTGAAAAATGATTGTGTTTATAGCCTCATACACTTTCATACATATTGCTACGTATCCACATATTGCAAATAGATTGTGTTTAGATGACTTTTTCAGGGAAGATGCTTTAGTTGGCTGATGGTTGTATGTGAGTCCCAGATGTGCTCTGGTGAGACGGCATATGGAAAATCAGGAGGCTACTTGCAGGATGCCATCAGCATTTTAAATGTTAAATTTAAAAATCCGGAATATACATTTTTGCTGTAGAATCCTTACAGATAAATAATAACCCAGGAGAAGTGTTTAAGAAAAAATTTTTTTGAGAAAAACACCTAAATATTCTCTCCATGAATCTCTGTGAATTAGGAAGAGCAGGCTGTTGTTTGATTTCAGGAATGTGGTGTGCACCCCTATTCCTTGGCAGCAGGGTTTGACTACCTCTGGTCTGTTAGACTGAGCAATTTCAGTGCAAACCAGTTCTAAATTATTATAGATATTTCTTAAACTGATATCATTCTAAATATAGACCCAGCCTTGAGAGAGGTGGGTCATTTGGGGGAACAGTTAATTTCTGGAATAATAATAGAAGACTTAACTTAAGCACTCAGCATGCATGCATGTGTGCTAAGTCACTTCAGTCGTGTCCGACTCTTTGCTCTGTAGTCCGCCAATCTCTTCTGTCCATGAAACTCTCCAGGCAAGAATAATGGAGTGGGTTGCCATGCCCTCCTGCAGGGGATCTTCCCTACCCAGGGATCGAACCCACATCTCTTACATCTCTTGCATTGGCAGGCGGGTTCTTTACCACTATTTTTGTTGTTGTTCATTTGCTCAGTCATGTCCAACTCTTTGCGACCCCGTGGACTGGTGCATGGCAGGCTTCCCTGCCCTTCACCATCTCCTGGAGCTTGCTCAAACTCATGTCCATTTAGTCAGTGATGCCATCCAACCATCTCACCCTCTGTCGTCCCCTTCTCCTCCTGCCTTCGATCCTTCCCTTTTATGTGTTTCCCTTGATTAAAACACCCAGGACAGAGGGTTTTTTTTTTAAAGTATTTATTTATTTAGCATTGGAAGCTCAGAGTCTTAACCACTGGACCACCAGGGAAGTCCCTGGACAGAGGGTTTAAGTGGCTTGATCTGTATGAGAGAGTTAACATTCCTGGGAAAAATTCCCAAGTAAGAAGGGGTGAGTGGATCCTTTGGGACAGAAGAAAGTCATTTTCTTTTGAAGAATGTTACTGCATAACTTCCAATTCTGTCCTCTTCTCCAGCCATATCTTCTGGTACATTTCCTTTCTCCAAATACATTCCATGATGCAGACATGTTGAGCTGTTAGTGATAGATTTAGGAGGAATTCACAGAGCTGCAAAAGAGAAATGTGCTGCAACATATTTTGTCTTAGCACATGCTATTGCTTTTGCCTGGAATATCCTTCACCCTAGTGTCTGCAGTAAAGCTTTTATTCATCCTTTAAGATTCTCCTTAAATGATACCTGTTCACTGAAGTTTGCTTCAACATCCCGAAGCAGTTAGTTGATTTTTTTCCTCTGGGCTCTACTGGCACATTTAATATCTCAGTCTTAGTACTTACCACACTATTTTGTAATTTACCTGCTTATCTGTCTGTCTCCTTGGGACACACTTTCTTAGCTGTCTACCAAAATCTTTACCCCATCTCTTCTCTTTCTTACTGATGGAGTCTTAATGTTGTTCAGATATCCAGCTTTAAGGAAAACTGGGCTTCCTCCTCAGCCTCTGGGAGTCAATTTTGATTAGCCTAAGCCTATAATGGTAATTCTAACCTCCCTGCCAGTAACTGGTTTTAGTTTGAGTATGTGATGCAATTCTGACCAAGGATGGGAAATCAGCGGTGGAGATATTTCTGAAGCTTGATTGCACATGTAATCACCTGGGATTTTTCTACAAGGCAGATTTTGAGTCTGTCCGTCTGGGGTGGAGCTGAGGAGCCACCTAATAAGTCCCTAGGGGAGGTAGATCCACATGCTTCCAGTCTGAGGACCACACTGAGTAAGTAGTAAGCTAAGGGGGCTTCTAGGTTAAGTTTCTTTACTTTAAAATTTTTTTATCAGTATCTTTTTTAATTGAAGTAAGTTGATTTGCAATGTTATATTAATTTATGCAATACAGCAAAGTGATTCATATATATATATATGAATATATATATTACACATATATATGTATATTACATATATGTATATTACATATTACATATGTATATATATATGTATATATATATTACATATATATATTACATATATAATGAGCTTCCCTGCTAGCTCAGCTGGTAAAGAATCCACCTGCAATGCAGGAAACCCTGGTTCGATTCCTGGGTTGGGAAGAGCCGCTGGAGAAGGGATAGGCTACCAACTCCAGTATTCTTGGGCTTCCCTGGTTATATATATATAATTCTTTTTAAAATATTCTTTTCCATTCTGGTTTAGCATAGGATATTGAATATAGTTCTCTGTGGTATACTATACGACTGTGTTGTTTATCCATTCTATATTTAAGAGCTTACATCTGCTAACCTAAACCTCCTACTCCATCCCTACCCCAACCCCTTCCTCCTTGGCAACCACAAGTCTGTTTTCTATATCCATGATTCTTTCTGTTTCATAACTATTTTCACAGGTCATTTGTGTCATATTTTAGATTCCACATACAAGTGATACCATATTGTATTTGTTTTTCTCTTTTTTATTTACTTTACTTAGTATGACAATCTCTAGTTGTATCAGTGTTGCTGCAAATGACATCATTTTGTTGTTTTTTATGGCTGAGTAGTGTTCCATTCAGAGAAAGCAATGGCAACCCACTCCGGTACTCTTGCCTGGAAAATCCCATGGACAGAGGAGCCTCGTGGGCTGCAGTCCATGGGGTCGCTAAGAGTCGGACACGACTGAACGACTTCACTTTCCCTTTTCACTTTCCTGCACTGGAGAAGAAGATGGAAACCCACTCCAGTGTTCTTGCCTGGAGAATCCCAGGGACGGGGGAGCCTGGTGGGCTGCCACCTGTGGGGTCGCACAGAGTCGGACATGACTCAAGTGACTTAGCAGCAGCAGCAGCAGCAGTGTTCCGTTAGATATATGTATTACATATTTTTTACCTATTAATCTGTCAATGGACATTTAGGTTGTTTCCATGTCTTGGCTATCGTGAGCAGTGCTGCTGTGAACACAGAGGGGTATGTATCTTTTGAATTTTACTTTTGTCTGGCTATACCGCCAGGAGTGAGATTATTGGATCATATGGTAATTCTATTTTTAGTTTTCTGATGAACCTCCACAGTGTTTTCCATGGTAGCTGCACCAGCTTATATTCCTACCAACAGTGTAGGAGGGTTCCCTTTTCTCCACACCCTCTCCAGCCATCATTAAAAAAGTCTACAAGTTTCTTTACTTCTAAAAAAAGACCTGAGAGATAAACAGGTGCTTTGATATCTCTGAAATCAGCTGTGTGAAGTGTTTCCTGGAGCAGATGTATTGTGATGTCAAGGACTGAGGATGACAGAATGAAAAGATGGAGATGGGACTTCCCTGATGGTCCAGTGGTTTAAGACTCCAGGTTTCCATAGCACAGGACACGCATTCGTTTTCTGATTGGGGAACTAAGATCCATCTGCTGCCCAGTGCAGCCAAAAAAAAAAAAAAACAAAAGATGGAGAAAAACCCAGTTCTTTCTTTTTCTTTCTGTAAATAAATTAGTTATTATGCTGTGCTGTGCTTAGTCGCTCAGTTGACTCTTTGCGACCCCATGGACTGTAGCCCACCAGGCTCCTCTGTCCATGGGAATTCTCCAGGCAAGAATACTGGAGTGGGTTGCCATGCTCTTTTCCAGGGGATCTTCCCAACCCAGGGATCGAACCCAGATCTCCTGCATCACAGGTGGATTCTTTACCGTCTGAGCCACCAGGGAAGCCCAAATTAGTTATCAGGTATATAATATACACTATTTTTCTTGGTCATAGATTTTTTTAAAATTTTATTTATTTATTTTTAACACCAAAAACATTTTGTTTGGGGTATAGCTGATTAACAACGTTATGATAGTTTCAGGTGAACAGGAAAGGGACTCAGCCATACATATACCTGTATCCATTCTCCCTCAAATTCTCTTCCCAAACCCAGTTCTAGAGCTGATGTTGCAAAGTCTGAAACTGCGCAACCACAACACATTTTAATGTTTATGTTCCAGGAGGAGTTATTTTATAAAATGTTTATTTCAATCATGTATATGTATATGGTGTATGTATGGAGTCATGATGTAAAATGTCTTCTAACTCTGAGTCCTGGTCATAAAAGTTCGAAAACACTAGCCTGTTGAAAGGGCCACTTTTCCCTCTGGGGAACAAAGCATGTACTCTGCATTCCTGCAGGAGGCAAAGCTGTTCCCAGAGCCCCACCTACCAACCAGGCTCCCGTGACATCCCCTACCCATTCTGTCTCCCTACAGTCACCAAGCCCCATGCTCAGAAGCCCAGCCTAGGAGCTGTCTCCTTCCCAGACTTACCTGACTCTCTGAGGAAACAGCACTCACTGGTGGCTCAGTGGTAAAAGAATCTGCCTGCCAGTGCAGGAGATGTGGGGATTCGGTCCCTGAGTCAGGAAGATCCCCAGGAGAAAGGCATGGCAACCTGCTCCAGTGTTCTTACCTGGAAAAGCACGTGGACAGAGGAGCCTGGCAGGGCTACAGGCCATGGGGTCGCAAAGAGTCGGACGCGATTGAGTGACTGAGCCCTGTGATCTCCTCGTTCAGCTGCTGCCTGTACTTGGCACCGTGGCTTCTCTGAGCCCCTTGTGTGGCCTGGCCTCTCTCTTACTTGGTGGTTGGCTCCATGCCAGATCACAGAGATCCCAGACAGGGCTGTTTGATCCTTGGGTCCATATGTCTGTGCTCTGTCCCAGTGGAAAATGGACTGGATCAGCATTTGGGGCTCAAGGGGCTTTGGCAAGTTAACCACCTGGAGTTTCGGACCAGATCTTGCTTTGCCTGCTTCTTGGAGTGCTGAGGGAGGGGCGCCTTTAAAGGTAGGACTTTGGTCCTGATGCTGAAGCATCACTCTGGAGACTGTTGGGAGGCACGCCAGCCCTGCAAAGCCACTCTAGGAAAGGGGATGTAGAAACCCACCTCCCTATCGCTTTCCTTCCCTTCCTGTCCCAAGCTCAATCAGCATTCCTGTCTCCACCAGCTCTGCAAATCCATGTCTGAGATGCTAGCACGAGAAATGTTAGCACCTTTCATTTTTTTCTATATACAACCAGCTCTGCATCAGGAAATCCAATCCCGATGCCAAGGGAGAGCTTTAGAAACTACTCGTGCTATGAAAACTTTCGCAGTCTCCTTTGCTGGAATTAACTGTGCTTCCCTCCAGGCCACTCTGGGTTTTGTTTGTGCCTCTATTTGAGCGCGTGTCACATGCTGCCTCATTGTAGTTATTTGGCTTTCTCTCTGGCTTTCTGTATGTGCTTCTGAGCTCCTTGAAACTGTGTTTTATTCATCTTCACTCAGCAAACTGCTGTGCGTGCAGCGGGTGCTACACACATTGTAGGGCTGATTTGCTATTATTTTCAGGGTTAAAAGTGGTCAGTGACTTCGTGGTCAATGACAGGGGTGCCAAGACCGTTCACTGGGGGAAACAACAGACTTTTCAACAAATGGTGTTGGGAAAAATGCATATCCACATGCAGAACAAATGAAGTTGGACTCATGGTTTGGTGGTTTAGTAACTCAGTCGTGTCTGACTCTTGCAATCCCATGGACTGTAGCCCACCAGGCTTCTTGTCCGTGGGATTCTACAGACGAGAATACTGGAGTGGGTTGCCATTTCCTTCTCCAAGTTGGACCCTTACCTTATGGTATATACAAAACTCAAAATGAGTCAAAGACCTAAATATAAGAGCTAAAGCTATAAGACTCTTTGAAGAAAACATGGGGGGAAATCTTCATAACATTGGTGTCAGTTCAGACAGTTCAGTCACTCAGTCGTGTCCAACTCTTTATGTGCCTGCCTGCTAAGTCACTTCAGTCATGTCTAACTCTTTGTGACCCTATAGATGGTAACCGGCCAGACTCCTCTGTCCATAGGATTCTCCAGGCAGGAATACTGGAGTGGGTTGCCATTTCCTTCTCCAAGTTGGACCCTTACTTTATGGTATATACAACTTAAAAATGGGTCAAAGACCTAAATATAAGAGCTAAAACTATTAAACTATTTGAAGAAAACATAGGGAAAAAGCTTCATAATATTGGTGTGCCTGCATGCTAAATTGCTGCAGTCATGTCTGACTCTTCGTGACCCTCTGGACCATAGCTGGCCGGACTCCTCTGTCCATAGGATTCTCCAGGCAAGAATACTAGAGTGGGTTGCCATGTCCTCCTGCAGGGGATCTTCCTGACCCAGGGATGGAACTTAAGGAGTTTCTTAAGTCTCCTACATTGGCAGGTAGATTCTTTACCACTGGTGCCACCTGGGAAGCCCATTCATAGCATAGGATTTGGTGATAAATTCTTGGCTGTGGTACCAAAGGCACAGGTAAAAAAAAAGAAAGAATAGACAACTCCCTCACTGTAAGAGTGTTTAACTTGAAGAATGGGAACTATGCTTCGATTAACCACAACTCCCCACCACCCCTCCCCTCGGTCCCTGACAACCACTATTCTACTTTCTGTTTCTACAAATTTGACTACTTTAGACACCCATAGAAGTGGAGTTCAACCGTTTGTGGTTGGCTTATTTCCATTAGCATGATGTCCTCAGGTTTACCTGTGTTATAGCATAATAGCATATGTCAGAATTTCCTTCTTTTTAAGGCTGAATATATTTTTTGGACTTTTAATGTATATTTTATATTCTGTTTCCACCTCCCGCGCCCCCCACCCCGCCAGTTTCAAACAGGCTTTTGTACTCTTTGCTTTCTTCCTCATCTCAGGCATTTTTGCGTTTGCATTACATTTTTAAGTCAAATCAAGCTGTTAATAGGCTGAAAAGTCAGTACACAAAGTTTTCAATGAAAATTACATGAAGACACTAAAAATATCATTAGTGCAAATCTATTTGTGATTCAGTTTCTTTTTTAAAAATTTATTTTATTGAAGTATAGTTTATTTATAATGTATACTAATTTCTGCTATACAGAAAAGTGATTCAGATATATATATATTTTTTTTATATATATATATCTTTTTTATATTCTTTTCCATTATGGTTTATCATAGGATGTTGAGTATAGTTGACTGTGCTGTACAGCAGGACATTGTTGTTTATCCATTCTATGCATAATAATTTACATCTGCACCTGCCAATCCCAAACTCCCAATCCCTCCCTCCCCCACCTCCCACCCCTACCTTGGCAACCATGAGTCTGTTCTCTATGTCTTGAATCTGTTTCTGTTTCATAGATAAGTTCATTTGTGTCGTATTTTCGGTTCCATATATAAGCAATATTATATGGTATTTGTCTTTCTCTCTATGACTTCCTTCAATTAGTGTGATAATCTCTAGGTCCATCCATGTTGCTGCAAATGGCATTATGTCATTCTTTTTTATGTCTGAGTAGTATTCCATTATATATATGTACCACATTTTCTTTATCCATTCATCTGTTGATGGACATTCAGGCTGCTTCCATGTCTTGGCTACTGTAAATAGTGCTGCTATGAACATAAGGGTGTATGTTTCTTTTTGACTTATGGCTTTGTCCAGATACGTATTCAGGAATGGGGTTGCTGGATCATATGGCAACACAGTTTTTAGCTTTTTGAGGAACCTCCATACTCTTCTCCACGTGGCTATACCAATTTATATTCCCACCAACAGTGTAGGAGGGTTACCTTTTCTCCACACCTTCTCCAGCATGTTATTTGTAGACTTTTAAACTATGGCCATTCTGACGGATGTGAGGTGATACCTCATTGTAGTTTTGATTTGCATTTCTCTAGTAACTTGAGATGTTGAGCATCTTTTCACCTGCCTGTTGGCCATCTGTATATCTTCTTTGGAGAAATATCTACTTAAATCTTCTGTCCATTTTTTGATTGGATTGTTTGTTCTTTTGTTATTGAGTTATATGGGCTGTTTGTATATTTTGAAAATTAAGGCCTTGTTGGTTACATGTGATTCAAATTCTTGAGAATAAATAACTGGTGAAACTCAAAGAAGAACCAGTTGGAGATTATTGCTTTTGCATTTTCCTGAAATCTAAGCCACTGAAGACATAACTTAAGACTGGTGGGGATGGAACATATTGGGGGAGTCAGGAAAGAAGAGCAGTCTTGGGTGTAGCAAAGGAAAGATGACTTTCTTAGGACAGCAAGGGATGGAGATCAGAGGGTGAAGGGGCAGCAGGGACCTCAGAGGTGAGGTTAGTGGAGGCTTGAGGTCTCTGGACTCAAGGACTTGGTAAAGGTTCCATGCCTCACCTGTGAGGTGGAAGGCAAGAGCTTCAGTGGACCATGTGAGCTTGGATCTGAGAAAACCACAGCAACTACCCCCTGACTTGGGGGTAAGGGGTCTTTGCTCCATTTTCCAGGCACTTCCCAAGCCTCCTGGGTTCTAGTGAGATAATGACTGATATTGAATTTCTTCGAATTCATTGGGATGGGTCTTAATTCCAAATTAAACTGACCTAAGTAGAGTGGCATTTCCATTGCACTTGAGTTTGTGGACTGAAATTCATTCCCACTCTGCTCTACAGTTTTCTTCAATCTTTCTCTCTCCTAAATGAAAAGCACTGTAATTAACTTATGTGCATCAGAGCATAGGGGTTTGTAGAACAGTGGGTTAATAGATGTGAAAACACTTTGAAAAATTATTAACACTGAATAAATGAAAAGGGAGAAACAGTAAAGCCTGGCTCAGAGTGAAAACCTTCATCTCATTAATCCAGACAGCCCCAATAATCCTGAGACCTGGCAAAACTAGAGCGAGTAACTCTCTAATAGTGTATGATCAACAATATTAGCTTGAATAGCTTACTATCTTTTATCATCAGAGGTTCCTGGACAGCAGGAACAAGTAAGGAGCCCAGATAAATAGGTCACCACTTTTGTATTACAATTTTTGATAAACAGAAGGGAAGAGAGGGAAGAAAAGAGGACAGTAATTGCTCTCTCTACCTTCTTCCTGCGGTTCTACTTTGCATCTTAATAATGTAGGCACTCTTGGGAAGAGTAAGCTAGGGTAAGAGTAAGCTGCTGTCAATCATTTACATTTGCACTCAGCTCTTTCACTCTACCTGAACAGACTTGCTGGAGAGAGTGAACCCTGTGAATAGGCAGAGGAAGCCCCCTGCTAGTGAAAAACAGCCCCCTTTCTCCAGATAATACAGGGTGATGAGAACAGACTTGGGTGACTTTGCAGTCTGGCTCAGGACAGTCTCAAACGTACCAGACCAATCTGCTTTTGATGCAGATGGTAATTTGATAATTTCTACAAGAAATGGTTCTGATTCTTGCCTTTCACTCCAGAGTTTCAGGCTTCAGTCTCCTAACAGTTTAATTCTTAGAAGGTAATTTTTTTTTTTTTGCTGAGAGGCATTCTTTAGGTTGGCAGCCAGGCTCGCTTGAACACAGGCAATCCTGCAGTGCCCTATCCAAATAGAAAGAAGTCCAGAGGACACATTAATCAGGTGTGAATCTCACAAATGAGAGAATTGTGAGGGGTGGCGGGGTGGCGGAGGAGCAGCATCTGTCTAGTGTTTGCTAGAGCACCAAGCCCAGGAGGATGGGTTGCCTAGCAGCTCCAGTCACTTCAGCCAGTGCTAGGCAACAAGATGCAATCTGTCAGCTGCAGCCCATCCTGGTTTTCTCCTGGTTTCTAGAAGACATGTAGGTATTTCAGAAGCATCTAATTAGCTTCAACCTCATTCACTTTACTGTCTACATCAGACATCCTCTTTCTGTCTCCTCTCTACCCTCCACCCCACTTTGTCTGATGTTCAAATGCTCTTCCCACTAGGAGGGGACCTAAACCTTGCAGGGAAATTTCATGCATTTCAGAGAACAGAAAAATGAGAATTTGTCAGTTGGATTACATTAGGCATTTCCCCACTTTTCATTCAGCCAGCTCTCTGCGGTCATTTTCAAGGCTTCTTACAGACATGCAAATTGTTCAACGCACGAATAGAAATTTGCTGATGGATACCAAGGAAACCAGGGCCTATATTTTATGATGCAACCATTCTATTGCCTTCTTGCTCCTTCACTGCAAGGAGAGAAGAGTTTTGTGGTGGTGCTGGATTTGTCTGATTTCTGTAACCCATTGTCTTCAGTGTGCACTTTCTATGTGTTAATTCTTTTTTTTACTGATTAATTTCATGACCATTATTGTTATTTCTGCTTTACAGTTGGGGAAACAGAGGCTTGGGAAGTTCAAGTCTCTAAGACACAAAGTCCCTTAGTGGCCCTAAGTGTCACCTTGATGCCTCCCCAAAGTTGTTGAGACATGACCTCTGTTCACTGGGAAAATTCTAATCTAGCTGAAAAAACTGTAGTGATTCTGAAATATATTATATATTTAAATCTGAGACCATATGTAATTTAGAGGGATTCAGGCATGTGGGAGTCTGTGATGTGGCTTTTTGCAGGGGATGAGGCCTGAAAAAGGCTTAAAGGAGCAAGGAGGGGTTTCAGGCTCTCCTGAATCTTCTTCCAGGGAAGCCACTAAAGGGCAAAAGGCATCTTTGGGTTCTGCAGGCCAGTCTTTAATTTTCAGATGGCAGCACAAAAACTGGAAGCCAAGGGGGACCTAGATTGTACTCTGTTCTCCGTTTTGGTTGAACTTGAACTCACAGTTTCACAGGCCTTGTTATACCTGGGTTTTTATCACACCCACCACTGCAGGCAGTCCTGGGCCTGAGCACACTGCCATCTATCCAGAAACTGAGTTGAAAATGGGATAAAGATTAATCCTTCCTGGCACTGCAGTGCCCAGTTCCCCAAAGAGGAAACTACAAAACAAATAGGGGAAATCAAGTGACTCAGAGAGCAGAAAGGGGAAAAATGAATCAGCAAGCTTGGTTCAAGTTCAAAATAAATAAGATGAGGATTTATAAATGTATGAGCTCTCCCTTCATTTTTAGAGTAGCCCACTCAAAAGTCAATTGTTTCTGGAAAGGAAAGGAGATTTATGACATCTGAATGCTCTAATACCTAGGCACTCTCCCCACCTCCACACACACACACACACACACACACACACTACGGCTTTGCTAGGTTTTTGATTCTCAGACTATCTATGAAGGGTATTATGTAGGGCAATGATCTTAAACTTTAACATACATGTAAATCATCTTGTTAAAATTCAGATTCTTGGATGAGGTACGTAGATTGATGGTAGGATCCAAGGGTTTGCATTTCTAATAAGCTCCTGAGTGATACTGATGCTGGGGGTCCAAGAACCATACTTTAAGTAGCAAGGCTGTCAGGGCTTCCTGATTCAAGTAAGACAATAGGCCAGAGCACCCCGCAGGTCCTTTCTGGCTGTTATTTAAGATCAGAGTATGATTTAAACTGAAACTATCAAAGGTACAAAAATTGACAGACTCACTAAATTTTCCTCTCTTTGTTCTCTGAAAAATTCCCCGTCAACATAACCTAATTTTCTCCCCCAGCAGCAATGAGGTTTGAAGTGATGTTTGACATCACGGTATACAATCTCTCAGCATCTTTGCCGTAGCACTTTGCAGTAGGTGTTACTACCTTTGTATTCACAGTGAGAAAGTTGATAGTAAGTGCTGAAGTCAAGGCTAGAATCCAGATCTTTGGCCTTCAAACCCTAGACTGTACCTCTAAACCACATATAAACACCTCACAGACCCCTGAGAAGGTGAGAGGGAGCAGGCATTTATAAACTCAGCTGCGCCCCATCTGCTGGGGTTGTCATGGATACTTTAGGGGAAGGGAGGCGTGGGTTGCAGGGAGAAGTAATGTTGGATCAGTCAGCTCTGGGGGAAGGGGAGGATTGTGTGCAGTGTGACCCTCTCCACATGGTGCTTCCTTCCTTCCTTTTTTTTAAACTTTCTCTTCCTCTCTACTCCCTGTATAGCCGCACCCAGGTAGGCTGCTCTCAGTCTCACCTGGCCTCGTGCACCCAGAGAAACACGACTGGAATGCATTTAAAAAATGGGATATATTTAATCTATCAATTTCCTTGTTCCAGAAGTAAAGACATTAACAACAATTTGCACTTCCTCCATCACCCTTTCCAGGGTAGCTGGGAAGATTTTTGAGAAGATTGTTCAACTTCAAGAACAGAATTTCTTTCTTTCTCTTCTTAAACAGGGAGGATTTCTTTTGTCTTCTTTTCTTTTTTTTTTTTTTTAAATAGTTATTTATTCAGCTGCGCCGGGTACCTTGGTTGAGGAACATGGGATCTTCAGTCTTTGCTGTTGCATGCAGAATCTTTTTAGTTGTAGCATGCAGAAACGACTAGGGATTGAACCCAGGCCCCCTGCATTGGGAGCGCAGAGTCTTAGCTATTGGACCCCCAGGGAAGTCCCAAGGACAGAATTTCTAGCCATGGATTTGGAGAGATTTTCATTTGTGTGTGGGAGAGGGGGATTAGTGATGGAGGAGAATGTGGAGGAGGGGGCATCGCTGCCCACAGGTGCTCAGATCCACCCCAGAAGTGCCAGCTGAGGTATGGGGAGAGGGCACATTCCCACTCAGCGCCACTATGTACCATGGCTTTTAAAAGGTACTTGACACTGTTTAAAAGAAAACAAAACAAAGTCATATTAGGTGAGTTTATCCAACTGGTTTGGAAATGGCCCTGAAGTATGAACACAGGCTGTGGAGACATAAACAATGATTAATAGCAATGTCTGCTGGGCTGCTTGAGGGACCTTTATTACATTTTATCCAACAGCCTCATTAATGGTCTAGAAGAGGTAGACGCTAACAGAACTTTAATTAAATTCATGGTGGATATTAAATTGGGAGTGATTGTGAATCTCAGGAAAGGCAGAAAGGCAACCTAAGAGGACACAAGAAGGAGAAGATAAAATAAAATCCAGCATTAAGAGGCGAAGAGAAAGGCCTTCCGAACACGACTTTCATGGAAATGGCAAGAGTTTTCAGGTTGGCATGTTGTATGTCCAACACTGTCCTGGGTGCTTCATGGTGTTAGCTCATTGTTCTTTCCAATAACCTTGGGACAGGTGCTGTTGTAGTTCTTATCTTGCAGGTAAGGAGACTGAAGCAGGAAGAGGTGAAGTGGTTTGCACAAAGCACGCAAGTGACAAGTGGTCTAGAAATTTAAAAAAAAGTCCCCTTGAGACTTTTTGTCTTTTATTTCTTTTCCTCTAGGGTTATAAAGCAGTAGTAAAACTGTGCTTTAAAAATGTTTCTGTTATGTGATTTTAGTGGAAATGTATATTTTGTGTATTAGTTTAAGGATAACCTATTTAAAGAATTGCTTTTCAGACAGAGATGTTCATAGTATCCAGTTCATTACCACCATGAATTTAGGCATCCGGTCTGCCTTCTCTGAAAGGGGCAGTGACCATGGGCTCTGCCCTTCATCAGCAAGTGTACTGTGTGGTTGGGGCCCTGATGTGCTCGCTACTGCCGTGTCACCCTGCTTCTAGATGAGAGCCCGGCACTCAGGTGATGTTTAAGAAATGATTATTAAATGCATGTCTATTAGGCCACATCAGTTTTGCACCAGCTTCCACTTGGAATTCAGAAAGCACTAGGTAGTGGTTGTAATGGCAGAGAGAAGGGCTGTGGATGCTAGAGAATGACATGCTTCTGCTCTGTGCCCTTAGGGGTTTGAGCTACGGCTCAACAATTGCCATTCTTAACACGTAGCCGGAGTAAGGAACTCATCCCAGTGTCCTTGCTGGTGCTAAGGCCTTGTGGCTAGGCTCTGTCTCCTGCCTTCACAGGGTCGGGAGGAGCCAACGAGAGCAGGGCTAAGAAGGTATGTGTCAACTATGAGGAACAACATAAACGCTAGTTGTTTTCTTACAGCTAGGACCTTACACGGTGTTTATCAAGTTTCATATATCCCCAGGCCACTGTTTGGAAAATAGTTAAGCTAGTTTAAGAACTCAAATAAATTTACTGTAACACAGAGAGGCCAAGAGAGTATGGCTTATCTCTAAAGAACAGGTTGCAACAGACCATGCTTTCTCTCCAGGTGAACTTCGGAATCTTTGGGGCTGGAGCCCAGAAACGTTGCTCTTAAAATGGTTCATGTGATTGTCATGCTTTGCCAGGTTTGAGAATAATGACACGTTCACAAGAAAAACTGTTTTCTACGGGGTTGGTAGGAAGGGGTAGGGCTGGGAGAGCAACTGACCAGAAGGGTTGGGGAATTTTGGGGAACCTTGACTTATTATACAGGAGAAGAGGTCATAGGAAGTAGTGTCAAAGTCAAGGTCAGGGTAAATGTAGGATCTCCTGTTGCCCAGCTAAGAGCCAATGGAGTGTTTAGTGTCTGTGTCAGGAGTGAAGTGGCATCAGTAATTGATAGTTCTGGCAACTGAAGATCATCTTGCCGATAGAGGTGAGTTGTTCCTAGGGTCAGCCTTCAGCCATTGATGGAACTCCTCCTTTAACTAGAGCTGCTAACTAGTTCCCCTTTCCACGGTAAACTCTGACTCACCTATTTCCCAAACACCAGCAGTGGGTGAAAGTGAGAGAGAGAGAGATTCTCAGTTCTCTAGTCTGCTCCGGCTGCCATGGCTAAATACTGCAGACCTAGTGGCTTAAACACTGGAAATTGATTTTCTCATGGTTCTGGAGGCTACAACCCTGAGATCAGGTTGTCAACAGGGTTTCTCCCAGGGTCCCTCTGCTTGGCTTGGAGATGGCTGTCTTCTCCCTCTGTTTTCACATAGTCTTTCCTCCGTGTGTGTCTGTGTCCACATGGCCTTTTCTTATAGGGACACCAGTCATATCAGACTAGGGTCCACCCTTATGATCTCATTTTACATTAATCTCCTCTTTAAAGGCCCTGACTCCAAATACAGTCATATTTTAAGGTCCTGGAGGTTGGGGCTTCAACAGAGAAATTAGGGGTAAGGAGCATGATTCAGTCTGTAACAGAAGTGATGGCAGATTTAGGTTTTAAAAGGCTTCTCTGGCTCCGGGGTAGAGAATGAATGAAGGCCAAGACTGAAAGCCAGAGGCCGTATGAAGCTCCTGTGATAACCCAGGTTTGGCTTATGCCTCACACTGGGACAACTGGCACCTGTCTCTGGCGGGGTTTCCACCCTCCGTCCTGCTCCCATCATGACTTTATTTCATTTTCATGCAGAATATTCTAATGCTATGAAAATCTAAACATTGATTTACAAGTTATATATTTTAATTTTAAAAATGGTCAAAGGAAGCACTACAAAATTTTACATTGGAGAGTACTCTCAAGATTGAGTTTTTAAAAAAGCAAAAACAAATCTAAAAAATTCCCCAATCATTTAAAGGCAAGAGGGAATCATTTTTGTAACTTAATTATGAAAACATCAGATAAATTAAATCATTTTATATTATCACATTTTTGCTGAAATGTCACTTGAAATAAAAATAAATGAACAAATACTAGCGTTTCTTTAAAATGTACTTGTCTGACTTGTCAGAGTTTTAGAGAATGAAAGATGAGGGAAAATGATGTTATTTAGCTATTGAAAATTCATTTTATTTTCTAGTACTTGATAATATAAGAAAATCTGGAACAGCAAATTAGAACAAATCAGAATCACATCCCAATTCAAATCATCATCATCATCATCACATATTCATCATAAGGAAATGCTTTTTAAAGCTTTAAAAGGCAGCAGTCTTGAAGAAGCACACCCAGAAAATAAGCCATGGCCTAGAATGAAGAAAATGACAGATATCAGATTTGTTAGTCATTCGGCAATATGTATTTTGTACCCACTGTGTGCAGTAGATAATCTCGAATGTCATGATGGGCCACCTGCATTAGAAACACCTGGGAAACGTGTCACAAATGCAAATTCTTTAGCCTCATTCCAGACCAAACCCAAACACATGGACAGAAGGTTGAGGCATCAACAACTTGAGGACATTATAAGTCACTTCAGGTGGTTCTTCAGCCCAGCAAAGTTTGAGAGCCACTGTCAGAGATAAATGTATATTGTGCTATGTGGGTGAGAAAAGAGAAATCAGTTCCATGTGTCTGCCCTGAGGATAGTTTTTGGCTGAAACATGTGTATGTGGGATCTTATTAATAGTTCCCTGACCAGGGATCAAACCAGCGTCCCCTGCAGTGGAAGCCTGGAGTTTTAACTACTAAACCTCCAGGGAAGTCCCTGCCCTGAGAATTTACTGTTGGGTGGGGAAGCCTACTTGGAAACATGGAATCATTAGGAAACACATCATAACACAATTTCTTGACTTCAAGAGAACACCGCTGTCATTTAGCTTAATCCTTTCAATTTTCAGTGAGCAACTAACACAGAGAGGACTGACCCAGCCAGGATCACGCTTGGGGCATGTGCTGGGGTGAATCCTGGCCTCTGGCTCAGCATTTTGTCCACTCTGTGGTGACACGTTGTCCCTTACCTGCTCATTGCCTATAATACATTCAGACAAATACAAACAGGGGGTTTGTTTCTACTTAAGATGCTTGGTTTTATTCTTTAAGGGGACACATAATCCTCGCTCTTTTTCCACTTTGAAATAATAAAATCTTGCAAGCATTCTTCAAAACATGGGTCTGGGAAAAACTCACCATCTGTGCTTGTTGTTGACTGAACATGGACTGGAAAAAAAAAAGGGGGGGCTACTCAGGCAGTGCTCACGCCTGCTGAGCTTCACTGATTCCAGGAATTCTGAAGTCATCTCCTGGAATTAATTTTTAACTTATCTAGGTATGTTTCGTAAAATAAAATTTTGATCTTGCTGAGGAAGAAAGTAAAGGGGTCAGAGACTATTTTGTCCTAAAAGATTGACGGGGGTTTACTATCATCGAGGAAGCAAAATGTTTTATGAAAGAACCAGAGAAGAAATAATTCTATTACATTGTGAGGGATGTAAGCTCTAAAGAGGGGAACTACCACCAGGAAGAAAGTATTGCCATCCTCTTATTGGATGGATTTTGAAGACAAATGGATAATCCTCTCTCTTGTCCTTTTTTTTCTGTTTGTTTTTTAATCCAAGGCCACTGCTTCCATCACCCTTTACATTCTAAAGTCCTCCAAATCCTAATTCCCAGCCCCTACTGCACCAAGGATGTGATGGAGGTCTTCTCATTGCCTGTTGGTCCCTTGGCATCAGGTCCAAATTCCCAGATGGCAGACATGGTTGAAAGTCCGTGAGACTCTTGCTGTGTTCACTAGCAGGTTTATCCCACTTCAAAAGCCAGAACCTGTTAACCTGCAGAGCTCAGAGATGCAGGGATAAAAAGCAGAGCTTTCCCATGTGGTAACAAGTGGAGCTAGCCTGGCTCATGAGGTGTCCCAGGTGGCTCAGTGGTAAAGAATCCACCTGAAAGCAGGAGATGCGGATTCGACTCCTGGGTTGGGAAGATTCCCCTGGAGAAGGAAATGGCTACCCACTCCAGTATTCTTGCCTGATGTATTCTAATCCCATGGACAGAAGAGCTGGTGGGCTATAGTCCATGGGGTCGCGAAAGAGGCAGGCATGACTTAACGACTAAACAATCCTGCTCACATCCCTTGGTTTCTGGATCCATGCCTTTTTTTTTTCCTACTGGGGACATATCATCGTCCATTGGTCACTGATTTAGCAGGTCTACTGTGTCCTGCAGGATACACTGCATCCTAGCTGACTGTTCATCTCTTCCTCCAGCAGATAATTTTGTCCCTCTGTTAGGTCAGCAGCTTCTGAGTGATGTGATATGTGAGAGACCACAGGGTTCCCTGGTTGGGTGTTTTCCATCACATCTCCTTTCTATAAAGTGTGGCTGCTGACATTTGTTTTGCAGGCAGCAGTGTTATGAGGACTGTGAGAATGTGAATCAGGCACTCTGGAGCCTTTAGATAGCAGTGCTGGCTGGGGCCTTAGGAGTAAAGAAGATAAATTCATATTAAGAATATGTCAGTTCTACACTGCCATGAGTAACATAGATAGCTAGTGGGAAGCTGCTGTAAAGCACAGGGAGCTCAGCTCAGTGCTCTGCGATGATCTAAAGGGGTGGGATGGGGGGAAGTGGGAGAGAGGCTCAAGAGGGAGGGGATGTATGTATATGGATAGCCAATTCACATTGTTGTACTACAGCAGAAACTAACATGACATTGTAAAGCAATTATACTCCAATTAAAAAAATAAATTATGATGGTATGAGATTTTTAAAAAAAAGAATACATTAGTTCTGTCAAGAGGAATCTCACCCCATGAAAGAAGTGCCATATAGTTATCCTCCCACAAATGTCCAGTTGGTTGTCTCCTTTAGGGAGGTGCCACCATGGGATTTGGCATGTTGGCAAAACAAATTTTAAAATACTCATTTTTTTATTTTACTGAACCAATAGTCATGTGAATGGAGTAGCCACAGGGCAGGGGTGGAGGCCACACATGGGTCCAACAGCCTGGTTTTGGGCTGGTAAGAGTCAGATCAGTTTTGTCAGAGGAAGGCCAGGTTGCTGAGCCCATGCATGGCCACCACCCCTGCCCTGTGGCTACTCCATCCAAAGGACTATTGGGTTGGTACAATAAACACATAAGCATTTCAAAGTTTCCTCATTTTGGGAAGCCTGGCGTGCTGCAGTCCATGGGGTTGCAAAGAATCGGACACGACTGAGTGACTGAACATTTTAATTATCAAATACAGTAAATATTTATAAATATAACTCAGATAATCAAAAGCTCTTGGGATCTTCCATAATTTTTAAGACTGTAAGGAGGTCTTGAGGCCAGAATGTTTGAGAAGCACTGCCCTTGACCAATCACTGTGTCTCTGGCTGGTCAGAGCTTCCTGATTGTGTGCCTGTACCCACCTAAGCGTTGGGCATTGTCATCAGTTCAGTCGCTCAGTTGTGTCCAACTCTTTGCAACCCCATAGACTGCAGCTCGCCGGGCCTCCCTCTCCATCACCAACTCCTGGAACTTGCTCAAACTCATGTCCATCAAATTGGTGTTGCCATCCAACCATCTCATCCTCTGTCGTCCCCTTCTCCTCCCGCCTTCAATCTTTCCCAGCATCAGGGGCTTTTCAAATGAGTCAGTTTTTTGCATCAGGTGGCCAAAGGATTGGAGTTTCAGTTTCAGCATCAGTCCTTCCAATGAATATTAAGGATTGATTGCCTTTAGGATGGACTGGTTGGATCTCCTTGCAGTCCAAGGGACTCTCAAGAGTCTTCTCCAACACCACAGTTCAAAAGCATCAATTCTTCGGTGCTCAGCTTTCTTTATAGTCCAACTCTCACATCCAAACATGACTACTGGAAAAACCACAGCTTTGACTAGATGGACCTTTGTCAGCAAAGTAATGTCTCTGCTTTTTAATAGACTGTCTAGGTTAGTCATAGCTTTCCTTCCAAAGAGCAAGTGTCTTTTAATTTCATGGCTTCAGTCACCATCTGCAGTGATTTTGGAGCCAAAGACAATAAAGTCTGTCACTGTTTCCATTGTTTCCCCATCTATTTCCCATGAAGTGATGGGACTGGATGCCATGATCTTAGTTTTCTGAACGTTGAGCTTTAAGCCAACTTTTTCACTCTCCTCTTTCACTTTCATCAAGAGGCTCTTTAGTTCTTCTTCACTTTCTGCCATAAGGGTGGTGTCATCTGCATATCTGAGGTTACTGATATTTCTCCCGGCAATCTTAATTCCAGCTTGTGCTTCCTCCAGCCCAGCGTTTCTCATGATGTACTCTGCATATAAGTTAAATAAGCAGGGTGACAATATACAGCCTTGACGTATCCTTTCTCAGTTTGGAACCAGTCTGTTGTTCCATGTCCACTTCTAACTGTTGCTTCTTGACCTGCAAACAGATTTCTCAGGATGCAGGTCAGGTGGTCTGGTATTCCCATCTCTTCAAGAATTTTCCACAATTTATTGTGATCCACACAGTAAAAGGCTTTGGCATAGTCAATAAAGCAGAAGTAGATGTTTTTCTGGAACTCTCTTGCTTTTTCTGTGATCCAATGGATGTTGGCAATTTGACCTCTGGTTCCTCTGCCTTTTCTAAACCCATCTTGAACATATGGAAGTTCATGGTTCACATACTGTTGAAGCCTGGCTTAGAGAATTTTGAGCATTACTTTGCTAGTATGTGAGACAGTGCAGTTTTGCGGTAGTTTGAACATTCTTTGGCATTGCCTTTCTTTGGGATTGGAATGAAAACTGACCTTTTCCAGTCCATTATCAGCCCCCTCAAAACTCTGTAAGCCATGAATGGGGGACAAGTGGTTCCTCCGCCCCACCATCCCCACCAAAAATAACTTAGGAGCTACTTTCCACAAAAGGGAGAGTGCATACTGTGCTCCAAACCAAACAAACTGAGAAATCAGATAATCTACTGTATTAAGGATCTTGGTTTTAGTGCTTTTGATCCCTCAGAGCCTGGTACCATGTAGAACAATTTTGTTCAGTGACTGTATGGCTGAATGAATGAAGAGTGGATGAGTAAATGAATGAGTGAACGAGTGAGTGAACAAAGGCTGGAGAATAGTCTAGATAAGGTCTTTCCAACCCCGTGGTTTTATACACCTCCTGCGAAATAATGTTCTGAAGTCTGCATTTGTGCATGTGTGTGTGTGTGTGTGTGTGTGTGTGTGTGTGTGTGTGTGTGTGTGTGTGTTACATAAGCAGGAGGAGGATGGTGAGCATGACCTGGAGGTGGCAAATTTCAAGCTGCCACAGCCAAGGGGCACTCAGAAGGTCAGACCAGGGGTAACTGGGGACCTGGAATGGATGGAAAGGTGAGGCGGCGGCAGCCTGTCCACTGCCCGGCTCCTCCCCTTCCCTGTCAAGGCCCAGGTGGATCAATCAGAAAGCTGAAATGCTGGTGGGAAGAACTTGGGCACCTGGATGCTGGTCTGAAGTGAGGCCCAGGTGTTCATAGGTAACAGAGAGGGTTGAATATGATATTTAGAGATGACATGGCCAGTCCCCAGGACAGTGAGCTGCAGGCATGCGTTTTGGAGCAACTGCTATTTGGGATTGACTGGGGACACTGTTCCATGTACCCAAATATAAGACACGCATTTAGGAATGTTCTTACAGGAACCTGGAAAAGAGAATGACTCATAGAGCCTCACAGGACTGGGTAGAACTAAAAGAGCTATGGGGGGAACATGACAGAAATACTTTTAACAGATAATTGTACCGGGGCTGCCCAGGGCTGGGAGATGCTGAAATGAATCACAGCATCATGCCAGCTTCGTTTAGAGCACGGATCACATCTAGGCTCCAAGCCCTGTGTTCCATGCCCCATTGGTGCTGCTGCTAGAACTCTGAGCAAGTCAGCACCACCTGCCTATGGATTCCTCTTTCTTCTTAGAGAGAAGGGCCAATGACTTGCTACCTTCCAAATGTCTAAAATTGAAATGTGTGAAGTTGGGAATTGCCAACAGATTTACTGAAGCCTGGCAAAGTGTTTCAAAATTCTAGTGGGAACTTCATCACCCAGTAGAGATGAGTGACTTGTTTTTATTGTAGGGATGGCTCACATGACAAATGAGCCCAAGAGGACTGGGAGTAGGGGGGGTCTCGCTGACAGAGCATGGTGTTTATATCCTGTGTGGCCTGATAACCTGGGGGGCGCTGGAGCTTGATAGCCAGTATGTGCAGTGAGATAAAGAGATTTCTTTTTCCTTGATCTGTCCTCAAGGAACACATGTTTAAGAATCATCCTATGTCAGAACCTAAGAGGTATCATTAAAACTGAGTCTGTACTTGGCAGCCTGTAGAAACTTAATGTCTTCCAATGCCATGTCTTGGATTTTTACAATTTTCTTTGGATCTGATGAGCCACACTTACCTGAATAGGAAAAGTTTAAAGTGAAAAATAAAAAGAATAAACAAGTCATAGATAGTTACTAATGCCATTTTAGTGTGCATGCCTTTTTTGGTGTGCATTTATACATATATTAAAAATAAAATGATAATTGTATTTTAAATAAGCAGCAAACTAACAGAAAGATGATGAGGAAATACATAAAATGCACACATTCATAAAGTGATACTAGCTGAGAGGTCAGTAGCTCATTCAAAGGATAACTGCTTGGAGGACAAGGTCTTTGAACTGGAATTTAGATTTTCAGTATAGAAGTGTCCTAGATCTTCAAGTTATTTGTCAAAAAACCAACCTCTGCCCCACCCCCCCAACAAAAGGCCTTTTCTCTAGAATGCTGCTGCTGCTGCTGCTGCTGCTAAGTCGCTTCAGTCGTGTCCGACTCTGTGTGACCCCATAGACAGCAGCCCACCAGGCTCCGCCGTCCCTGGGATTCTCCAGGCAAGAACACTGGAGTGGGTTGCCATTTCCTTCTCCATCTTTAGAATGATGGGTGGACAAGTTTCTGATGTGTACATAATGTATATTTTTAAAGGCAAGAAAGTTCACAGTTAATAGCAGGGATGTATTATCTCACATGTTCCGAGTTGAGAAAGTTGAAACCAACAGAAAAGAATTAGATGAAATAGGCTGGTGGCAGTGAATGCCGGCACCTTGACACAGGGGACAATGACTGAGTGAGACCATAAAGTGGAGGCTTGAAGGCAAGCAGTTGTTAGAAATGTTAGGGTTGAATAACCAGTGTGTGAAGAGAAAAATGGGTTAAGAAACCTAAACATGGCCATTGTTTTTCTAAATTGAAGTATAGTTGATTTCTCCGGTGGCTCAGATGGTAAAGAATCTGCCTATAATGCAGGAAACCCAGGTTGGATCCCTGGGTTGGGAAGATCCCCTGGAGGAGGAAATGACAACCCACTCCAGTATTCTTGCCTGGAGAATTCCATGGACAGAGGAGCCTGGCGGGCTACAGTCCATGGGGTTGCAAAGAGTCGAACAAGACTGAGACTTTCACACACACACACACACACACACACATACACACACACACACATAGTTGGTTTACAATGTTCAGGTGTACAGCACAGTGATTCAAACATATATTTGTATCTATCTATTCCTTTTCATATTCTTTCCTCCTATAGGTTATTACAAAATATTGAGTGTAGTTCCCTGTACTATACAGTAGGTCCTTTTTGGTTATCTATTTCGTATGTAAGAGTGTGTATATGTTAATCTTAAACTCTCAATTTATACCCACCTCCCACCCCCTGCTTAAATAGGGCCATTGTTGGAAATGAAGTAATGAATGAAGCAGGAAGGGACAACAGAGACAATAATGGGTGGTCAGTGGCCTCCTCTGCCCTGTGATTTTACACGTGGTCCATCCTCATTAACAATTGTTATCATAAATAATGGCAATATCATTAATAATGATCCCACCAGGAAGAAAGAGAACACTGTCAACCCCAGGAGGTGCTACGGGTTGGTATCCTACTGTATTTGTGAGCATTTTCTGGAAACCCACAAACACTTATCCTGCCACTAAAGTCTAGTTAAGGGAATACAGATACAGGTAATATGATAACTAAAACTTCAGGCAGCATGCTGTAGATACCAAGTGAAAGGTCCAGTGGATGGTTGTGAAGAAGTTCACGGTGGGAAGAGACCTCGTGGGCAATGCAGCTCAAGACAGGGACCCAAATGCTTGGGCTCTCAGAGACAGAGGGAACCTGTACAGAAAGACGTTTTTAAAAATTAATTTTTATTGGAGTCCAGTTGATTTACAACGTTCTGTTAGTTTCTGCTGTACAGCAAAGTGAATCAGTTATGCATATTCGTATATTCACTCTTTTTTGGATTCTGTCCCCAGATAGATCATTACAGAGTACTGAGTAGAGTTCCCTATGCTATCCAGTATAGAAAGACATTTTGAAGAAGACAGATTTGGTTGCAGATTATAGCATGAACGAACAGAGGAAAGGCTTTGAGGCAAAGACATGAGTCAGAAGATAATGGGAAAATGCCAAACGGAAGGCACAAAGGTGGTGATGGGAGTGTTTGAAAGAAAGAAACAAATGGAAGCATCCACAGAACCTGATAGCTGACTGGGTCCTGGGATCCAGAGAGAAGGTGTAATCAAAGGTGTCTTCAAACCTGGGAGTCAGAGAGAACCATGCTCATCTTGGCAGAATAGATGCTAGATTTAAAAATCAGGTAACGAAGTTGAGACGTGACAAGTTCCAGGTGCCAGGAGGCGTCCTAGGAGAGGCGTTTGGCAGGCACTTGGTGGTGGATTCTGGTGATAGTTTGGAACTGATGGTGATGTGGGGGCCGTGTGCATTTAAGTCTTTGTAATTGAAAACTGAGAGTGGGTTTGCTGAGAAAGATGACTGAAGAGAACACCGGAGGGGTGTGCGTATAGCAGGTCTGTGAAAGGAAGCAGCAGCGGCGGTGGATACAGACGAAGACGGTGCCGTTAGAGAGTGAGGCGGAGAATGGCGTGGCACAGAGAGCCAAGAGTTTCAAGGAGGGATGGGTGGGAGACATGAACTATTATGAAGACCTCGGAGACAGTCTGGACAAAATATTTCATAACTTCCTGCTTACAAATTGAGCTTTGGCCCTATTCATTACTGTTTTTAAAACCTAAGTTCTTACTTTTAGAGCAGTTTTGGGGTCAAAGCAAGTAATAAAGTGAAAATTGCTCAGTTGCATCTGACTCTTTGCGACCCCATTATAGTCCATGGAATTCTCCAGGCCAGAACACTGGAGTGGGTAGCCTTTCCCTTCTCCAGGGGATCATCCTAACCCAGGGATCAAACCCAGGTCTCCCGCATTGCAGGCAGATTCTTTACCAGCTGAGCCACAAGGGAAGCCCAAATATAGACTTCCCGTAACCCGCCTGTCCCAACACGTGCGCAGCCTTGCCCACTATTAACATCCCCACCAGAGTGGCATACTTGTCACATTAGAGGAAGCTACATTGAAGCATCATTGTCACCCAACATCCAAAGTTTAATTATGGCTCACTCTTGGTGTTGTATGTGTTTCCACAAATGTATAATGACACACATCCATTATTATAATATACAGAATAGTTATATTGCCCCCAAATCCCTGTATTCCATCTTTTCATCCTTCCTTCTCCCCTTACCCTTGGCAACCTATTGTCTCCAGAATTTTACCTTTTCTAGAATGTCATATAGTTGGAATCACAGAGTATGTAACCTTTTCAAGTTGGGCTTTTGCATTTAGTAATGTGCATTTAACATTCCTCCATGTCTTTTCATGGCTTGACGCCTCATTTCTTTTTAGCACTGAATCGCGTTTCTTTGTTTGCTGTACCACAATTTGTTTATCCATTTACCTACTGGAGGACATCTTAGTTGCTTCCAAGTTTGTTTGTTTTTTTAATATTTTGGGATATATACCTAAAACATAGGAATTTAGGTATTGCTGGATCATATGGTGATTCCATATGCAGTTTTTTTTTTTGTTTGGACATGTTTTCAATTCATTTGGGTAAATATCAAGGAGCACAATGGCTCCACCATATGGGAAGAGTATGATTTAGTTTTGTAAGAAACTGCCAAACTGTCTTCCGAAGTTTTGCATTCTTTTCTTGTTTGTTTTAAAGTTGTGTTTAATAGAAAAATATTGTGCATGTCTCCAACTTTTTTAAGGTTACAGTCACATGAATTATGAATTAAACTCCAGGTCCTCAGTCCTACTCCTTTGTAGCTATTTGACAGCCATATGTCTCGTGGTCCCTATTTTGGACCTGTAGATGCAGAGACTGATGAGATTCACACTTGCAGTCCTGGCAACACTACTTCAGAAGTGGTGTGCACTCTCTGAGGAGGAGGCACATCAAGTCCTGTGTGTTTCTTCAAATAGTATTACCAGTCCTTTCAGTTCAAGACCTCTCAATCCATTAACTGATTATGTGGCACTACATGGTGATATTCCATCATCATGTAGTATTTAACTGGAATACTTGCATAAAAACAAACTTCTCCTAAATACTAAATACTGTTTAGTTACTTAGTGGTACCCTCTGTAAAGAAAACTGCAGCTTAATGAGCAATTCCCCAAGCATCCTCTGTGGTCACCAATTCCTTTATTTCTTTTTTACCCCTGTGTGCTAATATGAATTCAAAATTTCAAACACGGTGAAGTAGTTCAATTCATTGCAATATAGCTCTTACCAATACTCAAATTATCTCTCTTTTGGCAGTGAAAGTGACTTTAAGCCGGCTCCTCAATTCTTTTGAAAAGTTTCTAATAGTATTTGAGACCTTTCTTGATAACAGTATGAAAAGGTGCTTCTCTTTTGAAGTTTTGCATTCTTACAGGCATCTTGCATACCTATGGAAAGTATCGTTCTGCATTCCCACCAGCAATGAATGAAAGTTCCTGTTGCTTCACAGTCTCGCCAGCATTTGGTGTTGTCAGTATCTTGGGTTTTTGCCATTCCAATAAGTGTAGTGATATATCAATTGTTGTTTTAATTTGTAGTTATCTAAATGGCATATGATATTGAGCATCCTTTAATATGCTTATTTGCCATTCTTACATCTTCTTTGGTGAACTGTCTATTCAGATCTTTTTTCCACTTAAATCAGGTTGTTTATTTTCTTACTGTTTAATTTTTAAACCTTTTTTTTTTTAACATTTTGGCTAACAATAATTATATATCTTTTATTAAAAAGTCCAGATATGTCATTTACAAAAATAATATCTTTTACAAAGATTTTCTCTCACTCTATACCTTGTTTTTTTTAAAATATTTTGGGATTTTCCAGCTATCTTTCTGCTAATGATTTTTAGTTTAATTCCATTGTGGTCTGAGAGCAGATATCATATGATTTCTATTCTTTTAAATTTGCTGTGTTTTATGGCCCAGAACGTGGTTGGCTTTGTGAATGTTCCATGTGAGCTTGGGAAGAATGTGTGTTCTGTTGTTGTTGGATGAAGTAGTCTATAGATGTCAATTATGTCCAGTTGATGGATGTTGCTGTTGAGTTCAACTATGTCCTTACTGATTTTCTGTCTGCTGGATCTGTGCCTTTCTGTGAGAGGGGTATTGAAGTCTCCAAATGTAATAGTAAATTTACCTGTTTTTCCTTGAGTTCCTTCAGTTTTGCCTCATATAGTTTGATACTCTGTTGTTAGGCACATACACACACACATTAAGGACTATTATATCTTTTCCAATAGAGTGCATATAAGTCAGTTGGTTTAAATTCCTGGAATGATCATTTCAACATTTCTGCCATAATCAGAGTCCATCTGTGATGCTTGCCCAATCTCTTCAAGCTGCATTTTAGGATACCTTGTAATTTTTGTTGAAAGTTGGACATGATATATTGGGTGAAAGAAGGCATCTCCAAGGCATCTCCCCAAATATTCTGATTAAGCAGTTTTACGGTGGGGCCCAGGGAACTGCATTTTACAAGTTTTCAGGTGATTCTGATCCATGAACCCTGTGAACCATAGTTTGAGGAAGGTTGACGCAATCTGGTGAAGTCTCAGGCTTTTCCTCCATACAATGAGGCAGTGACACCTGCTCCATGGTTTGTGTGTGGAAAGTATCTGGCTCTGAATCTGGTCTATTGAGGGTGTTCAGAAACATTGGCTCCTTTCCCTCTAGATATCATTGATTTCATTAAACCATGTGCATCCAGTGTCAGAGATGAGACCAAAATCCCTAGAATGTGCTGGAAGTTGACAGAAATCAGCTAACAAATTAAGGAGCATCAAACAGCAAAGGGTAATAAGAGTCTGTGAAACACAATAGATGTGTTTTGAAGAACATAGGCTGCTAACAGAATGGATTCCCACTCCCTCCCCACAAGTCAGCCATGTATGGAAATCAAAAATTCCGCTCCGATGAGCACACTTTCCTGTTCTCAAATGCCAGAAACCATGGAGCAGCAAGAAGGGCTGTACCATTACTGCTGGCAGCAAGCAGTTTTATAATGAGTTTTGGAAATTGGACTACTTGCCAGCTGATTCATTAATGTAATATTAGAAGAAAATTAACAGGGGATATTGACCTCAGAGGACATTTGGGGAGAAGGCCAAGTCCATGCTGAACCGAGCCAGCTACCAAGAAAGTGAAACCGGTTTGCCCATGAGCTTTCAAGGTTCTTGCTTGCAATGTGTACATTCCATCATCTTAGCTGGTGACTGCTCCTGCTGTTGCTATAGAGTGGAACTTTGAAGCACTGATGTCTATAATAAGCTAGATGAGCTCACTTGTTAATGCTTTTTCCTTCCTGTTATACTTTTCAGTATGTTAAGCTGCTATTTAACTTTGAATTGTCACAATCTGTGGCATTATATAATGCTATAATTTCTTTGCTATATAATTGGTAAAGAACTTTGTGATACTTCTGGTTGGAGGGGGATTAAAAACTATAGAGAAACATAAGGCTGTGTTTATTTAAGAGCATAAAAAAAATTCCATCAACTCTCCCCAAAATAAGTTGGGTGAAAACCATTAAGACTTCTTTATTTCTTTTTTTTTCCCCTTTCATGCAAAGAGTATACTTTAAATTGAAAAAAATTCCCATTTTTCATCCATTGTTTGTGGACATAGGATATATAGCAGCAGGGGAAGAGATGAGAAAAATCTACTGAAAGCTGGCTCTGTTTAACAGCTTAAATTCAAATTTGTTTTTAAAAAGAAAGAGCCTGTAATGTTTTATTCAGGTTCAGCAATGGCAACATTGTCAGAATTGAAGCCTGTCATATGGAAAGAATTTTTAAAATTGTAAACTACTAAATAAAGCTTTGAAACAGAATCTGATTTGTCTATGGGGAGGGTTTGTAAAAATTTTTTAAATTTATTCTTACATTTGTTCATTCATTCAACAAACACTGGCTGTTGTCATCTGTACTGGACAGTGGGAGGAAGGAGGGAAGACAGTTGTGCCCTTCAGGAGCTCTCTGATCTCCCTTGAATCAGTTTCCATGGAATTCTCTGTGTGCTCCATCACAGCGTGTTGGATATTTTATTGAAACCACTGATTCAGCAAATACCTGTTGAATATTTCCTTTGTGTTGAGTGAGGGGCTACAAGGTTCCTGCCTACCCCATGGGGCTCTTGTGGGAATTAAGTGGGTTAATGCAGGTAGGGTTTAGCACCCGGAGCCTAGGAGGTATTTAATAGATATCTGAGGAATTGAGTCAGTCAACTTAATGCCCAGTTGGAAACTGTTGCTGGGAAAAGATTGATAGTGACCCTGTGGTGTAGACTTTAGTAGGATGAGATGATGGAGAAAGGAGTTTACTGTCTTGGAGCAGCAATAATTCTGCATATCTCTGGCAGTCATGCTTTTTGACCTTCTGGTCTACCCACTTTTGCTTAGGTTTCTTTCTTTGGTTTCAGCTGCTTTGTGACTTTTTTCCTCCCTCCCTCCCCCTCCTGCTTCCTTTCTATCATCTTCTCTTCCACCCCTCCCTCCTTCTCTCCAGGCTTCCTTATACTCATTCTATTCATACTGCTATCATAAAACCCCACCAATATTACTCCATACAATTTACTCAGGGTAATGTAAGAGCAGCCATTGTGGGACAGGCTACCCAGGAGGATCCATAGGATCACTGAGTCACTGATCTGCGGGAGTTGGGGCCGGGGGCCAGGTTCAGCCTCTACAGGTTGGGCTGACCTGAGAGTGGAGTCCCTATTATAGTTTAAAGTACCTAAATACAGTTGACCCTTGAACAACACAGGTTTGAACTGTGTGGATCCACTTATTTCAATAGTAAATACTGTAGTGCTATACGATTTGTAAATGCAGAGGAACTGTGGATATGGAAGGCCAACTATAAACTATATGCAGATTAACCCCACCACTGTTCAAGGGTCAACTGTACATACACAGCTATTACTATTAATATATACACCTACACATAAATCTGGTAGGTGAGTTCTTTACCATTAGCACCACCTGGGAAGCCCTGCACACATGTAAAATCTTTTTCAGGGGAGTTTTGATATTCTGAATTATGGAGCAAAAGTGGATGATTCCTCTGTTGAGAAGCACTGAGACTAGGATGAGTGCCTGGGATATTTGAAATAAAATGAACAAGGAGTTATTGATTCTTAATAGTGGTGGTGGTGGTGGGGTGTGGGGAATACCACTTGAAGAGTTCAGCTGTCATTTCCTCAGTGCTCATTTAGGTATTTTAAGTATGCAAGATTTTAGAGAAAGAAAATCTGTATCTTCTATACTTACAGATAATCACAATGGTGTGATCACTCACCTAGAGCCAGACATCCTATGTGAAGTCAAGTGGGCCTTAGAAGGCATCACTACGAACAAAGCTAGTGGAGGTGATGGAATTCTAGTTAAGCTATTTCAAATTCTGAAAGATGATGCTGTGAAAGTGCTGCACTCAATATGCCAGCAAATTTGGAAAACTCAGCAGTGGCCACAGGATTGAAAAAGGTCAGTTTTTATTCCAATATTCCAATTCCAAAGAAAGGCAATGCCAAAGAGTGCTCAAACTACCGCACAACTGCACTCATCTCACATGCTAGCAAAGTAATGCTCAAAATTCTCCAAGCCAGGCTTCAGCAATATGTGAACCGTGAACTTCCAGATATTCAAGTTGGTCTTAGAAAAGGCAGAGGAACCAGAGATCAAATTGCCAACTTTTGCTGGATCATCGAAAAAGCAAGAGAGTTCCAGAAAAACATCTATTTATGCTTTATGCTGCTGCTGCTGCTGCTAAGTCGCTTCAGTTGTGTCCGACTCTGTGTGACCCTATAGACGGCAGCCCACCAGGCTCCTCCATCCATGGGATTTTCCAGGCAAGAGTACTGGAGTGGGGTGCCATTGCCTTCTCTGATTTCTGCTTTATTGACCATGCCAAAGCCTTTGACTGTGTGGATCACAATAAACTGTGGAAAATTCTGAAAGAGATGGGAATACCAGACCACCTGACCTGTCTCTTGAGAAACCTGTATGCAGGTCAGGAAGCAACAGAACTGGACATGGAACAAAAGGCTGGTTCCAAATAGGAAAAGGAGTACGTCAAGGCTGTGTATTGTCATCCTGCTTATTTAACTTATATGCAGAGTACATCATGAGAAACCCTGGGCTGGAAGAAGCACAAGCTGGAATCAAGACTGCTGGGAGAAATATCAGTAACCTCAGATATGCAGATGACACCACCCTTATGGCAGAAAGTGAAGAGGAACTAAAAAGCCTCTTGATGAAAGTGAAAGAGGAGAGTGAAAAAGTTGGCTTAAAACTCAACATTCAGAAAACTAAGATCATGGCATCCAGTCCCATCACTTCATGGGAAATAGATGGGGAAGCAGTGGAAACAGTGGCTGACTTTATTTTTCTGGGCTCCAGAATCACTGCTGATGGTGATTGCAACCATGAAATTAAAAGACGCTTACTCCTTGGAAGGAAAGTTATGACCAACCTAGATAGCATATTAAAAAGCAGAGACATTACTTTGCCAACAAAGGTCCGTCTAGTCAAGGCTATGGTTCTTCCAGTAGTCATGTGTGGATGTGAGAGTTGGACGGTGAAGAAAGCTGAGCACCGTAGAATTGATGGTTTTGAACTGTGGTGTTGGAGAAGACTCTTGAGAGTCCCATGGACTGCAAGGAGATCCAACTAGTTTATCATAAAGGAGATCAGTCCTGGGTGTTCATTGGAAGGACTGATGTTGAAGCTGAAACTCCAAAACTTTGGCCACCTCCTGCGAAGAGTTGACTCATTGGAAAAGACCCTGATGCTAGGAAGGATTGGAGGCGGGAGGAGAAGGGGACGACAGAGGGTTAAATGGTTGGATGGCATCACCGACTCGATGGACATGAGTTTGAGTGGGCTCCGGGAGTTGGTGATGGACAGGGAGGCCTGGCGTGCTGTGATTCATGGGGTCACAAAGAGTTGGACACGACTGAGCGACTGAACTGAACTGATACTTACAGAAAATATTTTACACAGACCTTGTAAATAAAACCTTCTTTATTGCATCCCAAAGGGTCAATCCCTTCCCTTCCATGAAGAGAGTGCCTCTCCTACAGGTCAGTAAGCTCATGAGGGCAGGACATGTTTACTTTTAGTCACCATAAGTCCCCAGAGCCTGGTACGCTGCCTGGTGCCCAAAAGCGCTCAGTCTGAGTCTATCCATGTAAAATTGTCACGTGTGTGAAGTCATTTTGAAATGCTGCTTTTTATAGCTCAGATACTCTAAATGAAAAATGATGATTCCTCTGATGAGAAGCACTGAGACTAGGGTGAGTGACTGGGATGTTTGAAATAAAATAAATGAAGAGTTATTGATATTTACTGGTGGTAGAGTGAGCGGGGTGCGGGGAATACACTAAACGGGATTCTTGACCAAGTGACAAACTAGAAACACTTATATATATAGCAAACAAACATGCTGTTAAGGAACAGTTCTACTAGTGGGATTTTAAATCCTTGATGCGAATTTCAATAACATATCCTGCTTTCAGGTAGTAATTGTTTGAGGAACTGCAAATCTACAGGATGACACCCACACTTCTACAGCCAAAGGCTGGCTGTTACTGTGATGATCTAAACACTCACAGTGTAAGTGGGTTCAGTCTTCTGACTGGGGGAGGAATCATGTATAAGGAAGACGTGAGAAAAATGAAACAAACCCTGATTCACCTTCCAAAGAATAAGTTTATAGTTTAGCATCCAGAAAAATGACCAGACCCAAGCCATTTGAGTAATCCCTGGTTATATGGAACCCAAACAGGTGAACTCAGCAGGACTGATTTATTGACTAGAATCACTATCCAGTCTGCACAATTGGTGGCAATCAGTTTTAAATCAGATCAAACTATGCATGAGGGGCAAAGAAGTTGACTCAGTGGCTTACCTAAAACATAGTCACTTTCTAGAGATGAAAAAATATTGTAGTTAAGCACACAAAAAAATCAGGATACAATGGAAAATAAAATCTCAGTATAGTATCTGTTAATGAATTATTGGATTACATGGATATATTTTTGATAAGAGCTGACAGACATTCTGATCTATTTGATATATTTTCTTCCTTACCCACTACAGTATTTTTCATGATATTATTTTATTAATACAGGATTCCAAACCTTCACTAACCATTAGCTGCTTCCTGTGTTAAAGATAATGACTTCATATAGCAGGAAAGTTTGTTTTAGCAAACTGGCAGAGTATGTCTGCAAACAGGCAACTGGATTGGACACAACTGAAAGATTTGGTTTTCAAATTTGCTATGGCTCATTAGGATAGTATTTGGAGCAGAGGGACAATTATTTCTTGGATCCTGGTGCTTGCATAGTTGTTTAAACAGGCCACAGAGGAATGGAACGACCATATCTTTTCCTCGAATCCATTTAACCATGCATGTATGCATATGGTTATTGTCTTTGGTGCCAGTGAACCCAAACACAAGAATATTATTTCTAAATGTTGCCAATATCCTTAATGGAACTACTTATAAAATGACATTATATGAGGTAATTTTGCTATTATGTTGTTTTAACTCTTTTTTTGTTTAGTGTCAATCTCTGGCAATTTCCTTTATTGCTAACTACTGCTGAAATGCATAGTACTCACAGAGGTGCAACTCCGAACTGTCAAACCTGGATCCAGAATCTCGACTGAAGCAGTCATGAGTGCTGACCTGGTCCTAGTCTCCTCTTTTTATTCAAAACTGGTCTCCCAGTTTTGAAGACCCAAACTGGGAGGGTCTTTACTTGCAATGTTATGAGGACAATAGAAATAGCTGAGGAAGACTAAAATCATACTGTAGATTAGAATGAAAACTATACACAGTTTTTCAGTAACTCAAGTATTATCATATATAATGGAATCCCTCAATGGGGGGCCTTCCAGAGCCCAATTTATAATTTTAAAAAAATTTAGGTAAATCTGCCAACAGTTTTTCTATATAAGCAGGAATGAGACCTAGGAGCATAAATACATGTGTATGTGCCCAGTTGTGTATGATTCTTTGCTACCCAATGGACTGTAGCCTGCCAGGCTTCTCGGTCCATGGAGTTTTCCAGGCAAGAATACTAGAGTGGGTTGCCATTTTCTACCCCTATATATATGCTGTGCTGTGCTTAGTCACTCAGTTGTGTCCAACTCTGTGACCCCATGGACTGTAACCCATCAGGCACCTCTGTCCATGGAGATTCGCCAGGCAAGAGTACTGGAGCGGTTGCCATGCCCTCCTTCAGGGGATCTTCCCAATGTTGAGATTGAATCCAGGTCTTCTGCATTGCAGGCAGATTCTTTTATTAATTTTTTAAATTAATTTAATTGGAGGATAATTACTTTACAATACTGTGATGGTTTTTGCCTTACATTGACATGAATCAGCCATGAGTGCACATGTGTCCCCCATCCTGAACTCCCCTCCCACCCCATCCCTCTAGGTTGTCCCAGAGCACCGGCTTTGAGTGCCCTGCTTCATGCATCCAACTTGTACTGGTCATCTATTTCACATATGGTAACATACATGTTTCAATGTTATTCTCTCAAATCATCCCATCCTCACCTTCTCCCACAGAGTCCAAAAGTCTGTTCTTTACATCTGTGTCTTTTTTGCTGCCCTGCATATAGGACTGTTGTTACCATCTTTCTAAATTCCATATATATGCGTTAATATACTGTATTGGTGTTTCCCTTTCTGACTTACTTCACTCTGTATATTTGGCTCCAGTTTCATCCACCTCATCAGAACTGACTCAAATGTGTTCTTTTATAGCTGAGTCATATTCCATTGTGTATATGTACCGCAACTTTCTCATCCATTCGTCTGCCCATGGACATCTAGATTGCTTCCATGTGCAGGAAAATTCTTTACCATCTGAGCCACCAGGGAAGCCCACTCCTATATATATATATATATATATATATATATATATATATATATATATATATATATATATGTAATTGTGGTAAAATATATATAACATAAAAGTTACCATTTTAATTATTATGTATATAGTTATCGATATAAGGTACATTCACAATGTCATACCACCATCACCATTATCAATTTCCATAACTTTTAAATCATCTCAAAGTGAAACTCTGTACCCTTTAAGCAATAACCCCTCACCCCTTCTTCCAAACCCTGACAACCATCATTCTACTTTCTGTCTTTATGATTTTGTGTATTCTCAGTATCTCATGTAAGTGGAATCATACCATATTTGTCCTTTTGTGTCTGGCTTATTTCACTTAGCATAATGTTTTCAATTTTTATCCATGTTATTATTATATGTATCAGAGTTTCCTTCCTCTTTAAAGCTGAATAATATTTCATTGCATGTCTTACTACACTTAGTTCATCTATCAATAGACACTTGATTTGTTTATATCTTTTTTCTGTTGTGAATAGTGCTGCTATTTACATGTGTGTACAATTATCTCTCCAGGACATTGCTTTCAATTTTGGGAGTATATACACAGAAATTACTGGATCATATGGTAATTCTATTTTTAAGTTTTTGAGGAGCCTCCAAACTGTTTCCCATAGTGACTGTACTATTTTATATTTGGAGTATGCATATCTTTTTCTAAATATAATTGATTATTGGTTTTTGGTTGCGCTGTGTTTTATGGCTGTGTGAGGGCTTTCTCTAGTTGCAGAGAGTGGGGACTACTCTTGGTTGTGGTGCATAGGCTTCTCATTGTGGTGGCTTCTCTTGTGAGGCATGGGCTCTAGGCGCTTAGGCTTCAGTAGTTGCTGCATAGGGGCTCCCTAGTTGTGCTTCGCAGGCTCTAGAGAAAGGGCTGAATAGCTGTGGTGCACAGGCTTTAGTTGCCCTGTGCTATGTGGAATCTTCCCAGACCAGGGATCGATCCCACGACCCCTACATTGGCAGGCAGACTCCCATCCACTGTACCACCAGGGAAGTCCTAGAGTATATCTTTTTTAATGCAACCTCTTTGACATGAAAATGTAAGGCAAGCAGTTCCTCTATCCTTGAAGAAGATGTCGGAAGTCTCTTCCTTTAGTGTTCAGAGCAGGGGGAAAAGAGGTGGATTAATGGGGCCTTATTGATGCAAAAGGGTCTATATCTTAGTCCCTTTATCATCAGTGTTATCCACTAGTGTTTTCTGCACTGGACAGAAAGGGGAACACCTCGACACTTCCAATGCTGCACCATTAAACTCTATGGCTGTAGAACCTCAGAGAGAAACTGTTAAAATTTCCTACCATCCTATACCATAGCTCTGGTATAAAAAAGTTGGCAGGGCACAAAATTAACACCTTTTCTTGATAAAAAATAGTGTGACAACATTAAGTTCCATATTAGGGGAAAAAATACTTTGGCACTCATTGAAACAGTGCTTTGGGTATAAAAAATGACATGAGGAATAGCGTTGCATTCTGAGTCCTATTTGAAACAATGATGCCACCGTTTCATTTGTCTGAATGGAAGCTAACATGGTAGAAAAGAGATTAGGAAGGAGATTTCTATTCATTTTAAGTCCTTCTTTTAAAATTGAGCCATTTTATCTCTTTTAAATGAAGATTCTCATCCCAGTGCCCGCTACCGTCCCCACACACCAGAGTCTCATAAAATAGTTTTTTCTACATGAGTGATTAGTTTCCTTCTCTGTACAGATTTTGGGAGAATTGTCATTTTGTGCCTATGAAACAAAAGAAAATTTGATTCAGAAGATTAAAAACACATTGTTGCCTGCTCTAATTATAAAGATTAAAAGCATTGGGCCTCATCTAAACAGTGAGCTTAGAGGATAAATATATGTTTGTCCAGATGTTTACCAAGCTTGAGAGAGCACATTTCATTTGTTCTAAACCCATCCACACGGAGCCTTCCGCACGCTGGGTCCTGATGCCCCTATGCTGCCCCCTGTGCTGTCCAGTTTGTGTGGAAGGACAGTGACACTTAACTCCAGGATGAGGGCTTTGTCGGTGTCAAGAGGCACTAGACTTGAGCTATTTAAGTGGCACAAATAAAAAACATAATGTGTGTCTTTTTGTTAGTGTTTATGTTTGTGTTTCATTCTACTCAGATGAACAAAAGACTTCTTTTCCACATCTGAATAAATGAAATGATCAAGCAAGCATGTGCCCCACATGTGTTCAAAAGCCAAGGAAATGGCTAGCTATATTTAGGATGCTACTCACTGTAATAACACTAAAAATACTTTTTAATTGGCCCAGTTACTTCCTGATTATTTAGATCTCCTATATAATTTTTTGATTATTTAGGTCCTCGTGATGGTTAATTTTATGTGTCTATTGGAGGTGTTTTTGGGTGAGATTAACATCTAAATCGGTGAACTTTGGATGGAGCAGGTTGTCCTTCATGTTACGGGTGGGCCTCACTAATGCAGTTGAAGGCCTGAGTAGAACGAAAAGATTGATGTACCTGGGCAAGGGGGGATTCTCTGGAAGACTGCCTTTGGACTTCATTGGCACCATCTTGGGTCTGCAGTCTGCCAGCCCACACTGTAGATTTGGGGCTTGCCAGCCTCCATAATCGTGGAACCAATTTTTTTTTATAACACATAAGCCTCTCTCACTCTTTCTTTCTCTCTCCCTCTCCTACTGGTTCTGTTTCTACAGATAACCCTGACTAACATGCTTCCTTTCCTATATTTACATTTCCATTCTGTCCCTGAATTTCTACATCTTGTAAAGTGAACTCAGATCAATATTTTACGCTTTTTCTTCTTTTAGTGGTAAACTAAGATGACTTGTTCCATATAATACAAAAATAGATATAAGAATATATAGGGATAAGTAGATGAGAATGTATCAGTCAGGGTTCTAGCAAGAAATAGAATTCCACCCCAAAGAATTTAACCAAAAACTGATTATTTACAGAAGTGTAGACACAGTTAAGGAAACTACAACTAGGAATAGTGAAACCCTCAGGGAACCAACATTAGCAGGAAGCAGTTACCACCCAACAGCTTGACGGGACAAAGGCCATGTTTCCAGAGCCCATGAGTCTTGGAGGGAGGGGCTGCCTGGCAGTGGCTGCTATATGAGGAGGAGGTGGCCACAGTCAGACTATGACTGCAGCAAGGAGCAGAGGAAGAAATACCCTGATCTTTCTCCCATCCTTTCTCTGATCTCCTGCCATCGCCCCCTGTTGTCTGAACCCAAGCCGATGTCAATGGCCAGGAACTGGGAGATGCGGTCTAGAGAGCCCAGCCTCCTGGGACACATGACAGTGTAGAGGGGATAGATCTGGGGAGACAAACGGGATGGCTTGCAGCTCTTAAAAACAGCCCAAAAGATGTTGCTAAGGACTGAAGAATAATCACCTTTCACCTCCAGTTGACCTCCCAGCTTTGATGACTGAAGAAAGCCTCTCCCAGATCTGTGCATGAGCTTTTTCTTTCTGGAAGCTTGCTCTTTTCTAGAGGAATCAGTATGATTCTACTCACTGGGTGTAACAGGAAAATTTATAAACCATGGAAAGAACTTTTCGGAACAGTCGTGAGTGACAAGACTGGATGGACTCAGCAAGAGGCCTATTTGCAGAGCATGAGAGAGGAGCCTGAGGAGCTCAGAAGTTGAGCCTGATTCTGAGGCTTCAAGTATTTAATTGAAAACAGAGCAGGCAGTCAGTGAACACAAATGAGTGCAAAGGAAAGAAATGCTGATTACTTACGAAGTTGCCCTGATGTCCTAAATCCCAATGTTCATCCATTCCTTTGGGTAAAAGCATCTTATTTTAAAAAGCAGACACTTTGTGTGAGTTGCAGAAGGGTGGGTGGTACAGTTGTGTGGCCAACTCTGAGGAATTAACCGTTGAGATTATTTGCCATAAAAAAGGAGGTTGGAAGTGATGAAGGTACATTTTGTATTCTTCACAGAATATTTTCCCAAGGTCAGCATGAGATTACAAAGGCTCCAATCAGCTGGCGAGACTCTTTTGGCCTTGTTTGCTTCTCAGTGTGGGACTTCATATGTAAAGCAGAGAGAAAGTAGCTGAAGAAATAATTGCTGAATGAATCTGTTCAGTCCCCATGGTTATCACGCATCACATGTCTTAGTCTGTTCAGGCTGTTAAAACAAAATACTATAGATCAGGTGATGAGGTGATTAGATAGCAAAATTGAGTTTAGCTAGCGAAGTTGAGGTAAGACTGCCGATTCCATCCAATCTTATCACCCACAGCTATTCCATCACTGACTCAACAGACATGAGTTTGAGCAAAATCCAGGAGACAGTGAAGGACAGGGAAGTCTGGCATGCTTCAGTCCATGGTGTCACAGAGAGTCAGACACCACTAAGCGACTGAACAGTGAACAACAGATAGATCAGGTGGCTTAGACAACAGGATTCTGGAGGCCAGAAAGTCCAGAATCCAGGTGCAAGTCAATTGTTTGGTTCCTGGTGAGGACCCACTTCCTGGTTTGCAGCTGGCTGCCTTCTTACCGTGGTCCTCATGTGGTAGGAGGTCTGGTGTCTCTTTCTCTTCTTACAATGACACTAATTCCATCACAAAAGCCATCTTGCCCTCATTATCTCCCAAAGGCTCGCTCTGCAAACACTATCATGTTGGGAGTCAGGACTTCAACATATAAATTTGGGGGGGTGGGGCACAAACATTCAGTCCTTGATGAGATGGTACAAGTCACACACTGTGAAGATGTTTGCAAAATTGCTGCTAGGAGTATTGCTAAAATGTTAGGCTTTTTCCTTCAGCTTGACTTTGATCCATTATTCTAGTGTTTTAAATCATTGGTTTTACACATACAGAGATTAAATATATTGCATCTTACTTCTCTGGCAAAGGAAGTATGTGGTCCTCCAGCTCAGCGACAGATGGCCAAAGTTTACAAAACCACTAAGAAAACATACTCAATGCATTAAAACAAAGTTCACTGCTAACACTGAACTGTTTCTTTTATGTTTTGATCCATAAGGTAACAGCTCTCTAATCTGGAAAAAAGAAAACACTGAACATCATTTAAAAAGAACCAACACCCTCTTTAGCTGTTCAGAGCAGTTTCTGTTTTTGGATTAAAAGGCACTGAGTAAAATACTTCTAAGGGAACAGTAGTTACATGGGGCAACATTGAAGAGAAAAGTGCTGACATGAATGGTATTCCACTGCATTCAGTGTGATAAAAATTGAATTATCTTCCTTATAATACTTGGCGACTAAAAATTTGCTAGGCAACATGACATTAATGAAAAATCTGGAAAAGAATTAGGAAATAATTACTGTTTACATGAAAGCTATTCAATTATTTATGCAAGAAAATCTCTCAACTTCACTATGATGTCATTCTCCAAAATGAAAATGTACACTTGAATGTCTGTTGTCGGTCTATAACTCTATCCTTATGTCTACATCTCTCTCCCTTATAGATGTTATTCTCATGGTTAATCAAAATGTCTCAGGATTTGTAGATATAAGAAATCTAGGGAGAGAGACTTCCCTGGCAGTCTAGTGGTTAAGATTGGTCCCTCTTCCAGCGCATGGGGGACGGGTTTGATCCCTGGTCGGGGAACTAGGAGACCACACGCCATATGGGGTGGCCGAAAATTTTTTTAAGAAAGAAAAGAAATCTAGGAAGAAAATACCTTCCTGACATCACAATCAATTCATTTGTTTATTTACATGTAATTGATCGAAGTAAATTTTTGAGAGAGATTAAAGCGATTATTCTCTGTGTCTGCAATAGGGTGATCAGAAGCTTTAGGCAGAGAACACAAGTATGTCTGTGATTCCCTTTGTACACCATCTGACCCACTGCCACAACTGCAGGTGTTTTCATCATGATAGTGAAGGTGAAGAACAAGGGCACCAAGAGAAGTTGGGAGTCATTGTTTGGAGGCAAAAGAGTGGCTCTACAGAAGGGCCTGAGGGTCCATGTGAAAGAGATGAAAGAAGCAACCTTTCTGGTAGACACTTCAGTCCTTGGCGGAAGGCTGTGTTTCCAGAAATTGAATTGAAACCTCTACTTGGGGAATTTAAAGGGAAGAACAGATCACATTGCCTGTGAATTTTTTTAACGTGATAATGACTCTGAATACCTAGAATAAGGAAATAAGAGATCACCATGAGGTAACACAAGAATGGAGAATCAAGGAGACTAAAACAATGAAACAGACAGACTGACATCATCAGTTCAGTTCAGTTGCTCAGTCGTGTCTGACTCTCTGCGACCCCATGAATTGCAGCACGCCAGGCCTCTCTGTCCATCACCAACTCCCGGAGTCCACCCAAACCCATGTCCATCGAGTCGGTGATGCCATCCAACCATCTCATCCTCTGTCGTCCCCTTCTCCTCCCGCCCCCAATCCTACCCAGCATTAGGGTCTTCTCCAATGAGTCAACCCTTCACATGAGGTGCCCAAAGTATTGGAGTTTCAGCTTCAAACTGACATCATGCCACAGGGTATATATTCTTTCTTAAAAGTTCAAAGATGTTACAATTTCTGTGGCATATATAACCCTCCTAATAATCCCTAAGAGGACTTCCCAGGTAGTCAGTTGTAAAGAATCTGTCTGCTAAGCAGGGAACCTAGTTTTCAGTCATTTGAATGTATCCTAAGGCAATTATGCTAGTTAGATCATATGAGATGATCTCATATGAGAAACACACATTTGAATTAAATACAGTGATGGTAACAATGATATGCATTGAATGCTTAACATATGCCAGACTTTTCTAACTACGTTACTTCTATCAACTAATTTCATCAAGGAGAGAGAACAAACATCACAAAAATATAAACTTTATTGTTGGCAAAGTAATTCACTTAAAAAATGGATCTGCTAAATAAAATAAGGTGAAAATAAAACACTGTGGTCCCATGGATCACTGATGACACAAAGAAGTATGATATTATAATGTCTACTTTGGACAAGGGATTAACATCTGGAATATACAGAGAAACTTCTGCATATCTACAACAACAAAATAATCCAATAGAAAAATGGGCAAAATGTGGAAGAGAATGTTTACAGAAGAGGAAACTCTTCGAGGTAAAAAACAGATGGACAGATGCTCTAACATTATTAATAAAGGAAATGAAAATAAAATAATGAGATATCACGTTGTGCCCATTAACTAGGCAATAATCAGAGAGATGGATGTTGCCTACTGTTGTTAGGATTGTGAGATTAGGAGCATCCTGGCCTTCTGGTGAAAGAGTAGACTGGGCAGCCATATGTGAGGCAGTGATACTACTCAGCCCAGCTGAGTGTATGTCTAAGCGTGTTGAGGCAGGAGGCAATCTGATGTCCTTCATCAGAAGCAGATGGATAAAATGTGAGCGTGAACACCCCTGGAGGACCATACTGCAGCTAGAAGCAACGGAATCAATTTTCATATAGGAGCATGGGTAGATCTTAAAGTTACAGCACTGAGTGAACAAAGTAAGAAACAGATGTGATATATAACATAATTATATTTCTATAAATAAAAGATACATCCTAAACTATTTAACACTTAGAAAAAATGTAATGAAAAAGCTTCCTGATATTACATTTGGCAATAATTGTTTGGCTTGACATCAAAAGCACAGGCCATGAAAGGCAAAAGTTGATAACTTGGACTTCATAAAATTATAAACTTTTGTATACCAAAAGACACTATCAAGAGAGTGAAAAGGCAACCCATGGAATGGGAGAAAATATTTGCAAACCATATATATCTGATAAGGCGTTAATACCCAGGATATGAAAAAAACTCCTATAATTCAACAACCAACCAACAAACAAACGAATTTAAAAATGGGCAAAGAAATTGAATAGACACAATGCCAAAGAAAATATGCAAATAGACAATAATCATATTTAAAAATGCTCAACATCACTAGTCATTAGGGAAATGCATGTTCAAACCATGCTAATAAATCACTTCACACCTGTTAGGAGGGCTATTATTAAAAGAAAAACAAACCAGAAAATAGCAAGTAGTGGGGAAGATGTGGAGAAACTGGAAACCTATGTATCACTGGTGGGGAAGTAAAGTGTTAGATCCACTGTGAAGAAAGAGTATGGTGGTTCTTCAGGAAATTAAATGCAGAATTGCTATTCAATCCAACAATTCCCCTTCTGGGTATATACCACAAAGAAGTGAAAACAGGAACCTGATCAGATATTTCTATACCTATATTCGTAGCAGCATTATTCACAATAGCCAGTCAGTGGAAACAATCCAAGTGTCTATCAACAGATGAATGAATGAACAGAGTGTGGTACAGACATACAACAAAATATGATTCAGCCTTCAAAGGGAAGGAAATTCTGACTCATGCTACAACGTGGATGCACCTCAGAGATACTATATTAAGTGAGATGTCAGTCACAAAAGAACAAATGTTGTCTGATACCACCTCACCTATATGAGGGACCTGGAGTAGTCAAATTCATAAAGAGAGAAAGCAGTATGATGGTTGTCAGGGTTTGGAGGGAGGGGGAAATGGGGAGTTATTATTTAATGAATGCAGAGTTTCAGTTTGGTTTGATGGAAAAATTATGGAGATGGATGGCTGTGATACTTGCATCACAAGTATATGCATCACATATACTCTAATTTGTATTGCAAATGCATTTAATGCAACTGAACTATACACTTAAAGTGGTTAAAATGGTAAATTTTATGTTATGTATATTTTATCACAATTTAAAAAGTAAAAAAAAAATAAATTAAGAAAGACAGAAAGATTCTGCACTTCCAATTCAGGGGACACAGTTTCAATCCCTGGTCAGGGAAGATCCCACATGACATGTGGTGTAGCCAAAAGGTTAAAAAAAAAACAACAAAAAAACGACAAAAGAAGTGTAGTTTTGACAGTTTCAGAGAAGTGTTTCAGAGAAGTTTCAGAGAAGAGTGCAGCAATTTTTTTTTTAAAAGGTGGGAGATTATGTTTATGTCTTACTGATGTGAAGCAGTCAAAACATATAATAATTAAGTGGTTGATGTTATACAGATTTTAAAATTAATTAGTTCAAGAATAATTTTTAAGAGAAAATATATATTCACACAAAAGAGCAAATACTCATTTCAAGGTATTTGTAAAACACACTAGAAGGTTTGATGTGGGGAGGGGAAATGGGTTGGTTACAAGGATAAAAGGGAATAAACAAATAAATGGAAAAGTAGGCTGGAAACATACTTGTAATCTCTCAACTCAATTCAGTTTAATAAATACTTATTAAGGCTCTACTTTTTCCAGACACTTTATTTGCTCTTTCTGATGGTATACAAGCCTAAATATGATTTATGAACATGGGGTAATGAGACTGTTTATTAATTTTAGTCAGAGAATTTCATGTGCCACAAGAATAGAGATAAAAATAAAAATTTATTACTGGAGGAAAGTTCCTTCTGAGATCTCTTATCTTTTTTATATGGAAAGATAAACTGACATATAATAAATGAGATTTTATCTTCAATGTAACTTTTATCTCAAGCAATGATATTAAACCATTAAAGGCTAAGAAATATAATTAAAAATAAGCCATAACATAAAAAATACGATAGATTTGGGGAAGATGAAATGTTATTTGGATTATTTGTGTATCAGTCTTTTATAAAAATAAAGCCTTAGAGGTACATTTATCTATTTCTAAGCCCAATTACTACAAATTCAACATGCCATAATAAAATTCATCCTTAATAATTCTCAGCCATTCTTTAAGTCAGAAAATATTTATTAAATTCCTACCATGTGCCAGACACTGGGGCTCAATTACCATTCTACACCATAACTTTCAAACTTATATTTCTACCCCAGGTTTCTGTGAATTCCAAACCCATAGCATAACCTTCTTTATATGACTTGACTCTATCAAAAGAACTTTAAACCCAACATGTCCAAAAAAAATCCCTTGTTATTCAGCCCCAGGAAATATTCTTTCAGTTATTTTTCTCTAGAAGAATAGTTCCACAATCCATCTCATTGGCACAAGGCAGAATCTTGGTGATTCTGGAATCATGATAAGTGATTATCCTGATCACTCTCTCTATCATTTGTCTTATTCAGTCAGTTACCAAGTCATACTGATTTTATTTTTTAACTATTTCCCCAATGCATTCACTTTCCTCCACCTTCAGTTGCCATCACAGTCCAAGCTACTTTATTATCTCTGATTTCTTAATGGGGCTCTATGCCAAAAATATACCCAGCCTTCCAAATCATTCTCTACACTGAAACCAAATCTGGTCACACCATTTCCTATCCCTCCTCCCCTCTTAAAAGTCAATATCTCTTAAGTTGGAGAAAACAGTCTTTAAGGTGACCAGTGATGCATTCATAGTATGTTCCTACCTTCTCTTTGTCCTCTCACCCTACTCTCTCCTTCATTCTCTTTGCCCTTCCACAATGGCCTTCAAGTTAAGTCCCTCATATGCACCATGCTCCCTCCTTCCATAGGATCTTTGGACATAATCTTTTCATAGATTGGAATATTATTCCACTTCTTCTTTGTCCCCTTTTCCTTTTTCTTGCATAGTTCATCCACTCACTCACAAATGCTTATTGAAAACCTACTACTTGCAGGCACTAATTCAGGTGCCCCTGACTCAGTGATAAAATAAACTCCCCACCCTCTTGAAGGTTTCATTTTTAGTGAGTTGAATTTAAGACTCTTGTGTATTAACTCTGACTGAGCTCAACGTTCCTTCTTCAGAGAAGTCTGATCAAAGTCTGAACAAAGAGATCAGGTCTCTTTGTTACAAGTTCTCAAAACCCCATGTACTCCTGCTAGTACTAAGTCAACTCAAAATGCATTAAAGACTTGAAAGTAAGATCTGAATCCATTAAAAGTTCTAGAACAAAACATAAGCTCCTTGACATCAGTCTTGGCAATTATTTTTTAGAGTTCAAAGCAAAAGCAAAGGCAAAAAAGCAAAAGTAAACAAGTGGGACCACCTCAAACTAAAAAAGCCTTTGTTTAGCCAAAGAAACCATCAACCAAATAAAAAGGCTCCTACTGAATGGGGTAAAATATTTGCAAATCATGTATTTGATACAGGAGTTAATATCTAAGATTCAGGACTCTTTGTTACAAGTTCTCAAAACCCCCTGTACTCCTTGCTAGTACTTAGGCACAGACAGTAGGGGATCTTCCCTGGAGAGTTATGGGGTCCAGAGCTCCACGGAGAGGCAGATGTGTGTGGTGGTCATGCCTGGGGAGCTTTCCCTGATGGTCTCAGTTTCTTTGTGAGTCATAGTCTAGACCTGCTTTGTCTAGGACAGTAGCTGCTCACCATATGGGGCTACTGAGCCCTTTGAATGTGGCCAGTCTGAAGAGACGGGTTATAAGTGCAAAATACACATCAGATTTTGAAGACTTTTAATTACAAAAAGTAATGTGATATATCTCACTTTATAAAGTTGCTGTGAACGCTGCATCAGTGAATACTGAACCATTGCTTTTAGGGGAAATATACGGTTGGGTTCCTGAGAACCTTTAGTTATGACATTTCCACCAATTGATCAACACATAATCTTGATTTATGTGTGTTCCTATGTAAAGACACTTTATTTAATATCTCTTATCTCATTAACATTAAACTCATGGGCAACAGCACTGTAACTCATGATGAATGAAGCTTATCTAACACACATGTTTTTTCCATAAGCACATCACAGTCTTCTTGTGTTCCGGAACAGTAGACAGCACTTCAAACTATGCTTAGGATTCAGTTTAGACAAGAGACTCACCAACAAAAAACCCCACAAATATAAAAAATGTGGCACTAAGTAGACTGCAAAAAGGACACTGTTTGTATAGGATGAGAGCTGAAATAGAAGGCAGAGCATTGCCTTGTTTGACCTCAGCTGGCATGTGAATCAGGTGATTCAAATTTTTTTACCACTCTTTACATGCCCAAAAATGACCACAAAAGTTTGAGGTTAAAACAAATTTTAATGAGTAGGCAAATTTGCAAAAACAGAATCAGTGATCCACCAAAAAACTTGTTTGAATTAATAAATGATTTATTAAAGTGACAGGATACAAAATCAATGTACAGAAATTTGTTGCATTTCTACACACTAATAACAAACTATCAGAAAGATAAATTAAGAAAACTAGAGTTGGATGTAACGGCAATTGAACAACTATCTATTTATAATTGTATCAAAAGAATAAAATACTCAGAAATAAATGTAGTCAATGAGTTGAAAGAACCCCTATGCTGAAAACTATAAAACATTGATGAAAAAATTGAAGAATATACAAATAAATGGAAAGATACTTCATGCTTAAGGTTTGGAAGAATTAATATTGTTAACTATTCATGCTACCAAAGCAATCTATAGATTCATTGTGATCTCTGTCAAAATTCCAGTGACATTTTTCACAGAAGTAGAATTGATGCTTTCAAACTGTGGTGCTGGAGAAGGTTCTTGAGAGTCCCTTGGACAGCAAGATCAAACCAGTCATTATCCTAAAGGGAATCAACTCTGAATATTCATTGGAAGGACTGATGCTGAAGCTGAAGCTCCAATACTTTGGCCACCTGATGTGAAGAGCTGACTCATTGGAAAAGACCCTGATGTTGGGAAAGATTAAAGGCAGGAGGAGAAGGGGGTGACAGAGGATGAGATGGTTGGATGGCATCACTGAGTCAATGGACATGAGTTTGAGCAAACTCTGGGAGATAGGGAAGGACAGGGAAGCCTGGCGTGCTGAAGTCCATGGGATCACAAAGAGTTGGTCATGACTTAGCAACTGAACAACAAAAACAAACAGTCCTAAAATTCATAGAAAACCACAAAACCCCCAAATAACCAAAGCAATTTTGAGAAAGAAGAATAAAACTGGAGGCATCATACTCCCTAACTTCAAGTGATATTACAAAACTATGGTAATCAAAATAGCATGATATTGGCATAAAAACAGACACGTAGATGAATGGAACAGAATAGAGAGCTCAGAAATAAACCCACACATATGTAGTCATTTAATTTAAAACAAAAGAACCAAGAATATTTAGTGGGGAAAGAGCAGTCTCCAACAAATTGTGTTGGGAAAACTGAACAGCTCTTTGCAAAACAATGAAACTGGAACAGTATTTAACACCATAGACAAAAGTAAACTCAAAATGCATTAAAGACTTGAAAGTAAGATCTGAAACCATTAAAAGTTCTAGAACAAAACATAAACTCCTTGACATCAGTCTTGGCAATGATTTTTTGGATTTCAAAGCAAAAACAAAGTCAAAAAATCAAAAATAAACAAGTGAGACTACCTCAAACTAAAAAAGCTTTTGAAAAGAACCTGTGTCTGCCAATGAGTGGACAAGGAAAATGTGATAAGTATACATATCAGTTAAGTTCAGTCTTAGTCGTGTCCAACTCTTTGCAACCCCATGGACTGCAGCATGCCAGGCTTCCCTGTTCATCACCAACCCCTGGAGCTTGCTCAAACTCATGTGCATTGAGTCTGTGATGCCACCCAACAATCTCATCTTCTGTTGTCCCCTTCCCCTCCTTCCTTCAGTCTTTCCCAGAATCAGGGTCTTTTCCAATGAGTCAGTTCTTCAGGTGGACAAAGGATTGGAGTTTCAGCTTCATCATCAGTCCTTCCAATGAATATTCAGGACTGATTTCCTTTAGGATTGACTGGTTGGATCTCCTTGCAGTCCAAAGGACTCTCAGGAGTCTTTCCCAACACCACAGTTCAAAAGCATCAATTCTTTGGTGCTCAACTTCCTTTATAGTCCAATTCTCACATCCAAACATGACTACTGGAAAAACCATAGTTTTAACTAGATGGACATTTGCCAGCAAAGTAATGTCTTTGCTTTTTAATATACTGTCTAGGTTGGTCCTTAATTTTCTTCCAAGGAACCAGCATGTTTTAATTTCATGGCTGCAGTCACCATCTGCAGTGATTTTGGAGCCAAAGACAATAAAGTCTGTCACTGCTTCCATTGTTTCCCCATCTATTGGCCATGAAGTGATGGGACCGGATGCCATGATCTTAATTTTCTGAATGTTGAGTTTTCAGCCAGCTTTTTCACTCTCCTCTTTCACTTTCATCAAGAGGCTCTTTAGTTCTTCCTCACTTTCTGCCATAAGGATGGTGTCATCTGCATATCTGAGGTTATTGATATTTCTCCTGGAAATCTTGATTCCAGCCTTTGCTTCATCCAGCCTGGTATTTCGCATGATGTACTCTGCATAGAAGTTAAATAAGCTGGATGACAATATACAGCCTTGATGTACTCCTTTCCCAATTTGGAACCAGTTCGTTGTTCCATGTCTGGTTCTCAATGTTGGTTTTTAACCTGCATACAGATTTCTCAGGAAGCAGGTCAAGTGGTCTGGTGTTCCCATCTCTTTAAGAAATTTTCACAGTTTGTTGTGATTCACACAATCAAAGGCTTTGGTATAGTCAATAAAGCAGAAGTAGATGTCTTTCTGGAACTCTCTTGCTTTTTTGATGATCCAACGGATGTTGGCAATTTGATCTCTGGTTCCTCTGCCTTTTCTAAAACCAGCTTTAACATCTGGAAGTTCATGGTTCACATACTGTTGAAGCCTGGCTTGGAGAATTTTCAGCAATACTTTGCTAGTGTGTGAGATGAGTGCAACTGTGCAGTAGTTTGAGCATTCTTTGGCATTGCTTTTCTTTGGGATTGGAATGAAAACTGACCTTTTCCAGTCCTGTGGCCACTGCTGAGTTTTCCAAATTTGCTGACATACTGAGTGCAGCACTTTCACAGCATCATCTTTTAGGATTTGAAATAGCTCAACTGAAATTCCATCACCTCCACTAACTTTGTTTGTAGTGATGCTTCCTAAGGCCCACCTGACTTTGCATTCCAGGATGTCTGGCTCTAGATGAGTGATCACTCCATCATGGTTATCTTGGTCATGATCATCTTTTTTATATAGTTCTGTGTATTCTTGACACCTCGTCTTAATATCTTCTGCTTCTGTTAGGTCCATCTTTTCTGTCCTTTATTGTGCCCATCTTTGCATGAAATGTTCCCTTGGTATCTCTAATTTTCTTGAAGAGATCTCTAGTTTTCCCCATTCTATTGTTTTCCTCTGTTTCTTTGCACTGATCACTGAGGAAGGCTTTCTTATCTCTCCTTGCTATTCTTTGGAACTCTGCATTCAAATGGGTATAACTTTTCTTTTCTCATTTGCCTTTAGCTTTTCTTCTTTTCTCAGCTATGTAAGACCTCCTCAGACAATCATTTTGCATTTCTTTTTCTTGGGGATGGTCTTGATCACTGCCTCCTGTACAATGTCACAAACCTCTGCCCATAGTTATTCAGGCACTCTGTCTATCAGATCTAATCCCTTGAATCTATTTGTCACTTCCATTGTATAATCGTAAGGGATTTGATTTAGGTCATACCTGAATGGTCTAGTGGTTTTCCCTACTTTCTTCAGTTTAAGTCTGAATTTGGCAATAAGGAGTTCATGATCTGAGCTGTAGTCAGCTCCCAGTCTTGTTTTTGCTGACTGTATAGAGCTTCTCCATCTTTGGCCACAAAGAATATAACCAATTTGATATCAGTATTGACCATCTGGTGATGTCCATGTGTAGAGTCTTCTCTTGTGTTGTTGGAAGAGGGTGTTTGCTATGACCAGTGCGTTCTCTTGGCAAAACTCTGCTAGCTTTTGCCCTGCTTCATTTTGTATTCCAAGGCCAAATATGCCTGTTACTCCAGGTATCTCTTGACTTCCTACGTTTGCATTTCAGTCCCCTATAATGAAAAGGACATCCTTTTTGGGTGTTAGTTCTAGAAAGTCTTGTAGGTCTTCATAGAGCTGTTTAACTTCAGCTTCTTCGGCGTTACTGATTGGGGCATAGACTTGGATTACCGTGATATTGAATGGTTTGCTTTGGAAATGAACAGAGATCATTCTGTCGTTTTTGAGATTGCACCAAGTACTGCATTTCAGACTCTTTTGTTGACTATGATGGCTACTCCATTTCTTCTAAGGGATTCTTGCCCACAGTAGCAGATATAATGGTCATCTGAGCGACTTCACTTTCACTTTTCCCTTTCATGCACTGGAGAAGGAAATGGCAACCCACTCCAGTATTCTTGCCTGGAGAATCCCAGGGACAGCGGAGCCTGCTGGGCTGCCGTCTATGGGGTCGCACAGAGTTGAACACTACTGAAGCTACTTAGCAGCAGCAGCAGCAGCAGAGTTAAATTCACCCATTCCAGTCCATTTTAGTTCACTGATTCCTAAAATGTCGATGCTCACACTTGCCATCTCCTGTTTGACCTCTTCCAATTTGCCTTGATTCATGGACCTAACATTCCAGATTCCTATGCAATATTGTTCATTACAGCATCGGAATTAACTTCCATCACCAGTCACATCCACAGCTAGGCGTTGTTTTTGCTTTGACTCCATTCCTTCATTCTTTCTGGAGTTATTTCTCCACTCTTCTCTGGTAGCATATTGGGCACCGACCTGGGGAGTTCATCTTTCAGTGAACTCATCTTTTTGCCTTTTCATACTGTTCATGGGGTTCTCAAGGCAAGAATACTGAAGTGGTTTGCCATTCCCTTCTCCAGTGGACCATGTTTTGTCAGAACTCTCCACTGTGACCCGTCCGTCTTGCGTGGCCCTGCATGGCACAGCTCATAGTTTCACTGAGTTAGACGAGGCTGTGGTCCATGTGATCAGTTTGATTAGTTTTCTGTGATTGTGGTTTTCATTCTGTCTGCCCTCTGAAGGATGAGGATAAGAGGCTTGTGGAAGCTTCCTGATGGAAGAGATTGACTGTAGGGGAAACTGGGTCTTGTTCTGATGGACAGGGCCATGCTCAGTAAATCTGTAATCCAATTTTCTGTTGATGAGTGGGGCTGTGTTTCCTCTGAGCTCAACAACCTCTCTAGACATAAATATGCTGCATCACCAATATTTAGTGTATAAGGAAGGTAAACTAGGAAGCAGATAGAGCTTGGATGTTTGTTTATTTGAAAGTAATTGACATTCAATTTCAATAAACACGTAGTCACTGAGTTCCCACTCCACAGGCACTGGTGTAAAGGAAGTGAAAAAAGGTAAGAACAAACTGTCTTAAAAAACTTCAAGTCTAGTTTGGGATACACCATTCAAACTTAAGAAAAATTAAATATTACAGGATTTTAATATTTAATAGTAGCATGAAATATTTTACAGGAAATCACATGCTAATCCATGATGCAGACAATAGTGAGTCATAAAATAATCATCGCTGGAAAGAACCTTTGGAATCATGTCACCCAAATTTCTCATTTGTGTCTCTAAGCTGGTGCACACAACATGTTTGGTAGTTGTTTTTCTGTCTGCCTGCTCTGTTATCTATGACTCACCCATCCTCTCAGGCCCTTGGGGTTAAGGGCTTCATTTGGGCTATTGCCACAGGTTAAGTCTTCTTCGTAAGGGGAAAAATTTGTCTGAAGCACTCAGTGAAGTTTGTGGCAGTGAAATGAAACTGAATGTGTCGGGTACATCATTGTAGTCCACCGTGCATTCCAATAATATGTGATCAGTGAATGAAGATGGGCCAAAAAAGACAGGAGCTCTGGGAAAGAGGGAAGAGCATGAGCTGTCATGTTCAAAACACCATCCACCATGTGTCAATTGCACTTTATTGGGGAAATTAGTGAATTCTTGTGGATCTTTCTAGTCCCTGTATAAATCTAGCTGGTATACATTTCTAGCCTTATTCCTGGTAGTAGTGTTAGGTGCTCATTTGTGCCCAACTCTTTGTGACCCCATGGACTGTAGCCCACGAGGCTCCTCTGTCCATGGGATTCTCCAGGCAAGAATACTGAAGTGGGTTGCCATATTCTCCTCCAGGGGATCTTCCCGACACAAGGCTTGAACCCAGGCCTCCTGCATTGCTAGATTCATTTAAAAACCCTATCTTTCTTTTATCTTTTAATTTATTTCATATTTCATTGTTTATCAATTCAATTTGTATCATCAGAATAATTTTTTGAGACTTTGAAGATTTAAAAAAAATGTATTGATTTATTTGTCTACATTGGGTCTCAGTTGTGGCATGTGGGTGCTTTGTTGCAGCATATGGGATCTTTTGTTGTGGCACACAGGCTTAGATGCCCTGTGGCACCTGAGATCCTATTTTCCTGATCAAGGAACTGCTTTTCCAGTCCCCAGAGGACACATGGAGCAGTGTAAGGGACGCCTTTTGCTGGATGAATATGGGAAGGTACTCCCAGCCTGGCCCTCCCATTGGTAGATGGAGGAGGAGGAGAAGCCTACTGTGGTCCATCGGCTGAGCTTTCTAGGGGGTGTTTTGCAGCTGGACTGGGAGGTCAGCTGATGGAGAAGGTTCCCCTCCTTGACGCTGGAATATATGAGGAAGGGCTGTAGCTGACAACATGACCAAGAACAGTGTGACCTAGTAACTGCTGTAGCCAAAGGAGCAAGGAGGGTCTGTTCAATGCAATGCTTTGCTTAATTCTCCCTGGTGGTCCAGAAGAGGAATAGTACATTAAGTTTCTTGAGAACTTTCTCATTTTCAGGAGGTTCTGGAAAATAATTTAAGAAGCCATTGGAGGGTTTTTTTCCCCCTCCCAATTTTATACTCTTTGAACAGAATTTTCAAGCAAAAAAGAAATTAGAATGCCCTACCCTCCCAATCCTCCTGGACCTGAGGGCTGACTTGAACCTGGGGTAGACCCCCTCAGGGAGACGTGGTGGGTCCCAAAGCTGCTATAAAGAGCTGAGGGTGGGGCTATTCAAAGCCAGCAGGCTAATAGCCCACACACCCACCTGCCCCAGCACTGAACACTGCTGGCACCACTGGCTTGAATTAGATTGATGTTCGGTGGTCCCTTTGGTGCCTTAAAATTTCTCTGCAATCGCTGCCCCCACTTCTCATGAGAAGGCTCTGATGTCCCAGAGAGACAAACCCAGGTTCAGAATGAAACCAGGTGTGTGGTTTTATCAACCATTCACAGTACTGCATTTTTAGCTTATTAACATGCTATCTACTTAGTCCCAATAGGACTTTCTTTAATGTAATCACACACACCACTCAGTAACCGTTATCTTCATGTTGTATGTATCACCTTAAAAACTGATATCTCACAACTAGTGGCTGTCTGTAGTCTGATGGAACACCTTTTAAAGTCCTGCAGGCTACAGGGAAAATGCAGAAACCAATGTCTCGAGGAAGCGATGAGGGTCAAGGAGGATCCGGCCTGGCCTCTGCTTTCCTGTCATGTTGCTTGTCTGGGTTCCTTTCCATTTCTCTCCTGGAGTGTCTCCTTTCACATTTTGCAGTTATGATTTGAGACATGTTCATTCTTTGAAACTCAACTTCTGTTTTTTGGAGAATTGACTAAGTGCCTGAACAGAGCAGAGATATGGAAGGAAAGGAGGAAGGAACAAAAGCAAGAACTGTTTGAAGAAAAAACCAACCCAGTCTATCTGATCACTGCGTATCCAAAGCAAGGGAAAAGAGAAATGAAAGCTGACTCCAGGGTTTTAAGCCTGGAGATGAGAGAGTATCCAATATCATCACCACTGAGAGAAAGAGAAATGAGCAGGAGGGTTCAATTTGAAAGCAAGATAATTTTCTCATTTTTAAAGATGTAGTTTAAAGCAACACATAGTCATTGTGTCCTTGTATGATAACAAATTGGGAAAGAAAAAGAAAAAATAAATAGAGGTAAATTTTTGGTATACATTTTCCTGACTAGTATCAATATGTGTGTTTTAAAGTATAAATTGTATTATAATTTACCTAAAATTGTATGACCTGCTCTTTTAACACTTAACTATATGAGGTAAACCTTCTAGATGATTGTATGCCCTATTACAGTGACATTTTGCGTAACCACATTAAAGTCCATCATGCATATAATTTATTGTACCAACAGTCTCTTGTTAAATATTAAGGTTGTTTCAGATTTTTGGTTACATTCAATTATTTTGCAATAGCTATTCTTGTAGCTAAATATTTGTTCATACTCACGATTCTTTCTTTATTCATTTATTTTTCGAATACATATTGAGTGCTGAACCCATGGGATCAAAAATAAATATGAAACCACTCCAATCCTCAAGATTCACACACTTTAGGGCAGGGAGACAGACAAGTAAATAGGCTTAAACTTATGAGGCAAGTGTTAGACTCTAATTCTCTGATTCCCTAGAATATTTTATTGTTTAGAATTTAATTTAAAATGTATATCCTCAACACTGGGTAAAATATCATGATGACTCCCTTAGATTAATTTTTAGAAGTGAAGTTGTGATTCAACATTTCAAAGTTTTCAATCCATTTTTCCCAGCTGATCGTGGGAAATGCTACATCAGTTTTACCCCTGGTGATGGTACAGCAGAGGTTGCCGAGTCTCCTCTGATGTCCATGCTTCCCTCTGTCTCAGGGTGATAGATCTCTCCAAGTTGCAGCTGGCTCTCTGTGTTCCAGCTGCAGATTAATTTCCTAGCATCCGTGCGACTAGGTATGGCTATAAGATTCATTCTGGCAACTGGGATGTGCAGGGAAGGACATGTTTGCAACTCTCGGTCCTTACCTGATAGATCTGTCCTCTGGACATCCTCCTGTTGATTCCTTTGTTGATGGCTGAGAAATGTGATAACAGGAGAATCTGGGAAATGTGCTGGGGATGGCAGAGCCAGCACAGACTCTGGGGTGTCTTCTCCTAGATTGTCATGGGAGTGAGAAATAAACTTCCATACTGTTTTTACACATGTATCGGGTCGGCCAAAAAGCTGCTTGGGTTTGCATGACATCTTATGGAAAAGTCTGAATTATTTTTTTTGCCAACCCACTATTTTTGTTGTTGTTACCTTGTGGCTCAGATGGTAAAGAATCTGCCTGCAATAAGGGAGACCTGGGTTTGATCCCTGGGTTGGGAAGATCCCTTGGAAGAGGGCATGGCAACCCACTGCACTGTTCTAGCCTGAAGAATCCCCACGGACAGAGAAGCCTGGTGGGCTACAGTCCATGGGGTCTCAAAGAGTCGGACACGACTGAGTGAGTGAGCACAGCACACCCAGTGTAGCTAAACCTGCACCCAGTTCATATAAGCAGCATTTAAGAGAATCTCTCCCCCTAAATCCCCACTGACCCTTTGCAACTTAAGACCAAAACTCTTCTCTTAATTTTTACTTCTTTCATGATGGCCCAAATTCTATCTTCTTTTATTTACATGTTTAATGGTAATAAAATTACTTTGGACTTGTTAATTGGAATTTTAAAAAGCTGTTCCACGTTTTGCTCTTAATTTAACCCAGTTTAACCTAATTTACCTTGGAGAAGGAAATGGCAACCCACTCCAGTGTTCTTGCCTGGAGAATCCCAGGGACGGGGGAGCCTGGTGGGCTGAAGTCCATGGGGTCGCGAAGAGTCGGACACGACTGAGCGGCTTCATTTCACTTCACTTCACCAGTATCCTTGCCTGGAAAATCCCATGGACAGAGGAGCCTAGTAGGCTATAGTTCGTGGGGTCTCAAAGAGTCAGACATGACTGAGAGAATAACATTTTCACTTTTTCAACCTAATTTAACTCTGGAGTCACCCTTTACTTCTCTTTCTCAAAGTCACTTCTAACCTGTCAAGAAACGTTTTGTCTCTACTTTCCAAATAGATCCAGAAATCTGACTCCTTACTTCCACAGCTACCAGCCATCCTGTTCCCAGCCCCCTTACCTCTCTCATCTTTTCCCAAAAGAACAGGCAAGTTGGGATCCTTTAGAAGCAACACAAGTTCACTGCACATCTCTGCTCAAATCCGCCTGCTTCCCATCACACCCAAAAAAAGAGCCAGCGTTCTTTGCTGTAGCCTCAACAGCCTCCTTGCTGATCCTGAATGGGTCAGACACACCCTGAACAAAGCCCTTTGCACTGGCTCTTCCCTCTGTTTATTTTTTGACCAGATATATTCATGGCTCACTCTCACCTCCTCCAGATCTCTGCTGAAATGCTACCTCCTCAATGAAGCTCATCCTGACCACACTGTTTAAAACTGCAAGAAGTCTTGTCAGCCTGGCAGTCCTGTTCTCTTTCCTGTTTATTTCCCTGTAGCATGTATCTCTTCTGAATATACTAAATACTAAAAAATATATATATTTAATAAGCTTTTTATTTTCTGTCTCCTTTCACTAGAATATACATGGCATGGGAATGAGGACTTTATTGCTGCTCTATGTGAAATGCATAGGACAACATCTGGCACATAGTAGGTATTTTTGTTTCCCATCATTGCTGTAACAAATTACCCCAAATTTGGTGGCTTAAAACAACATGTTATCTTACAGCTCTAATATTAACTTTTTGGCAGAGTTGTGTTCCTTCCTCTGTAGGTTCTAGGGAAAATATGTTCCCTTGCTTTTGTCTCTTCTAAGGGCTGCTGACATTCCTTGCCTCATGGCTGTGCTTCATGACAACCCTTGCTTCCATCATTACATCTTCTCTGATGATGTAATGGACATCTTCTACACTTTTCCTCCCTATTTCCCTTATAAGGACACGTGATTACATTGGGCCCACCTGGTATGTTAGTTTGGGCTTACCTAGTAACCAAATACATAGACTGGGTGGCTTCAGCAACAGAAATGAATTTTCTCACAGGTCTGGAGGCTGGAAGTCTGAGATTAGGGTACAAGCTGGGTTGGGTTTGGGGGCTTCCCTGGTGGCTCAGTGGTAAAGAATCCATCTGTCAATGCAGGAGATGTGGATTCGATCCCTGGGTGGGGAAAATCAGCTGGAAGAGGAAATGACAAACCAGTCCAATATTCTTGCCTGGGAAATCCAATGGACAGAGGACCCTGGTGGGCTACAGTCCATGGGATCGCCAAGAGTTGGACCTGACTGAGCACAGCACTGCACAGGGATGGGTTCAGGCGAGAGAGCTCTCTTGTTGAATGAGTGAATAAATTCCTTGGAATATTAAAGAAGTTTCAGGTTTTGGTCTGGTTGCTGTACATTTAATTCTAGATCAGGCCAGACTGACCTCGCCTCTGGCATTCCAGTGGTTGTTCCCAGAGGATCTTGGTGGTGGAAGCTCCCCACCCCGATCTGATGACACAGCCCCAAGTCAGTTCCCCTGAACTCTCGCTTCAGCTCTCCTCCCATGGAGGTTCAGTCAGCTTGTTGGATAGTGCAAACTGGTAACCAGTTCCCATTTCATTCCTGTTTCTGCTTTTCAGGTTTCTCAAGCTTCAGAATGCGCTGTAGCCCGTGCCACAGTATTGCCCTCTCAGCGCTTACGGTTCATCTCCTCTAACATCATTCCCAGGTCACACTTCCTACAAGGGTGCTGGGGGGTCTCTCCCTTCCTCCTGCCATGGGGAGCAGGACTGGGGGGCCAGTACTTCAGTAACCATAGGTTGGAGTTTTGTAAGAACGATTGGTTACAAGCTCAACTATACTATAGTTGCTACAGGACCTAAGGGGGGATAGTAAACTGCTGCTCGTTTGTTTGTTCATTCCACCAGTGTTTACTGAGCACTTTGCAAGGCAGGAGGGCACCAGGCTCTGCCCTTGAGAAGTCCACTAGAGAAAATGCCGCAGGAGCACAGAGAGAGAGAGACATGTGCTTCCTCTAAACCACAAAGATGCTGCTGCCCTACACCAGCGGTGTGTGGCTCCTGGGGACAGAGCTCAGACTCTCTGACAGAAGGTGCAGCAAGGCAGACTCTGTGGGAGGGGTGATATTTGATTTGCTGTGTCTTCACCAGGTAGCGATCTCTCCGTCACAGTCACAGGGAATGTTTGGGCAGAAGACTGAGAAGATTGGAGGAGACTCCTCCACTGGTGGAAGTTTAGATCATATGACTCCAAAGCTTTCTTCCAAGATTTCATTTTTATTATTATTATTATTAGGGTGGAGTCCCAGGCTGGATAAAGTCATAAGATTAGGTATATAGGTCATGGTCAGCATCAAACGTCAGAACCCACTCTGGCCGGCTTAAGCAGAAAAAGGATTTGTTTATGAAAGGATGTTAAGTCACTCACACAATGGTTGGGATGCTTTTCAAAACACGGTGGAGGCTGTGCTTTTAGGAACAGGAAACCACTCCCATTCTTGTTGCCGCCAAGCGCTGGGAGCCCGCGTCACCAGGGGGTCATCACTAGATGACCACAAGAATGATTGCTGAGACCTGGCTTCCCTTCCCTTCACTGCCCTGTCTCTGTCATTACCATCTGCTCCTCAAGATGCAACTCTTTCTTTTTTGATGTAGCCTTCATCAGAATATGGGTTACTTGTTTGGCATTTCCTTTTATGTTATAGCACAGCTTTTTTTTTGTTTTCCCCTGGGAGATATAGTTGAGAAAGAAAAGAATCAGGGGGAAGAAAACACTTAAATCAGAGATCATTTCCATTCACATAGCATCAATCCTTGTTGATCACTGCACCCACAGGTACTTCAAAACTGAGTTAATCCTAATGCAGTTATTCAGCTGACATGTTTCCTTTTTTCTCTCTTTCTGTCCTTTTTCTTTCTCTTCTGGGGTAAGGGATGGAGAGTTAATATTTATAAAGTAAAGACAAAAGGAAGAAAATTCCCTCCTCTGATTCCATGTCTCAAAGATAGATATTTTCAACCACAAGAGATTTTTTTTTAAAAAAAATCTAAATTTGCAACACAATTTATGAAACATTCTCCGGTTGGGGATTTCCCTATTGTCTGCTGTTGCAAACATCACTGCAATGGGTGTGTGTGCATGTATATCTTTATGCATTTGTTGCTACTATTGCTATAAGATAGAGTCCGTGAAGTGGAATTTCTGGATCAGATGGCCTGGGTATGTGTATTTTTTATAGACGATGATAAATTACCCTCTTCCAAAGTTGGAAGATTTACACAGGTTGACCAGGCTCTGGAACAACAGTTTCCCTTGAGGGCAAGCCTTGCTGAGGAGGACAGAGAGTGATGAGCTCATTTTATTTAGTTATTAATTAAGTTTTATTGGATAGAGTTGCTTTACAAAGTTGTGTTAGATTCTACTTTACAGTGAAATGAATCAGCCCTACATGTACATATATCCCCTCTTTCAGACTTCCTTCCCATTCAGGTCACCACAGTGCATTTAGTAGAGTTCTCTGTGCTATAGAGGATGTTCTCATTAGTTATCTATTTTTTACCTACACACTATTGATATTATGTATGGGTGCATTTTAGAATAGTTAGTTTTCCCCTTCTCCTGCCAGGAGCAGGAAGGGATTTTTCTCATTTCACAGTAAGAATCTGGTAGGGCTCGTGGAGATAACATTGGCAAAAGTGTGGGGGTTGCTTAAAATTGGGTCCCTTCAGAGGTTTTCCCTCTTCCCAGGAATTTCCCTGGTGGCTCAAATGGTAAAGCATCTACCTGCAGTGTGGGAGACCTGGGTTCGATCCCTGGGTCAGGAAGATCCCTTGGAGAAGGAAATGGCAACCCACTCCAGTATTCTTGCTTGGAAAATCCCCATGGACAGAGGAGCCTGGTTGGGCTACAGTCCCTGGGGTTGCAAAGAGCCAGTCATGACTGAGCAAATTCACTTTCAGAGCTTTTAACTCTCAAGCTTGCCCCAACTGAATCTCCAGAGATCTATCAATTACAGCGTTAAGTTTTCCTACTCTATTGGGTTCAGCTGTGGGCTTCTGCGCCTAGTAGGCTATGCTCCTCTGTAGTTCCCCGTCTATCTTTCCAGTTTTCAGGGCAGCCGTTTGCCCCATGACCTCACTTGTTTGACGCACCTAAGAAGAGCCATTGAATTTCAGTTTGTTCAGCTTTATTTCTTATTGTGAGGATGGAAGTGATGACTTCCCATTTCTTTACAAGTAAACTGGAAAACTCAAACACTTTGACTCAAATCTTTAAGTTTTCTTATGGACTCCTAAAACCCTATAAAATCTCTCTCAACAAAGTATATTGGATATTCCCCTGTTCCTTTTGTGTTTTATTTGTTTCCTGAAGACATTTCTCCTGAAGCTGTCTATCCTCATTCTCCCATCTGGAATGAGGGAGCGTGTGTTAGTCGCTCAGTTGTGTCTGACTCTTTGCGACCCCATGGACTGTAGCACACCAGGCTCCTCTGTCCGTGGAATTTTCCAGGCAGGAGTACTGGAGTGGATTGCCATATCCTTCTCCAAGGGATCTTCCACATGCAGGGATCAAACCCAGGTCTCCTGCATTGCAGGCGGATTCTTTACCCTCTGAGCCACCAGGGAAGCCCCCCACCGCTGCCCCAATCTGGAATGCTCTGCCCTAAATTGGCTGCATCCTGAGATTTCCTTTTGCTATAATCCTACAAATTCACTTTGTATTTATCCTGCCTTCTATCCTCTGTTTCATGAAATCTACATTTTCTCTTTTGGGGGGTTTACTTCCTTGTTTTCGTGGAACACATTTTTATAACTTCAGGTGCCTGGAAAGCACTTTTAAAAAGAACTTTAATATCTGAAATGTCTATTCTGCTGTCACTTGTGATTATTAGTTTGGTGGGGTACAGAAAATTCTAGGTTGAAAATAATTTTCCTTCAGAATATTGAAGGTGTAGCTCCACTGTTCTCTAATTTTCAGCATTTCTTTTGAGAAGTCCAAGGCTACTTTCTTGTTGTTTTTTTTTTCCCCCTGTCTTCTGGAAGCTAGAAAGTCTTATCTTTATCTTTGGGATTCTGAAGTTCTGCAATGGTGTGCCTTACTTTGGCTTTTTTTTTTTAAAATCATTATTGTGCTTCTCAGACCTATTTAACTAGAAATGCGTGTCCTTAAACACTAAGACATTTTACATTTTCTCCATTCTCTCACTTAAACACCTAGAAGTTGGATGTTTGATTTCCTAAATTTTCCTTATTTTTTCTTTCCTCTTTTCCAATGCTTTATTTATTTATTTATTGTACTTGTTTCTGAGAGATTTTCTTATTTTCCAATACTTTTGCCAATTTAAAATTTTTATTTTTACTTGTTATCATATTCTTAATTTTCAAGGGTTCTTTTTTTGGCTCTCCATTGTTCTGGGAACTGGTGATGGACAGCGAGGCCTGGTGTGCTGCAGTCCATGGGGTCTCAAAGAGTCAAACACGACTGAGCGACTGAACTGAAATGAATTGTTCCAATATTTATCCTTATCCTGTTCTTGTATCATAGATGCAATGTTTTCTCTTGATTGAAATTATTAATGATGGCTTTTGGACTCTTCCATGAGGAGGTCCCCTTCACCTATCTGGTGCTTCCTGGCTTTGTTCCCTTATATTTAAGAGTGAATCACTATACCTAGGACATGGAAGCAACCTAGATGTCCATCAAAAGATGAATGGATAAAGAAGTTGTGGCATGTATATACTATGGAATATTACTCAGCCATAGAAGGGAATGAATTTGAGTTAGCTATAGTGAGGTGGATGAACCTAGAGCCTGTTATTCAGAGTGAAGTAAGTCAGAAAGAGAAAAACAAATATTGTATATTAATGTATATATATAGAATAAAGAAAAATAATACTGATGAACCTGTTTACAGAGAAGAGATGGAGATGCAGACATAGAGAATGGACTAGTGGACACAGCAGGGAAGGGGAGGGTAGGACAAATTAAGAAAGTAGCATTGACATATATACACTATCATGTGTAAAACAGATAACTGGTGAGAAGCTGCTGTATAACACAGGGAGCCCAGCCTGGAGCTCTGTAATGACCTAGAAGGGTGGAATGGGAATGCAGCCGGGAGGGAAGCTCAAGAGGGAGGGAATATACGTATAATTATGGCTGATTTGCATTGGTGTATGGCAGAAACCAACACATTGTACAGCAATTATCCTCCAATAAAAAAGGAAGAGTAAATATATATATTTATATACATATTATATTAAATATATTTTATATTTAATATAAAAGTAATATGTATATTTATAAACATTTGTATTTATATTTAATATAATATATTTTATATTAAATATATTTATATATTTATATTAATATATTATATATATATATAAAAGAATAAATCACTAAGAAGCTGTCTGGAATCTTTATGTGCATAGGCAGAGTTTGTAACGGAGCGTTGCTACCAGGTACCCTGATGGAGTCCTGGAACTAGCCTGGGAGAGCATTGGGGGTCCCACTGCTGGCTATGCAGAATTTGATTTACTTAGTTAAGTTTTAATTCCTTGCTTCACCCACATTATTCTCCATGTATGCTGTTCCCAAGGCGGTAGCCTCTTTGGATCCATTTCTCCAGAGAGAATAAGTTTCCTGTGGAGCTAGCAGATGAGTAGAGCAGTCTGTGCGTAGGATGGAAAGCTGGGATCTAACGGCTCCGTTCTCTGCCCTCTAGCTGCCCCTCTCCTTGCGGTATCTCTGCTGTCGATCTTTTCTGGAGCGCTGTTAGGTACACCATCTTGCTTCTCATACAACTCTTCCTCAGTTAACTCACTCACCAGCCCTTCATCTTCATTTCCTTCAAGTACACTAACCTCTCTCAATTTTACTGAGATGGCTGTGTCTGTCCTTGTTGTACTGGGGTGGGGGGAGTTGAGGAAAAAAAGGAAGTAGAAACATCTTCAGTCTAGCAGCGCAATGTCCTAAGTCCCTAATGGCCATGCTCTTTGCTGCTAGACGTTAACCTGGTGTCAGCACGTGTTTAGTCGGTGCAGCAGGACAGTTCCAGGCTAGAGAGGCAGTGGTGTTGCTTGGGAGGATAAGGGGAAGACCTGAGCCTTTGGACTCCCTGCTCCACTCGGGAGAGGTGAAAGCGGGGATACGTCAGATGCACACAGAGCCCGAAAGAGCGTCTCTGAGGATCACACGGCTCACAGCTTGTCTCACGCAGTGAAACTAGTCCGTGCCGGGTGGGCCACCCAAGATGGCGGGGCATGGTGGAGCGGTCTGACAGAACGTGGTCCACTGGAGAACGGATGGCAAACCACTTCAGTATTCCTGCCCTGAGAACCCCATGGACAGCAGGAAAAGGCAAAAAGATAGCACACTGAAAGAGGAACTCCCCAGGTTGGTAGGTGCCCAGTATGCTACTGGAGATCAGTGGAGGAATAACTCCAGAAAGAATGAAGAGACAGAGCCAAAGCAAAAACAACACCCAGTTGTGGGTATGACTGGTGATCGAAGCAAGGGCCGATGCTGTAAAGAGCAATATTGCATAGGAACCTGGAATGTTAGGTCCACGAATCAAGGCAAATTGGAAGTGGTCAAACAGGAGATGGCAAGAGTGAACATTGACATTCTAGGAATCAGCAAACTAAAATGGACCGGAATGGGTGAATTTAACTCAGATGACCATTATATCTACTACTGTGGGCAGGAATCCCTTAGAAGAAATGGAGTAGTCATCATGGTCAACAAAAGAGTATGAAATGCAGAACTTGGATGCAATCTCAAAAGCGACAGAATGATCTCTGTTCATTTCCAAGGCAAACCACTCAATATCACAGTAATCCAAGTCTATGCCCCAACCAGTAACGCTGAAAAGCTGAAGTTGAACAGTTCTATGAAGACCTACAAGACCTTCTAGAACTAACACCCAAAGAAGATGTGCTTTTCATTATAGGGGACTGGAATGCAAAAGTAGGAAGTCAAGAAACACCTGTAGTAACAGGCAAATTTGCCTTGGAGCATAGAATGAAGCAGGGCAAAGGCTAATAGAGTTCTGCCAAGAGAATGGACTGGTCATAGCAAACATCCTCTTCCAACAACACAAGAGAATACTCTACACATGGACATCACCAGATGGTCAACACCAAAATTAGATTAATTATATTCTTTGCAGCCAAAGATGGAGAAGCTCTATACAGTCAGCAAAAACAAGACTGGGAGCTGACTGTGGCTCAGATCATGAACTGCTTATTGCCAAATTCAGACTGAAATTGAAGAAAGTGGAGAAAACCACTGGACTATTCAGGTATGACCTAAATAAAATCCCTTATGATTATACAGTGGAAATGAGAAATAGATTTAAGGGGCTAGATCTGATAGACAGAGTGCCTGATGAACTATGGATGGAGGTTTGTGACATTGTACAGGAGACAGGAATCAAGACCATCCACAAGAAAAAAAAAATGCAAAAATGCAAAATGGCTGTCTGAGGAGGCCTTACAAATAGCTGTGAAAAGAAGAGAAAAGCAAAGGAGAAAAGGAAAGATATTCCCACTTGAATGCAGAGTTTCAACGAATAGCAAGGAGAGATAAGAAAGCCTTCCTCAGTGACCAATGCAAAGAAATAGAGGAAAACAATAGAATGGGAAAGACTAGAGATCTCTTCAAGAAAATTAGAGATACCAAGGGAATATTTTTTGCAAAGATGGGCTCAATGAAGGACAGAAATGGTATGGACCTAACAGAAGCAGAAGATATTAAGAAGAGGTGGCAAGAATACACAGAAGAACTGTACAAAAAAGATCTTCACGACCCAGATAATCACGATGGTGTGATCACTCAGCTAGAGCCAGATATCCTGGAATGTGAAGTCAAGTGGGCCTTAGGGTGCATCACTAGGAACAAAGCTAGTGGAGGTGATGGAATTCCAGTTGAGCTATTTCAAATCCTCAAAGGTGATGCTGTGAAAGTGCTGCACTCAATATGTCAGCAAATCTGGAAAACTCAGCAGTGGCCACAGGACTGGAAAAAGTCAGTTTTCATTCCAATCCCAAAGAAAGGCAATGCCAAAGAATGCTCAAACTACCGCACAATTGCACTGTCTCACATGCTAACAAAGTAATGCTCAAAATTCTCCAAGCCAGGCTTCAGCAATACGTGAACCGTGAACTTCCAGATGTTCAAGCTGGTTTTAGAAAAGGCAGAGGAACCAGAGATCAAATTGTCAACATCTGTTGGGTCATCAAAAAAGCAAGAGAGTACCAGAAAAACATCTATTTCTGCTTTATTGACTATGCCAAAGCCTTTGACTGTGTGGATCACAATAAACTGTGGAAAATTCTTAAGGAGATAGGAATACCAGACCACCTGACCTGCCTCTTGAGAAATCTCTATGCAGGTCAGGAAGCAACAGTTAGAACTGGACATGGAACAACAGACTGGTTCGAAATAGGAAAAGGAATACATCAAGGCTGTATATTGTCACCCTGCTTATTTAACTTATATGCAGAGTATATCATGAGAAACGCTAGGCTGGAGGAAGCACAAGCTGGAATCAAGATTGCTGGGAGAAATATCAATAACCTCAGATATGCAGATGACACCACCCTTATGGCAGAAAGTGAAGAAGAACTAAAAGGCCTCTTGATGAAAGTGAAAGAGGAGAGTGAAAAAGTTGGCTTAAAGCTCAACATTCAGAAAACTAAGATCATGGCATCCAGTCCCATCACTTCATGGCAAATAGATGGGGAAACAGTGGCTGACTTTATTTTTCTGGGCTCCAAAATCTATGCAGATGGTGAAATTAAAAGACGCTTACTCCTTGGAAGGAAAGTTATGACCAACCCAGACAGCATATTAAAAAGCAGAGACATTACTTTGCCAACAAAGGTCTGTCTAGTCAAGGCTATGGTTTTTCCAGTGGTCATGTATGGATGTGAGAGCTGGAGTATAAAGAAAGCTGAGCGCCGAAGAATTGATACTTTTAACTGTGGTGTTGGAGAAGACTCTTGAGAGTCCCTTGGACTTCAAGGAGATCCAACCAGTCCATCCTAAAGGAGATCAGTCCTGGGCGTTCATTGGAAGGGCTGATGTTGAAGCTGAAACTCCAATACTTTGGCCACTTGATGCAAAGAGCTGACTCATTGGAAAAGACCCTGATGGTGGGAAAGATAAAGGGCAGGAGGAAAAGGGGATGACAGAGGATGAGATGGTTGGATGGCATCACCAACTCAATGGACATGGGTTTGGGTGGACTCTGGGAGTTGGTGATGGACAGGGAGGCCTGGCGTACTGCGGTTCATGGGATCGCCAAGAGTCGGACATGACTGAGTGACTGAACTGAACTGAACTGAAGGTCTACTTGAGTCCCGGGTAGCTCATCAGAGCTGCAGTTTCCTGGGAACACGTTTGCTGTTGTCTTGATGACTTGATGACCACAAGATCTTCCTGTATATATAGCACAGGGAACTATATTCAGTATCCTGTGATAAGCCATAATGAAAAAGAATTATGAAGATGAGTGTATATATATGTATAACTGAGTCACTGTGCTGTACAGCAGAAATTAACATTTTAAATCAAATATACTTCAATAACATGTTTAAATATGCATATTTGTTGTAAAAAAAAAAAAGACTTCACAGAGCTCCCTTTTGTTGCCTTTTTTTTTTTTAATGATTTTTTTGTCTACCATTCATCTTTTGCTCCTTCCCCACCATCCAGCATTCTAGCTGCAGAATCTTGTTTTTCTACTTTTCTCCATGTTTACTATTTTAGGACCTTAAAAGCCTACAATCAGCTGCCTTAGATCACAGCTGTAACTGTACGCTTACTTCATCTTTTTCTCGAAACTTCCAATTCTCCTTCTCCTTCACCTTTTCTCTTCTGTGTACAAAGGTGTGCAGGGTTCTTCATCTTGAAAATATTTTCTCGAACTCTGAGAACCCTTTAAGTGACTATCATTTCTCATTCGCTCTCCTGGCTAGCTTGTCAGAAGATTGTGTGCTTGTGGCCTTTATTTTTTCATCTCACACAGACTCGCACTTAATGCTTTACACTGTAATCTGGCTTAAGCCCTGTTACAACCTAAAACATCTGTCTCCAAAATCTCCAAATGATCTAATTTCTAGGTCAGTTGTCTTTTCTCACCAAGTTTGATCATCCTTCCTTTTTGAAACGCTTACCTCCTTAGCTTGAAAAACACATTACCCTAGGACTTCTGGCCCACCCTGTGGGTTCTTTTTTTTATTTTCTTTTAATTCCACTCTATTCACTCCCTACAAGTGGAGATAAGGCTAGCCCTTGGCTTTTAGTTGTCCTTGGAATTTTTTTCAATATATATATATTTTTTAATGTGGACCATTTTTTAAAAGACTTGATTGAATCGGTTACAATATTGCTTTTGTTTTATGTTTTGGTTTTCTTGGCCAGGAAGCATGTGGGATCTTAGCTCTCCATGCACTGGGAAGTCTTAACCACAGGACCACCAGGGAAATCACAATTTTGATTTTTGAATGTCCTCATCCACTATCCTGGCATCAAAATTTCTGATCCTAATCTCCAATCTGTAACTGCCTTCTGAGCTTCATAGTAGTAATTCTAATTATTTGCTTAATACCTGGCTTACAAATTTGACTGACACTTAAAATTTAACATATTTAGCACTGAAGTCATCTTTCATCAGAAATTAATTACACCTCCTGATGTACTCAGGAACATCAATGGTGGTGTCGTTTTTATTTTCAGCTCATCTCAAAACATTTAAATTGTCATTTACTTTCCCCTCTTGCCTACCTGACACATGCAATCAGTTTTCTTTTTTTGTATTGTCTCTCATCTCTTTTTTTTTTTTTTGCATTTTTTTTTACCATGCTAGGCAGAAGCCTTCCTTAACTCATTGTGTACTTTACTATAGTTGCTTTTAAAGTGATCTTTCAGGTTCTAGTATCTCCCCCTCAATTTACTGACAGATCAGTTCACTAATATTGTCCCCTTTCTTAAAATAAATTGAGGCATCTTGCTGTTTGCCCTTATAGCTCCACTACAAAACCATTCTGTGGCTCCTGAGTTGGCTGACCACAAAAGCCCTTACAGATTTGAAGTTAAGCTACTGGACTGTAAATCAACTTTAGCTTTGTTTCAATGACAAATAAGCAGAACAAGGATAAAGCAGGTGGGAACAGAGCCTTGTTGCATTCCTAGTTCTTTAGGAAGGTGCATCTGATACTTAGGGGCTCTGAAAACCTCTGTGAAATGAAGAACTTACCAGGTCAGAGAAGCTCAGGGCCCTAGTCTCAGTGCCTTTTCAATCTTTTGGAGCTTGTCAGAGGTGTGCCAGGGGAAGTGGGGATGTTGGCCATTAAACTATTCCACAGTGACATTGTTTTGTGTTCTTTTTCCTGTTGTAGCATTAGACTTATCTGCAGTTTTAGTGGAGTGGGCCTGGGCTATTGCCCCCTGAAATACACATAGATGCAGGATGTCAAATATGGCCTTGCTGTGACCACTTCTCCCACCTGTGCTAAGACAGACATTACTAATCAATCTTGATTGATTAGTAGGCATTACTAATCAAGCCTCTTTTGTAAGCCGGGATGTGGCTCAATTGTCAGCAATGTGCTTCAGCCATTTCTTACTAGTGGTTTCCTTCATTAATTCCATAAATATGAGTGTAGCAACTATAATCGGAGAAGGCAATGGCACCCCACTCCAGTACTCTTGCCTGGAAAATCCCATGGACAGAGGAGCCTGGTAGGCTACAGTCCATGGGGTTGCTAAGAGTTGGACACGACTGAGCGACTTCACTTCCACTTTTCCCTTTGATGCACTGGAGAAGGAAATGGCAACCCACTCCAGTGTTCGTGCCCGGAGAATCTCAGGGACGGCGGAGCCTGGTGGGCTGCCGTCTATGGGGTCGCACAGAGTCGGACACGACTGAAGCGACTTAGCAGCAGCAGCAGCAGCAACTATAATGGATAGACATTATTCTAGGTGTTCCAGGTACTGCAAAGAAAAAGCCCCATGCCTTTTCTCATTGGGCTTACATTCTAGTTGAAGATAAAGGAAAAAAGTAAACCAACAAGATAATCTGGGTTATTCCTAAACTCGATGAGAAAAATAAAACAGGACAATGTAACTGAGAGTGACTGGGGGTAACTACTCTGGACAGAGAGTTGCTCTCAGAATGTGACACTTGTTCTAAGACCTGACTGAGGAGAAGCAGGTGGTTCTGAAAAGCATTCCAGAGAGAAATTGCCTTGAGGTTGAAAGCCAGTTTGGCTAGTTCCAAGGACAAGCAGGAGGTGTGTGTGGCTGGAACAGAGTAAAGAGTGGTATGACAAAAAGGCAAGGGTTGTTGATCTATTTTGTTAACTGTTAACTGTTGCATTCCCAGTGCCTAGAATAGTGCTCAGCACAAAACAAATGTTTATTTAATGAGTAAAAGAAGCTCTGATGTGATATAATAATAAAACCTATTAAAGACTTTATCCCTACCTACATTTTCAGCCCACTAGTTCCTTGCACTGTCAAATAGACTATTTTTTTTTTTTTACCATGAATACACTGAGGACACTTTTTTCTTCCATATTTTGCTTCCCCACATCCTTACCTCCCAGACTTTTTGCAAGTTTTACTATGTAACCCCAGATAGTACCATGTCTTATCTGTGAAACTTTTCCAACCAGCTCAAAATAGGATAATTTCTGCTACTGAATTCTTCAAATACCTGTCATAGGTGTCATTTGTTAACACTCACTGTAATAAACTGAACAACATTATTACCAACTTTCTTTGTCCTGTTTCTTCCAATCACTACTGTTCTTTTTAAGATTTTTTTTTGATCTGGACCATTTATAAAGCCTCTATTGAATTTATCACAATGCTGCTTCTGTTTTATATTTTGAGTTTTTGGCTGTGAGGCATGTGAGATCCTAGCTCCCTGACCAGGGATTGAACCTATATCCTTTGCATTGGAAGATGAAGTCTTAACCACTGGACCGCTAGGGAAGTCCCCATCACTACTGTTTCTGAGGGTGGGGGTTGTCACCTGTTTTGAAGGCTTGAACTCCTTGTGGTTGCTTTGCCCATGGTGGTTGCTGAGAGAAATTGTTTTAATGATCTCAGTATCTCCTCAGAGATGCTAGTGTCTGTGACTGGTGAGCTGGGAGCCCCCCATGGGGTTGATGTTTTGTTCAGGCCCAGGTGAGTCAGTGAACCCCCTTTCTGCTCCCTTCGCAAGCAAGGGCTCTGCTGGTCCCAGGAGCAGCCAGGAGAAGGGATGGGATGAAGGATGTTGGTCACCTTGACGACTCCCTTTAGGCTGTTGAAAATCATTATCACGACAAAAGTCAGTAAGTTTAAAAATCTCCTCCAATCTGTCCTCTGTACCTCAAAAACAAAAAAACCCCAAAAAACTCCTTTCCTTCGATGCATCAATAACTGTTTCTTCATATTCAAAGCACAGCAAATAATTAATCTCTTGTTTGTGGGAGAACAAAGCATTGAATGAAACCCACATTTTCGATGTGAAAGAATCAAAATAAAAGTGAACAAATGCCAAGCAGCAGCAGCAATTATTTACACTCCAGGAATCCAGAATTTAATAACCATGAACAGAACCTTGATAAACAGCAAGTTCTGGAAATAAAGTTTAATTATCATGAAATCTTTATCATTGGGTTGAATTAACTATCACGTGGGAATATCCTTGCAAATACTGAAAGCTATGATGTTCAACTGGAGATACATAGGCTTTATGTACCCCTCAGAGAGAGAACTTCAAATGTGAAGCATTTATTAGTCACCTTGGTTCTATTTTTGAATGACTGCTTTAAAAATCCATCTCTTTAAATCTCTCTCTCTCTTTCTCTCACTGTTGGTTAAATGACAGTAGCAATAAATACAATCTGCCCTGAGCAAACAGACCATACATCAATAAGTGAACACTTAGCCTAAGCTATTTTCCATGAGACCCATGAAGCATTTCTAATTGAAACTTAACAAGCTACAAGAAGCAGACACTCTAATCATCAGTTCTAGAAGGGAAATGTGAGCCTGGGTGCAGACATAGAAGCTTTTTAATTTATCCGGAAGAGAGTGTGACTGTATGCTTGCATGGTATAATTTTTTTTAATTGCTGGAGTGTCATTATTTGTTATTTCACATTTATTGAAAAGTGTAGATGCCACATGTAACAGAATAGTAATGTTTTGTTTTGACCTGATGGCCTAATCTTACTAAACCACTATAATATATGCTGGCTAGAGTTGGGAATATTTAATAAAACACTGGAATAAATTTGTGCTTACATTTTAAGGAAATTAATAGAAGCACCTTCATCTGCAAAATTTAAACTTTATTGATTTTAAGTTTGTATGAAACAGCAGTGCAGGGATGATAACTAGGTAAGAATAGATGTACCTCTATGAGGATCTTAGTCATTGATCATAGGAGCAGGTGTGCCATGATGGAGGCACACCGGCTCTGCGTGCACATTTTTTTCATTTGAGCGTCACCAGTGTCTAAGGTGGCAGGGCAGACATGACCATCTCCATTTTATCAATAAGAATCCTAAGGCTTGGAGAGACTGTCCCGCCCAAGATTGCAACGGAGGTGGAGCCCAGAGCGTCCAGTCCCCAGTTAGTCACAGATCAGGTCTATGCACAGTGTCTCCACAATTTGTCAAAAGGGCTCTTTGGTGACCGGAAAGGCGTCATGATTCTATTTTGTCATAGAAGGTGCTTGGGCTAAACCCCTCCTCCCTTTTCTCTTCACTGATCAGGGATCCAGAGTCCGCCCACTCCAGCGGCAGCTGCGTGCACGGTTGTTCAGATAAATTACTTGCCAAGCCAGAGCTGAAAGCTAAAACATGTGACTATTCAAAACACAGATGCAAAAGGACAACAGAGGTGAATGATAACTACTCAAAGTCCAAACCCTGGCGTTTCTCTTTCTTCTGGAAGAACAACCAGCAACTGTCGTTAGACATTCACCAAGTCATTATGCACGATCCAATTAAAGAACAAGTACTGGCCTGAAATGGTTAAAAGATAACCGTAAGAGGGAGATGAACGCAAAGTTCAAGGGAACCCATGTGTCTCCCTTGTCTTCCTCGAAGGCGTCCTAGACTGGGGCCTGCGGGAAGCGCCACTCGGTCTGCGCGCGTGGGGCGGCTCTTCACGCGAGCATCTTCCTTAGAGACCGCAATGGAAAGTCCACCTCGGGTCCTTCTCTCCCAACATTTCAAGTTCCAGCCTAGCTCTCCTCACCTTGCCCTCCCAATACAATTTCGGCCAGTTCCTAATCGACTCCAGTCTCGTCAGTCGCTCTTCTCGGCCTCCTGAGTAGGGAGCGAAGAGAAAAGCAGGTGCTTTTCCTGTGGGCGCACCCCGCCCCCACAGATCCCGCGCCGAGCTCGGGAAAGTTGGGGTGGCCGCCTCCCTTCCCTGACTCGGCGGCTTCTTCCAGGAGGGGCACGGATGGGGTGTAGAAGGCGAGCGCGCAGGGCAAGTCCTGCGGCGGAAACATCCCTGGCTGCCCGTGGGCGCAGAGAGGCACAGGTGCGTTTTCTCCGACGTCCGAGAGCCGCGCCCGCTGCGCCGGGCCCACGATCGCGCCCCCTGCGCGGGCTCCCGCTCGCCCTTTGCGCCCTCGTCCCCTCCGCCTCCCTCTCATCCAGGGAGGCGGGGGGAGGCGCGGGGCCACAGGTAATCATTGCCAGCGGGGCCCGCGGGGGGAAGCGGGGGTGGGCGGCGCGGCGGGGCGCGGGCATAAAGGGGCGCGGCGCGGCGCCCGTGCGCCCGGCTCCCGCGCAGCATGCCCGCCCGCGCCCCGCCGCGCCGCCTGCGGGCGTTGCCGCCGCTGTGGCTGCTGCTGCTGGCCCTGGGCTGCCGCCCCCTGCGCGCCGAGCCCGGCGACGGCGCGCAGACCTGGGCCCGCTTTGCGCGCCCTCCGACCCCCGAGGCCGCGGGGCTACTCCACGACACTTTCCCCGACGGCTTCCTCTGGGCCGTGGGCAGCGCCGCCTACCAGACGGAGGGCGGCTGGCAGCAGCACGGCAAGGGAGCCTCCATCTGGGACACGTTCACCCACCGCCCCCCGGCGCCTCCGGGCGACCCCTCGGCGGCCGGCTGGCCGTCGGGCGCCCTGTCGCCGCCCCCGCCCGCCACCGGGGACGTGGCCAGCGACGGCTACAACAATGTCTTCCGAGACACGGAGGGGCTGCGCGAGCTCGGGGTCACCCATTACCGCTTCTCCATCTCGTGGGCGCGGGTGCTCCCCAATGGCAGCGCCAGCGCCCCCAACCGGGAGGGGCTGCGCTACTACCGGCGTCTGCTGGAGCGGCTGCGGGAGCTGGGCGTGCAGCCCGTGGTCACCCTGTACCACTGGGACCTGCCCCAGCGCCTGCAGGATGCCTACGGGGGCTGGGCCAACCGCGCTCTGGCCGACCACTTCAGGGATTACGCCGAGCTCTGCTTCCGCCACTTCGGCGGCCAGGTCAAGTACTGGATCACCATCGACAACCCCTATGTGGTGGCCTGGCACGGCTACGCCACTGGGCGCCTGGCCCCCGGCGTCCGGGGCAGCCCGCGACTTGGGTACCTGGTGGCGCACAACCTCCTCCTGGTGAGTGCGTGGGGGCCAGGCGGAGGGCCACGCCGGGGAGAGGGCCCCTGGAGACGCCAGGGACAAGAGGGGTGTTTGACTGGGGGATGCCAGTCAGAGGAGGCTCCATTGGAGCACCCCTGTGCGGTTTCCTGGGGTTCACGCCCAGGGAGGGTGGGGGGCGCTGAGCTTCTTGGGCTTCCCAGGAAATCGTGGAGTCGGGAATGGGAGGGAAACCCGCAGTGGGCGCGCCAGGGGACTGCCTTTTTTGAGGCCATCGTCAAAAACAAATGGGGATTCGTTTCTCCCATGAGAAATGGGAGCGCCTTTCTCTTGAGGGTAGAGGATTCCTAGAGGTGAAATAGGACCAGGAGCGGCCGCCAGAGCACGAGGAAAGAAATTTGCTCGGAAGCCACACAGACAGCATTGCTCCCTGTGAGTTTGTGGAGATGTCACGAGTTCAATTTTAATCCAATAAGATCTGTCTTGCTTGTGGCACAAGCTCACACTGCTGCAAACTCGAAGATGTTAAAATCGCATCTCCTGCAGAGCAGAGTTGCAACTGTCTTTGGAAGTTCTTTCTGTGGCAGGATTGAGAACTACATCCGCCAACCTTACTTAATCAGCAGGAGTGTGAAGACCCCTTGTACAGTCTTAAACAAAGCTGCCTAAGATATAGAAACTACTAAAGGGCGGTATAGATTGTGTCCTACAACAACTGTATGTCCGTGATGCCGTCTCCAATTGGAAGGATTCCTCAGGGATGAGATTATTAGCCTGACAAAATAGATTTTAACACCCCTGTGCAAAAGGCTTAATACATTTTGACAGAGGAGGAATTAATGTGCCATGATGAAGTTGTCTTCCAAAGAATTCTTTCTTCCTTTTCTCCTTTACTTAGTGTTCAAGATTAGGTTCATCAATTTGAGGGTTCCTTTATAACGTCAGTTGTTTGTATACTTCGTACAGTTTTGTATCAAGAGAGAATATTTTATACGTATATGTGCAAACATTTTAGTAACTAGGTGTAAATGTATAACATTTGGCACAGTATTTTGGTGACTTACGCATCTACTGGAAGACCTATTTTTAAATTTAGAATTAAGCCACATATTTTGAACAAAGTTAAGATGAAGACTTGCTTCTACACACTTTTAATCAAAGCCATAGGTAGTTGAGACAGAACAGTTACTGGGTCATTGAGTTGACTTACCGCTCAGAGCTGCTGATAGTGTGGTAATAAGGGCTAATTAGATTGTGTGTCAGCTCCAGAAAAACCTGCTTGCTACCACAGGTCATAAAAGAATGTTGAGTTTGTTTGACCAAAAACTTGTGATTTTAGTGATTCCATATTGATATATATATATATATATATATTTTTTTTTTTTTCAGTAAGATATTTTAGAGCAGTGGTAATAAACTTGTTCAGTCTGTCAGTTCTTTTAAGGAATCAGAAGACCCAAACATCACCTGTTCATGATTGGTGATAGAAAACTATGGAAAAACTGGTCCCTCTTTTGAAGAAAACATAAGCAAATTTCAGTTCATACCAGAAACAAGAGATTTGTGGACCAACTGAAGGACCAAATAGACCATTCCTGCAAAATTACTATTGTAGATTTAAATCATATGAGTTCCATTTTTAGAATGCATGTAATAAACTCTGTATGAATACAAAACTCATCAATTGTTATTACAACCACTTACCCATTCATTTTATACATAAGATAAGGAACTGGGACTGCAGGAGCTTTCTGGTACTCTGGTATATTAAATAGTCAACATGCTTTTGACTCTTGTGCCCACTCTTTGCCTTTCGGTTAACTCCCCAGTTACAGTTTTGTCTCCTTACACAAAAACTTGCCAAACACTAACCATCCTTCCCAGTGGACTTTGTGTTCATAAGAAATTAGTTAACAAGTGGACAGTTGCTTTTGCTGATGCTGCAAACATAATTACAGTTGCTGTAAAAAATTAATTTTGCTTTCACATATCTTTGGTTCAGAATGTAGTCATTCTTGTATCTTATGAAGAAGTAAGTTGTTATGATCAAACATGATATCTTGATTTCCTATGAGATATTTTCATTCTGATGTTAATATTCTTTCTTGGTGTTTGTGTTACGGGGAGGGGAATATGGAAGTTTTGATCTTATTTGAAAAGATAATCATATCCCCAGATTTTGGTAATGGAACATTTTGGTGATATTAATAGAACTTTTCAGCCAGGTTTTAGGTATTCCTGGTAGGGGCTACTGAGCCCTTAGTACATTTATTTACATTTGGGGATCTGATGCTGGTGAAGGATCAATCTGGCCAGCACCCCTCCCCTCCTCCATTCTGTGTTTCCACTAATTTACAAGTAGACTAAGGAGACACCTTAGGGAGACTGGAAATTTGACACCCCCACCCCCCCCCCCGCTGCCGCCACCCCCGGCACCAGATACTTAAGAATCATTGTCTGATGGCCTGGAGGACAGAGGCAGACCAGACAAACTGCAGGATGAATAATGGGATGGGGAAGCTTTGCTCAGAATGGAGGTCTTCCTGTTTTTTGTGGGGTTTTGGTACTGAGGTCCCCTTGATAAAAATAGCCTCTGTGTGTGTATGTATGAGAGACAGAGACAGAGCCCACGGAATCCAGACTGCTTTGTTCATCCAAATATAACCTGGAAAGAAGACGTAACTTCTTTTCTCTGGCTTGAAGAGGGAGTGCTGTGCCTTCGCGGCTCGAGAAAGATGGGTCTTAATGGCACCTGAAGAACTAGTGTTAAGGCCGGTAGTTGGAGTCCAGCTCCAACGGTGCCTGGGAGTTTTCGTTCTGCCCATGGGATTCTGGGGAGGACCAGGACCAAGTTGGAGATACACATGGGACTCCCAGGGAGTCTTGTAAATGTCTGTTCAGGGAACCTGTGACAAAAATACAACTTTTTTTGGGGGGGGGACGGGGGATATTTATTTATTTATTTAGCTGCGTTGGGTCTTAGTTGCAGCACGTGGACTCTTAGCTGTGGCTTGTGGGATCTAGGTCCCCAACCAGAGGTCGAACCCAGGCCACCTGCATTGGAAGCACAGAGTCTTAGCCTCTGGACCACAAGGAAGTCCTGAAAGACAACTTCTTTCACTTAAGGAGGTGGGGCTGGGAGATACTACTTTGCACATTACATATAGTGCAGACCTGACTTGTACTGACCATCAGTGCTCCTGTCAGCTGATCTGTCTACAGCATCTGTCCAGCCTCTCTTCTCTTTCTTGACACACTTTCTTAGCTTGGCTTCCAGAACCCCGCTGTCTCTCCCTTCTTCTCTCAGCTCACTGGCAACTTCTTCCCACTTCCCTTTGCTTATTCCTCCCTGTCATGTCTCTAAATGTTGGAGTGCTGGGGGCTCCCTCCTGGGGCCTCTGCTCTAGATTCACTCCAAATGAGTTCTTTGAAGACTCTATATCCTGATGACTCCAAATTTTGAGTCTCTAGCCAGAACTTCTGCCCTGAGCTCTACACTCAGATAGAGTGTAGAGCTTATCCTCTTTGATGTCAAATAGACACGTCACATTTAACATCCAAAAGCAAATTCCTGTCTTCCCCATCTCCATCATGGTAGCTTTGCTCTTTCAGTTGGTTGGACTTCTTCCTTTCTCTTAAATCTTATGTTCAATCCATCAACCAATCCTATAGCTCTACTTACCTTCAAAATGTATACAGAATCCAGCCACTTCTCTACCTAAAACTCCAGGTCCAAGCCCCCATCACATTCTGCCTGGATCAATGGAACAGCCTAATGACTGATATCCTTGCTTCTGCCCTTGCTCCTTGCAGTTTGCCTTGGTGGATATTCCCAAGGATATCATTATGTATGAACAAGATAAAGTCCCCTGTTTATTAAAATCACATTTTTTCTTTAAGAACTAGCTCACATGCTCCCTTTGACCCTACACTCGAATGCCATCTGTTCCTTCTGTGAAATGCACAGTGCTTCACTCTGATGCCCCCTACCACACTTTTTCTTTCATTTAATCATTTGTTTCACTAGCCGGGTAATTCCTTAAGTGAGGAAAACACGTTCACTTCATTTATCCTAAAATGTCATCTTGCCCTTGGTAAGTCAGTGACTTCTGGCTATTTAACAGCCTGACTCTGCCCTTATAAACTCATGTTCCTAGGATCTGTTCTCTTCATCAATTTTCTAGCCACTTTCTTATGGGACAGGAGGTATTAAATCCTAATCAGAGAGTAAGATCAGTAATTATAATGGTGCAGAATCTGACATTTTCAGTAAGAATTTAAGGTTCATCATCACATGTACGACTCCATTGTGAAAGTTTCCAAACAACTGAAAACTGTCTATAATCACTATGAAACATTATGATGAAGTTTTCAGAATGGGAGATGGGGGAATTCTCCTGGCTGGTTTTAGGAGCATATATTGGAAGTGGCTTTTTTACCTGGTTGAGCTGTCCTTCCCCAAGTAATAGTGGAGGCAATTTATCTATTAGATACATATTCGAATTAGAAGGCTATGTACTTTTGTGAAGCACTTTACCAATTTTTTGCTCATTAAAATTTTTTGGTACATTGCTGGAATAATCAACTGAGTTGAATGTTAATGTATTTTATAGACTACTGAATTCAATAATGTATTTAATCAGAAATGGTTAAAATATCTCCTGAAGAGCTTGACTCACTCTTCTTTGAATATCTGATTGAACACAATGTTTTTTAAAGGTCACAATCAAGTCCAAGAAAAAATTTAAGAATAGGAAAAAAACTAATAAAATAATTTCAAAATCAAAGTAGTGTTTAACAATGTCAATTCTTTTGAGTTGAAGAGGGAATACTAAGCATTCAAATAATGTCATTGTGCATTTCTCTAGTGCAAAATGACTGAATGCATAACCATGTTACTTGAATATAGTAGTTAGTCATGAAGTTTGCACACAGAAGTCTTCTGAGTTATCTTAATTTTTCAAACAATACGGTGTTCCAAGCCAGAATTTTAAAGTTAATTCATACAAAAAGTATGTTTCTTTGTAATTATTTCAGCAGCATTTGACTAGATTTTCAAATCAGTTTTGAAATCACCTATTTTACATAAAACATATTACCAAATACTTTTTCTGGATGTTTAAAAGGAATGTTATCTTTTTAAGGCATAAAGGAAATTTTAGATCTAGGAAGAGAATAAAAAACAAAATTGGAAGGACAAGAAATAAAGAGAGGGTAAGTAAAAATGCATACTGTTTCTGAATCCTTTAAGATCTGCATCTCAGGAAACTACAAAGTGATGCTTGTAATCTCAATTGCTCAGTCGTGTCCAACTCTTTGTGACACCATGGAGTGCAGCACTCTAGGCTTCCCTGTCCATCACCAACTCCCAGGACTTGCTCAAACTCATGTCCATCATGTCGGTGATCTATATTTAAACAGATAAGCATAATTTAAATATATAATTATGCTTTATTTGTATATTATATTTATTTATATAATTATGTATTTATATACTTAAAAATAATTTAAGCATATATTTAAACAGATAAGCGTAATATATTTGAACAAATAAGCTTAATCTACCTTTTATATGCTCTATTTTGATATATTCTGGGTACAGAGATAAACTAAAGTATCACTATAGCTCTTCTATCTTGGGATAAACTCTTATTTATCCTTCAAAGACTTGACTCAAGTATTCCCCTTTTGCAATAACAAAAGGCAGAGGATCATTTACTCATTTGTGGTTCTTTGAGGCCAGAGACTATATATCGTATTTATTTTTAAATTTTTAGCACTTATCTCAGTCCTTGGAGCAGAGGAAATACTGATACCAATTTTAATGAATGAATAAACACAGATGTAAAATAATCTTTACTTATTTCAATATGTCCTTCTTTTGTTTCTTGTAAATTGAATATCTGCAATCTGCTTTCTCACCTAGTATCTGGGCAGAAGTTTTAAAAAGCGAGGAAGAACAAGGCAAACAATTTCTACCCAGACAGGAATGTGACCTCTGTGCATTTCCAAGGCAGATAATATCCCCATTTTCATCCAGTGGATGGGGGGATAGGGAAGGAGGAGTATGTGACCTTGTGGGAGCTTCACCTGAAGGCTGCACCATCTCTTCCACTCACCTCCCATTGACAGAATTCAGTCACATGGTGCAAGGAGCAGAGGCGTACTGCAGCTGCGGAGCTGTGTGCTCAGCAAATCAACTGGGAACAGGTCATTAAGGACAAGCAGTGATCTCCCCCACACTGTCCATCTCTCAGATACATTGTGAAAATTAAAACAAAATCAGGTATGTCAACATGTTCTGAAAAATGTAAAGAGCTCTACAAAGGTGAGGTATGAATCTCTATACTCAATAAAAGCAAAAGAACTTGAGAAGTGATCCACTTGAGCTGTTTAGATGAAAGGAATTAGACAAATGCATTAGAAATTGTTGCCTCACTTAACTTCATTCATAACCTGAAGCATTCAGTGGGACAGTCTTTGCAGTTATTTCAGCAGCATTTGACTAGGTTTTTAAATCAGTTTTGAAATGACCTGTTTTACATAAAACCTATTACCAAGTACGTTTTCTTGATGTTTAAAGGAAATTTACTAAAATTTATGACTGATATAATTTGGTATATTGACTTAAGACAAATGTTTAGTCAACTTACATGGCCCCAGTCTGAATAGATATTTTTTTATTAATAACATTATTGTTTGCAGTATGGATGTCAGAACATCAGCCATGAACCAGTACCATTTATAGTTTGATAAAATAGTCAAGATAAACTGAAACCAGTTTTATACATTAAGCCTTCCCTGGTGACTCAGATGGTAAAGAATCTGGCTGCAGTGCAGAGACCGGGGTTCGATCCCTGGGTTGGGAAGATCCCCTGGAGGAGGGAATGGCAACCTGCTTCAGTATTCTTGCCTGGAGAATCCCATGGACAGAGGAGCCTGGTGGGCTACAGTCCATGGGGTTGTAAAAAGTCAGACACAACTGAGTGGCTAATGCTTTAAATATAATGGTTGAACAGATATTATTTCCATGTCTGTAAATGCACTATTATTTGATAATTAGAATAAAAAGGCAACAGAGGAATCTTAGGTCAGATTTCTTCTCTGGACCAACTCCTTGCATTTGTCCTGGGATACTCTGGCTTCTGCTCAACTATTTCTAGCAAGAGCAACCCAGCTTCTCTCAAGTAGCCCACTTGATTTTATCTTTTATATTGATTAGAAACCTGCCTCTATAGAGGACTCACCCCTGGTTGTCTCTGCCTTCCTCACATCAAAAAATAAAACAAATTGCTTTTTGTGGCGACAGCTTTTCAAATATCTGAAAAGGCCACTATGTTCTTCCTAAATATTTTCTCCTTTATTCACATTCAAGGTCACTCCTCCAAGAAGAATTAAAGGGAGATGCCATTTAGTCAGAGCTTCTTCTTGGGGAGATGCAGTGGGGCAGACAGGAAGGTGGTTGAATTCTGAGAAAGCAAATGTGACCTTTGAGAGGCCTCTTTATCTTCTGACCCTTGAGGAGAAGGTGGGGAGGGAGAAGGAACAGTTGACCTTTCTATTAATATCTCCCCAGGGTGGGTATGTCTTTGAGGATCAGTGCAGAACAGAGTTGGCTGTCTGTGGGACCTGCCCAGTCCATCGTCCTTACCAAGGGGCTGTGGATGGTGGAGATGACTGAGGACACCCAGGATTGCAAGGGTGTTCTGGGTTCTGTGTCCTGGGGGCCAGTTGTGCAGCCACACCAGGTGAAGCAATGCCTAGTGCATGCCACAGGATCAGTGCATCGAGTGGCTGGAAAGGCAAAGAGAAGGACGTGGAGGCTTCTCTTAAGATTCAATGTGCAAACCAAGTTTCAGCTGCCTCCAATATTCAGTGCATATTTCTTGTTCTGGACACTGAATCCTAACCCTGCCGTCCAAGCCTGCATTGTCAGCTTTGGCTGTCAGCTTCCTGCGGACTCAGATTGGTTTGAGGTCAGCTAAAACCTCTCAGGCTTTAACATTTTTCCCTGTGTAAATTGCTCTTAAACCAGACTTTCCCTGTCATCTCCTTTTGTTGTTTATTTTTGAACTTTTAATCTTATTAAATTTCATCCTCAATATGTAAAGGTGAGAGGAGGATTATGACAGATGGTGAATACTTCTTAAAAATTGAACATCACCTAAATATATTAGGGTGAGCAGTTAAAGGAGTAGCAGTGAACAGGTATAGTGGAGTAGTGTTTGGCCATTAAAAAATTAATGTATGGTGATTAAAAAGTTGCACATGGTATATTATTAAGAGAAAAATGCCATTTGCTATATTATGCTTCTTAGATATCTTAGCTGTGTGAGTGTGAATGAGTGGAGAGCATTCTCCAGATGCTGCCCTTTCCCCCAGCTTTTTTCCTGACATGCCAAGCCTAGATTTGCTATCCCTGCTTTCTGCTCCGTACAATTCTGTCCTGCCCGTCTTATAATATTTCACAAATTTTATTGAAGTAATTTGTTCCTTGGTCTTCCCCTTGCAAAGATCTCAGCTTTGTGATGCCAGGAGTCATGTTTATATCACTTGCCATTTGGGGGTATTTCTAGATAGTGGTGTTATGGGTAATTTTTTTTTTTTTTTCTTTTTAAAAGCCAGAACATTTATTGCGCGACTAATCGTTGAAATCCTTAAGATGAACTGGATGCTGCAATAGCCGCTCGCTTGGGTTTAGGTGTTGTTCCTTCACGGAATCCATGCCTGAATCTGCGGTATACAATTTTTAGGTGCCTGATATGGGTAATTTTATTTTCTCTGATTTTCTGGATTTTTTCTAATTGTTCTATAAGCAAAATGTGATACTTTTGTGGTGGAGAAGTCGTAAGTAGTGTTTCTGGGAAAAGATGGCAGATTGAATCTACCCATCGAATTTTTCTCTCTTGAAACCCCATTAAACTTCAGTAACTGTTGCTCAGTTGCGTCCAACTCTTTGTGACCCCGTGGACTGTAGCCTCCCAGGCTCCTCTGTCCATGGAATTCTCCCAGCAAGAATACTGAAGTGGGTAGTATTCCTGGAGGATCTTCATGACCCAAGGATAGAACCTGGGTCTTCTGCATTGTAGGCAGATTCTTTACCATCTGAGCCACAAGGGAAACCCTTTAATAAGGTAACCATCAGCAAAGAAACAGTTAAAACAAAGAAAGGGGAATGGGCAAGGGGCGGGAAGGAGGAAAGGAGGGAAGGGAGACACAGAGTGGAGAGAACAGAGTGAAAACAAAACTTCAAAAGCTGAGAAGCAGATGGTGGGGAATTCCTGACTCAGTGAACCCGAGCAAGCTGACTACTAGATTGGCTGTGGGAGAAGCCAAGAACCAATCCTACGATTGCAGAATCTCAGAGAATAGCAAGACCAGGTACTCTGGAACTGGTAGCTGAAGGGCGTGGGTGCTAAAATGAGAACTGGTTGAAAGCTGGGTAAGAAACAACTGGATTTCTGGATCTCTTCCCCATCATCCCCACTGCTGGGTGTATGTCGCTTCTCCGCTCAAGGAGAAAACTCAAAGTGAATTTTCTGGAGCGTATAAAATGGAAAAGTGTCTGGACTGAGGGACCTCAGGCATATTTGAGGGCATGAGCACCACACTGAAAAGAGGGACTAAGTGAGCATATGAGACCGGAAGTGGAGACAACACCCCCTTTCCCAGCCCCTCTTTTTATTCCACCCCCAGCCCTTCTTGCCCAACAGGCCATGTGACTTCTGCTCTCCAGGTAGGGACTGGAAGCATCTTCTCCTGGGAATCTGATGAGCTCATGTGGAAAGACCTAAGACACTGGTCCTAAAGTTTCCACAACAAAATAGCAGAGACAGATCACTCCACAGTGAAGCTTGAAGTCAACACACCCCACCCACATGCTCAGATCTTCCAGTCAGGGTTTTTGTTTCTCATTCTTAAACATGAGTAGACAATTAGGAATCAACAGGATCTGAGGAAAGTGTCTAATGTGAAAGACTGAGACCCACCTAAATAGGAAAAAAAAACAGCTTTTGGGGGAGAAAACTTGGAGGAAACTGAGACTATATGGGGAGAAAAAAAGCTAAAAGAAAAAAAAGACAGTCAAAAGATACAAAATTCTAGTTATAAAAATAAGGAAGTCATAGGATGAAATGTACAACTTTGTGATTATAGTTAATACTGTATTGTGTATTTGAGAATGCTAAGGGAGTTTAATCTTAAAAGTTCTTGTAAGAAAAAAAACTGGAACTGTATTTGGTGATAAATGTTGACCAGACTTATGGTGACGACCATTGCATAATATATGTAATCTGTGTTGTGTACCTGAAGCTAATATAACATTATATGTGAATTATATATCAATAAAGAAAAATAAATTTTAAGAAACCTCAGTAAACTCTTAAAGAGTTAAGAGAATATGTTGCATCTAGAAAATAGGAATAGGATAATACAATAAAATAGGTGGGTGGAAAGAACACATGAAAATTAAATATAGCAGAATTGAAAAATTTAATAGATTGGAAAATACAGGTGAAGAAATCTTTGTAAGAACAGAGCAAGAAGGCAAAAGGATGGACAATTATAGAATAAAAGTAAGAAAATTAGTGAACCATCCAGAGGTCCAACATTGAAATAATAGGAGTTCCGGAAAGAGAGGGGTGCAATAGTGTTGTGTCTGGGGACCCCATTGAACTATGCTTCTCAGTTCTGTATACTCGAATCCCACATAGTCTATGGGCTACAACATGTGACTTGTTTTGTTCAATGGGACAGTAACAAGTGTGATGCAAGCAAAAACTTGATAACTACTTTCACATTGGAACTTTTCTTTCTGGATCACTCCCTCTTGAAAGTTCCAGAGATAAGAGCCTCTCTGTAGGCTACCAATCAGACCTTCTGGCTCTTATATCTCTCTGTAAGGACACAATACAATATAGCAGAAACCAGTTCATTCTTCTCTTTTCATAGGAATTGGAATGCCTGAATCATTGCATTTGTAGCAGCATTCCTCCCAACTAAGACATTCCCCCAGGTTACTGCTGGTGAAATACTTAGCAATTAGGGCACCATCTTGTGACAGAGGTCTATCTGCCCCCCTGAATATCACTCAGAATGGCATGTGCTTTGCCTTCCGGGAAATCAAACCTCAGTTGGGTTTAGTTGGCCTTCTGAGAAGCAGATGTCAAGACAGCATTAGATGTGCAGGACATTTATTGATGGGCAACAACTGTAGAATGAAAAGGGGGAGGAGCCAGAGAAGGCAGCTGAGCCTTTAGGACACGATGGCTGTCTGACACATGAGCATGGGAAGGAGGGGGCATGGGACGAGAAGAGTCTCAGATGGCAGTATAGGTCTAAGAAAGAGCCAACCAGGCCCGTGAGAAGTTCTGAGCCATCATTCCCATTGGAGGAGTCCATGGCTTGCAGGAACAGGTCTGCTTAGTACCCCTGGCTTGTTTCAGTCATAAGGGAGTAGCCATTGAGAAGCATGGCCTCAGGGCCAGTGCAGTGGAGGGTGACGGGGGTAGCAACTGGCGCAATCCGTCAATTATGCTTCTCATGGCAGGAGAACTGACACATTTTCACCACTACCAAAAAAACCAGCGAGTTATGCTGTTTAGAAGAAAGGAATGAAAATTATTTCCAACCAGAATGTATTTACCTGTACTATCAGTCATTCATGAGGGTAGAATAATGAGATTTCAAGACATCCAAAGTCTCAGAAAATACATCTTGAATGCCTTATAGGGAAGTTTTTGGAGGAAGAATTCCATGTAGCATGATACAGATCAGATGGAAGAAGACATAGAATGTTCTGAACAGTAGATCTAACTCGGGAGCATGATGACGAATTGGAAATCTGTGCAGCAGACCTAAGAGCAACCAGTCTGGAAGAGGGGAAGATTCCAGAAGTGTGTCTCCAAGAAAAATATTGGAGGCCGATGTGACCTTGCAGAAGTTTGTGCTATTGGAAAGTGTGAGAAGAATTAGCCATCGGTGCAAAGAAAACCAAGGAAGTAAAAAAGCAATGCAATGATTAACTTCAAGGAAAACAAAAATAAGAATGGAAACTTAGTCTTAATTGCCACATTAGAATGCCTGGCTCTGAGTCATAGTCGTGTTGGCAGAGTAATGTCAGTACTGAATATTATTCAACCAGATCCTGCTGTATAACGAAATTGCCTCTGTGAGAAAGCTAAATTCTCATCTACTGTATCAGGAAGTCAACGGATCCTGTCTAAAGTAGGGAAGTGTGGAAATGTGCTGTGTGCTCAGTCATGTCTGACTTTTTGCAACCCCACAGACTGTAGCCTGTCAGGCTCCTCTGTCCATGGAATTCTCCAGGCAAGAATACTGGAGTGAGCTGCCATTTCCTCCTTCAGGGGGTCTTCCCGACTCAGGGATCGAAGCCATGTCTCTTGTATCTCTTGCATTGGCAGGTGGGTCCTTTGCCACTGAGCCACCTGGGAAGCCCCTTGGAAATGTGTAGATATCAAAAGAAAATGTCATAAAAGTAAAAGATGGCTACCTCTGGGGAGGTATCTGGGGACAATGGGGGTGAGGAGTAGGGCAGGAAACTATGATTATTATTTTAAGTTGCCTAAAAATTAAAAAAAGAAATAATTTTTACCACCACTTTAAAATTTAATTTTGTTGTTATGGCAGATATTTGCATCATTTCAGCCTGGAAAATTATTTTTGAATCAAGCTTCAAGGTATTTCCTAATTTTCAGATTAACACTGTCTGAGTTTTCATCCTTTTGATAAAATAATAAAAATGTTGAAAAAAAACAGGGCCATGAGTAAACCCTATAGGGTATTGTTAGTCATCTTCGCCCAAGTGGACTGTCTGCCACTAATCATGTTTCAAACATCTATCAGTGTTTGACACCTAACAACAAATGAGTAAATTTTTGTTTAATCAAAAAACACTCTTAAAATATGGCCCTTCAAGTATTAGTTATCCATATATCTACAGTAGTATCCTTGTATATGTCCGACTTTTCTTCTTTTTGACTGCAAGAATATTCCAAGAAGATCTGACAGTTGTCAAAACTATTACATAGAAAGTCTATTGTGTTTCCAGACAAGCTATACAACTGTAAAAAAAATTAATTGGGTGCTGGTTTGGCATTTATTTTATGAATCCATGTTGCTTCCTCATTTTCCTCTCTTTCTGTACTGGTGTATTTTTATTAAGCTGTTATGTAATTTTGCTCATGGGTCTGTTGTTTCTGAAATGCATATTTTATTCCCTGTTAAAAATTAAGAACATTTTCATTCTTTAAACACCTTATGTTCGATGATCCCTCAAAGTACTGGATGGCCGTTTCATAATTATAACTGCAAATCCTTTTGGTAGGTAGGTCTTTTTTGGAGATGATGAATTTGGAATGGCATGTAGTCTCCTGGAGTGCTTTCCTCCTGCTGTGATTAGGAATCCAAGTCTAGAATGTAGTCTGAGGATAGATACGATAGAAGGGCAAGAGGCAACAGAGTCAAACATGCTGGTGACAGTAGTTAAAAGGACTACCCAGGATAGATAAAGACAATCTAAGAAAGATCTGGAAGATTAGAGGAGGCCTGGTGGTCTTCAGGAGACAAAACAAAGGCAGTGGATTAAGGAAGTTAGATAATTAAAATGATCAGTCAACCTCCCAACGCAGTGCTGACGTTCAAATCAACTTTATTATATTGAGGGTAATAAACTGATTTTTAGAAATAGATGTCTTTTGTACAAATAAGCTCAATCACTCGAATATCACTGGGTGTTTGTGCCTCTTGTACAAGTCATGTACTGTATACGCAGTTTGTAATCCTAGATTTTATTTTACGTAGATACAGTTCTGCTGAGCAAGCTCAGAGTAACATGAGGGTTGATAGCTTGATGAATTCATGCCTGGCTGGGTGACCTGCTGAGAAGTGTAATGCCTAACAGGGCAAAGAGGTTGTTTCACTCGAGAGAAGTGGGCTGGTGTGGGGGAAGTTGTGGCCCTTGGGGAGCATGTACCCCAAGTAAACCTCTGTCAGGAGGGATGAGGGATGGTCCTGCCAGATTCTCTGATTGTAAAAGCTAGAAACTTAGAATTTTGAGCGAAATTTCTTGATTTTTAAAGGTCACCTCAAAAAAATAAAAGTAAGCATGACATGGGTTTCCCAGGTGATACCGAGGTAAAGAATCTGCCTGCCAATGCAGGAGATTCAAGTGACTCGGGTTTGATCTCTGGGTCGGGAAGATATTCTGGAGCAGGAAATGGCAACCTGCTCTAGTGTGCTTGCCCGGAAAATCCCATGGACAGAGGAACCTGGTGGGCTACAGTCCACGGGGTCGGGCAACTGAGCACACACACAAGTCCCTGATGAAGTGACTGACTTCCTGGTAAATCAGCACAGGGCATAGCTTGTTCCTATAAGGTGTTCCCATGCCTATAATTTTGACCCATTTTTAAGTATTTTTCTCTTAAATATGAATGGACAGCAAATCATCAAGATATTTAAGGAAAGTGCTCCACATGAAACAGTGAGAATAAAATAAATACACAGAAAAACAAACCAGGAAGAAACACACTATGCAGGAAATTAAATACACACAAACTGAAAAAGGAAGAATCAGAGAATATGAAAACATTCTCGATCATCAACAAGGTGATTGTTGATATAAAATGCTTAGTAAAAAGATTGAAAGATAGAGGAAAAGAAATGCCTCCAAAGTAGTACAAAATGACCAAGACCTGGAAACATTAAAGAAAGGGGAAAAGATTTAAAATATGAAACACACGAGTCCAACGTCAAACTAATAGGAGTTCCAGGAAGAAAATAAGGAAATGGAGAGCAGGAAATTAAGAACTAATATAGGAAAATCCTCCAGAACTGAAGAACACAAGCCTTTAGCTTTAAAGATCCATCTGAATTCCTAGCACAATGGATGCACAGTTCTTTGTAGGGGTTTAGAAAGCTTGCCTTCTGTGTAATCTTTCCCAAGAAGCTAAGGCATGTATCAACAAAATTGTAGAGTAAATGGGGAGAAATTGGATCTAGAAAACTATGACTATCATCAGTAAGAAATAAAGAAAAATCCTAGGATGAGAGCATTTCTAGACAGCATCTAGTCCAGATGGAACCAAGAGGATACAAGAGAAGGAAGAACTCTAAGTGAAAAAGCAGAATCAGTAGAATAGAGGGTATGGTAGTGAATATGATGGAGAATCACAAAAACATTAAAACACATAGGAAATATTACACAAATTTAATAATGAGGTGATTATTTATTCAAGGGAAAACAAGAAGCTGTACGAAAGAAAGGGAAATGTTATAGACTCCTATTTGGCTCTGCAGTGAACAATATTTATATGAGATCCTGGGTGTGGCTATTGATTAATGATTTGAATAAGAGCAAACATTTGGGAGAATGAGGGAAGAAAATTGAGAGATGTGAAAGTTGGCTTTTCATTATTATGATGAATTATTAAATGTTGGAAGAAGCATATTATTTAGAAATACAGTAGTGATTACTAAAAGAAACAGCAAAAAGTTAAATGTAGTTGTCTGCAGGGAGCAGAAGTGGGAGTTTGAGATGGGGTAGGAAAGATGTTTACTGTTTTTCATAAGCCTCTGATTTTTAAACTACATGAATGGATTTATTTAATTAAAATAATTTTGAAAACACCTGTACCACTGAATAATGCTTTAAAGTTTCTGAAATGCTTTTGTGTATTTTTGGGGGAGGGGGCAGGTAGGTAAATGAGTTGAGAGGCTCAGAGTTTAGGGATCTAAACTACCAAGGGATTGAATTGGAATCAGAACCCAGGTTTTCTGAACTCCTGTTTCCAGTGCTCACTGCCTTACTCCAAGACTGAGTTCCCTCCTTGTCCTCACATTCAGTGGTCAGAAATGTAGGAGTCACCAGTGCCTTCATTTATTTGTTTGTTTGCTTATTTTTTGGCTTGCTGGGCAACATGTGGGATCTTAAATCCCCGACCAGGGATCGAACCTGTGCCCCCTTCAGTGGAAACGTGAAGTCTTAACCATGGGACCACCAGGGAAATTCCGAGTCATTAATGTCTTTAACCTTCATTAACATCTGGAGACTCATCACTGCTAATTAAAACAAAACAAAACAGCACTACTAACCCACAGACAACTGTTCTCCTTACTATTGCTTTGTAATATGCCCAAACTTATTGGCTTTTAGAAAACATTTAATTTTGTGGGTCAGAATTGGGGAAAGGCACATCTGGGCAATTTTTCAGTGGGCTGCAAGTCATTTAGGGTTTGACCAGGCTGGGCGTCCAAAATGACCAGATGTCCCAGAGCCTCAACAACACGGTGGTCTCAAGTTAGTTTAGACTTACTGTGTGGCAGCTGCTTCCCCCAGCAAGAATCCCAAGAGAACTAGGAGGACGTGGTACTGATTTTTTTTTTTAATTAGTTTATTTATCTATTTTTTAACTTTATAATATTGTATTGGTTTTGCCATACATTGACATGAATCCACCATGGGTATACATGTGTGACTTTTGATTAGCCTCGATGTCATGCAGTGTCAGCTTCTGGCAGAGAAGTCACAACATCCCCCTCCCCCCACGACCCCCCACCCCCTGTGAGGAATGGCAAGGTCACAATGTGAGAGCCATGGGGGATGTGCTATCTTCAGAAAAAAACATTTCGACACAGCATCTTAGGCTTTCTAGCTCACTGTGATCTGCTGAGAATGCCTTTTTTCCATCTCCCCAGGACGTACACATCTTTCAATTTGTGGTTTTGAAACTTCCTCCTCCACAAAGACTTCTTATGATGTCCCTCAACAAGAAGCACTTTTTGTTTTCTCTGAATCCCTGATGTATTTTTTTTTTTTTGGATGTAGACCATTTTTAAAGTCTCCATTGAATTTGTTACAATATTGTTTCTGTTTCATGTTTTAGTTTTTTTGGCCATGGGGCACATGGAATCTTAGCTCCCTGACCAGGAATTGAACCCACACCTCCTGCACTGACCCACCAGGGAAGTCCTTCCCTAATTTTTTTTTTTTTTTAAATCCTTCTTATGACACTTTCATTCTGGTGTCATCATCATCACTTTGTATACCTGTGCTGCAATCTCTGCATATTGCCTGCATAATAACTTGCCTGTTGTGTAAATATTTGCTTAGTGAGATAATGATTCCATGATAATTCAAATAATAGTCATGAAAAAGTATATTTCAATTCAGAGCTCTTTTTTTTTTTCTTCATCATTCTCATTTCTGAAAACGGAAAGAAACCCAACAGTCTCTCAGGAGGAGTTACAGCAGGAACCGTCCGTGGCTGTTTCCTAGTTTTTATTGCTACTCTGTGAGAAATAAAGAAAATGGGGGAATGAAAACCATGTCATTTACAATTTGATTAAAAAGATTTTCTTCTTTTTTTTTCTTTTCCTTTCATGTTTAAGCCCTGCGGTTTTGAATTTTCCCTTTCGCCATCATAGAGGAAGACAGATCAAGCAGTTAGGATTCCAGTTCCCTATGCTGGAAGCACCCTCACTTCACAGCTGTTTAACATATCTGGCCTCAGCTCAGTCCCCTGTCCCCTCACCCACTGCTTTCCCGAAGCAGGAAGTACTGGCTCTTGTGCCTTGGGGCCCTTTTATCTGGCTCTTCTGTCTGCCTGGAGTGTTCTTCACCCCCCAACCTCCAGATCCATAGCTCCCTCACTTCCGGTAAGCCTGTGCTCAGAAGCCACTTTCTCAAATGAGGCACATCCTGAACACCCCATTTAAAAAGCTTCTCCCAGCACCCCAGACTTAATGGGGACCCCTTCCTGGCTCAAGAAGCACTTCCTGGGAACCTGGAAGAGAGAGGAGTTCATCAACTTTGTAGGTATGGCAGATAAAATGTGCGAACACGAATTTCTTGGCTTTGGTTTTTAGCTTCAGAATAGAAGACCCTAGAAGAGCAATTAAAAAACAAAACAAAAACAAACACACGGCCTCTGGCGTCATAGTGGTTATTAAAAATGCAGCCTGCGATTCCTTATGCAGCCCCCAGCTCATTCTTTGCATTTAGTAGTTGAGCAATACTGCAGGGGCAAGAGGCTTATGTGTGTTAATTAATACCCTTGATGAACTTTGGTAAATGAATCTGACGAAAGCCCAAGTGGACCTGCTTTTTTTGTGTGTGATAAAGAATAATCTTTGGGGATTATTTATGATCACAAAGGGAGACTGTAAGGAACATTTTTCCTAGACTTGGAAGTGGGGCAGAAGGATTACTCGTGTCCTTCTGAGCAGGCCTGCCCAGGTTAATCCTGTTCTCTGATTTTCTGCGGGTAAAGATCGGAGAGTGCACCTTTGTTAGGTTTGCTGTTTACTGTGGATCAGGGTGTTTTAAGTTCTGTAAGGGTAGATGTTTATGGAAAGGATTCTTGCCTAATAGGCAATCCATATATGGATTTTGTCCTATTGAGATGGAAAATGAAAAGATTAAAACGACAGCAGTCAATGAAAGGAAAAGAAAGACTCTTGTGAATGTCACCAAAAACAATTGCATCTCTCTCCTTGGCACCAGGCCTCCCTTGTTTTCATACCATTTATCACCTATTAAAAAAATTTTTTTTACTTGTTTTTGGCTATGCTGGGTCTTCATTGCTGCACGCAGGCTTTCTCTAGTTGCTGCAAGCAGGTGACACTCTTTACTGTGGTGCACTGGCCTCTCGTTGCGATGGCTTCTTCAGCTGTGGGGCACGGCTCTAGAGCCTGGGCTCAGTAGTTGTGGCACACAGGCCCAGCTGCTCTGTGGCGTTGGGATCTTCCTGGACCAGGGATTGAACCCACATCCCGTGCACAGGCAGGCAGACCCCACAACCACCGGGTCATCAGGGAACTCCCCACTTATCACCCTTTAACATTCTTTTTAGTTTGTTATGTTTGTTGTTTGTTATCCTTCCTCCCACTGAGATGGGAGCTCCATGAGGGTAGTTGTTTTTCTCTGACTTGTTCACTGTTGGATCCCTAAACACCAGAACTGGGCCAAGTCAATAGTTGTTGTTTAGTTGCCGAGTCGTATCCGACTCTTTTGCCCAGTGTCCAACTCATGGACTGTAGCCTGCTAGGCTCCTCTGTCCTTGGGATTTCCCAAGCAAGAATATTGGAGTGGGTCGCCATATAGTAAGTGCTTAATAAATACTTGCAGAAGGAAAATATTCCTTAATGTAGATCAGTGACTTTCAAACTCTTTTGACCTTGACCCCCAGCAGTAAGAAAGGCATTTCACATGTTGACACATACACAACAGAGATGTTTCACAGAGCAATACTTAGCCTTATGACATGTGGTGCACTTTATTTTCTTTTTTGTTTTTTTAAAAAATATTTGTTTATTTTGGCTGCACTGAGTCTTAGTTGTAGCACGTAGAATTTTCGATCTCTGTTGAGGCCTGTGGGATCTTTCATTGCAGCATCTAGGATCTTTAATTGCGGCATTTGAACTCTTAGTTGTGGCACTTGGGAACTAGGGATCAAACCCAGGTCCCCTGCATTGGGAGTGCACAGTCTTAGCCACTGGACCACCAGGGAAGTCCCCTGATGTTTTCAAATTAGTTCTATTTTATTTCCATTTTGAAAATCATTGTGGCTACACAAACTTGATTTCACAACTGGAATCTGTGGTATGAAAAACTTTGACTTAAAACCGTGTAGAAACTGCTGCCACATAAGGCAGATGGGAAAAAGAAGGGAAAGGGGACAGGCAGATTACTTTCATTATTGGCTAAATATGTCCTATTTCTGTAATCTTATCCTGTCTCACAGTATAGAAGCCCTCATGACACATCCACATGTCACTTTTTCTTTAGGTGAAAGGTGTTCTCTCCTGCAATAAAAATTGAGTTATTTCCAAAGCAAAGAGCTAGAAATGAGCCTGGGAGCTGAGAAATGATCTTAAAGTCTCAGAGAGAGTCAGTTGGTTGGCATCTGCTGTTGATAAGTCAAAGCAGGAGAATTAGAGGAGCAGACAGAGGTAAACATTGAGGTAAACATTTAGAAAGTAAAGGTGACTGTTACGGAAAAAACTCCACTTTTCTCAACTCTGTTGAAATCAGAGAGTAGCTGTTTCATGAGGGTATTATAGGATTACTTCGGTGATTATAGTGATAGATGTTTATTGAAAAGAGCATGGTTGACTGATGGAACTTCTGATGCTTTTGCTGATCTTGTGAATATATCCCTTATCTGAGTCCTTGATCTTCTTGTTGCTTTTTCTCATCTAGCCTAATGTCTCCCCTACCTGTTCCTTTCTCAGCTCTCATTTTGTTGCTGTTAGAAAAACAGATGCAAACACCAGGAGCTAGAACTCCTCTGTGTTGCTGATAATGCTGTGATTAATGGACCAGACAGATTCTGGTCATAAGCCGGATATTTTGTTAACAACCTAGCATCAGTGATTGGAAGGATTTTGGTAGCAGCATGATTTAGTATTAAATAGAATGATTTAACTGATGTTGATTGGTTCTGTACAGATAAATTAATGAGGCAAGAAACCTAATCTCCGATTTATTGATATATTTTCCCAGAGTGAGTTATGAAATAATTTTTAACTTCATTTGAAGTAAAACAAACGAGTAAGGCCTTTTCTGTAACCTACTTTGGAAAAATCCAGACAAAATGATCATAAGTAACAAAACTCTGAAACTACATCATGGTTTTAAAAAAATCTACCTTGATCTCTATCTTGTCTAGTTGTAAAAGCATGCCTTTGAGTGAGTTCTTATAGAATCTCAAGTTTGGTTATATGTGTATTAAGGAATTCTATATTTGCAAAGGACAAAGCCCAACTAAAACTAGGTTAAAGAGGGAAAGGGACTTTATTAGAAAGATGCTGGGACAAGTCACAGAACGGAGCTCCAATGACTTTGGGGGACTTTGGGGATTGATCTTGCAAAGCACCATTACCATCAGGGAAGTAGTAACGGGGAAAACAGCAGTGAGAGTGGTGGTGGTGAAGGTGGTGATTTGCTAAGTTGTATACGACTCTTGCTTTCCGACGGACTGTAGCCCCCCAGGCTCCTCTGTCCATGGAATTCCCCAGGCAAGAACACTGGAGAGGGTCACCATTTCCTTCTCTGGGGAATCTTCCTGACCCAGGGGTTGAACTCACGCCTCCTGCATTGGCAGGTGGATGCGTTACCACTGAGCCACCAGGGAAGCCCAGCAGTAAGGGTGATCAGGATACATGAGGGACTGCTTCTTGGAAGAGGCAAGTCTAAACAGAAGGCAGAGAGGGATATAGATGATAGAGGAAAAAGCAGAATGTTATTTCAGGATTGACAGATTGTCATCCAAGTTAGGTACAGGCTGGATGAAGGGTAATGAGAAACTGACCTGACTGTAACCAAAGAACTGAGTTGGGGAGTGATGAGGTATGTGTTGATAGGAAAGTGTTAATTTGTGGGAGGCTGTATGGCTTGGTGATTGAGCTAGAAATTTTACTTGTTTAATTGCCTAAGAGGGCTTCCCAAGTGGCTCAGATGGTAAAGACTCCGCCTGCCATGTGGGAGACCCAGATTTGATCCCTGGGTCAGGAAGATCCCTGGGAGAAGGGAATGACCTAAGAAGTACAAAATAAAGTCAAGCAAGCTCAGCTGCTTCCTATATCCATGATTTGTGTGCCGAGGTGTCAGGGAGGGTGATACTCTGAGGCCCTGGGCACAGGTTAGGGCCTGGATGACAGAAGCAGGTTCCTGGCAACTTCTGAGGAACTGCACACAGAACTATTGGTTATCTGGGGGATAAAAGCTACAGCGGGCTTTTTTGGGAAGTTATTTATGTGCACTATTAAATGGTTATTTTGGGGGGAGTCTGCTTAAATTCTCTCTTAATAAACTTCAGTTTACAATGCATGAGGCTGTGCTGATAGAACTAAGAGTAATAATTTGGTCTACAGTCATGAACATTAGGCTAGTTGGTGTGCTTGTGTAACAGTGCAGGGTAGCTGCACTGTTAGAAAAAGTCCTTAGATATGTAACTGTGATACTGTTCTTAGTGTTAAGAGGATGCCAAATGGGGGGAAAAAAATCTCCCGTGCTCTCTGAAATCTGTCTACTCCTTTGACCTTTCTCAAAAGGGTGCACCTTTATTTTAGAACCAAAACAATATCTTGAGGGCTCTTCCTGAGTAGGGAGTGGACGCCAATTAGCCCTCTAATGATTTACTTTGGCCACCTGATGCGAAGAACCGACTTACTGGAAAAGACCCTAATGCTGGGAAAGATAGAAGGCAGGAGGAGAAGGGGACGACAGAGGATAAGATGGTTGGATGGCATCATTGACTCAGTGGACATGAATTTGAGTAAACTCCGGGAGTTGGTGATGGACAGGGAGGCCTGGTGAGCTGCAGTCCATGGGGTTGCAAAGAGTCGGACACGACTGAGCAACTGAACTGTACTGAACTAAAAGATTTTCTCTTTATGGCCTGCATTTCAGTTATTTCATCATTGGTCTCAGTCCATTTAATTAAGATTATTTGTAGGATTAAATTAATCCTTTAGGAATTATTCCATTTCAATTTTTAAAAAATTTAAAGAATGATTTAAAAAAGTGACCCATTCAGTATTACCTCTGAGGTACATTTGAGTGATTAATACCATCCATGTTTTCTCCAACTTCAGACTTATTTACCCAGCTGCCAACCAGGCATCTTCATTGAGATGAATCCACGACCTAAACAGAACTTAACATTTGTTAAGTGGAACACAGGGTGCCTAAGCTGAGCCTTGGTTTAATAATAGATCAAAAGAGAAATTGAAATAGAGAAGTCTGTCACTGACAGGTCCTGGAGGAAGTACGTGGACTCCTTGAGGGACCACACAGGATGACAGAGAAAGAGAGAGAGACAGGACCCTGGACACATGCCTTGAAGAGGGTCCATGTGTGAGTGCTTTGGGGTTCCTGGGCCAGATGGGTCAATTCAAACCAAAAGTGGGCTTTTGGTAAGCCCCAGGGAAGTCTCACCTAAGGAGTGCATAAGGCATGTAGATGGTGGGAGGCAGGGGAGAACTGTTGATCACAAGGGCTGGTGGGGAAGTCATATTAATTTGTGAGGAACTCATAGTAATTTGTGATTGTGGGCTGTTATCCAGGGCATGTGCTACCTTGACGGGGCTAGTGGACACAAGGTTGCTGCAGGACACAAGGTTCAACAAAAGGGATGCCAAGGCAGAACATCATGAAGTAGCTTAGTTAAACTCTTGACACATAGTTTACCAGCAATCTGGTTGGGTCCCTTAGCCCAGTCAATCAACACATAAAACTAATCATCACACTTTCCAATGCTACAAATTTATACTACATTTTTCTAAAATAATTGACCACTAGAAAAACACTTTGAATTGTTTCATATAATTTAATCCTTGCCATGTTCCTGCAGGAGAACAGATGCTATTCCCATTTGTACAAAGAAGCATGAGACAGGGCGCTCAGGGCTGGTGCACTGGGACAACCCTGAGGGATGGGTTGGGAAGGGAGGTGGGAGGGGGGTTCAGGATGGGGGACACATGTACATCCATGGCTGATTCATGTCAACGTATAGCAAAAACCACTACAATATTGTAAAGTAATTAGCCTCCAATTAAAATAAATTAATTAATTTAAAAAAAAGAGAAATACCTGAGGCTTACACTGGTAATGGGAAGAGGATTTGGGAGCCCAACTTAAGATTCTTCTAACCCAGACTCCAGGTCGTATCACGTCACTGCTATAGGCTGAATTCCTTAGCAGGTGGAATTTCCTTTGCCTGCTGTGTTTTCTTTTTGTTCTGTTGATCCTTTAGGGAAAGAAGGAATAAGCATTCATGGAGACCCTACTGTATGGAAACTCTGTTAGGTGTTTTACATAAAGTATTTTATTTCATTTAATCCTCATTATAGCCTATGAGAGACACATGAAAGTTAGTCTTACCTACTCAAGTTAAGGTATATGGTCAAAGGCACACACAGAAAGTGATGGCACAGGAATTTTATCTGCCATCAAATACCACATGTGCACTTTCCTATAGCCAAGGTCATTTGTCTCCTTGCTAAACCTCCTCTGAGCCATGTCAGAGCGCTCAGGGCTAGAAGAGTGGTGTGTGATTGTAGACGTTCTACTGCATGGTTCTGACTCATACCTGCTAAACGGAGCCAGATTGGGCCATTCGTGGCTACTCACACTTCTCCCGGGCCTCCTGACTTTCCCCATCACAGCACTTGTTCTGTGGAGGTATGTCTGTTAGGTTTAGGTCATGACTCTCTGTAGGCTTCAAACCAGCCAAATTAGGAAAGTCCTCTAGTCTAACATTCTGCCTACTGTAGCCTGAATCTCTCCCTTTCTATTCTGCTTAACTCTTAACTGATGAGATTTCTTGTCAGCTGGGAGGGTAAGATAGGTTGATAGAGGTGAGGAAGACAGAGAAAGGTGGGACACCTCACAAATCCAGCAGCAAGCACAATCAAATCCTAGTTCCTTGAATCACATGGGCAAAGGCCATTATTCTTCTGATCAATATTTTATTCTCTTTTTTCTTCTTAGCATAGAGATAGCTGCCTCAGGTCATAAATAAAAGATATTTCATGAAATGAAGAATAGCAGGTATTTACTAAGAAACTAAAAATGAAAGAATGCATTATTTGATTCCATTGGAATGTTTGGCTGAACCCATAAGGATGAGGATGAGGCCATTCTTGGACACTTGCGCTGAAATGAACTGAGAGAAACATATTAAGGGACAAGGAGGAGGCTGTTTGGCGTATGAGTGCGAGAGCTTCTTCAGGGCCGGGGAGTGGGGTGAACACTGGCAAGATCACTGGGAGAACGTGAATCACACAGAATTAGGACAGAGTATTCTAAGAGAATATGTTAGGAGAGCAAAAGGCTGAGAAATGGCTCTTGTATTTAGATATAAACAGGGGGAATAAATCAGGAATTCAAAAGTAAGAGAAACTTAAGGAAGAAAAAAAACACTATTCTTTGTAAATAGAAAGGAAACAAATAGAAGTTCACAAGATCTTATGGGAGTCTACAGTTGATCTTATGGAAGCAAAGCCCATTTCATTGCTGTAGGAAACTCCCAGCTGAGTGCTGACTGTGGACATCTGATTTCCTTGAAGGTGCATTTAAGTGTTTTCTGCTTTTGGCTTGTGTCTTGCACTCTGCGAGGGTTGGCAATAAGCCAGCAGTGTCCCAGAGTTCTGGAGGGTGGGCCAAGGTTAGATATTGGAGTTGGTTCTTTAATTTAATGCACTGATTTCTTCTTAAAGAGAAGAACAAAGATTGTGAGAACACGTGTTAGAATTTTGTTATGAGAGATGAATACAAAATATTAACTTGACTCCAACAACTTGTGTCAACTTGAAAACTCTCTGTCCCTTAGGATAAAAAATATATATATAATCCTATTTAGAAATTCCTGGTGTAATCACAGATGTGGGATTGGTTCTTTTCATGAAACCTATTAATTATAAAGTACATAATCCAAAGTCAGTTAAGTAGTAAGATATTACAGCAAGTTCTTATTCCATTAACTTTTCAAAGTATGAATAATAACAACACATTCAACACTATAAATTCGTATTTTTCCATGGGCTGCTGAAAAACAATGACAATGATTCCAGTTATGGTAGCAGCTCACTGTGACCTGACTTGCCTCTGGAATTATTTATTGGTTTCAGGTGACTTTTACATTGAGGGATTAGTCATTAGGTTAGTTAGACTTGATGAGAAACAGAACTAGAACTGGAGTTTCAAACACATGTTGTTTTTCTGCTCACAATCAGAGATAAATTCACCATGGTTTTTCTCTTTATAGGCTCATGCCAAAATCTGGCATCTCTACGATACTTCTTTCCGCCCCACTCAGGGAGGCCAGGTGTCCATTGCCCTAAGCTCCCACTGGATCAGTCCTCGAAGAATGACTGAACACAGCATCAAAGAATGTCAAAAATCTCTTGACTTTGTCCTGGGCTGGTTTGCCAAACCCATATTTATTGATGGAGACTATCCTGAGAGCATGAAGAATAACCTTTCATCTCTTCTGCCTGATTTTACTGAACCTGAGAAGAAGTTCATCAAGGGAACAGCCGACTTTTTTGCTCTTTCCTTTGGCCCAACCTTGAGTTTTCAACTGTTGGACCCTCAGATGAAATTCCGCCAACTGGAATCTCCCAGCCTGAGGCAACTCCTTTCCTGGATTGACCTTGAGTATAACCACCCTCAAATATTCATTGTGGAGAATGGCTGGTTTGTTTCAGGGACCACCAAGAGAGATGATGCCAAGTATATGTATTACCTCAAAAAATTCATAATGGAAACCTTAAAAGGTAGGACTGAACATAAAATCCTAATTTCCTGTCAAAATCCACTGGAAAAACAATCCTTAAGATGATCTTAATAAACTTTGTGAATTTATAGTTTTTAATCAGAATGTAGAAATTCATTTTGGCAATAGTAGGAATGCATTTATATAGCACCTTTCTCATCTGGGGGCTTGAGGAACTTAATTTTTTAAGTTCATTTCATAAATGAGAAATGTTAGAATGTTCATATAATTATAAAGTTTATAATGGTTAAAATTACTTGACTTTCAGAGTTACTACTCTAGATTTTTACATTATATGAAAGATTAAGTAAATCCCAAGATCTCTAGATCCCTGTACACATTTTTCTGGCTTAGATTCTTGTACTGAATAAAACACTTCATATTTGTTTTTTTTTAAAAAAAGGAATATCAATATTTTCTGGCAAAGAGTAAGTAGTCCATGTCTTTAAAGACTTAATTCATTTATTTACTGCATCAAGCACAAAGGTAGCTACTTAGGATAGAAAAGTAGAACAAGACACATTAGCCCAAAGAGCACCCATTAGAAACAAGGGAAATCCAAATAAAAATATATTGGAGATAAGCCTATTTGTGAGGACATTTATTTGCAGAGTTCTCTAGGTTCTAATGGCGTCCCAGGTGGCACAGTGGTAAAGACTCTGTCTGCCAATGCAGGAGATACAAGAGACATGTGTTTGATCCCTGGGTCGGGAAGATCCCCTGGAGTAGGAAATAGCAACCCACGCTAGTATTCTTGCCTGGGAAATCCCATGGACAGAGGAGCCTGGCGGACTACAGTCCATGGGGGTTGCAAAGACTTGAACATGACTGAGCACGCATGCACTTGGTTCTATCAGAGCCTTTCATCAGTGAGAAACGTCATCAGTTTACCAAACAATAAACATTATACTTAAGTTATTTCCTGAAATAGTAAAATCCTCAAATGCTCTTGAATCACGTGGCGAGTGCCCATCATAGGGTCACGATGCTCTTGTCCTCTTTCCTTTGCAGCCATCAGGCTGGACGGGGTGAATGTCATTGGGTACACAGCCTGGTCACTCATGGATGGCTTCGAGTGGCACCGGGGCTACAGCATCAGACGTGGACTCTTTTACGTCGACTTTCTAAGCCAGGACAAGAAGTTGTTGCCGAAGTCTTCAGCCTTGTTCTACCAAAAGCTGATAGAGAACAATGGCTTCCCTCCTTTACCTGAAAACCAACCCCTAGAAGGGACATTTCCCTGTGACTTTGCTTGGGGAGTTGTTGACAACTGCATTCAAGTAAGTCAGCTGACAAAACCAATCCGCAGTCTCACCAAGCCTATGTCTAGTAAGTAGTGCTTCCTTATTAGGTTGTCATGGCACGTGATCCATTCCTCAGGCCAAACATGGTTCCTTAACGAGTGCACAAAAGGCATCATTTGGAATGCTGCACACTTCTCTCCAAAAATCTTCCTGGCTTCATCCTGCACTTTAAATCAGCTCCAAAAGGGAACAGATTTAAAATATATCCATCTTTAAGATCTGATGAGATAGTAAAAGATAAAACACTCTCTTTTAATACCGTGGTTTTCAATCCCTTTTAAAGTAGTTGTTGAGTTCTTCCATAAAGAAGAACTCCACAGAACTCCACACTATCTGAGATCTCACTGGAGCTGCTGAGATGGAGGCAGGGACATTAGGCAGAGCCCTCCTGAGGCATAACTGTGGAACCCCCAAGATTGTGGAAATATCTCTGGAATGAGAGCCCTTGCCCAGTGATGCACTGATCGGAATGCTATTTCTAACAACAGTTTTCGAATTGAAATGGTAAGGAAGTTCTTCAAAATGGTCAACCAAATATTTATTGAGCATCCTCTATGCAGTTAGCCCTCAATATCATTCTTCACTTTTCGAGCTTCAAAGGAATCTGTTTTCTAGGGTTTGATTAAATACTTTAGTGAGCACTTATTGGAAGCTTCGTGTGTATATTGTTAATTGCTGGAGGGAAGAGGGCTCAGCTGAGGGGAGTACACAGTGAGATGAGTAAGATATGATTCCTGCTTTCAGAGGCGTCTATTGAGGGGAAATGATGGGTCACAAATAGTACAAGAGTGTGAACAGAGCATGGTGGCAAGTGAGCAGGGTGGTAGGGGATGGAGGTGTTGCTGAACAGAGTCTGTGTGTGAAAACAGAGACCAAGATGGAAACGAAGTTTGGTGTCCACAGACAAACAGCGTTTTTAGCATGTTGGGTGCTTCTAGCCAATTTGTTGGTTCTGCAGGGGAGGAAAAATAACTCCCCCTGTACCCTTCTGAGTGTTTAACTGAGACCCCTATAGTAAGAGATAGATTCACATGAGAAAAACAAACATAAGTTTATTAGTATGTATACCTCATGTATATATGGGAGATACTCTGAGAAGAATGAGTAACTCGCCAAGGTGGCTTAAAATTTCAGGCTTAAATATCATCTTAAATGGAAAAGGGAAAAAGTAAGTGATTTTTAGGAAAGATGAACAGGCCCTTAAAAGAAGAGATGGGAGCTCTGATAGCTTGTGACAAAGTTTGCCTGAATGGGATGTTGACTTCGAATGCCCTCTTCTGTGATCACAGTCAGGCTTCCCTCATTGGCAAAACTCCCACAAGGGGATTTATGACAATACTTTTGAGTTTCTTTTGGAGGATTCATCTCTAGGCAGATAAGGGGAATTCAGGGAAAGCCCTTCCCTTGCATTTGCTATTTTTTCAAGTGCCTGAAGCTCAAAATAATATACTGAAGGGGCATTTTAGGGGTGGCATGCCTTGACTTCTACAGTCGTATTTTGGGGCATCATATTCTGTTACCTTTTGGTTCAAAAGAGGTATTTGAAGAGAGTGCTTGGATCTGGGGAAAGGCCTTCTAGTTGAAATGAGTTGCTATTTCCTGGTAAATATCTAGTTGAAATCTTTGATTCATTAGGAAAGAAATCAACACGATCCTTAATACTTTTTTTTTTCGCTGAGTCATATTATGCTTACATCTTATTCAGACCTCCAGTTAGTTTTAAAGACAGTCTCGACTTTAATCCCTGCCTTTGTTGTTGTTGTTCAGTAGCTCAATCATGTCCGACTCTGTGACCCCATGGATTGCAGCATGCCAAGCTTCCCTGTCCTTAACTATCTCTCAGAATTTGCTCAAACTCGTTTCCTTTGAGTTGATGATGCCATCCAACCATCATAATCCCTTCCTTATGATTTTTTAAGATTTTAAAAAATATGAAGCATTTAAAAAGTCTTCATTGAATTTGTTACAATATTGTTTCTGTTTTATGTTTTGGCTTTTTTGGCCATGAGACATGTGGTATCTTAGCTCCCTGACCAGATAGCGAGCCCCCCCCTTGCCTTGGAAGGCAAAGTCTTAACCACTGGACAGGCAGGGAATTCCCCCTTCCTTACATTTCAAAGGCAACCAAGAATGCTATGTTCTCAAGGATTTCTGAGCCCAGTAGCATGTCTTCTTAGCTCTACCTCGTTCCGTTTGGGGTTTTCCTCCCTCCTCCGTCTCCCCTTCTCCCTCAGCCCCCTGCTATTTAAAAACTCCCCATTCTAACTTCTCTCCTGCAAGTGGGATCCACAGTGGGGTTCAAGGATCTGAAGGGACAGAAGAGGTGCTAGTGATGGAAGAGAGAGGGAGGAAGGCGATCTCGCAGTTGGTGAGATCTCCTAGTGATCTCCTGGTTGGTCCCTCATCCCTGTTCTGCCTCTCGACCTTCTGCTGAGCCCTGCTTCCTGCTGGGTCCTGGGCCACCCTAGTCATTGAGGGCTTGTGCTCCGTCCCATCTCCAACAGCAGCCCAGCCAGGGCTGGTAATTCCCAGCTTCATCTTTTGTGAAGAGAAGGCTCCGCCAGTGTCTCTGTGTAGACAGTGTGAACTCAGGGAGCAGTGGGATGTTGTGGGGAGGTCTTTTACTGTGTTTGTCTTGGGAACTGATCAGTGGTGAGAACATTTTAAGAATACATCCTGTTTCCTCCAGAGAGAAGAAAACTGATCAGAAGCAACAAGTATGGCAGCAAAGAGGAAGGGAGATGGGGAGAGAATTCCTTTTTCTGCTTCCTAGGAGCAGTTGTTTAGACTTTGATCCAGTGCCAGCCACTCATCAGCCCTGGGGCTTTGCTCTCTGGTTGCACCGCTCAGGGCCATGGCTACGTCCACCTGGCAGAGCCGCACAGTTGTCTCCTTTGCTGACCCAGCCAGACACAAACCACCATGACCGTGAACTCCTCCAGAAGCTCTCTAGTGGAAAAAGGCTGCAGTTGCTATTTTATTCTTTCTGCTTTCACCTTGAGTTTGTACTGTTTTGGCAGTGTGCTTTCCAAGCTAACTTCCTAACTGACAGAACAAAAATGAATTTTTTGTTAGGGAAGTTCTGATAAGCATATGGGTATGTTTTAATTTACAAGTGGGTTTCTATACTTTTAATGCATTATATTAGAGTCCTGAAAAGTGAATTTTAAACCACTGAAATTTATCTTTTCACTTCTGGCTAGTATTTCAAGAATTTCCAGTATGAATGAGGCATGCATTTCACCTGAAAAAAATTTTGAATTATATCTCGACTGTCTGAGATGACACATCTGTCTGAAGTCTAATCTTAGGCTTATTCACATGGATTGTCATTGTCTTTGGACCTAATTTCCCAGCTGAGAGGTTTGTTTTTCCATAACCACTAATGTTCATAGTAAATACAGAATCTGCTATGTACTGGGGATGGAGAGCTTTTTTTTTATCTTTGGCTACTGTTAGGGAGTCATTTCTTCCATAATATACTAAACACATAACATCATACCCTTCTGAAAGGTTCGACTTAATTATTTTTTATTAATAAATAAGTCAAACAAATTAATGGAGCTTCTATAGAATTTTGCCCAAACACCCATTTATAAATGACCTGTATTTTTAAGAAACAGACTTTTTTGCTCAGAAATTACACCTTTGTCTCTCATATTTGTTTTCAGATGGACTGAATAAGAGCTGTTGTTTTGGAACAGTTATGGTAGTAAAGTTACGAATTTTGTCAGCTCGGAGCTCTATAAAAATAATCCAAAGAATTCTTTCAAGCTATGAACAGTTTCACTTCCAAAGAGCATGCAAATATTTTTCTTGTGAAGTTGAGGAAACATGATTTGTGGGTGCATCACAGTGGAAAAATACTTCTGACAGCATTCCCACAAATTAGAGGAAATGTATGCGTGGGTGATCTACATGGGACAATTCTCCAGAAAAAGCAATTTCCCTCTGACATGCTGTATTTTATTACGTACCTTTATAAACACAGCACTGACCCCTCTAGAGAAACAGAAGCTTATTTGCAACAGGCCTGAAAAGTGCAAGGAAACCTCTGCTAGAGATTCAAAACCAGAGTTTGACCTTTACTTTTATACAGAGGGTCAAACCCAGGAACCAACTCTGACAAGATTATTTCTGAGGAGAAAACTGGCTTAGGTGGTGGGTCCTTGGGAATAAGAGCTTCCCTCCTAGCTCAGTTGGTAAAGAGTCTGCCTGCAATGCAGAGACCCTGGTTCGATTCCTGGGTTGGGAAGATCCCCTGGAGAAGGAGTAGGTACCCACTCTAGTATTCTTGGGCTTCCCTTGTGGCTCAGCTGGTAAAGAATCCACCTGCAATGCAGGAGACCTGGGTTTGATCCCTGGGTTGGGAAGATCCCCTGGAGAAGGGAAAGGCTACCCACTCTAGTATTCTGGCCTAGAGAATTCCATGGACTGTATAGCCCATGGGATCACAAAGAGTCAGACATGACTGAGCGACTTTCACACACACACACACCTTGGGATAAACTTAAATTTTTGTTTGAAGTGGAGAGAGGATTTTGTGATTTTGATTTTGCAGTTTGTCCAGGTTTCCTAAATACTTATTTTCATTTTGTAGTCTTACAGATCAGAGATTGAGAACCATCATTCTCATAATCATCACAGAAAAATAACTTAGAAATTTTTAAAAGCTATGTTAAAATATCCCATTATACGTGGATGACAGTATCATTTCCACATTCTCTGTCTTTTTCTACCATCAGAGTGAATTTGCTAAATTCTGTTATGGACACTAATGCCAATAAAAGGCAATAGTTTTGCATATTTCCCATGTCCTGGACCTTTAGCAAACCTCCATTTAGAATGTGATTTTAAGAAACACAATTTAATTTTAAGTATCATTTCATTTTCTGACTCTCAGGTTTTAAGCTTTATCATTTTTTGGTCTTTTATTGTATTTTATTTTTAATTTGAAAGTCTCATATCATTGGCGATTTCTTATTCTAAAAGAAAAATGTCCAAAATACTCTGCTTGCTTAACACAGACCAGAGATGTGTGAGGATTATTAATGTGTGTTATCTGAAGTGACCTCCAAAATTCAGATTTCTTAAAGTAACAGTTCCAGACTTACAGAGAACTGTGGGCGAAACAAATGTACACTGAACAAAGTGGAATATTTTCTTCCCCAGGAACTTAACTATTTATGAAAAACAGTTTAAAAATTCAGCTAGGAAGGTTTCTACAGTATTTTTGTCCACAGTGCTGGCTGGTTTTGTTGACAGAACCAGAACCGCGCTGAGCGACTTTCCAGGACTGTCCAGGTGAGGCTAACTGTTCCTTTCCTCCTGCCAGGTGGACACCACCCTGTCTCAGTTCACCGACCCCAACGTCTACCTGTGGGATGTCCACCACAGTAAGAGGCTCATCAAGGTGGATGGGGCTGTGGCCAAGACAAGGAAATCCTACTGCGTGGACTTCGCCGCCATCCGAGCCCAGATAGTCTTACTCCAGGAAATGCACGTGACGCATTTCCACTTCTCGCTGGACTGGGCGCTGATCTTGCCGCTGGGGAACCGGTCCCAGGTCAACCGCACGGTCCTGCGGTTCTACCAATGTGTGGCCAGTGAGCTGGTGCGCGCCAACATCACCCCGGTGGTGGCGCTCTGGCACCCGGTTGCCCCGCACCAGGGACTGCCAGCCCCCCTGGCCCGGCACGGCGCCTGGGAGAACCCCCACACCGCCCTGGCCTTTGCCGAGTACGCTAGCCTGTGCTTCCAAGACCTCGGCCGCCACGTCAAGTTCTGGATCACGATGCACGAGCCGTCCACGCGGAACATGACCTACAGCGCGGGGCACAACCTCCTGAAGGCACACGCGCTGGCCTGGCGCACGTACGATGAGACGTTCAGGCGCTCGCAGAAAGGAAAAATAGCTATCGCCCTGCAGGCGGACTGGATAGAACCCGCCTGCCCTTTCTCCCCGGAGGACCACGAGGTGGCCGAGCGAGTTCTGGAATTTGACATAGGCTGGCTGGCCGAGCCCATTTTTGGCTCCGGTGATTATCCACGCGTGATGAGAGACTGGCTGAACCAGAGAAACAATTTCCTCCTCCCTTATTTCACTGACGAGGAAAAAAAGCTAATCCGGGGTTCCTTTGACTTTTTGGCGTTGAGTCATTACACCACCATCCTTGTAGACTGGGAGAAAGAAGATCCCGTAAAATATAATGATTACCTGGCCGTGCAAGAAATGACCGACATCACCTGGCTTAACTCCCCCAGCCAGGTGGCCGTGGTGCCCTGGGGGTTACGCAAGGTACTGAACTGGCTGAAGGCCAAGTACGGAGACCTCCCCATGTATATAATATCCAACGGCATCGATGATGATCCGCACGCAGTCCAGGACGATCTGAGGGTGTATTACATGCAGAATTATGTGAACGAAGCTCTGAAAGGTAAGGAACCCCCAGTACAGAGGTCTCTTGGGGGTTATGCCACCTGAGAACCTGATACATAGAAACTCTCAAACATATACACAGACTGTCACCCACAGAGCAAGTGCTATCCATTCCTTGATAACACTGAAAAAGTCCAAGTGCTAGCTAGTTTCCCCAAGGAAAGAGGAGTTTGACTAAAAGTGGAAGATGAAAAAATTCCTCAAAACTATTCCAGGTGGCTAAGAGCCCTGACCATCTCTTCTCCATATCAGATGGCTTCATAGCAGTCTTGCCTACTTCATGTACTTAAAGGTTGAACCCAAGTACATCATAGTAGGTTTAAAGTATGTAAAACCTTCTATGTTAAATGTAGCTCAGTGTTTGTCTTGATGGTTGCCACTTTGTCTTCGGATAAAAGGAGCTTTTCTGATGAAATCTAATTTAATCAGAAGTTATTTGAAATGGTATTGACAATTTCTCTGATGCACCAGGGCTCTGTAAAGGCAAAATGTTGTGGGCAAAATATTTTAATAACTTTTCTCCTGTCCTTTTGTTTTTCTAGCCTATATATTGGACGGTATCAATCTTTGTGGATACTTTGCTTATTCATTTAATGATCGCACAGCTCCGAAGTTTGGCCTCTATCGTTTTGCGGCAAATCAGTTTGAGCCCAAACCGTCCATGAAACATTACAGGAAAATTATAGACAACAATGGCTTTCCAGGTCCTGAAACTCTGGGAAGATTTTGTCCAGAAGAATTCACCCTGTGTACAGAGTGCAGCTTTTTTCATACTCGAAAGTCTTTACTGGCTTTCATAGCTTTTCTACTTTTTGCCTTTGTTATTTCTCTTTCTCTGATTTTTTACTACTCTAAGAAAGGCAGAAGAGGTTACAAGTAGTCTGGATATTTTTCTTATTTGAAATAATTATACACACACATCAGCTGTTAACATTTGCACTTCTCAGTGTTGTGAACTGTAGATTTTATATATCTGACTTCTAGAAAACCTTTTCATGGCATGTGATAGGTTTTGAAATGAACGTGATTGTAAAATATTGAATAATGTGAATAGTGCCTGAATTTGTTCTATTTCCAGTGGAGGTATGTTAAAAAAAATTGATAAGGGCCATCGTTTCTGCACACATTCTATAACAAAGCATGAAAAATGGGAACCATCTCGTAACACTTCTATATAAATTAAGATTAAGAATATTTTTATCTGTGCTCATTCCTGTGTATAATGTTTGCCTTGAAATAATAATTGCAAGTATTGGAATAAAATGTTAAGTCCCGAGTAACCATTCTGAACTGCCATGATATGCCTAATGGTCTCTGTGAAACCAAGTTTCCCTTGAAAAAGAACATGGCAGAATATAGAACAGATGACAAAGGGCCCTAGGCCAGAATGTTCCTTTTAAAAGCAAGGTTTCTATCAGATACTGTTAATATTAATTTATATATCTTTTTAACGATATGCTTATCAGAGCTAATTACAGAATTCTATATCTTATATAAGTATAAAGTATATTTCTTTGTATTTTGAGACATGCTCTAAGCCCCAAGTCCTTGAGGGATTTGTGTCACTATTGAGGGCCTTCACATAGGGGACTTTTACTAAATGTGTGCAGAAAAATAAGCATGAATTATGCAATATTGGGCCCTTAAGAAAGCATAAACTGACTGTGAAATGCATTATAGCGCAGTGGCTGGAGGGGACAGAAAGGAGGGAAAAGTCCTCGTTATGAGCAACATGGCGATTAATTTGATTATAAACTCTTTTTTTTAGAGCAGACCTCGGAATGAATGAGGTGACCTTTTCTGAAAGAATAAGAGCGAAACAATAACTCATTTTATGAGGAGTGACTCCACTTTCTGTTCTTTAGAATGTGCCATAATTTCTTTGAATTGAGGTTTGAAAATTCTTAGTAGGTTCAAAAGCATTTGGTCTAATAACACTGGAAGGTTTGTTTCTATAATTGCTGAGGTCCATTTAATATTTTTTGCTGCTACTTCTATGGAGCTAGCTTTACATGAGTTTTGCTTTGAACTTTTATACTGAAACTGGCTACTGATTTTTAGAAAGGGCTGATTGGGTCTTATCCTTTAATGCCCCTTAAATATGATTTTCAAACAGGGAAGTCTATTGCACTGGAGTTGAGGATGATTTTATATATAAGCCAAAATGATATCAAGCAGTATAAATGAATATCATATCTGGCATAACTAATCTTGCTGACACAGGGTTCTAGTGAATTAAAAAAAAAACTGTACTGTATTATATATCATCTTTAGAGGTGGTATGATTTTTTTCCATGAAAGATAAGCTTTTTGGTGGTACTCTTTTAAAAATTGGATTTGCTGTTAAAATCACAAACTAGGGAATAATAGTTTCTTTTATGTGTATATTTTTCTGATTATAATAGTAATATATGCTCATTGAAAAAAATTTAAAATCATAGAAGCTATATGTAAAGAAAAGAAATTACCTGTAATTTCACCACCTTGAGGTAGCCACTATTAACATAGTGTATGTATGGTATTTTGTATAGTCAGATCTTATTGTAAATAGTTATGTGTCTTTATTAATTTTCATTGTGTGCATTTCCTTTGTCATTAGTCTTCAAAAGCATGATTTTTAATAGTTGTAGAAAAACTCCACTATGTGAATTTATCACAATTTATTTAATCATTCCTATTTGTTGGACCAGTTTCTTATTGTTAATTACTGTGAAATAATGGATGTTGTTTAAAAATAATTTTCCTGCTGCAATATTTAATTTCCTTGAGTGTAGAGAGAAGTAATCCTGTTCCTTAATAAAGTCTTGTAACAAATCTACTTGCAACTTTGTCTTTTTACATGATCAAATAACTAGATAAAAGTGTTTTTCTTTTGAGTTACTTAAACCACATAGAATATGATCTGAGTGGTGAAGACAGGGGTCGGAAAACAAGAGGAGTGAACTTCAAGGCTGGAAGCAGGTAAGAGTGGAGAGGGCGCCCCAGGCTAGTCCCTATGGTTGATCTGAGAGGGAATTTCAGACACTGAAAGAGACGCCAAAGAACCAAAGGGAAGTGATAACCTCTGCACCACTCAACAAATTTATCAGGTGAGCATCAGGCTAACTTTGAGACCCTTTGGTCTTCAGTGGGAGGTTGGTGGTTCCCCGCGGGTGGTAAAGAAGAGAAGGCACCTCCCAGGTGAGGCTGGAAACTGGGGGGCAGTGGGAGGGGCCAGAAAGCCTTTCTAGTCCAATGGGGTGAAGAATCCTCATTTCTTAACCGGCTTCTCTGGGCCTTACATTCTTCATTGATGCTTTACTTTCATAAATTCTGGGTTTTTCACCACTTCACATGTGTTTTAAAACATATATATATATAGAAGAGAGAGACAGACAGACAGACACAGAGAGAGAGAGAGAGACCATTCTCCTGGAAGTCCTGCATCCCTTAGTACTTTTGGGGGTCAGCTCTGCAGGGGCATTAGGGGTAAGCGGTGGCTCCCAAGGTCTCTGGGCTAATTTCTGTCATATTTACTTTTCCCCCATATTGCCCCTGGTTCCTTCGTTTGAACTGGCAGTGGGGTGGGGAGGAAATGGAGGTGGGGGGCCCTGCACTTATGCCCTGTTCATTTTGCCTTAGTTTGGAAGGATGGACTTTCAGATTCATTTAAGGTCATTTTTCATTTTATTTTTTGACTTCCACAGATAGTAATTAGAATCTACTAATGCCTCAGAAGCATTTCTTTTTTAAAAAAAAATTTTTATAGAGCCCTCCAACAGAAATATAATGCAAGCCACATATTTTAAATTTTCTAGTAGTCACATTAAAAATATAAAAAGACACTATTAGTTCAAAAGATGTGGGAAGGAATGATGGAATTAATGAATAAATAGAATCAGCTTGCTGATACCACCTTTGTCCAGAGACTGATTTAGTAAGGACCATCTGTCAAGAAAGAGAAACTGCTGTGTATTAGGTGACACACAGCTCGGTTCTTTGTATTCAGAGGAGCAAATGATGACTTACTTGTAATAACCTTTGATAACCTGTCTTTCTAGGTGGCAAGGCAGTAAATAGCTATCCTATCATCACCTCTAGACTAATAACTAGGTGAGAGGATTATAGCTCATCATTCACACTGTCCCTCAACCAGTCAGTAACCTCTTTTGTTTGTAAGACTTCTTAACAGGTTAAATTCTTTATCTGTAAATAAAAATAGGGAGCTCATTTGGAAGGAATCTCTTTATGTCTGTGGATACTTGTAATCTCCTAGAACATGTAGCTTTTTGCTCAGACCCATTCAGTTCAGTTCAGTTCAGTTGCTCAGTCATGTCCGACTCTTTGTGACCCTATGAACCGCAGCACACCAGGCCTCCCTGTCCATAACCAACTCCTGGAGTCCACCCAAACCCATGTCCATTGAGTCGGTGATGCCATCCAACCATCTCATCCTCTGTCGTCCCCTTCTCCTCCTGCCCTCTATCTTTCCCAGCATCAGGGTCTTTCCCAGTGAGTCAGCTCTTTGCATCAGGTGGCCAAAGTATTGGAGTTTCAGCTTCAACATCAGTCCTTCCAATGAACACCCAGGACTGATCTCCTTTAGGATGGACTGGTTGGATCTCCTTGCAGTCCAAGGGACTCTCAAGAGTCTTCTCCAACACCATAGTTCAAAAGCATCAGTTCTTTGGTGCTCAGCTTTCTTTATAGTCCAACTCTCACATCCATACATGACCACTGGAAAAACCATAGCCTTGACTGAACGGACCTTAGTTGACAAAGTAATGTCTCTGCTTTTTAATATTCTGCCTAGGTTAGTCATAACTTTCCTTCCAAGGAGTAAACATCTTAATTTCATGGCTGCAGTCACCATCTGCAGTGATTTTGGAGCCCAGAAAAATAAAGTCAGCCACTGTTTCTCCATTTATTTGCCATGAAGTGATGGGACCGGATGCCATGATCTTAGTTTTCTGAATGTTGAGCTTTAAGCCAACTTTTTCACTCTCCTCTTTCACTTTCATCAAGAGGCTCTTTAGTTCCTCTTTACTTTCTGCCATAAGGGTGGTGTCATCTGCATATCTGAGGTTATTGGTATTTCTCCCAGCAATCTTGATTCCAGCTTGTGCTTCCTCCAGCCCAGCGTTTCTCATGATGTACTCTGCACATAAGTTAAATAAGCAGGGTGACAATATACAGCCTTGACGTATTCTTTTTCCTATTTGGAACCAGTCTGTTGTTCCATGTCCAGTTCTAACTGTTGCTTCCTGACCTTCATACAGATTTCTCAGGAAGCAGGTCAGGTGGTCTGGTATTCCCAGCTCTTGAAGAATTTTCCACAGTTTATTGTGATCCACACAGTCAAAGACCCACTACCTTTATCAGTTTTTATAACCATTAAATATTGTTGGAGTTTTGTTTATTACAGTGCATTTCCTAAACCATTTTTGTTTCATACATTTGTGGTAAATACCCTTTGATATCAAGTATAAAGAAGTCAAGAAAAACCACAAGGAACCTTGAGTAAAGAGTGGAAATGCCAGTAACAACTGTGACAAGACACCTAAAATATGGTGAAATCCTGTTTCACGACATGACTGTGACATGGTGACTGACATTCAGTTCCTTTTTTGATACAATAGGTTAGAGAAGAAAAAACACTTCAATCTATATATTAATGGAGTCAGAAAAGTATAGGGGAAAGAGTCAGCAAGACCTATGTTTAAAATTCACTGAGCCTCAGTTTCCTCATCTGTAAAATGGGAATAACCTGCTGTAGCACAGTGGTGAACATAGTAAGTATTCAGTAAATAAAGCACCTACCCTAGAAGTATTTTTTCCTAGACTAATTTCACCTACTGTTAATGTGCATGTGGTTTCTTGTTAATCAGATTTTTAGAGCCCAGTAACATAAAACCAGGGCCTATTACAGTCAAATGATACACCCAGAAGCCCTTTAGTTACTTTATTTGTGGCTTTGAATATACATCTTCATATAATGTCCTTGGTAAAACTAAACAAACAAACAAAAATCAATCCCCAAATTTACTTAATAATACTAGATTCTTTTCTTGGATTTGAATTTTACAAATGTTGGATTGATAGAATCCTGAAGATGATTTGGCAGAAGATGTTTCTATATCAGTTTGTTGTGCCATCTGCTCTTTTGAAATAATCTAATGATACAGGCAAAACACTGAAATTTGTTTATTTGTTATTTAGCTGGTAAATAATTGGAGGCCCATTAGCTAAATTTTTATGTGATTCAGAAATGTTTGGTAGAGTTTCAGATTTTGGTATAGTCTTCAATATGTTTATTTATGGTAATGCTAATTAATTTTAAATGAGTTTACTTATTTGATATAAATTATTTGCAACTGAAACATTGCCCCTTAATAAATTGCTGAAATAAGCTGACATTTTTTTTCTTTTGAAAGGCTCAATTGATTAGTTTGTAAAATTTGTTTTTCTTTCAATATTATAGTGGTTGTCTAATTACAGCCATAAGCATAAATGTTGCCTGAAGCATTTCAGCCTGTTTTGATCTCCATCTGTATGTGAATCAAAGCTTTAGCTAATTTAGTTTCAAGTTGTTAGATTTGAAAGTTCTATAGTGTTTCAAGGTTGTTGCTGTTGCATTTAAGACATGAAGGCTTTATAAGTTTTTTTTCCTCTTTAAATTATGGGTATTATAAGTCTCTGACAAGTAGTCCAAAGACTTCAAAATAAAACATTTCAATCACAGGGGCAGTAGTGGCAAGCCATGGAGTGGTGAAATGGAGATATAATTAGAGCTAAAGATTGACGAGTCAGGTGAAAATATTCCATTAGCAAAGGACAACGCGGCCAGATTTTCCTCCAAAGTGGTACCGTTCTAAAATGTCCTTATTTGCTCTGTGCCTGTCTTGGATTTAATGAGCCAACAAAACAAACACAGTGGGGGTTACTGGTCCACCCGACTGACAAGATTAGAGCTGCAAGCTCCTTGCAGTTCAGGAGTCTGGGCGGCAGTGGTTCATAGACAGGAACGGCTGAGGTGAGGGAAGCCAGGAAGCTTGTGAAGGCTTGCAGGACTGAGGAGAGTCTGTGGGTGGAGCTGGGCCTCAGAATCAAGGTGTGCAATTTCAAAATGCAGATGAGTTTTACTACAGTCCCCATTCTTTGAAGTGCCCTTGGGAAGATGGCTACAGCATCTACGGTTTGGCAAAGGGGCTCCCCCGAGAGAAGTCGGTGGAAGAAGGTGAGGGAGACAGAAGGACAGAGGGACTGAGCCAGTACATGGAGTGTCAGAACTCACGATGAGTTTTGGGTTCGTATCAAGAGGGTCATGTGGAGAAGCAATGCCGTTGGAGGTGATGTTGCCCAGAGAATGTTAGTCCAGGGTACAGGGAAGGGCATTTATTTACAAAGAGGCTGGAGAGTCTGAGAATGATTTCAGTGCTTATGAGAGTGGGCCCAGTGGAGGAGGGGAAGGGTGCAAAACAAAGATGAAAACTGAGAGAGGTGATATCTCATTGTAGTTTTGATTTGCATTTCTCTAATAATGAGTGATGTTGAGCATCTTTTCATGTGTTTATTAGCCATCTGTATGTCTTCTTTGGAGAAATATCTGTTTAGATCTGTTTCCCAGTTTTTGATTGGGTAGTTTGTTTTTCTGGTACTGACTTGTATGAACTACTTGTATACTTTGGAAATGAATCCTTTGTCAGTTATTTCATTGGCTGTTATTTTCTCCAATTCTGAGGCTTGTCTTTCACTTTGTTCATAGTTTCCTTTGCTGTGCAAAAGCTTTTAAGTTTAATTAGGTCCCACTTGTTTATTTTTGTTTTTCTTTCCATTACTCTAGGAGGTGGGCCATAGAGGATTTTGCTGTGGTTTATATCATAGAGTGTTCTGCCTATGTTTTCCTCTAAGAGACATATATGGAATCGAGAAAGATGGTACTGATGAAATTATTTGCAGGACAGCACTGGAGACAGACATAGAGAACAGACATGGAGTGGGGTATGGGGGAGAAGAGGGTGGGATGTATGGAGAGAGTAACATGGAAACATACATTACCATTTGTAAAATGGATAGTCAATGGGAGTTTGCTGTATGACTCAGGAAGCTCAAAGTGGGATTCTGTAACAACCTAGAGGGGTGGGACGGGGAGGGAGGTGGGAGGGGTGATCAAGAGGGAAGGAGCACATGTGTACCTATGGCTGACTCATGTTAATGCTCAGCAGAAACCAACACAATACTGTAAAGCAATTATCCTTCAATTAAAAAAACAAAAACAAAAATGTCGAGAGAGGCATTAAGGTGTGTCCAGAAAGCCAGACCAACAAAGGTCGGTCTAGTCAAAGCTACGGTTTTTCCAGTAGTCATGTACAGATGTGAGGGACCATAAAGAAAGCTGAGCGCCAAAGAATTGATGCTTTTGAACTGTGGTGTTGGAGAAGACTTGAGAGTCCTGTGGGCTGCAAGGAGATCCAACCAGTCCATCCTAAAGGAAATCAACCCTGAATATTCATTAAAAGGACTGATGCTGAAGCTGAAGCTGAAGCTCCAATACTTTGGCCACGTGGTGTGAAAAGCTGACTCAGTGAAAAAAACTCTGATGCTGGGAAAGATTGAGGGCAAAAGGAGAAGGGGGCGACAGAAGATGAGATGTTTGGATGACATCACAGACTCAATAAGCATGAGTTTGAGCTAATTCTGGGAACTGGTGTGCGGCAGTCTATGGGGGTCGCAAAGAGTTGGACACGACAGCAACTGAACAAGAACAAGAAAACCTGAACATTCCTAAGATGAGAAAGAGGAGCAGGTGAATGGAGATGTCTCTGGGGAACAAGGGTCAAGCCAGCTCCTCAGCTGGGAACAGAGGCCTCAATGTGGAAGGAAAGGGCTCTAGGAGGGTAGAGGCTGCCCCAAACCAGATTGGGATTTTCCGGTTTCTAGTCCTGCTCTTCAATTTGCTTTATAACCTGGAGCAAGTCACCAAGTCCGTGGAGTCTTATTGTTCTTGTATGTATAGAGAGGGAGTTAATCAACACCAGCAGGCTTCAACCTTGGTTACACATTAGAGTCATGTGGGAGCTTTTAAACATCCCCAGACTGATTAAATCCATTCTCTTGGGGGTGGGATCCAGACAGGGGTATTGCTTAAAGCTCCCAGGTGATTAAAATGGAAAGTTAAAACTGTGAACCAGAAATCTCTGAGCTTGAGAATATCTCAATAGAAACCTCCAGCAAACAGGAACAGAACAAAAGAACAACAGTACCTCTCCAACTTTATTATTAAAGACAAATGACTAGGGATCATGATTGCTGCAGTAGAGGATTGAGGTAGGGCTCAGCTCCAAATAGGTGAAGAAGCCAGGGTGTCATGGTCATCAAGCAGAGTGAAAGGGGTCAGGAATTTTGGAATTATCAGACCAGGAATTTAAAACAGCTATGATTAATATTCTAAGGACTCTAGTGGATAGAGAAGACAACATACGAGGACAAATGGGAAGTGTAAGGAGCGAGATGGGAGTCTCAGAAGGAACCTAAAAGAAGTGCTAGAGATCAAAAACACTGTAACAGAAATGAAGAATGCCTTTGATGGGCTATAAGCCCGTCTGTAAAGTAGCTTGGACACAGTGAAGGAAAGAATCTAAAATGATGATACAAATGATTCTTGTTCTTCAAATTATGATTTTATTACATTTAATTTTTCTATTATATTGGGGTATAGTTGATTTACAATGATGTGTTAGTTTCAGGTATACAGCAAAGTGACTCGGTTATCTAGAAACATAGATCCATTCTTTTCCAGGCTCTTTTCTCATGTAAGTTATTACAGAATATTGAGTAGAGTTCCTTGTACTATACAGTAGGTTCTTATTGGTTATCTATTTTATATACAGTAGTATGCGTTAATCTCAAACTATATCCATCCCTCAAACAACCATACAGGAACCTCCCCTCCAAAATCTATTAAACCAGTTAGTAAGAATTCCAAATTCCTAATCTATCCCCCTGACCAATCTTTCCCCTTTGGTAACCATAAATTTGTGTTTAACATCTATGAGTCTGTTTCTGTTTTATAAATAAGTTCTTTCGTATCATTCTTTTTAGATTCCACATAAAAGTGATATAATACGATATTTGTCTTTCTCTGGCTGACTTTACTTAGTATGAAAACCTCTAGGTAAATCCATTTTGTTGCAAATGGCATTATTTTCATGTGTTTTTATGCCTGAGCAATATTTCATTTATAAATTTACTACATCTTCTCTATCCATTCCTCTGTTAATGGACATTTAGGTTGCTTCCATGTCTTGATTATTGCAAATAATGCTGCAGTAAACACTGGAATGTATGTATTTTTTGAATTATTTTAAGTTTAATTAGGTCCCATTTGTTTATTTTTGTTTTTATTTTCATTACTCTAGGAGGTGGATCCAAAATAGAAAGTGGATCCACTCTTTCTATTTCTGTCAAGGAATGTTCTGCCTATATTTTCCTTTTAAAGTTTTATAGTTATCTGGTCTTACATTTAATATACTAGAGTGCTCTGGCATATTTCAAAATGGTTTCTTTTCTCCTATGACTGGGTCTGCCTGGAGTTTTTGTTCGGTTGGTCAGTTTTTGGCGCATCGTGTGGCATGGTCCTGACCAAGGATCGAAGCCGTGCTCCTGCAGTGGAAGCACGGAGTCTTAACGACTGGACCACCGCAAGTTTTTATCTCTCAGAGCTGTCCACACGGAACCACTGGCAATTCATGAATTACAGTTCAGGTTTTCTTACCCTGTATTGACTCCTGAGGTGGTTTCCATTCATGAGCCTCTGCTTGGGAAGCCTTGACGTCCTTTGTTTGTCTGTCTTCCCTCTCCATTTGGGGGCAGGGGTGTGCCCTGTGTCCTGTCCTCCCAGAATAACTATTGATTTTTCAGTCTGTTCAGCTTTTTACCTGTTGCTGCTGCTAAGTCGCTTCAGTCGTGTCCGACTCTGTGCGACCCCATAGACGGCAGCCTACCAGGCTCCACTGTCCCTGGGATTCTCCAGGCAAGAATACTGGAGTGGGTTGCCATTTCCTTCTCCAGTGCATGAAAGGGAAAAGTGAAAGTGAAGTCGCTCAGTCGTATCCGACTCTTAGCGACCCCATGGACTGTAGCCTACCAGGCTCCTCCGTCCATGGGATTTTCCAGGCAAGAGTACTGGAGTGGGATGCCATTGCCTTCTCTTAGGATGGAGCAATAACTTACTGCCCATCATCACTAAAGAGATAGAGAAAGAAAGGAAAAGAGTCAGTGAAATGCTGTAGAGTTTATAAAGCAAACTGTGAGACTGTTGTCAACCCAACTGCAATACAGTTGCAAAATACAATCCCTAACATCTCAGCAAAGATGGGCACAATTCATGCAAGATGGGCACAATTAAGGACAGAAACGGTATGGACCTAACAGAAACAGAAGGTATTAAGAACAGGTAGCAAGACTACACAGAAGAACTATACAAAAGAGATCTTCATACCCAGATAACCATGATGGTGTGATCACTCACCTAGAGGCAGACATCCTGGAATGTGAAGTCAAGTGTGCCTTAGGAAGCATCACTACAAACAAAGCTAGTGGAGGTGATGGAATTTCAGCTGAGCTATTTCAAATCCTAAAAGATGATGCTGTGAAAGTGCTGCACTCAATATACTAGCAAATTTAGAAAACTCAGCAGTGGCCACAGACTGGAAAAGGCCAGTTTTCATTCCAATCCCAAAGAAAGTGAAAGGTGAAAGTCACTCAGTCATGGCTGACTCTGCGACACCATGAGTTGTAACCTACCAGGCTCCTCAGTCCATGTAATTCTCCAGGCAAGAATACTGGAGTGGGTTGCCATTCCCTTCTCCAGGGGATCTTTCCAACTGAGGGATCAAACCCAGGTCTCAAAGGCAATGCCAAAGAATGTTCAAACTTCCGCACAATTGTATTCATCTCAGTTCAGTTCAGTCGCTCAGTTGTGTCCAACTCTCTGCGACCCCATGAATTGCAGCACGCCAGGCCTCTCTGTCCATCACCAAATCCCGGAGTCTACCCAAACCCATGTTCATCGAGTCGGTGATGCCATCCAACCATCTCATCCTCTGTCGTCCCCTTCTCCTCCTGCCCCCAATCCTACCCAGCATCAGGGTCTTTTCCAATGAGTCAACCCCTCGCATGAGGTGGCCAAAGTATTGGAGCTTCAGCTTCAACATCAGACCTTCCAATGAACACCCAGGATTGATCTCTTTTAGGATGGATTGATTGGATCTCCTTGCAGTCCAAGAAACTCTCAAGAGTCTTCTCCAACACCACAGTTCAAAAGCATCAATTCTGCGGTGCTCAGCTTTCTTCACCGTCCAACTCTCACATCCATACATGACCACTGGAAAAACCATAGTCTTGACTAGACGGACTTTTGTTGGCAAAGTAATGTCTCTGCTTTTAAACATGCTATCTAGGTTGGCCATAACCTTCCTTCCAAGTAGTAAGCATCCTTCAATTTCATGGCTGCAGTCACCATCAGCAGTGATTCTGGAGCCCAAAAAAGTAAAGTCTGACACTGTTTCCACTGTTTCCCCATCTATTTCCCATGGAGTGATGGGACCAGATGCCATGATCTTAGTTTTCTGAATGTTGAGCTTTAAGCCAACTTTTTCACTCTCCTCCTTCACCTTCATCAAGAGGCTCTTTAGTTCTTCTTCACTTTCTGCCATAAGGGTGGTGTCATCCGCATATCTGAGGTTATTGATATTTCTCCCGGCAATCTTGATTCCAGCTTGTGTTTCTTCCAGCCCAGCGTTTCTCATGATGTACTCTGCATATAAGTTAAATAAGCAGGGTGACAATATACAGCCTTGACATACTCCTTTTCCTATTTGGAACTAGTCTGTTGTTCCATGTCCAGTTCTAACTGTTGCTTCCTGACCTGCATACAGGTTTCTCAAGAGACAGGTCAGATGGTCTCGTATTCCCATCTCTTTCAGAATTTTCCACAGTTTATTGTGATCCACACAGTCAAAGGCTTTGGCATAGTCAATAAAGCAGAAATAGATGTTTTTCTGGAACTCTCTTGCTTTTTTGATGATCCAGCGGATATTGGCAATTTGATCTCTGGTTCCTCTGCCTTTTCTAAAACCAGCTTGAACATCTGGAAGTTCACGGTTCACGTATTGCTGAAGCCTGGCTTGGAGAATTTTGAGCATTACTTTACTAACATGTGAGATGAGTGCAATTGTGCGGTAGTTTGAGCATTCTTTGGCATTGCCTTTCTTTGGGATTGGAACAAAGACTGACCTCTTGCAGTCCTGTGGCCACTGCTGAGTTTTCCAAATTTGCTGGCATATCGAGTGCAGCACTTTCACAGCATCACCTTTGAGGATTTGAAATAGCTCAACTGGAATTCCATCACCTCCACTAGCTTTGTTCGTAGTGATGCTTTCTAAGGCCCACTTGACTTCACATTCCAGGATGTCTGGCTCTAGGTGAGTGATCACACCATTGTGATTATCTGCGTTGTGAAGATCTTTTTTGTACAGTTCTTCTGTGTATTCTTGCCACCTCTTCTTAATATCTTCTGCTTCTGTTAGGTCCATACCATTTCTGTCCTTTATCGAGCCTATCTTTGCATGAAATGTTCCTTTGGTATCTCTAATTTTCTTGAAGAGGTCTCTAGTCTTTCCCAATCTGTTGTTTTCCTCTATTTGTTTGCACTGATCGCTGAGGAAGGCTTTCTTATCTCTCCTTGCTATTCTTTGGAACTCTGCATTCAGATGAGAATATCTTTCCTTTTCTCCTTTGCTTTTCACTTCTCTTCTCTTCCCAGCTATCTGTAAGGCCTCCTCAGACAGCCATTTTGCTTTTTTGCATTTCTTTTCCATGGGGATTTTCTTGATCCCTGTCTCCTGTACAATGTCATGAACCTCTGTCCATAGTTCATCAGGCATTCTGTCTATCAGGTCTAGTCCCTTAAATCTATTTGTCACTTCCACTGTATACTCATAAGGGATTTGATCTAGGTCATACCTGAATGGTCTAGTGGTTTTCCCTACTGTCTTCAATTTAAGTCTGAATTTGGCAATAAGCAGTTCATGATCTGAGCCACATTGTTTTTGCTGACTGTATAGAGCTTCTCCATCTTTGGCTGCAAAGAATATAATCAATCTGATTTCGGTGTTGACCATCTGGTGATGTCCATATGTAGAGTCTTCTCTTGTGTTGTTGGAATAGGGTGTTTGCTATTACCAGTGCGTTCTCGTGGCAAAACTCTATTAGCCTTTGCCCTGCTTCATTCTGTACTCCAAGGCCAAACCTGCCTGTTACGCCAGGTGTTTCTTGACTTCCTACTTTTGCATTCCAGTCCCCTGTAATGAAAAGGACATCTTTTTTGGGTGTTAGTTCTAGAAGGTCTTGTAGGTCTTCATAGAATCGTTCAACTTCAGCTTCTTTGGTGTTGCTGGTCGGGGCATAGACTTGGATTACTGTGATATTGAATGGTTTGCCTTGGAAGCGAACAGAGATCATTCTGTCGTTTTTGAGATTGCACCCAAGTACTGCATTTCGGACTCTTTTGTTGACCATGATGGCTACTCCATTTCTTCTAACCGATTCTTGCCCACAGTAGTAGATATAATGGTCATCTGAGTTAAATTCACCCATTCCAGTCCATCTTAGTTCGCTGATTCCTAGAATGTCAACGTTCACTCTTGCCATCTCCTGTTTGACCACTTCCAGTTTGCCTTGATTCATGGACCTAACATTCCAGGTTCCTATGCAATATTGCTCTTTACAGCATCGGACTTTGCGTCTATCACCAGTCACATCCACAGTTGGGTATCGTTTTTGCTTTGGCTCCATCCCATCATTCTTTCTGGAGTTATTTCTCCACTGATCTCCATTAGCATATTGGGCTCCTACTGACCTGGGGAGTTCATCTTTCAGTGTCCTATCCTTTTGCCTTTTCATACTGTTCATGGGGTTCTCAAGGCAAGAATACTGAAGTGGTTTGCCATGCCCTTCTCCAGTGGACCACAATCTGTCAGACCTCTCCACCATGACCCATCCGTCTTGGGTGGCCCCACACATCATGGCTTAGTTTCATTGAGATAGACAAGGCTGTGGTCCGTGTGATCAGATTAGCTAGTTTTCTGTAGTTTTAGTTTTAGTGTGTCTGCCCTCTGATGTCCTCTCGCAACACTTACCGTCTTACTTGGGTTTCTCTTACCTTGGGCCTTGGGTAATTCCTCTTGCCGCCGCCACCGCTGCCGCCGGCCCCAGCCCCCGGCCCGGCCTAGGCCCTGTCAGCCGCTGCCCCCGGCCCCCGGCCCGGCCTAGCCCCTCTCGGCCGCCACCCCCGTCCCCCGGGCCCCGGCCCGGCCTAGGCCCTCTCGGTCGCCGCCCCCAGCTCCCGGCCCCCGGCCCGGCCTAGGCCCTCTCGGTCGCCGCCCCCAGCTCCTGGCCCCCGGCCCGGCCTAGGCCCTCTCGGTCGCCGCCCCCAGCTCCCGGCCCCCGGCCTGGCCTAGCTCCTCTCGGCCATGCTTCTGCGCCAAGCCGTCGCAGCCGCCTCGCTTCTGCGCCGAGCCGTCGCAGCCGCCTCGCTTCTGAGATCTTGGATTTCTCTATTCAAAGGGGTTGTGTCTGCTTCAGGGACGGTAAAGATCCTCTTCCCAAGTCAGATTTCCTGAGGATGGATCACACCTCCGGGGATGCTCTGGGATATATGAGGATGGCAAAGGTGATATCCAAGATCCACAGAGGTTCTTCAGTTCTCCAGTTCTGTGAAATCCTAGAAGACTGAAGTGTGGACAGAACCTCATCATAAAGACTTCTTTTCAGATGAGAGCTTTTCAAGTCGGGGCCCCACAAGAGTCCTCCTGCCGGCTGTCACTTCCTCTTGGACCACATGCTAGCAAAGTAATGCTCAAAATTCTCCAAGTGAGACTTCAACAGTCTGTGAACAGAGAACTTCTGGATGTTCAAACTGGATTTAGAAAAGGCAGAGGAACCAGAGATCAAATTGCCAACATCCATTGGATCACAGAAAAAGCAAGAGAATTCCAGAAAACCATCTACTTCTGCTTCATTGACTACACCAAAGACTTTGACTATGTGGATCACAACAAACTGTGGAAAATTCTTCAAGAGCTGGGAATACCAGACCACCTGACCTGCTTCCTGAGAAATCTGTATGCAGGTCAAGAAGCAACAGTTAGAACTGGACATGGAGCAACAGACTGGTTCCAAATTGGGAAAGGAGTATGTCAAGGCTTTATATTGTCACCCTGCTGATTTAACTTTTATGCAGAGTACATCACACAAAATGCCAAGCTGGATGAATCACAAGCTGGGATCAAGATTTCCAGGGGAAATATCAATAACCTCAGATATGCAGATGACACCACCCTTATGGCAGAAAGTGAAGAAGAACTAAAGAGCCTCTTGATGAAAGTGAAAGAGAAGAGTGAAAAAGTTGGCTTAAAACTCAACATTCAGAAAACTAAGATCATGGCATCTGGTCCCATCAATTCATGGCAAATAGATGGGGAAACAATGGAAAACAGTGAGAGACTTTATTTTGGGGGGCTCCAAAATCACGGCAGATGATAACTGCAGCCATGAAGTTAAAAGACTCTTGCTCTTTTGAAGAAAAGCTATGACCAACCTAGACAGCATATTAAAAAGCAGAAGACAGTACTTTGTCAGTAAAGGTCCATTGACTCAAAGCTATGGTTTTTCCAGTGGTCATGTATGGATGTGAGAGTTGGACTATAAAGAAAGCAGAGCACCGAAGAACTGATGCTTTTGAACTGTGGTGTTTGAGAAGACTCTTGAGAGTCCCTTGGACTGCAAGGAGATCAAACCAGTCCATCCTAAAAGCAATCAGTCCCGACTATTCATTGGAAGGACTGATGCTGAAGCTGAAACTCTAATCCTTTGACCACCTTATGCAAAGAGCTGACTCATTTGAAAAGACTCTGATGCTGGGAAAGATTGAAGGCAGGAGGAGAGGACAGAGGATGAGATGGTTGGATGGCATCACTGACTCAATGGACATGAGTTTGAGTAAACTCTGGGAGTTGGTGATGGACAGGGAGGCCTGGCATGCTGCAGTCTATGGGGTCGCAAGAGTTGGACACGACTGAGTGAATGAACTGAACTAAACATCTCAGCAATCTCTCTAGCCCTGGCAGTAAAGCACAAATCTACAAAGTCCACCAAGGATCATAACTGTTTATATGATAGACTTTTGAACAGTTGGGTCTGGTTCTCTTCAACATCCATCATATGATTCACTCTTGTGATTTTGTTAAAGTTAAGTGGAAACTGTGCATATTTGATGCATGTAAAGATCACTTGTGGGCTGTCCAGGTGGCTCAGTTGTAAAAAAATCTGCCTGCCAAGCAGGACATGCAGGTTCGATCCTTGGATTGGGAAGATTCCCTGGAGGAGGAAATGGCAACCCACTGCAGTATTCTTGCCGGGAGAAACCCACGGACAGAGAAGCCTGATGGGCTGCAGTCAGTCCATGGAGTCACAAACAGCTGGATACGACTGAGTGACTGAGCACACACACAAAGATGCCTTGCACTGACGTCTTTAAAAGTCTTTAAGAATATCGTGCTAACATGAATTTATATTTTTATTCACAATATTTTGGAATGCGAATGATGAGTGCGTATTTCATTTCTGGGTACCGTTACACAATGTCAACATCATCATAAAAACTTTGCAAACAGTGAGTGTTCTCTGTGCATTCATAGTGGATGTCTCTTGTTGGATGTCTCTGTAGCCTTCTATTCATTTTCTTTTCCTTCCAATGAACTCCCTCTTTTATTTCCTTTTCTCCAGTCAGCCAGTGGAGACATTCAGGTATGAAATTCTATGGATTTTTTTCATTCTGATATTTCTAGCATCCACCTTCATTTGGATACTTGCTGCCGTTGTCCTCTTTGAACTTTTCACTTAGATTTTTCCAGTAATCCCTAAATGGTTTCCTGGCGTGTGTGCATTCTGCGCATCATTTTGATTCGGTCACTTCTCTCTTCAAATACTTTTAATGTGTGTCATGACTCCCCACAGTCAGCTGACATTTGCTGTAAGTCTCTCTTCTCGGGTCCTCTGGCTTGTTCACCCTCAACCTTGCTGAACGTTAGAATTAGCACCTACCATCTCTTACCAGGACTTGCGTGATTGTCTAATCACTTCCATTAGATTATAAAATACTCTGAGGAAGGGACTGCATCTTAGGTGACTTGTTATTCCCTAGCATGTATATTAGTTGCTTAAGAAATATTTCTTACATGAATAAATACTTAATGAAAAGGGATAGAAATGCATTATAGATGGTTATTTGAAAAGAGCTCACTTTTTTTTTTTCAGTTACTGAGGCTCAGTTGAACTCTATTACCTGGAGTTTTGCCAATCAGACTTCTTTTTAGTAGTATTTATAATGATAATTGGGTTCGTAGTGATTACCCCAGGGCTGTACAAAATCTTGAAATGACTTCTCAGTTATTTAAAAGAAGATCATATTAAGATGTTTGTTTCTAGTTAACAGATTCATTATATGTATCATCATGGATTATCCATTTAAAAAGAATTAAAATGCAATTAAAATTCACAATAATATCATACTGAACACTAATCTTCCTTTGATGATTAGTTCATTCAACAAATAATTAGCACACACTAAATATGTACACGTTAATAGAGTTATTATGCAGGATGTTCTACTTTAGTCAGTTTATGTGTATTGGAAATGCCTTGTGCTTCCATTGTGCTAGATAATGGTTTGCTGTAATTGATGCACAGTGCGATATCTAATCACTTTTTTCAGTAGCCATTAAACAAAATATGGTTCTTTAAAACTGTATATTTTAGGGGCTTCCCAAGTGGCACTAGTGGTAAAGAATCCACCTGACAATGCAGGAGATGCAAGAGACGTGGGTTTGATCCCTGGGTGGGGAAGATCCCCTGGAGAAGGAAATGGCAACCCACCCTAGTATTCTTGCCCAGAGAATCCCATGGACTGAGGAGCCTGGCAGGCTACAGTCTATGGGATCACAAAGAGTAGGACAGGACCAAGTGACTAAACAACAACAATTAATTACCATCTAATGGTGGTTACCCTTTCAGTACATAGTGGTAAAGCTGAAAACACCTAATGGTGAATTTCTTTTTAAATTCAGAATTCCTTTTTACCAAATCCTGCTGTTGGCTTATGCTTGGAATACGTGATCAAACATCAGGTGTTTGAAAAGGCTCATCCCAGTTACCAAAAAAAAAAAAAAAAAAAGCCAGCCTCAGAAAATGCCTGTTCTTTGTCTCTGTGTGTATTACTTTTGAGTGTTGTCCCTTTGGAACTCTGCTCACAGCTGTCATATCACCCAGTGGAGCAATTGCAGACATCAAACAAAAGCCATGTGTGTTTCTTGGTTGTGTACATGGACACTCAAAGCCTGTTTTCAAGTAAACACAGGGCTGATCACATGCAAACTCATGGTCACTCACACACACACACCCCCTCCACACCCTCAGCTGATTCTGCAGTAGCTTCTCCCAGCTGTGCTTTCTGAACGACCTTCATAAACTAGACTCTGTCTCTGCTCCCCTGCAGACTCTTTCAGAAAGCAGTAGTGACCATCCTCTATATTTTACCAAAAATTTGTTAGTCCAAGCTAGCCATTTTGTCCTCTTAGGAACATCCCTGCTGTAAGCTAAGAGACTGATCCCCGCTTATCTAGAATTGAATAGTAATAATAAACATTTGTCATGCTTTATCTTTAAAAGTATGCCGTTATCCCTGTTTTATAAATGAAAGAACCGGGGCTTGCAGAGGTTAATCGCCTGCCGAAGGTTCACAGCAGGAAGGTGGAGGATTTGAACAGGCAGGATTGTTCCAGAGCTTGCATGCTGAATTATGGTATGGACTGAATTTATTTCCATCGTGTGGTAAATGGCTGGAAGAATCCAGAACTTCTCTAGGCCTGAGCTAATTAGTCTTGGGGAAAATGAGGGGCTCAGAAAGAGACAGCCACTAATTTAAGTCATTAGTGGCTATTTAGAGTTAGGGTTCACATTGGTTTCCTAGAAGAGGTGCCAACTGATTTACAAGAAGAGAGATGATTGCCGGCTTAGAGAGCTGCCGAAAGCCTCTAGAAGGACAGACTGTAAATGGCAGATTTATGAGACAAATTACTGACTAGATTGGCAATAAAAAGTGCATTAAACACTCCAATCCAAACCACCAGCGGGTGGAAAACCAGAAATCATCATTGCTATGTGTCTGGATTCCTGGGCAGGGCCTGTGTTGAGAAGGGCCCAGCGCTTGGTTTAATGTTCTTCTGTGACTGTCTTGAAATCCCTAATATAATTTTATCTTTGAACTTGTGTTTTGTGAGGAGGCTAATGGGCCAGTGCTCCACAAAGGCCATGGAGATGCTCCAGGCAGCAGTGCACAGACGTGGCTGGTCAGGGTCCAGTGAACAGTTCAGGCTCCTCATGTTTGGCTCAGGATGCCCATGCCTGACTCTGGTGGTTCAGGGTCCTGAGGGAGTGGCCAGGACAGTACAGGGGGCCACTTAGTGGCAATAACAGGGACAACAGCAGAAGTGGCAACAGGCAACTCTACAAGTCGGAGGAAATGTTAGAGGAGATATTAGAACAACACTATAAATCCACATTTAAAGTGAACTTCAGACTTATATGAAACACATTTGTACAGAGAGTAAAATTTTCTAGAAAAAACATTCCTCAACAATCATCAGTTCTAGATGTAATAAAATGGAAATTTTGACAAATTCATCAGAAATTTATCTCAATGTAATATCCCCAATTAATCCCAACAATGTTGTCACAGCCTAAAAGTTACTCTTCATAACTCCAGTAAGAGTTGCGTATGCAGAAAGGGCCTCAAAATTGAAAACCATCAAAAAAAGGTATTTATAATCTTGTATTTGTAAGAGCAATCAATATTGCTTTCAAGTATATTTACTAAAAATTAAATTGCTGTAGTAAAGATTTTGATGATCTAATAAATTTTACAGAAAAGTGAGCCAGAAAAAAGAAATCTTGTATCAATCAAAATATCACACTAATGAAGTATTATCATGTATTATATAAGATTATGACACCAAAATATTATTTTGAAAATTTCTAAAATTTAGTTATTTCTCACGTATCACTATTACCCCTATTACTCTTCTGAAAGTAACAAAATATTTCTAAAGGAAAAAAATCCTTTTGTTTTAGTACCTTTATATTAGCACATTTCCCTGCTTTTTAAACAAGGGGTTTTCATTGTCATTTTGTACTGACTCCTTCCAGCATGCAGCCCTGCTGCCAGAAGAAAGAGGTGATACTATAGGAGAACAAAGAGGGAAGGTTTTCTACCAAAAGTCCCAGGTTCCTTTCCATCCTGACAAAAAAATACAACCCAAAGCAGAGGTATTGGTCAGCTTGGGACTGGGATGAGAGTGAGTCGGAGGGACTAGGTGAACCTTCCGGCATCTGAAGAGCAAGGCTGGGTTTAGAAGCAGTCTGTGCCTTTTTTCTGGTTGCCACAGCAGCACATTAGGTGTGGAATGACATTAAAGAGGAAGAAAGCCTGAGGAGAACGGATTGGTTTTTCTGCTTGTTTCACTACTCTGACAAACAGTACTGGTGTATTTTATGTTTATTTTTATTTTCATTCTCTTTTTCTTCTCTCCGGAATTAGAACTGGTTTACTCAGGGCTTCCTTTGTGCTCAGCTGGTAAAGAATCCACCTGCAATGCGGAAGACCTGGGTTCGATTCCTGGGTTGGGAAGATTCGCTGGAGAAGGGAAAGGCTACCCACTCCAGTATTCTGGCCTAGAGAATTCCATGGACTATATATCCATGGGGTCGCAAAGAGTCAGACACGACTGAGTGACTTTCACTTCACTTTACTCAGGGGAGGGGAGTCACAGAAGAGCCAGGTGTCTGACCCTGGACTTGAGATTTTTACATGAGCCCAGCTTTGCCTTTTATTGCAGTGCTGCTGCTAAGTCACTTCAGTCGTGTCCAACTCTGTGCGACCCCATAGACTGCAGCCCACCAGGCTCCCCCGTCCCTGGGATTCTCCAGGCAAGAACACTGGAGTGGGTTGCCATTTCCTTCTCCAATGCATGAAACTGAAGAGTGAAAGTGAAGTCGCTCAGTCGTGTCTGACTCTTAGCGACCCCATGGACTGCAGCCTACCAGGCTCCTCCATCCATGGGATTTTCCAGGCAAGAGTACTGGAGTTTATTGCGATGAGATCTTTACAAACCACGGAAGGCCTTCCATCCTTCACTTTTCTCATGTGTGGTGGTGAAGGGGCGATGACAGCTGATATGTTTCTGGTGACACTGTTTTGATTCATGCTAAGGAAGCAGCTGTTTTACCTACCATAGCTTTTATGTTTGTCAGAGCAAATGTCAATAGAGGAGAAAAAGACACGTACCATGTTGGTATTATTATGAAAGTGCTTTGATCTTGTTGATCCCCTGAAAGAGTCTCTGGGATTCCAGAGCTCGGCAGACCACCCTTTGAGAACCACTGTTCCCTGGTGTCGTTTGGAGACCTCCAACAGCTGATCCTAAGATCTAGCATTCAGAGAGGGGCCAGAAAGCTGAGAGAGGAAAATAAGGGGAAGACACAGGACAAACCCTGACATGAAAGAATTAAAGCTCGAACCAAAATATAGAAACATGTAAGAGTAGTCAGTCATATTTTTTAAAGACTTTCTACATGATTTGTGAACAAAAAATACTAATGAACAAATTGAAAGAACAGAAATCAGTGTTGGGACTTGACTTAGTGGCCTACAAACTCAACTGGAAGTAATATTTTTAAACACAGAGCAAAAAATATAAGAAGAAAACAATCATGAGTTAAAAGAAAGACTTTTGGAGGATGTATTGGGAAGAACTAACCTGTGAATAAAAGAAGATCCAGAGAGGAGAAAAGGAACAGATGAAGAAAAGGCACTAATTAAACTAATAAAGAAGAAAACCTCCTTGAGATTAAGAAAGACCTGAAGGTACAACTTGAAACTACTCACCAAGTTCCAAGCAGAGGGGGCAAGAAAAAGAAAAAGTCCCCCAACCTTGTCTGGAAAATTCTTCAACTACCAAGAATGAAGAGAAACCATAGACAGAGATAACCGGCTACTTAAGGAATAGGACCGCCATATTGTTTTGTATGAAACACCTTAGCTGGAAGATGACAGAATGGCAGCAGAGAGAAAAGGACTGCAACCGGGATTCCTGTATCCACTCAAGATGTCCTTCCCCTTTCAGAACAGAGGAGTGCGTGATGTATGACAATCCAGAAAATACATCTCTCGTGCATATCAGTACCAGAGGAAACTACTAGATGGAGGACTATGTAACCAGATTACTGTACCATAACCAATACTCTGCCACCCTCTACCTGCCCCACCACTAAAGACAGGAGAACATGAAGAGAAAAAAGGGGAGTGCTCAGCAAGGAACATTCATGCATGCTCAGTCACTAAGTCATGTCTGACTCTGCGACCCCATGGGCTGCAGCCCATCAAGGTCCCCTGTCCATGGAATTCTCCAGACAAGAATACCTGAGTTTGTTGCCACTTCTTCCTCCGGGGGATCTTCCTGACCTAGGGATCAAACCCTCTTCTCTCGTGTCTCCTGTGTCTCCTGCATTGGCAGGCAGTTTCTTTATCACTGCGTCTCCTGGGAAGCCCCAATGCACATACAGTTACATTTAAGTGGACAGTAATTGACCAGGAATGTATGCTAGCTACTCCAAAGAAGAATTCTTAAAATAGAAGGGAACTATGTAAGGGTAATTCTAATAATAATCTAGGATGAAAAGTACTGAACTATCTCAGAGAAATCTAGAAGTTAGGGGTGAATGGGGAGAAAAGTTATGAAGCAAAGTATGTGAAAGATTTTATTTTGGTCTGGATAAGGGCATATTTGAGAAGAACAGCAGTGAAAATATTCTAAAAGGCTGACCTTATTAGTTAGACTAGCTGAGTGAAGGAAAGAAACTAAATATTAAAAAAAAAATTACAGAAATATGTGTTTTGTTATGAAGTCCTAGAAAGGGGATGCAAACATTTAAGGTATAGAAAGTTACAAAACAACAGCACTAACAAAATTTAAAAAGACAGTGAAAAGAAACCCAGCCCCCCTTGGAAAAAAAATAGCAAAAGAAAAAAGGAGACAACAAAGTAAAGAAAGTTACAAAACAACAGCACTAACAAAATTTAAAAAGACAGTGAAAAGAAACCCAGCCCCCCTCGGAAAAAAAAAAGCAAAAGAAAAAAGGAGACAACAAAGTAAACCAACGTGAATAAAAAGTAAACGTAAAATTAGAAGGAATAAAATAAACTACCAAAAAAATACAAGGATTAAAAACAAGGAAAGACTGAGAAACGCTAACAGCCAGGAGAAGTCTGAGGGGCATGAGAAGTAAACATAACGCTATGTCCTGGATGGCATCTTGGGAGAGAAGATGGACATTAGGAAGAAACTAAGGAAATCTGCTTTTGTTTTTAGCTTCAGCAAAAAGTGGAATTACCAGGCTCCAGCAGGTCTCACGATCCCAAGGACTGGAATGCAATGGGGCCTCTGATTCACTGATGTGCTTTCATGAGCCAGGGTGTTTTCTTTTCATCCATCTCTCAACTCTGCTTCTTTCTTGAATGTCTGCTTCAAGGCTCATTGATGTGGCAGCCTGGGTTTCCAACCACTGGGTGGAAAACTGCCAGTGATGGTTCCTGATTTGTATCTCCTCTAATAGGCCATTCATTCATTCATTCATTCATTCATGAGAAATGTATATTGCACACTTACTATGTGCCAGGCACTCTACTGTGTTCAACTATGTTTTGAGGACAAGATAAAGCAAACATTATCCCATCCTCATGGAGGTTACTAGATAGTAGGATATTTCTTTATTTTGTATACAAATGCAAGGTAATGACAAACAAGACAACTTCCAAGAAGGAAACGTTCTTTGTATTGTCAATGGTTTGCAATCGAGTCTAGGGTATGAAGGAGGACTTCCTGGGGGAAATGACATAAAACTGAGACCTAACTGTAAATTCAAGTTACCCAGCCACTGGGGACATGTGTGGTGAACACCTTTATAAAAAGTTTGAAGATGGGCAAAGGGAGAGAGGTAGAAATTTAGCCTATTTCTCCTAAGCCTATAGCTATTGTAAATGAGAAGGTGGATTCAATAAATTTGTTTATTAAACACAAATTTATTTATGTATTGAATCCTCAAGTACATGTAGTTTTTTAGTGTCCATGTAACATTTACAAAACTAGTTGATCATGTTTTTGACCACATAGAAAATCTTAATCTCAGTAAGGTAATTTGGAAATCTAGGGAAGAGCATTGATTTCCTAAGAAAATATAAATTGTTAAAATTCAGTGCAGAAGTAGGAATTTTGAATAGTTCGAGAACCATAGGAGAGATTAAAAAAGAGATTAAAAATGTATTATTGAAGAAGTTAACAAAATTTGAGAATTACATAACTGAACACTATTTAATCTTAAAGGGCAAACAATTTTGATGTAATTTAAAGACGTAGAAGAAGACAGACAAGTTCTCATTGTATTTATGAGGCCAGTCTTATTATTGATACTTTGTTGTTGTTGTTGTTTAGTCATTAAGTCATGTCTGACTCTTTGCGACTCTAGCCTGGACTCTAGCCTTCCAGGTTCCTCTGTCCTTGGGATTTCCCAGGTAAGAATACTGGAGTGGGTTGCCATTTCCTTCTCCAGGGAATCTTCCTGACCCAGGGATCAAAACTGTGTCTCCTGCATTTGCAGGTGGATTCTTTACCACTGAGCCACCAAGGAAGCTCAATCTTATTGCTATAACATGGTAAAAATAAACTGCAAAAAAAAGTCAATAGTACACTAGATGCAGAAAATTCTAAATGTGATATTAGCTACAATAATCCAGTAATGTATTAACAGACTAATAAACTATGGCCAAGTAGTTTTATTGCAAGCATACAAAGTTGCATTAGTACCAGGAAATCAAGCAATGTGACTCATTACATCAACAGATTAAAGCAGAAAAATAAGTGAACATGTCAATAGACGTTGAAAAGCCATCTTGATAAACATTCAGCAGCTATCCTTAATAATAACTTTAGGAAGATAAGTACAGGAGGAACTTTTGTAAGTAAGATAAAGTTTATAAAACATTGGCAAGTTTAGTTCAGTCGCTCAGTCGTGTCCGACTCTTTGTGACCCCATGGACTGCAGCATGCCAGGCCTCCCTGTCCATCACCAACTCCCAGAGTTTACTCAAACTCATGTCCATTGAGTCAGTGATGCCATCCAACCATCTCATCCTCTGTCGTCCCCTTCTCCTCCCGCCTTCAGTCTTACCCAGCATCAGGGTCTTTTCCAATGAGTCAGTTCTTCGCATCAGGTGGCCAAAGGATTGTAGTTTCAGCTTCAGCATCAGTCCTTCCAATGAATATTCAGGACTGATTTCATTTAGGATTAACTGGCTGGATCTCCTTGCAGCCCAAGGGACTCTCAAGAGGCTTCTCCAACACCACAGTTCGAAAGCATCAGTTCTTCGGAACTCAGCTTTTTTTATAGTCCAACTCTCACATCCATACATGACTACTGGAAAAACCATAGTTTGACTAGACGTTCTTTTGTTGGCAAAGTAATGTCTCTCCTTTTCAGTATGCTGTCTAGGTTGGTCATAACTTTTCTTCCAAGGAGCAACCATCTTTTAATTTCATGGCTGCAGTCACCATCTGCAGTGATTTTGAAGCCCAAAAAAGTAAAGCCTGTCACTGTTTCCACTGTTTCCCCATCTATTTGCCATGAAGTAATGGGACCAGATGCCATGATCTTAGTTTTCTGAATGTTGAGTTTTAAGCCAACTTTTTCATTCTTCTCTTTCATTGTCATCAAGAGGCTTTTTAGTTCTTTTTCGCTTTCTGCCATAAGGGTGGTGTCATCTACATATCTGAGGTTATTGATATTTCCTGGCAATCTTGATTCCAGCTTGTGCTTCACCCAGCCCAGCTTTTCTCATGATGTACTCTGCATACCAGTTAAATAAGCAGGATGACAATATATAGCCTTGACGTACTCCTTTCCCAATTTGGAACCAGTCTGTTGTTCCATGTCCAGTTCTAAATGTTGCTTCATTGGCAAATATGATTCTAAATAGCAGATCATGAAAATCACTTTAATTATTGTCAGGAACTAGATAAGACTGCTTATTCTTGCCATTATTACTCAACATTATTTTCAAAGTTCTAGCAAACACAGTGAGAAAAGACAGTAAAATAATTTGTCTAAACATTGGACAAGAAAGGAAAGAACTCTTTTTCTTGATGATACTATATTCTTGGAAAATCCAAAAGACATAAAAAATACTTGAATTGTAACATGGATAGGTATAAAAATACATACAAAAATCAATAGCAAAAAAATGACCTAAACATGAAAATGGGAAAAAATAATCTGTGGTTATAATAAAATGAAAAGAAATACTGTAAGAGAATAACTGTCCTGAAAACAAGACTCAAACAAATGGAAAATCATACTAAGTTCTTAGGTGTATAGGCTGAAAATAACTGAAGTGTTAAGAGTTTCTCAAATTCACTGTATACATGTGTATATAAGATTTATACATAAAATTAATTATGATATATACTGCAATTCCAAGTAGAATCATATGACATTTCAAAATAATATAAAATGATCTTAAAGCTTATTTGGGAAAATAAAAAGCCCAAGGATAAAATGTATAAAAAAGACTAATGAGTGCAGATACTAATGGCTACTATTAAGTCACTATAATCAAATAAATAAGGCATTAAAAAAATTTTTTTATTGAAGTATAGTTGGATTATCATGTTTTATTAATTACTACTGTACAGCAAAGTAACTCAGTTATACATACATATATATACAGATAATTTTTCATATTCTTTTCCATTATGGTTTATCACAGGATATTAAATACAGTTCCCTGTGTTATATGGTAGGACCTTGTCATTTACCCATTCTGCATATACTAGTTTGTGTCTACTAATCCCAAACTCTCATTCCTACCCTCTCCCATCCTTCTCCTTTTGGAAACCACCAGTCTATTCTGTTTGCCTCTGATTTTGTTTCTGTTTCATAGATAGTTTCATTTGTTTCATATTTTAGATTCCACATATAAGTGATGTTGTATGGGATTTGTCCTTATCTTTCTGACTTTCTCTACTTTGTATGATAATCTCTAATTGCATCCATGTTGCTGCAAATAGCATTGTTTCATTCTTTTTAATTGCTGAGTAGTAGTCCATTGTATATACATGTAGCATATCTTCTTTATCCACTCATCTGTTAATGCACATTCATGTTGTTTCCATGTCTCAGCTATTGTAAATAGTGCTGCTGTGAACATAGGGATGCATGCATCTTCTTGAATTACAGTTTTGTCTGACTGTAAGGGTACTGGTTTTTAAAATAAATAAAGATGGTAAGGGAATTTTAAGGAAAATCCCAATCTAGATTTCACAATATACACTATCCTAATCTATTATGAAGTTGACATTTCAATTCAGTGGGAGAAGGAAGATGCAGGCTCAGCTGACCATCCATCTGGAAGAGGGTGGAAGTGTACACATGTCTCAGCATTTGTAGAAGTAATTTCTACAGATAATTGAAGACTTTAAAGCAAATAATTAAATGTAAAAATAAATCAGTGAATAGCTAGATGAATAAATTACTTATAGAAAGAAATCTAGGAGCCTATACATACAATGTAGGGTTTGTGGAGATTGTTCTAAAGTAAGACGAAAAACCAAAAGCTATAGAAAATTTAAATAAGGTCAGTGGGAAATTATAAAGTTAAAAATGTATTTGCATCACAGATGATTAAAATAAAGTTAACATGTTTAAAATACTGAGTTTCTACTAAGGGGCAACAGATAATAGAAAATAGATATGAAAGAATAATTTATCCAAAAGTAGGTATAATGGCCATAAACATACGAACACTCAAAATTATCAGTAATCAGGAAAGGCAAATTAAAGTAACAATGCATTTTCCCTTTATAACCATGTATTTAACAAAAGCATAATAGAAGGATAATACCATCACTCTCTTAAGAGGTAAGGATGCAGAGGAAAAGGGACTGTCATACTTCGCAAATTAAATGTTAGTTGCAGTATGGCAATATCTTCTGGAAATAAAAATTTACATACAGTTGGATCTACCAGTCTCATTCCTGAGAAGCTATTCCAAAGAAATAAAAACACAATATAATTTCATAAAAATATATGGACCATGATGTTTATTAGAGCATTTTCATACAATTAAATTCTGAAACAAAGAGAATCCACATAGAAGACTGGTTGAATTGATCTTCAAAAGAAATTTTAGAAAAATCATAAAATAGTATGCAGCCATTAAAAAGGATAAATTTTAAGCAGAGTCTGTACACTTGGTTAGGATTTCTATGAAGTATTTTTGAGTGACAAATCTAGTTGTGGAGATGTATGGTATTCTATTTCTGTAAATAATACTAATATACAAGGAAAAAGTATGCCATGTACATATATATATGTGTATGTGTTTGTGAATATGGATATGTGTTTACAGCACTAGGTTGTTAACCCAGGACACTCAGTGTGGTTTAGTAAGAAAGGAAGAAATAAATGAGAGTAGGGTTGGGGGTGGGGGGGAGGAACTAAACTATTTAAAAAGCCAGCATGATCCCCATGTATGTTCTCTTTGTGGAATAATAAAAAGTAAAAGAATGCCAGGCTCCAATAGTCAGGCTTTCGGTCAGTTTTCCTAAGATCCGACTTTTCTCCCTTGTTGTTCTTGTGGCTGCTATTCTGTCAGCAGTTATGTTCCTGTTGGCCCAGTGGGGAGAGTTCTTTTTCACCTCTGCAGCCTAAGTAAACACGGGAGCTTCACGTTTCTTTATCGTTCCATTTGTCAGGTTGTGTTCCAGCCACAGAGAAAGACAGAACGTTGCACAGACGTTCTGTCATGCTTGACATTTTAATGGACATGCCAGTTGTTGCCCCAACTTCACGGTATTAAACATTTTAACTAAACTAGAAATCTATACAAGGGAACTTCTGGAGAGCTAACATTCTCTTAATTCCTGGAGTTACAGCATAGTGGGAAGAGAAGCAGGAATTGTGCCTGTAAAAGGCTTTGCATGATAATTCCTGACACTGGGAATGCCAGTAAAACCCTGAGACCAGATCTTCAAGGCCAGCCACTAGGGAAATAAAGAGCATCTGCAGGGGGTGTTACTGACATAGAGCATCTGCAGGGGGTGTTACTGACATCTCCAGGGTGGTCCTGCCATACAGTTACCCGCTCCCTAATTTTCTCCTTCCAGTTGGGTGGTTCCTTCTTCTCTGGGGCCAGCATTATCTCCCTGATTTCCTTGACTTTTGTCTAATGATCTTTTTGAAGACCCACCATTTCTTTTTACTGATAGATCACATGGTGAGTTTAAACCTTTTGTTATATTAACTACTCTTTAAGGCAAATGTACTTTTTAAGGACCCTTGATACAGATCTTGGAAGGGAAACTCAGGCTCTCAAAGCTAAATGGATCAGACGGATCCAGACCACACTGACTGGTGGAGGGGGGTTGGGTGGGGGTGCTCCTTTTTGCTTAAGGGAAGTGCTGTGTTGTTTTCCACGATAAATGCTCTCATAGCGGACTTGTACCTTACTCCTTCCTTGCCTGTTTGTAGCCTGAGTGCCCTGTGATGACCATTTTTTTTTGTGTTAGAAAACAACTCATGGAATTACTTTGGTGCTCATACTGATGTGGAAAGATGGAGGGTAAAGTCTGAATATTTGGGAATAAACCTTTCATAGTTTGTCCTCAAAAAAAAAACCAAACCAAACGCCCAAAAAACAAGCTTTAGGAATTTCAGGTTTCTCAAAAACTGCACTTGACATGCTGCTTAGAACCATTGTGTTCCTGTAGAGACAGGCAATTATGGGGAAAGTATTTCTGGGAGCATGGCCACATTAAACACCAGCAACAAAAGACTCCCTGTGGGTTTTGCCACTTTGTATGACCCCCCCTCCCCTGCCCCACCCTGCCGCTTAATCTGAATTTCAGAGACGTTCTGAGAAGAATGGCTGCGTCAGTTTTAAATGTACAGCATGATGCTTTGAGCATCTGTTCTTTGAAAACTGCTGGATTTTGAGGCTATGGTTATGGCGAGGACTCAGTGTTTGTGAGCTCTTCGTAACTCCCAAGATGTCTACTCTTGAGGACTCTACCTTAATCTGTGGGCTCTGAATTTTGAGGATCTGCAATCATGCAAATGTCCCCTGGGAGTGGAAATGGTGATTCTCTAAAGCTCCCCGTGCCCTGCTAGGCACTGCCTGCCGTCTCAGTGCTTGGATGCTGGGGGAGGCACCGGGTGGAGAGGAGCGGGTGGGATGATGCTCTGGGGAGCTGGAAGCCCTTTCTGAGGCTTTTTTCCCATTCTTCTGTCTTCTCCCCAATCCCTCTGTTCCCATTTAGAGTTGCGACTCTAATCTGACAACCAAAACCAGCCTCCCACACTGGGCGTGATCTCCCTGAGAGGTTCCACTTTGGGGCAGGAAATTAATCAGAAGCTTGCTCGTTGGGCACAGAATGGAATTCAGCGAGATAGGGGGACGGGCTGCTGGTGGCCTGTGTGTCCTCCAGGAGAGGCCACTGGATGGGGGAGGGAGGCTCTGCAAGCCCACTGCCCTGATGCCGTCTTGATGGGCATTGCCAGAGTTCACCTCTGAACTTTCCTTTCTTGTGGTTCCAAGACTGACCAGCTGTCCCTCTGGGCAGAACATTCCTCCTGGTTTTATAGAACTAGCTTCCACTCACTTTGAACTGGGAGCCTTTTGGTTGTTTTAAGGTGTCTGTACTGCTCTGCGTGGACCCCTGAGTGTGTTTCTCAATGGTGTTCCCCCCACGTGGGCTTAAGATTGAAAGGTTCCCCAGTAGAGACCTGGCCCCCCCATCCCCCACGCACTCTCCCTGCCCCCACCGTCTCCCACAGCACTGGAAGGAATGCATTTGACTTTCTTCACCCCATGCTCTTAATTCAGTCTCTTGACTGTGAGGTCCTGATGAAGATGTGTTCATTTAGTGTGTTTCCCTACTCACAGGAAGGGCTTCCCTGATAGCTCAGTGGAGCTATCAGGGAAGAATCCACCTGCAATGCAGGAGACCCTGGTTCGATTCCTGGGTCGAGAAGATCCGGTGGATAAGGGAGAGGCTACCCACACCAGCATTCTTGGGGTTTCCTGGTGGCTCAGTCGGTAAAGAATCCGCCTGCAATGCAGGACACCTGGGTTCGATCCCTAGGTTGGGAAGATCCCCTGGAGAAGGGAATGGCAACCCCACTCCAGTATTCTGGCCTGGAGAATTCCATGGACAATCCATGGGGTCGCAAAGAGTCGGACACAACTGAGAGACCTTCACTTTCACTTTCCTACTCACAGAATGCCGTGTGGAAGGGGATTTCCAGGGAGGAAGGCAAGTACAGAAACACGCTCTCTGTCTCACCCTTGTCCCTGCTTCTTAAACAAGTTGTCAATCCTCTGGCAATTTATAAAGGCAATAACTTACAGTTACAATTCACCCTTGGCTTTAAAATGTACGGGTCAGTAAGAAGACAGCGTTCCCACCTCCGCCCATCTTCCTCTAGGACTGGTGGGGGCGTGGCCCCTGGCAGTGGGCTACCTAGAGTGGATCGTGGGAGCACAAGCAAGTGGGGGTTCATTACTGCATCTCCTGTGGGAATTTAAAAACTGAGAGAACCGACTAAAATTTGATCTGCTTTTTATTATCACCATGAACTGGCAGTTCTAAATAATTTTAGTGAGATATTTTATTTTTCTATGTTCTAACCAACTGCCACAGTTACTGCTAAGTTTTAGTAAAATGTATGTAAACTTTTAGTTAGCATATTTGATTATATATCCTTTAATAAGCCTTTTAATTTATAAGACATTTAATTCAGAGGACTCTCAGCTACAGTCAGCTCCTGACATAGGCAGACTTGGCTCCAAGAGTTTGTTCTGATAGTAAGAAAATCAGAGCAAGACCAAGTGAGAGTCTGGAATTGTTCTACCTTACTTTGGGCATAATTCAGTTCCTGTTTCCAACTCTGTGATTGTTTGGACTGTAGATCTGAAATAAACAATGAGTGATTGTTAAAAAAAAAAGAACCAGAACTTGAGTTAATTGAATCCTATCATTTCCTGTGATCTATTAGAACTTCTATTTTTGCCTAAAGTTTAAAACAGTGCTGCTGCTGCTAAGTCGCTTCAGTCGTGTCCGACTCTGTGCGACCCCATAGACAGCAGCCCACCAGGCTTCGCCATCCTTGGGATTCTCCAGGCAAGAAAACTGGAGTGGGTTGCCATTTCCTTCTCCAGTGCATGAAAGTGAAAAGTGAAAGTGAAGTCGCTCAGTCGTGTCCGACCCTTAGTGACCCCACGGACTGCAGCCTACCAGGCTCCTCTGTCTATGGGATTTTCCAGGCAAGAGTACTGGAGTGGGGTGCCATTGTCTTCTCCATTAAAACAGTGACCAACATTTAAAACTGAATGACTTCACACCCACTTAGATGGATAAAGTCCAAAAGATGGATGATCACAAGTTGAAAAGGATGTGGAGAAACTGGAATTCTTGTGTGCAGCCACTTTGGAAAATAGCTTGGTAGTTTCTTAAAATGTTAAACAAAGATACACTATGTGGAGCATCAATTCTAGGTAGCTAGTGGAATCACACTAGCATCTCCCCTCCCCTATGGTCCAGCTCCTAGGTATCTACCCATGAGAAATGAATCACTCTCTGTTATTTCTATCACGTTCTATCCCTTAGAAGGAGTCACGGAATACAGCTCACACTCAGGGAGAGGAGATTAAGCTCCAACTCTTGAAGGCAGGAGTCACATAATTTATGGACATATTTTTAAACAACCCTATGAGCCAGGTATCGTTCTACACTTTTCAGGAGGGAGATGTTTACTGTTGGCAAGTTGATGCTGTAAGGAAGAAATATTTATGCTTTCCTTTTGTCTTCCGCTGATATAACATCATCCGTGTTAAGCACAGACCTATTCTTTCCTTCTCTTTATTCTTACACTAAATATGCCTTCCACAAGTCTTCACTGTTACTGTTTATTTTTTGCTGTCCTCAATACATTCTGAAAATTTCCATACATGCTGGGTTTCAGACTTCCTGACGCCGCTGTTAGGTGTTATGTCCATTTTTTGAATCTGTTCTCGGTGTTTTGGTAATTTTCATGCCATTAGATATTATTATTACCAGGGCCCTTGAGAATGCTGAGATCTTGATTATCTTTTATGGATGTTCCTTCCCAGCAGGCTCGCAAGGCTCTCTGTGCACAGGAACAAAAGCAGAAAGGAATCAAAAGATGTCTTGATTAACAGCTGTGCAAATGTCTGAGAATTATAGTCAAGGGCAAGGGCTCCCACTTGCCTCTGAACCTAAACCTTAGGACTGAGCGGGCCCCCCGACACCACAGGGCAGATTGGGGATCCATCTGTGTATCTGGCTGCACTTACCGGGCCGGCTGCATGCATAGAGGAGGGGGCACGTAGGTCTGGTACCACTTGGCAATGCTGTGATCATGTCCAAACAGGGTCACAGGGCTCAGTGATCACACTCTCATCTCCCCTCCCCTGGCAGGTGCTGCGAGGGACTGGACAGAGTGGCCTGGCTGGAGAAGGGGTGTATGTCGTTCCTACCTCACATGCCCTTTGCCGTTTTCAAGCCTGGCCTCTCCAGCGGGCTTGCTGTGTAGCTTGCTGTGTAGCCTTAGTGGGTTGCCATTTCCTATTCCAGGGGATCTCCCCAACCCAGGGATCGAACCCCCTTCTCTTGTGCCTCCTGCATTGGCAGGCAACTTCTTTACCGCCCGTGCCACCAGGAAGCCCTCTTGATGGAGGCTATTTGCAATTATACTCAAAATGTCACTCGTTAGAAGGTCCGCTCAGCTAATCCCTCTGAGTGTTCTCACAGCCAGCAGAGCTTCCTGACTTGCACGCCTGGTCCCTGAGTTCATCATCCTGTCCTAGAAGGACCCTCCTCATTAAGGGGAGAAGCAGAGCAAAGCTCAGGTTGCCTGTGTCTCAGTCCTGGTTGGGTGATTTCAGGAAGGTCACTTGTCCTTTCTGAACCTCAATTTACTCCTGTAAAAACTAGAGATAATGGTATCTATTTCACTGGATTGTGGTGAGGTTGATGCCTACTATATTGTATATACATGTATTCATGTATGTGAGTATGTATGAAAACTCCTTGTAAACAGCAAGACCGGGATGATGCATGCAGCTGTCATTGTCTTACCACTGTTTACTCAGTGGGAAGTTTATTCCATGTATGGTTGGTGATGATCTGAAGTAGGAAGACAAAGAACCTATAGCATATGGGGCATCAGAAAGTTCCCCAGATGTTTATACTTCTAGGTTTGAAGTTCTGGTTGACTGTGGTTTCCTCTCATTAGGTGTCAAAATTCCGCTTGGAATTCTGCCCTGGGAATCGCTGCTGCGGGAGAGTCTCTTCCCCATTTGCGTGGCTCACAGGATGTCACCTTGGGTCTGTTTCCAATCTCCGCATATCATCTTGACCCTGAAATGTGGGAACATGAGGAGGTGTTTGTTTTACACTCCATAATCCTTGAACAAAAATTACAAAGTGTTCTTCTGCCTTCTCAGAAAAAGACTGTCCCCATCTTGTTCTTATTCAGTTTGGAGAAGCGACAGATGCTGCTGTGTTTATAATTGGTTAAAATCCCTTCATTTCATGTAAAGGCATGCTAAATGCTTGCTTTGTGATTATCTGAACCCTGAATGGCGACTGTCTGAAAAGTAAACAAGGCAGCCAAACTACAATACTGCATCACTGCTTTAATGTTCTTTATGCTTCGTACATACGCGGCTGGGTTTATACTGGAACACTGCAAACTGGTGGAAAACTGAGAATACATCTGTTCTCCTTTGCCACTTTCAAGTTTTTTTTTTTTTTTAATAATTTCATTTATTTATTTTTTGTCTTCACTGGGTCTTCGCTGCGGTACGTGGGCTTCTCATTGTGGAGCACAGGCTCTAGGCACTCAGACTTCAGTAGTTGCAGCCCATGGGCTCAGTAGTTGTGGCTGCCTCGTGGCATGTGGAGTCTTCCCAGATCAAGGATCAAACTTGTGTCCCCCACACTGGCAGGCGGATTCTTAATCAGTGGACCAGCAGGGAGGTCCTCAAGTCTTTTTTGAGTTGAACGTTCAGTCTCATGCGGTTGTAGGAGAGGAACCTGTAACAGGAAAGCCCCTGATGCCAGACAAGGAGAGAAAAGGCTTCATTATGCAAATCTCCAGTGGAGCAGCTCCCTCTGAAATTCATTCACGTGAAAATGTCCTCAACCAGCTTTCCAGCCAATGGGGTGACTGATAACCTACAGAGATGGCAGAGGCATCTGCCACCCTTGACGTGGGGACAGGTACGGGAAAGGGGTGAGGAAGCCCTCACACAGCTCTGGCACCACTGTGCCCGCAGGAACAGTGTGTGGTTTCCAGACATGGCTCAGGTTTAGGGTACATCCGTGTCCATGGTGTCTTGATCTTCTGGGTCTTAGGGTGGAGCCATGCAGCCAGCGCGCAGATAAAGTGCTGAGTGAGTTCCTGTTTGTTTTCAGCACCGGTTGTTCATCACATCCCAAACATGGGGACCCGGGGGTGAGAGTGAGGCGACCTGGGGTCCCTCCGCCCGTTCCCTGTGGGAGGCTGAGCGAGCAGCCCCGGCAGAAGGTGAGCGCCTCTGGGGTCAGGTTTGGGTCAATGAGCTGGAACCCGAGCCCCTTGTGGCTGAAGCTTTAAGTTGCATCTTATCTGGTCTTTTCCCTGGTGTGTGTGTTGTCTTAGCACAAGTGACACCTGGTCTCAGGTGTGCTGCGGGGATTTAGAAAGCACTTGGGCCAGCTCCGTAAGGAGGCATCAAGGGGGAGAACTGGGTCTTCTTCAGGAAATTTCCTCCCGGACTCTCATGCCAGTGTGGGGCCCAGCAGTGCGCTGACAGGTCACGGTCAAGGGCAGCAGGGGTGGGTGTGAGGACAGCCAAACCTGTGAGCTCACAGGTAGGGGCGCTCCTCTTGAGAACACCCCTAAGTATCTGGGGGGCCTTGGAGACAGGCTCGGATCTGGAACTCGGAACGAGAGAGGACTTGATCGTCTAGACCTGAGAACTGAGCATTTCTGGCTGGGACAGGCAGGCGTCCAGCACGTCTGCGATGTTTGCGGGAGGCCTGCCTTCCTCCCGGGGGTGTGGGAGAAGGGGCCCACACCTAGCAAGCCTAGCTCTCAGAGGCGCCGTTTCCTCCCGTCACTGTGCTTCTTTTCCTTCACAAGGAATAGGTCTCGGCAAACAGATGAACTGATCATTCCCACCGCTGTAATTTTAGCAGCTTCGGTGGAGCCAGAGGGAAGATAATCAAACAGCGCATCCTTTTGAATAGCTCTTTACTCCAGGCCCTTGGTAAGTGTTTTCCTATCTAATCTGTCTTCTTTCTCTAATTTTATTTTCCTCTGTGGAGCTCCTCTGGTCAATTATTTATCTTGTTTCTCGGCTGTTTTCTCCTCTAGACCATAAGTTCTGTGAGGACAGGGTGGGTTTTTTTTGTTTGTTTTTTGTTTTTAGCCTGTTTTGTTCACTGATTTTATTCACTGTTTTATTTACTGAATGCCTAGAACAGTGTCTGGCACATCGTGAGTTCTCCATGCATACTTGCCGAATGAATGAACTAATCCAACTGTCCTATTTTCTGCAAGCAGATGTTCAGCATTTGCTAACTTTAGAAAGAGCCACATTTAACTTCTTGGAAGACCAGCTCATGCGCCATTCTCAGTGCTATGGGAGAACTGAAGTAGTCAAACGCAAAATGTGAGTTATTTCACTTACTTTGGAATACTCCACACTAGGTTATGACTTCCAGAATGGCTTCTGTCATCTTTATGCCCAGTTTTCAGATGCCCAGTTCATTTTAAATACTTATAGAATGGTGTAGCATAAAGTATCCTAAGGGATGGAGTTTCAGGGCCAAGACATGGTCCATGTCCCTAAGAGCTCACAGTCTACTGGGAGAGTTAGATTTATTGCCAAATGATGTGGTTCATGCAATAAGAGTACTATTAAGGAAGCAGGTGGATTTCAGATGGGTGGTCAGCAAAGCCCATGGAACAAATGATGCCCAAATAGGGTTTTGAGAAATCAATAGGCTATCACATGACCAACAAGATGGGGAGAAGGTCCATGCCAACTCACAGAGATGTGGAAGAGTGGCTTGGTCTCACTGGACCATTCTGTGCTTGTCAGGAGAGGCAGGGACAACACAACTGAAGTGAACATGGGTTGTATCTCCAGCTATGGGTCCTGGTCACTCTCTTAATGTTTCAGACGTGTCCTGCTGGTGGCTGGGCACCACCACCTGGGCGGTTCAGAGTCATTGCAAGCGCTGGGTGAACAGACTTACTCCACTTGGCCAGGGTCTGTTTTATCCCTTTACATTAACTTTCTGAGAAGAAATCATGTGACTTTTTTTTTTTTTTTGTGGCCAGATATCAAAAGACAGAAGTAGAACAGTTTCACACCAAAGAATTTCATGAGGTAGACTCAGAATGAAGTTTGAATTCACATGCTCTAGGGTCCCTGAATGACACTGGTTGTGTGTGGCTGCTAGAATGACAACCATGTTCTTCTTTCACAAAGAGGAGGGAAAGGGACAGTGGAAATTCCTCCTTTTGCCTATGAAAGCAAAACTTGCAAGTAATGGGAAAAAACATGAAGGAGAGGAGCAGAGAGCAGAGTTTGGATCATTTCTACGGGGGCATATGGTCTTCTGGGGCTGCTGTGACTTTTTTAGCCTTAGTGGAGACTGAGAGCTCCTGCTTGCTTAATTAGAGGCTACCTTTGTCATCTTTTAGAAGTAAAGCTTAGAACAAGTACAGTGATCCCTCAGTGCCTGCAGGAGATTGGCTCCAGGACCCCCTTCAAGTACTAAAACCCAGGGATTGCTCAAGTCCTTTATATAAAAAGGTATTATTGTTTGTCATTCAGTCACTCAATCGTGTCCAACTCTTTGCGACCCCATAGAGTGCAGCACGCCAGGCCTCCCAGTCCTTCACTATCTCCCAGAGTTTTAGCTCAAACTCATGTCCATTGAGTCAATGATGCCATCCAACCATCTCATCCTCTGTCGCCCCCTTCTCCTGCCCTCAATCTTTCCCAGCACTGGGGCTTTTCCAGTGAGTCAGCTCTTCGCATCAGGTGGCCAAATTATTTGAGATTCAGCTTCAGCATCAGTCCTTCCAATGAATATTCAGTGTTGTAGTATTTGCATATAACCTACAAACATCCTCCTATATACTTTAAATCATCTCTAGATTATTTATAATACTTAGCACAATGCAAATGATATGTAAATAGTTGTAAATACAATGGAAATGTTATGTAAATAGTTGCCAGTGCACAGCAAATTCAAGTTTCGTTTGGAACTTTCTGAAATTGTTTTTCTTTTTTTAGAGTATTTTTGATTCATGGTTGGTTGAATCCTTGGACACAGAACCCGCAGATATGGAGGGCTGACTGTACTGTACAAGGATGGAAGACCCGAGGCTCAGAGCCAGGTTTGGCTACTCTTCATGGTCCAGTAGTGCTGCCGTAAGTTGCGTCATCAAGTCTCAATTTCTTGTGCACTCAAAAAAAAGGGAATGTAGCTAGAGCTCACAGAATCCTTCATAAAATACTACAAAGGTGTTCTTACACCTTCCAGATTTTAGAACAGTGAAATGTAAAAGAAATCCCTACCCATCACTATAATGGCTTAGATACAAGTTAAGGCACCCATACTGTTAGTGAAGATCTGTAGATAACAATCTATACTTTTATATAAATCTTTATATTTGGGAGAGATTTGACTACAGTACAGAGGTGTCAAACTCATGGTGAGCTTTTTTCTTTTCTTTTTTTTAATGGCATGCTATTTTATAGAGCAATCTTCCTCAGGAAGCAGGTTTTCCATTTATATGATGAAGCATGAAACTCAACATGTATTACAGAGAAAAGAGGGGTATATTTAATGTATATAAATTTATTTGCCTTGGCAATTATTTATTTACAATTGATGATTGATACCAACAATCGAGGTAAAGATATACATGAGGTATAAATATATTATTTAAAGGCAGTATATTTTATTTCCGTTGGCAAGATAACAATGCATAAAATACTGTGGTATTTGACAAACAAGCTTGATGCATCTTTCTCTTTGTTTTTTTTTTTAAGATGCACTGTGTTGTAGGCAGCAGAGATGTACTTAGTATGTGCATAAAAAATAAAAAGGTAATTTCAAGAGAAGGGGAGTCAGAAATCAAATCACATTGTTTTATTTTAAGTGTCCTCTAGATCTCGGCTTCTCAGGGTGTGGTCTTTGCGCTGAAGCTGGTTCAGAATCCAGAATCTCAGGCCTGCCCTAGGCTGCCTGAATCAGAGGCTCATTGTAACAAGATCTCTAGGTGATCTGTGTGCTGCTAAGGCTGGAAAAGCCCTGCTCTTGGTGACAGGACACCGTTCATCCTTGTGTGCCCATCACACCTCCTGAAAACACATGGGCCCATCTCTGGAGTGGGACCAGCATTAAGCTAAATTAAAATTCACTAACGATCCTGTCTATGTAATCTGGCATATGTGGTTAAATTTAGGATGTGAATTTGTTTTGCTCACAGAGCATTGCGCAAATGGAAAACTATGGGTTTGCTGCCACCTTCTTCGGTAGGCAAGGAAACAAAAAAAATTCCTCGATTACAATTCAGACAGTATGATTTTACTTGTACCATCCAGAACTCATTTATAGCATTTTTATTCCTCTCAATAAAAGAATTGCACATTGCTGATAAAAGAAAACATTACATAAATATACAATATAAAAAGAAAACACTCATTTTTTTTTCCCCTCCAACACCAATTGCTAAATTATGATATCAATCTCTCCCTGAAATCAAACACAATAAATTATCTTCCTCTCTAGAGTTGCTGAATTACAATTAAAAAAACCCAACTTAAAATCCATCAGCAATTGGTTAAGGATAGTCAATTTGCTTAGTCCATACAATAATAAATAAGGTTCAGTCAAATGCATAGCTAGCTTGACTGACTAATGAAGAAACATGGAATTAACAAACCTGTTTATATTTTCTAAAGCTAATTGAAGAACACAGTTTTGGTCTTAATGTTAGTTTAAAACCCTGTCTTTCAGATTGCAGAACTTTAACGAGTAATATCTTAAGAGCATCATATGTAGCAATATTAGATCTCCCTGAAGCTGTCTAGGACTCTTGAGTGACCAGCATCTCCCTTTATCTGGTGTCCAGAGTTAAATTCAGTGCAAGACGTTGGTAAGAAAATGTCAGTTAACTGTGACCATTAAATAGGCCACTGGTCAAATAGAATGACACTTAAGAACATTATGCAATGTATCTATGAAACCTCAACAAAACATAGAGGCTCCCTTTGGCTGTGAATATGCCAAGGCTATTATATTCAGCTCTAATCAGCAGGGAAATACAGGTTCTGTTTCAGTCACTGGAGCTGACTCCAGTGGTCCACGGGCATCTGACATTTCACTGAAACTGTATCTGCCAGCCCCATGGCAACTGGTAATATAGTCTTAAATCTGGTAACGATTACTCACCCACTTCTTTGCTTTAAAGAGGACTAACTATTATTTTCCTTGCTTTATCCAACATCCCACTCTCAGGTTTTGAATGATACAAACTGACAACATGTGAGAACCATTTAATGTGTTTTCCTTTGGTTGTCTAATCTTTGGTAAAAAATCAGGGCGGACAACTTGTTTTCACACTTTGGTGTTAGCAGCAGATTCTGCTCAGCTTACAGGGCAGTGGGGACACAGGGCCCAGAGAGACTTGGAAAGAACCATGTGGGGAAGGGACTCACCTGATCAGATGCATTCCTTTTCAAAATACGCAATTATATATAAAATTGATATTTTACATATATACAGTAAAGATAGAGATATACACACATATGTACATATGCTATACATACATTTATTTACAGTTAATGATAATGCTTCTTAGAAGCCTTTAAATAGCAAAATTAGGCAATGCACAAGGAATAATCCATTTAATCTTAAGTAACATAGATAAACGTTCTGATTTTTAAAAATATTATATTAGTAGGGATGTAGCCATCTCCAGGAAGGCTAGGAAAAGTTCTCAGAAATTCTTGCATCTTCGACATTTCAACTTCTCAGTGCTTCTGCTTTTGAGCATTAACTTTGTCAATCGGTTTCTCTCTCTCCCTTGCTTTCTCATGCTCACACTCTCTCTCACAAGTGTTTGCTTCCGCTTCCTCTTCCCTGAGTTTGATGTCTCACTTGGGAAAACTCAGATTTTAGTTTCTGGACCCTCAGCAATGAGGGGCTGAAAAGAGTTTCTAATCCTGGCAACTTCTGCTGCACACAGATGTCCAAAGCCTTTATTGTACCATTCTGGGGAGTGACCTCTGTGGGGACAAAAATGGGGAGGGAAGTGGGAAAGCCTTTCCACAACACAACAGTTTGTCACGGTCAACACGGCTGCACCTGTGCCCTGCCTGTCAGTCCGCCTGCCTTCCCCGAGGGGCTGCTGCTCCGAGGATCAGAGAACCTCATTCTGTCAATGGGGGCCCATGAAAATGCCTTCCTGGCCAAGGATTCAGTCTGTCTTTGCAGTATTCACTGGGTGCTTTCAAATGATAGCCTCCTCTCAGGGACGAGTCTGACTTAAGTCAACAATTTACGGAGAAAACCCAGTTTATATCCACCCAAACCAAGAATTCAGTTTAGCATCATGAATGCGTTGAAAAAGGTTGGATTTAAATTAGTTCCTTCTCATAGGAGGGCAACTGGAGGGAGCAGAAAAGGGACAGGCTGGAAAGAAACACAAGAGGATCGCATTTACTGAGCATCTACTATGTGCCAGGCTCCAGTGCTGACGTTTGCCCCGTGAGAGAAGCACAGGAGTACACGTGGGACACAATGGAAAATAAAGATGAGCATGGGACCTTCTCCTGAAAGTCAGAATTTTAGCCAGGCTGGAAAGAGAAGTGAGGGGAATGATTCATAATCATCGAGACAACATGTTAATGGTCAGGAGAAGAAAAGGACAGAGCAGTAAGGGATCAGATGGGAAAGAGGGCCTTGTGCCTGCCACCTCCAGGAGCCCACACTCACCTTAGGTCCACCCTACAGATGTGGGTCAGCCGCGACTTGCCCGAACCACATGGCTCTATCAAGTACTGAGAGTCCATCACCACAGCCCGCACGCCGCCCATGAGCTGGGCTTCCTCATGTTCCACGGAGAGGGACACTAGGGTACACATTCCTTTGGGCAAATCAGTCTTCCAGGTCCTGCAGCAAAACAAACCCACACGTGGGAATTATGGCTGAGAGAGAAAGAAAACCCTGAGCATGGTGCTGAGGCTTACGCTGACATTTTCTTGCTCAAATTCCAAGCCCAGTTACTTGGAATCAGCTAATGGTTCTCACAAGTGTGTGCAAAGTTTATACAGTGTGGTTCAAAGCAGAGGTCTCATCCCTTTGGCCCAGAGGTCAGAAACAAATTTGCAGTTTTTAGATATTCTTTTCAAATCCCAAACTGAGGCTGCAGAGAGTCCTGCACGTTTCTGAAGGGCTCACTGGTCCTACCATTTGGGAATCAGGACTTGCTAATTCAATTCTTTCACCAAACATCTACTGGATGTGCCAAGCTATGAGAAGCCACTGAAGACACAAAGATCTAATCAGGAGGAGAAACAGACCTCCAGAGAGAACTCTAAAACATTTTGACAAGCACAGTGATAAGGCTGTGCAAGGAGAACTCTGAGATCATGCACATGGGAAGGCTTCCTGGAGGAGGTGATGCTCCACTCAAGTCTGAAAGGATATATGAGCTGATGATGCTCAGAAGAAAACTAGACACATGTGGACTGCTAACTGCCTTCAAATCCTTGAGAAGCTCGTGAGTGGGAGAAGAAATAAATACCGTTGATTTGACTCCAGAAAGCAGAGATATGAAGGCATGTTTCAATCCAGTGCAGAGAAGAACTGTCTCACAATGTGTACTCTTCAAAAATGGAATGGGCTGTATGAGTAGTGAGCTCACTGTTACTGGAGCTATTCAAGCATAGAAGGGGGTACCACTTGGGAAGAGGTTGTAGATGGAAGTCAGGAACCATGAGAGCATCTCTGTAGCAACCATTTCTACCACAGGATATAGGTTTGATTATTATAATCTCAGTTATTATGTCACAGATCCTATCCCCTTGCTTAGTTATCTCATCTATAACTTCATCCTCTTCTACCACACAAGAAACATATTACCAAGAAACTTGGGGATAAGCAAGCCCAACACAAATGTCTTAGCAACTTCTCCATGGGTATGACCGTTCTCTTTTCATGCATGATGCTGTGATTGAGAACAAAGACTGAAAGTTGTATAGATTTGTGGGGATAAAATGGAAAAAGGCTTCAGTGATTATCACTGGAACCTCCTGAGGAACTAGAGAAAGGGACGAAGTGAGACGTGAACATGGTCATCCTGAAAGGAGACCACCCGTGGCATTTTCTACTTCTTGTATCATAACCACAAGGAATTCCTGCTGCCAGCAACATGTCTGGTTCATTATTCATCTTCTTGGGTGCCGAGTTCTCCTCCCTCAGCCTCATGGTCCACCCACCTTCTCCTTCAAGTCTTGGATCAAATATCAACACAGTGAGACTCTGCTCTGACCACTATTTTTGAAATTCTACCCCTTTCTATCCCTCTATCTTACATTTCACCCTAAGAAAAGTAACCCCTTCATGGATCACAGCCTTGTGAGAGCTGGGTGATAAAGAAGGCTGAGCACCAAAGAATTGATATTTTTGAATTGTGGTGCTGGAGAAGACTCTTCAGAGTCCCTTGGACTATAAGGAGATCAAATCAGTCAATCCTAAAGGAACTCAACCCTGAATATTCATTGGAAGGATTGATGCTGAAACTGAAGCTCCAATACTTTGGCCATCTAATGTGAACAGCAACTCAACAGAAAAGACCCTGATGCTCAGAAAGATTGAGGGTGGGAGGAGAAGGGGGCGGCAGAGGATGAGATAATTAGATAGCACCACTGACTCAATGGACATGAATCTGAGCAAACTCCAGGAGACAGTGAAGGACAGGAGAGCCTAGTAAGCTGCAGTCCATGGGGTCACAGAGTCGGAAATGACTTAGCAACTGAGCAACAACAGAAAAGATAAGAAATCCTAGTCCCCTTGCTTATTCTTTATTGACTCTTCCTAATATAAATCTCAAGAAAGCAGGACTGTGGTCTGTTCACAGCAGTATCTTGAGTCTCCAACAGTGTCTGGCACAAGGCTGGGATGGAATGAGACTCTAGAAATGGATGGCGGGTGGCACTGCAGGAGGAGTGGAAGGAGGGCTGTTCCATGAATGGACTCTGGCCCTCAGCCTCCTCTAAGGGGAGCGGAGAGTGGGCCATGGTGGGGCTCCAACCCACCAGTACCCAGGGGTGCCATCCTGGAACTATTTGACTTCTTGCTTGCAGCAGTGAAGGTATAAAATTTAACTTCCAATGAGATGAGTAATGTCCCAATAACTGTGTTAATAAGCCATGCTTACAATTGCCCACATTCTCCACCAGGATCCCATCGTGGCTAAGATAAACACATATATTTGGGGGGAAAAAATGACTCTTGAAATTCAAGGTCCTAAGGACCAATTCCAAAGGCAGAAATAGCCCATGTGAAAAGTAATCTTTAGTTTGCCATCAAGACTAGTTTAACAAAGAAACAATTTTAAATATGCATTTGGGAATTTCACTAGTGATTTCTTTTTAATACTGCTAATATATGAGAAGAGATGGTATTCACCATCAGTTGTCAGTAAAATAAAATTTTACTTAATTATATTTTATTTGGGTTTGTCAGTATCCTCCGTCCCATTCTTTCTGATTCAGTACAGGCTCACCAGCCAACATACACAGCTCCACCGTCCCACTGCCTAATGTTAGTTGAGCATCCCACTCTAAGTCCAGAGAACAGGGGTCTGGAGCTCAACTCACAAATCTATTAGAAGCAATATTTCAGCAGATGAGATAAGAGTCTCAAGCCTTGTCAGGCCCTGAAATCTTTCTGGACATTCGAGTGTCTCAGCATAGTTAGACCTTTCGGGCTAGACTAAGGTTTCCATGCATGGGGATGACTTATGAACACGTGAGGGCTTCCCTGGTGGCTCAGAGGGTAAAGAATTCACCTGCAATCCAGGAGACCTGGATTAGATCCCTAGGTCTGGAAGATCCCCCAGAGGAGATCAAGGCAACCCACTCCAGTATTCTTGCCTGGAGAATTCCATGGACAGAGGAGCCTGGCGGGCTACAGTCCATGGGGTCGCAAAGAATTGCACATGACTAGCGACTGAGCACAGTCTGAATGTGTGAAGTTATACAGATGAATTCTGAAGTTACACACACTCCAGATGGAGAGCCACACCACTGAAGACTTGCCTTTCCCAGGCGGAGAAAAACAAAATCAAGAGAAAAGCCAGTGAGATTCAATTTGCATAATTTGGCAGAAAGTACAGCTGGACAAACAGCAGCTCTTCTTGGGACTCTGTTCTGAGGAAATGAACGGTATTTATGGTCTAATAAACCGAATGCTCCATAATGAAAGGAGCTGTAAGAGAGCGTGGCAGAACTGTAAATTGGGTGAAATAAGCAGGAGGTCGGGCATGAATACGGCAGTCAGCTTTCACTGAGGGAAATGAACTGAGGGCCGGCGCTAGTGTTCCCAGTGGAGGCTGAACTTAGGTGGGAGAACGCAGCGAAATGCTTCCATCTGCAGCTTTCACCCTGCTTTTGGAGTAGAGGGTCAGGCTTACCTGAGAACCACGAAGTCCCTGGAGGGGTGGGGCGCCATGCTGTTCAGCACGTACTGATAGACTTCTGTCTGTCTGTCCAGCGTTTCCACCACCTTCCACTGCACGAAGTCCTCGTCCCATAGGTGGCGCTCCCTCAGCACGCGGTTCAGAACCACCGAGGGGGGCGCCTCCACCTCCGCGGAAGCCTTCCACAGCCTCAGCGGGGGCCCGTCTCCCACCTGGGGAAAGACACCCGCAGCGGCTGAGAAGTCGCTGGTTCCAGCAGAACCTACCACGCTTCACTGGGTGTTCAAAAAGCCTCATTGATTATGTAACTTGAAAGTGATTCTGTACACCTCAGGTTTAAAATGTTCACCCTTAAGCTTAAGAGAAGAGTAGTAATAAAAACGATAACCAGCAGCACACAGTGCTCCCTGTGTGCTAAGCACTGTTCTGATTTTTACTTTTTTGTTTTCCATTTTTTAAAAATTAATTTTTATTGTAGTTGCTTTCCAGTGTTGCCTTAGTGTTTGCAAAGTGAATCAGCTATACTTATACATATATCTCCTCTTTCTGGATTTCCTTCCTATTTAGGTCACCACAGAGCACTGAGTTCCCCGTGCTACAGGGTAGGTTCTCATTAGTTATCTATTTTATACGTAGTATCCATAGTGTATATATGTTCTCTGGTAGTGGTCCTGTTAGTATATCTGTTATGCAAATGAGAACATGGAGGCACAGACAGGTGTGTGACTTGCCCAACGTCACACAGCTCAGGGGCAGAGCCAGGCCTGGGTCCAGAAGGGTGGCTCCACAGTCTGCCATCTGATTACACAGTCAGACTCTGGTGCAGAGCTTTGACCAGTTCCTATGTGTGACAAGCCCTGGAGTCAGAGGGGCCACTTTTGAAGCAAAACAAACTCCAGGTTGTTAGATGTGGCTTTTTGGGAGTAAATTTTTTTCTAAGACCCGAGATTACCTTTTTGAAAGCAAGCTCTGTGTTGTCTGTGCTTGGACACGTGACCCATCCTTTGAACTTCTCCTTGGCTTCCTTCTGGAGGCCCTGGACGAGATGCTCCAGGTACGTGTGGAAAGTGGCCCCACTGTCCTCCAGTTGGGCCCCCAGCTCTTCCAGAGTTGGCGGATGGATCTCAGCCTCCACATACGAGTTATGAGACTGGGCCACCATCTCGAGCGGGACCTGAACCAACAGGTACACAGAAGAGCAACATAGGAATGCTGAGACTAATAGAGAAAGTGAAGTAGCGTCACCAAAAACCACAGTACTGGTGACCGGCCAGGTGCCGCGGGGCAAGAGATGTCTGTCTGAGATCAGTGACAGCGGTCGGGAGAAAGGGCTTCTGAAAGTCAGGAAACCCAGATCTGTTTGAGGCTATATTTATTATTCAGAACATCGCCATGACTTCCCATTCATCCTTTCCATTTTTCTTTGATTTTACTTGTCATATACTTTTATTCAGTTTGGCAAAACTTGGACTTGGGAAACTTAAAAAGTGCACAGACTTAAGGGGAACATCAAACATGACTCAGAAAACAGCTTTACCTTTTTAGCACACTTTTTCCTTTTGCAAATGCCAGTTTTGCTACAAAAAGGATGCCAGAAGTCTAGTTCACTTACTCCTTTAGCATGTCTGTGGCTGTATTCATAAGCTGTCACTGATTCAAAGTTAGCAGCGATTGTTCAGTATCCCACACACGTACATACACACACAGACACATTGAATCTAATCAAGTCCTGAGGTCACATCAAATATACTATAGTTGGCTGGCCTAGGACCTGGCACGGGAACTTAATGCAACCGTTTTTATAAACATCATCATCATGGTAAACCCAAGTGTCTTTAACTGTCAAAGCCTCAACTTTGGGGTTGGCTCCTCATATTTCTGGGAGGCACTATTCAGTGTACCATTGTCAAAAACCACCCCCCAAAAAAACCCCAGAAATAAGCCATAACTGCAGTAACCATTCCAAGTGTCTTATTGAGTTCCAAGAGCTATAAGGAAGGCGGTTGGAGCCTTTCGCTCACCTCAAAAAGTCTGTCACATTCCATGATCATGTGGGCCAGCCCCTGAGCTGCGGCCAAATTCTCACTGAGGTCCTTTTGATCCGGCTTCCCGGCGGCATATTTCTTCTGGATGACTCTGTAATTGAAGGGGACAATCCTCAGCGGATCCCAAACCCGAAAGCATTTCACAGGATGCAGTTTACCCCTCTGCTATCTCTTCATGCCCAGATGCTACCCAGATCCCAGACTTTCTCATTTCCAAATAAAAACAGTGACCACGCATCTTAGATATCCCAAGGCAGGTTAAGAGTCTGACAAATGAAAAACCTTGGAAAAACACAAGGGCAGGAATAACTGTTGGGGGAGAAATTAATCCATTTTTCCCCAAGTTTGAAACTACTTTACCGCAAGCTGCCGTGCTTGGGCCTGAAATCCAGTCTTTCCAAATTGAAGATTTTGTAAAATACCACTTTGTGTACTTTTTCCTTCCTTCTCACTCACACACACAAAACAGAACAGAATTACAGGTTTTCTGGATCACAGAGGACACTCTTCAATGCTACCTTGGTAATTCTCTGACTCTGAGCCGCAAGAATCAGGTTCCTCCAAACATTTTCTGATTATAAACGAAGTGCTAACAGATCCCCAGGTTGAAGTGCGAAGCATGTAGGTTTTTTTTTAAGTAGTCCTGGGGAATACTTGGTTTAGGATTAACATTCCTGTTGAGAAAAACCCACCTGGGGGAGCTTTCTTTCTTTAGTAAATTCAAGTGGAAGAGGGAGGGGGCCAGACACACGGCCAGGTTCATGGGTGTCATCTGATTCTCTTCCACCGCGTGGACCACGTCGTTGAGGAAGCACAGCAGCGTCTGCAGCACCTCCCGGCTCTCGTCGGCCAGCAGCAGGACGGCCGCCTGCACTGCCTGCAGCCGCTGCTCCTTGGGGACATCTGTGGAAAAGTGGGTGCCAGGCCGTCAGAGGGCCAGCTGCAGCCGGTGGGGGACGGGGAGAGTGCGCTACCTTCCTGCGAACATGCTCGGGGTCCTCGCTGTCATCAACAGTGACCGTGAGGACAGCTGGGGGGCACAGAGCAGTCATTGCTTCAGATCCGGCGTCTGAACCCCCCAGTCTCACACCAGAACTCATGGTCTTAACGACGAGTCTGGACTCGCAAGGAGCACTCCGTGCTGGCTTTTCATACTCACCTGTCTGCCACCTCACCTGTTTCAAACCTCTTGTCCATCCCCCCCCCCCCCCCAGCTTGTGAAGCATCTCTCAGGATACCCAGGGCTTTCGGGAAGGGGAACCAGGTGCCCCCTCCTTTCAAGCTGTTCTCCTTCTGGGTGGTCCCTGTGGTGATGACGGTGGTGGTGGGGCCCTGGTCACACTGGCTTGAAAGATTGGCCTGAACAGTAAGAGGTAACTAAGAGGGAAAATCCTAGAAAAATGGGTGCTCCGTGCTGCATTTTGCTGCCCCCTGGCTGTGTCTGTTAGTGATCTTTTAGGACTGACTTACTGCCTCATCGGAGAAGGCAATGGCAACCCACTCCAGTGTACTTGCCTGGAGAATCCCAGGGACAGGGGAGCCTGATGGGCTGCCGTCTATGGGGTCACACAGAGTCGGACACAACTGAAGCGACTTAGCAGCTGCAGCAGCAGCACTGCCTTATTCCCCTTCACTGTGAAAGACACCATCAGGAGCTCACTTGAGTAAGAAATGTGAAGTGTTAATAGCTTAGTCATGTCCTACTCTTCCTGACCCCACAGATTGTAGCCGGCCAGGCTCCTCTGTCCTTGGATTTCCCAGGCAAGAATACTGGGAATGGGTTGCCATATCCTCTTCCAAGGGATCTTCCCCACCCAGGGATCGAACCCGCGTCTCCTGCATTAGTAGGCAGATTCTTTACTGTCCGAGCCACCTGGGAGGAGTGGCCTCTTCCCCAGTCATTGGAAAACTCTTGACTCCAGAGTCTATCCTTGGAATGTTGTTATTTCTAGTCTGGCTACTAGAAGTCACTGCAGGTAACTCAGAGCCTCAACTAATGTGCTGGCTACCTGACCCTACCCGCCCGGTAGCTCCTGTTCACCACTTCCGGATTCACAGGTCAAATAAGCAGTTCTGATGGACACTGGCCCTGCAGCACAAGCTTGGCTGCCTGGGAAATACTTGCTCTCTCTTTCCTCTCTAAGAAAGGCCATGTTCTGTTCAGGTTTGGGCTGTATTGTGCTCAGGGAGGTTGGGCCCTTCTCTCCAACCCACGCTGGCCTAAACCAAAAACGGTAACCCCGTTCTTCTCTCCAGTGATTGATTTAGGTATACATTTAGAAAAATGTATATTTTCTGGCCTGTGGGACCAAGATAAAAGGTAGGCGCTTCTGTAAATTTATCTCCCTGATAGAAAAAGACACATGCCTGAGGAGACTCTGTCTGCTGGCCTCTTGCCTTTGGATGTGATTTTGGGAAGACATGATAAAGCTAAGTTGTGGCAAGTCCTATTGTGACCTTAAGGGGATAACCAAGAGAGGTGCACTTCAGCCATGGTGTCCCTGAATTAACTGACTCGGGAATTATTCAACTGCAGATTTTCTGTCTTGTGTGATTATATAATGTCTTTATTGTTTAAACAACTGTTTGTTGGATTTTGGGTCCTGTGTTTATAGATGAGAGCATTGTAACTGGTCATCTCCCTCAACAACACCCAAGGTTCTCCAGTGATTCATGAATCAAATATAAGCCCTCTGTTCTAATGTTCAGTGCCCTTCCTGGGTACGGGCCTCTGTCTAATTTTTGGAGTCATTTGATGCTTCACTGCACAGTTATCCTTCTGCAAGCCAGACGGAAATCCTATAATCGCCTGACACATGTGCTGTTTGCTTCACTCAGCATGTGTTCCTCGTGTATCTCAACCTTTAGTTGTCACCTCTCCATCAAGTCCTTATTCCTCATTTCGACCCCCTTGGGTGCTCTTTGTAACTTATCGTGTAATGTCTCTAGTCTTGCTCTATTGCAGTTATCTATGTACGGCTTGTCTCCCTAAGTTGTAAGATGCGTTAAGAGCAGAGTTAAGTCTTACTCATCCATGTGCTCTGCAGTGCTCAGCACGGTGCCCTGAACATAAGCTGAACTCAGTAAATGTTTGCTCAGCTAAAATAAACCCTGTTTTGATCTTTTTTTTTTTTTTGCTTGTGAGTCTGAAAGCACCTATCTCTTGGAAATAATCTGGCTTTAACCTTAGACTATTGTCAACCATAACCCAAGAACCGATTTCATGTAAAGACTCATATATACTACTTCCAAACCATAAGGGAGGTTTTACTGAAAAAACGCAGCTCAACCTCTTACGGCAGAAACATGAATTCCCTGAATTTAGGCTCCATCACAGAGAAGGCAATGGCACCCCACTCCAGTACTCTTGCCTGGAAAATCCCATGGACGGAGGAGCCTGGTGGACTGCAGTCCATGGGGTCGCCAAGGGTCAGACACGACTGAGTGACTTCACTTTCACTTTTCACTTTCCACTTTCATGTATTGGAGAAGGAAATGGCAACCCACTCCAGTGTTCTTGCCTGTAGAATCCCAGGGATGGGGGAGCCTGGTGGGCTACCGTCTATGGGGTCGCACAGAGTTGGACATGACTGAAGCGACGCAGCAGCAGCAGCAGCAGGCTCCAGCAACCTGTATCACTAACTTAACCTATTCATTTTGACAAGATAATATTTATTTAGTGGGTCACTACTTTATCCTGTTTTGACAAGTGGTACTTGTTATAATCCTTTTTGAGTCTGCAATATTGCAAACTCCAAAATACATTTAGTAAAGAATTCTCAATAAGCAGGAATCTTCTTCGAGTTGGATCAATTTCATGTCAAGGTCCATCTCACGCATATGTTGCTAAAAACTCAAAAGTCCCAGGCCGAGTGTTTTTTTCCTGAAGAATTGAGACTTGGACCATTAAATACTTACAGCTGACCCTTGAACAACACGGTTTGACCTGCACAGGTTCACTTAATAGGCGAGTGCTTTTTCCTGATAAATACACAGTCAGCTCTTCCTATACTTGGATCTTGAATTTGCAGATTCAATGAACTGTGAATCCTGTACTGTGTTTCTGACCTGAGGTTGTCTGAATCCTCGGATGCCCAGTCGAGGATACGGAAAGCTGACGGTGGGACCTGAGTGTCCTTGGGGAGTCCTGGAAGGAAGCCCCTGCAGATGCTGTGTGACAGTGCCGCAAGGAAGAAGCCACATGTTCATTTCTAATATCCTTCCTCCTGCCCTTAGCAGCTACCTTTAGCAGGGTATGCCTTTAAATCAATAATTGCTATTTTCAATTATTAATTATAGGGGCTTCACTGAGCATTATCAACTTCACATCACTTAAAAAGTTCTAAATGAAAATATAAACTAGTTCAATTAAGCTTAAGCCTTGATTAGCTTTGCTTACTTTTCACCAGTTAAAATGCTTGGTATTAAAATACAATTTGCCCTTGATTTCTAGTCCTTTTAACACATCTGGATTTCATGTATACCAAGGAAATGCGTTCTTTTTAAAAACACCTGTATGTAAAATAAATTCTATTGTGTCCCTTTTCATTTTAAATTTATTAAAATTACATTGAAAGTTAGTTTTTTTTTTTAATATATCATACACAAACCCCTATTGAGAGAAGGAAGATTTTGATGTCAAAAGGTATTTTCAAATGCATAAAATTGGAGATTTTCATATCAAAGTGTGAACAAAGTTTACTCTTGTAACTTTTATATACTTCATGCATTGCTTGTAGGGTTTCCCTGGTGGCTCAGCGGTAAAGAGTCTGCCTGCAATGCAGGGGCTGCAGGAGACGTGGGTTCGATCCCTGAGTGGGAGATCCCCTGGAGAAGGGCATGGCAACTAACTCCAGTATTTTTGCTTGGAGAATCCCATGGACAGAGGTGCCTGGTGGGCTACAATCCAAAGGGTTGCAAAGAGTCAGATACAACTGAGGCAACTTAGCATGCATGCATGCGTTACCTGTACAATTAAAATTCAATCTACGTACTTTTTTTTTTTAGGTGAATGGATGCGCTTAAGAACAGGCTGGGCACTGTACCACTTACACTGGTAGATGTGGAGGAAGGTCTCACTGAGCTTGTTGGTGAAAAGAGGCTCGGGAAGGTCCCGGAAGAACTGCTTCACCATGTCCGCCACGTCGTAAGCGGACTGGTCCTCGTAGCTGACGTTCTCAGGGAAGTTCTCATTCATTTGACGTAAGGCATGGATTCGAGATTTCACGCCTGATTTTCGAAAAAGACCCACCTGAAACAAGCCACAGGGATGTGTCAGTGAGGCTGCCTTTGGCCCCAGACATTTTCTTCCTACGGCAAGCACCTGGGGCGTGATGGGAAGGCAGTGGGACCAGGACTCGGTGAGCTGGAATTGTGGCCAAACTAGTAAATTATAAATTACTAATTTAGCTACTCTGGGCAGTAGCAGAACACTGACTTCCTCTCCCACAAAATGAAAATAATAATAGTACTCCACCTTACAGGGCTACAGAGAAAATAGATGTGATTGTGCTTTGTAACCTGTCAAGTCTTATAACACCACTGATATTATTATTGTATTCATTTAGTTAACAAGTAGTGATTAAATATCCATTATATATCAGGCATACTTATAACTTCTTGGAGTCATCAGTGAGCAGACCAGACAAAATTCCCTGTCCTCTGGTTGTGTGCGCTTTAGTAGGGGTTTTGAAAAAGTTCCGTCAATGGAAGGTTTGATGGATACCAGATAAGTAACCCCATCCAATGCCCCTTTGAGGCAAAGGTTTATTGGGAATGTGTTCATGAAATAAAATAATATCATAAGCATGTATTTTAATTGAAAAGTCTTATTTCTATGCTTTTCCTTCTCCAGAATCCTTGTGACATATGCTTCTCATATGACGCACCTACTACTCTAGATGGTTAGTTGTTACATATGTAAGCTATGGCTCTGGTGAGAATGATTCCTGAGTGGCTTTTCTTCAGACTTCAAGACGTTCGTTGTCTTATGCCTTTTTCATTCTTAGCACTTAGACTCTTCTGCTTGACAAATAAATGGAGCAGTAGGGCACCATGGGGATGATGCCCCAACAGGAACGAGCAAGGGGGAGCAGAGCCCTGTGGGGATGGCAGGTCCTGCAGCGGTTTCCAGGTTACGCTGTAGGCTCTCTTTGAGGGGACCTACCGCCACCCCAAAAGAACTGAGCTTCTCTGGGAGACCAGGCTTACAGTGAATTAGTATGTCTGTTATTTTTAAATGCCTGCAGGGCACTGAGTTTCTCAAAACCAGTTCCTCAACCCTCCATCTGCACTCTTCTCACTCCCCAAGGGCTCCCTGGTTGGCCCGCTTCCACGCTCCCAGAGGTCAGAGAGGTGGGCAGCGGCAGGGCTGGGAGTCAACGCTGGCTGCTCTTACTCTGCTTTGGAGAGTCACGCCTCCCTGGCCGCTCCGTGTGCCAGGCTGGCCTCAACCCGAGCTCCGGCATCTGAGGAGAGCTCTCTCAGTTGCTGCTATAAATGGAGAGCAGCCCTCACTCTTTCGAACTGCAGTAACAGCAAGGGAAGAATTCCAAGCAGTTAGGGAATACTCGGGGTTTTGTATACGTCAGAGGCACGGAATGCAGGGGAAATTATACACTGCTACTTTTTGTGGCAATAAAGACAGAATCCTTAGTAATGCTTCTCTGCATTCTGAGGCTTACCATCCCAAATATCCACAGAATTGGATATTCAGGCGGAGTGTCACTTAAAACATTAATCGCTTTCTTTTTGCTTCTTAAGGTTTGGAACGCCTAGAAAATGCAGAAACGTTGCCAAGAAGAATCTAAAGAACATTTCTCTTCCTCTGGCAACTACTCCAAATTTCATCAAAAAGCAGGAGAAGAAAGCATGTACTGTCAAAAGAAAAGTTCAAGGTGTCAGATAAGTGATTATCAGAGTGAGACCCGGCCTCAGTGTGTTTACATCTCTAATTCTGGAAGGAGGCCCAGGACTGGGCCTCAGGGCCCTGCACGCGAGTTCTCAGAAGCCAAGTGCCCCGGAGGTGAATTCCTCAGCGTGACTCACAAACAGAGCTCCTCCTGTGAGTTGGGAGTATTCCATCCGAGAATTCCTGTTATTATTGTTTTTGACGGTGGAGAAATACTGATCATGTTCTATAAAAAGAATAAAGCTGACAACTGTGTGTGTGTGTACGTGGCAGGACCAGGTTCCTCGTTATCCTCTATGTCTCACCGGCATGGATTCGTGTGTGTGTGTGTGTGTGTGTGTGTGAGTGTGTGTGTGTACGTCGCAGGACCAGGTTCCTCGTTATCCTCTGTGTCTCGCCGGCATGGATTCGTGTGTGTGTGTGAGTGTGAGTGTGTGTGTGTACATGGCAGGACCAGGTTCCTCGTTATCCTCTGTGTCTCGCCGGCATGGATTTGTGTGTGTGTGTGTGTGTGTGTGTTAATGTGTGTGTGTACGTGGCAGGACCAGGTTCCTCGTTATCCTCTGTGTCTCGCCGGCATGGATTCGTGTGTGTGTGTGTGTGTGTGAGAGTGTGTGTGTGTACGTGGCAGGACCAGGTTCCTCGTTATCCTCTGTGTCTCGCCGGCTTGGATTCGTGTGTGTGTGTGTGAGTGTTAGTGTGTGTGTGTACATGGCAGGACCAGGTTCCCCGTTATCCTCTGTGTCTCGCCGGCATGGATTCGTGTGTGTGTGTGTGTGTGTGTGTGTGTGTGTGTGTGTGTGTGTGTGTGTGTGTGTGAGTGTGTGTGTGTACGTGGCAGGACCATGTTCCTCGTTAGCCTTTGTGTCTCGCTGGCGTGGATTCTGGTGCATGTGAGGTGCAGGTACACACACATCCCAGGGACGCTTTCTTTGCACTGTTCTGTCTCCAAGTTTCTTTCTAGTTTCAGCAGATACTGTTATTTTAACGATTTGAGACGTGTCTGGAGCTCTCCAGCCGCTGGCTCTGCGCTGCTTGTTCCGACTTCAGATCTCACAGGATGTCCAGAGGGTTGTCAGGTATTTATTTGTTCTGCCTCAAATTCTGACAGTAACCTTCCCGTCCCACCCTTATCTTCCAGAGGACGTGGGAAATATCTGAGGGTTCTGTGGATTTTTGTTGGAAGCACCAAAGGAATTTTTTTTTTCCCTAAGCCTAATAAAAGTAAAGGTGGTCTGAAATCAGATTCCAGATGGAGTACTGAGGATGGCAGAAGAGAGAGATGGGAAGGGCCCCGTCTTCAAAAATGGCACTGAGCTGATGGAAGAATTGCCCTACTACCTGCCTTGTTGTTATGTGACCGTGGGAATTTTTTATTGTTTAAGCCATTTGAGGGCAGGGCTTCAGGTCCCTGCAGTGGAAAACTCCCTGGTGAGTCAAGTAGAAGCTTCTTCTGGGACCAGAGGGAAGAGCTTTTCTTATCCATTATAGTAGAGCAGCCGGGGCTGGGGGTTCCGGGGATTGCCAACCATCACTTCCTCTTCAAAAAGCTTTCAGAACTGTGATAAAATGTGCATTTCTGACTGATTTCTTTTTGTATGTAAAAAGTGGAGGACCAAAGAAACCATTGAAAATGCGTTTCTTATAAGGGCTCCGTGGTCATTGTGGCCGATGGGAGGCAACTCCAGGCCCTTCAGCTTCATTATGAAGAAGACCCAAGATGTGTGAAATGTCTTTCATTTGCTTCTGCATCTGTCACTGGTGGCCTGGTGACCTAGGTAGTCACATGGGGACCCACATTTGGTTTAACGCTCTGTGGTCGCCATTTTGAAATTCTTCATAACCTCTATGCACTTTTCCTTTTGTACAAGACTCCACAAATTACAGAGCAGGGCCTGCTCTCACGTACCAGAAAGTATGGCTCCAACATCCTCTCTTAATAGGGAAGGGTAGTGGTCAGCAATGCAAAATCCATTTCATAAGCTTCTCTCTCGCAGGTCATCTCTCATTTTAAGGGTAAAAGGATGAATGATGAGTGTCCCTCTGGTCAGGTTTTACTGTCCTCTCTCTTTAGTCTTCCACCTAAACACTCAGCTTTGAAAAGCAAGGACTCAACGTGTAATTTAAAAGACAGACCCAGAAACATCACTCATTTTATGATGCTAGGTAGGCAGCAGGTTGAGGACCCTTGTACTGAGTATGAAGTGTCTTCATGGCATAATTGGGCTTTTAAAACTTACTGCTCCATCAGAAGGAGAGCGTGGGCATGAGTGCTGCATTAGAATTCAAGTTTCATCTAAATAATGTGAAATCTCCTACTTGGCATCCTGCTTATGCTAATCCTTTCAGCACTTAATGATGTTTATCAGAACTTGTGTTTCCTCTTCTTTAGGGATGTGCACCACTAATGAAGAAAGGTTGGTTCTATCCAGAGAGAGAAAGGTGCCTGAGAGCAGTATGTAGCAGGTTCTTATGTGGAGCCTTGCAGGTTCAGCCACTCATGGCCATGACTCCATACTCATCAGGAGCTGGGTATAACCTGGGTATCATCTACCCTTCTGTGCAGCTGATTTAGGGCAGAAATAAAAGCTTAGCCAATGGAGCCCGGCTCCTTTCACACACCGCCATGTCTGAAATGATTCATAATCGAAGGTAAACATCCTTATTTCATCTTCAGCCAACTGCTCAGGTGAAAATGGATACACTGTGTTTTATCACAAAGATGTTCTGTACTGGGGGATGTAGGTGGCCCCGTTTCAGGGCTCTGTCAGGCTGTCTTCAGCCATGACATCCTCATGTTTGAGAAGAATGCTTAGCCTGAGGGGAAGGGGCCGAGCAGGGAGGGAGTCTCCCTCTGTGGGGTGAGGGGCTGAGCCTTGGGGCAGCCCTAGAAGGTGGTTGAAGGGGACCACGTAAAAGGAGGAGCAGAGAAGTCAGTCAAGCATGCTTCAGAGGAAGGGTATCCTAGACCCTTTGGTCCTGCACAGTCGTGGGGCTGGGGTCTCAGGATCCTGTGTAGACCTGAGTCTTCAGTTCAGAGGAGGTGCCACTGGTGAATGAGGAACACTTATATGGTGGGTCCTCCTTCCTTTTTCTTTGGTCCCTCTTTCTTTTCTGATTCACTGGCTTTTATTTGCTTGAGTTGGCTCTTAAATCTCTAGGATGGTCTTCCTCCTGAGCCTGGTTTTCTTATTATGTTTCTCTACTTTCCCCTCATCTCTTACTGTTACTGCCTGCCTTCTTTGCAGGGACCAGAGGGGGCCCTCTGTATGCGCCCCACACTCTTTGCTGATGAAGGTGGGGGTCCTTGCTGGCACTGAGTGCATCCTAAGCAGGGGACTGGCTAAGGCGAAAGTCCCTTTGAGATCTGACAGATTCTTTCTTTTGACAGAGACAAGAGAAGGGTTGACTTGTTCATTGTGTTTACATTTACAGTCAGTATCCATGTCCATGAAATGAGCCTTTTTCTTACAAAGCTTTGTCAACATACTGTTTTTTAGGGTGGTGCTCATTCAGATTAAAAAAAAAAAAGAAAGAAAATAGTTACAGGCCTGAAATGGAGACAGAGAATCAGCATAAGCCAGGGAGCAGGGGTTGAGGGGGATTTGGTGCCACTTTCCTTCCCTCCATTTGAAAGACTTTTGCTTCAAACAGGAGACTGGCATCAATAACAGCAGCAGTGATGGTGATACGTGTTTATTCGGAGTCTACAGGGGGCAGGACTGGTTTCCATTCTACATAAAGACTATGTGGTGAGTGGAATGGTGATATTACAATGCATGTGTAGCCAATCTTGTTTAGGAAAGAATTCAAAGTGACTTACAGTGGTCTATAAATTAAGGATCATAGATGAGACCATTAGAGCAAAGGAAAATAAGGATAGAAAAGGAGAGCAGGAAGTAGGAATGAGGTTCACACACAAAATTCATGCAAACTCATGCACGCCCTCAAGTTACATATATTAACTACAGGCAGAATGTGCATTTGGCTTCAATAATTCTCGCAGCCAACGTAGAGAGGAAAACATATCCAGCTGAATGAGCCTGGTGTAACTAATATAGACAGGTCAGTTATCCCCAAAACAACAATGCTTTCAGGTACTGGGGCCTGAGGAAGACAAATTCTTTGGTTCTTACAGAAAAGACACCACATGATACAATGAATAGCATCATCAACACAATCCTGACACTGAATCCATCAGTGAGTTGTTTAGGGCCACTTCTCAAAGGGTCCCTCAATGCCAGAGGTGGCATCACCCCAAAATCACTGGGGACAAGCAATTCTAATGTGTGGTACTGAAATGCATTTGTTAAAAACTTGGACCCTGGAGATAGATTTTCAAGCAAATGTTGGCTCCACCATTGCCACCTGGGGGCTAACCCTGCCCTGGGTGGATACAGGATTGAATGAGGCAGTGAGCACAGGATACCTAATATCCCTGAAACATGCCGGGCACTTAAGAAAGGTTACAGTTATTGAGTGAAGAGTGTATATGGACTGCAGCATTTACTTTCAGCATTCCGGAACAAACCCTGTTTTCTCTTAACATAGCATTTGCTGATAAGCATTAGAGCCAAAGACTCTAACAGAATCAGCCAAGAAGGGAGATGAGTCTTATATACCTTTATGAAAATTGAGAAGTTTGGAAAAACATGTCTGAATAGCAGGCTACTCTCCACAAAATACAATCCTGGGTCTATACTAATAGTCCAATAAAAGTACAGTTGAAGCTTAAAAGTCCTGTGCTGAAGGGCATGGTGGCAGTGCTTTGAGGACTGCAAAAGAGATTAATTGGAGTGAAAAGTGGAGTCGCTCAGTTGTTTCCAACTCTTTGCGACCCCATGGACTGTAGCCTGCCAGGCTCCTCTGGCCATGGGATTTTCCAGGCAAGAATACTGGAGTGGGAAGCCATTTTCTTCTCCAGGGGATCTTCCCGACCCCAGAATTGAACCTGGGTCTCCCGCACCACATTGCAGGCAGACTCTTTCCCATCTGAGCCACCAGGGAATTCCCAGGGTGTCAGTAAATGTTCGAGCCCACCTCTCCAAAAAGTTTTCTCAGTAAAATACCCATAGACCTACTTTTGATTAATGTGTGCCTTTGGTTAAAAGTTACAAAATTAAAAAAAAAACTAATGCTTAACTATCAGCTTCATTGGATTGCTCTATTGGGATGTTACCCACAAATCAATTAATGTTGGGGCATCTGCCAAAAATGAGTGCTGTTCGTTTTAGACAAGTGGTCTGTTGCTTTTCTTTCTGAGAAATAACAGGCAAGCCATCCAGGCCATTCCTCAAACAAAGCAGCCATCATCACCACAACGGTAACAGCAACCATGTTTACCCTCACTGTAACATCTAAATATGAAAAAAATGTAGATGTGTGTATTATCTAAATTAATAGCGGGAAGGGAAAAGGGAATAATGCATTGAGTTCAATCAGTGATGGCATTGAATGAAGAAGTTACTCCTGGTCTTTTTCATCGAAAATTGCTATCTGATTCATCAAGAGACCATCTTGATTCTAACTATGATCTCAGCACTGGGGTGGAGAAGACATCAGTTCATGAGTTCAGGTAGCTTAGCTCATTCCTCTCCACTTAGCTTAAGGCCAAGGGTAAATCAATGAAAAGTGCAAATAACCTTAGGTTGGCACAGATTCTTCACATGGTATTAAAGAGTAAGATGAATAGAAGCCATTATAGAATAGTTGCTTGAAAATACCCCCACTACTCAAGGTTGCAATTGATCAAGCGGAAACATGGCTTTTATTTTGGACAGAATGCCTAATAGAGAAACTAATGAGTATTAATTCAGAGGAGCAAAGGCCTGGCCTGGTTAATCATAGAGTAGGTTGCACTCTGGACCATTCATTGTCCACCACTGTGGAGGCCTCCACAATCCTGGAGATGGAAAATGGTCTCCAAAAATTTTGTTAAGCTTGAGCTTTTCGATTAACTCCACAAGATGAAGGGATATTTAACTTAGCTGATACTATTTTCATATTTTACTTGCACATTTAAAAAATATATAAATAAAAAATATAAACAGTTACGGTGCTGCTTCAAAAAAAATTAATAAAGAGAGATACAAACACCTAATTCTAGTTTAAAAATAAACAAACAGGGATAAAAGAACATTGTGAAATCAACGGTGGCACTGAGACCGTAATTAAAAGGAAATGCGGTAGATAGCTTTACTCCCAGTTTCCGGGGAACACAAATTAGCCACCACAGGTACAAATGATCAACGTTAGCTTTCTGCAGTCACTCCAGGGTGTCCTTCAAGTTGCCAGTGAGGAAACATCCTCAAATTAAACAGTGACCTTTAAAGACGACAGTGCCTTTTCTTTCGGAGAGGCAGGTCTTGTCTGACCCTGGATGGATCTGGTCTGGCTGGTGCTCTGTGCTGCCTGGCCTGTGCCTGGGACTGACGACCCTACCTGATCGAGGCAGTTGCTGCGTAGATACCTCAGCGCTTGCTGGATGCTCTGTGGCAGGGGCTGCCCAGTTCTCTGGACGTGAACGATGAGGGGAACGCCAAAGACCGCCTTGTCTCGATAATCGGGAACTTTCATCCTCTTCATGAACTTTGGAACTGCCCTAGAATTCACAGAAACCAGGTCATGCACGCCTCGTGGAGCACACTGCGGGGAGAGGCTGTGAAAGCAAGAGGGAAGCCAAGCTTTTGTTGGAACATCTGACAGGCGCTGGGGAATTCAACATTTCTCCCTTGATTATTCACATTACATTGGAAGGACTGTGTGTGCCCTGTGCCTCTAACTGTTAAACAGGGTGATTCACATTAGCAGAATGGATTTATGACCCTGCTTTCAAATCAAGCACTTGACATTCCAGTTTAACTGTGACGGACATACTTCTTAAGTGATAAACACTTTAAAGTCCCCAATAAGACAAAACAAAACAAAATTAAAAACTACATCAGGAAGAAGAAATTTGGTTGGGGTTGGGGAAGAAAGAAGATAAAATATTATGTTAATATCTCCCTTACTTTTCTAGAACCAGTTGTACTTTTTAAAGAAAATTTTAATACACAAGCATATGTTGATTTGACCACACAATTTATAACTTTCTTATTATATTTTATAAAAGCACTGCCGATTCTTCTTTGTGCATAATATATAACATATGACAATTAGCAGCACATCTTATGTTTTTCCAAATCCATCAAATTGTCTAAAATCGGTCCACATTCAAGTTCCAACATATGCTTTTGTGAGTTCCTTATTCCAAAGGTTTACTGCATAGTCTTGTTTTTATTAGCCAATGAAATAAGAGCGGAACTGTATTTGAAGAGTTTGGTGCTCTCAGAATGAAGCAATGCTCTAAGTGTGGAGCTCTGCATTGGGCCAGGAGGTACAAGAAACAGATGTTTTCTTTGCAAACTGCCAGAATTACTTTATGGCAAGTTTATTTTTAATGTCTCTGTTCACAACTAATCACTCTTTACTTGGAGCCTGACTGCCTTCCCTGGAAACTGACAGAGAGCTACAAATAAAGCAATGCTTCCTGCAGGCTATATCTCATCCAGGCTTTGGCAGACCAGAGGCAGACACTGAGGAAGAACTCTGGGCATTTTTTTTTTTCCAGGAGAGTGGCAGTGAAGGCAACAAACAGATTACTTAGAACTCAGAAAGCAAACACTGAAGTGCTTGCCATCACACACTGAGCCCTGGAACGAATGGTCCCCTCCAAGGCGAATGGGCTACGCACCACGTCCAGCCGTGCTTGTTGGACATGGAGTGCTTCTCCATGATGGCCGTGAGGCGGAGCAGCGAGAAGCGCTGGAGCAGGTTCAGCTGGCCGGCTGTCTGTCTGCTGATGTGGGGTGATGCCGTAGATGGCTGCGGCTGGTGTGAGAGCTGGAAGCTGTTCCACCGGAGTCGCCTTTACCGGAAAGACCGTCAGAGAAGCCAGTCACAAAGGGGATGGGTTTGTCAGAAAACATGGGATGTTACCGATTTTTAAGTAGCTAATCAAAATAGTTTCCAAGCCAAGAGAGTCACAGAGCAAATGGAGCAGAAAAGACGTAAAATGCACAGAACAAACAGAAGAAACTATTTTGGAAGAAGTCATTATCCGTTTCATTGGTGGTGGTAGTTGCTCAGTCGTGTCCAACTCTGCAACCCCCATGGACAGAGCCTGCCAGGCTCCTCTGTCCCTGGGATTCTCCAGGCCAGAATGCTGGAGTGGGTTGCCATTCCCTTCTCCGGGGAATCTTCCCGACCCAGGGATCGAACTCAGGTCTCCTGCATTGCCGGCAGATTCTTTACCGTCTGAGCCACCATTAGGAGGCTTAAATAAGTGATATAATAAATTTTATGTGTTGGTTTATTGCTAAATCCATTCCCACAGTGTTGAAAGCACCTGAGACTGTGTGTGTAAGAGAGAGAGACGTTCAGACAGACAGAGGCAGAGACAGAGATCACATACGTTTGGGAGCTGTAGAGTACTGTCACACTGCTGTCCTGACTCCACACTCTGACTTGTGACAGGTGCAGATGAAGCTCTCCTGACGTGACTGCACAACAGTGAGCCCGAGAGACATCACTGCCTCAGGAGAGACCCAGCAGCACATACAGTAGGGCTGTTCCTACTGGTTACCCCTTTCCAGGGCCATTTATCTAAGGTGCTTATGAAATGGTCATAGTAAAACAGCTTTTATGTGCTTTGTAATCTGCATTTTAAAGTCAAAATAAACATATGAAGTACTGTATACACCTTAGATCTCAGAAATTTCTCATAGAACTTTTTAAAAATTTAAGATTTGGCAAAAGAGGTGCTTGGCAAGGTCATGGAAAGAGCCTGTGCACAGGCAATGGGCCTTGTCATCAGTGCTTTGCACATAAGAAGTTCAATTTTTTTTTTTCTCGCATAAAACCAAGATTGAGTTAAAGGGTAAACACTGGGAGAAACAAATGTGAGTTAACATGGATTCAATCTGCACAAAAGACATACTACTGTTCAAATAATTCCCAACCGCGTACATCGCTTAGACCAGTGTTAAATAGTTAGAAGGTACTCTATAAATGTTTGTTAAATAAACAGACCATAATTATTATGAAATGGATTTAAACCTCATTTCACAAAGCCATGCCACCAACCTGTTTGGCCTGGTCAAAGAGGCCCCTACTCCCGAGTCCCTCCTTTCTCTGACCCCAGCGGCCTCTGACTCAGTAAGAGATGCTCCATCTCTTTCCATGTCACTGGGTGTGGTCCGACCTTCGGAGACAGAGTTGCCTTCGAAATCCAAGGTGATCTGATTGGGAGAGGGGAAAGGGGAGGAGCCAGCCTCTCCGGCGCTGTGTGTCTGTGGTTCGGGTAACACGTTTCTGGACCAGTCATCCACTACCTCCTGGAGCCCGTTGACGTGATGGAGGATGTCATCCAGGTGAGGGAAGAGGTCATCCTTCTCCAAGTCCAGAAGGTCCCCGGTGCTGGCGTACAGGTGGGAGCCGGGGACATTGTCGTAGATGCTGACCCGACTCGCCCTGTGGCAGGACCCCATGAGCCTGGGCTCCCTGGCCCCCGGGCTGGGCTGTCTGCCCAGGGAGATGCTGCCCGTCCTCCAGTTCGCCCCGTGGCTGTTGTCTGTTGGCGAGAGGCTTTCGATAGAGAGCGCCTTGGGGAAGGTTCCTGGCTTGTGGTCCTTGGGCACGTGCACCACCAAGTTCTCTTGGGAGTGAAATTCGTGCGCGTGGTGGTTTCGGTCCCCCGCGTCCCGCAGCGCTGTCCCCGCCAGCACGTCCAGGTCGTCGAGGTACATGCCCCCGCGCTTGTGGGCCTCCTGGCACCTCCGCTCCTTCAGGCCAGGCGTGCTCCCCCCACTGCTGCTGTTCTCCGAGGGGCTGCTCTCAGCGCCCCACTTGGTGGGGCCAGGAAGCCCGGCACTGCCGGTGGCGGGGGGCGAGCTCTGGAGGTGTCCGTTTGGGATCTGGACGCACTGCATGGCCTTGAAGGACTCGGGCTCCTGCTGCAGCACGGGCCCGCTGATCACCAGGCCCCCGGTCCGCCCCTTCTGCCTTCCCTGTGAGCCTTTCCCTCGCAGCGTTTCCATGCGTTTCAGGAACGACTTGGCTCTGGCCCGGCTGGGCTTCTCATTCTTTGGGTGCAAAGGGTGCTGGAGCCCGTCTTTGGGGGACGGCAGGAGGCTGTTGCCCACCAGCGCGGCATCCAGCATGACTGGGCTGTCGGTGCAGTACTGCCCGGGGCCCTCGAAGGCCTCCCGGCCGGTGCTGTGGCCACCTGGCTGGCTGCGGCCGTCGCTCCCGCCGCTGCTTTCACTGTGAATGGAGCAGACCTCAGGCTCGCTCAGATCCGTGAGGACGCTTTCACTGCTGGTCGTGTTTCTCATCCTAATGTCTCCCGACGACCCATTTCTGTCTCCTCCAGGAAACAGGGTGTGGAGGTCGTCCACGCGAGACCACCGGCGGCTGGTTCTTTGGAAAGTCCATTTGTTGCTGATGCAGAGATCTTCCTCATCGGAGTCGTCACCCTGGAAAACAGCAGCAGGATGCTAATGTACGGGTGGCGGGGGTGAGAGGGCAGTCTGGGGAGCGTGGGCATGGTACCCCCGCCTCGTCCTTCCCTCTCTCTCACGGGTGGACCCTTTTGCTGGTCCCTGCACCATCTTTACTGTCCTGGATGCCCTCTTCCTTCCCAGTAGCTGGAAGATCCCTTCTCAACCTGTCCAGCTCTCTTCTCTTCAGTTTTCCTTCCTTCCTCCCTAAGAAGCTTCGTGGACCGACTATAGAGGATGTAATTATCATCTGGTTAGACAGGCTAAATATAAAACACCTGCAGTTCTCCCTTTTTGAGTAGAAACTTAATCTTGCCATAGAAGGTACTTACTTCTTTCCTTAAATCTCTTTACGGAGCCCTAGGACCATATTTCTAGCTTTCCTCTTCTGAGCCTCAGAACCACTAGATCTCAAAGCCAATACTCCTTAGTCTCCCAGACTTGATTCTTAGCATATGTTCCCATGTAAGTTAACAGCCAAATTATCTCCAAATTCCTGGAAGTAGAAATTTGGGAGCCATTCTAGGGATTCTTGGTGGAGGAAGGTCCCATCCCAGCCAGCACCACCGGGCCAGCCTTCTTGTTTTTAATCAGCCCTGGATCCGAGTGCCTTCCTGGGACATGGGTATCTGGGTGCTATGGCCTCACCATTTTGCCCTGTCATACACCTCACATGTTTCTCTTACGTCTGGGTTCTGCCTGAATTTGTAGCCCCTGAGATAGGAGAGTCTGGGTTCCCTGAATCCAGAGATGGCTTTGTTTATCTCTGCAAATTCCTGGGCCTGGCCCAGCACAGACATATAAATAATTTCCTTTTCAGATGAACTGGATTATCCATTCCTTCCTCCTCTTCATTATGCGTATTATCGAGACTCAACTCTGAAATGGTTCTCAAATCTGCTCCCTTGTTCATATCTTCACTCTCATTCCCCAGTGCGGGCCCTTGGCACCTCTGGCTGGGTTATTACTGTAAAAACCAGGCCAACATCCTCTCCATCTAAATGGCTTTCCAGAGTGTACTCCAAGTGCAATCACAGGGTTTCCAAGTTTAGACACTTTCCGTTCCCCTTAGCTCTCCGAAGTTTGGGTATGGCATTTTCAACCTAACTTTCAACCTGAAGCTCTTTCAACCTGACTCCAATGTGCTTTTCTTATTTTAGCGGTTCCTCCCTATCTTCCTGCATTCTGCTCCCTAACCTGCAACTAGGCCCAACACCCAGCTATGTGACAGGATTAAGAGCCTAAAGGGTTTATAGGGTACCCTGTCCTTCCCTGGTCCCTGACCATCCTTGGGTACTCAGCTTCATGGGACTCTTTGAAGCCTTCCTGACAGCCCCAAGATAGTGACTATGCTTCCACTGTGCTCCGGTAGCATGCGGTTTAGATCTTTATTATAACATTTATTATAACGCTATCTTAATCTCATGTCCCAAGCACCTACTCTCAACTGTTACAGATAAGCTCATCAGGACCAGGGCCCGCGTTTCTGTGTCGTATTCATATTTATATCCTCCCCAATGCTAAGCAGAGAGTAACTGCTCTCTCTCTCTCTATGTGTATATATATATTAATTGGGCTAAGTGTTATTTCACTTTACTTTGGCATCCTGTTCTAAGACCTGGTTGCCAGTGCAAGCAGTACCAGTGAGACGTAGGTGACTGTCTGAAAGTTGCTTACTCTCTCCAAAGTGCATTTCTATCATTTATAAAATGGGACTGAAAATTGGTTCTGCATCATAGGTTTGCTTTGGGGATTACATGAAATAATGCACTGACTAATCCTTCACTGAGGGGTATTTTGCTTATTTGTTATTTTCTCGTGTTTGTTCAGTTGCGTCTGTGGTTCCTGTCCATGTAAGATAGACGGCTTATCCATCTTTCTATATATTTGGCATCCACCTCAACTCCTCTGGACATCGTAATATATTGCCTTCAAGGAAAAATAAACAGATGCTCAGTCAGTGAATGTGGGATCCTTCCATTCTTATTCCCTGAAAATGTAGGTTCATAGGGATTAGACTAAATGACAAATTTGAACCTTCAAGTATAAGGTGGAAGAAAGTAGAAAACCATGGCAATCACAGAGAATTTCATAGCTGTGGCAGCATGGTGGGAAATGCTTTGAGTTTTAAAAAAGTTGCATAAAACTTTGGCGAAAGAGCTTAAAAAGTTGCACAAATGGAAAAAGGGCAAGACTCTAGGATGAAGACTCAAAAATATCCTTTCTTCGTAGCATTTTCTACCTCCTCTTTCCCTGTGATGGATACAATAAACCCTGACATCTGAGGGCCATTTAAATATCAGGTACTGTGACAGTTTGAAGGTTGAGTTTATTGGATTTTCATGTCATATTTCAGGAAGCTAGGAGAAGTTGATATTAAGTAAACATTCTGAAAAAAACCTTTTAGCAAATAGTTTCTGAGAAGGCAAAAGAAGGATATGCTTTTAAAGAAAATACAGATATTTAAAAATAGAAACTACAACATTTAGTGTTGGCTCCAGTGAGCTCTCTAAAGCAATCCCAAACTTGGTTACCGATGCTAGCAAACCACACACTAGTTGGAGAAGGACTTCTTTATGTTGGTTTAGAAAAGATGCCAAGCTGGGCACTGCGGGCTAGGGATGGAAAGCCCACTCCTGTCTGCTGGGCTCTAAGAGCTTATTATACTGGCTCTCGGCAAAAAGGGATATTTACAACCCAACCAAGGCATGTGAAAAAGTGGTAAACTCCTGGGGAAAAAGGCAAACAGTTCAGGGAAATTTTGCAGTATTTAGATGGCTTGAACCAAAACAAACAAACAAAAATCAAAGCAATAAAAAACAAAAATAAAACAGAGAAAAAAGGAAAAGATACCTATCTTCTTTAGTATGCAATTATCAGAGTATGTCCAGAGGGTACTGACATGATTCTGTGTCTGTTTTTTCCCACTGGTGCAGGATCTTTGAAACTACTGATAGTGACATACAATAAGAAATACATTTTTTAGTTACAAATGGGTACTAGAGATGCAATGTAAAACACCATAAATATAATCAACACTGTGTATGTTATATATGAAAGTTGTTAAGTGAGTAAGTCCTAAGAGTTCTCATCACAAGGAAAAACTTTTTTTTTTCTATTCTTTAGCATTGTATCTCTGGGATGATGGATATTCACTAAGCTGACTGTGGTAGTCATGATGTATGTCAGTCAAATCATGCTGCACACTTTAAACGGATACAGTGCTATATGTCAATTATATTTCAATAAAACTGAGGAAGAAAAAAAGGAAGTAATACAGCACTGATAACAGTATATGGAACATACTAATTGCTCAATACATGTTAGCTACTCATAAAAAAAAAAAAAAAATTCCAGCACAACTCAAGGCACATATACAAATTACACTAAAGCTAAATGAATAAACAAATACATAAATTTATCCTATCACAGTTATCTTTATCCTCTGATATTTTATATTCTAGTTTAGTCCATTTCATTTTTTTTTTAATGTTGTTTGCAACTCATCAGATTCATCTGATAATCTACCAATGGGCCTTGATTGACAGCATGAAAAACACCACAGTTTTAGTTTTTTATACACTCAGGGCCCAGCAGATGCTCAGGGACATAGCAGACTCTCCAAAAATA